>NC_072736.1:73802048-75253310 GCF_026930045.1 Uloborus diversus | reverse complement strand
AAAAAAATATAATTCTCCCTGTAGCAAAAAAAAAAAAAAAAAAAACACCTTGAAATTCACGTAAAAGTACAATTTTTTCTGCTGAATGAAGCTGAAACTGATTTAAAAATATGATTTTTCCTGCTGCCAAAAACTGAGATTAAAACAAAGTATAATTTTTTCCTGCTGAAAAAAAAACTTAAATTCATGCAAAAATATAACTTTTCCTTCTGCAAAAACTGATATTCATACATAAATATAATTTTTCCCGCTGTAATAAAACAGGATTCATGAAAAACTTTCTTGCTGTAAAAAAATGAGATTAAAAGGAAATGTAATTTTTCCTGCTAAAATGAATTTTGAAATTCTGTTATGTCTTGTAAAAAAAAACATGGTACACATTTAGAATAAAAAAATATATTTATTTAGTATTCAATATAATACTATTTTCGTCATAATATAGACAAAATAATTTCACATCAATAGATAAACAGTATAATTTTTCCGTGCGAGAAAACATTGTAATGATAGTAAACTAACATGCAGATATTTAATTTGTTTCATGGTATTGCAGAAAATACTCTAATCGAATAGCGGTAGAAAAGTACACCATTCGCTGTTCGCTAAATATTTCACCGAAAAATTCTGTATCAATGTGTGTAAATAATCACAATTTAATGAAATGCACTACATATGTCAATATAAAGAGAATAACAAGCAACTACTAAAATGAATTCGTCAAAATTACAGAGCACAAAGATAACCTTTCAATTTTGTAAATAACGAAGCAGCGAAATGTATACAGACATACTTTTTCATTAAAATATTTCCATAAAAACAAATTAGTTTGCTTAAACCACAAGAAATGTTAAATAACAAGTAAAAAAAATTAGAGTTCGAAAAAAAAATAACAAAAAGTAAGCTCACTCACTGCGTAAAAATGTCCATATTTCGTAAAATCCAATCGAAACAGAAAGTCTAAGTTCAAATTTGGGACTGCAGACTGTCTAAAACACCGTCTAACCGTATAACAGCGCGGGGGTTCCCGAGCTCATCGTAGTTTACCAACCAAATGACGTTGGTGAGTCCGAATGAGTTAGTGGAGTTTCTGCGATTAAATCTTTCACTAGATGAAAATCTTGCACGAGATGGTTGAACATTTGTTTCGTCATGGCGATAGAGACAGTTCACACCTTCGGGACAGACACCGTGTTGCTTGTACACTTCGCAGTTGACGCATTTCATCACGATTCTGTATTCCTGAATTAATTTCTCCTTCTCCATTGGATCGGTGATTTGTTTAAGGCACGGAGCGACGACATCAGAATCCCTTCGGCACGTCGGGCAGCTCTTCTTGGGTCGACGAAGCTCGGGAGGCAGGTCTTGGTTCACGTTTCTCCACGCTTTGATACAGCCGAAGCGGAATGTGTGGTCACAATTCTGCATTATCCCATACTTTCTGTCCGACTCACGCTCTTTCTCTGGGACGTTTTCCAAACAAATTCCACACAAGCTGTCCTTTTCCTTCATTGCGTCGCTTGCTTGAAATATATTAGAAGAAAATGCCATTTTTCAAACAACAGATGAAGCACCGTTGAAATTTTCTAAGCTTGGCTTTTTTTAAGCTAAGTGGCCGTAGAAACAGCAGTCAACACTAGCGATTACTACACAACTAGAAATAGCACTCGCTACTCTCCGAACAGCGGTAAAATTAACGTACACTTGCTCTCACTGCAACCAAATAGACTCTGCAAGTGAGCTAGACTGAATTCGCAATTCCAACTGTATGTAACGGGTTTAAACGACTATCAACAAGTAGGGGGCTTCTGAGTGAACAGGTTTCCTTAAAAAGCAGGATCTGATAATGTTTTGATTGACAGGGCGCGGAAGCACTTAATCCTTTTTTCTTTCCCTCCCCTTAGTGGTTCGACTCAAGGTATTCGAGAGTGTGCCTCACACGTGGAACCATAGGAGGATTTTTTCTGGGGACGGGAAGGGAGGGCTATGCCCGGGCCGGGCGTTTGGAGAATCAGGGAAGGGGGGTGGCTACTCTCTCTCCGGATCTCACAATTTTAATGTAAATTTATTTATTTTGTTGCTTTCTTCCTATAACATGCCGTGATTATATATTTCGTCCCAGCCCTCTCACCCCCAGAAAACTTTGAAGTGACTAATCTGTCAAGTCCCCAGTCTAAAAAATATCGCTAAAATTAGAAAGGAAAATATGTACGCGTCAAGTTCAGTAGCAAGATTAAAACCGCTAAAAATTGAAACTGCCAGCGTTACCAATCTTTCTCTTATTTTTATATCAAGTATTTTAACAGGAAAAAAGAAGGAGGAAGAACCTTTGAAAATTCAATATATTTTTTGTAAATAAAAGTTTTTGATAAGCAAATTATTGCTTTGAAAGGAAAATGGCTTTGGTGAGGTTAGGAGTTTTATTCAAACTTTGGTAGTGATAGGAGAAAAGGTTTAGTGTGCAAGGCAGGAAGGGGAGGAAAATTTAAAAACGTACCTTAGGTGGCTCGTACGGGCGGAGGGGGGGGGCAAGGAGGCAACAGCCCCCTTACTTTCATAAGTAACGGGATATTGTCCCTTCACTTTTCAGAACCAAAAATTAATGATGAATTGAAAATTATTTTTAATAGGGTCGATTGATTTATTTCACGACCGTAAAAAATTCAAATAAATGGGCTTTAATCATCTTACCACAAAATCACCCGTCAAGATATGACGGGGGGAAAATGCTTCCACATTTGAACGAAGCAACTAACTGTTTGGTGATAGTTCGATATTTGAAATTTGAACAGTAACTCCAGTGTGTTAACTATAAATTTCAACAGTCAGCGTTCCTTTTTCATTCACCATAAATGACAGTCTTACAGATAAAACAGTTAAGTGACCGGATCCAGTTCAGCCTTGTCAAAATAAAGCATTTCGCTGCATGTGAAACATTGTCGAAAAATTTCCCCGCAGGAGCTAATGCTTAAGTTTTTTTGAACTGTTCGAAATTGAACGAAAAAATGTTCAAATCAAAAAATTAAGTATTCAAAGACTCGGAGTTGGAACCGATCATTTTTCCTTAACGTTTGCAACTCTCCCAATGTTTGCGGAGTCGGAGTGGAACTTTGTTTCAGATTAAAGAGTCGGAGTCGGATTTCCAAGATTCGGAGTCGGTCATTTTCCCTCCATGTATAATTTTTTACCAAAACTACGAAGTCTGAGTAGAAATCGGAGAGTCGGAGAGCCAATTTTCGGGCAAATGAGTCGGTGTCGGGGTCAGGTGCCCCTAAAATTCTTGGAGTGGGGAGTTGGTAGTCAAGAGCTATTTCCAACAAAATTTGCTTGAAGTTAATCCGCCTTCAAGTTCGGAATCTATATTGAATTTCAATTTCCCTGCAGGCGCTAATGTTTAAAGGATTTGAACTGTTCAAAATTGAACGGAAATTTCTTCAAATCAAAAAATTTATTTTCCATACATGTTTTTCCTCAAAAGTTTTTTCCTGCAAAATTTATGTGAAGTAAATTCGCCCCTAAGTTCGAGATTGCCTTAAATTTCCTCGTAGGGGCTATATTTTTTTTATTTTATTTTATTTTATTATTATTATTATTTTTTTTTTTTTTGAGCTGTTTAAAATTGAATCAAAAATTGTTCGAATCAAAAAATGAAGTATAGCAATGATTTGTCCTTGCCGAGGTCTTCCGAACAAAAGTGAAATTTGTTCGAATCGGACTACTCACTCAAAAGTTATTGGGGGGGGGGCAGAGGAATCTGAATACCGTACTTTCCACTTATTAAATTTTCAATTTTTATTCAATTTTTTTTCCAGCATATTTTAAAGATGCGTTAAGCCTTTTTTCATATATTTTTCCTTCTTTCTCTGACTTTTACTGGAAAAGTAGACTAAAAAGAGCTTTTCGTTGCTTTAATTATTGCTTACCGGAAATGCATTTCTAAGATTTATTAGTTAATATTTGAGATTGAAACAAACTACTGCATTCTGTATTGAAGTGTTGAAGGAATCTTTGGAATCTATTTTTTCTAACTTTCTGTACATACTGCTCATCTAATGCCATAATAATCCTTGGCAACTCTAACCATTAAGACCTTGGTTTCGGCTCCATAATTTAGTCCCCCCCCCCCCCCCACCTCCCCATCGCATCAGTAAACACTCGTTATGCCGTACTTGTCGGAAGGTAACAAAAAGCGCAATATCCGAAAACGTGATTATAAACGAGGTCATAAAAAATAACGATTCAATTAAACGAACCAATTGAGACCTTGCAACTACAAACAGATTTATTTATTTGCATATTAGGAGGGTTTTCGTAATAAAACCAAAAGAAATGATTCTACCAATTTATCTTTTACGATAAGAAATTATAATAACTAAAAATAATAGTTTTGTTTTATAGTATAATACGATACGAACCGAAAATCGCACCTTCAAATGCAACAAATTATATATGAGGAAAACATCTCAGTTTTATTCATCTATTTAAGAAGAAAAGAAAAGGAAATCCTTTTTCTGAGAAATTAAACCTTTTTTTCTGCGATGCCAAATGTAAAGCAATATTTTTTTGAAAAAAATATATACAAATAAATACATTTAAAGTATTTATTTGTACTATTTTAAAAAAGTGTTACTTTACATTTGGCATTGCATATTAAATGCATAAATACATTTTTTAAAAATCCTTATTAAGTTTTTATTCAATTTGTTTTTGAAATCAGCATTGCTTTAAGAACTGCGATCTGCAACACTGTTTTATTGATAGCTCACAAATGGGTCATAAGCAAAAATATCTTTTCTATGCATTAGGCTCATGCAAACATAAAATATACATTGAAATATTCAAAAAAAAAAAAAAAAAAACGTGCATGATTTAATTTTTTGGTTCTAAAATGCTTAAATAGCTCCACACATGGATTTTTGGTTAAAGATTTCGGTGTTCCGTTCTGTCTCTTCAGAAAATTGCAACAAATCAATTGCAACAAATTATATGTGAGGAAAACATGTCAGTTTTGTTCATCTATTTAAAAAGAAAAGAAAAGAAAATCCTTTTTCTGAGAGATTAACTTTTTTCTTTTTCTGCGATGCCAAATGTAAAGCAATATTTTTGAATAAAATATGTACAAATAAATACATTTAAAGTATTAATTTGTATTATTTAAAAAAGTATTACTTTACATTTGGCATGGCATAATAAATGTATAAATGCATTTTTTAAAAATCCTCATTAAGTTTTTATTCTTTTTGCTTTTGAAATCAATATTGCTTTAAGAACTGCGATCTGCAACAGTGTTTTATTGCTAGCCCACAAATGGGTCATAAGCAAAAATATTTTTTATGCATTAGGTTCAGGCAAACATAAAATATACATTGAAACATTGAAAAAAGATGCATGATTTTATGTTTTGGTATTAAATTGCTTAAATAGCTCCACACAGGGATTTTTGGTTAAAAAACTCGGAGTTCCGTTCTGTCTCTTCAGAAAACGGGACACTTCAGTGAGTGCGGAGACATCGGGGCTGGATACCTGAAAGCGGGACTCTAACATACAAAACGGGACGTATGGTGATCTTAGACAAACAAAAAGATTAAATTGTCAAAATGATTAAGTTTTATAGCCAGTTTCCCGAACTGCAATCTATGCAGTAAACCTGAAAAACATTTCATACTTTTGTGGAATTAGGGGTCAATTTAAAAAGCTCACTGTGAAGTGGAAAGGCTGATAACGTTCGATCAAAAGAAGTAGCAGTGGATAGGCAGTGCCCTGTCCTGAAAGGGTTGGGAATCCCAGGGGTAAGAGGAATTTTAAACATGCCCTCTGAATCCAGCCAAATCCCAACAATTCACGTATCTTCTTTTACAGATAGAGAAATATGTTAGAGCAGGAGAGACGAAAATCATCTTGTCGTATGCATTGCTGACCCATTGAATTCGTTGGGAATAATCCTCCAGGCTGAGTGACATGAGCACCTACATTAAAATGGGATTAATAAAGAAACTGCTGATAAAGGGAGGTGGCTAACCATCACGATCCCGTTTTGTTAGGTGAACCATTGTATTATCTTCAGAAACAGCAGTACGATTGGGGAAAGAGAAGGATTCTGACCAAAAGTTGATTTCAAGAATTACGCGGCGGGGAGGGTGGACCAGAAGGATTTGAGGAAGCTTCGGACAACGCCCTCTTTCTTGCTTCCAATACGTCTGCGGGTAACTCATGTAAAATCAACAAGGAACTCATCCTGCCAATCTCAGATTTTCATGATACTTTCAGAAATCTTTCTTTTTCCTGTCTTTAATTTTGATATAATTTTTCAAAAAATAATTTTTCATTCATTAATTAATGTTTTAATTTCGTTTGTAAGCTGCCTTTGAAAAAAAAAAGCTTGCCAGCAGTGCTTTAAAATGTTATAACTCAAGTTCTGTGGAAACTATATTGCTATATCAAATCTCATTTTAACCCATAAAGTGGATCGTTCCTCCACCCCTAAACGTGCAAAAAATATCTCACCCATTGTGAAAAAAATCCTCTATTTGGAACCAGCGCATCGGCACGCACATGCTCTGAAAATGCCAGCTACTCTGTTGTCAACGCCCCCCCCCCTTATTTCGCATCAAGGTGGAACCCAAATTGACAGCTCATTCACCTCCTTGGGTCTTAGAATAGACCTTTTCATCTATTCAAATTCACGTCATCTGGATTTTCCCCATTGAAGCTTCGTTTCCTTGTGGTTTTGCTAAACAGTCATCGTTCTCAGTTCATCTTATTTACGAGCTGCCTGCTGTAATTTTCAAGCAGTAAACTCAATTTATCTTCGCAGTTCAGAAAAATAATTTAAAATAAAGCCTTCAATCTTTTCTTCAGAAATTAGAGTAAAATTTTTCCAAAAACCCAAGCTTATATATAGAAACAAGCAAAAATTATTTTTGTTCAGTACTATGCTAAGGTTGTTCAATCCAGGGCTGTGGAGTCGGAGTCGGACTGATTTTGTGGTAAAGGAGTGGAGTCGTTCGAAACATGCCGACTCCGACTCCTGGTTTCTTTTTTTCTTTAATTTTCACTGACTCTCCTAGCAATTTTTAAAAAACTGACTACCAATTAATTTGATTGCACGTATAAAGGCCTACTAATAAGAAAGGAACTGTCATTGTGGCAGTCAGCTGACTTGATTGTTTATCGAGGTTTCTTTAACAGCTACCTAAGCCGTAATCTCCTAGTTTGCTTATAATTTAACTTTATTTAACTGATAGCAACTGTCAGCAAACAGTTTTGTGCCTAACATTTTCAAAGTAATCACTTTCATATAAAAAAAATAATTTTTTTTTACCTCGATCTCAGTTATAAAATAGTAAAATGAATGTATGTGTCGCTTGAGCAAGTCGGGAAACTTCTGAGAGGGTGCTTTGTAAATTCAAATAAGTGTTGGTACGAAAGCGCAAATCCAAAAGATCCGATAAAATATAAATGTTTTTTTTTTTTTTTTTTTAATCTGACTAATAAGACTTTATCCAAGAAAGCTTGGTTATCACTAAAAAGTACAAAATAAAATTAGTACATGATTTATTGGTTACAACTCTCAATAATCGATGTTAATTTTAAAATCATCATATTAAGTTCATTCTAAAGCTGCCAAAAAATTTTAAATTAAAATTGAGCCAAGAAATGTGGGTATAGTAAAAACAATTCGTAAAAAACTGTATACCGCCGCAATTTGTGTAAAATTTGCTCCAGACGTACATGTACCCCATCTCTCCCCGCCATATACGTGCAATATTTTGGTTGAAATTTTTAAGATGAAATTTAATATTTATTATTGGAAACATTTTTCAGAATTAAAGTATTTCAATTTTTATAAACTCTGAAATTAAGTTGAGATATCACCCACCAGATTGGTGTCACCCAGGAGGGGGGACCGCCTCCTCTGAAGAAAAGTTTTTTTGATGAAGCAAAAAAGTTTTCTTTCTCTCAAGTTACCGCTTTCAGAAACTGAAAGCACAGGATTAAATCTATATCTATTTGTTAAACTTTGAAGGGGAGTAAATTAATTCTTTTCAATTTTTAAAACACTGATTTTTCAGTTATCTCACTTTAGAAATCGTAACTATTGGGTAATTTGGTTTTCAAATTGAACTTCTTACGTTGTCTTACATCTTAGGTTTACAATAAAATACAACGCAAAAATTTCATAAAAAGGAATCAATATTTCAATCAGTGTTTAAAGGTTTTCCCCTCTTCTCATAAGGGGGGAGGGGATTTGAAAAAAATAAATAAATAAAAAAGCCGGAGTAGGAATCGGAGTTGGAGTCGTATGTTTCAAAATCCAGGAGTCGGAGTTGGCTATTTTTCTTCCGACTCCGCAGCCCTGGTTTATTCTAATTCAGTTGTTTGCTTAGATATATGTTAGTTTCTTCTTACTGTATATGAATATCGTATGAGTATAGAAGAAAGGCACTACAATGCACTAATAAACAGAAAATCGTAATTTTCGGACTTACGTCCTTCTGGCTCTACAGAAATATCAATTATACTTTTTTAAGTCATTAGCTTAATTTTACTCCGTTGTGTTTTTTATTTGTTACGTCTATCTTATCGCCATCGTATAATCTTAGATATGTTAATGTCTTTAAGCACACCTATACTTGTTTTCAAAATAAAAATTTAAATTCTTATTTCCATGGCCAATTTAATCCCCCCACCCCCACCCGACTACAGTAATAGTTCCTCCATTTTCTTTCGATTTTTGAAGTAGTTTTCACGATAAGACTGGAAATAAAATGCTGTGAAAATTACACAAAATTACCACCCAACATATGGATTGATCAAATGAGATTTTATTTATTTTTTTTTTTTTTAAGTTTTTAGAAACCAAAAAGGGTATAAGTTTCTGGCTTTTTGTGGGAAATCTTTCAGTAGATGTAATTTCGTAATGAATTTGTTGTCATAGTAAAAAATAATTTAAGGAAGCCAAGAGTGCCAAACAAACTGGTAGCTAATGTAGAATTAGCGAGACCAGACGAGTGACCGAAGCAATGGTTCGGTTCAACTCGAGGATTGAAGGCGAGGCATGGTATATTCAATAAATTACCACTCAATAGCCAGGGCTAAAGCAGAAATACATGAAATACACCACCAACTCAGTCATTTCCAGCCGAGGACTGCAGTTTCGTGCTTATTAGCACTCATCAGCCCGGCATAGGAAAGTGACTGAGCTGGAGGTGGAAAACCTCTTAAGGAAGCCAGGAGTGCCAAACAAACTGGTAGCTAATGTAGAATTAGCGAGACCAGACGAGTGACCGAAGCAATGGTTCGGTTCAACTCGAGGAAAATTACTGAATTTCCAATTGGTACCAAAACATCCATTAGATATATTTTAATTACTCATGCTAAATTAATTTCTGGCAATCAAACGTAATACACAAGGAAGAACTAATTTTTCCTGTTGTGAAAAATTAATTTTCTAATATCCTTTTAAAAATATGGATTTAAAAATTTATTGAACAAACATTTTTGATCTGTGAGGCGCGCACACACACAAGAAAGAGAAAAAATACTTTTCATATTCAGAAAAAAGATGCATTTTTATTGAATACATATCAATGTAAAAATCGAATAGTAATATCAAAAAGAAATCTTACAAATCCAATACACTATATAATTAAAGTAATAAGAATTTTTAATAATTTAAATAAATCTTAAAGGTTTCAGGTAATAAAGTGATATTATGAGAAGAAAACACAAATATAATTTTTTAGTAATAGAAGAATTACAAAAGTACCTTCATGGTGACTGGTTGGACTAAATGATACTTTGGCAATGTTAAGAAAATTCAGCAACTTCAATTATTTAATGCTTAAATCATAAGAACTTAAAATATGTATGTTACAATATGAAACAAATTGAAAACAGCCATGTACCTAAATTTAAAGCAAGCCGGATGCTCTTTTTAAATACTGATAAAAGAGGAAATCTTGCTTGAATAATAAGAGAGTTAGTATTGTAATGAAATAACGAAACGAAGCAAGCTACATAAGAAACACAATGTTGAGATATATAAAGCAAAGAGTCATCTAAAATGCAAAACAATTGAAAATATCATTTAAAATGCATCAAAAATGAAATTGAACAATATGAAAAATATTTTTAGCCATATGTAATTATTTAAACTTAAGTAATGAATGCAGCCAATTATTTTTGTGACGTGACACTATTATGCTTAAGAAAACTAGAACTAATAAAATTTAAAACTAATCCTTATCATTCCTGTATTTTCAACAAGATACTGAATGAAACTTCTATATTTTTTGAAAAGGCAATTACACAAACGTTCTGAAAGAGAAAACCAAATTTAAAATTAAAATAATCGCTATTTCAGAATTTTCAATATAGTATTATACAAATAATTTGGGATAAAAGTGACATAAATTAAAATTAAATTATTAATGCTGTATGATAAATTTTGAAGCATGGATCAGCACAAAGTCCGACATCACATTCTTCACATTCGAATCGTGTTTCCCGTCTCATGCGCTTGCCATTATCATTGGTCTTGCAGCAACACACCGCACACTTTCTGGATGGATTTTTTTTTTTCTTGCAGGTTCTTTTACATATGAAGGAAAATGCCTCCCTAACAATCGCGCTACCTTATCAGTAGTTTTGACTGTAGCATTCGTTTTAGAAGAATTTACACTGATGCTTTCCTCTATAAGTCTTTCCACAAGTTTCAAACGCAACTCTATATGAGTTAAAGTCCGTTGTTTTTTTTTTGTTTTTTTGGTATAAAACGAATGCGTTCCACTCAATTTGGCTCAACAAATAGCGAAAAATTTTCTTGTAATAATTACGTTGCCGATTCCTAGCCACAGAGTAATATGAAATACACTGATCGGATCGGTCAACTCTTCCCATTGTATTCTTATAAAAAACTAATGCCTTTGGTTTAAATATGGCAGTAGATTTTGTATGTTTGGGCTGTACTTGAACCATTTCATTGTTATGGAGTGTACTAAGCATGATTACCGGCTTTTTGTCCTTCCATTTCATCACGCAACTTTTTCCTTTTTGAAAGGCTGCGATTTCACCTTTTGTTAGTTCGGTGGTCTTCAGCAAAGGAGGCAGTCCATTTCTGTTCTATTTCATGGTTCCACAAATATCAGTTTTTCCCTGTATGAGGATTTCCGCTAGCTCGGGAGATGTATAGAAATTGTCCGTGGTTAAGCAGTAACCTTTCCCAGTAAGATCACTAAACAAAGAAAGAACACTTTTGGTGGACAGTCCAAAATCATCAAGCTCGGAATTAAATGCCGTACCGTTTCCTGTGTAAATAACGGAATTCCATATATAACCGCTCTGATATTCACAAAGCTGGTAGAGTTTTATCCCAAAGCGAGCTCTTTTGCTTGGAATGTATTGTTTCCACGCTAGGCGTCCCTTGAATGCTATCAGAGACTCATCTATTGATATATTTTGTTCCGGAATGTAAACCGTCTTAAATCTGTGCACAATTTTGTCGTGTAAGTCATAAATTTTTCTTAGCTTTGGATTTGGATGGTTGCTGGTGTTAAAATTTGATGAATCATTCTCAAAATGCAAAAATTTCATGATGAGACCATACCTTTTTTCGGTCATTATTTTCCCGAAAAATGGGGTATATATTGATGGTCTTTTAGACCAAAACCATTTTTCTATAGGTTTCTGTACTACTCCCTGCAGTAACAACAACGATATAAATCTTTTCATTTCATCCTCATTGGTATTCTGCCGGGATAAAGCTCTCAATCCAGGAGTAAGTTCGGAATTTTAAAAAAAATCTGCAGCATATTCGTTGGTTTCGGACACAATGAACGAAACAATGTCTCTGTCAAAAAATAAATTGAAAAAAGGATCTTCCAAATCACCCACTACATGCTTTATTCCAGGATTTCCAGTAAATTGAAATTGTGGAGGGTTCATTTGTGCAGATGTTGAATCAAGTTTGCACCAATTTCTAACACAATTCAGTGAATCATCATCCGATTCACTTTCTGAAGAAGAATATTCTTCCTCTGAAGACTCTATCAAATTCTCCAACTCAGAATCACTACTCATATTTTCTCTATAATATCACTCTAAAAAAAATATTTGTTTCGCCTTTCTCTAGTTGAATATTACTATCGAATGCAGAGAGAATCAACAATTTTGTTTGAGCATATGATGCTTGCGCATCTTAACCCAGATTCAAGGGGGGGAGTAAGAATGAGATGGGAAGGGGATGAAAATTTTTGAATAAGCCTCCAGGCATTTAGGATGCCTGGGAATAAGTCAATACAAAAAAAGGGGGGGGGATAAGCTTAAGGCCTCGCTACGGCAGCGAGAACCCTTATGAGGGCGTTGATTTGCTTCTGCTGGGCCTGGAGCTGGTTGAGAACTTGAGTCATGAGCGACATGAGTTGACCCATGTCTTGTCCTGGAGTAGAAAGCTGTTGAAGGGCAACTGGTCTTGGGAGGAAGTCGGTAGCTGTAGTATTGCGGGTCCGTCGGTTCCAAGCAAGGTCCGTGGGATCCTGGGCTGACGAGGTTTCGGCTTCTGGGGACACACGGGTGCGTTTGCGGGATGGCCGCCTCCACATAGGGCGCAGCCAGGCAGGGGAAGTAGAGACCTTTGAGCATTCATATGATCTGTGCTCTTGAGCACACTTGAGGCAGCGGGGAGTCCTGAAGCACTTGGTTGCGGTGTGTCCGTAGCGTTGACATTTATAGCATTGAATAGGTGAGGACTTGGGTCGGAGAGGCTCGACGGAGATGCGGAAATAGCCAATATGACTAACCCCCAAGATGTCTTCAGAATTTTCCCTCTTGTTGATGACTGCAATATAGAGGGGGAGGGGCCTTTTCTCGGGTCCGACTTGCATTTGGAGAACCTTCAAGACATCGAAGCCTAGTCCTCTCAAGTCATTCAGGAGCTCTTCGGTGGGGTGGGTCAGTGGGAGTACTATAGAATGCAGACTTCTTGAACCCCTATTTATGCTGAGAGTAACAAAAGATCCAAACATGTACGTCACATGATATAGCGTTTAAGTACTTATTCAAAAGTTTGTTTTCAAGTGAAAAAATTTACTCCTTTATGCACAACAAACAGCTGCAAACAATATGATTCCAGTATTATAAGGATGAGTTACTAAAGCTTCAAAGCTTATCTTAGTTTGAGGTATTATTCAGCGAACATTTTCTTATCAATCAGCTGGGAATGTCTCCATCATGTGCGATCACTGTTCTCTTACTTTATGAAAAGAACTTAAAAAGATGTCCCCCTTCTGACGCTCTAACTGATGGATCTGCATTCATGTGTATGGAACATACAAAGGGGATGCAAGTGTCAGGAGAAGGTCTCCGAGGAGTATACCTAACTAGGTTTCAAACTTTTACCATTTCAATATCACGACACCATTTTGATACCATGGCACTTCACGGCGCACTGTGGTTCAAGGGCGGAAAAAATAGCCATTTTTAAGTTTTAAGATAAAAAATATTTCATGCCGTAATTACTTAGCCCTTGAATTGTAGCAACTTACTCCATAAGAGATTTTTTAAAAACAAAATTCGTTTTTATAAAAATAAGCCAAGATTGTTGAACAATTATGCTTTTACTTTTTTCGGACATACGTCTTATACTTCAGTTTTTATTCATTCGTTCAATAAGCAGGACCAAAATTTAATCAAAGTCATTTCTGATTGGTTTTTCACACTTGTAGGATGCATATTACATCGTAGTTAAAAATTAAATATTCATCAAAATTGAAAATTACCTGAAATAAAAAAACATTATTTTCTAAAAAATATAATGAAAAATATTGTTGAATATACTTTTCTTCAGAAATTAGAGTAAAATTTTTCCAAAAACCCAAGCTTATATATAGAAACAAGCAAAAATTATTTTTGTTCAGTACTATGCTAAGGTTGTTCAATCCAGGGCTGTGGAGTCGGAGTCGGACTGATTTTGTGGTAAAGGAGTGGAGTCGTTCGAAACATGCCGACTCCGACTCCTGGTTTCTTTTTTTTCTTTAATTTTCACTGACTCTTCTAGCAATTTTTAAAAAACTGACTACCAATTAATTTGATTGCACGTATAAAGGCCTACTAATAAGAAAGGAACTGTCATTGTGGCAGTCAGCTGACTTGATTGTTTATCGAGGTTTCTTTAACAGCTACCTAAGCCGTAATCTCCTAGTTTGCTTATATTTTAACTTTATTTAACTGATAGCAACTGTAAGCAAACAGTGTTGTGCCTAACATTTTCAAAGTAATCACTTTCATATAAAAATAATAATTTTTTTTACCTCGATCTCAGTTATAAAATAGTAAAATGAATGTATGTGTCGCTTGAGCAAGTCGGGAAACTTCTGAGAGGGTGCTTGGTAAATTCAAATAAGTGTTGGTACGAAAGCGCAAATCCAAAAGATCCGATAAAATATAAATGTTTTTTTTTTTTTTAAATCTGACTAATAAGACTTTATCTAAGAAAGCTTGGTTATCACTAAAAAGTACAAAATAAAATTAGTACATTATTTATTGGTTACAACTCTCAATAATCGTTGTTAATTTTAAAATCATCATATTAAGTTCATTCTAAAGCTGCCAAAAAATTTTTAATTAAAATTGAGCCAAGAAATGTAGGTATAGTAAAAACAATTCGCAAAAAACTGTATACCGCCGCAATTTGTGTAAAATTTGCTCCAGACGTACATGTACCCCATCTCTCCCCGCCATATACGTGCAATATTTTGGTTGAAATGTTTAAGATGAAATTTAATATTTATTATTGGAAACATTTTTCAGAATTAAAGTATTTCAATTTTTATAAACTCTGAAATTAAGTTGAGATATCACCCACCAGATGGGTGTCACCCAGGAGGGGGGACCGCCTCCTCTGAAGAAAAGTTTTTTTTTTTTTTTTTGATGAAGCAAAAAAGTTTTCTTTCTCTCAAGTTACCGCTTTCAGAAACTGAAAGCACAGGATTAAATCTATATCTATTTGTTAAACATTGAAGGGGAGTAAATGAATTCTTTTCAATTTTTAAAACACTGATTTTTCAGTTATCTCACTTTAGAAATCGTAACTATTGGGTAATTTGGTTTTCAAATTGAACTTCCTACGTTGTCTTACATCTTAGGTTTACAATAAAATACAACGCAAAAATTTCATAAAAAGGAATCAATATTTCAATCAGTGTTTAAAGGTTTTCCCCTCTTCTCATAAGGGGGGAGGGGATTTGAAAAAATAAATAAATAAAAAAGTCGGAGTAGGAATCGGAGTTGGAGTCGTATGTTTCAAAATCCAGGAGTCGGAGTTGGCTATTTTTCTTCCGACTCCGCAGCCCTGGTTTATTCTAATTCAGTTGTTTGCTTAGATATATGTTAGTTTCTTCTTACTGTATATGAATATCGTATGAGTATAGAAGAAAGGCACTACAATGCACTAATAAACAGAAAATCGTAATTTTCGGACTTACGTCCTTCTGGCTCTACAGAAATATCAATTATACTTTTTTAAGTCATTAGCTTAATTTTACTCCGTTGTGTTTTTTATTTGTTACGTCTATCTTATCGCCATCGTATAATCTTAGATATTTAAATGTCTTTAAGCACACCTATACTTGTTTTCAAAATAAAAATTTAAATTCTTATTTCCATGGCCAATTTAATCCCCCCACCCCCATCCGACTACAGTAATAGTTCCTCCATTTTCTTTCGATTTTTGAAGTAGTTTTCACGATAAGACTGGAAATAAAATGCTGTGAAAATTACACAAAATTACCACCCAACATATGGATTGATCAAATGAGATTTTATTTATTTTTTTTTTTTTTAAGTTTTTAGAAACCAAAAAGGGTATAAGTTTCTGGCTTTTTGTGGGAAATCTTTCAGTAGATTTAATTTCGTAATGAATTTGTTGTCATAGTAAAAAATAATTTAAGGAAGCTAAGAGTGCCAAACAAACTGGTAGCTAATGTAGAATTAGCGAGACCAGACGAGTGACCGAAGCAATGGTTCGGTTCAACTCGAGGATTGAAGGCGAGGCATGGTATATTCAATAAATTACCACTCAATAGCCAGGGCTAAAGCAGAAATACATGAAATACACCACCAACTTAGTCATTTCCAGCCGAGGACTGCAGTTTCGTGCTTATTAGCACTCATCAGCCCGGCATAGGAAAGTGACTGAGCTGGAGGTGGAAAACCTCTTAAGGAAGCCAGGAGTGCCAAACAAACTGGTAGCTAATGTAGAATTAGCGAGACCAGACGAGTGACCGAAGCAATGGTTCGGTTCAACTCGAAGAAAATTACTGAATTTCCAATTGGTACCAAAACATCCATTAGATATATTTTAATTACTCATGCTAAATTAATTTCTGGCAATCAAACGTAATACACAAGGAAGAACTAATTTTTCCTGTTGTGAAAAATGAGGCGCGCACACACACAAGAAAGAGAAAAAATACTTTTCATATTCAGAAAAAAGATGCATTTTTATTGAATACATATCAATGTAAAAATCGAATAGTATTATCAAAAAGAAATCTTTCAAATCCAATACACTATATAATTAAAGTAATAAGAATTTTTAATAATTTAAATAAATCTTAAAGGTTTCAGGTAATAAAGTGATATTATGAGAAGAAAACACAAATACAATTTTTTAGTAATAGAAGAATTACAAAAGTACCTTCATGGTGACTGGTTGGACTAAATGATACTTTGGCAATGTAAGGAAAATTCAGCAACTTCAATTATTTAATGCTTAAATCATAAGAACTTAAAATATGTATGTTACAATATGAAACAAATTGAAAACAGCCATGTACCTAAATTTAAAGCAAGCCGGATGCTCTTTTTAAATACTGATAAAAGAGGAAATCTTGCTTGAATAATAAGAGAGTTAGTATTGTAATGAAATAACGAAACGAAGCAAGCTACATAAGAAACACAATGTTGAGATATATAAAGCAAAGAGTCATCTAAAATGCAAAACAATTGAAAATATCATTTAAAATGCATCAAAAATGAAATTGAACAATATGAAAAATATTTTTAGCCATATGTAATTATTTAAACTTAAGTAATGAATGCAGCCAATTATTTTTGTGACGTGACACTATTATGCTTAAGAAAACTAGAACTAATAAAATTTAAAACTAATCCTTATCATTCCTGTATTTTCAACAAGATACTGAATGAAACTTCTATATTTTTTGAAAAGGCAATTACACAAACGTTCTGAAAGAGAAAACCAAATTTAAAATTAAAATAATCGCTATTTTCAGAATTTTCAATATAGTATTATACAAATAATTTGGGATAAAAGTGACATAAATTAAAATTAAATTATTAATGCTGTATGATAAATTTTGAAGCATGGATCAGCACAAAGTCCGACATCACATTCTTCACATTCGAATCGTGTTTCCCGTCTCATGCGCTTGCTATTATCATTGGTCTTGCAGCAACACACCGCACACTTTCTGGATGGATTTTTTTTTCTTGCAGGTTCTTTTACATATGAAGGTAAATGCCTCCCTAACAATCGCGCTACATTATCAGTAGTTTTGACTGTAGCATTCGTTTTAGAAGAATTTACACTGATGCTTTCCTCTATAAGTCTTTCCACAAGTTTCAAACAAAACTCTATATGAGTTAAAGTCCCTTGTTTTTTTTTTTTTTTTTTTTTTTTTTTTTTTTTTGTATAAAACGAATGCGTTCCACTCAATTTGGCTCAACAAATAGCGAAAAATTTTCTTGTAATACTTACGTTGCCGATTCCTAGCCACAGGGTAATATGAAATACACTGATCGGATCGGTCAACTCTTCCCATTGTATTGTTATAAAAAAACTAATGCCTTTGATTTAAATATGGCAGTAGATTTTGTATGTTTGGGCTGTACTTGAACCATTTCATTGTTATGGAGTGTACTAAGCATGATTACCGGCTTTTTGTCCTTCCATTTCATCACGCAAATTTTTCCTTTTTGAAAGGCTGTGATTTCACCTTTTCTTAGTTCTGTGGTCTTCAGCAAAGGAGGCAGTCCTTTTCTGTTCGATTTCATGGTTCCACAAATATCAGTTTTTTCCTGTATGAGGATTTCCGCTAGCTCCGGAGATGTATAGAAATTGTCCGTTGTTAAGCAGTAACCCTTCCCAGTAAGATCACTAAACAAAGAAAGAACACTTTTGGTGGACAGTTCAAAATCATCAAAGTCGGAATTAAATGCCGTATCTTTTCCTGTGTAAATAACGGAATTCCATATATAACCGCTCTGAGATTCACAAAGCTGGTAGAATTTTAATCCCAAAGCGAGCTCTTTTGCTTAGAATGTATTGTTTCCACGCTAGGCGCCCCTTGAATGCTATCAGAGACTCATCTATTGATATATTTTGTTTCGGAATGTAAACCGTCTTAAATCGGTGAACAATTTTGTCGTGTAAGTCATAAATTTTTCTTAACTTTGGATTTGGATGGTGCTGGTGTTAAGATTTGATGAATCATTCTCAAAATGCAAAAATTTCATGATGAGACCATACCTTTTTTCGGTCATTATTTTCTTGAAAATTGGGGTATATATTGATGGTCTTTTAGACCAAAACCATTTTTCTACAGGTTTCTGTACTACTCCCTGCAGTAACAACAACGATATAAATCTTTTCATTTCATCCTCATTGGTATTCTGCCAGGATAAAGCTCTCGATCCAGGAGTAAGTTCGGAATTTTCAAAACAAAATATGCAGCATATTCGTTGGTTTCGGACACAATGAACGAAACAATGTCTCTGTCAAAAAATAAATTGAAATACTCCAAAGGATCTTCCAAATCTCCCACTACATGCTTTATTCCAGGATTTCCAGTAAATTGAAATTGTGGAGTGCTCATCTGTGCAAATGTTGAATCAAGTTTGCACCAATCTCTAACGCAATCCAGTGAATCATCATCCGATTCACTTTCTGGAGAATAATATTCTTCCTTTGAAGACTCTATGAAATTCTCCAACTCAGAATCACTACTCATATTTTCTCTATAATATCACTCTAAAAAAAATTTTTTTCGCCTTTCTCTAGTTGAAAATTACTATCGAATGCAGACTACTGCATTCTTGAACCCCTATTTATGCTGAGAGTAACAAAAGGTCCAAATATGTACGTCACATGATATAGCGTTTAAGTACTTATTCAAAAAAAGCGTTTAAGTACTTATTTCAAGTGAAAAAATTTACTCCTTTATGCACAACAAAGAGCTGCAAACAATATGATTCCAGTATTATAAGGATGAGTTACTAAAGCTTCAAAGCTTATCTTAGTTTGAGGTATTATTCAGCGAACATTTTCTTATCAATCAGCTGGGAATGTCTCCATCATGTGCGATCACTGTTCTCTTACTTTATGAAAAGAACTTAAAAAGATGTCCCCCTTCTGACGCTCTAACTGATGAATCTGCATTCATGTGTATGGAACATACAATGGGGATGCAAGTGTCAGGAGAAGGTCTCCGAGGAGTATACCTAACTAGGTTTCAAACTTTTACCATTTCAATATCACGACACCATTTTGATACCATGGCACTTCGCGGCGCACTGTGGTTCAAGGGCGGAAAAAATAGCCATTTTTAAGTTTTAAGATAAAAAAATATTTCATGCCGTAATTACTTAGCCCTTGAATTGTAGCAACTTACTCCATAAGAGATTTTTGAAAAACAAAATTCGTTTTTATAAAAATAAGCCAAGATTGTTGAACAATTATGCTTTTACTTTTTTCGGACATACGTCTTATACTTCAGTTTTTATTCATTCGTTCAATAAGCAGGACCAAAATTTAATCAAAGTCATTTCTGATTGGTTTTTCACACTTGTAGGATGCATATTACATCGTAGTTAAAAATTAAAAATTCATCAAAATTGAAAATTACCTGAAATAAAAAAACATTATTTTCTAAAAAATATAATGAAAAATATTGTTGAATATACTTTTATCGGCGGCTTCCGGTGGGCTAAAATTTACTTATATCAATAGTTTACTCCTTCTTGTAAATAAACAACATTTTAGCTGCGACCACCTGCGACTGCAGTCGTGGCAGATGTTTTTGTTTGATTTTCGCTATTTTCAAACACCAATATAGTAAACTAGAAAGTAACCCGTAACGGTATGACGGGAGTAAATTGCTTTTTTATCAAAGAGATTGGTCATCAAATTTGACATGCTCCAGACTAACGTATGTCACAGTTTCACTACTTTGCAGGAGAGCCTAAAACGTTTGTTTACTGTTTCCGAAAGTTGGAGCTCTTGAAACATTCATCAATAAATATAGAGGATTTTTTTAAACAGAATTACGTTGTTATGGCTTAATGCGGAGCATTATTCTACATGCAATGCAGTAGTAACCTGAAAATAACAATTTTTGTACCCGTTTTGTATGGCTTTAACGAAGATACATATGAGAAAGAAATTTTTAAAACTCATACAGAATTCTATATAAAAAGTTAAATAACCATTCTGTTCATAAAACAATGAAATTAGAAAATCATTAAACGTTTGAAATTTCTGATTTCATATTCGAAATCATTCTAGTATAAAGCTGTTCTCAGTCTGTCAACATTGCCAAAAAATATTGTTCGAGGGTATCAATTGCAGTAAATAAACCTTGCGTGTGGCATACAACTGATTTAATTTATATTTTTCGCTAGAAACAGAAATGAATTTGAACTATGGAGAAACCCCGATTTCACGTTCCTCAGTGGACTGAATCAAACATAAAGTACATAAAATATGGGAAAACGTCAATTCACATCAACAAAACATAAAATATTGGAAAACGTAAAATACGGGAAATATATAGAAAGCCAAAATCAAATAAGGAAACAAAAATAACAATAAAGGCTGCTACGATGACGCTTATAAAAAGTAAAAACGCGATATTTTACGAAAAGAACATTTTTGTACACACCAGTTTAGATCATTCTAACACATTTAGTTACGAATGCGGGCGTTTAGGTTGAAAATAGTCAGTAATAATGAGTCATTGAATCCAATGTAAGTACATCATCTTCCAGGATTGAAACACTTTGCAAAGTTTTTTCCTGGTCTTTATGATAAAGAAAATAGTTTATCACTATTTGTAAGCTCTTAAATGCAGTATTGCAAGAAGAGACGAGTTCTGTTTCCTCTTCTTGTTCATCTTCATTGGCGGCCGAAAAGTCCATAAGGTCGGCTACCGGATGGAGCAGTAGCATTTCTGTTTTCACGGATTAACTTTCAACAGAGTGGATTATGTTTAAAAATGCACAGAAGGAAACACGTTGCTTAGTTTTAAATTATTTTTTCCCTTTTTTTTAACTGCAAAGGGAAAACGTAAAATGCAGAAAATTCATAAATAACAAACTTTTCATCCGGGTTAAATTAATATTATTAGTATACGGAAAAACTGGGACCTGATGATAAAAAACGTAAAATGCGGAGAAAACGAAGATTCGGGGGACGTAAAATCGCAGTTTCGCAGTGAATGCGATCAGCAAGCAGGAAAATAAATATTACCCTACAACAATTTTAACAATTTTCCATAGCATTTTTTGAGAGTATTCAGTCATTGAATTTTTTCCGCTTTTTTGTCGTTTTGAACCACTGTGCGGCGCCGCTCACCTCCAGGGGCAGATAGAAAAATTATTTTTATTGCTAAAAATTGAAAAGCGCACTCCCCTCCCCCATACAGTGTCTCATAACGAAGTTTTCATGACTTGAATTTTAATTTTTTTTCTTAGGATCCCTTAAGACCAATTAATCTACTTTAATATTATGCACTAATATACTTTGAATGTGAACGTAAAATACCTTTCTCATTTCAAACCAACTAAATACTAAACTCTATATAATTTCACCGAGATGCTATAAAATGAACGATTTTAATTAGGAGCATTGTCAAAATGATTATAGCACGAGGGCAAGGTATTAGATAAACCCATTCACCTTTTGAGTTTTTATGACTTAATTTAAATTTTTGATATAAAGTATTAGGTTATAAAGAAAATCATTGATTCATGTCATATTAGTTTTATTGAAGAAACCATGAACTATTTATATGTGAATTTCAAAGCAGTTGCTAATTAGTTCTTAAAGCCATGATACAGTTGAGGTACATTTTGATACTACATGCCGTTTCCATTAATTTTACCGTTTTGCCAAAAAACTACAGTGTGATTCCTTTCATTTTGCATTTTTAAAAGCTGCAAAATAAATCTATTATTTCCCAGATAGCTTCCTGGATTGAAAAGACCCTTCTCGGGAAAATCTAAATTTTAAAAAAGAAACACGTTAAATATTGATTCCATCAAAGAAGAACGAATAGACGAATCGCGATATTACTATAATTTCTGAATTAACTGTAGAATAAAAAATAATAAATTGTTATAATTTTTTTTTTTCGAAAACTCATAATAACCCAACATTTATATTTTTAAAATGATATTGGAACTGTTGCAATCAAAGGCGCCCATATGCAAAATTGTAACGGGGAACTCAAATATTTTCCCCGTGGTTTAGCTGGATATTTTCTCCATAGAAACCGATTTCACGACAGATTAGAGTCATTAAAATTTGACATTTTTAATAACTTATTCATTAATGGCTGGAGAAATGTTTTACATTTTTGCAAAGAAAAAAGTACTAAAAACAAGGAAGTTCTATTTTCAAAGGAAGGTCGGCTCGAGCCCCCCTTGCCCCCTATATGGGCGCCCATGGCTCGCATAAGCCCCGTTGTTATGTGTTTACAAGTTCTCCATCTTCCACTTTAGGACTAACTTGCAACAGTAAAGAATTTTTAATTCAATTTTGAAAAAATAACGCAAATGTTCATCAGTGGCGTGGCAAACACAATAGGGGTATTCATGGGTTCTTATCTATCAGCTGAGAATGTCTCCAGGAAGTGCAATCACTGTTCTTTATGAAAAGAACTTGAAAATACCATTTCCCCTTTCTGACACTCTAGGGATCTGCATTCATGTGGATGGAAAATACAGGCGACTTCGCTTTTCTCTTTTCGCCTTGCAAAGGAAACAATGGAGTACACTAGCTCGTTTACAATGAGATGCAAGTGTCAGGATCAGGTATACCCCGCAAGGGGTCCCAGTTGTAGAAAATGGCGGGAAATGAACCACCCTTTTAACATTTCAATATCAAGCCACCATTTTAACACAGCTAACCTCTCGCTGTCGCACTATAGGATAAAATGGCAACCCACTTTGAGAATTCTTGCTTTATTTATTTACTTTTTTTTTTTTAAATTGTTAAAATGTTCACCATGAAAAACAATAAACATCGTACAATTAAAGATATCCAAACTAGTAAAGCTAAAATTTCCAATGAATGGTTCACGTATTTCGGAGCAGGGCTGACTCAAGCAGTGGGGTTCCCATAGGGTATAACTCCATATATGCCGTATACTCTCAAACATTTTTTATACATGCAGCGTATACCCTCAAGCTTCAAAAATTTTCATATTATGACACATTATGTATGTGATCGAATGCACATATTGTATATATGGGGGGGGGGAAGCAAACAGCAATAAAATGGAATCAACGGCATAAAAATTAAAATGAAACAAAATTAGCAATTAACCGAGAAAAATGTGATCAAAATATGTGTACATATTTCTTAGTACCATCGACAAAATACTTCCAAGTAGGAATTATTTGATTTTCTGGCCGATAATTTTTCAATCCGTTATATTGAAAGAACTGTTGGAATGATGGTTAACCGGAATGATAAAAACATGGGCAACAATTCTGTTGCAGAAATATTTTACAGAAAAGATTCTTATGATTTAAAATTGTGAAATATTATGAATAACTTTCTATTTATTTACCAGAATCGCTAAATAAAAGATTAAACATTTTATTTTGAAATTTCATCCGCAACGATCGTCATTATACATGCGGAGCATTTTGGCTATTTCGACAGCAATCAGCTTTGTTTCAGGTTGAGTGAAACGAAATGTAACGAAGAAATTCGATGCAAAAAGATAGTGTACTTTTGTATAAAAACTCCTGTGAATAAAAAACATTTTCTAGTTCATTAATTAATCTATATAGTTTTTCATGTATATTCATAGTTCTTCGTAATCTGATGCATAAGCAAACTAAGAAGGGGAAAATGAAAATCAGCCCCCTGAACCCTTTCCGCCCCCTTTTAATCCCGTTATGTTAAACGTAGGTTCATTAAACAACTAACCAATAAGTATATAAAATAATAGCAACTTCGAAACAATGCATAAAGTAAAAATGAATAGAAAATAATTGAGGTAATAAAACATTTGAATTGCAATCTATTGTCTGCCAATTTCTAATACAGTAGGCGCCGCTTAATGTGATCACGATTAATGTTATCATTTGCTTAATGTTATCAGAATCACGAAGTCCCGGAACAATTGTATGTTAACACAAGTTAAAAAAGTCGGATATTGTAATCAGCGTCTTCGTTTATTGTTATCACTTTTCCATAAACTTTCAATTTTTTCCCCGTTTTTGTTCCTCAATTAACAGAAATACATAGGCAAACCCTGACGAGACTAACTTTCTGTGTATCATTTTCTGGTTTTCAATAGCAATTCAAAATTTTTCTAAGAATGAAGCTATAGAAAGTTCGACCCAGTGACCACAGACTCCCCCTAAGAAAACTTTCTTTTGCACCTAAAAAAATTCAACCGCTGGACATGTTGCAGGCATTGATGTAGGACCTAAATTGTTGCCATTACTTTGTCAACTATTAAACCTCCTGGCGGCGAGCCCGAATATATTCGGAAATATTTTTATATTAAAAACGGCAGGCTACGAATATGTTCGGAAACTTTTTCGTACTGAAAACGGCAAGCTACGAATATATTCGTAGCGGCATTTTTCGCTTCCCCATTCGGTCACTCTAGCGTGTAATTGGAGGTGTGGTAGACTCTCCTTCAATTTGAATGGGAGGCGTGTTGCTGTCTGGCGTTGACGGGACCCAACGTGACCCAATATAGCTTCTCTCAACATATCACTACGATGAATGGCGCTTTTAAGTACTTTTAACGTTATTTTGTTATTTTATTTGAAACATACCCACGTGTGTTTAAATACAACATCATTTAATTAGGAAAATAGGCATCATAAATCTTGAATGTGTATTAAAGGGGTGGGGGAATGGGGAGAGGACTATATGTACATACACAATTATACAATTTTAGGTGACAGGTACAACTCTTCCGTCACTCGTAATATTTTCTCAGTTTCTCTCTTTTAACCGAAGTTTTGGGGGTAACTGGTCTTGGCTATGTATCATTTTGCGATAAACAACTTAAATTTTCAATCTAAACGTAGGTTCAAATTCTATAATTAGTAGTTCTGAAATAATAACAATATTAATAATAATGAGAAACTAAAACTGGAAACTAAACAGAGGAAAAACAAAAGCCTTACTTATAAGTATACAAAAAATACATATCTTCTGTATATAATGAAAACATCATATAGTTAAAGATTTGAACGAATTTTCCTTGATCATTTTAGAATAATTTCTGAACCTAATTGGTAACTAAACGACTAATTATTTCTTTTCGATGCTAGCCAGTTTATTTTTTTCACCTGCATGGGTCAGACGTGAAAAAATGATGATTAGAAAAATAAATTAAAAATGTTACTAACTCAAAAATCGAAATTTTTACGAGGGACGTATATTACTTTACATGTCAATAAGTATCACAATTTTAAAGGCAAAACAGAGAGCTAAAAATGAACTGGAACTCGTTTCTGATAAAGTAAGATTTTCCTAATCAATGATTGAAGTGATAGCGTTTGAAAAATTCTGCGTTTGAGAAATTGTAATTTTATATTATATTTCAATCTATGTTTTTCGAATTTCCATTTAATAATGAAAAATAACACTGTTGAATCGTAAAACGTTGCACCGTATTATATTAGCATAGAGAAATAAATTATTTATATGCAGCAAAGAATGAGCGACATTAATAATAAAATATAACCGTACAGCATCCAACATTCATTTGAATTAAGATATTGTTTGAAAACAAGTCTTCCTTTATAAAGTGGTAAGGATTCATCGACAGCTACATCTTTTTCAGGTACAATATACAGATTTAAATTTATTGTTAATATATTCGTACACTTTATACATTTTTTTAAGTCCTGGATGGGGATGATTTCTTAAATCAAAAAAAAAATGTAGCTTGGATTTAAAGAAAAAAACAAAGAACATACCCTAAACGAATGGAGGACTCAAGACTTCAAAATGTACTCAAAAAAGAAAACGGATCCAAAAATAAAAAATATTTATATAAGTGAGGTCATTGAAAAAAGAAAAAAAATCAACAGTAATTTTGCGTACGACCTATGTCCTTCTTAGCCCATATGGTTTATTATCCAAGAGCTTTGGAACACATACAAAAGCGTTCTTCAACGTATAATTCTGAAAGCATTTTTATTAAAAGCGCACTGCAGGCTGCTTTCGTTTGAGAACATACGCAGTTTCTCTAAAATCAAGTTCGACTTTTCATTCCAATTTTAAATAGCTGAAAATAGCCGCTCAGATCAACTATAAATAGTGCCAAAGACAAAGACGTTAAAAGAATGAAATATTTAAAAAGTAGGATTTCTAACGCGTCTGGTGAAAAATATATAACATCATTAAATCGAATGAAAACTAACATTATATCATAATCACCCTCTGATATTCTTATATTCAAACTAGCGTTTACATCATGTTAGCTTTATCGCAATTGTGCCATTCCGCAGCTGCCTTTTTATCCATTATATATATATTTTATTTTACTTGCAGAGCCCGATCATTCTGATTGTGGTCATGGGGCTCATTTGTATTTCAGGGCCCCCTTAAGGCCCAACGAAGATTTCAGAAAACACTCGGCATTAATTCATTCTGCCCCCCCCCCCCCCCGCCTCCCCATATTTCCGCTAATTCTGAAGCTATAAAATATTTCGATACTTGCGTATTAACACAACCATGCTAAATTTGGTGGTAAACTTTTAATCACAACGTTTAAAAAGTAGAAAAGATATAGTATACGATAATTATATAAGATAAGGTTAAACTTTGCCAGTTTAAAATAAATATCAAAGGTATTATGATATAACTTTTAATAGTAAATACAGACTAAACTTGGAGTGGTTTTGAGTTTTGCAAATATATCAATTTTTTAAAGGGAATTTTTATCAACAAATAAAAAGATTTTCCCCTCGTCTCCTGCATTTGCGAAAATATTAATGACATCATTGTACTTTAGAATCTGAGTGAAATCATTATTTATTTTTAATTAACATAATAAATTAAGAATATTTAGTCACCCTACACTAAAATGTAAGAGGAAGGGCCTATGCCCCGCATGCCCCTGCAGTAATCAGGCTCTGTTTACTTGATTAAAGAATAGGCTCCTTGGAATGCCGAAACACGTGTCTGCTGCTCTTATGACTATTTTTTTTTCATTTTTAACATCACTTATAGCATTATTATTTTACTTATCGCACGAATGAAAACATTTTATTTATAATGTGATGGTTTTTAGTTTCTGTAATTTAGTTTCTTTACGCGTGGAAACTAATATGAATATTTTCTTAAAACGTCTAGCTTCGTAAAAAACGTAAAGCTTCACACCGTTTGATTTTTAAGGTTATATATTAAGGCTATATATAAGGTTATATATCCTTTTTTACATTTTATTATTATTATTATTATTTATTTATGTTTTTTTTTGTCAAAATTGAATTCATTGGCGTACTTATTGTATTAGCCAGAATATTGTTTAATAGCAATGATATTTTTATGTAAGGTCATTTCGTTCGCATGTATAAGCATAGATTTGGTGCATATACAACACACAAAAAAAAATGAAGCTTTAGAAAAGGTATGGTGTAAAAAGGCATTTGAAGGCCTTAAAACTTAATTGCACTCGCTCATAACATAAGCCGACGATACATTACATATTATGTGAGTATGTAGTGTGGTTACTCACACAATGTTTTATACCATTTTTTTGATTATTTTGAAGATACTAGTGTAGAGTATGGAATAAAGTTAAGAGTGCCGATATTAGGATAAGAGCATCATCCAGGACAGACAGGGTAGTATAAAAAGACATTTCTGATCTTTTCAAAGAGACTATTAGACAAAAGATTACTCAAAACAATCAAACATTGGAAGCTTTCCTGGGTGGAACAAAAAAAACTTGATTTATTAAAAATAACTATTGAATATTATTCTTTTATCAATTGTTTGAGGTATTTTAGAGAAGTTGGTCATCAAATGTTTTTAATTTAAGCCAGTTTAAGTCTAATTAAAGATATTAAAGTTAAAAAAGTCACTTATATCGTATAAATAAACCTAATGGACAGAAATTAAAGTCATACTTGTTCTCAATACATAAATATATGAACGATTAGTTCAATAAAATGTTGCGTAAAAATATGCGTTCCCTTATCTCATTATTTAGGAGATATACATTCTAATTTAGAAGAAAAACGAACTATCCTTATGCTTTCAAATAAGATTCATATTTTTTCCTCTTTTTTGTTGAACTAATAGGTTGTAAGTTGCAACTAGGCGGGGAACCTCATTCCACAGATTCTCTTTTGTACTAGTTTGATGAGCAGGTGTGCTGTCGCTCAGTGTCACGCGTCCCTAATGAAGCAGAAGAAACTTCCCACCCACTGCGGATTACGAGGGGGGTAAAATTCGTTTGAGAAAAGACTGACTCTTTATGGGTCCACATGGTATTTCGGTGGTGACACAAATCAGAAGTTCTAGAAAAACATGGCCGCCGCTTGGAAGGTTAAAGAACTATGTCGAGATTGAAAACAAAGCGAAGCTAAATTAAAATTTAAACAACAAGCAAAACCATGCTGGAAAAGATAGAAAAACTGAATGTGCTCTGAAACTGGTTTACGAATGTCAGGGAAAACGGTCCTATTTTACTTCACCTATTACTATGTGATTAAAAATTGCATAATTTAGCTTTAAATTTTTATAATTCAGATATTTCCATTCTGTTAATTTAATTAATTTATAATTTAAAACTGCATTCAGTTGAGTCATTGTGATTTTAATTTGAGGTTGCCAAAATAAATGCACTTTAATTGAAAAAAAAAAAAACATTATTTTGTGTCTCCTCGATTATTTTTGGTTATTGTTATCAGTCGGTTACTGTTATCAAATTGTATTTGTCCCAAAGTGATCACATTAAGCGGCGCCTACTGTATCACTGACTGAAAAAGAGAGTCAGCACCCCGCAGTGTTAGCTCTCAACACCCCTTCCGTGAATGGAAAGACCAACACCCCCTTGGTCAGCGGCTGTCCCTCACGAAATTTGGAGCAGGGGAAAGCACAGTCAGAATTTTACGCTGCGGCTGTTCTTAGAGCTGGTTTCAGGTGGCAGAATTTTATCCCACAGCCGTTCTCGAAGTAGAATTTTCATGGCGAAATATTACGACGCGGACGCTCTTCGATACATCGTCGGATGAAGGAATTTTGCGTCAAGGCCGCTTTAAGGATTAATTCAATTCAAAATTATCTCACACTTTTTTTTTACAAAATTTCCTTCACTATCTTCTGTTTGATCGCTCTAAAAAGATGGCAGATGGAACACATTTCCTTTGTATCAAAATAGGAGAAAATCAGAATTTCTATCACTAAGTTTCAAAGAGATTTTAAAATATACTTCAATCAGCAAAAATTATCTTCTTCAGAGAAATCTAGAGTTGCGCTGCATGAAAGGTTTTCACACTATTCTTTTCCAAAGTGAACAACCTTTTAGTGCTTAACAATTGATACCAATCAATTTTTATCTTTTGACATATACCTTTTATAAGTTGTCCAGTATTTATTTTTCCGAAAAGTTTTTTTTTTTTTTTTTTTGGTAATAGAAAACTTGTATTTTTTGTAAAACAAACTTTATTTTTTTATTTCAAAACAACGAAAAACACCCTTCTACTTTTTTCTATATAGCAAGAGAATGATTTAAATCTGCTTTTTTTTTTTTTTTAATGCCGACCATAGTAGGTACTCTGGAGATATGACTTATTTAATCTCTCAATTGAAAAAGCATAAACACTGACATAAGGAGTAGCAACACCCAACCATTCACAGAATACTTTCTGTTATTTACACTGAAAGAGAAAAGTATTACTTTGAAATTGGCACCAAATTCAGCTTAACTGGTTGAAAAATTAGGAAATTAGAGAGATTTTTCTAAATTCATGCCAATGTGGCGTCTCTGAAAACTGATCCAAAATCAAATTTTTGAAAAAATTCTCCTAAGCGTAATTTTTAATCACAAAATCTAGAAAAATTTGGGCTTATCTCATATTTCTATTTGTAAAAAAAAAATGGACAAAATCGGAGACACGTGACGGCACATGGCATTAGGCGATTTGACGTGAAATGACGCAGGAGGAATTTAAAGTGACAAAAAAGATGCCATGCTTTTTGTAAAAGAAATGAATTTTGACAAGAGAACATGAAATTTAAAAAAACATAAGCAAGCAAAATAGAAAATGTTCATTTTTGTTTTAAAAAAAATCAAATACATTTAAAGCATCTGTGATTTAACTTGAAGTGATTACTCTTGCACACTGAAAAATTGATGGCATTGGGTTTTTAATGAATAATAATAAAATTTTCAAAAATCTAATTTTATATTTATTAAAAACATAATTAAGTGTGCATTTAATTTTCTCTGCAATAGAAACAACTTCTTTTTTTTCTGTCAAAAATTATTTATTTTTTAAATTTTTATCATTCACATTAAATTTATACTGTATTTACAAGTGAACACAATGTTAAGGATTTATTTTGCCTCATAAACATTGTAGCTGCATGATTTATAGTAAAATACTGTGCAGCAGTGATTTCAAATCTGTGGGACATCCTTTCTTAAGGGGGAATAAAACTAATGCTGGGGGCATGCAACTGTTATCAAAATATCAATTTTGAATATGACATTTAAAAAAAATTGGAAAACAAAAATCAGCAACACTTTATTGCATGGCAAAAGGGTTTGAGCTAGTGATGTGCCGGATCGTCAAAAAAGTAGATCCGCGGATACGGATCATGAGTGTCAAGATCCGCGCATACGGATACGGATCTCAATTTTTTTACCCAATTCAACTATCCAAGTGTTTATTTTGTTACGGAAGGTATTTCCGTCAGAATAATAACACTGCTTCTTCAAAAATGTCATCTGCGGCGAAAATATAATCAAGATTATGATTTACTCTGTAAAGAAATCTCTGTTAAAATTGAGGGAGAGTAGGAAGGAACGGGTCAACACTGCATTAATGCTTAAATAGAATGTGATAAATTATTTCTAGCTTGCTCAATAGATGTAGGATACAGGAGCAAGAGTGCAAAGCTGCTACTGGACAGGCTAGAAATATTTTTCGCATTTTATTTCAGCATAAATGCAGCGCTGACCCAATCCACCCAACTTACTCCGACCGACAAAATATCAGAGCCGGGAACATCTTTACAAACAGTAAATAGTGAATTTAGTCTCACTTTTTTTGAAGAATGCTGAGAAAAACCAAAATGAAGGATAACAGAAATCCCAAATCAATATTAGAAACTAATATTAAACTAAAAATTAAAAAAAAAAACATGCCGACCTGATATTGAGATGTATTTTGCGGGTCAGAACACACATTGTTAACAAATATAAACTGACAGCGGATAGAAATTTTAAATCATCGAGCTTTTCTCCTTATCCGACAATGAAATAGCTACCGATCACGAGTATAAAGGCTTTGAATTGCATTTAAAATTTCCTTAATATGATATAACTTTTACTGTATATAACTTGGAAGTTCCAAGCAAATATCAAACGCAGAAAACTTAGTTTTTTGAATTTGGGGGCAATATTTTTAACGTACGGGTAAGTTTTTACTACCATAATTCTGAAATACGTTGTCGGTTTTTATTAATATTTCCGGTAATTCATGTTCTGCAAAAATGAGAGTAAGCTAAGAACACTTTCGATCAAGAAACCTATTGAACGAAAAAAGAACTATCAAAATCTGTTCATTTGTTTAGGAGCTACGATGCCACAAATAGACACACAGATACACTTTTAAAACTTATTACCGGTTTCTTTTTGGAACGGGGGATATAAATTGGCTTCTGAAATGATACCTTATAATTTAAATAGGGAATAAAACCTAATTTAAACGGAATTTAAGAGTCTTTTATTCAAATATTTAAGAATTTTTAGAATAGAAAAGATCCGTTTAAGATCCGTCAAAAAAGTAGCGGATACGGATACGGATCTTTATTTTCCTTCGGATATCCGCGAATACGGATACGGATATCCGGAACATCATTAGTTTACGCTCTTGCATTAAAAACTTGAACAGCGATTTATTTTTAATGGCACCATAGCTTGAGAACTCAATAAGTTTACCCATTGCATAAAAAAATTGTTAAAACCTTCACTAATGTTGTATTTTATGCATCTATTTTTCTGCAATTTAATATTACTGATATTGCAATACTGATATTACACTGTACTGATATTGCAATATAATAATAAATAAATGATAGGTTTTGGTTCAATAAAAACTATTTTAGAAAAAATAAGGTGTTTTTCTAAGCTATTCAATAATTTGTAGCTTTAGAAATTGGATTTTAAAAAGAAATGATGTGGCTGGGGGAACAATTTCTACTTGAAAAAAACGGGTGCAAGTAAGGTATTCAAAGTTTGGAAATTACTGCAATACAGAGTAAACATTTGCAGAGAAGAGGTTCATGTGTTGTGCAGATTTTAGGATTTGGTGGATTTTAGGGCCATAAAATAAAATTCTTTATATTGATCTATTAAATTCTGGGTTGTTTAATTTAAACCGCAGTTAAAAAAAAAAAAAAAAAAACGTGGTTTTTTGAAAACTTTTTTTTATTTTCTTTTTTGAAAAAAAAAATTGTTTTCATCCAAATGTTCCCTTAAATTTAACATATTATTGGAAAATGTAAAATCCATTCAAAAAAGAAAGTAAGCAAAAAAGTGCTACATAAATTACAGTTTAATTAATTTGCAAAATAGTTTTTAATTCCCATTTCTCTTATGTTGTAATCAATGTAACATTTCTGATCAATGCAACTTTTCCTAGGCACATAAAACAAGGCAGACTAAATTTTTCTAAAATTACACTGAGAAAAAAAATCCAAGTTTTTTTTTTTTTTTTTTGCTTAATGCATCTTAAAAATATCGCGAAAAACGAAAAAAAAATCAAAAATAAATAAAATACTTAAATAAATATCGAAAAAATAAAAATTGGAAAGTAGAGTATTGAGATGGGGAAAAATGTCTGTCGGTCTGCCTGTCTGCCCCCCCCCCCCTAATAACTTTTGAATGAATAGTTCGATTCGAACAAACGTTTTTTTGTTCGAAAGATCTCGGCGAGGACACCTCATTCCCATATTTCACTTTTTGATTTGAACTATTTTTTGTTCCATTTTGAACAGTTCAAAAAATCTTAACATTTGCACCTACGGGGAAACTGAAAGTCAATGTAGATTCCGTACTTGAAGGCGGATTTATTTGAAACAAATTTTGTTGGAAATAGCTCCTGAAGTCAAACTCCAGACTCCGACTCCGAGAATTTAGGGGCACCTGACTCCGAGTCCGACTCCTGTGCCCGACAATTAATCGGACTCCGACTCCCCGACTTCGACACTGACTTCGTAGCTTTGGCAAAAATTTATACGCGGAGTACAAATGACTGACTCCGATTCTTGGATATTCGTCTCCGACTCCTTTATTCCAAAATGAGATTGACTCCGACCCCGCAGCTATGGTTTTAACTGTGAAATAATTATTATTGATATGACTTGTTTTTATTTTCGTGCTAAAGTTTTAATTTAGGTATTCAGTTTTCGGCGAATAAACTCGAAGTCAGAACAGTTAGTAATCCAAAGTTGTGAAGCACAAAAATTGCAAAATTATTGCAGACACGTGTTTCCGTGTTACAAGGAACACCTTTTTCAATGCTAAGAAGTGTGAGCTTCTGGATGAAAAGTCATCCGGCTTTTCTCTCAGTAATAATTCGTCCCAGAACGCAGAATCTTTATTAATACACCATTAAAATGATTTTAAAAATTGCTAAAACCAAAGAATGAAATAGATATTTTTAGGAAGGATTGCCATTTTTGTTACGGTATTTTATTGTATTTTAATTCTTTCTTTTTTTCAGAACTATTTTACGGACGTTTTACTGTATTTATTTTAGATAAAATAGATTGTGCGTATTTTAATTGATTATTTTTTTTCGTTTCGCTGTACTAGCAATGCGGATTTAAATTCAATACTTTCTTTTCTTCAAGGATATGCGGAAAGATAATCTTACATATTAACAAGAAGTTCTGTCTAGAACTAAACGAGCCTACTTTCCCATATACCCCTACTACTTTCTAGTACTTGATCAATATTCTCAAAAATAGCTAAAATCACAAATTGTTTCAAAAATATTTTTAAAATATTTTAAGCTGATTTCTACGTGTAAAATATTCCTCACTCATCTTTAAAAAATAAATAAATAAAAATAAAGCAGCACCTTTTACACAAAGCAGCTAATACAGTTTTTTCCGTTAAAAAAATTCTTTAACAGCTTTAAAAACGAAAAAATAATAATTAAAATTAATGAGCTCATTAAATTAAATGCATCATATCAAAAAAAAAATCGTTTCTTTATCCCTTGTTGCCAAAAATATTTTTTTAAATAAATTATTGCAATTACCAAAATAAATAAAAACAATAAAATGTCAACTTAAAGAAATAATTTTCATTCTAAAAAAAAATCGTCTGCGCATATCTTTATGTAGAAACATAACTAACTTCGAGTTAATTCGTCGAAAACTGAATGCCTAAATTAAATTTTAGCGTGAAAATAAAAACAAGTCATATCAAGAATAATTATTTCACAAATAAACCATAGCTGCGGAGTCAGAGTCGGAGTCAATCTCATTTTGGGATAAAGAAGTCGAAGTCGAATATCCAAAAAATCGGAGTCGGTCATCAGTCCTCCGTGTATAAATTTTTGCCAAAGTACGAAGTCAGAGTCGAAGTCGGGGAGTAGGAGTCCGATTAATTATCGGGCACAGGACTCGAGTCGGAGTCAGGAGCCCCTAAATTCTTGGAGTCGGAGTCTGGAGTTTGGCGTCAAGAGCTGTTTCCAACAAAATTTGTTTGAAGTAAATCCGCCTTCAAGTACGGAATCTACATTGACTTTCAGTTTCCCCGTAGGCGCTAATGTTAAGGGATTTGAACTGTTCAAAATTGAATGCAAAATGGTTCAAATCAAAAAGATATTTTATATACAAGTTTCTCTTCAAAAGTTCTTTTCTACGAAGTTTGTTTGAAGCAAATTAATCTCACAGTTCGGAATTGCCTTGAATTTCCCCGTAGGCGCTAATGTTAAGTTTTTTTGAACTGTTCAAAATTGAAAAAAAAAAAAATAGTTCAAATCAAAAAGTAAAATATGGGAATGAGGTGTACTCGCCGAGATTTAGGATGAATAGTCCGATTCGAACAAACTTTCTTTTGTTCGAATCGGACTATTCATTCAAAAGTTATTAGGGGGGGGGGATAGACAGACAGACCGACAGACATTTTTCCCCATCTCAACACCCTACGTTCCAATTTTTAATTTTCAATATTTATTTAATTATTTTACTAATTTTTGATTTTTTGATTTTTGTTTTTTTTTTTTTTTTTGCGATATTTTTAAGATGCATTAAGCCTTCTTTCATGCTTTTTTCTTCTTTTTCTGACTTTTACTGGGAAAGTAGGCTAAAAACTGCGTGTATGTTTGTGTGTATTTCTGACAGTCTAACTTCTTCTGAACGCCAGATAATTGACGATCGAACCAGGTAGCAATAAATTCATAAAAATATGGAACAGTGCAAAGTTGACCCATACGATTCAAAGTAACCGCGAATGAGTGTATGTGATTACAAAGACCCACTAATATCACGGCAGAGTCATAAAATGCTTAGAATCTAATGAAGCTAATTTTTATTAGACAAAAGCGAGGATGTCCCACAAATAACTGTGTTATTTATTATTATTTTTTTCATTGTCAGTTACGTAAAACAAATAAAACTGCGTTAAAGTTACCCTATGGATGAAAAGAAATCCTCCAGAAGCGGACATCGCTTTATTTCCGCTTTTGCTGGATTTACTGTTATTATTTTTTAAACAACTTTAAGTTCACTTCTTTTATGTTTAAAAAGGAATCCTTGTAACCCCCGAAACTCGTGTCTACAGTTTCTTACGAACTTATTGTAACATTGTTTTATTATCTGTTACTTTTAGAACAAAGGTAATTAATTATTTTTCTACGTTATGGTTTATGTTTTTTTTTTTTTTTTTTTTTGTCTTCATATTATGAATGGTCAAGTTGAATTTTGTTAAAAGAAAAAAAAATATGAAAGTGAACACAAATTTCAATTAAATAATCTTACTGGCTCAAAATAGTTCCTGGAAAACAAACATTTTAAGTTCACGAGTTAATTTTTTGAGGAGATAACTACGGCTGACCAGAACTTCGGTTCTATTATTTCGTTGCATAAACCATTCATTTTGACATTAACAAACCTTCCGTAACAAATAAACGGCTGTGAACAACTTTTAGTTTTTTAATTTGATTTTTTCCCAAACTAATAGCTTTGAAATCAGTAGCGTTTGCTTGAACGCCGACGAGACATATTTAAATATTTTCTTTCAATGTTCTTCATTTGTGGATTTTTGAATTAAATCCCTTACTAAAATATTTCTACATTGAATTTTAATGTAAAAAATTTTTTTTTGGGGGGGGGGGGAATAGTTATAACGTTTGAGCACATCGATGACATTGACGTAGATTATATCTGCGATGTTATTTAAATCGTTTTTTGTTAAAATAGCTTAAGTCAACACTGTTCCTAATAAGCTGACTTTCGTCCTTTCAACAAAAACTCATTTATTTTTGAGCTTAAGTCTTATAATTTTGAAACACAAGAATGAATCAATAAAATTTTTCCATTAGAGTTTTTTTTCTTTTAAGTGTTTTTAAGTACAAGAAATTTTATTTACCTTTCTGAAAATATCTCGTTCAAAATTAGCAAGCAAAATTAATGCGTAAAATATAAATTGAAAATCTTGGAAAATATGCAAAAAATTTTCACTCCGACCATTTTTTTACATTTAATAACAAATATTTTCTAAATTCCCAAGAACTTTAATGAAATAAAATAACTTTTATAAACCTTTTCATAATTTCTTTTTTTTAACTGAATATTTATCTTTTTTTTTTATTGTAAGATCATCTGGTGTAAATATATGTTCTCATTCTTAATGTAATGTCGTAGTTGTTTTTTTTTAAATGTTTTTTTGAAGAAAAAAAATCATTTATTTCTATTCCCTTTTTGCACCAAATTATTAAGTAATCAAAAACAGTCATTTTGCATTTGTACAAAAACCTAAAGTTATTTCAAAAAATATAATTCTCCCTGTAGCAAAAAAAAAAAAAAACACCTTGAAATTCACGTAAAAGTACAATTTTTTCTGCTGAATAAAGCTGAAACTGATTTAAAAATATAATTTTTCCTGCTGCCAAAAACTGAGATTAAAACAAAGTATAATTTTTTCCTGCTGAAAAAAAAAACTGAAATTCATGCAAAAATATAACTTTTCCTTCTGCAAAAACTGATATTCATACAAAAATATAATTTTTCCCGCTGTAATAAAACAGGATTCATGAAAAACTTTCTTGCTGTAAAAAAATGAGATTAAAAGGAAATGTAATTTTTCCTGCTAAAATGAATTTTGAAATTCTGTTATGTCTTGTAAAAAAAAAACATGGTACACATTTAGAATAAAAAAATATATTTATTTAGTATTCAATATAATACTATTTTCGTCATAATATATCTAAAAATAGACAAAATAATTTCACATCAATAGATAAACAGTATAATTTTTCCGTGCGAGAAAACATTGTAATGATAGTAAACTAACGTGCAGATTTTTAATTTGTTTCATGGTATTGCACAAAATACTCTAATCGAATAGCGGTAGAAAAGTACACCATTCGCTGTTCGCTAAATATTTCACCGAAAAATTCTGTATTAATGTGTGTAAATAATCACAATTTAATGAAATGCACTACATATGTCAATATAAAGAGAATAACAAGCAACTACTAAAATGAATTCGTCAAAATTACAGAGCACAAAGATAACCTTTCAATTTTGTAAATAATGAAGCAGCGAAATGTATACAGACATAATTTTTCATTAAAATATTTCCATAAAAACAAATTAGTTTGCTTAAACCACAAGAAATGTTAAATAACAAGTAAAAAAAATTAGAGTTCGAAAAAAAATAACAAAAAGTAAGCTCACTCACTGCGTAAAAATGTCCATATATTTCGTAAAATCCAATCGAAACAGAAAGTTTAAGTTCAAATTTGGGACTGCAGACTGTCTAAAACACCGTCTAACCGTATAACAGCGCGGGGGTTCCCGAGCTCATCGTAGTTTACCAACCAAATGACGTTGGTGAGTCCGAATGAGTTAGTGGAGTTTCTGCGATTAAATCTCTCACTAGATGAAAATCTTGCACGAGATGGTTGAACATCTGTTTCGTCATGGCGATAGAGACAGTTCACACCTTCGGGACAAACACCGTGTTGCTTGTACACTTCGCAGTTGACGCATTTCATCACGATTCTGTATTCCTGAATTAATTTCTCCTTCTCCATCGGATCGGTGATTTGTTTAAGGCACGGAGCGACGACATCAGAATCCCTTCGGCACGTCGGGCAGCTCTTCTTGGGTCGACGAAGCTCGGGAGGCAGGTCTTGGTTCACGTTTCTCCACGCTTTGATACAGCCGAAGCAGAATGTGTGGTCACAATTCTGCATTATCCCATACTTTCTGTCCGACTCACGCTCTTTCTCTGGGACGTTTTCCAAACAAATTCCACACAAGCTGTCCTTTTCCTTCATTGCGTCGCTTGCTTGAAATATATTAGAAGAAAATGCCATTTTTCAAACAACAGATGAAGCACCGTTGAAATTTTCTAAGCTTGGCTTTTTTTAAGCTAAGTGGCCGTAGAAACAGCAGTCAACACTAGCGATTACTACACAACTAGAAATAGCACTCGCTACTCTCCGAACAGATGTAAAATTAACGTACACTTGCTCTCACTGCAACCAAATAGACTCTGCAAGTGAGCCAGACCGAATTCGCAATTCCAACTGTATGTAACGGGTTTAAACGACTATCAACAAGAAGGGGGCTTCTGAGTGAACAGGTTTCCTTAAAAAGCAGGATCTGATAATGTTTTGATTGACAGGGCGCGGAAGCACTTAATCCTTTTTTCTTTCCCTCCCCTTAACGGTTCGACTCAAGGTATTCGAGAGTGTGCCTCACACGTGGAACCATAGGAGGATTTTTTCTGGGGACGGGAAGGGAGGGCTATGCCCGGGCCGGGCGTTTGGAGAATCAGGGAAGGGGGGTGGCTACTCTCTCTCCGGATCTCACAATTTTAATGTAAATTTATTTATTTTGTTGCTTTCTTCCTATAACATGCCGTGATTATATATTTCGTCCCAGCCCTCTCACCCCCAGAAAACTTTGAAGTGACTAATCTGTCAAGTCCCCAGCCCAAAAAATATCGCTAAAATTAGAAAAGAAAACATGTACGCGTCAAGTTCAGTAGCAAGATTAAAACCGCAAAAAATTGAAACTGCCAGCGTTACCAATCTTTCTCTTATTTTTATATCAAGTATTTTAACAGGAAAAAAGAAGGAGGAAGAACCTTTGAAAATTCAATATATTTTTTGTAAATAAAAGTTTTTGATAAGCAAATTATTGCTTTGAAAGGAAAATGGCTTTGGTGAGGTTAGGAGTTTTATTCAAACTTTGGTAGTGATAGGAGAAAAGGTTTAGTGTGCAAGGCAGGAAGGGGAGGAAAATTTAAAAACGTGCCTTAGGTGGCTCGTACGGGCGGAGGGGGGGGGGGCAAGGAGGCAACAGCCCCCTTACTTTCATAAGTAACGGGATCTTGTCCCTTCACTTTTCAGAACCAAAAATTAATGATGAATTGAAAATTATTTTTAATAGGGTCGATTGATTTATTTCACGACCGTAAAAATTTCAAATAAATGGGCTTTTATCATCTTACCACAAAATCGCCCGTCAAGATATGACGGGGGGAAAATGCTTCTACATTTGAACGAAGCAACTAACTGTTTGGTGATCGTTCGATATTTGAAATTTGAACAGTAACTCCAGTGTGTTAACTATAAATTCCAACAGTCAGCGTTCCTTTTTCATTCACCATAAATGACAGTCTTACAGATAAAACAGTTAAGTGACCGGATCCAGTTCAGCCTTGTCAAAATAAAGCATTTCGCTGCATGTGAAACATTGTCGAAAAATTTCCCCGTAGGAGCTAATGCTTAAGTTTTTTTGAACTGTTCGAAATTGAACGAAAAAATTTTCAAATCAAAAAATTAAGTATTCAAAGACTCGGAGTTGGAACCGATCATTTTTCCTTAATGTTTGCAACTCTCCCAATGTTTGCGGAGTCGGAGTGGAACTTTGTTTCAGATTAAAGAGTCGGAGTCGGATTTCCAAGATTCGGAGTCGGTCATTTTCCCTCCATGTATAATTTTTTACCAAAACTACGAAGTCTGAGTAGAAATCGGAGAGTCGGAGAGCCAATTTTCGGGCAAATGAGTCGGTGTCGGGGTCAGGTGCCCCTAAAATTCTTGGAGTGGGGAGTTGGTAGTCAAGAGCTATTTCCAACAAAATTTGCTTGAAGTTAATCCGCCTTCAAGTTCGGAATCTATATTGAATTTCAATTTCCCTGCAGGCGCTAATGTTTAAAGGATTTGAACTGTTCAAAATTGAACGGAAATTTCTTCAAATCAAAAAATTTATTTTCCATACATGTTTTTCCTCAAAAGTTTTTTCCTGCAAAATTTATGTGAAGTAAATTCGCCCCTAAGTTCGAGATTGCCTTAAATTTCCTCGTAGGGGCTATATTTTTTTTATTTTATTTTATTTTATTATTATTATTATTTTTTTTTTTTTGAGCTGTTTAAAATTGAATCAAAAATTGTTCGAATCAAAAAATGAAGTATAGCAATGATTTGTCCTTGCCGAGGTCTTCCGAACAAAAATGAAATTTGTTCGAATCGGACTACTCACTCAAAAGTTATTGGGGGGGGGGGGCAGAGGAATCTGAATACCGTACTTTCTACTTATTAAATTTTCAATTTTTATTCAATTTTTTTTCCAGCATATTTTAAAGATGCGTTAAGCCTTTTTTCATATATTTTTCCTTCTTTCTCTGACTTTTACTGGAAAAGTAGACTAAAAAGAGCTTTTCGTTGCTTTAATTATTGCTTATCGGAAATGCATTTCTAAGATTTATTAGTTAATATTTGAGATTGAAACAAACTACTGCATTCTGTATTGAAGTGTTGAAGGAATCTTTGGAATCTATTTTTTCTAACTTTCTGTACATACTGCTCATCTAATGCCATAATAATCCTTGGCAACTCTAACCATTAAGACCTTGGTTTCGGCTCCATAATTTAGTCCCCCCCCCCCACCTCCCCATCGCATCAGTAAACACTCGTTATGCCGTACTTGTCGGAAAGTAACAAAAAGCGCAATATCCGAAAACGTGATTATAAACGAGGTCATAAAAAATAACGATTCAATTAAACGAACCAATTGAGACCTTGCAACTACAAACAGATTTATTTATTTGCATATTAGGAGGGTTTTCGTAATAAAACCAAAAGAAATGATTCTACCAATTTATCTTTTACGATAAGAAATTATAATAATTAAAAATAATAGTTTTGTTTTATAGTATAATACGATACGAACCGAAAATCACACCGTCAAATGCAACAAATTATATATGAGGAAAACATCTCAGTTTTATTCATCTATTTAAGAAGAAAAGAAAAGGAAATCCTTTTTCTGAGAAATTAAACCTTTTTTTCTGCGATGCCAAATGTAAAGCAATATTTTTTTGAAAAAATATATACAAATAAATACATTTAAGTATTTATTTGTACTATTTAAAAAAAGTGTTACTTTACATTTGGCATTGCATATTAAATGCATAAATACATTTTTTAAAAATCCTTATTAAGTTTTTATTCAATTTGTTTTTGAAATCAGCATTGCTTTAAGAACTGCGATCTGCAACACTGTTTTATTGATAGCTCACAAATGGGTCATAAGCAAAAATATCTTTTCTATGCATTAGGCTCATGCAAACATAAAATATACATTGAAATATTCAAAAAAAAAAAAAAAAAGTGCATGATTTAATTTTTTGGTTCTAAAATGCTTAAATAGCTCCACACATGAATTTTTGGTTAAAGATTTCGGTGTTCCGTTCTGTCTCTTCAAAAAATTGCAACAAATCAATTGCAACAAATTATATGTGAGGAAAACATGTCAGTTTTGTTCATCTATTTAAAAAGAAAAGAAAAGAAAATCCTTTTTCTGAGAAATTAACTTTTTTCTTTTTCTGCGATGCCAAATGTAAAGCAATATTTTTGAATAAAATATGTACAAATAAATACATTTAAAGTATTAATTTGTATTTTTTAAAAAAAGTATTACTTTACATTTGGCATGGCATAATAAATGTATAAATGCATTTTTTAAAAATCCTTATTAAGTTTTTATTCTTTTTGCTTTTGAAATCAATATTGCTTTAAGAACTGCGATCTGCAACAGTGTTTTATTGCTAGCCCACAAATGGGTCATAAGCAAAAATATTTTTTATGCATTAGGTTCAGGCAAACATAAAATATACATTGAAACATTGAAAAAAGATGCATGATTTAATGTTTTGGTATTAAATTGCTTAAATAGCTCCACACAGGGATTTTTGGTTAAAAAACTCGGAGTTCCGTTCTGTCTCTTGAGAAAACGGGACACTTCAGTAAGTGCGGAGACATCGGGGCTGGATACCTGAAAGCGGGACTCTAACATACAAAACGGGACGTAGGTGATCTTAGACAAACAAAAAGATTAATTATAGCCAGTTTCCCGAACTGCAATCTATGCAGTGAACCTGAAAAACATTTCATACTTTTGTGGAATTAGGGGTCAATTTAAAAAGCTCACTGTGAAGTGGAAAGGCTGATAACGTTCGATCAAGAGAAGTAGCAGGGGATAGGCAGTGCCCTGTCCTGAAAGGGTTGGGAATCCCAGGGGTAAGAGGGTTTTTAAACATGCCCTCTGAATCCAGCCAAATCCCAACAATTCACGTATCTTCTTTTACAGATAGAGAAATATGTTAGAGCAGGAGAGACGAAAATCATCTTGTCGTATGCATTGCTGACCCATTGAATTCGTTGGAAATAATCCTCCAGGCTGAGTGACATGAGCACCTACATTAAAATGGGATTAATAAAGAAACTGCTGATAAAGGGAGGTGGCTGACCATCACGATCCCGTTTTGTTAGGTGAACCATTGTATTATCTTCAGAAACAGCAGTACGATTGGGGAAAGAGAAGGATTCTGACCAAAAGTTGATTTCGAGAATTACGCGGCGGGGAGGGTGGACCAGAAGGATTTGAGGAAGCTTCGGACAACGCCCTCTTTCTTGCTTCCAATACGTCTGCGGGTAACTCATGTAAAATCAACAAGGAACTCATCCTGCCAATCTCAGATTTTCATGATACTTTCAGAAATCTTTCTTTTTCCTGTCTTTAATTTTGATATAATTTTTCAAAAAATAATTTTTCATTCATTAATTAATGTTTTAATTTCGTTTGTAAGCTGCCTTTGAAAAAAAAAAAAAGCTTGCCAGCAGTGCTTTAAAATGTTATAACTCAAGTTCTGTGGAAACTATATTGCTATATCAAATCTCATTTTAACCCATAAAGTGGATCGTTCCTCCACCCCTAAACGTGCAAAAAATATCTCACCCATTGTGAAAAAATTCCTCTATTTGGAACCAGCGCATCGGCACGCACATGCTCTGAAAATGCCAGCTACTCTGTTGTCAACCCCCCCCCCCCCCCCTTATTTCTCATCAAGGTGGAACCCAAATTGACAGCTCATTCACCTCCTTGGGTCTTAGAATAGACCTTTTCATCTATTCAAATTCACGTCATCTGGATTTTCCCCATTGAAGCTTCGTTTCCTTGTGGTTTTGCTAAACAGTCATCGTTCTCAGTTCATCTTATTTACGAGCTGCCTGCTGTAATTTTGAAGCAGTAAACTCAATTTATCTTCGCAGTTCAGAAATATAATTTAAAATAAAGCCTTCAATCTTTTCTTCAGAAATTAGAGTAAAATTTTTCCAAAAACCCAAGCTTATATATAGAAACAAGCAAAAATTATTTTTGTTCAGTACTATGCTAAGGTTGTTCAATCCAGGGCTGTGGAGTCGGAGTCGGACTGATTTTGTGGTAAAGGAGTGGAGTCGTTCGAAACATGCCGACTCCGACTCCTGGTTTCTTTTTTTTCTTTAATTTTCACTGACTCTCCTAGCAATTTTTAAAAAACTGACTACCAATTAATTTGATTGCACGTATAAAGGCCTACTAATAAGAAAGGAACTGTCATTGTGGCAGTCAGCTGACTTGATTGTTTATCGAGGTTTCTTTAACAGCTACCTAAGCCGTAATCTCCTAGTTTGCTTATAATTTAACTTTATTTAACTGATAGCAACTGTCAGCAAACAGTTTTGTGCCTAACATTTTCAAAGTAATCACTTTCATATAAAAATAATAATTTTTTTTTACCTCGATCTCAGTTATAAAATAGTAAAATGAATGTATGTGTCGCTTGAGCAAGTCGGGAAACTTCTGAGAGGGTGCTTGGTAAATTCAAATAAGTGTTGGTACGAAAGCGCAAATCCAAAAGATCCGATAAAATATAAATGTTTTTTTTTTTTTTAATCTGACTAATAAGAAGGCTATTTTAAGTATGGGGGACCTTTTTGTAGCTCGGACAACATTATATTAGCAGCAAAACAGGCTATTTTTTAAGTTTTTTCCCAACTATGTGTCTTTTCCTCTGGCACATATAGCGATATAGTCATGAATGTGTTTTTAAAAAATGTTTTGTTATATTGTCTTTTTCTTTTTTTTTACCTTGAACGAGGAGGGTTTTCAGGAGAGTTCTACAGGGACCTCCTTTGAGTTGAGGATAGAATACCTCAAATTTGAGGAGTTTCGAGGGTTTCTCCCCCGTAAATGTTTTTGAAAAATGCATTAAAAAAATCTGCATTTTGAGGTCTTATAAGAGGTAATTCGCACTACAAAAACATCAGCAAAGATAGGAGAACAAAATACAGAAATTTTTTAAACTTATGCACTCTTTTGCAAATTAAGGCAATACAAAAAAAAAATTTCCCTTGGTTCAACAAATCGTTGATATTTATCGACAGAGAGGAAGAGCGAGAGAGAAGAAACGATATGACACACAGTCTATCACTTGCTCACATCGACTTTTGGTTACATATCTTATTTTTCGACCCGTTAGTTTTGATTATTCCTTCTACCCAGCGACAAACACTACGCTAAATCAATTGAAAAATTATCTACATTAAACAATGCATAAATTTTTTTAAAAGAATTTGTGGAAATATTTAAAAAATAGGTACTGAGAAAAAGCACCCTAACCATTCAGAAAGTTCACTTAAAGCTATAGCTTGTTTAGCATATTGGTAAATTCAACACTGATTCTAATTAATACAGTGACACAGAGGAGCCCCTCCCCCCCAGGTGGGCACCCTTGAGAGACATAACAGTGCCCCTTTTAGACATTTGATGAGAAGTGCTTCGTCCAAAATGTTTTCCCAAATTATGCAACCGTTTTTACTCTTGAAACACCGCTAGAATTAGTTTCATTTTGTATCACTGAACTTAAAACTCAAATCAATACATATTTTAAAATATTTCATCAAAATGAGCCATTTGCCAATGCTTTAAGTTTCAAACGCTAAAAATGCAAGCGCTTTTTTTATATTTTTTATGTATATAATTTTTTACCCCTTGTTCATTTTACTAAAGTTCTGGTAATCTTTCAGAAATAAGCGTTTTTTTTTTCAGCCTTGCAATCTACGCAAAAAAAAAAAAAAAAAAAAAATCATATTTATTTTTGGTTGATAAGAGTCGATAGAGAGCTCTGAAAAAAAAAAAAAACATTCTCAATTCGAACTTGCAAGATTGAAAACTTGTAATCTCTAGGATAAAGAGTTTCTTCAAACTAAAAAGCTTTAAAAAAAATAATAAAAGGAAAAAAAGTGGTGGGATGGATTTTTTCTTTTTCTGAGGCCCGCTTCACGGACCCCAAATCTCTCACGGGCCCCGATGCAATGCATAGACTTGCCCCCCCCCCCCTTCTCGATGGCCCTGTGAATTAATAAATTATTGATTGCGAAACACATACCGACGTTATTTAAAGACATCAAGAGAGAAACATAGTTTCAGTAACAAGTTTTATAACTGAACATTTTTAAAATCCTGATTTTTACTAATTTTCCTGCGTGTGACTTACTTCTAATAAGTTTTTTCACTTTTGAAAAGCCAGGGGTGCCCCCCCCCAGCCCCAGCTACTAGCCCACCCATCCTTGAACCTATACGCCTTTCGGGAGCTAAGGTTGACGCTATCTTGGAGGACCCAGTCTGGGTATGGTTATATTTTTAAGAAATTATTTTTCAAATCAAAGATATTGAAAATTATTTGCTTTGACCGGAAAAGGAACTTGGCTCAATCATTACGCCCCTCCTCTATCTTCCAATTGCTTTTTTCTTTGCCTAACGGGCTGATTGCAATCTATTCTAATTGAATTTTGCTTCTCCATGTATATACTAATAGCGCCACATTTTTTTTTCAACAAGCTATTTATTATTATTTTTTCCTCCGTAACGTGCGCCCTTTTCAGCTTGCGCCCCTAGGCCAGGGCCTAGGTTGGCCTATTGGGTAATCCGGGCTTGCCTGAAAAGCATAAAAATGTATTTGCTCAAAAGACGTTAATAATACACACAGCGAATTGATTAGTTAATTTAAACCAATCCCAAGCTAATATTAGATTTGATTGTAATACGCTTATTTTCGCTGACTCGTTAACCAGAAAATGTTTGTCTCAGTCGGCAGTGTAATTATCAAAGCTCTCCATTACTGTTTCGTGCTGGAAAGAATTCGAAATCGTACTCTATTAATTCTCTCGCCGATTTTCCACGTTCATATTGCTCAGAATTTCAATACGTAGCTCGAGATTCATAAAATGATCTCCGACAGTGTTGTTTGCAACCCAGATTACACATACACAATGACCAACTAATAAAAAAAACATAAATGACATTTTTACTCAAAAATTATCGGAGTTCGTTAACCAAAGGCCAATAAGAATTCTCCTCTTTGAACTAAAACGCTGCAGATTAAACAGAAAGTGAATAAATTTTCCTGAAAAATGGAATGAGCGCATCCACTCGGCGGCCTTTCAGAAGGGTTGAGTGGCCCCAGGGTGCTAGGGGCATTTTTAACATTAAGTATATGGCCTAAAAAATCCGTGCGGAAAAAAGTGGCCGTTGAGAGGGGTGGCCGCGATAGACAGCTGGCCGTTCAGAAAGGTTTCACTGTAAAAAAAAAAAGAAAAAAAAAACCCGAAGGTGTAGAGGACTTTTGAGGGAGCATCGGTCCGCGGCCAGTCCGCCCCCCCCCCCCCCCGGAGAATTTTGAAATGACGAGCCTGCTGCTCTTTTGGACAACTCCAATAAGGGAATTGGATTTTTCTCATTTTAAATTTTTTTTTAATGCGGAATTTGAAAATTTTTAAACAAAATTACATGCTTTTAAAGTTTTTTTAAATGTCAAAAAGTAAATGTTGAATCGCTGAATTAATTTTATCTTTGCGTCAAATAGTTTAAGTTTTTTAAATACATTAATATCATCTCAAGTTAGTGTTTCACTTCTGTATGGATAAATATGTGAAATCTGCTCATATTGTATTGATTAGGAGATTGATGTGCATTGCAGCTAGTTAAAAATTCCTTTCAATATGTTCAGTAGCTCATACATTGATTAGGAGATTGATGTGCATTGCAGCTAGTTAAATTCCTTTCAATATGTTCAGTAGCAAGTGCATTCTTTTTTACTTAAAAAATTTTTACGAGGGTCGGACAAACAAACAGAACATGTGTTGTGAGACTTTTACTCTCACATTAAAATAATTTTTTGGAGATAATTAGTCAGGGTTCATACACTTGTGTTTAAAAAAAATTCCCTGACTTTTCCAGGCTATTTTTTAGAAAATTCCAGGTTACTCGCTTCATTCAAAATTAAGTTTAAATAACAATATTTTCAAAATAATCAAAATTGTTTAAAGTAGCAATGCGTAAGAACTCAAACTTTTCCACTTGTAGATAAAAGAAAAAAAAAAAAAAAATTGAATTTTTTACATTTTTTTTTCTTTCACAATTTAAGTTTTTTTATTTTAAATTTAGTTCAAAATTGTTTTTATTTGATTCCTACTTGTTGAAAATAAAGTACTTTCAGCTTATTTTAGCGTTCCTTTGATGCCACATGTCATGCATATTAGCTTTTTGCTGTTCTCGGCTGCAATCTTTCGAGCAAAGTACAAAGCTATTTTTCAGTATGAATATGATCAACTTGTTGCATCAGTGGGCACACCAAAAATGCATAATAACAAAAAATCAACATCCGTCGATCATAGGCCGATGCCAATAATCATCAGTTTTTTTTTTCTTTTGCATATAAAGGATGCTTATATTAAAATTAAAAATTCTCTTTCCTAGAAAATAATTAATTTGTAAAAATTCATAATTAATTGCACATTTACTTTCAATAGTTTACATTGAGATAAACATCCAATTAGGTTTTTGTAAATTTATGTCTATACTTACATCTTGCAAACAACCAAATATGACGACAAAGTAAAAAAATTGAGATAATTAGTAGATTTTTGAATTTGTAGCATAAAAGTAGTTATAAATAATTAATAATTCTTAAAAAACTACAATTAAGACAAAATAGTCAGTTTTTAGCACATAAGCGCCTAAATCAATGAGAACAAAAAAAAAAAGGGTTCTGGAGATAAAATTTCGCATTTTTTCAGGAAATAATTACGAATTATCCGGAAAAAAGGCACATTTTGCATTATCAATAGTTTGCATTGCAATAAACATTCAATGCCATTTTCGGAAACTTAGGCTCTTAAAAAGTCTTGTGTACTGCGATCTTGAGAATGACCAAATATGGCGGCTGTGACAAAAATTAAGAAATTTTTTGAATTTGTAGCATGAAAACAATTTAAAAATAACACATCCTCGTGAAACTACAATTCAGTTGTAAAGTTTTTAGCACGTTTGCGTCCAAGGCAATGAGGATAGGATTAAGTTTTAAGATCAAAATTTTTCATTTCCCAAGAAAACTATTAAAAAAAAAACAATTTGCAGCACATTTTGCGTTGTTTTCATTAGTTTGCAGTAAAAGAAAAATCCAGTTCTGCTTTGTTTTTGGAAACTTAGGAATTTAAGCATCGTGTCCACTTCTATCTTATGGCGACTACATTTCACACATGGCTGACTTTTCGATTAAAAAAAAAACGATTTTCCCAATCGACCCCACCATCCGCAGCCTTGTGCATCAGAAGCAGTAAATTGTCTTCTCCCCTGTTGAGTTTGTGAATGATTCCTGTTCACGCTAGGATTTTTTTTCTTCTTGGGAACTATTGGGGTCCAAAAATGGCGTCTGCGGAAGTTTTTTTGAGTCGCCACTTTTTTTTTTTATTGCCAGCGTTATTTTGCCTCAAAATTTTTACAATTTCATTCAAGAAACATCGCTAAAAAGAAGATTAGATCATACAGAACAAAATTTCCTCGGAAAAAAATTGGAAAGAATTCTTTTGATGTACATTTGGAAAATTCCCCCGACATTTTTGACTATGTCATTTTCCCTGACAATTCCAGGTTTTCCCGGAGCGTACGAACTCTGCTAGTATAACAACAGCTCAAAGGCAACTTTAAAACTCATTAACAATCTTAGCTTAAAAGAATGAACCCTCCCCCTCCTTCGTTTTTCTTTAAAACGTTATCTTTTCATAAACTCATAATCACCCCGTTTGTTGTCAGGAACCTTGCAATTACCTAGAAATTTACTGATGATATCTTTGGCAAGACAAGCTTTATCCTCCTTTGTAGTAGTACTAATTTGGAATTTCTCCATTTTTTATAAGGTTGCGGACATCTGAATCAACAAAGATTCTCTCTTTCAGGCTTAGGTAAACCTAGAAACTTCTCAGGGCCGATCCTAGCAGGTGTGCAGAGTGTGCGCCGCACAAGGGCGGCCAAAGCAAGGGGCGGCCGCTGGCCGCATCATATAGTTCTTATAATCAAGCAAAATTCCTCAAGAATTTCTCACAAGATAACTTATAATAAGTAGAATAAATATGCTGATTTTTAAATGTTCAACTGTCAAAGTATGTGTCGATTTTCCGACAGCATTGCATAGTTTAAGAAAAATAGAATATTAGGGAACAAAGGTATTTATTTATCTTACTATGAAATGCGTTTTTACGACTAGTAAATTTTGATATCTATTACTTTCTTCAAATATATAAATTGTACCTAAGGAGTTTCTTACTATAAAAAATTTCTTCCTTTTTATAAGATCAGTCTTCTGTTCCCCCCCCCCCCTTTTTTTTAAATTTGAACTTGGCATAGAAATTTAAAGATTATATACAGACGTTAAAGATTAGTCAAAATATGCAAATTACTCTTGAGGGACGGCACATTAGGTCTTTGCACACGGGCGGCCGACACCCTAGGATCGGCCCTGAAACTTCTTGCAAAGGTAATTGAAATAATTGCTGTTCTTTGATACAGCCTTGATAAATTGCTTCATTTAACCTAATTTTATAAGCACAGGCGGTAACACTTTTTTTTTTTGGTTCAAGATATTCCAAATTACATTCTTGGCACTTGGCTCAAGATTGTATTGGGGGGAAATAGATCAGGGCGGGGGGGGGGTTAAGTGCCAGAGTCGTCATCTGGGGAATAAGGGGGAGCTAATTACCCTTCCCTCCTCCTCCGGATTTCATAAAACACGCAATTCTACAGCTATCTATGGGGATGGTAAAGGAAGGAGTGGTAGAGATTCTGAAGTTTTAAAAGTACTAATACTAATATGTAATACATTTCAAAGCTCTTTTCGGGGATGTTAAAAATGTAATTTTAAGTCATCTTAGGCTCTCCTTGGTCTCTTAATGGGGGAGTGGAGGTACAGTTTGTTACCCTCAGAAGGTACCTGGGACAGGAGTCTTTAGATCTGGTACTGTAAACATCTGCAAGTAAAATTAAGAGGGCATGATATTTGAGAAAAGCCATGTAGAACGTCATTGGTAAACCAATATTTTTTTACTTGGAAGGAGAGTATTATTTTTTAAAGAGCAAAAATAATTTTGTGTAGAAAAAAAGTCTTTAAACCTCAATTATACTTTCTATTTTAGGGTGGCTAATAAGCTATCAAGGGGCTTAGCCCCCTTAATTACACCTATGAAAGAGATATAAAGTGAAACACTTATGAAGACATCATTTATATTTCTTCTGATGACACTTCAAAACATCAAAAAAAATCAATCTTTCTTAAGTTCGGGATCAATTAAGAAGAAGCTCCAAAAAGTAGAAGGTGATTGCCAATTGCTTGTGTCAAATAAAATGAGTCTCGAGATGCTAGCGGGAGGGATTGCGAAGTGTCACAGACACAGAGGGGTATTCTGTAGGCTTTCAATTTTACCAGTGTAGATAAATGGTCAGTTAAGGAGGGCAGGTATTCAAGACCAAACAATTTTTTTTTTTGGTAAATATGTATAAAAACCAACGAAAATTTGAATTTTTGAGGAAAAAGTAAAAATATAGAGTTTTTTCATTATTTTTCTTGAAATCAGCACCAAACAATACATAAAGCCTAGCTATTACTTTTGTTGTACTTCTTTTTGAGCAATCACGATTGCTTATTGCTTTCATTTGACCGTCCTTGATGTCCGGTTCCTTTTTCAGAATAGACCACCACCGTCGGCCGGCCGCCTCACGATGCTGCTCCTTTAACAAAAACCGTCTCCAGGTTGCATTACTTACTTGTCTACACTTACACACACACCTACACACACACGCATACATACAGACACCTACACATACACACACAAACACACATGCCTACACTCACATACACATTACACATACCCCCCACACACAAAGAAACATACCAACCCCCACACACATGCCTACATACACACACGCACTCGTGATTGCGAAAAACATAATTTGAATTCAAGATGCCAAAGTTCAAATTATTATTTTTTTTTTTTTTTCATTCCAAGCCTGTGTTATTAATTTCAGATGCTGTGTTTGTAATAGGTGCTTTTACTTTGAAGTGCAGTGAAATTAATTTTCAATCATAAATAAATATTTTCTCAAGTCATTATTTATAATCCTTTAATATTTATAATTTTTTTGTCATGCAACAGATAAAAATAATTAAAATACTTTTAATGTGATAAATTAACATGCTGCCATATGTATTAAAAATCACTGTGTACTATGCCTTATAAGTAGTGATGTTCCGGATATCCGAGGGAAAATAAAGATCTGTATCCGTATCCGTTACTTTTTGATGGATCTTAAACAGATTATTTCTATTCTAAAATTTTTTAAATATTTGAATAAAAGACTCTTAAATTCCGTTTAAATTAGGTTTTATTCCCTATTTAAATTATAAGGCATCATTTCAGAAATCAATTTGTACCCCTCCCCCTCCCCGTTGCAAAAACGAAGGGGAAATAAGTTTTAAAAGTGTGTATTAGTGTCTTTTTGTGGCACCATCGCTACTAAACAGATGAACCGATTTCGATAGTTCATTTTTCGTTCAAAAGGTGACTTGATCGAAAGTGCTCTTAGCTTGACCTCGTTTATGTAGAAGTTTAATTGCCGGAGATATTAATTAAAAACCAATTTAACGTTTTTCACAATTATGGTAGTAAAAATTTACCCGTATGTTAAAAATGTTGGCCCTAATTGAAAGAACGAAGTTTCCTGCATTTGATATTTATTTGAAACTTCCAACTTATATACAGTAGGAGCTATAATCTTGCTAAGGGGAGTCGGCACCCTATGCCGTCAATGTAAGTGCCGTCAGGTTCATGTACCTTTTTCTGAAAATCTATTAAAGATACAATTATGAATTTTTTTCTGTGCCTTACGTAGACCCTTTTCTCTAACTGAAGTAAAATTTTACAGGAAGAAACAGTGGTGGCGCTAGGAAATCCCCGACGGAGGGGCAAGCTTTCCCGACAGGGAGGCATAGCCAAATTTTAGTTTGCAAGATTCCCCCCCCCCCCCCCTCCAATTTAGGTGATAAAGAAACTAATCATTCTTGGCGTCTAACAACACGAATTCCCTATAAAAATTAAAAGCAAACAATAAAAATTTTAATAAAGATAAAATAAAATAATTAGAAAAATAAAATTAAATTTAAAACTAAAAACATGAAACTAGGCTTTTGTGAGCAGGTTCATATCTCGACATCAATAAACTAGAACAGTGTAAGAAGCAGAATTTGACGAAAAATCTGAATATAATGTAAAATCATTTAAAATGTGTGCTCTACAGAGTTTATGCAGAGAAAGAAACTTAACAACATTAATGTAGTTGTGAATGTAATGTTGCTCTTACAGAAATGAGGGGGGTCCGGGGGATCCTCCCCCGGAAAATTTTCGAAATTGTAGCTCTGAAAACGCAATTTTAGATGATCTTCAGTGGTTTCATGCAGACAAGGGTTGGATGCTCACCTCCAAATAATTTTAAGAAATTGAAGTCCAATAAACGAGATTTTAGTCGATCTGTAATGGTATTTTGTAGGGAGTGAGAGTCGAGGTGCACAACCGAAAAAGTTCCAAAATTAAAGAAACATAATTGTAGGTCATGTATTGTAACGTTAGGGTGATGAGGTTAATGACCAATTAAGATATTCAGTGTTCCTCCCCCCCTCCTTCTGCCGTAATCAAACCTTATAAACACACAAATTTACGGGATCTAAACTCTAAGGCTCAAGAGTATAGCGGTGCTCATCCACTAGCTCATCAACATATTTATTAGGGAGCAGAGAAATCCACATCTTAAGTAAGCAGAACAGTAACTAATATTAAGTTAAAAAATTCAAAAGAAACTTGAGCCCGATGCCTAGCTTTATATTAAGATAAACCTCGCGAGTCAGAACATGTATAAAATTAAATTTATTTATATTTTCTTTCATTATTTTATTTTTCCGAGATAACTTGGGAAAGCACGAAAAAGGGAATACAATCACAACTACTAAGTTTTGTTATTGCAAAAGCAGAATCAAGAGAAAAAAATGAATATCTTTTGAAGAGCCTTGCTTGCTAAAACCAATTACAAGTATTTTATTTGATAACAAATAGAAACTGGAAACGGATAAAAATTTTGCGCTAAAAAAAATTAGAAAAGGTGCAAATTTTTACGGATTTTAATTATTTTCTATGGTAATAAAAGGTCTACATCGATTAGGCCTAGCTGGTGGTGGATGGAACCGGCGGGCCGCATTGGATTTTGCAATTAAATAGTATAAAAATAAATCCATGATTTTTCCTTCCTTTCTTTCTTTTGATCGTATAAATAATCATGATAGTTTCATAGGGACCGCCAACATATTTCATTCCTAGATTTTTAAAAATATCATCCTGCAAATCACAGATTATTTGGAAGAAAATGTGTGTGCCGCCGAAGCATGTTTGAAATAGAAAATAAAAATTAAAATGTAGTGAGCGAGATTGAAATTATACAAATGAATAGTCACACCAGTAGTTCTAAGCAGGACTGAGGAGTCGGAAGAAAAATGACCGACTCCAACTTCGGGAATTTTAAAGCCTTCGACTCCGATTCCACAAGAACTGGCAGGGTTGCAGATTTTAATTGAAAATGATCGACCCCGACTCTTGAAGTTTTAAACTTTCGACTCCGACTTCTTGACCTCAAAATCAGTCCGACTCCAACTTCTCAGACTTGGTTCTAAGTTTTAAATGCACAAAACGAAAGTAATGTGTGTGTGTTGTGCAATCAAAAAAATAATAATAATAATAATAATAATTTAAAAAAAAAGAAACGAAACTTAATAGTATGGTCAGCACCATGCTAAACTTAATAAACAAACGAAGGTGAAAAATCGCGAATCTCGTTTTTTAAATTCAATGGTTTGCCGCAGTACTGAAAAAAGGCTATTACTACTTCGAACAATAAATTTTACACTTAAAGTTATCTATAAAAATTAATACATTGAAAATAACTGAACGCGTCTAATGGACAAAATTTTGTTTAGGCTCTCCTGAAAAGAGCCAATTTTCAGATTCGTTAGTTCAGCATGGTGCCGACGATATTACGCAATAAACAAATTTATTAAGTATCAAAGTGATTAACATTAATTGCATCAATTTTATCTTGTGTAAGGTTTTTTTCTTTTTTTTTTAAATTTACTATATACCTACCTTTTTTTTTATTTTTAAAATTTTTTGAAGCACTTTTCATAATTCGAAAATGCATAACCATTAGTTTCAAACTTTTTATTGATCATGTCAGTTGAAATCTGTCATACTTTCAAATTTTAAGTTTGCACTCACTTTCCAGACCAAGAGGAAAAAGTGTAAATTCTAAGTCTTACCCCAAAATTTCCATACATGGAGCTTTTTTGCAGATCTACGGAGTCGGAGGGAAAATGGTCGACTCCAACTTCAAAAATTTTAGATCACTCAACTCCGACTCCTTTACCCTAACGTCAGTTCGATTCCAACTCTCACTCCGACCCAGCAATCACTGGCAGTGTTACGGCCATTGGGGGAAAATGACTCCAACTCTGACTCTTGTCATTATTAACCAACAAATTCCAAATCAGACTCCTTCTCTCCAAAATCAGTCCGACTCCGACTCCGCAGCACTGCTTTTTTTTTACACTATTTTAGCACTTGAAAAAAAGCATATTAAAAAAAAATAGAACATAACTTGCAAAAAAAAAACTTAAACAAGACTGAGCCTAGTACCAGTTTGTAAGTTGGTTTGATCGATTTCGAAGGAGCAATGTTGACTTTTGAATTAGACCTGGTCCGACAGCAGTATGGACTAAGCGCAGCTTATTGCAGGCTTTACTTTAAGTTAGAAACATGAGTTTCGACTACATGATAACATCTGAAACTAGTATGTTGTGGCCATCACGAAACTTTCTTCTATATTTTTCCTTTTTCTGATCCCTCCCCATGCTTAACGAGGAAGCAATATTCCTAACAAAAACAAAATTTCACATGCAAAAACTTGACGACCATCCCAATGTCTGAATTATTGTAAAAACAAAACAAAGAGCGAAAATTGAAAGTTACTTTAAAAGCCTTACTTGAATTAATTACAAATATTTTATTTATTAACAAACATAAGATGGCAACAGTTAAAAATTTTAAATCATTGAGATAATATTTCCGATCATTTCCATACAATTAAAATCACGAGAAATACGCAGACGACAATCTATTACGATTTATCTTTCTTATTGTTGCATTAATAAAACTATTTTTATTCGCAAAAAAAAAAAAAAAAAAAAAATCAACACTTCTTGGAGCGATTGGAGTCAAAATTGAACCAAAGCCTGTTTACGTACGGATTCACATATATTCCAAATTTCAACTAGAACGTAGCATTACTTCTCGAGATAGGGCACTCACAATAGAAAAAAAGAAGGGGCGATTGCGCTACCCCCTTTTTAGCTGTTGACACCAAAATAAAATCAGCTCTTATACCCAATAAGGGCTACTTGTCAAAAAAATTTTGTTTGATTCCGTTCGTTATTTCTTGAGATACAGCAGTCACAATTGACGACAAAAAACGTTCTATAACTCAACCCCCGTTTGAGCTATTGACACCAAAATTGAATCAGCACCTGCTCCTGTTACGGGCAACATATGGACCAAATTTTGTTTGATTCCGCCAGTTACTTCCTGAGGAATAGCAAGCACGCGTAACTCAAAAAACGTCCCATTGCTCCACTCCCCTTGGAGGAATTCGCGCCACATAGGGGCACATATGTGTACCAAATTTCGTTCGATTTCATGCGGTAGTTTTTGCTGTAGAGCGGCCACAAAAAACTGGTCACACACAGACGTGACACACATACATACACACACACATACACACACACACACAGACAGACAGACATTTTACAAAAATAGTCGAAATGGACTCAGCACACCTCAAAACGTTCGAATCCGTCAAAATTCGAAATTCGAAAATTTGCACGAATCCAATACTTTCTTCTATATATTAGATATAGAAGAAAGTAAAAATGAAATTTGGAAGCAAAATATATTTTCAATTGCCTTTAGCACATTATTTATTTATTTATTTAATTTGGCCTTTTCCAAAAGGTTCGCCCCTCCCCTTCCTCCAGACATTTTTCTCAAAAAGAACCCAAACCTGATGCAATACCAACCCGACGCTTAATAATCCAATGATTGTTTAGTTGTGCCAAACTCGATGTTTACTAAATCATTCTCATTTCTTCTTCATTCCCAGCAAAACTATTATGCCCCCTAGTATGCAGCCCCTAGTATGATCCCCTGATCCCAGTCTACAAACAAGATCAATATAAGTTTTTGAGAAACATGTATTTAAAATCTTAAACATGTATTTGCTTTTATTACATTAGTCAAAAGAATTTTTTTCTTGCGTTTAGCATTTGCCGACAAAACATCATTACACTAAAAAATTCAATCTACTTTAGTACGCTTCCTTGTATGAGGTAAAAGGATCGTTTACTCATCGATATGTTTTGTTGTAGAATAATCCAACAATAATCAGATAAATTTTAAATAACTATAGTAATAACTTACTTGTAACTACAGAGTGAAAATGAAAGATAATATTGCAGTTATTTACCCAGAGAAGTATTTTAAAACGTATCAATAGAGTGTTTCTGCACTGGCTGAAGTGCTGTTTAGCAAATGTAATAGAAAAGGAAAAATCTCCGAAGCATGTTTTTTCTCCGATGACCCCCCCCCCCCCCCCGTCTCGTCCTGGCTGTTGTCACTCGGTACGTATTTATCTCGTAACCCGATAACCAGATGACGACGCCTTAGGTCTGACCGGAAATCACCACTACATTCGGCAGGGACGTGGATAGTCAAGGGGAGATTGTACCACAGACTTAAGAGGATCCAGACGGGACACTGTAGCATAATCCTATGCTATTTTTCTCGGAGAAGACTGGTTACGAACATTATGACAAAAAAGCCAACATTTAGGAGAAGATTAGCGTGAAAATTTTGGCGGAAGTCGCGTTTAGGTGTCGTAGAGGCAATACGTCGCCAATACGGAAGCGCTGCTCTTTTCTACGCTGTGTCGTCCGCGTCTTTGGAGGTGGTGAAAGTAATTAAGCCTCAAGCCGTTTTTCGGAGGGAGGGCCGCCAGCGGGGTGTCGTCAAGCACAAGAGAGTAGCTGTTTGTAAAATAAGATTCCGAAAATATCTACCGTCTCATCTGTTCGCGAATGTGAAAAAGCTATATTGCTATTAGTGCGTTCTTTTTATTACAATATGCTGCTTAAAGTTGGAAAAGCTGCAACTAATTTAACGCATTTCAAGTTTGACTTACAATGAGATTTTATCACAGATTGACATTATCATAAACTTATTACTTTTTTTATTCTGAACAACAGGGGTGCCCACCGGGGGTTTGGGGGGGGGGATTATGGCGCGAATTCCGCCATGAAAAAAAATTTCGGGGGGGGGGGGAGGGGGAGATTCCTAAATTTATTTCTTCAAATAGATAAATTTAAAAAAATCCTGATTTTTTTTTAATTTGAAATATTTACTTTTATTTTATTCTGTTTACATTTTATTTCATTTATTTAATCAGTTTGTGTGTGTATGTGGTCTGTCATTGGAACAGAACTTTTCTAGTAAAATAATAATAATAATAACTATTAAAAATAAATAAATAAATAAAAAACATAAATAAATAAATAAATAAATAAATAAACTAAAAGAAAAACGCTTAAAAATAAAAAAAAAAACGGAAAGAGGGTTGGGAAATTTAGATAAATTTCGGAAATTTAGAGGTGTTTTGCTGTCAAAAAGTTTTTTTTTTTTTTTTTTTTTTTGGAAAAATGGAAAATTTGAATATTTACAAATTAAAATGCAGTTAGCTCGTTTTCTTAGAAAACATCAAAAATATATGTGTCATTCATATTATTCTTTCTTTTTAACAGAAACATATGCCAAATGTTTCTGTTTAAAATATTATCACGTACCTTTCTTTGTTCAAAGCTTCAAAAATTACCCATTTTATTCTAATCATAATTCATCCGTTAGTTTTGAATGAAACGTGAAATTATAAAAGCTAAGTTCTCCATTCTACAGTACTAAGCATCGAGTCTGCTGCTGATTCATTTTAAGCGCAATTTATGAAGAGTTAATTGAAAGTGCCCATATAAAACAAGAAATCAATGAAACGGATTCTAAGGACTAAAATGTTCAGCGGCTATTTGCTGTTCGGAAGGAATTGTGACTTTATTAATTTCGTATTTTTCCCCCATTCTTCACTGTTTTTCTACTGCATGTACGAAACCTACAAATCAGCTTATCACAAACATTAAATTAAAAATTATATATTACCATAAAATCTGATTTCAAAGAATTAAAATAGAAAGATCTTGAGATAAAACCGTTCATTTCATATACTTATGCATTCGATATCGGGTTTGTACACTAATATCTTTGTCTTGTTAAATTATTTTTTTATTTCATTCATTTATTTAATTTTTTTTTTCAAATTAATTTTTTAGGTCGAGAAGTAGCGGATAAAAAAGAAAAAGACAGTGTGAGAGAGATAAAATTGAATATTATAAGCAAAAGAGTTTAAAATTTCAAATACTCAAGACTCTTTTAAACCTATTGCTGATTGAATGCTAATCACAACCAAGTGAAAGCACTATATCATAACTTACTCATTTTTAATCATTATTGAGCAGAAAAGAATTTGTTCGATAAATAAAAAAATTTTTAATGCACACTTTTTCCTTCACGCAGTAATTCTAACCTTAAAAGATAGAAGAGCAAAATAAAGAACATAAGAGAAGCAGAAGAAAATCATCTTGCGTGCCCCTGCACGTCGCTTTCTCTGCCACAAACGGGTAACTCAAGTTGTAACTAAACAGAGAGGTTCCAAAGCTCTTTCTGTTGACCGCTATCCGATGTTTTCCGTTTTTCTCGGACACCCTACCTAGTTTGTAATAAGTAAAGAGTAAAATAAATCGGGTAATTTAATACTTTCATTTGAATGTTCCAAAACAGAGTGAATCAAATGGTTAAATTTTACTGAAAGCGTTCTAAGATTTAAGGAAAATGTCACGGGAATGAAGATTTTAGCGGTCTTAAAATATTGATTTTAAAACATTAAATAACGACAAAGAAAATCTTTATTATTGGCTAATTTTTATGATTGACTCAGTTCGATAGGCTTAACTCCATTAGAAAAAATTTAAAGTGGTGGGATATTTTATTCATGCTCTAATTAATTTAAACGTTACGAAATGCAAATCTGTTAAATTCACAGCCTTTAATAATGCAAATAAATGTAATGTTTTAATTGGAAGGCCGAATTTGTTGTTTTGACAATATTTTTCTGTTCGGTTTCGAATTTTTCATTATTAAGTAGTTGCATTAGCATTACCCCCAAAACTATTTAAAAACTTAAATGATGTTTTGTAATCTTTGTGTTCATTTTATACACATTTATTTAGCGATCAATAATTTAAATACTAATAACAGTATTAAGCAGAAGTTCTGCATTAATAACAATGTCCACTTTTATTACAAAATTCAAAATGGTGGTGGGGTAAGGGGGGAGTCTTAACACTTTTTTATTTTGTACATTACTTCAAAATGTTTCTCGCTAAATGACCACAGTAATCGCCTCTGGAAATTTCAGTAGTCATCAACTTGAGTCAAGCAAATGTTTCATGTATGAACATGCTCTAAAAATTTTAGTACTTAATAAAATTTCTAATTCATACCTTATTACCTTTACTATAATTAGAAAAATTAACTTCTTACAAATCAAATGCGGTTTATTTTCCTTACAAAACATCAAAAATATTAAACATTCAAAAATATAATGCAATCCATATTATTCTTTCTGTTTAACAAAAACACATGCGAAATGTTTCTATCTGTTTAAAAAATTAGCACGTAGCTTTCTTTGTTCAACGTTTCAAAAATTACCCAAATTATTCTACTCATCATTCATCCGTTAATTTTGAATGAAATGTGATTTCTGGAAAAGTTCAATGCATTTTTATTATTATTATGATTTCTTATATTTGGAAATTTTTAGACTTTCAACCCAACTACCTAAGAAATTGAAACGAAAAATTGAAAAAAAAAAAAGAGAAGAGAAACCTCTGGGAAAGGGCCCTACAGACTTTGTTGTAGGGGGACCCAAAACTTATATATCCGGACCTGGTTTCTTTTATGAAGTTTCTCTCAACGTAACTATAGGGCTACAAGCAAATGATGGTGGAATAATTTCTCTTCAACTACATATTGAGCTAATAATCAAAATATTTCAGGAGAATCTCCTAAGATTGTTGTTCTAAATTTAGATTATTTTTTCATTGCGTATTTCTTACTTACAACATAAATGATTCCTTAGGCATTCCTTAGACAAAGATTCCTTAGGTGAGAGAGATTCGTTATGTCATTTTAATTGAAGTAACTATTGGGCTACAAGAAAATAATGGTTAAAGAATTTTTCTGGAACTACATATTGAGCCAATAATCAAAATTAATCTTATTTCAGTTCGTATTCATATGCATGTACTTTAAATAAAGTTTTAACATAAATCACTTTTGTGAGAATCACAAGATTTTTTTCAAAAGCATACAAGTAAAATCCTTTTGTTATGGAGAATTATATACCAGGAATTTTTATGGTATACATTTGGATATGGCGTTAAGGAATACTACCGCTCAATTTATATAAAAGCAAAGTTCTTCATTCTACAATATTGGGCATAGGATCTGCTGCTAGATTCATTTCAATTGCAATTTAATTAAAAGTGCCAATATACAACAAGAAATTAATGAAACGGACTCCAATGACTAAAATGTTCAGCGGCTATTTGCTGTTCGGAAGGAATTGTGACTTTAAATATATACTATATATATATATATATATATATATATATATATATATATATATATATATATATATATATATATATATATATATATATATATATATATATATATATATATATAAGGGTGTCCCAAGATATAATGGCGAAAAAAAAATCTGTGAAATCGAATACGCATACCCTCCAAATTTTTTCCATTTCACCTCAGAAACATGAGAAAAAAGTTTCATTGCAATTAAATAACGGGAACCCGTGCCGACTTGAGGTCAAAGTTGAACCTGAAATCCTGTACGGCGACTACAGTGGAAAGATTGCTAACTGCATAACTACATGCGACATCAATTTATTTAAAGCAGATATTTACAATAATATTAGACTAAAAGAAACATTACTGTACGTATTTTTAATTCAATGTTTGCTTTTTGCAGACAGGATAGAGCTTCCGCTGCTCTTGAACGCAACATAACACAGATTGTTTTTGTTCCTCATCAGCTGTTAGCAAACCATGAAAATCCTGCATCATTTTTATAGCTCTTTCAGCTGCATCGTTTACTACATCTACTTACTCTTAGCATTGAGACAGTCTTTTTCACATCAAGTAATGAAATATTATTGACCATACCATAAAAGCTGGATGAATTTTTGTAGAGCAGCTTTTGAGATAATTGGGTCCACATTTTCGTACACTTTAATCAAAAAGCACAAATCTTTGTTGGGTGCTTTGACGGCCAAAATGCATTGAAGTCATGGTTTCACGTATATTGTCACTACAAACAAGCAGACATCAAACAATGCATTTTTCTTCGTATCTAATTTTAGTTGTGAACTAAATAAAATAGTAATAGTTTTAGGGAGTAAATCGCTCGAGCCATCCATCGAGCTTTGTACATGGCTCCCGTTGGTCTTATTTCAAATTCATTTTCTGTATCTCCACCTAAAAATATGATAGGCAACTTTATCAACTCTTGATAGTCATATTAGTAAGTTTAGCGCGGTAAAAGTCAAGTAAATTTTCCAAGTTAGGGTACAGTTCGGAACAACTCCGCAGCTCCTCCATAGCACTGTATTTTAGTGGGATATATCAGTTCATATATATGACGGCGGCAAGCAAAGGAAAGCATTTCTCTATCAAATTTTTGCTCAAGAATAGGCAAGAGCCATTTAAAGGACCTGTTCTGGAAGCTGTAGTATCAAATTAGATAGTTTTAACTTTGTCTTCTAGATTCCAATCTAAAACTGCCTTTCAAACAGCCTTTGTTTGTTCTTTTCCTGTGGAATTATCCAGTTTAGACTCAGCAATGAGTTGTTACGTCATATCCATATAAAATAACTATAGATAAGCGATCTTCTTTAGATTTTTGAGCACTCAAAGCAGGCAACAGTTTCATATCCCAAGGTAAATTCACAACAAATGGTACCTCGTACTGAAAACCAATTTTTCTTCTTTCTTCGTGCTCCTTCCGCATTTCGCTTCGAATTCTTTGAATTGAAGATTTACCTATGGGACATTCATCAATGTTACACCCAAGTGCGTTAATAGTAGCTTCAAGAATAAACAAATAATCTCGTATACTTGAACACCTGTCCAATGCAGCAACTGACTTTGGAGTAAGAAAATCGCTCCTCATTACATATTTACTTGTTCCAGGTTCTGATAATACTTGTTCCAGGTTCTGGAATACTTAACCAGGTTCTGATATATTTGTTCCAGGTTCTAATATACTTGTTCCAGGTTCTGATAAACTTGTTCCAGGTACTGATTTATATGTTTCAGGGAAATTTTCTGAATTAATATTTTCACTAGAGCTTGAAAAGGAATCTTCTTGTACATGCTCATACAATTCCGCGGATGTTGAAGTGGAATCGTATTTAATGCGCCTGTTTTCTTCTTTGACAGTTCCAAGTCGAGCACTATTGTTCCATGGTTCCACTAGCCTGCTAAAATAATAATTTTTCCTAATATCCATGTTAGCCTGAGATTTAAATAGCTTAAAACAATGACCCCTTGTCCTGTTTTCAGTGCTAAACTTTAGCCCCGTAACATCTTTCGTTTTAATAAATTTAAACAGCTGAATCATGTCCCCTCGGTCTCTTCTTTGCTCGAGACTGTACATTTTTAGCCTTCTAAGCCTGGAATCATAATCTAAGTGGGAAAGTGCACTTATTAGCCTTGTAGCCCGCCTTTGAACCCTTTCCAATGCATTAATGTCTTTCTTAAGATAAGGAGACCAAAACTGAACAGCATACTCCAAATGGGGTCTTACCAAACTTCTATATAAGGGCAGAAGAACTTCTTTAGATTTATTTGAAATAGATCTATTGATAAACCCAAGCATCTTATTGGCTTTGTTGCTAGCAATGCTGCACTGTTGGCTAAACTTTAAGTCCTGACTTATTAAGACCCCCCAGATCAGTAACTGTCTGCCTGACGACTGAACCTTGCAAATAATAACTTGTACACTTATTTCCATGCCCTAAATGTAGAACTTGACATTTCCCAACATTAACAGCCATACCCCATTTATCAGTCCACTCCGTAAAGCCGCGACTCCACATCACCGGAAAGTCGTCGGAAACGGACAACGGAAACAGAAAAACCTTCCCACTTCCGGTTGTTTCCTTTTCCGAGCGGCAGAAACACGACGGAATCGAGAGTTGAAACATTTTTAACTTTTTCTGTTTCTGGCAACGGAATCCGCTTCGCAACAGCCAATAGGAACTCTTCACATTGTCAACAACGTTTTTCTTCAGCAATATCGACGGCAAGTGGATCCATGAAGACAGAGCCGTGTCCAAGGGGAGGGTTTTAGGGGTTAAACCCCTCTCATTGAAAAAAAAAAGTATGTCAAATGAAGAAAACGATTGATTTAAATTAACTTTAATGTGAAAGCATGGTTTAACGCCCCCCCCCCCCTTTCTCTCTGAAGTTTTTCTGTAATTTTAACTCAGTAATTCTGTATTTTTTCCCCTCTAATTCAACTCAGTTGGACCTAAACGCTTGCATTTCTTTCTCTTATAACTTAAAAAATTTTGCATAACATTCAAATGTTATGTAATTTACAACTGTTAAAGCTTTGCCGACTGAAATAATATTTTGGAAAAACAGTGGTGGTAGAACCGTTGAATTATCTACCGATACAAAGCATTAATATTACTTATTGTAAGGAGGTAATGATGAATTTGGCAATTGTTGCAGCTATGAAGGTGTATTAGTGATGGTGTTTAGTAATGTAATTTTGCATCTACAATAAGCTCGTTCTGAGCATTATTTCAGAACATAAAATCTGATATGCATTCTCTTACATAAAAAGAATTCGTTTAGAGTTTTAAACACTTGTTGCAATAAACCGCACAGTTAACAGATTTAATTAAAAAGAAACAAGCAAGGTTTTATAAAAGTGAACCTGTAAAATGAAGGAATACTTTGGTCACATGAGCAATCAGAATTATTCTGCTAGGGGAAGAGGGGGGGAGTACAGCAGTACTTACAGGTGCATAAACGCCATACTGGGGTCGATAATTTGTGGTAAAACTATGAAGGTTGTGAGGGATTGAATCCCCCTCCCCCAGGTAAGATTAAAACCCCTCCCTTTATGAAAATCTGGACACGGGCCTGCATGAAGATACATTTAGAAGTATTTTTAGAAGAGGTCAGGAAATATCCTTGCCTCTTCGATAAATAAAAAAAGGAAAGATTATAAAGATGTAAAAATGAAGAAGAGTTTGTGGCCTGTCATCGGCTCCAAATTCAATTTGAGTGGGTAAGTCGAACATTTTTAGTCGCTGTATTTGAATGGTATAAACTATGCGTTTGCAATCAACAATCAACTGCAACAAATTAAATTTTTGCAGGTCCTGTAGCAGAAACAAAGTGAACAGTTCAAAGGGACCGGTTTACTAAAGAAAAAGAAAAGTCAGGGACAAGTTTGGGTATAGGAAAGGGAACCCTTGCAGTCTATGTTCCCAAATGGTTCCTGTACCAACAAATGCAATCTATTCTGAATGTGTGTTCATCAGAAAATACAAGAATAGTTATTTTATGCAGGATTTGGAAATATATCTTTCATTCCTTCATTTAGCCTAATAAATACATTGATAGCTTTTTTTTTCTGCATATAAAATTAAATTTTGTTTCACTTATCTAAATTTTTAATCAACTTTGATCTGTAATTTTCGAATTTAACGATTTAAAAATTGAAAGTTACTATTGCAGGGTGCTGGATCTAGGGGAGAGCAAGCGAGGCAGCAAACGCACCCTATTTTTTGTGTTGGAGGTTTTTATTCTAGTTAAAATTTAATATTAAATCTTGTTGGGAAATGTGTAAGTGCAGTGGTTTCAATGTTTTGACCCACCTTGTAAAAATTATGTATTGAGTACTGCCACTCCGTTTGATCCTCACTACCTAAAATGTTGCTAATTTGGAAAGGTTAATTTGTATAACGCAGGCCAATCATTTAAGGGCACTTGAGAAGATAATTGTCCCTAAATTACGGGCTTTGTGAAGTCAATGCATCTATATGAGTGGATATGGTTTTTGTTTATCCAAGAGCAGAGCTGTTATATTAAGAAAATGTAAACTCATCATTGCAAAATCTTTTTTCTTTCTTCGATCCATCTTTCCCGCTAAATACACAAAATTAAAGTGAATGTCTAGAATCCTTCACCAGATGGCGCTCCAAGATTCCGCGTAAGAATTTCCGGCCAGTTGAACGGAAATACAACGGAACGGAAAATCGTACGTTTTCCGTTTCAGTTTCCGTTTTCGTTTTTCCGGTGATGTGGAGTCGCGGCTTAATATGATCTAGATCCTCTTGCAGCAGCTTTGCTTGTTATTCATTTTCTACAGTCCCCATAACTTTGACATCATCAGCAAAACAATTCATGTTCCCAGAAATATTTTTGTGAATATCGTTCATAAAGACAATAAACAAAACAGGCCCTTAAGCCGCGACTCCACATCACCGGAAAGTCGTCGGAAACGGACAACGGAAACAGAAAAACCTTCCCACTTCCGGTTGTTTCCTTTTCCGAGCGGCAGAAACACGACGGAATCGAGAGTTGAAACATTTTTAACTTTTTCTGTTTCTGGCAACGGAATCCGCTTCGCAACAGCCAATAGGAACTCTTCACATTGTCAACAACGTTTTTCTTCAGCAATATCGACGGCAAGTGGATCCATGAAGACAGAGCCGTGTCCAAGGGGAGGGTTTTAGGGGTTAAACCCATCTCATTGAAAAAAAAAAGTATGTCAAATGAAGAAAACGATTGATTTAAATTAACTTTAATGTGAAAGCATGGTTTAACGCCCCCCCCCCCCCTTTCTCTCTGAAGTTTTTCTGTAATTTTAACTCAGTAATTCTGTATTTTTTTCCCCTCTAATTCAACTCAGTTGGACCTAAACGCTTGCATTTCTTTCTCTTATAACTTAAAAAATTTTGCATAACATTCAAATATTATGTAATTTACAACTGTTAAAGCTTTGCCGACTGAAATAATATTTTGGAAAAACAGTGGTGGTAGAACCGTTGAATTATCTACCGATACAAAGCATTAATATTACTTATTGTAAGGAGGTAATGATGAATTTGGCAGGTGTTGCAGCTATGAAGGTGTATTAGTGATGGTGTTTAGTAATGTAATTTTGCATCTACAATAAGCTCGTTCTGAGCATTATTTCAGAACATAAAATCTGATATGCATTATCTTACATAAAAAGAATTCGTTTAGAGTTTTAAACACTTGTTGCAATAAACCGCACAGTTAACAGATTTAATTAAAAAGAAACAAGCAAGGTTTTATAAAAGTGAACCTGTAAAATGAAGGAATACTTTGGTCACTTGAGCAATCAGAATTATTCTGCTAGGGGAAGAGGGGGGGGGGTACAGCAGTACTTACAGGTGCATAAACGCCATACTGGGGTCGATAATTTGTGGTAAAACTATGAAGGTTGTGAGGGATTGAATCCCCCTCCCCCCAGGTAAGATTAAAACCCCTCCCTTTATGAAAATCTGGACACGGGCCTGCATGAAGATACATTTAGAAGTATTTTTAGAAGAGGTCAGGAAATATCCTTGCCTCTTCGATAAATAAAAAAAGGAAAAATTATAAAAATGTCCAAATGAAGAAGAGTTTGTGGCCTGTCATCGGCTCCAAATTCAATTTGAGTGGGTAAGTCGAACATTTTTAGTCGCTGTATTTGAATGGTATGAACTATGCGTTTGCAATCAACAATCAACTGCAACAAATTAAATTTTTGCAGGTCCTGTAGCAGAAACAAAGTGAACAGTTCAAAGGGACCGGTTTACTAAAGAAAAAGAAAAGTCAGGGACAAGTTTGGGTATAGGAAAGGGAACCCTTGCAGTCTATGTTCCCAAATGGTTCCTGTACCAACAAATGCAATCTATTCTGAATGTGTGTTCATCAGAAAATACAAGAATAGTTATTTTATGCAGGATTTGGAAATATATCTTTCATTCCTTCATTTAGCCTAATAAATACATTGATAGCTTTTTTTTCTGCATATAAAATTAAATTTTGTTTCACTTATCTAAATTTTTAATCAACTTTGATCTGTAATTTTCGAATTTAACGATTTAAAAATTGAAAGTTACTATTGCAGGGTGCTGGATCTAGGGGAGAGCAAGCGAGGCAGCAAACGCACCCTATTTTTTGTGTTGGAGGTTTTTATTCTAGTTAAAATTTGATATTAAATCTTGTTGGGAAATGTGTAAGTGCAGTGGTTTCAATGTTTTGACCCACCTTGTAAAAATTATGTATTGAGTACTGCCACTCCGTTTGATCCTCACTACCTAAAATGTTGCTAATTTGGAAAGGTTAATTTGTATAACGCAGGCCAATCATTTAAGGGCACTTGAGAAGATAATTGTCCCTAAATTACGGGCTTTGTGAAGTCAATGCATCTATATGAGTGGATAATGGTTTTTGTTTATCCAAGAGCAGAGCTGTTATATTAAGAAAATGTAAACTCATCATTGCAAAATCTTTTTTCTTTCTTCGATCCATCTTTCCCGCTAAATACACAAAATTAAAGTGAATGTCTAGAATCCTTCACCAGATGGCGCTCCAAGATTCCGCGTAAGAATTTCCGGCCAGTTGAACGGAAATACAACGGAACGGAAAATCGTACGTTTTCCGTTTCAGTTTCCGTTTTTCCGGTGATGTGGAGTCGCGGCTTAACACTGATCCTTGAGGAACCCCGCTTAAGACCTCACTCCAATTAGAATAATTTCCCCTTACAACTACTCTTTGTTTCCTTCCGGTCAGCCAATTTTTTACCCAAATGAAAGTTTTCCCTCCTATTCCTATATCAGTTAATTTGCTAAGTAGAGCAACATGCGGTACCTTATCGAAAGCTTTTTTAAAATCAATGTAAACAACATCTACAGGCTTCTTATTGACACAATTTGGCAACGATTTGGTGGGAATGCGTGCCTTTTCCCAAAAGATGATGCATTCCCGAATAGCGAGATTTGCACTTTCACTGATGGTTAAATTTTACTTCTCAAATGTTATAAAACAAAACAGACAGAACTTGTCCGTTAGAGGGAAGTTTGCAAGCCCGTAGTTTGCCTCCTATTAAAAATATCTCTTTTTTCAAACTTTGCAATTCCACTGCCATGTTTCGTTCCCTATGGAAGGACTATACTGCGATCGCTGACCGGAATGTATTCGTACTGACATGTTTGACGGTTTGCAAATTTCTACGGATAAGTCCCCCCCCCCCTCCCCAAACATATGTTTTTCTGTTTTCATTTGTTTTCTGTGCACTATTTACAGTTGTTATGAGCTTCGCAAAGTATCGCGTCGCCAGCGTTCGCTTGCTTATGAATACATGTGCTATTTACACGTTTAGGCCTTTAGGCGCAAGTCGGCACGGGTTACCCTGCTTCAAATTGCATGAAACTTTTTTTACAACGGTTTTGATATAAAAGGAAAAAAATAAGAGGGTATGCGTTTAAAAAAAACGACTTTCATTTTTTTGGGACACCCTAATATATATATATATATATGTATATATATATATATATATATATATATATATATATAATATATATAATATATATATATTCATTCTTCACGTGTTTTTCTACTGCATGTACACAAAAATTCAAAAATTGAATTAAAAATTATAATTTACCATAAAAAAATAAAAAATTCATTTAAAAAAATTTCAACACACACACACAAGACAAAGCTGAATAAAAGTCAACTTTTGCTGTTCACCAGTAGTTGCATAATTTTTACTGACTGTTTGCAGCTTCTTTTACTTTTGAAAACCATTTTGTAATTGAAATTACTTTTCAATTATGTTTATTGATTGAAAGATTATTATGTATCACGTCAGATTTTTTGAGAAAAAACTTTTTTTTTTCATGTAAATGTTTACCTATTTATAAATTTTGTATGATTTGTTGGAATTCAAAATCTATTTTTTTTAAAATTAGATTTTTAAATGTATGTCCCAGGCAACAAATTATTAAAGTTAAAACTCTGCAATTATTTCCTGTGTATCACTAGTCATTGTTGTATTAATCTTTTTCTTTAATTTATAGTAATTTCTCAGCTCGTTATGTTTCGCTTTAATTTGAATTTTCACAAAAACTAATGCAAAAAGTTGATCAGATGGTTGCAATTTAATTTCCCTAATTCAGATATTCTTGTGACATTTGCATTCCGTGAGTCGTTTTTTTTTTTTTTTTTATTATATTATTTCTTTCAATTCATCTCATCAGAAACAAGCACTCGCTTTGTCATGACTATAAATAATAAAATACTGGAAAAAGTCATAGTTTCCGCGTCAGCTTTATGTATTAGTTTCCGGAACGCTTCTTTTACAGGCATTAAAGTGAGCAGATGGGAGTCAAATTCATCAACTAAAAAGTTACAGCATGCATTGCACAACGGTTAAGTAAGGGCTAAGGGGGGGGGGGGAGGTGAATGTGCTTTCACAACCATCCGATAAAAATGTTGAAAAATTAAATATGTTTATTTTTTGGACTATTTATGTATAATATTAGAAGAAAAGGTAGAAGTGAAATATGCTTGTGAGTAAAAAGTTCATCAATTCCGCAAGTGTACTTTTCTTCCAAACGCAATTTAACTGCACAGTTGGATTTCAACAAAGCAAATGCCCGCTACACACATCTGCACTGCAAAAAAAAAGCTGTTGTTTTTACAGTAAAATACTGGCAGCTCGCATTCCAAAGAAAAACTGCAAAAATTACAATTCTAAACTGTAAAATTTGCAGTAATATACTGTTTTATAACAGACTTTTACTGTGAAATTTACAGCGATAAACTGTAAAATTAGCAGTAATATACTGCTTTTTAATAGAACTGCCCTGTAAAACTTACAGTATCCAACTGTAAAATTAGCAGTAATATACTGTCTTTTAATGGAATTGCCCTGTTAAATTAACAATGATTAACTGCAAAATTAGCAGTAAAATACTGTTTTTTAATGGAACTGCCCTGTAAAGCTTACAGTATCTAACTGTAAAATTAGCAGTAATATACTGTTTTAGGAATGACTTAACCTGTAAATTTAACAGAGATAATACGTAAAATTAACAGTAATATACTGTTTTTTAACGGAATTGCCCAGCAAAATTAACAGTATGAAACTGTAAAGTTAGCAGTATTATGCTGCGGAATCAGCTAAATTGCGCCATAAAAGCAGCAGTAGTATACGGTTTAAAAAATGATTTGTACAGTAAAATTAACAGCAGTAAACCATAAAATAAATAGTTATCAATTTTTATGCAAAAGGGTTTTTTCACCCTATCATTGTTTCTTTTCATAGTCGAAATCACTGCTTTTACAGCTGAAGAACAATTTAGAAAAGTAAAGCAATTGATTTTGTATGTAAGTTGTAGAAATCAGCCTACATACGAAATCGGTTCCTTTTCTAAAGTTTTTCAACAAAAAAAAATAATGTTTTAGGCTATGAAAAGCGACAAGTAAAGAAATATAAAAGCCTTTTACATAAAAATAATTAACTGCTGTTAAATATATTTTTTATTGATATTTTCCTTGCACACAAAACAAATACCTGTTAAAGAAGAAAAAGTGGCGCATTTTCATTTATACAAAAAACTTTTAGCTCTATTGCAAACTTAAAAATTTACAAATAGAAGGAAATTGCAAAATATGGTCTGAAGCTTTATTTTCAGAACAGTTATAGCGTTTTCATAAAACAAACCTTTTTGATCCATGAAGGTATTAAAAATTAGAAAGTTTTTTATACATAACTGAAAATACTACATCGTATCTTCACTAAAAGTACTTTTTTCACTTCCAGCATTGAGTTGCTGAAATGTGCAGCATAACGTGGGAAATGTTTTTCTGTATGCAATCCATTAAACTTTTAAGCTTATTTTAACTTTATGCATGCAATTCAGTGCATTTATTTTTCTTTTTCTGGTAAAACAGAATATTTTTATGGTTTTCTTTTTTTAATGTTATAAGTTGCATATGGACCTACTGTATTTCAGAAATACTAGTAACAAATCAACTTCTTTTTACACCATATGTGCAGTATTGAGACTGCACAGAATGGTTTTTATTGTAAACTGATTATTATAGATTAGATAATACTTTATCCTATTAGCCTTTTAAAATTTTCATAGATGAAAACAAATATATGACGGTTCAAAATTCCAAAGCAGAACAAAACAGAAACAGTTTTTCACTTAGTATAATAAAATCTGTCAGGTTTATCACTACTAGTATTAAGTTAAAAATTGGTTTTACTACTCCAAAAATTATATAACTTTATATTCTGTTATAATGTTTTCATGAGAAAAAACGAAACATTCACACCAATAAAAATTGCCAAATTATTTTATTTCGTATACATCACCTTTAAATATCGATTAGTAGTTTTTACAGTGAAATTGCAGAAATTCATTTAAAATCGAATGCTAATTTTTTCAAGGTCAGCGTTTTTACATCACAAACTTGTTTCTTCTTTGTGACACCTTAGCCGACTTCGGTGCCATCATTAGAACTTATATTATGAAAGCATCTGTCAAAATAAAAAATTGTTAGAATCTCATAAAACTTGTAGACATCAAAAAACATACATGGAAAAATCAAATTACGTAGGTATAAAAATACGCCCTAAAATGATTAAAATTATGACTCTGAATGATCTGAAATTGCCTTGGGAGTTGCTTTTATTTTGAAACCTCTCAACATATACCTAAATTGTAATTGGACCTTTTATTTCAGGAACCAGTTAAGCGCTTATGCTGTTTTAAGGAGAGAAAAAATTTTTTGGCAGCAATTTGCAAGCTAAGCATTTGTAACGGTGATTATTAATGTCTAATTAAAGTAGACTTCATCTGGATACTTTACATAAGAACTCAAAAAAGAAAGAAAATAATATCTTACATTTTTTTCTTCCATACAAAGAAACGCACTTGTACTGGTTTCTGAAGTACAATTTAAAGAAAAATCCTTTTAATTTTCGGCATTTTTGAAGGATTTTTAATTACATATGAGACTGTTGATTAAGAATAATGTTTTTTTTTTTTTTTTGATCGGCTAACTGAAGTGATCGGGAGAGTAACTCCTTCTATAAGTGAAGAATTAAAAAAAAAGCAGCGGAAAGTTTTCCGAAATGGGACTAACATCTTGGCCTAAAGAAAAAATTAAAATGTTTTAAGGACGATACAACTTGAAACTAGTCTCTTCTTATAATAGGCTCCAGATTATCGAATTGCAATATGTTTACTTCAAAACGAAAATAAGGATAAGGTAGAGAAATATTTTTTTAGAAAATGGAGCAAGGTCGAAGTTTAGGACAACCAATTGGGAAATATTGGGGTATTCATTCAAAACAATGAATACTGTATCTAGCCTCTTTTAGTTCCCCCCCCCCCCAAGTTGCCACAGTAGCATTGAAAACCGTAGATGTTTTTACTTTCTTTTTTTTTTTTTTTTTGTAACCCATATTCCGTTCCAACACTTGTTAACAGCTCGAGGTATGTTCAACTGATACCAGCTTCATTTTCTTTTTCTTTGACAGCTGCCCATTATTAGAAATTTAATTATATAGAAGAAATTTAATAGCATTTTAATCCATAATTGTGTTATTATATTGTTAAAATTTAATTTTTTGGAGATTTTTCCTTAAGTTCAAAGAAATCACATTGAAGAGTCATTTGAGTTGAAATAAAATAATATCGTAAGAACATTCTATCTTATATATGTCTTAATATTTAAGCATAATTTATGATGTTTCATGTATATTCTATGTCTTTCAAAATGGGGAAGCCCCCCGCCCCGACACCCGTTTTGAACAACTATCGATGTCCCCATTTAAGCCACCAGCGGCTTTTTTTTAAGTGGCACTTTTTTTGCGAGGATTTAGGCAATTTATCTTTAAGTTTTTCGGAATGTACCTGAAATCTGGAAGAAACAATTCTATATTCCCAAAATCAAAATGGCTTAGTTAAAGTAAATTCAGCAAAAAATGAAAATTCGGTCAGAAAAGTTTAAAGTTTTCAACAAAATAATAAATAGTCAAACATGTCAAAATAGGGTAAATCTGGTAGGGCCAGTTCTAATGATTAAGGAATTGCAAGTCCACATTTGGCCCACCGTCCTTGTTATAAACAATGCTATCCTTCTTGAAAATGCTTTGCCGGAAGATCGCACCACTTTTAACTGTAGATTTAAACATGTTCACATTTGCAAGTCTGAATATGCGAAGAAAGTTTCATACGCTGTAATACATCGTACTTTTAACATTCTGTTTTGGTTCCTTCGATTTTAATAACATGTAAAAACAAAGAATCAGTGTTCCAAAATTTACTGGAAAATTAAAAAAAAATAATAATGAAAGAAATTTACGTCTAATTTAGCTCTAGCAACAGAAATTTCTATATTCCGGTGATTCTTGAAGTGATAATATTCAATTACCCGTAAAATATAATATTGAATTAAAATTTAAAAAATTCAGAATTAAATAAATTGTATGACCGATCACATTTTAATCAAAACAAAATAAAATTGAGTTTAACTTCTTCCAAAAGATAGTTCTTGATTGCAACATAGAACCTGACAACGGGCCACAAAAATCAGCTTCAGGTGTCCAATATGGCACGCAGACCGTCGAATAGGCTTACGTGGCTAAGAACGCTTTAAAACTCAAAAGCATTGGTAATTACAAATTACATCCGAAAACACAAAAATATAAATGAAAAGAGATACTTATAAACTTCCGTTGCCGGCATTCATGTCACTAAGTGAATTATCGCACATCGTTCAGACTAGAGGCCTATTTGAAATTCCAAGCGGAGCACAACCGCGAACTGTTATCTTGATAAAATGAGACAACCATTATTCCATTCAGTTCTGGTCACAAGTTACGTAGTTCTTTACATTTGCATACCACTAAAAATAAAGAAATGATTTTGCATTAGTGAATAAATTTAAATGAAGTAAATTCAGGCGGCTAGAATAAAATTTATAGTTTAATTTTTTCCGAAATACCTATATCACCAGGAGCAAATTCAAAATGAAATCAACTACAATTGTTTTTCCTTCGTGCGCTGGAGGGACAGTAACAAAATATTCGCTAGCAAATTTCCCCCTTCTTGGCACGCCAGCACACCGAAAAAAGGAAATACATTAAGACATGAATAAAAAATTCAAAAATATTATAGTCCATCCGTTTGTGTGCACAAATTATAGCTTAAACATAATGGAATAATTGAGACATTTCAAAAAAAAAAAAAAAAAAAAAAAAAAACTCTAGAAAAATATGTCATTGCAATTCAAGCTTTACGTAAATTTTCAATACAGAAAGGTTTTGTGAAACAATCAGCTAAATTATTTTTAGTTTCTCAACAAAATTTATTCCAAATTCATTTTCATCAATCAAATTCCGTAGGAAATGGTACCCCACATCAATCTGCTTAGTTCTGCAATTTTTTCTTGCAGAACTAGAAAAATCGATCGCAACTAGATTAATAGCACTCTATACTGTGACAATCAGTCTAAAATACTGAATTCTTTTCGTGGCATTTAAAATTCTTTTTATTCACATAACTTCCTTAGATTGTTCACTAACTGAAATATACTCTGCTTCTATCGTTGAGAGTGCTACGTATTTTTGTTTGAATGTACACCATATTATTCGTACCCTATCCAAAAACATTACAAGCGCCCCCCCCCCCCCCATTATATTCCAGTCGTCTTGATTTGAGGCGTAATCTGTATCAGAATAAAAATGATTTATTCAGTTTACAGACAAAATTTAGATTTCAGGGACCGACAAACCCTTCAGGTTGTCTCACAAATCTCTTCTTTTAAATCCGCATATAGATACGCATTGCAGACATCTGCTCGGAAATGGACCCAATGTAACTTATACACAAAAATTGAAAAGAAAGCCTCAACCAAAGGAAAGGAAATTACTGAAGAGAACACTTGCGAAAAGTATCCCCCCCCCCCCAATAGCTGGTTGTTACCTAAAATTACCAGTCTGGCCTTGAAGCGAATTATTTCGTTCTGCTCATCTGTTCTGTTGCGTTTTGCCAATCTTCCCTTTCTGGCATTCTCAAACTTTGTTTCAAATTTGAAGGAATTACATCTTCGGAAATGTTAGTTTCTAGTTTACTTGAATTATCCCCCCTATCTTCATCAGAATCTGATACTTTTCTTCAATTATCATCAGAAATGAAATCAAAATATTTTGGGTCATATTCAATGTTATTTTCAGAACAATTAACCTCGGTTTCACGATTCGGACTTTAGAACCGTCGTGTCAATATATGCTTTGCCTTGGTATTTCTTCAACCAATTTAATTCTCATAACTTGCTATTTCATGATTTTCAGGATATTCTTCTTCTACTTCAGATTTACTCAGAAGTGAAATAAAACGGTATACCTCTGTTTCCCGTTCCTATTTTTTTCCCGCCCAGAATTTATTTTCATCGAATTTAACATTTCTGTCACTTCACTATTTTCGGGATCCCAAATTCTATAACCTTTCATATAAAACGCATATCCTACCATGACTCCCTGTTTATCTTTCATATCCAATTTGCTTATTTTCTGTTTTAGAAGTGCAATATACGAAATACAGCCAAAAAACACGGGAGTGTTTAATAGATGGCTTTCTTCCCTCAAATAGTTTAAAAAAGGTTTTGGTTCTTCCTTTTAAAACCGCTCTAGTCCGTAAGTAGTGGAAGCACATAACTGATTCGGCTCAAAACTGCTGAGGCAAACCCGATTCATTTAAAAGTGTTCTAATTCCATTCATTAATGTTTAGTTATAATGTTCTATGACGCTACTTTGTTAAATGGAGGATTTGTTGGTTTTTTTGATTCTTATGCTTTGGTCGCTAATTTAAATTTCAAACCGGGTGTTCAGAAGTTTCTTTTTGAAATCGAATCTTTCCCGTAATTTTCTCTGTTCTCTTTTGAAACCTGACAAAGTATTCGAAAACCTCACTTTTTTGAAAAATCGTCTATTATTGTGAAAATAATCCCCCCCCCCCCACTAAAGAACTCAACTGCTAAGGAACCCATCGCATTTAAATGCAAAAGATCTTACCCGGCTTTGGCTTGAATCTCCGTTACAGGTTTAAACGAAATTCTGCAATTTTTCTTTTTACGGGGATAACAATCTGACATATTTTTACTTTTTATATCCATTGAAAGACAGTGAAGTACAGAATCACATTTTTCAGTATTTATAATATAGTTTTTGTCTTCATCATAAACGCATTGATACCAAACTTTAAGACTCAAAGGGTTCTTAAAGTTAAAACATAAGGAAACTGACGATTTCAAGGTTAAAAGAGTTTCAAATTCTACTGTAGTTCTAGGTATCTACTTTTCTAAATGAGCATGTCCTTCAAGGCGAAGAAAATATGACAAATCTCAATTTGTCGAACGGAACTTACATATTTGCCGATTAATAAAATACTGGTGCATGCATAAATTAAGTACGCACAATTAAGTACAATATCTAATGAAATTTGGACATTCGAGAATTCAAAAATTTGAATCGTTACAATTATGTCCCCAAATTTTCCGAATCGGCAGACAAAGTGTTCCCAATATGGCAGTTTTGGGGAGGTCATAGTGACTTCCCGTGACCTCCCATCGAGTGCCATTGAATATGGTTTCTAAAATTATTTTTAAGTTGACAAGTTTCAATGCTATTAGTGCATTTTTCCAGAAGTAAAACTTTAATTTCTTACTGACGCAAATATAAAACTTTTAAAACACAAGGGTTTCGTGTTTGTATCTAAAGATGCTTATTTTTATTTATTTTTTTATTTTTTTGGAGTGCTTCATTGATGATTTTTTTTAATTATAATTATTTTAGTTTTGTTAGATAAGTATGAAAGCTGGCTGCAGATTTCAGAGAATTTTGAGTCTTTCAGAGTGGCAAATTCTTCAACAAAAATATCATTAAACTTGATACTGTTTGCATGTCTCTCGGTCACGTTGTTATTTTATTTATTTACATTGCTATAACGTAAAGTTTATCAATAAAATGGTTAAATGCAAACTGTTAAAGAATTTAAAACTGAACATAAGAAAGAAAAAAAAAACCAGAAGGAAGAAGTCAATCGCGATTCGCTAAAAATTTACTAGAAGACATAAGAATTTAAATTTTAAGTACTCACATGCTATATAACACAAAATATTATCGTAAACAAAATCTAATGTTCTAATAACTTTAAAAACGATAAAGAAAGGAACTGATTTATTTTTAAATCAAATTTGAGTTTCAGAAAATGTTTAAAAACTATCATACGGGCAGTAAAATATTCAGAATCACAACTACTCAGATTTTTGCTATAAAGCAATCGCTACAACTTAGCAACTAAAAGAAATTGCAAAGTCAACGTCAACGAATATTGGAATACGAATTATGATTTCAAAATAAATACTGTTATTTTACATACATTATCGATGATAAAAAAAACTACATTTTGAGAAAAGGGAATGAATAATATTACTAGCACTTACCTTTAACTTGGATTACAGCTGAGCAGTCCTGTCTCAGCACACCCGAAAAATAACTAACATGGCTGTCGATACTTTGAATTCATTAGTTTCTCTTCCCGTATGAAAAGAAACACCTTTTGCGCATCGTTTTGCGCAATCTAAAACAGTTTTACAGTTTTTTTCTGTTATTTAGAAGAGCAGTATTAAACTGTAGGAAAAAGCAGTATATTACTGTAAAAACAACAATTATTTTTTGCAGTGTGGCATCCATTCTTCAGAAAAAAAGCCAGGAATAGAGAACGATCACAAACTATCTTGCTATCATTGATCGGACATCGGGGTGGTAATTAGTATCCCGTCGTGTCTGTGGTCATGTGTTCCCCTCAACAAACCTTGCGCCCCTCTTTTTTCTTGGAATTCCGAGTCAAAAGCTATAGCAACCCAAGCAACTTCTGAGCCAATTCCGAGAAACTCCAATTCAACATTGGCGCCAAACGCGTGCTCACTTTCCCTGTATGTTAGCTTTTGTGTCATACCATCATTATTAGAAGTCGTTGTTTTCTTGGCAATACACTCACGCAGTGTCCAATTGTACTCTTTTATTAGTCGTCGACACCCTGAGGTGTCGAAACCAGCTCATCGATAAATAGAAATTTCAAGGATGAAAAACACACCATTTCCCCCGTAGCAATAGCTATCCCTTATTTTATCACCATCTGGTCGACGTTAAAAGGGGACTTATACACTCGGGCTAAATTGCAGGTGTCAAGGTGGGTGGCCCCGAAGGGAATTGATTTTTTGTTTCCTTTTTTTTAAATATTTAAGATACTTCTACTTTTTTCTACTAATGTTTTTCAAGTTCATATCCGAGGAAAAAATTTTTCATTTACGATAAACGCCAAAGCAAACAGATTCCCCGACGAAATACAAAATTTTCCCCGACGGGGGGGCAAGACGTTTCCGACAGGGGGTCAATTGCCCCCCCCCCTGCCCCTCCCTTGGAGCCACGTCTGGGAAGAAAGCTTAGGTCTTTTTTTAAAATTATAATCTGTAAGTCGGTTTATTTTTCAAAAAAAAAAAAAATGCCATTTTGCAACACGAAACCAGCTCTATAAAAAATATTTTTCGAATATGAGAAAAATGTTACTTCAGTACATGGGCGTCGCGGCCGGGGGGGGGGGGGGTCCAAGGGGTCCGGACCCCCCAATATTTGAGAACCGGACCCCCTCAATATTTGAAAATCGGACCCCCTCGATAATTGTCAAGATGAAATTCATTATTTTGGAGGAAATTATTATTGTTTTGACAAAAAATAAAGACTTTAAACAGTTGCATAATACATAATTTACCACGTTTAATTCATATCAAACAAAACGAAATGAACATCGAAAAAAAGAAAAAAAAAAGAACTAAACAATAACAAAATAGGTGATGTGTATAGTGAACGGAAAGTGAAATCCAATGACAAACCATTGCTCTGCTCTCTGTGCATAGCTTCAGTGGAAGATGCAAGAAAGGTGACACTTTCTTCCGAGTGCAATGTCAACCATTCACAGAGTAGAGATGTGTTAGCGGGGTAATAAATTGTTAACAGGGGGAGCCATGCCTTAACTCACAAAAAGTATCCTATGTCCGGTCCCGTATTGAAAACACAAGTCGTGTCCCAGACGTTCCCAGCTTGGAAGTGATTCCAGCGTATTTGTTGCTATTTGGGGGGAAACAACTGGAAAACTTTGAGATACTGAAATCAGATGAACAATTCCCCTCCCCCTTTTTTTTCGGCAAGTCAGCAGAAGACGGGGAATTGAGTTTCGGCTCCTTTCTTTCTTATCTCGTTTCTCGGCGCTTGCAAGGTTCTGTTTCGAGTTTTGCAGTGTTTGTTTCTCCAATTCGATTCAATTTATATCGACCCCAATGTTACCAAAACAAAATGAGACACCAGACCTCTTTGGCGGTTTTTTGCAGCTGGCAAGAACACCCTGACCAAAGGATGCTAAGAAATTTAGAAGACCACTTTGCTGGTCAAAGGTTAAATTTGGGGTAGAAAGGGAAAGGAGACGCATCATGTGTTCAAAACTATTCAACACGTGGCTTCAAAGTACCTTACCGAAGCGAGGTTTCTTAAAAGTGTTTGCGGCATCTCAAATTTGACCGAAAAAGCGTTACGTTACAGGAAAAAAAGGGGAGGAGTCTAAAAATTAAAGGGTTATTTCAAAAGTAAATCGTAAGCCAGCAGAACGATGGATACTGTGATGTCACTTCCAATTGACCAACGAAAAAAGAAGCTCAAGATGACCAGAAAAAAAGACAGAAATAAAATAAGCCTCCCCTGTTGGGAAAAGTGCGACAAAAATTAAGATAATTTCATGTGATCTTTTGATTTCCTTGAGAGTAGATGACCTGAAGAGCGCTCCTATTTTAGTTATTATACGTTTTTTACACATTCGATTACAACTATGAAGAGGTGGCTTAACCACTCAAGCGGCTGCGACGTAATATTACGTCAACGAATTTATATGTCATTAGCGGCAGCGACGTAATATTACGTTCGAAGCGTTCGGCTTTCCTGCAGAACACCAGCAGTTTTTCCCCTCGCGGGAAGTGAAGGGTGAAGGAATTGACGAACAGTAGGGGCGTTAAAAGCATCTACCGCTCCTTTGTCCACCCTCCGTGTCAATTTCTCCCAGTCAGGAATCACTTGAGCATGATTTTCAACTGTCATGTTTCTTTTGAAATACTCGTACAATGTGGATTTTTTTTATTTATTATTTTTTTTTAATTCTTGCAAGTTTGTGAATAAAAGTAAATAAACATTTTACAATTATTTATAATGGCAATTTTAATATTTGAATAAGTTTGATTATGTAGAAAAATCTCTGAAAGGTCTTATAAATTATGCAATCAAAATTGATTTAGCTTTAATGTAAAATTTGTCACCCCTAATTCTTCAGTTATTGCAGAACTGAGAACTAATATTATTTCTGTAATTTGAGTGTGCTTGGAAAAATCTTGCAGAAATGCTTTTATAGTAATTTTCATGGTAATCTTTAACTCGTATAAAGAGTTCAATGGACCGAAAGTTTTATTCGTAATAACGGAAATTTAGCTGCAATGGAGTTCAAGCAATATAATAGCATTTTTAAGGAAACAAAACCCTTATTTTGTTTCATTGGTTTTCGCTTATGAGGTATTACGTTTTTGAGCAATGAAAAGTTTTAAAGTTTGACGATATCAGATTTACAGTTATGTATATGATTAGAAATGATTTTATTATTTTAATGTTTTGAAGCTCAAATTTAGATTAAAAAAATCATAACCTATAATTTCTTTTAAATATTTATGCACTTTAAAACCGTGAAGAATATTCCGAAACGTTCCTACAAAATAATGCGCAGCTAATGTGCTTAAATTCTGGCAGTAACGTATCGAGAAAAAAAAAACACAACAGTTTCCCGCTAAAAGACAGTAACCCTTTCCGAAATCAACATGGAATTTTTCTGAAGTATTCAGAAACTTTCTCAATAGAAGGCAATGACGTTTTAGGGAAGAAATCAGGTACTCTGTAAGAAAACTTATTTATGTTAGTTTGTTAGCTCCCTGATTTATCCCCTCAATCTGGATAAACCGTATAGTTGAACTTAAGGCTCAATAATCAAGCTCAATAAGAATTTAATAAAAACGCTGAGTATATTTTGATACTGGTAAAGATATTTTTTCAAAACAGCAAGAAGTTTGCATTCCTGCAACTTGAAGCAATTCTAGAAACCTTTTCGCCGAACTACTTGATTTTCGCAGAAAACTGGTGGAAACCCGTTAAATTCTAAAATGTTGCTCGGAAATAACCTGTGATGTTCAGGAATTTTCTTACAATGAAGAAGCTATTTCCACTTTTCTCCTCTCTTCATAGGTGATTTAAATTATAGCATTTGCTCTGGCGCGTTGAAAAGTAAACTAGTGCGTAATAAAAAAAAAAACAGAAAAAATTGGTGTTTTTGGACAAAAGAACCAAAATTTGAGTTGTTTCTTAACTTTTTATGGGAAGGGGGTGTAAAATCTTTTAAATGATGCTTCAATTGGTTTGATAAAGTATTGATGAAGTTATGGCGCTCCCACCGAAAAAAAAAAAAAGAAGCGTTTAAGAAACAATATATATGATAATGATAATAATAATAATAACAAACAATTTCAGCAAAAGTATTGGAGAAATTCAGGTTTCAAGTTATTCTAATTTCAAATTAATTAGACTTAAATAATGCAATGTGTTCAAAAAAAAAACTATATTTTATATTATGATTATTAGTTCGTTTTTTGGCCAAAACTAATATTGTGTAGTTGAAGCTTGCAAACTTTTCTCCTAAATAATAAAATTTTAAAGACATGCTAATATTATGTACCTTTTATTCGCCAGCTCGCCCCAGTTGCGTAAACTGACTTAACGCCCGTATTGAGGTAGGAAAAAGTATTAAGTTGAGCTCTTTTTTTTTGGGGGGGGGGGGGGCGGCTTTGGTTTCGCGTCAGCGACACACTCATGTTTAGAAGCGAAAATAATAGTAATAATAATAATAATAAACTTTTCTTGTTACATAATAAAATTAGCAACTAAGTTTGAAGCTTGACCGTGTTAAAAATAAAAAATACAAATTACCATCTATAGCAAGTATTTTGAATCAAGTCTTGCCCGAAACAAGCAGAAAATTCATCGTCTCTTAGCTCTACTGATCGTATCTAGTATTCTCTGGATTTATACCAACTTTTTCGCGACTAAATTTTAGATTAGCAGAAAAGAAATCTGATTTGGTTGAAAGTCAACACTGGTTGGAACAGTAAATATTCTCTGCAGTAGATAATCTTTTGACTTCGAATCACCAACAGGCCAATCTTAACAGTACTGCAACTATGGGCATGACGCCTTGCGCTTATCCGTCAGTGAAAGCATGCATATATTGGAAGCTTGTTTGAAATACAGCATAACTCCAAACGTACGCGATTTTCAAAGGACAGAAAAAAGTTATCGTTAATTCAAGGATATCGTTAAACCGAGGAGCATGGATTTTTAATGTAGTCAAATCCGGACCAGTGAAATTCGTCGTTAAATTGGGGAAATCTCAAATCGAAGTTATACCGTACTTCAATACAGATAATAAAAAGATGCTTCAGTTGCATAAATGTGTACTAAAATGTGTTCAAATGGGATCCGGTGTACGGGACGTGAACTAAAATATGTTCCGAATTATGTTTTGTTACAAAGAAAATGCAACAATTGTGTTCTGCTCAAGATATTTGCTTAGTTAAAACTTGGAAACTCATTTGAACAGAGACTGGAAGCACATTTGAGAATAGATTGGGGACAAATTTGAGAACAGATTTTGAGCACATCTTGGCGCACTTGTGAGATCATCCCTTTCTTTGTCACTACTGAGGTAAAGGGGGGGGGGGGATTTAGATGATAGAAAAGTATTTAATGCCACATTTAAATACTTATCGTAATGAAAGTACATTTCTATCAGAGATTGGAGGTGAGCTATAAGTAAATGTAAAAAATAAAGTCATAATTTTTTAAACTAGCTGCAAAACAAAAAACTATATGATAGAATATAATATAATGCAGTATAGCACCGTTGATGCGTTTTTCAAGCGACTGATATGGAATGATACATAAATGATTTTTTTTTCTCTGCAGACAATAATTTTCGAAACAGAGACTTATCCAAAAGTTGGATAAGTCTCTATTTCGGTCTCGCTACTTTTTCTTTTGCTACGGCGGCATTCATGTAAAATTATTTTAAATTTTTAAATTTATTTTTTAAATGAAAATACTTTACATATCCGAAACAGGTCAATTTTTAGGTCAATAAAAGAGGGTGAAAATAATAATAATGTTAAAAATACACAAATACATCAAGTATAATCTATTAGCTTCAGATTATAGTTCAGAGCAAATCATATTTTTAGTTTATTTAATGATTCATTTTGGAGAACTCATTTAATGAACAAGTTCAGATAATTTTATGAAATTTTGTTAAAGCGTTGAAGAAGATAAGCAAAGGAACGAAAGAAAGAAGTGAAAGTGTAAAAATCACTCTTGTACATGTTACACTCACAAAAGCAGTTTGTCTACTTTCTTTCTCTTGAGTACTGACGCACTCGTGTAAGCCCCCTGAATTTGACTGACAGCAGAGGGCGGAGAAGATAGATAACGTGACGTATGTTGCTTTTAGAATCCATTTCCAGTTACATTGCATTCGTGAGGAAATTTCTCTGACCGTTCAACACGTTTCTTATTAAGAGTACAAGTTTCGCCAAGTTTCTTATCCAATTTTAAAACTAATAATTATAAAGTAAACAACAAATTAGCCTTTTTACAACTTAAAATAATTTACCACAACATTTAAACCTAATCCTACAGATTGTAATTTAAAAATTTGTAAAACTATGCTGATTGCAAAAATACTGAAACACATCTATACAACTGCCAATTTAACGTAAACACTAAAGATATATTGACAGATTAATGCATCTTTTAAAAAAACTGAAATATTGTATCTATACCTATTAAATAAAATATAATTTTAAAACAATTTTCTTTATTGATGCCCATTAACCGCATTATCCACCTTTTCATGTATAAATAACATCACTATTGTTATAAGTTTTAAAACTAGAAATCTTTGAAGAATGTTTAATGCAGTACATTTATATAGCTTCATTTTAAATCTCAGAAATTTTTTTAAAAACTAAACTTAATGTAATGTAACTTTCAATAGAATATATTGCAAATAAACTTTTTATTGATTGTTGAATGAATTCTGGATCCAAGGGAAGGGATCAATACACAAATTTTAAAATCAAACATACATTTCTGTTATGATATATCAAAAGGTACAATTTTGAATTAAAAAAAAATATATCAAATTGCAAAAGAAAAATTTGCAGCATAATTTGTTTCTGGCCGAGGCGGTCGAATCACAGCTCAACCGCCATTTAGCCGGGGCACAAGTACATTTCACTGGCGTGCTAATCAATTTTAGATATCAATGTGAAGGAAGTGCCGGCTTATATGAGATATTTACTGCATTCAGTTTTTTTATGACTATTCTAGACTGACGATCCCAAATAGGGTGAATTTACAACTACTGAATGCGGCAAAGTTTGATAATATATTTATAACTCTTCCTAAGCTCTCTGACTAAGAGATGACACACACACATATATCGCATATTTATTTGTATATGTGTGTTTGAAAACCTGTAACGCATCATCCAAAGCAGAGGATTTATTGTCCTTTAGATTGTACACATATTATCATTTGTCTGATTTCCTGAAGGGAATTGTATCCTTAACTGGAGTTTTGAGTCTGATGATAACATGTCTGTGAGCTTTTTAAAATCAGTTCATTTGCTATTATTTTGCAAGACGGAAAGGTATCACAGAAATATTAGAACCTGTGCGGGGAAACCCAAATTTATTTCAATATTTAATTCAAAATCCATTTTATTTTTCTTCATCTTCTTCAGAAGTTAGCGCAGTGGTGGTGCCCAGCCTACGGCAAGGGCGGATTTCAGGGGATGGTCATGGGGGTATCACCCCCCCCCCCCTAAACCATCGACACTATTATCCATTCATCATTACTTTACGTGATCATAATTTAATAATTGCATACGAGTTAGATGGATGAATGTAGCATATCATGAAAATATATCAATACGCATTGTGTTCAGATGCTTCATGAATAAAGTTGTCATCTGTAATAATTTTTAGTCTATTAATTATTTGTTTAAGTAAATATTTGAAATAATTCTTCCTTTCATTGCTTCTGATATTAATTTGGAAGAAAAATGTGCAGTTCTAGATGCCATGTTTTTTGCCGATTCGATACATTTTATTGACACTCAAACAGTGTCAGAAATTTTTCGTAACCAAAACTGAATATTTTTCAGCATGACCACCCCTCCCCCTAAAATGCTTGTCTGCATCCTCCCTTGATCTACGGCCCGTGAAGCATATGTGCTCTGTAAAAAGAAATGTGTAAGGTTACCAGTATTAATAGGTGTAACGTTACAAGAATTATGTTTTTGGTTTGGAAGGTTGTCGTAACATAAAGGCATAATCATAAGCAGACTATTTATTATTTATGAGAGTGTAAATATATATTATTAATGTATCCCTGGGCTTTTATAATGATCTTAAATGAGGAATATAAAAAATGTGAAATTCATTTATAAATTAATTGGTTAGTTAAGAACCAACCAATTTTAAGAGAAAATATATATATATATATATATATATATATATATATATATATATATATATATATATATATATATTTTGCTGTTGTGAGATTAGTACAGAAATAATTCTGTTCTAAAGGAGACAGCTTTTTTCTTTAGCATTTTTTCTATAGCTTTCTTGGGGAAGGGTGGGATGTAGGATCTTTCGAGAAAACATGAAAAGCACCTTGTTGCACTCGATGTTGAAATCGATAAGGAATTCAGTTTCTACTTATTCTAGTTTGAAAGAAAGGCATGAGTAGAAAGAGCGAGCACATTCACAATAGCTCTTATCAATGGGGGGTCGTTCCTGGGGGATCTTTTACCTCACGTGTGTTTAGCAGGAGACCTTGTCTAAGGTCATTTCTAACTGGTTTGTACTTTCAAATACATATGACACAGAGACCTAAATTTAATGAACAAAGTGATAGAAAACTATTGTGATTGACCGATAATTGTGAATGGTTTTTGATGTTTTCAAGGCAAATCATTAATTAAAAAAAAGTGTTTAAAAGTATCACATTTTAAAACTTACAACCAAACTTTTACATCAACCAGAATGTACCACACAACTTTTTAACGAATTCCTTACAAAAATAAAATTGTATGAGGCATTCACAATTCCCCAGAACGGATTTGTAAATCACGTAATTTTTTGGGTAATATAGATGGTAGAGTGATAATAATAAAATCCCCGATAAATTAGCGAATTTCGTTCTGATAGTTTTCTGCCTTATCTCTGTTTAGGTCGTGATTTCGAATCTCCTCCCCTCCCCCCACTAACCCCCTAACTTACGAACCTACCATTACCGTAATAATGTTAGATCTAAGTAGTTATTTGGTTCTATTTCATTACTCCAAAAAAATCTAGTTCTTCTGTAAACTTGCCATACATTCAGTGCGTCTTACTATTCCGTCATTCGTGTTTAGTGACGAAAGGTCATAAGTCCGGGACTTATGCCCTTACTAACGAAACTACGAAACACTAACTTACACTAACGAAAAATGTGACCCCTCAATACAGTCGACTCCCGCTACAAAGCGATCCGACTTACGCGAAATGGCTATAACGCAAGATTTTCAGGAGCGACGAATTTTAGAGCTAAAGCTAATTTCTTGCTCTCAATACGAAAATATTTGGAAAGGAATCGTGATGCTTTGTTATTGACAACTAAGCATTAATTCGTGAATGTATTTTCATCCTTTCTGCATCACTGACTACGCAAGTTTCCACACACCGCATTATAAAAATAGCTTTGTTAGTGTGTATAGATCACCACTCCTCATTTTTCATTTATTTTTTCTAAGTATAAAAGGTTATGAAATATTGTGGCATCCATCCACGCTGTTTCATCTAAAGTTTGAAGATGGAAACAAAAAGTGAAAGTTTGCGACAATTTAAGAAAAGATAAAGATTCTTGATAAGCTTAACAACTAGAAAGTGGGTCGAAAGTAGCACGACAATTAGGTATGGCGAATCTTTCATACGTATAATTAGAAGTCAAGAGAAGGCAATCCATATAAGTCCAAGGGGTTCCAGTACCATAGATGTAAATATTATAAAAGTAAATGCGAAGCTACTGTATTTAAAAATATATTAGGATGACGATCAGACTTCGCAGGATAAATCATCTTCATTTTTTAAGATATAAATGTAACTTATTGTATCTATTGTACAGTACTATTACAGTGAAGTGCTTCATTATTACTACATACTGTACGTACCGTACTGTTTTATTTTTATATATTTCTCTCCCATTGATATAACATGCAGAGTTTTCCTTCAAACGATACTAAACTTTCATAATATCTGACAGCGTACAAGAGAAACATGATATAAAATGTGAAGCAAAAATATTGAAAATTCGATGAAATAGGAACGTTTAAAGCAATTATTTTTTCACTGTGCATGCGCGAAAGATAACAATTTATAACCTTTATAATTCAAATTCCAGATAGATCTTACAACTCATAAAAAAAAATTCCACTTCGATATCACTAAAATTTAAAAAGTTATCAGTGTTCAAATGAGCCGAATTTCAATAATTCTTGGCTAGGCAACGAATGATACGGTGTCGTTCTCAAACTGGGAAAACTTTCCTCTTATCGTGCAAAATGATTCATGATAAAAACGGATAATTTGCGAACGATCCCTCATGCTTCGTCGCCTATCCAAGAATTCGGCTTATTAGATCGCTGAACACTTTTGAAATTTTAAAGATATCGAGTGGAATTTTTTCAATAGTTGAAGGATCTATCTGGAATTTGGATTATGAAAGTTATAATTTTCTTATAGTTCGCGCATGCACAGTGAAAAAATAATTGCTTTAAACGTTCATATTTCATCACATTTTCAATACTTTTACTTCAAATTTTATTACTATATTTCTCAAGTATGCTGTAAAATATTCTGAAAGTTTAGTAACCTTTGACGGAAAACTGCGTGTTATGAGCCGAAAACCGTCAAAAACAATTTGTATTTTTTAAAGAAATGCTTATATCTCCGTAGTTTTAAGTGATATTTTCACCAAAATATAAAAATAAATTCTACATAGTTATTTAACTTATTTCTGAAAGTTGTAGCGTATTCTAAACTATGTACAGTAAAAGAAGATTAAAAACCTTTTTTTGTTTCCTCATATTGTTGCTAGTCCCCTAACTGAATAGACTTAATTTTTATTGGAAAATGATAACTGGAATATACTTTTTATTCGAAAAAAATTACACAGAATTAGCTTCTTATTTCTGGAGAAATCCGTAAAACTGAATTTTTCAAAGTTTCCTAATACCAAATTACTAATTTTGGTCATATAGTGTATGCGCGTGTCGAAGTGTTGATGTGTAATATTATACACACATTGTGTTGAAAAGCATAGTAACACGATGTTGTTTCAGAAGAACGAAGCCAAGCCTTTAAGTATCTGTTTTCAATGCTTTTCAAATTCCTTCTCTGTACACCTTTCTAAAACTGACCGTCGAACACGCCCAGGAATGGGGAGTATTGGAAGTCACTCGTGCGAACTAAAAGGCAGGCGTGGTCGAAGATAATCTTGACACTTTCCAGGGGGAGAAGCAGAGTTCCAACATGTGCTGCAGTGAAACTAACGTGCGAAAACCTGCTGCAATATGGCTACAATTTTTCCTTGAATTAGAGCCGCCAAAGTGGTTAAAACGAGAAAATGTAGCAAACCTTCTACATCAAATGAACCTGAGCAATTTTTACCTACTGAATCACCATCAACATCCAGGTGCCACTATCAACATCCCACGGAACCGTCTTCAAAAAGACAAAAGACAATGATTGGTAAGTACCATTCTGTTAAGTGTAATGCCTGTAGGGACGCCCCGATTTTATACCATTCAGATGGGGCTACTTTTCAATTTTCCGAATGAAATTCCTACAGTGGCTCCCAAAAGTGTTCGTACACTTAGGATTTTCAATGAAATACACCCCTATCCATTGGTTAAAATTAATATTTTAGAATAGGTATTTAATTATAAGATCTATGATCTATTTTCAACAAAACTGCACGAAAATTTTTAATAACATAATGAAACTTGATTTTTACGAAATCAATAATCAAAAAGTGCCAGAAACTTTATCTCCCAAAAGTCTTCGTACATTTTGAAAAAATATCTATACATTAGAAAAATAATCTAACTTTTAACTAAGTTCGTGCAGTATACCAACAATACCTTTTAAACGTCTGGGAATAGATTTCATTGTTCTTCCTTTCTTTTTTTTGTTCAATTTCTGAGTAAGTGTTCAACCGCACTTCGAGTTTTACTGTTTCTAGTTCGCTTTTCGTTTCAATGTCGTATTTTCGTAAACTAGCCACCAGATATCTCTAAATATGCTACATTAAGTTTAAATCTAGGGATTGAGGAGATATTTCTAAGATTAAGGACAATTTTTGAGACACCAGACGCAAACGTTGAAAACCGTGTGCTTCTCATCTTGATAAAATACAAAGTTGTTCCCAATAGCCAAATTTTGGGCTAATAGTTAAAAATTGTTTTTCAAAATATTCAAATGAACAGCATGATTCACTATTTCATCAAAAAATTCCAAACTAACAAGTCATAATGCTGATATGCACCCTCACACAAGAACACCTTCACCGTAAGGATTAACTGATCCAACTATAAGTTTTAAGATTAAATTCCTCACTTTTTCTTCTATTTTTAATTACAACACTTTAACTTAAAATGTTGAATTCATTTTCATCTGTAAGTAAGACGTTATTCCAAAACATTTTGAGCTTATTTAACATTGATTTTGCAGCGGAAAGCGTAAGCTTTCTGTTTTTTGCAAGAACGAGAAAATTTAGGCGGGAAAAGGTCCCATTTGATCCAGCTAATCAGAGAACTTGGCGAACAATTTTAGGAGAAAATTAAGCGCGAAATTTTTCATTAAATTCTGCAGAAACTTTTACAGCACTCAAATGTGTATTTTTCATAATTGTTTTAACAGTAAATCTCCGATCACGCTTTGTTAGCTTTGCCAGTTGACTTTTTCTAACCTTGCTTTTGATCTGATTCCGTTCTCAAAAGTATTTTATTAAGCACTTTACTATAGAATGGTATACATTAACTAATTCAGAGAGATTTCAAACCAATTTACCACTACTGTGAAGGGGGGGGGAAATCAAATTTCGAATGCTCTTTGTTGCTTTTTCACGAATACCAGCCATTTAAAAATAATAAGCAGAATATTAGGGAATAAATGCACAACAAATTCAAGCCAAATGACTTTACAGTGTCAACACAATGCAAAAATAATTTTAAAAAAATGACCTGTTACAATTTTAATCATGAATTTATTTAAAAATATTTCAGCTTACGGTGACTTTTGTGGCGTAGTGTTTCTCTATCTCTTCGTTTTTTGACAAATTTCAAAAATAAAATCAGTTGTGATGTAAAAAAAAAAAAAAAAATGAACTTCATATTCGAATTTAGTTTTGCGTTAATTTAGTTTTACTGCAAAATTTCAAGGTGTACGAACCCTTTTGGGAGCCACTGTACATCTAATGAGACTATCTTTTTAATGCAATATTTCACGAAAAACTACTCGAAATTTGGATTTGTCAGACAAGATTTTCTGGGAAAGAAAAGTTTATGGGAGGTTACAGTGACCTCCTATCATGTAACCCCTGAATGCCTGCTAATCAGGTATGCTTTTACAAGAATTATTTTAACATTATGAGTTTATCGAAGCTAATGCGTTCAACTTTTTTTTTTTTAAATGTTCCTTCTTTTAAAAATTTTAATGAAATGGTTGCTTTAAAAACTGAGCTTCAACTATTCCATAAAGTTAACTGCTTAGATGAAGCAAAGAAAGCTTTGTCGTCAGCCGTTAAAGAAGTTAGGGGTCTGTTTCAAAATGTTGAAAATTTGGTGCAGCTGCTTTTGGTGTGCCCCGCTTCGTTGTGTGAAGCTGAAAGATTTAGTGCGCTGAGAAAGCTCAAAATGTATCTGAGGTCGACTATGACACAAAAGCGGTTAAATCATGTTGCTTTATGTTACGTTCACAAAAATATCTTGGATGAAATTGATCACAAAAAAATAGCACGGATATTAGTATCCCATGTGCAGTCTAGAAAAAATGTATTTGGTGGAATTTATTTTTCTTTTTCTTATTGTGTAAATATGTTAAATCAAGATGTACCTGTTTAAAAATTTTGTCTTAAATGTAAACCCATTTATATTTGATGTCAAGTTTTTATCTCATATAATATATATATATATATATATATATATATATATATATATATATATATATATATATATATATATATATATATATATATATATATACATGCATTTTTCTTGATACAACTTGAAAATGAAAGTATCAGAATGGTCCCCCCCAATAAATTTCAGCTGACGACGCCAATGCTACAGTATATGCAATTGGATGTATGAAATAGGTGGTAAAAATTTCAAAGACTAACACAATTTAGTTTCTGAGAAAAAGGAACATTTAGTTTCTAAAATACCATTTCGAGATACTGCAATTGAAAGGAAAAAATCATACCTTATCAAAATAGGTTTACATTTTTTAAAATTTTATTTTAACTTATTTCTAATATGAGCATGATGAAGAAATTTGTATTATTAAAAAGGTATTGAAATGGAGTTTCAAAATTATATAAAAATCAAAAAATCGAATTTTAAAAAGAATTTAGGGTATTGACTCCCCTTAAGTAAATTTTAAATGCAATTCTAAGCCTTTATACGCGTGATTGATAGCGATATCATAGTCGGAAGATAAGGAGAAAAAGCTCAATGATTTAAAATTTTTACCTGCTGTCAGTTCATATTTGTTAACAAATGTATGTTCTGACCGGCGAAATTCATCTTAATATGAGGTCGGCTCTCTGCATGTTTTGTTTTTTTAATTTTTAATTTAATATTAGTTTTTGTTATTAATTTCGAGTTTCTGTTATTCTTCATTTTTGTTTTTCTCGGCATCCTTCAAAAAAAAGTGAGACTAAATTATCTATTTACTGTTTGTAAATGTGTTCTCGGCTCTGTATTTCGTCGGTTGGAGTAAGTTGGGTGGAATGGGTCAGTGCTGCATTTATGCTGAAATAAAATTATTTCTAGCCTGTCCAGCAGCAGCTTTACACTCTTGCTCCTGTGTCCTACATCTACCAAGTAAGCTAGAAATAATTTTTCACATTTCATCTAAGCATTAATGAAGCACTGAACCATTCCTTCCAACTCTCCCTCAATTTTATCGGAGATTTCTTTAAAGAGTAAATCATAGCCTTGATTATATTCTTGACGCTGTTGACATTTTTTAAAGAAACTGCCATTATTCTGACGGGAATACCTTCCGTAACAAATTTTACACTTGGATAGTTGAAAAGGATAAAAAAATTTGAGTTCCGTATCCGTATTCACGGATGTACTTTTTTAATGATCCGGCACATCGCTACTTATAAGCATTGACATAGATAAATTTTGTTTGAAAAAGATTATGGTGATCATACAACAAAAAGAGGCAGTGGATTTTATGCTTAGCAATTAGTAAGCTTCATAAATACTTTTTAAAACAAAATTTAAATTCTGGAACATTCTATTCATATACTCAAATTTTAAATTCAAAATATCAGAGTATTAAAATAATAATGAAAAATAAAATGCATCAGCCAATTTTTGAACTGTGAAACTTGAATTAACTTAACAAAGAAAATTTAATCATTAAACTGAAATAGATAGAATTCAATTAAAGTTAAGTGTATAGTGTAGCAGAAAGTGGCTCACCTCAGCGCATGATGCACCTTGGGACAAATTAATTTTTCGTCCTAGATTTTAAGTCTTAGCTATTGCAGATATAGATACAAGGCAGAATGGGATTTCATTGTTGAAGCAGGTAAGAATTTCTGAAAATTTTTATTTTGTGAACATGCCTCGTAACTTTCATATAAAAGTTTGATAAGTTATACAGTGGAATTTATTTTAATGTAAATATTATGAAAATGTAAATAAAATTAATGTAAATAAAAAGTAATGGGATAACATTTAAAGCATTTTTCTATAAAAAGTAAATGTACACTGATAGTTTTAGTGCTAAATATAATAGCATAACATTTTTATATTTCACTGTGGGTACATGATGTACCTAGAGATACTAGATATGCCCTACCAACTTTTATTCAGAAGATTTGAATAAAAATGTACTGTGTTTAAAACATTTTTATTTAATGTATTAATTAACATTTTTGCATGGTTGGTCATTACCGTTGTAAATATTTATGCTTGGTCTCAAACAGTTTGTAAAACATGTAAAAATATCCATATTTTCCAGAACGTACAGTACCCTGTAGTATGTTGTAATTCAACTACTGAATGTTTCAGATCTATTTTTAACTTACCCATTAAGCACCATAGAATTAAACTTTGGAACAAAGTAAAAGTTCATGAAATCTTTTCATCTGTTCATCTTTTTTACTATAATAGATTGAAACTTATTTTTGTGTGGGCAAAGATTACAAGGGCACCGAGTAAAATTTTTACATTTGATCAATATTAAAAAAATTCAAGTCTCCAAAGGTGAGCCATTCCCCCTATTACTTCTTCTGACCAGGAAACCTTACGTTAGTGCAAGAATGAAAAAAAAAGTGAGCAATAGAAGAGTATAGCAAAACATGTATTTTGACTCATAAATCTATTGCCCTCATCCCCTGTTATTGAAATATATAATCTTTAAAGTTGGGGGACATTAAAAAACAGTTGCCAAATTTAGGAAGAAATGGACATTCAAGCAGTTGCTATAGATTTTTTAGAATTCAAAGATTCCAGCATCTGATCACCTTTTCCAGAACCTTTCATTACTGGTTAAATTTTATGGACTTTTCCTAAAATGTCACCCAACTTCAAGCTTTCATACTTTGATATTGGGGGGACAAGGGCAAATAACATCAAAAAACATTTCACTATGCTCTTTCAATTTTCATTTAAAAAAAGAACACTATGATGCATGAAAACTTAAAAAAAAGAAAAGAAAATTAACAGTGATTAATCAACATCCAAAATGTTTTATTGCAAAACAAATACACATTTTACTTCATCATTAATTTTTTTAATTACTTTCGAAAAAAGATTTTCAAAACTCGTTTATTTGTTAAACAACAAAAATAAATAAATAAACTACGCCATAATTTTACCATACAATCTATACAATGAGTAAGGTAGATCGTCATCTTACTAAAAAATCCTTAGGAGCAAAACTTACTTTTTTTTTTAAAGTAAATTTTTGAAAGATTTGTAAAGGCATTAATTTAGAATTAAAAAAATTTAACCATTAATCATATTTAAATGAATTTAAATTAAATTTTCATTTGCTGTTGAGCAGAAACAGTGATCAGTTCAAAAGTTTGTCAAATTAAATTTATACAGACAGGTTTTGCAAAAAAAAATTTAACATACGCTCAAACCTGTTTTTGCGCGGTACATAAAAATTTCAATCAAGATTGGGATTCAATTGACAAATTTATTTATAAAATGAGTGCGAGGTAGTATTTTCAAGTGAGGAGAGGAGTACCCTGATGGGACGTTACTGTAACCTCCCAAAAATTTCCTTTTTCGGGAAATTTTGTCTGACGATTCCGCAAAATTATCATTACTTGGTTTATTTTGATTTCATTCAAAGAACCAGTTCTTAGTTATTTTGTAAGTTTTTGGGTTATTTTCTAAGTGAGACTCTTTTTTTGTGGTCCTAACTGTGCTGTGAAAACAACTTTTTATAGCTACTTATGAAGTTTCAAACAATTTTTTTTATGCGGTCCTTATCCAATTCATGGCATAAAAACAGGTTTGGGTGTAATTCATTTTCAGCTAATTTATACATCGTTTATGAAAAGACTTTTCTTCCCTTTAAAAATGAAGCAAAACTATGATTGTAAAATATGCTAATATACATAAAGAGAGAGAGATTCACTCAGTTCCTTTAATATCATTCCTCTTCCCCTGCCTCCACCAAGAGTGAACTTCACCCAGAACTACATGAATTATTCATATTTTATCCTTCATTTGCAAATCAGCAGAACTGATAATGTCTGTTCTGTAAATTACCGCCCATTAGCCAGGGCTAAAGCAAAATACATGAAATACACCGCCAGCTCAGTCATTTCCAGTCGAGGACTGCAGTTTCGTGCTTATTAGCACTCATCAGCCCAGCATAGGAAAGTGACTGAGCTGGAGATGGAAAACCTCTTAAGAAAGCCAAGAGTGCGAAACAAACTGGTAGCCAATATAGAATTAGCAGACCAGATGAGTTGTTTCACACTCTTGGCTTCCTTAAGAGGTTTCCATCTCCAGTTCAGTCATTTTCCTATGCCGGGCTGATGAGTGCTAATAAGCACGAAACTGCAGTCCTCGGCTGGAAATGACTGAGCTGGCGGTGTATTTCATGATAATGTCTGCTTTTAACAGTTTTGCACAGACTTAAAACACAGAATAAAAAAGTGTGAGAAATCCTTGGAGGTGTATTGTAAAATTTCAGAGGCAAATATTTCAAATTTTTATGACCAGGTAAGATTTTTAACACGTTCACAAACCATTTCTAAATTTGTGACTTTCACTCTGAATCTTAATAAGCTCTTATCGAAAGATCAAACCATTTTCTTTTCAGATCTTTTATTAGATATACCAATCCACATGCACTATCAATAATTATACACAGGTTTAATTTTTTTTTGTGGGATTGCAACTTAAAAATGAAATAAATATGTATCACAAAAAGACAAATAATAATAAAGTGCTATAAAATAACAGAAAGTAACAAGAGTAGAAAACAAATAATAATAATAAAAAAATAATAAAAATAAATAAATAAATAAATAAAATAAAATGGAATGAAGTTGAAAAATGCCAATATAGACATAACACATATAAAAAGTAAATGCACTGGTTTTGTTTTGATGCTTAAAAACAATCTTTGGTCCCTTACAATATACTCCTAATTACTTTTGTAACTGATATTTTAATAGATCGACTGAAATTAAAACTACCTTCTCATCTATGGAATTTCCATTAACACAATCATCACAGCAGTGGGGAGTCTTTGACTCATATTTCCACAAATTTCGTAAAACCATAGTACTGAGATGCAATCAGAAACAAAAAATAAATAAATAAGCCATTAGACATGTGGGAACAATATAGAAAAACATTGGGGAAGATCAAGGGTTCTCAACCTTTTAGTCTCTGCACTCTTTGAAAACTGTTGTGAGGTCTCACCACCATATGTGGTCAGCTGAAGCTGGTTGGAATAGCTTAAGCTGGTTATTAATTGATAATTTGGATAATTTTGCACATAACATTTAACAGAACTTTACATAATTTTATTTTGAATATTATTAGAACATATGAAACCCGAGAACCAAAATATTAAATAAAAATTAAAAAGAGGAAATTTGTGATCTAGAGGAGGTTAGTTAGTCTCACCAGTCATTTTCACAACATCAAGAAATGGGATGCCTCTGTCCATTGCTCCACTTGATTTGCTTACGCTTATACTAGGCTGTGACAATCACAGAAATTTATGGCAGCAAAGGGGGCGCTACAGGCAATCCCCGTTTTCCATTCTTAACTTCGAAAGGTTGCCATTGATTGGTAGATACACAGGATTAGGTTCAGCACCTCTTGCGGTCAATCAAGTTTCCCAATTTTAGCTTTGAAATGTTGCCATTGATTGGTGGATACACAGGATTGGGTTCAGCGCTTCTTGCGGTCAAAATGGGCGACATATAAAGTTGCATATTTTTCGAGGATTTCAAGAGCAGATTATCTTAGGCTAATAGTTGGATCAGATAAACACAGAAAAGTCATAAATTGTCTACGCCCGTAAAGCGTAAGCGAATCAAATGTGGCCATGCTCTGCCCTAGATGAGTTTTTAATTATTAAGATTGCAACTGTGACAAAGCACGCTCCCATGCCACTTTCAGTATCCTGCTTTACTTGATACTTTGATTTTATGTTTGCTAAGGCTGAAAATTCAGATTTACAGAACAACATAGATGGAACATACACTAAAAACACGAAAGAAAAAAAAAAGCGGAACTAGGGTAGACCGGGTGAATATCACCACCTTAAGGAACTTTAATTTTTATTACCATCAAAAATCAAATTTATGAGCTAGATTAATATTTTGGATTATTGTAAGCTATCTTAAGAATGTATACAAAATTTGTTATTAATAAATCTAAAAAAGAAATAGTCACAAAACATCAAATTATCAACCTCTGCACTGTGGCGGTATTACCCAGGAAGTTAGGGTAATCCCCCCCACTAGCCAATATGACTAAAAGACTAAGAAGGAAAATTTAGTGAAAATCCTATATGCAATTAGCAATACAATATAGGAATTGAAAAGCAAAAGAAATGATATTTTTAGTTTATTTTAAGTTTAGTGAAAAAACAGTATTTTGAATTCATCTGCTTTTTTAAAATTTACAAAAATCGCAAATATGTATCTAACATCTGTTTCAGCATCGCGAGACTCTGAATGCACCCACTTGCCACAGCAAGTGCATCTGTATCACAGTTTGTTTGCACAAAGCAAAATAGCACTAAGTTGCACAAAGTTTGGATCGCTTGGATCAAAAAGGTCATCATTTTAGTCGTCTTCACGTAACTTTTTGACGTTGATGTCCTCCTCATATGAAGAGGTTTACGAGCTAAAAAGTCGCTTGCACCCTTTCTTAACAGATTTATTCATTTTGTTTTGCCATGTTGTAACTGTTTTCTCTTTCTTTGTATTTGGATTCAGTTGTGATATACATTCTCAAAACCTTTGCTGCAGATTTTCTTTTGGCTTGTTTCTTTTTCAATGTCTTTTCCTTTCTTATAGCTACTGTTTTTTCCAAAACTGCCTTCATTGGGGTTCTCGTTAGAATTGACGAGTGGACTTTACTTTTAGAACTTTCCTGTACCCTTTCTGCTGCCAATTTTGGAATAGGTGAAAATTTTTTCTAACGATTGAAGAAACGTTTTTTGAGGCATTTCCTGAACGGGCTTTGATGGGCAAGGTGCAACATCCAGTAACTCACCTTCAGACGTATTGCTCGCATTTACAATATCATTTTCTTCACCAGTTTCTTCTGTTAAGAGTAACTTCTGTCAACTAATTCTTTTTACTAAGCACAGTTTACAAGACTGCATTTTCATTCCTTTAAAAAATTGCTTTTGACCTATACAGTGGAAAGATGCTTCCGGGGGTAATGCTGCCATGGTGGCGGCATTACTCCGATCCGACAAGATGGAAGAAATTTAGATTAAAGACATCAAAACAAATGGAAGTGATCAATATTGTTGATTAAAATGTCGGCTTAAATAGCTAGTTAAAGGTTGTTCATAGCAAATGCAGACACTGAAGCATCTAAAGGGACATACCTCAGCTTATTTAAAGTGGAAAAATAAGATCAAACTTCTTCAAAACAACATTCAACACTATAAGAAAAAACAACGCGCGTAATGACTGCCCTCGACTTGGGGTATTGGTTGTAGCATCGTTTGCTACAGGTCAGGAGCTGTCCGGTTTCTTTGACTCAAATATCAGGGGTGGAGGCAATCCCCCGGTCTACCATACTATTTAAATGTGACCATAAAATTGAGTGAGTTATACTTGATTTTTCTGTTACAATTATTTTTTGTTTGTTCACGTCTCCCCTGAAATTCTAGGCCTGTTCAGGGGGTGCACCCTCCAGGTTGAGAGCTCCTGAGCTATCTCATCCAGAGATTCATTGATATAATCTTGGAAAATGAGGTATCTAGTCAGCAGGAATGAAAGTGAGCATTACAGAAGACAAACAAATAAATAAAATAAAAAATAAAATACATAAATAAAAAATAAATCTTTTTGAAAAAGAATGATTTTTGTTGCAGTTTTTCAAACGAAAATATTGTTTTTAAAGATAGCATGAAAGATTAACTTATATAATGAGCCCTCCTTCTGCATACCTTACAATATATCTTATTATAAAAAACTCTTAATGTAGATCTTATTAATCATAAAGATGTATGGAATATTTTCGCTTCATTTGTTAATATCTTATGAGTGCCCAGTATGGTTAAACCTATTTGCGTATGGAGATGGAGATTCGTTTTGTACTTAAAACAAGCTTATGCTTGCTTTAAGTACAAAGACATATAGCCTTTGTCTTTATAAGTAAGAAATTGGCAAGCCAAAGATTATTTAGATATAATATAAGTCAAACATAGCCATTCATTCTTTAAAATGCTTTCAAACAAAATATTTTTTACATTTTATAAACATCTAAAACTTTCAATTTCATAGCTGCTACGAATGCAAAGAACAATATAGAAATTACATTTTTTTTTCACCTAAAGAATAAATTATTCAATCCTTAATTCTATGAAATATTCAACCATTTATAACTTGATCCGCAAACTTTGCAGCTCTTGGGCCTCGATTTTTTCTTGGTTTATCAAATCTTTGGTCAACAACAGGAACAAGAGGCTGCTTCAAAGCAGGCAGTGAACTGGAATTTCTTTGACGATACTGAATTTCATATCTAAATTCAATAGGAAAATTAGTCATATTGAAACATTTACAAAAGTAATATTATAAGATGTTAAAGGGAAAAAAGACAACACAAAGAAAACTATTAGTGACAAAGTTCTTTTAAGGCTTGACACTACACAACACTGAATTATTGCACATGTTAAAATTGTTGAACAGAAGATATAATAGAGTGCAGGCTTTGAGTAATCAGTATTAAACACTGTGTAGATTCATTGTAAGTAATTGTAATCAACCATAATTGTTTGTTTTCTATAAACATAATCATAATCTAAATACTGAAAGTTTCTGCAATCCAATACATATTAAAAACCATTAAACTGATGTAATAAACACCATAAAGTTCCATACTGTAATAACGATCACAATCTTAACAAAAATTATTGATATACTTAAAATGTAAATTAAAATATTCACAGCCTCTAAAGGCATTTCAAAAAAGCCTCAAAATACCTGAGTGGTGCAAGCAAAAATCTCTAGAAACTCGTGGAAAGATAAGATGCACGCCTACCTTTCAGAGCTTAATCGTCTCCTTGGGAATAGGTTGTTTACTTTTGTTGATCTGTTATGATGAAAGCAGGTCCATCACTTTTGGGTGGGGTCATGAGGGACAATTGTTCCTTCCCCCATCCCTAAATTAAAATTTTATTGGCATATTCTCTTATTTTTATGTAATTTTAGTTGCTTTTCTTAAAAGAATATGATTCAATGAAACATTCTTAATCAGTAACTTTCCCAGACATCAATCACCTGCAACTTTTTTAAATGAATGAGTTGAATCTATTGATAAAAGAAATGAACAAATAAAAAAAAAAAAAACAACACAACCATCTCTAATAAAATATATACATATGTTATTGTGAAAAACCGAAGCCTGGTAATTTTGACATGTGCTGCTGTATGGCAACATTCACATAGCAGAATTTTCGGTGAATATTGACATTTTCAAATTGCGATCTTTCACAGTACTCCCCCCCCCCCCCCACAGAACTCCCAATTTTCCATGGAATTGGTTAACAGTAAATGCCTCGGATAAACCGCAAAAAGGCTAAAATGAGGGGTTAATAAGGTAAAAATTGTTCTTCCTTAAAAACTTGGCTGTATTGATGCATAATACTTTTTACAAACAATGAAAATACATACAGTTCAGTAAAAAATGTTCTTTATTTTTGCACAACAATTTTAACATAAAAAAAGAACAGGAGTATGTAGGATGATGCAATAAATACTGAAAAAGAACTTATTTTTGCGAGCCATAATTTTACGGAAAAAAATCAGAATATCCGAGTTTGCAAATTTTGTATGAACAGAGCCAAAAGTTGAAAAATCTACCACTAAAAATATTTTGAGAGGCTTAAATTTTGGCAATTACAACCTGCTTGTGAAAATTAGAGACTTGCAAAAATAAGTGCTTTTAGAGTAAATAAATAAATAAAACAAAAACAACCGAGTTTAAATTTAATTTTTCGACAAAAAAAAAAAAAAAGGAGATTGGTATTTGCTTTTTGCTGCTAAAATACAACTTCCTGATCACAGATTAACTCGCAGATGATTCGCCCCGGGGATAATCTGCTCACGGATAATCAAGAGTTTACTGCATACTCATGTAATTATGTGTGTGCGTGGTTTCTAAGAACCATCCTCTCCCAACCTGCATTAGGATAAAAACTTCTGTGTGCATAAGGACACTGATCATTGTGACTTTTAAAACCTCAAAAACTAACCTCTCAAATGATATTGGAGTGAGGACCATATGTTTACAAAGCCACATAAAATGCAATTACAGTCGGATCCCGATATATGCGAGGGATGCGTTCCAAGACTCCTCGCTTAAGTCGAAATTTCGCGTTGTGGAACAATGTATGTTTAGAAAATTTTTTATAAGCATACCTAATTATTTGAGATATGTGGTTAACACCCCTCAAATTGTTTCAAACCATTTCTTTCTTAACTATATATTACCGTATCATTTATAAAGAACCGACGTTTTACTGTATTTTAGAAAGGGTTACTATTTAACATAAATTACTGTTATGAAGCACAAAATCAATGATTGTTTTCATGATATTTGTATTTTGCTCCAACATTACTCTGCAAGCTTCTGTATTAAATCTAAGTTCTGAACTTTTACAGAGTTCCTTTTTTTGAATTTTAATTGTACGTGTCGAAGATTCACTCATACATAATTGTCATGCTACCTTCGCAGCACTTTATAATTGTTCAAGCATATAGATAATCTTGACCTTTTCCTTAATGGTCTGAAACATTCTCCTTTTCCTTCCACTTCCCCTAACTTGGCTGAAAAAGCTCGTTTGGGAGCCATTCTATTTTATCAACGTTCATATGTAGAATGAAAAAAAAACCCCCGTTAAGAATGGGAGCGTATTATTTGTATAAACTAAAGCAAAGCACTGTTTAGACTAATACAGTGTGTGAACTTCCACTTTCAGTGATGCTAAAGTGATGAAAGTCCATTCGCAAAACAAATATTTAGGGTCAACGAAGCCCATTCTCTAACGCTCCGCAGCCGCTCCTTTCCAAAAAAATTCATGTTGCACGAGTGCAATTTGCCGCAGCAGTAAAAATATTCATTACTCAAGAAAAACTCGCGTTATAGTCATTTCGCGTAAGTTGGATCGTGTTCTAGCGGGATCTGACTGTATAACCGAAAAAAAAATCTAGACAATCCAATCAATAAAGCTTTTTGAAAAGAAAAATATTATAAAATATGCCAAGGTATACTTACTGCTGATGTTGGTAATTTTGCTGATTATGTAGAGGTAACCTTGGAAGCCTAGGTTGCTGCTGACTTTGTTGAAATGATTTCTGATGGTGATGATGATGATTATGACGATTGTGCTGATAACCATTTCCATTACGTATGTATGCATCTGACCACTCATTTTTTACATTGTCACTACGATGCCTTCTATCTCCATGCTGAAAATTAAGGTTTAAAACTTTAAATTGTCGAAAATTAACTATAAAAAAAGTATTAACAGAATACAGGAACATTATATGAATTTAATTTCATCCACAAAACAAAAAGAGTTATGTTGTCTAAATCTACATGACACTATAACAAACACTCATGTCTAAATTTAATCAAATCTTTCACCAACATTTTTCCCCAGTCAACTTTTGAATGAGCCTGCAATAATAGTGTTTTCAAATGATAAAGAAATTCAGTCATTTGTTTGCAACTCCTCACAGAAATCAGAATAAGTCAAAAAGGTGAAAGAGTATTATCAACTTTAAGTTACCACTTTTAAACTTCCGCTCACTCAGAGTTTTAAGAAAAGAACATTACAGAATGTAGACTTGCCAACCTTAATAAAATGAAAAGCTAAAGAAATTTTTTCACCTTGGAACCAAATCAATGCTAGGACAAAATTGATAATTTTAGTGTTCTTAGAAAACAATTTACTTTTCAGATTAACTACTTTTCAAAAATAATTTTAAAATTTAGTAATTTATTCTGGTTTTATTTTTGAGGATTATTTATTACATTATTTGAAACATCTTTCTCCATTCTAGCAAATTGATTTAAGAGGAAAACTTTAAATGCAAAAAATAAATAAATAAATAAACTTGGCAGTCATAAAGTTCAGTGAAAAGCAGATAAAATTTCTCAAGTGACAGGAAACTGGAGATTGAAGGCTAACGCAGGTAAGTTGGCATGTCTAGTATGGGGTGACAGCTTGTGTTTTGTTTTTAGCACTCAAATACTTAAATATTCAAACACATTTTTATTTTTCTTTATTAGATAAATTTTGTGAAAATATTTGTTCCAAACAAATACCAAATAACTTTCTCACAATTCCCTAAGACTTAAACATTGCTGTAGTTTTCGGCTTGTCATCCTGGATCAACCATAACCAAGATAAAGGTGTCAAAATAAATAAATAAATAAATAAATAAAATAAATAAAGAAGCTGAGTAGGTATACCTTCAATTTTTGACAACAGCTCAGTTACAGTCATTTCAGGCCCAAAACAAGGGCTAAACTGTAATCACTGGATGCTGTTAATGTGCTACTTGGTATTTGTTTACATTTCTTCCTTAGCTCTGGCTATGAAGCAGTTACTTGAAGCTAATGTCAACTGAACCAGTTTTTGCTGAAAGGGTGTAAGTCAACTGACGCTCTTTTAACAAAGAGAGATTCAACTTAACCTAAATTTTCCAAAATTAGAAATTTCAGCATAACATTCTAAATTATTCACTTTATTTATTTTTACAAACACAGTAAAATCTCCAAAGTTGATCACCTCCCTAAATTGACCAAAATTTCATATATTAAATGTTTATAACACATTCCAAATGGATATCAACATCTCTATATTGACCACCTTTAAAAGTTGCATGTTGACCACTGAAAAATGTATGAATGTTAATTTACTCTCTGTAACTTGACCACTTTTTCTGTTATTATTCTTTTCTGTTTTCTTGAAAAATCCATCCCCATGGGCAGGTTCCTGAAACTCTTTTATCAGCATATCTCTTTCCCCTACCACCTCATTGTTTATCTCAGGAGTATGAATGGAGAATTGACAAAAAACATGGAAAGTCATGTAATTAGCGGTCACACATTTGCAACTCAAGCTGTCAGCACAGTCTCACAACCAGGGCTGTGGAGTCGGAGTCGAAGAGTCGGAGTCGGATTGATTTTGGGGCAAAGGAGTCAGAGTCGGAGTTATTAGAAAACTTGCCGACTCCGACTCCGGGTTTCTTTTTTTCTTTCCTTTTCATCGACTCTCCTTGCATTTTTTAAAAACTGACTACCAATTGGTTCAATTACATGTATAAAAAGATACTAATGAGAAAATAACTGCCATTATGGCAATCAGCTAGCCTGAATGCTTACCGAACTTACTGTAGCCGTCCTCTAGTTTGCTTGCTTTTTAACTTAACTAATAGCGACTGTCAGCAAACGGTTTTGTTGCCTAACATTTTCAAGAAATCACTTTCAAATAAAAATAGAAATATAGTGTTTTGTTCGATCTCAGTTATAAAATAGCGAAAGAAACGTAACAAATTAATAAGTCGAGGCCCGTAGCTAAGGTTGAAACGTTTAAGGGTGATCGACAAATTCAAAAACGTTCTGGCGCGAAAGCACGAATCCAAAAGATCCGATGAAAAATAATCTAATGTTTTTTTCTTTATTAAGACTATTTCTATAAGCTTGGTTCTCACTAAAAAGTATGGAACAAAATAAGTGTAAATGATTTCTTGATTGCGACACTCAATAATTGCAGCTAATCTTAAAATCTTAATATTAAGGTTAATTCTAAAGCAGACAATAAAATTTAAATTAAAAATTTAGCGAAGAAGAAATATAGGTATAGTAAAAGCTATTTGTACAAATTTGTATACCGGCCGCATTTTGTGTAAAATTAGCTCCTGATGTATATGTGCCCTGTTTTCGTTGAAATTTGATTGATGAAATATAATTTAAAATATATTCGCGAAAATTTTCAGAATTAAAGTATTTATAAACTCTGAAATTAACTTTGGATGTCATCTACCTGATGGGTGTCACCCAGGGAAAACCACCCCCTCTCAAGAATTTGGATTTAGAAAAAAAAAAAAAGCTTTTTTTCTCTCAAGTTACAGCTTTTAAATATTGAAAGCACACGATTTGATCAATATCTATTTGTTAAACATTAAAGGGGGGCAAATTGCAGATAATTCTTTTCAAATTTTTTAAAAGGGATTTTTAAGTCATCTCACTTCTTAACTCGTAACTGTTGGAAAATTTGATTTTTAAATTGAATTTCTAACGTTGTATGCGTCTTGTGTTTACAATAAAAAACAAAATGTGAAATTTTCATGAAAAGGAATCAATATTTCAATCTCTGTTTAGAGGTTTTCCCCCTTCCCCTGAAGGGAGAGAGGGAGTTGAAAAAATACAATTAAAAAAATCAAAAACATCCGGAGTCGGAGTCGGGCGTTTCAAAATCCAGGAGTCGGAGTCGGCCATTTTTCTTCCGACTCCGCAGCCCTGCTCACAACATCGTCACACATGAGGCACTAAAATTTCTGCCCCTGAACACTGCATCAAAAATGCAGCCTTTAGACCCAGGCTTCACTCAGGTATTCCAAAATACAATATCGAACTCAATCCTAGAACGGGTCATCCTGAAAATGTGAACCTGTGGCCTGTCTGCGGTAGAAGCTTCATAAGCAAGCTGCATCTATGAATTTGGTGGGTGCTGTCATATGAGTCACTAACACTTGGAACAAAGTTCAGCCAGAGACAATAAAGAAAGCTGGATTTATCATGACCTCAAAGAAGGTGTTGCGACTTTGCCATCATCTGCCCACCAGAATTTGATTGGTTAGATTTTGCAGATTTCATTTCAATGGATGACTTGTGAATCCAGAAGAAATACTTGAGGCAATAGTGTTGTCAGTAGCACAGGCCAGCATAAAAGTGGAGGAAACTAATAAGGAAAATTAAGTACCAAGTGAGGATAAGACCGAAAAGCAGAGAATTTCAAATCAAGATGTCAAATACATGCTAATGCAACTTGAGTTATTCATGGCAGAAAAATTCTTGGGTATGTTCAATGGTAAAGCGAGTGCAGAGTGTTTTCTGTAGATATATTTTAGATATAACCTTGAGGAGGCACGGGTGCGAATTCTGAGAGTCTGTCAATGTTGGCCATGGTCTGAAAGTTTCATTGTATTGTACACACATACAGTTGACGCTCGATTTTAAGAAGTGTTCGGGACCACAAAAAGTGTTCATAATATCGAATAGCATTGTTTCAATAAAAGATATTTTAGGACTAGTAAGCTTTTCATGAAATTGTGAAGGTTCGTAAAATGGAGGTGAGTGAAATCAAGTGTCAACTGTGTATATATACATGCATATTAGGGCGTCTAAAAAAAAAGTGAAAGTCGATTTTACAAGTCCCAAACGCCCTAATATTTTTCCTTTTAAGTCAAAATAATTGTAAAAAAAGTTTCATATAATTTGAACAGCAGTAACTCTGGCCGACTTGTGTCTGAAAGTGTGAGCCAGCACTTGTATACTAGGCCGAATCGAAAAAAAACTTTTTTTAGAAACTCAAAATTTCATGTTGATAAAACGTTGCCCCTATAACCCACATATACTACAAAAACATTTATTTAAATTAAAAGCATTTAGGTATCCTACACTAAGCTATATATAAGATCAATTTTAAGAAATTATCGAGCTAAAAAATATAAGCAGTAAAGTTGGTTTTTAGTATTACATCGAAGTTTTTGCTCTTCTGCAATATTAAGCCATAGTACTCAAAGATACGGATTTTTTCAAGTTTAAGTTAAATTTTTCATTTCATTTTTTTACCATTCTTTTGCAAATGTTGATTTGAAAATGTGTTTGCTAATTGTGTTTGAACTTGATATTTTTTAAAAATTTCTATGTAATGTTTTAAAAAAAAAGAAAAAATTGGTTTTTTGAAGAAAATTAAAAACTTTAGGCCTCCTACAGGACACTTAAATATTTTTTGATTTGAATAAATAATTTTGTGGTACATGTATGGTTATAGGGAAAACGTTTATCAATGTGAAATTTCAAACTTCCAAGAAAAGATTTTTGTTTATTTGGCCGAGTACACATTACTGGTTCACATTTTCAGACGCAAGTTAGCACGGGTTGCCATTGTTCAAATCACATAAGACTTTTTTTACAATTGTTTACAATTGTTTTGACTTAAAAGGAAAAATATAAGAGGGTGTGCAACTTGAAAAATCCACTTTTACTTTTTTGGGACACTGCATACAGATACACATGGGTGCATCAAAATTTATTGCCTTATATAATATTGTTGTAATATGATTCAAACCTTTCCACTATGATGAGTTGCTGCTCTTTGAATCTGTCTTAAAGTATCAGTATATTCCTCCATCTGTGGAGATGGTCCTCTGGGACTCTGTTGCCCGTCATCAATAGCTGAATCAGGAGGTGTTTTACTGCTACCTTTAACATGGGATGATCTAGAATATTTTTCTCTGTAAATACAAAGCTAATAAGGATACAGTTTGAGAAAGCACAAAAGTAGTTCAAATTCAGAGCTACCAATCTGGAAGTTTGAAATATAATTTACTTCTAAAAATCATCCAATTTCAACATAAAAGTGGAATAATATATTCCACTGGGAAGTAAAATGTACTTAAACACTTTTATTTACATAATTATTGAATACATTAGTACAAAAATGGTCTCTTCTAGTTCTCAAAATAATGAAAATTTAAGAGTTTTTTCAATGAACGAATTTCAAAAGAATATCAAGTTTCTGTTGTAAATGAAATTCTTTTGGGCAAGGTGAGGGAGGGGGGCTAAAAGACAAGGGGTGACAGTTCATTTCGCGTTGTGCTACAAAAATTATCACAAAATAGAAAATTATCAACAAGGACAAACCAGAAACAAATGATCAAAGACTGTGACCCAATTACACACAACGCACCAAAATTGCATAAGCCACTTTCCCATGTGCAAACCAAATACAAATAAAAATTTATTTAATCTTAATATATTGTTAAGAGTTCCGTGCAGCTTCAAACTTTCTTTCAAATGACGACACAATTCTTGAGAAAACACAGGAGATTTATTTACATTATGTACAAGAAAGATCGTTAACAACTGCTAAATTCTAGAGATGCACCGGATAGTGATTTTGATGGATACACCGGAGATCCGATGCCCCCTTACCTGCAGGATTCGGATATCCGAGGGATATCCGGCATTTTGATTGCATTTCATGTTCGCATATTTTTCTACAACGCCGTTTCAAAACAATTAATCAAACTTGTTCCACACATCATTTCTTTAAAAACATGTTAAGTACATTCAAATGCACTTTTTTAGAGCCTCTATATTTTAATTTAGGAATTGTGCTATATATAAAATGAAACATTAAAATATTGTTTTATTTCGACAGATTTTTTCTGTATGTAATGTGCACATGTTTTAAACTTTTAATTATTCATAGTTGAAATCTTAAAGGTCGTATAATAAGTCGTATTTTTTATTAGATTTGCATGATGTGTAGAAATTTTTTTAAACTTCATCATAAAGTAATACATTTTCTTGTTTATAATTTAGAAATAACAAAAAATAAAACTTTGCTTTGAAATCATTTTTATTACAGATAACACACGTGTAAAATTTTTCTAACATACAAGTTAAAAAAGAAAATATTAAAACAGGGCCAGTTTGACTCAAAAAATAAATAAATAAACTTAAATAATCAACTTAAAATTTTACTTTAATTCCAGAAATAAAGGTACATTTTCTCTAAAGATGCAAATAAGCATCTTAAAGACAGGGGTGCCCCCCCCCCCCTAAGAGCAAGGGCCCATCCCCTAAAAACCATAAATACCCCCCAAAAAAGAGAAAATACCCCTAAAACACCCTCCCCCCAAGGTGGGCAACCCAGTTAACAAATTAATAAACTTATGCTAAAATAATCAACTGAAATTTTTACTTTAATTCCAGAAAACAAAGATTCACTCTCTCTAAAGATGCAAATTAGGATCTTAAATACAGTATTAAGAGTCATTCTCAACGTGTTAATTTTTAAAAACAAATTAATAAACTTACGCTTAAATTATCAACTTAAAAATTTCCCTTTAATTCCAGAAAATAACAATTCACATTATTAAAAAATGCAAATTAATGTCTTAAATATATTATTAAAAGTCGTTCTCAACGTGTTAACTATTTTTTTAAACATAAATAAAGTTATACCTAAATAATCAACTGAAAATTTCACTTGAATTTCAGAAAATAAAGATTCACATTCATAAATGATGCAAATTAACATTTTAAACAAACTATTAATAGTCGTGTTAAACACATTCACGCTTTTAAAAATAAATTAATAAACCAATTCTTATATAATCAACTTGAAATTTTATTAAATTCCAAAAAATAAAGTTACACATTCTTAATGATGCAAATTAACATCTTATATATAATATTAAAATGTATGCTAAACATGTTCAATCTTTCTTAAATGAATTTATAAATTTATATTTGAACAATAAACTTAAAATTTACTTCAATTCTAGAAAAAATAAAAATACACATTCTTAAAAAATACAAATTAAATTCTTAAATATATTATTAAAAATTATACTATACAATTAAAAAATTAGAAAGAAGAAAATGAAGCAATAACTTATAGCTGTTATTTCTCACTGCTATATTCACCGTCTATTTTAAATGCTAAATATCAGTTGAAAGTGTTAGTTAAAATACTTATTCTGGGAAAAGCAATTATTACTTTATTCAACATTCTACAATTTCCAATGAACTCAAGTTAAGATCGGCGGACCCTCCCTTCTCCATCCTCTAAAATGTGTCATGCTTTCAATAAAATAAATTGTATGTTTGTTCTGAGATTTTTTTTTTTTTTTTTTTGTGGATGGTTTTTTTCCAGGTAGATTTCAACTCATTTTTACGGAAGTGGAATAATTTTAAAAAAGGGGGAGAAAACTTTTACGGATAACTAAAAATGGAAAAAATATAAACGCAACACAAAATTTTGGATATAAATGAATGCAGTGAAAGGATTTTAGCATGTGTAGAAATATACAAGCAAATATAATTTCGAAAATAGTTCGTTTGTACAACTGCGCGCGCTGGGTGCAAGCATCGACTACGTCATTGGTCACTACATATTGGTTTCTTGATGGTTCTTCATCCTTTTAGTATCACTGAAAACGGAAGTTTCCACACCGTACTACTCTAAACATTGCTTTGTTTCAGTGCAACTATTCAGCATTTTTATTAGTTTCTTTCATTCTTCGGTTTAATGTTCATGAGATATAATGGCACCAAAGCGTGCATTATTAAATTATTAATACACTGTAACAATATTATTGTTTTATTTACATGTCTGTCTCCCATTGACCATTAATTTTGTACATCGTAACAGCATTTTATGTTGAATAATACAGCTTTTTTTGTGCAAGAAACGGTAATATATAGTTAAGAAATGGTTCAAAATAGTGTGAGAGGTATTTACAAATGCCTAAAATTTTTTAGTGTGTTTCTAAAAATCCGAATTTATACATTTTTCTACTAAGCTAAATTTCAACTTACGCGAGAGGAGTAGTGGAATGCATTTCTCCCGCAAGTCGGAACTTGACTGTATTTTAATTTTCAACACGATCGCTCCTCCAACTTCAAGCGCTTTGATATGAACCATTTCAAGGTCGACTTTTCACTTCAGCGTGTTAAAGCAGAGAGAGTGAGAGAGGGAGGGAGAAATTATTGGCCACATACCGTCCGCAGATTTGCGAAGGAGAGGGGGGGGGACGACGCGGGGGAATGCCAGAAGCTAGGTTTGAAGAGGAATGGTCGTTTTTGAAGCAGCAATTAAAAGAGAAAGCATCATTGAAAAGTTTATGAAACAGTGAAAGCTTTAACTGGAATTTTTGCAAAAGTAAACTCAAAATTAAACCCTCATTTCGTCCGGATAACCCCACATCAACCCCGGATATCTCTCACATTTTTACCGGATAACTGCCCAGATATCCTGCAAAAAAACTGTCGGATATCCAGATCCGGAATGGCTTGCCCGATCAGATACCTCATAGTTCCGGATAGTTAAAAAATCAGCCGGATACCGGATAGTTACCGGATATCCGGTGTATCCCTACTAAATTCACCATAGCAATTAGGCAAATATCAATTAACACTGTATACTCAACGATGGCACACATATTTACATCCAAATACGCAAAACAACACAGCGAAATGCCTCGCAATAAACAGAGCTAATACACTCTCACTACAACTTTTCAATCGAGACTGACTTTTTATCATGCGGCACCGCTATTTATAGACATCAAAAGAAAAGTTCCCACAAAATTCGAAATACTTCTCCACTTTCTTTTTTTTTATTCATTCACAAATCTTATCAATGAAAAAATAGGGCACCGTATACTTCAGTCGAATGTACAGGGGCTGTATATTCATTACAAGAAACTATTTACAGGTTAAGTTACTACAATAATTCTAGTTGAAAGATAATTTAATAAACGCCAAATTTAGCTAGATTACGACAAGTTAATCACAAAAATAATTACTATTTACAGAATTTGTAACAATATAAAAATCTTCTGTGCGGACGTTTGTCGCCATAAGGCTTTTAAACGGCTAGACCGTTTTTTTTTTGCATAATTAAGGTGTAGCAAGCATGGTTTCGAAGCACAATGGATCGAATTGGAAACCTTTTTGTTAATTAATTAATTTAAACATTGGATGATAATATCTCCCTAAAGATTAATATTTATTTTAACCTATTGTTGAGCGAGAACTGAAATGAATATTTAACCCATTGCCAAAGGATAAGAAGAAAGCCAGCTCTGCTTTTTGTAATGAAATTTCCTACTATGATATGTCAATTGTGAATAGATAAAACGTAGAGAGAAAGAGAGTGAAGCCTTCATTTCTTGAAAGCAACGATTTTAGGTCCCGAGATATATTTTAAAGTAAAGGTTCACGTAAAACTTGTGTTGTGTCGTCGTAGTTGAACCATGTGACAGGTTTGGTGCTTTAGAACTTCCTAACTAAATGATCAGAAAGTATCGTACCTAGCAACATTTATTTCTCGGCTGAAATCCATTCGAGTTTTGGCACCAATGTCAAGAATACTTAAAGGATTATCTAACTAATCAGTACATTATTAAAGGAAAAGATGATGGAATTTAAAGACAAATGGGATTTCCTGTTTGTTCTAGATGGGTAGTTAGTTTTTTACACTTAATATCTGAGGACGCTTTTTATCCTTTGAGTATGGCTGAAGGAACAAACCACTCCAAGACGGACACTTGATAGTTTATTGAAATTTTTTAGCTTTTCAATTTTCAAAGTTTAGACAGAACAACATCTGTCGGGTCCTCTAGTACACTATAAAAAAGTCACACTCGTATGATATTCAAAATTAAGTTTTAAGATCAAATTTTGCTTCAAGCAGAGTAATGAATACCATTTGAATATAGCAATTTGTGAATATTCTGACATTATTTTTGGTTAGGTAATGATTTTGGTAACCCAATTTTTGTAAAGATACCCATAAATGATAGCCAGGCCCGGATCTAAGAATCCAGACCCCGCGGGCTTTTACTTCAGGCATTCATAAGCTAAAACTGGACTATAGATTAAATTAGGGATGCAGAACCTTTTTGAAACAGCGGGTCACCAAGACCAGAGTTGATTATGTGGAGAGCCACTTCAAAATGACAGTGTGTGTCAAAATCATACAAATTCAAGCATGACCTATTTAGAACTGAATTTAGAGATTTTATGTTCAATTTTACTATACATTGCTAATTTCTGCACTCATGCAGATAATGGAAAAAAAATGAATAAATGAAAACGTTCACATAGCAATAAACTTAGTGCGAAATTAGCAAGTACAACTTAATACGCTCATATTTTTTTAACTAAGCAAAGCAAATAATTAAAATTAATAACCAAAATCATCGATTCAATTAAATTTTAGATATCTGAGAATGCACAAAAATCCATTCATATCATACATAAAATTGTTCCTAATTCTCTATCAGAACCAGTTTTTATAAGAGTCAGGCAGGTCAGATACATGCCATTTTTGATTTTGCTAAACATTTTACAGTGGTTTCTTCAAATGATTTTAGAAAAAATATTTTTTTTCCTCCAAAAAATTTTTTTGTGACCCACAGAAATTTCAAAAGTTGGTCCCGACTCACGGTTTTTCTCAAATCAACATTTTTTAATATTCAGTTATCTCTGCACATTCAGCATCAGCAAAAGTAATCTTACAACATGATATTTAGTGCCTCAAATGAAACATACCATAAATTATATGGCTGACCTTCAGTGGACCCTGGCAGGGGTCCTACTAAACTGTGCGGAACTGTGTGGGTTAAACTGTGCGGAAGAAAGTGAAAATGTGACATGTTTGAGGTCTCCTGGTTCCATGCACTGAGGCTCTACCATGGTTTTTGTATGTAATCTTGTAATAATACATATAAATTATTCAATACCCTTATTAGTTGCATGGCTCACCTTCTGCACTGCCAAAAGATGGCAGTTTTTGTATTGAAACATGCTAAAAAGTGCAGTTTTCATGAACCTTTATCTCAGTGCACTGAGGGTCAGTGTAGAACTGGATACTTGCATTTCAAATTAGAGTATGTATATTTACACAAACAAGTGACAGAACTATGGGCAATGGTTCTGCAGGCTCATAAAATGCACTTTGAGATGAGGAAATTGCATACGAGTCAACGATGCATCCAGTTAGTTGTACTCAAGTTATATGTTTTGTTTTGCATTTTTTTTACTGTTCCGATAGTCAGTTAGGCAATTGTACCCTTGTTTTATAATGCCATAATATTGCTTTTATCATCTATATATATAAAAATGAATGTTTGTCTGTATGTCATCCATGAACTCAAAAACTACCTGGCAGATTTGGCTGAAACTTTCACCGTTTGTTATTTTTGGTACTGGGAATGTTTATAGACCAGTTCGAAAAAAAATCCGATCAATAGTTCCTTTTTTATTTCAATTTAAAGTCACAATCCATTGGACAAATACGAATAAAATTATCGGCTGCAGAAATTAATTCGCGTGAAAGATCTCATTGATAAGAAGTTAGCTGTTGCCATTTTTCTTGAGTTTGAACAAATAAATTTTTTCTTTATTGTTTTATGGCTTTTCATGCAACGGGGGGATTTAAAACTTTTTCTATTTGATATTTTTAGCGATTGATTGATCTTGCAAACTGCGTGAGTACAAAATTTGAGTATAGTCACGGCTTCACTTGATACCCGGACCGATTATTATGAAAATTTCTATATATATGTATTTTTCCATGGAGAAGGTGCATAATATGCTCATTGAAGCCACTCGCCACCAGGTGGCACTGCAGAGCAGCAACTTTTGCCCCATTCAAACGATTGTCATGAAAATCAGTATAATGATGTATTTTTTTTGTTGGTGTAGCAACGCGCGTTGGGTACAGCTAGTAAGTAATAAAATATGACTTTGCAATTGTTTGCTAGCATGGAAGTTTAGTGCGGAGAAAATAATTTTTGTCACTATAATGAACAGCCTAAAAAGGCAGAAAATAAGTAATTATCAAAGGAAAAATGCTATCTTATTTAAAATATTTCAATATATGCCTAAAAACCTTCACCTTCAAAAGAGTTACAAATAACAACCCTTTTTTTTTTTACTTTGCTTCCAGTTATCTATATATTAAGAGCGACTTTGTTTGTTTGTTTGTACCCTATGGCCACAAGCCCCCATAACACATACAGCTCTGAAACTTGGCACAAAAATTGAATGTACCCCGGGCCCGTTCACCTTGATTCCCAAATTCTTAATTTCTAATTAGTTTTTTCTTAATTCTGTGTTCAAAGAGGCAAGTTTTTCGGGCAATTAATAAATAAAGAGGCCAATCCAAGTTTTGTATCATGCTGATAATTTTTGTAAAAATTAAATACCAGCATTTTATTTTGTGCTTCTTTAAAAATTAATAGTGTTAAAAGAAAAAAAAAAAAAAAAAACAAGCTCGCTTTTGTAGGAAAAAGCACAATTATGTCTGAAGTATATTTTTAACCATGTCAATAAGTTTTTTGGAAAAATCTGTTATACACATCGTATTTAAAGATAATGCAAATAACGAGCAAAAAGGAATGAATGAGTATTTTACAGTTGAAAATTTCACTGGCAAATTTCAAACAAAATAATATGTTTCCATTAAAAACTTTTTTTTTTAAATTAGCTATGTCTTATTTCCATGAGCAGTTGAAAAATGGACAAAAAGGGCTGAAAAGCCTTGAAAATGTCATATTCATACAATGTTTATTACACAGTTCAACATTCTATTTCACTGAGAATTTTCATTTTGGTGAAGATGTTTTTTGTTACATTATTTTGGTTAGTGTTCAATTTTTGGGAAATGGTAGTTATAAATGGGAGCAAAATCGACCTGTATCGGACTTTGAAATTGCAAACTAGAACAATAAATGAGTAAACATTTCATAACTTAGTTTTTAAGAAATGTTCCAAAAATAATTTTTTTTTTCTTTTTTTGGTATTTTTTTAGAATTAGCAGCGGTGCAATTCAACAATCTTCGTGGACCACTTTTGGCACATGGGTCATAGGCTGCGCATTCCTGGATAAAATGACAGGGAGATTTCACAGAGCATTCTCTTCAAATGTGAAGATAAGACGCCCTTCTGCAATAAAACAATGTATAAATGAAGAAGCAATTTTCATAGATGTGTATTCTTTTAATAGACTTTTTCTGTCAAATGTTTCATGAAATATTATATTCCTTTAAAGACTCCACTCCAGGGGGGGGGGGGAATAAATTGGGCTCTAAAACCACCAGATTCCCCCCAGTATCTGTTATTGGAGAAATGCTTTAAAAATTGTTTTGTCGTGTATTATTGGATGGTTGTGATTTTTAAAATTTTGATAAGGGAATTTTTTTTTCCTTTTTTAAAAAGAGAAATTCGGATCTGGTATTTTTACTTTGATTAGCTAATTTTGTGCACCTCAAATTCAGGGTTCACTCTATTCAGATGAAAAAATTCCATGACTTTTCCAAGACTTTTTCATGACTTAATAAAAATTTTCAAGACCTTGTTACACAAAGAGAATATCAAATCATTTAATATCAAACTTGCCAATTTTTCGAAATGTGAACAAGGTAAACTTCTACGTGAATGCCACTACTTCATCAAAGCACTTGTTTGTGATTGAAAAAAAATAAGTGCACACTGCAAAAACTAAACTATTCGTATTTGTCCCCTTTATATAAATTTAAGTAAAGTAAAAATGCAGTGAATGCAATATAATGATGCTTAAATGTCTAATTTATTTTTTCATAAAAGGGCAGAATGATAAAGAATGGGATAACGGTTAAATGAGTTATTCCTAAGTATCAGTAAATTTGCTTTAAAAGTTGCTTTTTAGTGTCAATAGTGCATCTAATCATGTATGTAACCTGTCAGTATTTTGGTTCTTTAAAGTAAATCCATTCTTCAGTAAATTCATGTTTCCAAAACAGATATTTACAGAAAATCTTTTAGTAGTAAGTAAATCTTCTGATTCAAAAGCACTTGTTTACTGATTTATACATTTTCAAATGCATATAAATTAATAGGTTTAGAAATTCCAGAACATAGTGTTAGATTCCCGACATTGAATGTAACATTTGGCCGCATGAATCAGTTTCACAGGCCGTATGTTGGGCACTAATGTTTTAGAGTATTAGAATTCCCCTATTTCTATATTCTATCGCTTCATTAAAGATCTTTATTTCCTAAAACCTACAACAAACTAAGATAAACTCTGATAAATTTAATAATAAATATTTTGCGAGTGATTGAAACGTTTCGGATGCAATTGAATCGTGTTTTTTGAGTGGGCGTGGCAAAATGAAGAACGTGAAAGTTTGTTACTACAGAATATATATAAAAAAAGATGTGTTGAAAATAATGATAAGTTCAAAACTAGTGATGTCTAAGTTGTAAAATCACATTGCAAAAGAAGAAGGGTGGCTGTTACAGAAATGGATGAAATGGGATTTCAAAATTCAGATTTGTTTTTGGGATCATTCAATTTTCAAGTTTTCACAGCTTTTATATGCAATGTTGTTAAACCATTCAAGATTTCTAATTCTCTTTAAGCTACTGTTACTTTCTCTTTGTCCAGGACATTTTTCTTTGACTTTAAAAATTTTCCATGACTTTTAACAAAAATATACATTTTCAATGACTTTTCAGGTCTGAACTTGGTTTATTTTTTTTCTATGACTTCCATGACCCGTACGAAAACTGCAAATTTTTCACTCCATGCTGGGGCACCGACTGACAAAGTGATAGTCTGGCACTGGTTTTAGTAAAATGAACCAAATTTGCTCATAGATAAAACTTTTAGTGCACTATGCACATGAACTGCACATTTTACAATGCTGAAACAAACAATTTTACATTGAGATAAATGCTAAGCAATTTGCAATTACAAGCCAGGAATGATTGAAACAATATAATACAACTAGCACCCAAAACTAAAGAGATGAAAGGTGAAATGAAAACAAATAGTCTATTATTTCAGCATCATGCATTTAAGAAATTGTTAATTATGAAGGTAACATACAAACTTTGAAAAATACCTTGCAACAGGTGTATGCAATTTTAAGCATTAGTCGAATTTATGCTGGATTTGTTCATGTGTAATGTCTTAGTGTTTGTATAAATAGATTAAAGCAATTAAAAGCAAAATAAAATTAAATAATTTTAACAAAAGCCTCAGACATACAGATTATATTCTGATACCATGAAGCACAGACAATGAATTGCAGAATATTAGAAACAATGAATATGTCTATAGAATAAATTTCATCAATAAAAGGCTTTAAAATCATTCACATTACTGTTTTCATTATTTCATTTAAAAGAAAAAAAAAATTAACAATAAAATTCTACTCAATTGCAAAAAATCAATCCAATACAACAAATAAAATCCATTACACAAAATACTTCAAGTTTCATAATTGGAGAAAATAAATGTTACACCAACAAACCTTTTTAATTGGTGTAACTGATTAGTTAGAGATGAATTAGTTTTCATTGCATCTTTAAGTGCAACACGCAATTTTCTAATTTCTTTTTCCAACTTCTCAATTTTATCTTTCTGTTCTTCAGAAATATCTAAAGAAAATTCAATATTACATTTTTTACTAATTTTTGTAAACTAATCTATGTAGATAATAAAAATAGTAATAACATAATAAGTTAGAACAATAGATAAATTGACTGAAATAATTATTTTGGGTATCATATTTTAACATTATAAATTTCAAGCCCATTTTAAATACATTGTCCAGTTAAAACAGATGTAGAAAAAGACACATTGCTAGTTCAAAATAATATTTTTTTAGAAAAAGTTTCAAGTAATTAATATGGATGTTATTGGTAACAACGTAGATGAAACATATAATAATGTAAAACATGCATATAGACTAGGGATTGCAATACCGGACCAAAAGTTCAATACCGGTATTCGTTATTCTTAAAACGTGATAACGGATTACCAGTACTAATATTGGTATTTGAAATTTCTCAAAAAATGCTTGAAAACATATTATTTTGTTGCCACATTTCATAATTTTGAACAAAAACTGTATTATTTATGAAAATGTATTGTGAACAAATAAGAAATGAAGAAATAAATATCATAATAAAAATACAATAATAGCAAAAAAACATAGTGCATCTATTTAATTGTCTCTAAGCATTCCACTCATTTCAGTGATCAGTTTTCCTGAAGTTGAAAATACTCATTCTGAATTCGTTATTTTTGGATAAATCCCTTTGTGTGTGTGTTTCTTTTGTATTGTGTGTATTACTCTTATTATTTTTAAATTTATAGCTAGTTGTAATTTATTTCCGTGAGACGATACTTGTCCTAAGGGGGTGCGGGACACATTTTGAAAAAAAAAATTAACAGTTTAGAACTTTGAAATTTTTTGCACTGATTCACCATTTTTTTAAAATAAGCAAAGTCAAAACATAAATATCATATTAAATTGCATTATCGTAACAATTGTATTAGAATTTTTTTTTATAATTTAAATTTCATTGGTTTTAAAAAATGGGTTGTTTTAAATCGCTAAAACTCAAAATATTTTTGGCCAATTTTCAAATTTGTTTCAAAGAAGTGCACAAATATCTAAGATTTTATTTTATTCAGCAATTTAAAAAATATTAATTCAATAAAAAATAGAAAATATTTGAAGAAAAATTTGAAAAAATTCAAAGATATATATCTATTTTTTTTTAAATCATATTTTTTTTTGCAGGAAACGTTTTTTTTTTTCTAATTTGAGAAATAAAATTCGGAATTAAATTCTATTTCCGAATAAAAATTAAAGTAAAATGTTTGAAAGAGATATGCTCCATATTTCATTACTTTATCTTTCTCAGTAATTCTTATAAGAGTTTGAATGTAAAAAAATCGGGAAAAATTGCATCATGGAACAAAACATGTTTTAAGTTTTTAAGTAATGTATAATATTAGTTAAATGCATGCAACAAAAATAACTATACCTTTCATTCTAATTAAGATAGAAACAAAATTATAACGTCCTTTTAAGCAGGAGAAAAAATAAATTTAAAAAAAAGAAAAGGTTTTTTAATAATTTTTAAAAAAATTGCAAAATTTGACGATTTTTGTGTCCCCGACCCCGTTTTCTCTTGAGCAGGAGAGGTTTGTGTTTGCTTTTTATTAGCCCTTTGGTTTGAAATTTACGATAAATTTGACTAAATTTGATCTTGTTAGCTTCTTTTATTCATTTTTGCTTTCTTTTAAACATTTTTTACAATTATAATTATGTAAGTATCTGAAAAAATGCTTCAAATGATTATGTAAATTTTCAAGGCACTATATAATTTCGAAATATTATCTTGCCAAATTTGAAGTCAAATAATGAGACAGGACAATAAACCAATACTGGTGACAACAAATTACAATTTCATGGTAACAAGAAAACGGTTTTGTTAAAGTTGTACAGTTGAGACAAATTAGAAAATAAATCATAAAGTATTACTGCAATTGATGGTTGGAATAAATTGTTTATAGGACAAGTGCATTTGAAATTACACTCCAAATTAACTTTCACAAAAGGGAAAGTGAGTGATCAGGGAAATGAATAAAATAAAAACATGGTCACAAAAGCGCACGAAAATGTGATTCATCTCACCATCTAGTAATGTCAATAGTATTTTGCAATCTTTCTGCTATATTTGTTTGATGATATTCTATTAGTTTATGCTTTTGAAGCTAATTTTTTACTTCAATAGATTGATTTTGGTTCTGCATCATGTAAAAAGAAATGTACATTTAAAATATAAGTAAATATTTAATAAGTTAAATTGAGAGAAAATTCTTTAATTGAATCTGGTTATTATTTTCAGCTAATACTGAAAATACCGGTATTTTACCTACTCAAATAATGGTATTACGAAATTGCAAAATTGGCTCCAAATACCGGTATTCGGTACACTGGTAGTGCAATTACTAATATAGACAACATGTGTAGAAGCATAAAAGTAATTTGTGGCATTCTATTTAACTAGAAAGATGGTATCAATTCAAATTTTAGCAGCTAGACACAACAGCAGGGTATGTATTTTGTAAAAAAAAATCACTTGATTCAAATCAATTGATTTAAAGCAATGATTTTTTAAATTACTTGATTTAAATCATGATTTTAATCAACGAACTCCGTTCATTATATGAGGCAGTGAGAAGCAAAGGGGTGAAAGTGGAAAAACAAAAATTTGGAGATAACCAGCACAAATCATAGGTGAACCCCTCCTCTGTCTTGGGGCAAGAGATGGTACTAGCAGCCCTGTTAGGTGCTGCTGTACAGCAGGATTTAGGGGAAAAATCAATGAAAGCCTACCTAGGATGTTATCTTTATAGTCGTTTTACTCGAAACTTGAAAATGTCCACTAACATCCCTTCTCACTGCCTCATGTATGAAAAATTGCTAGCTAATGAAAAATATATTTCCAACTTTTTCCTATTATCTGTGATTTACTTTTCCACCTTCTTTCTGTTTTTAAATCCTTTTTTATAAACATATTGACATTAAGAAGTATATAATTAAAATACAAATATATAATTTTATACAATGATTTTGTAAAATATATTTTTAGCAAGAAAAGAATATCTCACCTTTTTCACAGTTTTTAGGTGACTCTTCTTTTGGCAATGCAGGTAGTCCAGTCACAATTTCAAAAATTAGTTCTAAAAAGAAAATTCAACTTAAGACACATTATAACCAAAGTACGGCATTTTTTTTTAAGTAGAAAGGTTTTTCCAATATTTTTAACTATTTAGCGAGGGGGGAATAAACTATCAATAGAACTTTTTCCACAAGGTTGCTTTTCAAATACAGTATAACCTTGATTTAACGATTGTCAAGGGACTGGAAAAAGTCAGTGTTAAATCAAAGATATTGTTAAATCGAGGAACGTATACATTCAATACAGTTAAATCAGGATCAGTGAAATGCATCGTTAAATTGAGGAAATCGTTAAATCAAAGTTATACTGTATAAGATGTTTTTTTTTTCCTTTATCTTCTTTCCAATACATTTGGAAATTAGATCATTAGTTAACATTGTACTTCGGCAGTAATTGCCACTTTAACAGATATTATTTACTAAGAAGGTTCTCATTTGAGATTATTTTAATAAAGAATATTACATATTAGTTAACATCCAATTATCAATGTCCTTGCTAAGAATATTAATAAGTATTTTGAGTTAATGGAAATGACCATCTCCCTGAAATAAAAGGAACCATTTTCTTGAACAAAAATGCATACAAATAATTTAATCTAAGGTCTAAACATATTCCAAGAAGTACTTTGACCTTGAGCTTAATAAAAATCCACTTGTCCTCCAGAGTAAAAAGAATCATTTTCTTTAACTAAAATGTGCACAAATAATTTCATCTAAGCTGCAGTGTATCCCTGTATTATAATAAAAGAATTCCTATTAGAATTTTAAAAAAAACTGTACCTTAAAGTACCTATTAAATTTGAACAAAATGAAAATTTAACTTAAGAAACCGCTCTTCAAGAATGGGTCTAAAAGGAGTGCGATAAATTATAGACCTGTGAGTCGAACTTCGGTGGCTTGTAAAATTTTTGAAACATTGATAAAAATTAAGATAGTAAATTTTTTAGAGACTAATAATCTATTGACTAATTTTCAGTACTGTTTCAGGAAAGGTAAATCTTGTGCAACTAATTTACTACATTTCTATAACAAAGTTACCATGGCTTTAGACAATAAGAAGCCTGTAGATGTTGTTTACATTGATTTTCAAAAAGCTTTCAATAAGGTACGGCATGTTGCTCTACTTAGCAAATTAGCTGATATAGGAATAGGAGGAAAAAATTTACTCTTGGTTAGATAGGGAAAATTTTCATTTGAGTAAAAAACTGGCTGACCGGAAGGAAATAAAGGGTAGTTGTAAGGGGAAATTATTCTAATTAGAGTGAGGTTTTTAGTGGGGTTCCTTAAGGATCAGTGTTAGGGCCCGTTTTGTTCATTGTTTTTATGAACGATATTCACAAAAATATTTCTGGGAACATGAATCGTTTTGCTGATGATGTCAAAGTTATGGGGATTGTAGAAAATTAAGAACAAGCAAATCAGCTGCAAGAGGATCTAGATCATAATAAGGAGTGGGCTGATAAATGGGGTATGGCTGTTAATGCTGGGAAATGTCAAGTTGTTACATTTAGGGCATGGAAATAAGTGTACATTACAAGTTATTATTTGCAAGGTTCTGTCATTAGTCAGGCAGAAAAAGTTACTGATCTGGGCGTCGTAATAAGTCAGGATTTAAAGTTTAGTCAACACAGTGCAGCATAGCTAGTAACAAAGCCAATAAGATGCTTGGATTTATCATTAGATCTATTTCAAACAAATCTAAAGAAGTTCTTCTGCCCTTATATAGAAGTTTGGTAAGACCTCATTTGGAGAATGCTGTTCAGTTTTGGTCTCCTTATCTTAAGAAAGATATTAATGTATTGGAAAGGGCTCAAAGGCGGGCTACACGGCTAATAAATGGACTTTCTCATTTAGACTACGATTCCAGGCTTAGAATGCTAAAAATGTACAGTCTTGAGCAAAGAAGAGACCGAGAGGACATGATTCATTTGTTTAAATTTATTAAAATGAAAGATGTTACTGGGCTGAAGTTTAGCACTGAAAACAGGACAAGGGGTCATTGTTTAAAGCTATTTAAATCTCAGGCTAACATGGATATTAGGAAAAATTATTATTTTAGCAGGGTAGTGGAACCTTGGAACAGCTTACCAGAAGAGGTAGTAATGAGCAAGGGAGTAGATAAGTTTTAAGAGAGCCATTGATCTTCACTGGGGATTGTAAATTGACTAGGACCAGTCTAGCTGGGCCCAGAGCCTGTTGTCGGTCGTCACTTTTGTATATGTATTTGTAATTGAAAAAAACAAAACAAATGTCATTCCTTTGATAAATGGATTTAATTTTAAAAGTCTTATTTTCATTTCAAATTGTGTTTTGTAGTTATTTGTCTTTTCGTTAGCAGGTGAATACCAAATCGCTTTACCTTTACCCTGATCCTAAATTGTTCCTCTTCCTTCCCCCCAGAAGATGATTCCCCCCCCCCCAATTTTCGTGTTTTTCCTTTTGTCCTTGTTTCCGTCTCTCTCAGTTCTGTTAGAAATGTTTTGTGTTTCTCTAAATTATTTTTCTGTTTACTCTTTTGGCCTGTTATTCAAAATTTAAAACTTCGTTTGTGTGCTTATTAGGGCAAAATTTTTCCAAATTCTAGAAGCTTTAAGTCTTTTACTACTTTAACAATTTCTCTCCTTTGGCACCTTTTACGAATTTAAATGATCGTTTGGTGCAATATAGCTTATTAAGGCTCTTATGCCAAAAAAAAAAAAAAAATCAAACCAAACCAACGCCCAACTTACTTTTTCCAATTATATATTTATATTACAAGGGCTGTAAAAAAGTATCTGATCTTATTTTTTATTTTGTGTGAAAACCTGACCGACATGAATCAAATATACTTGCATGAGCCAACTTGAAACATTTTTGGGCATGCTAAAGACCTGCTTGCTGCTCATAAAAAACTAAATAATATGCGAAAACCAGGTTAAGAAATATTTAAATGTATGTGTATAGTTAACTTTAAAGTTGAATATACAAATACATTTTCATTTTCCTTAACCTGGTTTATGCATGTTATTAAGCTTATAAAAGATAAATATCCTTATCTCCTGACAATAAAATTTGACCCCCTCCTCCCACCATATGGAAAATCTCAACTTTTATTTCCAGATCTTCCATTTCGCAAAATTTCCAGGGAAAGTCTCCGAATACCTTACAACATAGCTTAAAATTGCGTTCCAAAATCGTTGAAAATTGCGGTTTGGGAGCTTCAATTTCAAAAGATTGCTGTCCCTAATGTTACTAAATATGGCCCTACAATCATGTTTTTAAGACTTTATTTTCAGAAAGGACTCAGGAAAGGGGCCCCCCTGAACTGCCTTCCTTTCATATCATCAAAAAAAAAAAAAAAAAAGGTTTTAAAACAGCCACTTACGAAAAATTTAAGTGGAATATTCTCTGAACCCCTCCTCATAATATCGTAATATTTTTCTTAAGTTTTCAGGACTTCAAGTTTGAAAAAAATTCCGGGAGAGAGCGCAAGAACCCATTCTTGTAAAAATCTTCAAAATTTGTGTACAATTGCGTTTTTGGAACGGCAATTTCAAAATTTTGGAGGAGGGGGGGAGGAATAGATTTCTATTTATTTTTCAAAAAAAAAAAAAAGAAAAAAAAATCCTTAGGGAGAGTCCCGGAGCTCCATCCCTTACCCTACGTCAAAAAATATGGCCTATAACTGCGTTTTAAGGATTCAATTTCTACAAATTTCCACAGAGTCCTCTGTACCCATCTTTCCTCTAACATAACCGAAGACAGTCTAAAATTGTGTTTTTACAACTACAAGTCTCAAAATTGAGAGATTTGATGAGCAAACCAAATCAATCAAACTGATAAGATTGTTTTCCTGGCACACCCCTCCCATCCCCTCCTCTTAAAAATTATTTTCTAGTTGGGCCACTGTTGTATGTTGTGTTGTATGTACGTGTGTGCATGTATCTTTACAAGATCATTTTTTATTTTATTGTCTACAGGGCTCCCAACACATTTTAGCCATAGAAAAGGGTAAAAGAGGACCACTTTGAATCAAAAAGGGGACCAAAGAGGACCAGTTAGGATTAAAAAGAGGACCTTGGGAGGACCATTCATAGTTAAACCCAGGGTAACACCAAAAGGCAAATTAGCTGCCTGGCAATAAATACGTGAAGATAATTCGTTAATTAACCAAAATAATGATTTTTAATGATAAATCCTTATCACCTTTTGTACATCTGAACTTCTTATCCATTGAATTATATTATTCACACAAACATTTGGATGGGGGGGGGGGAGTGACAAGCAAGCATGTGACTGACCATCTTACAGAGTAACTTGAATTGTAAAATAAATTTTCTACTACTTAACAGGTAAAAACTGGCTAGTTAAAAATAATCACCCAAGTGACCAATCAATCAGTGCATACCTAATAAAGACCTTTTAGATACAGTTATTACAGTAAACACCTTAGTACATAGTAGTTTACAAAATTTTGCAAGACAAGAAGATATAGTTTGGAGGCCAGGAGGTCCCCCTCCCCCTCCACAGCCCTTGGTTTTTACACATATTTCCAGCCAAAATATGGTAAGTTTATATACATATGAGAGTTTATGACCAAACACCAAAGCAGGAGGTAATTTCTGGCTACGCTACTAACTGACTAAGTTTAAAAATATTAGAGGTTTGCAAATCATTTCTTCATATGTATGTATTATTTGTTCAAGCACCAAAAAAATATTGTAACTGTCTTCAAGTTCATATAAAAATTAGTGAGAAAGAAATTTTTTTTATTAAAGTTACCATACCCAAAAATATACAAATGCTGCTTAAGCGATAAATACACTGAATGTAAATTTGAGCCTGCATTTACTGGATAACTTAATGTAATAAATAAATGTGTAAGTTTAGATTCATAGAGCTATATTTTCAAATTGAAAATACTCATTATGAGTACTTAAAAAAATAAGAATACAAAGTTTTTTAGTTTTTAAAAATAAAATTAAATAAAAAAATTTGAGGTAGCACATGTCAAAACAGCTTCCAATTTTAAAAAATATTAAAATAATTACAAGATGCAAAAGGATTGAAATCTTGCACAAGAGAATCAAATTTTCGCGAATTATGTTCAATGTTGGCATAATTTCCAAAAAAAAAAAAAAAAATTCTCTAAAACTAAACATGACTAAAATTGAACATAAAATATGCTAGTCTAGGATAGTATATGTGAAAATAACATTCGATTGCGCAAAATATCAAAATATGTACAAGATGCAAACAGATTGAAATCTCAAAGACAAGAAGCAATTCCTCGCGAAGTTCGAGTAAGTGCAATGCTGCTATGGTCCAAAAATAAGAAAGTTTATTATCTATTAAAATTAAACAAAAAATAAGCTATTCTATGATGGCGTATGTCAAAACAACTTCCGATTGCCAAAAATATCATAACATTAACCAGATGCAAAAACATCGCGAAGTGCGAGTAAGTTCAATGTTGCCATGGTTTCGAAAAAAAAAAAGTAGTTTATTACCTATTAAAATTAAACAAAAAATAAGCTAATCTATGGTGGCGTATGCCATAACTTCCGATTGCCAAAAATATCAAAATATTAACAAGATGCAAAAAGATTGAAATCTCGAACAAGACAAGCAATTTTCCGCGAAATGCGAGTAAGTTCAATGTTGCCATGGTTTTGAAAAAAAAAAGTAGTCTCTTATCTATTAAAATTAAACAAAAAATAAGCTAATCTATGGTGGAGTGTGTCAAAATTACTTCTGATTGACAAAAATATCAAATTATTTACAAGATGCAAAAAGATTAAAATCTCAAACACGACAAGCACTTTCCGCTAAGTGCGAGAAAGTTCAATGTTGCTATGGTACCAAAAATATAAAAATTAATTGTCTATTAAAATTAACCAAAAAATAAGCTAATCTAACCAGGAAACATCACGATCAAGGAAATTCAAAAAAATTCCAAATTGGTGGCATTCGAAAGAGCATTGGAAAACATGTTTATGGCACTGAAACTACGTGCCCTCGTGACCACGTTATCGAAATATGATGTCTAAAAAATTGCCGAAATTTTTAGTAAAGTCGCCAAATTTAGCGAGTTTTGTTCAGAAATGGAAGGTACGGCGCGAATTCAACATCTGCATCTGACAAGACATTTCACTTCCATATTTGGTCACCACCAAAGCGTGTGAGAAATATCGCATTAATTTTTTACTCGGGGTGACTACCATGGCGCGGGGTGTCGTGGCACAGATTGCGGCATTGAAATTTTTAGGGGCTTGTGTTCCGGGATATTAACGTGCAACTGTATAGGGGAAAACGCCACAGCCCGAAATATTTGTTTTATTTTATTGTAAAAACAATGGAATTTTTTGTTATTCTTAAGACTGTTAAAAAACTGATGTTTAAAACTTTTATGCTTCTGCGGGTGAAATATTTCCACTGAAAGAGTTTTTTCGATGATGAAACTGTTTTGAAAAAAATATGATAACCGTAGAGAAACGGTAAACACACTTTAAAGTCTTTTTTTTATTTTTGAAAAGTCGTAAATCTGAAGTCTTCAACAGTATCTAAATACGAAGAAAACGACATTTTTAAAGATTTCAAACTCTGTTCTCAAATTAAAAAAAAAAACGATTTCTGTCAGTTATTTCCAGTGTGTTTTTCGTTACGTGTATCGTTTTCAAGTTATGTGTAAACCCTCTAACAAGTCAAATAAAAAAAAACTGTATTAGTTTTTATTTTGCTCGTATTTGAATTCCCTTTTAATGTGAAACATAATTGGTAAAAGTGACTTCAGTATTTTTAAAAATGACTAAATAACATGCAATATGATGTGCATTTACGTTATAGTGACTTTCAGTTGCAGTGACAGACTTTTTCGAACTACAGGGGTTGTTGTAATGAACGTCGACTATAAAATTTTTGATAAGAATCTGTTATGAAGTAATTTCCGACATCGTTAGTTTTGCTGTGCAAATTTTTGACATTTACTATCCGTTGTTTTCTTTTTTTTAATTATTATTTTTTTCGATTTTAAATTAAACATTTTCACTAGCAGTGGTCAGACAATAAAACTTCATGAATGATAATAACTTTTGAAAAAATAAATAAGAGCTGGCATACTACAATCCATGATCATGTTCTTTCAACATCAAAAACTATCCATTTTATTTTCAATATATAAGCTTTAATAAGCATGTTTTTTTTTACTTATTCGTATTAATTCTCGTACATAATTATTAATTACTTACAACACATTTCATTACAAGAATACAAACTTAAATTAGTTAAGTAAAACACACTTGAAATGCACTTAAATTCTGAAATGCATTATTATCACGATTACAAAGTTAAATCCTACGTTCAATTTCGTTATGAAGTTGTAGCTCCTCTGGATAAAGCTCTCTAGTTTCCATTTCACAGGCTTCATAGTTACTTTTTAATTTTACCCACACAAGTAAAGGGTTAATTCGAAACATCGTTTACGCGCTTTGCAGATGACCAGAAATGGAAATGAGAGTCTTGCTAGACGCAGGCGATGAAATCACGTGGTATTTTCCATTTCTTGCCAAGTCTTTAAATTTGGCGAATTTTTGTAAGATTTCGACAGACTTTGACCCCCCATATCTCAAAAACAAAAGGACGAGGGCACACAATATTTGGGTCAATTTTTTTTCTAAAGATACTCTTTCGAATGCGACCATTTTTAACTTTTTTCATGATTACTGAACTCGTGATGTTTCCTGGTAAGGAGGTATTATGTCAAAATAACTTCCGATTGCCAAAAATATCATAACATTAACAAGATGCAAAAGCGAGTAAGTTCAATGTTGCCATGGTTTCGAAAAAAAAGTAGTCTCTTATCTATTAAAATTAAATAAAAAAATAAGCTAATCTATGGTGGAGTGTGTCAAAATAACTTCTGATTGCCAAAAATATTAAAATATTTACAAGATGCAAAGAGATTGAAATCTCAAAACCCAGCAAGCAATTTTCGGCGAAGTCCAAGAAAGTTTGATGTTATCATGGTTCCGAAAAAAAAGTTTATTATTTATTGTAATTAAACATAAAATAAGCTAATCTAAGTTAATGAATGTTAAAGTAACTTCTGATTAAAGTAAGACAAAACAACGTTAGAAGAAGCACAATTTACAAATTTGTGCTTCTTCTAACGTTGTTTTGTCTTACTTTATTGTTCAGCACAAAGGTATTTATTTATCTTTAACTTCTGATTGTCAAAAACATCAAAATATTAACAAGATGCAAAAAGATTGAACTCGCAAACACAGGAAGTAATTTTTCGCGATGCTACATATCGAACACAAGTTCAGGAAATTCCACTGATGAAACATTCTTGATTTTTTTCAAGTGCGTACGAACCCGTGAAAAATATCGGTAGCAAAATGCTTTGATTTCACGTCATAACTCTTCCCCCAAACTTCTCCATTTGCTAGATTTCCATGTTACAGCGGTGGGAGGAGGAGTAATGACGTCAATCTGAAGCGAAATAATACCAGAAAGTCAAGTTCAATAGAAAAACGGGGTGCGGCAGCGTGTTTGGGCTTAACATAAGTCAGCACACAGTATCTTTTAATGTAATGAAAATTTTTAAAATCTGATTTTTTAGTAAAAACAATACAAAAGCGGACTAAACGGACCAAAATGTTAAAAAGCGGTCTAAAGCGGACTGTACCCTAAAAAACGGACTTTGGCGGGAAAAGCGGACCATTTGGGAGCCCTGTGTCTACATAAAAATTCTGAATCTGGCCCATGGAGCCTGGCAGATTTATATTCAGAAGGGTGCACCCGCATAGCTAAGAATTGTTTTACTAGTTTTTTCATACTTTTAGTTTTTTTTAATATTTCTCTGATCACAATATTTTTGAACTTTTGCAATTTGGCCTTGCTTAAAATAAAATTAATTTTACTCATTCAAATAATCAATTATTGAAAAATTAAGCATAATATTACTATTGAAAATATTAGATAAATATTGCTTTTTAAAATTTATTTTTATTTTGAAAAGTCAGGGGCTGAAAGTGCTTCTCTTGCAGCCCCTTACCGTAATGCAAGGGACGCGTACTGCAGCGCCGGAAAACGTACTGAACATGAACGTGAGATTAATAAAATTTTCGTGATATATTTTGTAGTTTTTCCCTTTCTGATTAATTAAATTTTATTTTTGAAAGTTAGGGATTTACCCTGCCTTCGGATAAATACCCAAAAAAATATTTACCTTCCCACCCTACAGGGGAGCAAATGCAAATGAGCAAGGCAACAGAAAAGAAAATTTTTGCTTTTTTTTTTTTTTGCTTATTAATGTGAAAATTGTTTGTATATTTTCCATGTTATCACTTAAATATCAATAAAATAAATAACACCACAGTGTCTTAATAACTTCTCAGTTTATTCTTCCAAACATCCCTCATGCTTCCTTTTTTTTTTCTTTTTGGATATGACTAACCTAGATTGTGATTTTGAAATCCTGAAGTTCATAATGAATTGCTTATACTTCTCCAATTATGACATTGAAAAGAAAGATTCTTTGGTTCACGATATGTTTCTTTCATGATTTCATCAAGTCTTTCAATAAAAAAAATTATAAACTGTGTAATACATATGTATATATCAGTTTCACCAATTATTTCATATTTAGATTTAAAAAAAAAATTTCTCATTCACTTTTTTGCATTTTTTATAAAATACCCAGTTTTTGGGTATTTACCCAGGCCTTGGGTAAATACCCGGGTAAATACCCAAAAAATATTTACCTACCCGCTGGGTATTTATCCGATCCACATCACTAAACTTGAATGATGATTAAAATCTGAAAATTGAATTTATTTGTAATAAAACTTCCTTCATTCCATACCGTAAAGCATTGAAAGGTTTTTGTCAACAGCACTTGCAAGGTGGCACGAAATATTTACTAAATACTAGAGATGGATTACGAGAATTGTCTTGAAAATAGTAATTTGATTCACAAAATGAAATAAAATTAACAATTTTGCCGCAAAGGACGAATGGAGTCTCTTCGGAATATCCCACCAAAAAAAAAAAGGAAGTGCACAACTGAGGCCGTATGAGTCGTATACATGACATGTTAGTCTTCTGTGACACATTTTTCGTTACAACCATGGGTACAGGTTTGGTGATGTGTTCAATACGGAAAATATTTTGAGCCCCCACCCCCCTCCACGCAGTATGTAAGTGTTTTTTTTTTGTGTGTGTCTGTCTCTTCGGCACTTTTTTCATATCGTAGTTCCTAAAAGGTAAATGTAGACAACCACCAATAATAGAGAGAGGGGTTATGTGGGCTCTCCCCGAAAAAGTTTTTGAAATTAAAATCCTTAAAATGCAATGGTAAGCCGTTTTGGGGAATGGATGGGGTTCAGAAACTCTCTCACAGCATTTTTTTCAAACTGTGAATTCTAAAATTGCAATATTAGGCGATCTTCAAAAGCATTAAAAAGAGGGGGATTGGGCGGCTCTTCCGGAATTTTTTTAAAATTGATGCTTAAAAAAAATAACACCATCTCTCATCACATTTATGCGTTTTTTGAATGCATTATCAAAGGGATGGAGTTCAGGAACTCTCCTTCAGCCAAAATTTTGAAACTGAAATTCCAAAAACGCAGTTTTAGACGATGATAGTTAGGGAAAACTTTCATTTGGGTAAAAAATTGGCTGACCGGAAGGAAACAAAGGGTAGTTGTAAGGGGAAATTATTCTAATTGGAGTGAGGTCTTAAGCGGGGTTCCTCAAGGATCAGTGTTAGGGTCTGTTTTGTTCATTGTCTTTATGAACGATATTCACAAAAATATTTCTAGGAACATGAATTGTTTTGCTGATGATGTCAAAGTTATGGGGACTGTAGAAAATGAAGAACAAGCAAATACGCTGCAAGAGGATCTAGACGATATTACGTAGTGGGCTGATAAATGGGGTATGGCTGTTAATGTTGGAAAATGTCAAGTGCTACATCTAGGGCATGGAAATAAGTGTACAAATTATTATTTGCAAGGCTCAATCATTAGTCAGGCAGACAAAGTTACTGATCTGGGGGTCTTAATAAGTCAGGATTTAAAGTTTAGCCAACAGTGCAGCATTGCTAGTAACAGAACCAATATGCTTAGGTTTACCAATAGATCTATTTCAAACAAATCTAAAGAAGTTCTTCTGCCCTTAAGTTTGGTAAGACCTCATTTGGAGAATGCTGTTCTGTTTTGGTCTCTTTATCTTAAGAAAGATATTAATGTATTGGAAAGGGCTCAAAGGCGGGCTACACGGCTAATAAATGGACTTTCTCATTTAGACTTCGATTCCAGGCTTAGAATGCTAAAAATGTACAGTCTTGAGCAAAGAAGAGACCGAGGGGACATGATTCAGTTGTTTAAATTTATTAAAATGAAAGATGTTACGGGGCTGAAGTTTAGCACTGAAAACAGGACAAGGGGTCATTGTTTTAAGCTATTTACATCTCAGGCTAACAAGGAAATTAGGAAAAATTATTATTTTAGCAGGGTCGTAGAACCTTGGAACAGCTTACCGGAAGAGGTGGTAATGAGCAAAGGAGTATTTAGTTTTAAGAGGGCCATTGATCTTCACTGGGGATTGTAAATTGACCAGGACCAGTCTAGCTGGGCCCAGAGCCTGTTGCTTGTCGTCACTTTTGTATTTGTATTTTTCAGTTAGGGGTAAAAGCGCTTGGGTTTGAAAACTAATTCTTTGAAAGATAGCAGGTGGAAAATATAATAATAAAACCAACCACAATGAAGTAGATACATTATTAACGTGGTACACTTTCCAATATTCGCTAATTTATATATATATATATATATATAAATATATATATACATATATATATATATAAAACAATAGAGGAACTGAATACTCACGCAGGGGAGAGCCCCGAATCACATCCCTCTTAAGGCACTCAAATATAACCTAAATTAGTGTTTTAAATACTTCATCTTCAGTTCAGAAGAGAACCCCTGAACCCCTTCCCCCAAGTTCACCACAAATGTCCTAAATTTGCGTTTTTAAGGTTCTAGTTTTAATTTTTTTCTAGGAACAGTACCCCCGTTGCCTATATGCATGACTAATGACAGTCTAAAAGTTTTAAGACTTCACTTTCAAAACTGTTTTGAGAGAAAGACCCACGAATTCCCTAACTCTTAACTCACCAAAGATAGCCAAAATAGCATTTCATACTATTCATGGAAAAATTCTAGGGGGAGAGCAACCCCCCCCCCCTGAACCGCCGAACTCCTTCCCCTTAGTTCACTAAATTTGTTTTAAATTTGTGGTTTTACAACTCAAGTTACATAAATTTTTACAGGAACTGAACTGAAACCATCCCTACCCCTTTTCATCACCAAAAATATCCTTATAACTTTAAGAATTTAATTTTTTTAATTTATAGAGAGAAAGCCTTGGAATTCCCTCTTCTTAGGTCCCCCAAAGATTGCTCGGGGGAGAGCATCCCCCTCCCCAACTACTTCCTCTTAGTTCACTAAATTTGTTTTAAATTTGCGGTATTGTGACTCCAGTTACATAAATTTTTACAGGAACTGAACGGAAACCACCCCTACCCCTTTTTATCACCAAAAAAATCCTTATAATTTTAAGAATTTATTTTTTTTAAATGAAAGAGAGAAAGACTTTGAATTCCTTCTTCTTAGGTCCCCCAAAGATTGCCTAAAAAAAAGAGTTCAGAATACTGAAGCTTTGAAAATTTTTTGGGGGGGGAGGGGTGTTGAGAGGGAACCTCCAAATCCCACCTTCTATGTTCATTAAAAATGGTCTAAAATAGCGCTTCTAAGACTCCAGTATTGAAATTTCTTCTAACTAGAGCCAAACTGACATTACCAAAGACAACCTAAATGTTTTAAGACTTCAGTTACAAACATCTTTCGGATTAGAATAGATTTCGGGATTTCGCCAGCCCGTACTGCCGTTATTTTTCTTGTTTCCTTTATACCCCCTCCCTCTATTTCCAATCTGGTGCAGATTATTTTAATGATTAGATTGAAAGACATTTTCAGTGTTTCATCATGTTTTGGTAGACATTTAACAGTAGCATGTCAAAAATGCAGGAACAGTTACCCATCAGTGTTTCAAACCAGCTTGAGGTTTTCTCAATATTTTCCTGAATTTTCATTTTTATTAAATCTTCTAAATCCCTGACAGTTCCCCTTTTTTCCCGGTATGTGGAGGTACTTCGCTCTAGACGCGTATAGGCATAATGTTAGCGTAAACAGCCCATCCCGTCAGCAATCACTCTCAAGACTAAAACAGTGATTAAGACTCAACTCAAGACATTTAAGAGTGCACGATTTTTGTTTATGCGTGTAAAGTTCAGAAGAAAAAAAAATCGCAAATGAATAAGAAAATGCGAAAGGAGGATTGAAAAGACTAATAATCTATTGAATGGAGACAACAACGAATAGAGAAGAGTAATTTTAAAAAATCTGCAAAAATAGAGATTTAATGCAGTGAGTTGGCAGTAACAAACAGAGCTACTGAAAAAAAGTTAAATGGCGCAAGTCTCAAAGCCACGACTCCAAAAACATGTGGCAAACAAAACAAGCCCTTAAAATCAAGAGAATGTCGATGTAAATTTGTGGTTATGAAACGGTATAATGATTAAAGCATATTTTCAAACACCCAAATTTTCTTCTTTTAGTAAAAACTGAAGAAAATTCATTGAATTTCTTTCCGTCCTGTCCTCCGTCTCAGAAACTTGTTTAAGACGGAAATCCATCCTGAGACGGAAGGTCTTGCACCCATGGTTACAACTGTTGTCGTATTGTTGGTACATACATACAAGGGCATTAACCTAGCTACAAATGTCATGACAAAATTCATCAAAATGGATTCTGCGACAGTCCAATGGCGTTTTTGGTTTCCAAGAAGTTCACACTTCAGGGGAAAGAAACCAATACTAAAATTTGTTTCCGGAAAATAAAATAGAAAGAAATATAGGTTAAAATTTGAGTGATAAATTTTTTTTTGAAGACAATATTTTTCATTCATTGTACATGTACAAGAAAATAAAAAGCACACATCCTCTGGTTACCCAGAGTTGCATAAAATTTAGTTGCTAGGAACTTTCTGGATAATACAAGTTTTCAATAATCCAAGGTGGTCTCCAATTACCACAAGTTTTTGAGCATCTAATGTATATTGGAATATGACTGAAAATTTAACTACATTTATCAACACTTACAAGATTACAGAACAATAAATGTCTAAAATACAACATTAGTGAAATATTAATACAATATTGTGTGGTGGGTGTTTGCTTTTGAGAGCAAATTTTCTCAAACTAAGGTGGTACTGAAAAGACAGTAAGGGTGCTCAAACCTGAATGCCATAACAACGATTTTTAACTGTTTCATATTTTCTTATACTAATTTGATTTTTGTGTTTGAGAGTACATAGTCAAATGATATGTTAGCAATACATATAGCTGTCAGCAACAGCCCTCAGACTGATAATCACTGTAGTGTTATATTAGGAAAATTAACTCACTTAAGCAGAAAAAATTCATATTTTATGAAAAAACATCATATTAAACATAAAGAGTTGATTATTCACCTCTATTTTTCTGCTTCAAATCTGAAATTTCTTCATGCAAACCTTTGAGCATAGCAGCGTGGTTTTCTCGTACAAATGCAAGATTTTTTTCCAATTGTTGTATTTTTTGAAAAGGATCCATTTCTCTAGAATGTTTAGTGTTTAGCATAGTTGTTGGAAATACACTTGTGCCAGCTGAGTTAGCTACTTTACTATTTGCCATGAGCGAAGCTGGTAAAGGCAGGCGAGCTAATCGATCTTGTCGAAATGGTTTCAGTGGAAGGCGTTCTGGTACAGAGAAGCGGCACCACTGATTTATATGAGGGTGAGGTGGTGCTGTAGCAGGGCTGAAGGGAAATGCGTGACCAGGGCGTGTTACCTGGACTTCAGCCTTTCCTTCAGAGTGACTCATCATCAATCATGGTGACTTCAAATAGTACTGATCCTATGAAATAAAAAAACAACAAAAATATAACTAAGTTTTAACAGAAATATTTTATTACACTGTCATCTGATTCTGAAATATGTTCAAATTTTCAAATCTCTAGCTCATTGGGAAGTTAGTTAAAAATCAATCGTAAGATTTTGCTCAAACAGACAAATCAATCACGAGATTCCACTCGAACAGATATACAACAAACCGAGTTAATAAAAATATGGCAAAAAGTTACAACAATAGTTGGAAAAAAAGTTAAGAGACAACTGTTCAACATCTTTGTGTAACCATCTTTTGGTCATAATATTGGCCACATGCTGTTATTGAGGAAAAACACCGCTTCTAATGCAATGAGATACTTGGAACAATGTCAAAGAAGTTTTTTGATGTTAGGAGGAACAGAGACAGGACTTATAGGTGCAAACAGAGGAATACAAGGTTTTGCATTTTCTGTAAAGAATTTGCGGCTGAAAATTTTATTTTACGCTTTTTTCTGCAGTAAGACTGAGTAATTAATGAATAAATAAAATGTCCCTTTCTTACTCTTGTGTGAAACGGTTTGGGTTTAGGGATCATGGTTTTTGAAAAAGGTGACGTTTCTACATGTGTAATGTTTGAATTACGTGCAGAACAATTCTGTACTTCAGAGCCAGACTGATGTAAGTCCAAAAATTTTGATTTTTTGTTTATTAGTGCATTATGACAAGAGCAGTTGCTCCAGGTTTTATTGTTGGATCCCCATTTTATAAAACAGGGTTGTAAAAAAAAAACCTAGTTTTTTTTTGAAAAAAAAATTTAAAAGTTTTTTTTTGGTTCAAACCAGGTTTATTTGGTTTCAATTGTTAGAATAACGAATTTATTTTGGGAAATTCATGAATGTTCAATGATTTATTTGTTAATGAATGTTTAATATTCACATTTGTACTTAATTACTTGATGATTAATTAAGTAGTTAAAAGTAAAATTTTGTACATTCATTTCCTCATAAAAAGTGCTTTCTATAGGAGAAAATCTTTAACTGCTAAAAAAGTACATTAATTTATTAAATAGACCTTGGTACAAATGAATAATCAAAGAAATAATTTGATATGAGAGTTAAGACATAATTAAAAGTAACCAAGAATAAAATCTTGTAAATCAATTTCATCATACTTATAGCTTTCTACAATAAATATATAAATAAAAGTGAAATTAAAGTCAAGTATTACAAGCATAGGAAGTAGATTGCAGTACCTACAAATGAATCACAAGTCTGATGTACACTACACTATTTTAAAAATCAAAAGACCAACACTTTTTTTTTCTTAAGGATAAAAAAAAGTTAAAGATAATGTAATAGTTTTCGTAATGTATCATTGAGAGGACCTATACAAATAGGATAAATGAGGCAGTGAAAAGCAAAGGGATGTGAGTGGACATTTTCAAGTTTTGAGTAAAACGTGTTTTAAGATACTGTTCTAGGTAGGCTTTCATTGAATTTTTTTTTCAAAATCAAGCTGTACAGCAGCACTTACTAGGGCTACTAGTAATATCATCTCTTGCCCTAAGACAAAAGAGAGCTTCCCCTACTACTTGTACTGGTTATCTCCAACTTTTTAATTTTGCCATTTACATTCCTTTGCTTCTCACTGCCTCAAATAGGCTTTAAAAAATTATGCTTTTTAATGTAGATGTTTTCCTATCATTTAAATATTCTACTCAGTTTAGATTTATATACAAAAGAGATTGCTTCAATGATGCATGATTTATCTCTATAAAACTTATGTAATGAAGCAAACTAGGTATTAAAATTAAGTAATGGCTGGAAATATGCTTTTTGGGCTATTTTGGAATGTAAAAGAGAAATGAAAGAAAAATAAATAAATAGATAAACATGCTAAACTACTTGAATTTTTTCTCTACCTAATTTTAGAAAAATAGTTGGTCTGCTTTATATTTATGTACTTAATAAGAAAAGCTACATTGATTTAAGAAAAAATAGAAAAACTATTGGGCAATTTCAATTACATTAAATAAAAAAAATTTGCATATAATAATTATTAATATGTAATTTATCTTTAAGCTTTGCTAGTTACTTTGTATTAATTGGATTTTACATCTTCCAATCATATGTAAAATTTATGGACACATTTGGGGGAAAACAATTTAGTTTTCCGAAATAAAAAAAACCCCACAGGTTAAAAAAAAAAAAAAAAAAAAAAAAAAAAACACTTGGTTTAAACCAACATGGTTTAAACCAAACAACCCTGTGTGAAAATGAAAATATATTTTTTTAAATTTTCTTTATTTTTGTAAAAAAGAAATTATTGTGAATTTCTCTTTTCTTTCCCCCTGAAAAAAAGTTATATCAGGTGAAAATTTAAATGTATATGTAACAGTTAAAACTTTAAATATATATGTTTTTTTTCCTCTCTCAGAAAAATCTCTGATACAATATTTTTTGAGCATTTTTTTTGCTGAAAAACTTGACTTTTCATTACAAAGTTCGAGCATCTGCTATTTCCCGTGACTTTCCAGGTGCAGGGATACTATGTAAAATAGTCAAACCCTGTTAACACGAACTCGTTTAGCACAAAATAAATGCCATTCCTTGTCAGAGAAAGCTAAATTAGTGTTAAATTAATCGCTTAACAGGAAGATGATTTGGACCAAATCCAGCAAGAGACGAAGAAAATTTTAAGATTTTGAAGAAAAAAAGGAAAAGAAAAAAGAAAATCCCCATACTTTTGCATGAAATTACTTTCAAAAGTCAAAAAATCTGCACTTGAATGCAAGCGACATGGATGGCAGGGAGAAAATTCCTCTCCTAGTGTGGGAAAATTGGCAAAACCACGTTGCTTCAAGAAAGTACGAACTTTAGCTGTAGACTATGCTTACAGTAAAAAAGCTTGGATGAACAGTGAAATCTTCGCCAAGTAGCTGACAAACCTAGATATAAAATTTCATTGTAAAAAAAAAAAGTCTAATCAGGATTCATACTCAATTTCAGAAGTAAAATGAAGAAGTTTTGAAGGAGTAAAAAGAAATTTTGAAGGAGTACTTTTGGGCTATCCATAAATAATGTCACACTTTTTCCCAACATATTTGACCTCCCTCTCCCTTTGTCACAAAGTGTCATACTACACTTTACTCCTCCCTTTGTCACATATCATATTTTTCATTAACATGTTGTTATAATAACTGTGTAGTGGCACCTTCTCTCTTTCCTTTGTCACAATTTTGAAGATTTATACAATAGTTTTGAGACAAAAAAAAAAAAAAAAATCAAACTTATTGACCTATTTTACCTTGGCTATCATTAATGAACAAAAATTCATCCTTATTTTCTAAAATAATGCTTTGGGAATTCTTAACGATTATATTTTTTCAAAAATCAGATGGGTGTCCCACTTACCCCATAAGAAGGTGTATGTGGGCCACCCCCCCCCCTTCACTTAAGTTTAAATCAAGCATATGTAAAAAAGGGGGTAAGGGGTCTCACTTGATAAAATATGAAAAATTTTACCACGAAATATTGTTTTGTAAATGCATCCCTTTATGAGACATTTACTGCCATTTAAATCTGTATGATAGAAAGTTATAAAACAAAAAACAAAATAACTGCATGTGTGAAATCTATTAAATGCCTGTAGAGCCCCAAAGCAGAATACTTGACGATGTTTTGCAACGTAAACTCATTTGACCATAATCGTTCTGCAAGTACTTCAAGGATTGTATATTACAAGCAACAAATATGACCTTTTCCACAAATCGGTCTAAATCAAAATTGTTTCATGCAGGAGTTTTTTTTTTTTTTCCAGTTTTTGAAACTTTACTGTTGCTATGTAAACCCTAAACCGATTGAGAATCTCCAAAAATATTTTATATGCTTTCTAAAACGCATAGAAAGAGCAAAGATACAAAATTTTATAAAAATCCAAACTTAGGTGTGAAACCAAGTTTTTTTGGTTAATTTCACATGGCATGAAGGAGGAATTAAAATAATGTTAATAAATAAATAAATTACTAAAATAATAACAAAAATGAGTTGAGTATATAATAAAACACTTCATAACTTTTTAAATAAGTTAAACACACCAGTGGTGGCCAGTGCTTCAGTAGTGACCACTCCAAAGTTTATTATTTGAAAAACTATAATTGAAAAACCAGCACATTTGAATCCATTGGGAGACCTGGAACATTTTTCAAATGTAAACCTTGATGTGGCCACTACTTATGTACTGATGTTTTAGCCGAGTTGAAATATTTTCAGGACACAATGATTGAAATCTCAAACAAGAAACACAGTTTTCGGCGATGGACGTGTTTTAATGTTAACATGTTCCCAAAACATACGTTTTTGGGGGAAATTGCAGTGTATGAAGATTGAGTGGGAAAAATAAGGAAAACAGAAACCAAAAATTTTAGAAAAATCAGAATCATTTCAGATTTTGAATATGAAATTTATTTTCTACAAATATCTTCCAACTACAGATAGAATTTTCCAAATTCTGCAGATTTCTTTAAGTTCAAAGTAAATCTAAAGTTCCTGCAAATGACTTATCAAATTCAAGTTTTTGTGAGCTTTCCGCTGAATTATCGTGATTTGCGAGAATTTAAAATTTTCTTCGATTTTAAAGAAATCTGCAGAATTTGCGCAAAATTCTATCTTTAGTTGGAGATATTTGTGGAAAATCTGCAGGTTTGCTGCAGAAATTTTACAAAAATTTAGAATTTTACTCTCACATTTGAACAGAATTGTTCCGCAGCTCAGACATCTGTTCTGCGACGTACGTCGCAAATTTAGTAGTATTCTGCTTTGGTGCTGTAGGGATATATTTCATTTATACATATAAAGAAGTGTTCAATAAACATAATGCAGTTGATTAAGATCCATCAATTTTGGTAAGTTAGCCAGAATTATAATTTAACAATGAAATTAGAAACACTAAATGGTAGTGCTTGTTTAAAGTTGGCTAAGAGAGATCCATTATCCCTTTATCCTCAGTAAAAAGTCCAACATCATCTGCAGCCGTCCAGTAAAAAGTGTCAGTGCTTATATTCGTTCTTGCAAATTCAGTGGTAATTTTCCTTTGCATTATCAACTTTCAACATAAGAACTACATAAATACTTGATGGTTTTCTTTGTTGCAAGTTTCACTAATGCATGTCGATCGAAGTATTTTAAAAGATTGTCATCGAGGAAGAATATGTAGTCGAACTAAAAGAGAAGGAGTTAAAACCAAATTGAAGAAGCTTGAAGGGCCCTTCAAAAAAATTTCCTAAATGAAGGAGTATTCGAGGAGTTTTGAAGGAGTGTACGAACCCTGTCTTATTCTGGACATCTGTTCGGCCCATGTAGAGGATAAAGGTCTAAAAGCGATATAGTAGTGTTTTTTACCCGTCAACACAGACAGCAAAAATCCAATTTTTGAATCATCCAAACCCAATTGATTTTGAAAAATTTGTTTGAATTAAAGTACAACATATTAAATAACAAGACAAATAAAGCACCACATATCATCTTGAGGAAAATTTGGGATGAAGAAGAAATTAAAGTAACAGGCTTCAAAACAGCATTAAGTCACAACAACCAATCATGCCTAAATGGGCACTGAAAATACTTCACGAGTTTTCAAACAAAACTGAATGATTTAATTTGGCTAATGAATCCAGAACACTAAATAGATATTCTTCCTTTTTTTTGTATTCTTCAATTTTGAGTTTTTGGTAAGTAATAACTTTCATTCAAACTCTTTATATCATATACATTATATAAAAAAAATCATGCTTTGGTAACTTTTTAAAAATTTCTTTTTATTTGTTACCCCTCCCCCTCCCCCATTCGTCCCTCCCAAAAGGATCCCCTGGATCCTTTTGAAACTTCTCACTTTTCATTCCAGGGTCCCTGTACCTGTGTTGAGGACTATTGAACTGACAAGGACCGGCCTAGCTGGATCCAGAGCATGTTGCTGGTAGTCAGTTTTGTATTTGAGAAATGAAGTGAATGTCAAAAAAAAAAAAAAAGGGGGGGGGGAAGGAATTTATAGTAAAATGAGAAATAAAGGGAATTAAAAAAAGAAAAAAAATGAAATAGAACAAAAATATCAAACTTCATTGGAAGTTTTTGTTTTGAAGGAAATAAATAGAAAATTAATAAGTAAAACGAAAATATGTACTCTAAAAGATTCTTTTTTTTGGAGGAGGGAGGGGGTAACTGATTTGTTTTGCAGTGGATGCCCAAAAGATGGATCCGGGCGTGCTCCAATCATTCTCTAGGGGTGATTGTGAGTTCATCAAAAAATACCTGAAAGTTTTAAAGCGAGAACGGGGGGGGGGGGGGGGGTAATCTTTGGCCCCTATTACTTAAGTGCACCTTTGCCATAGTATTAAATAGTTCCGAGTCAAAATATTGTGTGTACATTTGGTTAAATTTTTAATGGGTTACAAAGTTACTTTTGAGCTGGTGTTGTACAAATTATCTTGACATTTGTCCATCTTAAGGGATAGGTGTCCATCTTAAGGCTCTTGCAGGCAGGGCCTGATTAACGCACGGTCCAGCGGGTCCGCGGACCTGGGCACCACAAATTTAGGGGCACCAAAATAGCCTAGCCTAAATTCACTTACTTACTTCCTTTTTTTTTTTTTAAAGCTCATTTTACTTTTTCTCAACTTTAAGGGAGAGGGGGCTCAAATTTTTTTAAAAATCAGCTCAAAACCTCATAAAGTTAAAAACATTTCGCATAAAGAAGTCGTTGTCCCTTAGCTTTGGAATTTCAAAATAATTACTCGGATGACATAGATGAACATTTTCCAGAAGAATTAACACACTTTCAAATTTTTGCAAAAGGTAACCCTTCTCCTGGAGAATGTTTTAAAAGGATAAGATCACTAAACATTACACATACATTTCCGAATGTGGATTCACCCCTGCAGCTTCTTCTTACCTTGCCTATCAGCAGCTGTTCCAGTGAACGTTCCTTTTCATTTTTGAAAAGAATAAAAATCATTTGAGAAGCTGCGTTTCTCATTATAATTTACAGGCATTTTCCTTATTGACAATTGAAAATTCTGTGACATCAAACATAGATTTCAATTATTTGATAGACACATTTTCATCTGTTAAAGCCAGAAAGAAGCTTTTTTAAAGCTTGATGTCAGAATTATTAAGATTTTTTTTGCAGTTTTAAATTATTTGTTAACTCTTTTTCGCCTTAAGAGGCAATTTTAACTGTGATTAGTTTGGTAATTATCAAGTGTTTGGTATTCAAATCCCAGAATTCAAATGTAGTAATGTTCCTTTAAAATGTAGTTTCTAGTAATTAGGTTTCTAGTTCGAAACATTGACTTTAAAATTGCGCGGATTTTCTCATGTGTGGGGGGGGGGGGCACCAGCATCTACTCAGGACCTGGGCACCAGTTTGGCTTGATCGGGCCCTGCTTGCAGGTATATTTGATGAGTATTATATAATTTAAAAAGATTGCGGAGGTATAGGGAGATAAAAGCATAACAAAAAAAAAAAAAAAACACATAATTCCGGTATTTTCAGACATAAAAATACCGGAAATCCATCCGAAAATACCGGAAATTCGGTAAAATACCGGAACACAATCACCCCTGATTCTCACTCTTGTTAATACAAAATGTTATTTACAAATTTACAAGTGTGAAAATATTTCCATACTACGTAACTAGAGCATTTATTTAAAAACTTAATATCGGTGATGCAAGGGTACGTTTTATGTCTACAAGCAACAATTTCTATGTCAAGTCACTTACGCAATAAAGTACCGATTTTTTCATTAAAAAATTAAGTAATTAACAAATTGAATCAAGTCAAAATAGAATTAATTTTTGTGACAATGTCATATGAACTAAATTCATTCCTAAATATGAGTAAACAAAATGCTAAGAGATTGCTCCTCGCACTTTCAGTATCATGTATAAATAGACAAAAGCTGATGTTTTCGACAAATCACATTGCAAAATTATCTGTTCCATATTAAAATAGTTTTTCTTTCTCTTTCATTTCATCAACTAAAAATATACGGAAACTATTTTCATTTACTTGTTTCTGTCACGCTAGAGCAAGACTCTTCATAGTTTACTTGTTAATGCAAGGTTTGATTGTTTGATTGAATATTAGATAATTTATTGATTTATTTGTTACGGTAGAATGGTAGAAAATGTATAATATATTTTCACATCGAGTAAGGAGTCAAAAAAGAGTAATGAGAGGTTTTACAGGTAAATACCCCACTTTTTTTTTTATCAAAGATCTGTCAACACTCGTTCGACGAACTAAACCGGTCGACCGAAGACTAACCAGTTACTTACTAACCGCAGCGTTCTATGATCTACCGTTTAATGCACCGGTTACCATTTTAAACCGTTGATCGGTTGATTGAAGCACGTGATCATTACCTGTCACGTGATCAATCAACCGGTAGCAACCGGTAAATAGGCGTAGCCGATCAACAAAAGAACGAGCAAGAGCGGGAAGGCCTGAAGGGTAGTTGTTTACTTGTAGAATCGTCGATAATGCCGTGTGTTCTGATGTTGGTGAATTTACTGCCACTTTTAGCTTGATCATAAGAGTTAATTTTTGGAAATTAAACAGGTAAGTAAATTATTGTTTTAATTTCATCCTTTGAAACTTAGGAATCCACCCAGTATTAGCGCAATCACACAGCACATGTCAACAAGTGTGCATCAGTCCCTTTTACAATCAAATCCTTTTATCCCCAGTCTAAAAACGTTCAATTTCCCTTGAAAAGGTACCGCACCAAATATTCTCATTTTTCAAATAGTTTTAGAAGGTCCACGCACTGAAATTTCAGATTTTCAGCAAAAATGGCCAAATTCGGCTACTTTCATAATTAAGTGTCATTTTTATTAACAACTATTTCATACTATTCTATTGTGTATTTGAAGTAAAGTATTGGTCACTAAAACCTTCAAGTATCTATAATTATGCTGCTGTGGTGCTTTTAACACTTATCGACAGTTACGATCTTAGTTTCTATCGCTAAAACCATCTGCTTTTATATCAGTGCATTTCTTGTTAAAACAAATTGGTTTTCATTTAAAGTTAATTTCCTGCTGTTTTTCTTTGTTTTTTTTTGTTTTTTTGTTTTGTTTACCTCTGGTTTCAGTTACCTAATATTTTTGCAATTGTGATGACCAGCAACAGGCTCTGGGTCCAGAGCCATAGCCTGCAAGAGGAGTGGGCGCCTCCCCCACTCCTCCCGTAGCACACAAAAGGCCCAGATTTAATGTTCTCCAAATTACACTGCAGCAAAAAAATAGGTCTAATGTTCAATGACTCTCTGAATCCAAATACGACCACATTTTTCCTCTACATGTCCCACTTTTTGAAAACTGCCCCCATTTTTTTTTCAATTTTTGATGCTGTTAAAACCATTATTATTTAGAGCATTTCGCGTTATATCTCACAATCTTTTTTCGTGCGAGCAAAATCATCAAGACTATCTACTTTTCCTCTTTTTTCATTTTCGGCACTCTGCAAAAGAAATATTAATCACATGTTTTTAAATAAATGGACTCGGTTATGTCATTTACTTCAACTATGATCCAAAAAGACTTCTACGCATGTAAGAAATAAACGTATACCCTTGTGGGGCAAGAATATATGATAAAACTAATGATAAAAAATTCAAATATGCAAAAAGTGCATCTTCCTCCTTAGATTGTTAAGGCAGTGTTATTTGGTGCTAAACTGTTAAGGTTAGTTTTTTTTCAAATCCTGACAGTTTTTGCAAGCAATGCTACAATTTACACTTATTTTTTGCGGCCACATTTTGTGCTACATCCTTTCTTTTTGAACGAAATATGTGGAGAGAATGGAGTAAGGAGCAGAACGACTTGAAGTTGTTATGGGTTTCCACGATGTGCCAGCTTTTTTATCCTGAAGATCAGCTTGTAGTGGACTTCCCAACCACTTTTATTAGACATGTTGGTATACTGTTAATGCATGAAATTTTGTGACATAGTCGCCTGGAGGCAAGGATGCAAAATGGTTTTTCCACCCTTGCTGTTGTGTTCATTCAGAGAAGTTGCATTTGAAACATCCCCAGGCAGAGCCAAGAAAAATGTTTGTCCTGTGTTCACTACCTGATCTGGAGTACAGGGATCAAAGTCATCCTATATTTCCTATAAATCCTATATTTCCAAAAAAAAAATCCTATACTTTTGGTACCCCAGATAAACTCTACACCTTATACATAACAAGTTATGTGACCTTTCATTGAAAGTTATGCCATGCTTCATGAAAAATCAAGCTCTTAAAGGGAAAACTAGTGAAAATTTACTAAAAGGAAAAAAAATAAGAGGGTGTGTAAGTTGAGAAAACAATTTTTTTTGTGTGTGTGGATACACCCTAATGTACATCAATGATGAAGTATTCCTAAGAATGTAGCAAATAACCTCGTCAATAAGTATTGAAATTTTATCTTTAACCTGAAGGATGAAAAGCTGCATTAACCTAATTTGACCAAACTTGTTAAGGCTGTCCTGATTTTCTCTTATGGCCAAAAGGAGAGAGGCTTAATAAAAGAATTGTGGCTAGTGACAAACCAAGCATGAGTTTAGACACAATTGTTGCTCTCATAGTGATAAAAGACTTGGTAAAACACTGGAAAATGTTGATGTAAATTTTAAAAAAATATACAGCTGTGCAAAGCAGCACACTTGGAATATAAGGAACAGAAAGAAAAAAACTCGGGAAGAAATAAGAAGGAAAAATATAAAATCTCTAAATTGAATGATATAACAAAAACATATTCTTGAGATAGACTGAAAGGATTTAAAGAAAGCATTAATTCAGCTGAGGCAATGATAGATGAGGGGCAGTGGTGGCTCGTGGGAGGGGGCCTGAGCTCCCTCACTATTTTCAGACAATAATTTATTTATTTATTTTTATTTATTTATTTATTTAATTTATCTTTTTGTGTGTACGTGCTTGAAAAAAAAAGAAATGGATTATAGTCTTTTCCTGCACATAATCCGCAGATTATCTGTTAAAAATGTAAAACTAATGAGCTTCGGATTATACCCTGCCGCGGATGATTGAGTTTTTTTTCTCTCTCAACACAATGCATTGAACCTCAATATTTACAGCAGGATTCGCCAAGACCGTTACCCTGCCTGTATGCTGTTTATTTTACATAGCTTGAATGTTCTTTTTATGCAATTCAGGCTATGTAAAATAAACATACGGTAAAGGAAGATGCTTTCATTTGCACAAGATTAGACCGTTTGCTCCTTTCTTAACTCTTTGTTTTCAAGTTACTGGTGTACTGTAATGATAATTTAGACAGAATTTAAAATGAATTTAGTTTTATTTATTTACAAATATTTTAACACAAATAATTATTTTAAGAAAGTTTAAATATGTATTAATTTTTTTTAAATATATTTCTTTTTCTTCAAAAACCGGGGGGGGGGGGTAGTGCACCTATAATCTAGCCCCCTCACTTTTTCAAGGCACGAGCCGCCACTGATGAGGGGAATACAAAATCAAACATGACTCAAATGTAAATGCATGATTGACATTGAGGCTGAGCAAGCCGTAATAGACGCTGTTAGTAAAAAATTTGAAAGCTGCTTTAAAAAAGTCGAGCAGTTCTATGTAATTTGTTGCTAAACCATTTTGATTTTTTATTGAAATAAATTGTTATTTCCTATAATATTATCATTGTTTTTGTTTATTTATTTTTTATGCGTGAGAAATTTAAATTTTCATATTCTTACAGTAAAGAATCAATACGGTGTGTCTAACAATTTTTGTATACATACTTTTTTATCAGTGGCACTAAAAGGTAACTTTTTTCTATGAAGTGTATGCAAAATTTAATCATTTTTTTGGTTTCCTATAAATCCAATATTTTTTCAAAATGTCTTATGTATTTTTTTTAAAACGTTCTATATTTTGTCAGTTGGTCACTTTGATCCCTGGGAGTAGAAAGCGGTTAGAGAACGCTTCCAGAATGTTATAAATCAACAATAATTTATTTAACAAATAATTTATATTTCTGCAACAGTTTTATGAATTTTGTTTTATCTTTGTTATATGTAGTTGATGTCATGTTGCAACCGGAGAGAGCATGGATAAAAAGAGTTTGATCCTTGAGCTCTCAAGTGTTTTGCAATTTTTGTGTGCAAAATCAGGGGTCTGGCCAGAGGATATTTGGGTCCGTTAACAGACCCTTCACAAAATTCCAATGAACCAAAACGGACCTTTCACAAAATCCCGATCTACCAAAAGGGACCTTTCACAAAATCTCGATCAACCAAAACGGACCCTTCACAAAATTCTGATAAACATGATAAACAAGATCGGATCTTTCACAAATTGTTTATTGAAAGAGCAAATGTGAAAGCAAAATAATGTATATTTCTGTGCATATTTCTGTGTATAAACCGATAATTTTTGGAACCTTTTCTGAAGTCAAATTAGAGGGATCAGCTTATGCAAAATCGTCTAATTTTGCAAAAAAAAAAAAAAAAAAGGCACTCTTGCGATGTTCCTGCAAAGGATAAATAATTGCTACTGCCAAATAAATATAATGCTTGTTGTTTGTTTTATCACAGCTAATTAGCAGCAGTGTTGTTGTAAACTTTTCTGAAAAGGCGTTGGTAAGCACTTTTCTCCCCTCTCATGATTTAATAAACAATAATAATATATATCTGCGAAATGAACTTAAAACTACAAAGGGATAGTAAGGGTGGGGGGAAAATATGATAGCTTCAGATAGGGTTACCAACTTCAAAATTATCGCCACTTAGAGTCTGGCGTTGAACCTTTATAATGACTTGATTAGAAAAAATTCTCATCCTTTTACCAGCTTGTCAATATTTGCGTTTTTAAGGTGCGGTGCGATGTTTAACTATTATTTTGGGAGGAAATTATATGGATTTTGATTTTTCGATGATAACAAGGATGATTAACTTTAAATAAACTCTTTTAATTACCGTTTTTTTTTTTGTTTTGTTTTGTTATTTAGATGTCTATCCTTTGAAAAATGCAATCTTTTAGCATCCGATATGAGAATCATATTTTGTTCTTTTTTCAAACTAACTTTGCTTTATTAGGATGCAAATAAATGAAAAGTCTTTTTATTTTCGTTAGAACTCTCATTTCAAGTTTTTAAAGCAAAATTCCATTTTCTTTTATGAGGATAGATAATAGATGGTTTAATTTTTTTTTTGCTTCAACTGTGTCCACAGATATTAATGAAATGTCGTAGTCTAAATGAGAAAGTCCATTTATTAGCCGTGTAGCCCGCCTTTTAGCCCTTTCCAATACATTAATAGCTTTCTTAAGATAAGGGGACCAAAACTGAACAGCATACTCCAAATGAGGTCTTCCCAAACTTCTATATAAGGGCAGAAGAACTTCTTTAGATTTGTTTGAAATAGATCTATTGATAAACCCAAGCATCTTATTGGCTTTGTTAGCAGTTTATTTTTTATGATAACTTTCATCTAACATGTGGTATCATTCCAGATTTTTTTGAAAATGTTGAATTACTTAAATTTTTTATAGTTTTTTAATGGAAGCTTGGAAAGTGGACTAACATTCCCCCTGCCTGGGATATGTTGGTCCACTTGGAAGAGCACATTAAACTGCGTTATGTTAACAAACTAACAAGTTTAATGATTATTAAATACATTACCACATGCTGTTTTTTACGTTTTGAATTTAAACTTTGTGTAAAAATATTTTTTTTAAGGTATTTCAGTGAATACAAGACATTAAGCCAGTTGCCAGAATGGTAGGCAAAGACTGTAAAAGGAGATTTTGAAAATGAGCCTAAATCAAGAAGATGATTCTGATGAAGAGCTGCCTTCATTGCCATTTCTTTTAAATGAAATTAGCCCACGTAAGAAACTAGACAAAGTAAGTTTGATTTTTAAAGGCCAATAGTAAAATACAGTATAGCAGGGCTTCCCAAGTTTATGGCCAGCAGACCCCTGTCTGTCACCAATATTCTGTGCGTGATTATCCCTGCAATTCACGCATCCATGGTTACCATGCCACCCAGTTTTGAGGATTATCAGGCGTTTACTGTATTTTAAACAAACACACTGCCCTTTAAACAAATTCATAATTTTTTAATCAAAACTTTTCATAAGGTTAGAAATTTAACTTTTTGTGTGTTTTTGACAGCTTTTAATTTTGCTTACCAGTCATTTTGCATTCTTAAGCACTTGTGCCTTAAATTCAAAAAGCAACAAAATATAAATTTATACATTTGAGTGTTTAAAACTACCTTAATGTGATATTATTAGTAACTAGCAATGTATATTAATCGTTTACTATGGTATTACAGGCAATTCCACGGGTGTATCACGGAATTTACGGATGTATTTTCAGATCTGTTAAAGATTTTGCAGTTTCAAACAAATGATTTTTTCTTTTTTGTTTCTTCTTGTAGTTAAACATTTCAAAAATATATTCCCAAAACTTGAAGTCGTTTCGAGCAAAATTCTCAAAGTTATCAAGCATTCAGTCTCCACTCACTTCAAACTCCAGCTCTGACAGCTGCTGAAGAATGTAGCAGCTCTGACAGCTGCGGACACTTAAAATGTCAGTGCTGCTTGCTTGGGGTTAGTTAAATATAATACAGTAGAATACCATTATAATGCCAACTTATGTAACGCAATTCTCTATAAGCCGCACAACTTTTCAGAAGTAAACAATAGGTTTTGAAGTTTAAAAAAATTCCTGTTTTTCTTTGCAAACATAAAAATTGTTAGGCAAATTACATTTTGAAACCGTTTTTCATCTTTCCATTTTAATTCAATGCTTTAAAGGAAAATTAATGCTCACAGTGAACAGAAAATATCAGATGGCTCTTTAAAATGCCAGTGTTATGCAAACCATGAAGCTAGTAGAAGTGCAGGATAATTCATTTTTTTTTTTTTTATTGGGAAACCTATTTATTTGTGAATGACTGACTGTAATATTAGTGCTTTAATACTCATTGGAGATAATACTCATTCTGAAGTGCTAATATCTTAATATATAAAAATCAATGTCCTGAGATAACATATATGTATATATATATCAACGCACAGCCAATACCCCTGAAGCATCAGACTTGAAATTTGGCAGGCTTGTCATGATTACGAAAGTATCCACTAAGAAAGGATCTTTAGAAATATCAATTAGTTCGGGAGAAATTAATTAAAATCCCTTAATATCTGTGAAATTAAAACCTGTCACTGAAATTTAAATCCCTTATTTTCAGAGGCTTTCCTCTGTTCAAATCATTATTCAGTACTTCATCTCAACTTTTGGTCAATAGCGAATTTTGAATTTGATATTGATTTTTGTTTCTCACGTGATTCTGCGAGGCTTTTCTCAAGTCAAATAATAATGCTTCTGTCTCTTGCTTTTATTTTTTCAAAACTAGAAACGAAGTTTTTAAGAACATCATCACAAGCGGACTATCCTTTTGAATTTAGAAGAGTGCAGTTTCCTGTAAAAGTTTACTTTGCAATAACCGTTAATAAGTCACAAGGACAGACATTAAAAGTAGCAGGGATCGATTTAAGAGAAGACTTTATTTCACACGGCCAATTTTATGTAGCTTGCTCCAAAGTCAGTTCATCAAGCAGCTTAATAATTTAAGCACAAGAAAAAAAAAACAACTAAAAATGTTGTATACAAAGAAGTTCTTGCTTAAACATAGGTATAACAAAAAAATGTGGATGGCCTGTGTTTGCAGAGATAATCAATACTTTAAAAGGATCGTTAATAACAGTTAAAGATCGGTTAAGGACAAGGGCCTATATATAAAGAGTCCAGGGGCCCCGGGATCCTTTCAAAATTAGAAAAAATTATAGGTAATAAGTAATTATTACAGGGGATTTTCGAAACGAGGTGCACCAAGCACTGTTAAACACTGCTAATTCCATTACCCGAGCAATGCCGGGTACGAGAATGCTAGTATAGATATATTCTGAATATTAGCTTCAAAAGTTGTTTAATGACCTATATAATGCAAAAACCTGTATAATGCAAAAGCTCTGGTCCCAAGGTGTGCGTTATAATGGTCTTCTACTGTATAAATAGATAACGAAAAAAGAAGAGACAGGAGATTGGAGCTGATACAGGGACTGTACTCTACGGAGCTGAAATTGATACTTTTTAGCTTCTAAAACTTCAAACATGTTTCTCTCAAAACCACTTTTTCAAATTTTGTGTTCACTCCTATTTAAAAACCAATTGACCGATTAATCAAATTTAGTACACTCATTTTGCATTTAGAGACTCCCCCTCCCCCTTTTATAGGTTTTTAACTTTAGTGGAGTTTTTTGTGAAAAAAAAAAACACTTTTAACTTCAAATAGACGCCAAAATTTTAAAAATCAAACAAAAAAAGGTTCCGAGAATGCAGGGGGGAGGATTAATTAATACTTTGACTAAATTCAAATAGAATTTGATTTCAGATAAATGTCGGATGCAGTGAACATGGCAAATCATTATTCTCCAAAGGTGCTCTGGAAAAAGCTCTGTCACCGCCTTGTCTGTGGATATTATTTTATCAAAAATTCATAGAATATTCTTAAAACCATACATAATAATGCATAAAAGGTTTTAATAAATTTAATCAAACCATTTTTAAAAGAAAAAATCGTAAAAAAGTGAATTTTTGACACTAAAAAACCTTTTCCCAATTGCATGCAAGTTCGTTTCCATCACTTGTAAAAACTTAATTGTTAAATTTATTAGTTTATGTCAATTTGTTGAAAGTTTTAGAAAATGAAGATCTTTAGTCAGGAGATATAATACAAAATAGGGTATTCTGATATTCTAAAACAGTAGTGCCCAACATACGGCCTGCAAAACCAGGGGTCTGGCCAGAGGATATTTGGGTCCGTTAACGGACCCTTCACAAAAATCCGATCAACCAAAACGGACCTTTCACAAAATCCCGATCAAACAAAACGGGCCTTTCACAAAATCCCGATCAAACAAAACGGACCCTTCACAAAATTCTGATAAACAAGATCGGATCTGTTACAAATTGTTTATTGAAAGAGCAAATCTGAAAGCAAAATAACGCATATTTCTGTGTATAAACCGATAATTTTTGGAGCCTTTTTTAAAGTCAAATTAGAGGGATCAGCTTATACAAAATCGGCTAATTTTGAAAAAAAAAAAAAAAGAAAGAAAAAATCGGCACTCTTGCGATGCTCCTGCAAGCGATAAATAATTGCTACTGCCAAATAAATATAATGGTTGTTTGTTTTATCACAGCTAATTAGCAGCGGTGTTGTTGTAAACATTTCTGAAAAGGCATTGGTAAGCACTTTTCTCCGCTCATGATTTAATAAACAATAATAATATATATCTGCGAAATGAACTTAGAACTGCAAAGGGATAGTAAGGGTGAGGAAAAAATATGATCGCTTCAGATAGGGTTACCAACTTCAAAACTATCACCACTTAGCGTCTGGCGTTGAACCTTTATAATGAGATTAGAAAATATTCTCATCATTTTGTCGGCTTGTCAATATTTGCGTTTTTACGGTGCGGTGCGATGTTTAATTGTTATTTTGGGAGAAAGTTATATGGGTTTTGATTTTTCGATGCTAACAAGGAAGATTAACTTTAAGTAAACTCTTTTAAGTACCGTTTTTTTTTTCTTTAGATGTCTACATTTTGAAAAATGCAATCTTTTAACATCCGATATGAGAATCCTATTTTGTTCTTTTTTCAAGCTAACTTCGCTTTATTAGGATTCAAATAAATGAAAAGTTTCTTTATTTCTGTTAGAACTCTCATTTCAAGTTTTTAAAGCAAAATTCCATTTTCTGTTATGAGTCAAAAATTAAAATGCTGAATAGAAGGTTTATTTTTTTTGGGGGGGGGGGGGGGTCAACTGTGTTCACAGATATTAATGATATGTTATCATAGGACTCTAAAATACAATTTTAAAATAATTTTATCAAAAATATTTCTTTTACAAGCCGTTTTTATACTTTTGATGCCTACACTTTGAGAATTGCGATCTCTTTGCATCCGCTATGGGAATCCGATTTTTCAAATTTTTGATGATTATTACGCTTTGTTAAGAAGTAAACAATTGAAATATCTTTTTATTTTTGTTAAAATCACGGAATTTATAAGTTAGAAACGAAATTTCGTGCTTTTTAAGAGTGTCTTGGGTCAAAAAGTTGATTGCTGAACCCTATTCTGAATTTTGTTTTATTTATTTATATTTTTGTTACAATTATTTTAAATACTGTACAGAAATATATCTAGTATAATTTAACATAATGCAGAATGGTAGATAAATATTGATACTTTAAAGAGCGATGCCTCCCCCCCCCCCCCGCCAAATATAAAAAAAAAATCCAGAATGATTTTTTCGTCATAGAAGAAGAAAACACTCAACTTTAAGTTTAATTGATGCACTTTGTGCCATCTCTAAATTCTAAAATTTCGTTTTAACAAAAAAAATTTTTTTTTTTTGCGAAATTTTTTGATTTTTCACAAAATTAATTCATTTTTCACAAAATTATTTGATTTTTCACAAAAAACGGACCCTGTGAAAAATCCTGGACAGACCCCTGAAAACTAATCCATGCGACCCACTGCTACGTTCTATGTCAGGAATCGAGCACTATTAATTTATATAATTTATAAGCATTTGAATATGTGCAAATAAGTAAACAATTACATTTGAATCAGAAGATTAATTCGCTACTAAATTTTAAAAAAAAATAAATATCTGGTTTAGAAACATAAGTTTACTGAAGTATGTGGGTTTACTTTAAAGAACCAAAATACTGTGAAATTATGTGGATGATTAAATGCACTGTTGGACACTGAAGTGCAACTTTTGAAGCAAATTTATTGAAACTTAGTAATGACTCATTTAACCTTTCTCCCATTCATTATCATTCTGCCCTTTTACAAAGAAATTTTTAGACATTTAATTATCATTGTAATGCTTTCACTGTATTTTACTTTACTTAAATTTATATGATAAAGCATAGTAATAAATAGTTTAGTTTTTTAGGTGTACACTGATATTTTTTCAATCATGAGTAAGTGCTTCAATGAGGTAGTGGCATTCACATAGAAGTTTTGCTAATGCTCATTGCCAAAAATTGGCAAGTTTGATATTAAATAGTCTACTATTCTCTCCGTGTAACAAAGTCATGAAAATTTTTATGAAATCATGAAAAAGTCTTGGAAAAGTCATGGAATTTTTTCATCCAAATCGAGTATGAGCCCTGTATTGAGAGAAGCAAAACACGCTACTACATCATAGTAGATGTAGGAAGAAATCAGTGTTTAGCCCCAAAATGGCGGATGTACAGTAGCGGATTTTCAGGAAGGGGGCTGAGCCCAAAAAGGACAAATTAATTTAGCTATATCTTTGACTTCTCCACAACAAAAAAACTTTTTTACAGTATTTTTTTTTAAACCATAAAACACATAAAGCATATTTGAATGAAATCATTTCTATTTTGCTGTAGAAATAATACTGAAGTCGGAGGTCAGAGCGGTAGAATACGTTTAACTCCCTGGTTCCAAATTCAGTGGAACGTAATATATATTGTGATTCATCCATTAATTCCTCTTTGATGGAATCAGTAATTAACATTTGAAAAAAATGCTGAGAAGAGTCATTTTAATCCAGGAAGCTATTTGCAAAATAATAGATTCCCTTTTCAGCTTTTAAAAATGCAAAATGAAAGAAATCATATGGTAGTTAGTTTTTTGGTAAAAACTTGGTAAAATAATTAATGGAAATGGCATGTAGTATCAAAATGTTATCTGAACCACTTCAAGGTTTTAAGAGCAAATCAGCAATAACCTTGATCTCGTGTTATAATCATCATGACTGTGGTCCTTATTGAATCTGTTCATTTTGTAGTATCTTGCTGAAATTACATAAAGCTTAGTATTTAATTAGCTTGAAATGTGAAACATATTTTACTTCTGCATTCAAAATATGTTAGTGTATAATATTTATGAATTTAAAAGCTGATTAATGAAAACTTTTCTATGAAACATTGCGCTTTTCTATTTTTGGGTCTCCTCTCAAAATTATTTCTGTATCTGCTCCTGCGGAGGTGTTGCTACTTATGCAGGGTGGCGACAGATCAGGGTGCTTATTCCAAGCTCGAAATTCACCTTGCGAGATTAGTTCTGATCGCCTCACTAGATGGCGCTATACGGAAAAAAGCGGTCTCGAAAGGAAATTCTCGCAAGTAGCAATTCCAATCGCCAAAAGAAGGGGAAAAGTGACTTTTCGGGCGCTTATTTGCGGAGCGAAATCTCGACTGCCCTAAAGTAGGTGAGATTGAGCGATTTTTGTGATACAATTTGGGAGTTTGTCTTTCTGAAAGGTATTGGCTCGAGGAAAACAAATTTGGATATTGCCAAACTTGGAGATGGTGCAGGGGGGCAAGGGGGGGGGGGGGAATAAAACTGCACTGGGGGGGGGGGGACAAGTGGTTTTCCGTTAAATTTTTGTGACACAAAAATGGGAGTTAGTTTTTCTGAAAGGTATTGGCAAACAGAAAACAAATTACAATGTTACGAACCTTGAACATAGTGAAGGAGAGGGAGGGGGATTAAAACTGCGCTGGGGGGGGAGCAAGGGGTTTTCCGTTAAATTTTTGTGGCACAAAAATGGGAGTTAGTTTTTTTGAAAGGTATTGGCTAGCAGAAAACAAATTAGAATGTTACGAACCTTGAACGGAGGGAGGGGGGTTAAAACTGCGCTGGGGGGCAAGTGGTTTTCCGTTAAATTTTTGTGACACAAAAACGGGAGTTAGTTTTTCAGAAAGGTATTGGCAAGCAGAAAACAAATTAGAATGTTACAAACCTTGAACATTGTGAAGGGGAGGGAAGGGGGTTAAAACCGCGCTGGGGGCAAGTGGTTTTCCGTTAAACTTTTGTGACACAAAAACGGGAGTTAGTTTTTTCTGAAATGGATTGGTAAGCAGAAAACAAATTAGAATGTTAGGAACCTTGAACATAGTGAAGGGGGGTGAAAAAGTGGTTGTCCGTGGAATTTTTGTGATAAAATTACGGCAGTTGGTTTTTCTGATAGGTATTGGCACGAGGAAAACGAATTAGGATGTGGCCAACCCCAAAAATGGTGCAGGGGGGGGGGGGTTATAACTGCAAACATAAAACAGGTATATATGCAAAATTTTTCGCTTTACAACAAGTTTTCAAAGCTTAAAATGCTTAATTCAACTAATAACAACATTATAATGCACAAACATCCGATTTAAATTGCAGACACGTGTTTCGGAAGACACGTGTTAAGAGCTCCTTTTTCAATGTAAAAAATGTTTATGAATGAAAATGCATTAGGCTAAGGTTGATAACTTCCATTGATTCCAGTAACCAAACCCATCATTTAAGAACTAAGGTAAGAGTGGGGGGGGGGAATCGGGGGCGCTCCAAATTTTCAAGATATAATGCATTTGAAATAATTAAGGGGCTAGGAATTTCCTACTCCCTCTTATTTTTTTTGACCGCTCGACGGCCTGCACAAATGCGTCTAGGGGAAATTTTATGTAGAAAGCGTTTATAAATTTTATTTTTCTTTTGTACATTATCCCACTTAAAATTTAGTTTTTTCACAAAAGTACTAGTTGTTTCTGAAAGTTGTATGAATTTCAAACTTACACAGAATATACAATCCCTTTTTTTTGCGTTTTAGGGGGGGGGGGGGTGACATCACAAATTATCACCCCGGGTGTCACCCATACTGGGTACGTCACTGACGTAGGTTTTTTTTTTTTTTTTTGTCTTCTTTTGATATAAAATCCTCCTCCCCTTTTTTTTCCTAAATTCTTTATTTATTACCTACTGTCAATATTCAATTGAATTCAATTTGTAAGAAAATTTATTTTTCTTTATTGAAATTTGATATTGATTTACTAATTACAAAACAGTACAAATACTGGTAATTTCTGGGGAATTGTTTCTAAAGTTTGATTTTCCATTTCGCCGACATCAAAATTAGCAATATTATACATGTATTCGATTATCATGTGCGCATTTGTAAATTGGCTGCTATATAATATGATGCATTTCAAGGAAAAGAGAATGCTTCAAAATGCTCCTTTTTTCTTTTCTTCTTCAATTTAGGATCTTTCCTTTGGGTTGAACTCTTAAAGTTCTTTATCAGCTGAAGAGAAATAATGATTGAAAAATTTATTCCTTTTACGAATATTTTTCAATATACATTTACAGAAGCAGAGTATTTATTTATTTTAAACTGCTCTTGTAACCAAGATTACTGTTTTGACTTTTTAATCTTGAAAATAAAGATGGAATTGTGTAATCATAGGTACAAGTTGCTTGTTTTGAAAAATAAATCTGTTGAAAAATAAAAGTACTGTTTTGAGGATATCTTTGGAAAACAATACCCAGAAAAAATGGAATTTGAAAACAGGAATATTGAAGAAGTAATACTTTTTATTTAGTATATGCTTATTAAATTATAATTTTAAAGGAGAAGAGAAAAAAAATCTGGAACATGTCTTTGAAACTGAGATTGTTGTTATAATTGCAACTGGGAGCGGGGGGAGGGTTGGTTTTTACATTACTAATCCTAATATGGAAGATTATATATTCTGTTATGTCTGCTCCCATCCCCAAAAGCTCAATTAGCACAACAAACCTTTTACATTTTGTAGGGGTGCTCCTTCCCCCAAATATCCGGAAGACTCCCCCCTCCAAAAGCAAGAGCCCCCAAATAAAAAAATACCCCTCAACCCCCTTTAAAAATTTCAATGGCGCAGTCAGCGCCATGCCCTAACACCCCCTCCCTGCATTTTAGTGTTTTTTTTATTCAATTTGAATTAGCAGATTTTTTCATCAAGACTTTTGAATGCCTCTAAACCTTTCGCACTCTGCACTTCATTAGACACGGCAACAACATGATATTCAGTCCACGATTACGACCTATTTGTATTTTTTCGTCTGCATTTATGAGGGTTAAGATTTTTTTTTTTTAGTATCATTATTTTTTTTAAAGTTATTATTATTATTATTTCGATTATAGTTTCTTGGGAAAAATATATTTCATATAAGACGTTCTTACTAATATAGATGGTGTTATAGGGTAAATCAACAAAATTTACGGTTAATTTTTATCATATTTATGTATTGGCTGTTTTCACCTCTTCGATTTTTGTTTTAGACACTAATATTGAAATATGCAAAAAATATGACTTACTTTTTGCCATTCGACTAAGCTTTTTGCACCGGATCACTCGGCCATTTTTCCTTTGTGTACTATTTTGTAAAATTCTCAGAGAATTAATTTTTAAGAACATCTGGGTTTGCTTCAAGAAAATCTAAAATTATTTCGGTGTGATTCTCTTTTTAACGTAAAACGTATTCTTTGAAGAGTAGCCATTAGCGTGCCAGTCGTCAAAGTTCGCGCTTTTCCGTGCAAGGATTAAACAAAACAAAACTAGCTGCACTGAAAGGACATTGGTTGGAAGAAGTCACGTGTACCTCCTGGCCGACCAAACTAATCGAAAAAATCGGCGCCTCTTCGAGAGACAGCTGCGAGCTGTTCAGAATTCAATGTTGCGAGATTTTTTCGACAACATCGATCACGTGACGGGAAATCTCGAAGTCGAAACGAGAATAGTTTGGAATGACCACCCAGGGAGATTAGGGAAAAGTCAGGGAACTTTATTGAACAGAGAAATATCAGGGAATTTCGAAAAAATAATAAAAATGCAGGGAAAATTGATCAAATGAAGAAAAAAAATTTTTTTTACTTTGCAAAATTAAATACCTTTATTTCCTATGCATTTTTCTGCCGATTATTTGTTAAAAAGAAGTAAAATTATTGAGGTGCGATTATACACTGACACATGTTTGTGCATTTTTTTTAAAGGTCTAAGTATTGAATCTTAGTTATTAACTACAGGATCAACTTCCTAAGCTTCTGTGTCTGTAAAGTTTATTTTACGTAGTTTGAATTTTCTGCCAGGCGTTCCATGTTACGTAAAATAAACAACCCTATAGGCAAAGAGGAAGCCGCCATTAAAGACTTGGCTCTATTGCCTTTATTCATTGTCTTGAAGTACTTACCGTACTGTAATCAATTTTAAGAAAAAATCTTTTTTTTTTTTTAATTGATACTGCTAAGAGCTTAAAAGGTATTTTACTTGGCATTTTCGATTTAATTGCTAAAATTGAATGTTAAATGAAAGTCAACTTTGTTTTTTGCCATTTTATTATTCGCTGTCGCTTTAGATTATATGAAGGGGTTTTTTTTTTTCAGACTTTAAAATTCTTTTATGTTAAAACCAAGTTATACACTATAACTTTTGAAATTAATTATTGTTTTTTTTACATTTTAATGTTGGTTACAAAAGTTTTTTTTTTCTACTAATAATGAAATCATTTGAAATTGAGTTATGTACATAAGTAAATATTTTTACTATTTTTTATTTGTTAAAATGCTGTATTCCTTCATTAAAACCTAAGTTCTTGAATAGAGAATAGCTCAATATGACTGGTTGTTTAAAAAGGTTCCAATTTGTTTTACATAAATAAGTCCATTATTTACATAAGTAAAACTGTATTACTTCTATACTTTCACAATTACTTGTTATTCTCGCAGCAACAATTATTCTGTTTGAAAATTCAGTTCAAAATTATTTCCAAATAAACTTTTTTAGTTTTATCATAATTAGATATGTCTTTAAGAGTGGTTTTAATAATTTCTTAGAATTCTTATGTTAACAGGTTACTGGAAGTAAAGAGTAAAGAGTATTTGTTTTATGTTAACAGGTTACTGGAAGTAAAGAGTAAAGAGTATTTGTTTTAGATTTCCTACAATATTTCTCCGTAGATATTTTAATATACTATTTTAACTAAAAAAAAAAAAAAGCTTATTTTCAAAATATATTTTTAATTAACAGCTTAAAACATTTTAAACACTGCATTTTATTGAATATACAATGGTTTTCAGGTAGGGTAAAGGAAGAAAACCATTATCCATGGTAACGTAAATCAGGGAAAAAGTCAGGGAACTTTTTTTCGCCGTTCCTGTCGCCACCCTGTTAAGCTACTATGTAGGGCTTTAGTGTTGATAACATGAAAAAGGCAATATAAGAGGAATGAAAACCACTTTTTAAGTCCTTGGGAAACACAAAAGGTATTTTAAAACACAGGGTCACGACAGATCAGGGAAAAGTCCAGGAATTTTATTAATCAGGGAAAAGTCAGGGAATTTTATTATTCAGGGAAATATCAGGGAATTTTGAAAAAATAACAAAAAATCAGGGAAAATTGATTTTATGAAGATTTTTTTTTTTTTGCTTTACAAAATTAAATACTCTAATTCCTTATGCATTTTCCACTAATTATATCTGTTCTATATAATTTGTTCAAAAAAATAAATAAATAAAATTAATGAGATGCGATTATACACTGCCGCATATTTGTGAATCTTTTTTCCTCAACGTCAAAGTATTGAATCTTACTTATTAACCACAGGATGAACTTTCTAAGATTGCTTCTGTGTCTGTTAGGTTGTTTATTTTACCTAGCTTGAAATTTCCTTTTACGCTTTCAATGCTACGTAAAATAAACCACCATAGAGGCAAGGAGGAAGCCTTCATTAATGCCTTAGCTCCTTTGCCTTTATTCCATTGTCTCGAAGTAATTAAGTACTGTAATGACGATTTCAAAAAGAAATCTTTGGTTTTTGAATTAATACTATAAAAGCTTAAAAGTTATTACTTCTTCGGGTTTTTATTTTAATTGCTAAAATTGAACTTTCAACCAAAAAAAACTTTGTTTTTTGCCATTATACTATTTATTGTCACCGCAGATTACAAAGGTTTTCTTTTCTTCAGACTTAAGTAATTCTTTAATTTTATAACCAAGTTGTATTCTTCTTTTATATATTTTGAAATTAACTAATTGCTTTTTTTTAATTATTATTTCTTGCATTTCAAAATTGTTCGTTACAAAAGCAATCTAAGATTTTTTTTGTTACGTACTGAAATCATTTGAAATAGAGTTAACTTGTGTACTTAAGTAAATATCTTAATTTTTTTTATTGTTAAAATGCTGTATTCATTCATTAAAACCTATGTTCTTGATTAGAGAAAAGCTCCCTATGAATGGATGTCAAATGGTTTCATCTGTTTTGCATAAATATGTCAATTAGTTAAGAATAACTACATTACTTCTATTCTTTCACTATTGTTATTCTTGCAACAATTATTATACTGTTTGAAAACTTAGTTCAAAATAATTTCAACTACTTTTTAGTTCTATCATAAATACACATATGTTTTTAAGAGTAATTTTAATAGTTTCTTAAAATTCTTATGCTAAGGGGTTTCTGGAAGTAAAGTTTTTTTTTTTATAATTTTCTATAATCTTTCCATGTATAAAAATTTAATATACTGTTTTGTAGGTTTCCCTCCACCTCCAAAAAAATGTCTTTTTTTTTTAACCATTTTATTAAAAAAGTATCATTTTTTAAAAATATATCTTTAGTTCAACAACTTTACCCAACTTAAAATGTTTAAAATACTGCATTTTATACAAACATACAATGAATTTCAAGTTGAGCAAAGAAAGAAAACCATTATCATTGGTAACGTAAATCAGGGGAATTTGGTGAACTTAATTGGGGAAAAGTCTTGAAACTTTTTTTCACAGTTCCTGTCGCCACCCTGAAACACCAAATAATTCTACAAGAAAAGTAAGTTCATGTAGTACACATGAACAAATCAGTGCTTGAAAAATAGAAAACTGACTTGCAAAAACGAATGAAATTTTGAAATTTACTGAAAAGAGATAAAAATAACTTTAAAAAAATTCTTTTTAACAAAAATGTAGACCTTATGCACCTAAGGCAAGTTTTATGTATCGTAAGTTACATTTGTCTTTTGTAGGGGAGAGAAGGAAGGATTGGGACACTTTTCACATAAATGATTCTTATTCATAATCCTCTACTTATTCATAAATGCAAAAGGTCACACAATAAACTTGCATATTATAACTACATTTTAAAAATATACATAATGTTTAAACATTTTATTATTTTCACACTTGACTAATTACAAATTTCAAGAATTTTGTCCCATTCCTCCCTCTTGGGTGGGAGGAGTAGGACACATTTGAAAATTACAGAAAAAATAGCGAATGCCATAATTAGAAAGGTCAGGGGTCTGGCCAGAGCATATTTGGGTCCGTTAACGGACCCTTCACAAAAATCCGATCAACCAAAACGGACCTTTCACAAAAATCCGATCAACCAAAACGGACCTTTCACAAAATACTGATCAACCAAAACGGACCATTCACAAAATTCTGATAAGCAAAAACGGATCTTTCACAAATTGTTTATTGAAAGAGCAAATCTCAATTAAAATTATACAGCATATTTCCTGTATAAAAACGATAATGTTTGGAAACTTTTTTAAAGCTAAATTAGAGGAATCAACTAGTCAAAATCAGCTAATTTTGCAAGAGGAAAAAAAAATCGGCACCCTTGTGATGCTCTTGCAAGCCATAAATAATTACTACGGCCAAATAAATATAATGCCTGTTGTTGGTTTCTTTGAAAGAAATTAACAGCTGAAAGTCAGAAAGGCTTGTTTGTTTTATGCAACGGTGTTGTTGTAAACTTCTTTGAAAAGCATCAACACTCTCTGAATAGGCGAAGTAAGCACTTTTCTCCCACTCATGATTTAATAATCAATAATATACATCGAAATGAACTTAGAACTGCAAAGGATAGCAGGAGTGTGGGGGGGGGGATGTGATCGCTTCAGATAGAGTTGCCAAGTTCAAACGGTGCGATGCGATGCGATGGATGTTTAACTGTTTATCCCCACTTAGCGTCTGGCGGTGCGATGTTAAACTGTTCTTTTGGGAGAAAGTTATATGGGTTGGTTTTTCGATGCTAAAAAGGGAATAAACTCTTTTATTTACCGTTTTTTTTTATTTTTCTATAGATGCCTACATTTGGAAAAACACAATTTTTTACAACCAATATGAGAATCATATTTTTTTTTTTCGAGCTAACTTCGCTTGATTAGGATGCAAATAAATGAAAAGTCTCTTTATTTTTGTAACAAATCTTATTTCAAGTTTTTAAAGTTTAATTCCATTTTCTTTTATAAGTCAATAAATAAAATGCTGAATCGATGGTTTATTTTTTATTTTATTTATTTATTTATTTATTTTTTTGCTTCAACTGTATCTAGATATTAATGATATGTTTATTATAGGACTCTAAAATGCAATTCTAAAATAATTTTATCAAAAATATTTATTTTACAAACCCTTTTTATACTTTGGATGCCTTCACTTTGAGGATTGCAATCTCTTTGCATCCGCTAATGGGAATCTGATTTTTCAAACTTTCGATGTTTAGTACGCTTAGTTAAGAGGTAAACAAATAAAATATTTTTTTATTTTTGTAAAAATCACGGAGTTTATAAGTTTTAAACGAAATTGTGCTCTTAAACAGTGTCGTGGGCTAATAAAAAGTTAATTGTTGAACCCCTGCCTGAATTTCTTTTTATTGCAGTTATTTTAAGTACCTTACAAATGATATTTCAAGTATAATTTGTAACTGTAAAATGGTAGATAAATATTGGATACTTGAGGGTTGCCCATCTCCCAATGAGCGATGCCTCCCCTCCCCCCCGCTCCTCAAATACTAGAAAAACACTCAAGAATGATATTCTCAACAGAAAAGAGGAAAAAACACTCAACTTCAAGTGTCAATGATGCAGTTTCCACCATCTCAAGAGTCTAAACTTGCGTTTTTACAAAAAAAAAAAAAAAAAAAATTTAAATTATTTGATTTTTCACAAAATTAATTGATTTTTCACAAAATTATTTGATTTTTCACAAAAAACGGACCTTGTGAAAAATCCTGGACAGACCCCTGAAGGTTCACATCAAAAGAAAAACAAGACTGTGCTCTACTCGTCCCACCAACCAATTGTGGTGGCGGTAATTTCATGATAATATTTGTTTTATCTATAATGCTGCAGTCATCCTGTTGAGGAAAATTAAAATTTCCTTTCATGCCCTTTCTCATAAATTTTTGCATTGTAGCTTTCAGTATCATAAATGCTCTCCACCCTTGCAACATAGTAAACAATTGACCGCTTGGTAAGGAGTTTGACAAGCACAAATTCATTTTCTCCTATGTTTGGTTTGTCTTCCATCCAGTCAATCTCTTGTGCTATTTCCACGTCATCATTAATATGAGGATAAAATATTTCTTCATCTGAAGTGTCGTGTAAAGAAATTGACCCTTCGCTATCACTGGATTGATCTTTAAACTGAATTTTTTTTTTTTTTAACTTTTAGTTTTTTTTGTTTTTTTGCATACAGGTTTTAGTTGATGCTTTTTTTTTTCTAGTCTAGCAGCTTCTGCTTCTTCAATTTCTATCTTTTCTGGGGTATCTGTCAATATCTTTGTTCGTCCTTTCTTTCCTTTTTTTTTCTTCAGGGGATTCCTGGGTTCTGCTTTGGGAAATGGCGGTGTGTCTGCAGGACTAAGCAACAAAATATGAGATGATGATGGCATGCTAAGAACGATATTAACAAGATTGTCAGGTGGGTTAGATGGTGAAGGAAGACAACTACTGTTATTATCATTATTTACCGGCAAGGGATGGTCTGTAACATATGATGTCAAAAACTCTTCATCTCCAAACGACTCGCTGTTAAATGGATATATTCCAGGTTTTGATAAAAACATGCTTGAACATGCAAAAATTGATAAAAACATGCTTACGTAATATTTGAACAGCCCCTTTACAGAAGGGACATATTTATGGGGCATGTCCCATTCCTCCCTCTACACATTGCTTCTAAAAAATAACTTGTCACATAAACCATTCTGGTTTTAGGCTTAACTAAATTGCAGATAAATTTCATGAAAATCCGCTGAACGGTCTAGACGCTATGCGCGTCACAGAAATCTGGACAGAGAGAGATTCTGACAGACAGAGATCCGGACAGAGAGACTTTCAGCTTTATTATTAGTAAAGAAGATAAAGAAAAACAAGTTGTTTCTGAACATTGTATAAATTTCATATTTACGTAAAACATTAAAGTTTTCTCTCTTTTTTTTTTTCGGTTTGGGTGTGGGGATGACACCACAAATTACCGCCCCAGGTGACACCCTTTCCAGGTACTTTCACGTGCCATTGCTCAGTTTTCAGGGTTCTACAGCCTTGAAAGACCATGAAAATTGCTTGAAAAAAATCATTTTCAAGTGCTTGAAAAAGCTTGAAAGGTTTCTTAGTTCTTGAATTCTTTCGAAGATTATTGATTTTTGTGATATTTTTTCAAAATATTTTCAGTGCAATCTTATGAAAATGTATTTGATATGCATTGTCGGGAAAAATCCCTTTTCCATCTTGTAAATATTTTTATGTTTTTGACTGTCCGAAATTATTTTGATACATGCTACCTTAGGGGTTAACATATTTTCCGTTCAATTTCAATAAGTAATACTGGAATTTATTTTTGGAACCATGGCAACATTGAACAACTACTTGTATGACCAAGCTTTTCCGATTTTTTATAGAGATACTTTCGATGCAGTAGAACTTTTATGGAAATGTCTCATCTAATAAAAAATGCAATTTTGCTTTCCTTTACTTTATACATTATGGCCTGTTATTTATATGTTTCAATTAAATGAAATCTGTGTGCAGTATTTATAGTACGAATGTATGGTGACACCTTGAAAAACATTTTTGGTGCCTTGATGTGTACTTGAATTTTTTCTCCTTGAAGAGAATAAATGCGACTTTTTAACAAAGTTGTGAATTTTTGAATATTACATTCTGCTTGAGTGTTCCATTCACTAGTCGCTCTACCCTATATTCCTTTAAATTTATAATTATACAGCAAATAAACGTTAAGTGCCAATAAAAATGCAAGTTGTAGTTTTGTGGCAGTCAAGAAGAAATAGGATTTGACTTAAAAGATAATCAATAATGTCAAACAAGTAGAAACAAGGAAAAAAATTCAGACGCTGTTTTCATAGTTGCAAGGAACTCCTTTTTAATGCAAAAACATGTGAGCTCAGCATATGGATGTCAAGACAGCTAACAAAAGCTGAGCTTTTGTCAAATGTCTAAAATTGTTTCATTAATTTATTTAGTGAGCTTGATCTATTCAATTATTTCTTGAAACATAGAAAACATTTTAACAAGTCAAGCTTCATGCACTCTAAATGAAGCATTTGTATGTGATCAAATAAAGTGTGTCCCAAAATTAACACAAGATTTGAAATACCGCCATTTTTGCAGTAAATTGTTGGTAACCTTGAAAAAAGAACAGTTTGACAGCTGAGAGTTTAGGCTGTTTAAAAATGGAGCTTTATACAGTAACGAGTTTTCATTATTGAACAATTATTGAAAAAATAATGAAAGTTGAGGCTAACCAAGCAGTTACTGTTATCGGCGCTTAATATCGCAGCACGGTAATACACAGGTGGTTGTGGACTTGTTGACATAGACCTTTGACTTCAAAGAATCCCATAAGAAGAAATCTTATGATGTTCTAAGAAGGTTCTTCTGCCTTTATACAAATACAAATGTGACAACTAGCAACAGGCTCTGAGCCAGTTAGGCTGGTCCTAGTCAGTTTATAAGTCCCCAATGAAGATCAATGGCCCTCTTAAAGCTATCCACCCCCTTGCTCATTACCACCTCTTCCGGTAAGCTGTTCCAAGTGCCCACCTACCCTACTAAAGAAGTAATTTTCCTAATTTCCATGTTAGTCTGGGATTTGAATAGTTTAAAACAATGACCCTCGTCCTGCTTTCGGTGCAAAAATTTAACCCATTAACATCTTTCATTTTGATAAATTTATACAACTCAATCATGTTCCCTCTAATTTTCCTTTGCTCCAGGCTATACATATTAAGTCTGTTACCATAGTCTAAATCTGAAAGTCCCCTTATAAATCTAGTAACCCTTCTTTGAACCTTTTCAAATACAGAAATATCTTTCCTGAGGTAAGGCGACCAAAACTGAACAGCATACTAAAAAGGAGGTCTTACTAAATTCCTATGCAAAGGCAGAAGAACCTTCTTAGATTTGTTTGAAATATATATCTTGATAAACCCAAGCATTCTGCTTGGGCAACCCAAGTACTGCCAAGTTATATAATAGTAAGACCTCATTTGGATTATGCTGTTCAGTTTTGGCGTCCTAATCACAGGAAAGATATTTCTATGTTAGAAAGAGTTCAAAGGAGGGCTACAAGACTAGTAAGGAGACTTTTAGATTTAGATTATGATACCAGGCTTAAAAGGCTTATTATGTGTAGCCTTGAGCAGTGGGGAGTCAGAGGGGACATAATTCAATTGTTTAAATTTCTCAAAATGAAAGATGTTAATTGGTTAAATTTTTACACGGATAGCATTAGAAGGTGCCATTGTTTTAAGCTATTCAAATCTCAGACTAACCTGGAAACCAGGGAAAATTACTACTTTAGTAGGGTCATGGGCACTTGAAACTGGTGGATAGCTTTAAGTGGGCTATTCATCTTCATTGGGGGCTAATATATTGACTAGGACCAGCCTAGCTGGGCCCAGAGCCTGTTGCTGGTCGTCACGTTTGTATTTGTTAAATCACGCGATCTAGGTTCTGCGGTGCCAATTCTGATCACCAAAGTGAGAGTACATGACCATGAAATTCCTCATGTAGTAATTGAATTGTTTCACTGGCTGTATGGTAGCATATCACTCCATTTTTACTAACCCTAGCTCTCAGCTGTCAAATTGTTCTTTTTTCATGGCTGCCAACAATTTACGGCAAACCGGTGCCAAATTCAAATCTTGCGTCAGTTTTGGGACACTCTTTATGTATGTCTCTCAAAAGATAACGACGATGCTTGGATTCCAATTTTGAAAAATAACAGGGTTGTTCGGTTTAAACCACGTTGATTTAAACCATGGTTTTAACCATGGTTTAATCCAATTGGTTTTTTTTTAGAAAAACCATGCAGTTTTTTTTTTAAATGTTTTTTTTTTTTTAAAGCCAAAAAAAAAAAAAATCCATTTTACAGGTTTACATTATTTTCCCACACATATTGAAAAATGTAAAATTCCATTTATGCTAAGTTCCTAGCTAAGTTGCGGAGATAAATACTAAAATTGCAAAGTTGCTTCTTCAAAATGTATTACAAGCTTTAATTGAAAAAAAATATTAATGTATTTCTTATTTCATATATGAGCCATAAAGCAGATTTTAGTCAACTTCCATCATTGTGCTTAATTTACATGATTAGTTAAGGTTTACTAAGGATTGAATCTTTTATTGTAGATGCAATCCATTATATTGCTCACTCCTGTTGCAGGGGTGTGACATTTTTGCCCATTTATTTGCACTTTCCTGGAATTTTAACTTTGACTTGTAAGGTAATCAACAGTCTAATTTAATTGTTTGCACCTAAAAATTAAGATTTGTTCTGCAGGTGAACACAAATAATATTTTTTGAATCAAATTTTTAAAAAAAGTTTATACTTCATATTATGATACATAATAGTTCCTTATATTATAATGTAGGAAGATTAAAAGACAAATTTTTAAATTCCCAGAACAAAATGCAAATGTATGTGTAAAAATTGATTTCACATATAAACTACACTCTCCATTGGTGTTTTATTTTTATTTATTTATTTATTTATTTTTTTGGATTCTGTGTGCTCAAAAGATTTTGATTGGCTATACACCTATGCTGCTTTATGATTATTGGGTGCAGATAAATCTTAGTTTTTTTCCCCCTTTTGTTCATTGGAATTGGGATTTTGGTATTTGCTTTGGCTTAGCTAACCTGTGCAGTTTACAAAAGTTACTTACTCATATTGTTTTAAAAATGTCTAATTCTGGCAGGAAAAAAGACCTAATCTGGCTTTCATTAGATGAAATCAAAAATGAAGCCAGTATTTCGTATCATAAAGAGTCTATATATACATGCATACTAATATGTTAATCAAGTCAAACATTTCAATCACTATTTCCCCGCAGAAAGCTATTTTAATTATTTAATTTAGTTACAAGATTTTGTTCTAATCTCTTTAATTAATCAAGAAATTAGGTATAATGTGACTATTGAATAACCAGGGTTCGTACGCTCCGGGAATTCCGGGAAAACCGGGAATTGTCAGGGAAAATAACACTGTCAAAAATGTCAGGGAAAAGTCAGGGAGTTTTCAAATTTTGTCCTCCAAAAATTTTTTTTCCATTTTTTTCCCCAAGGAATTAAGTACCATGAGATCTAGTCTTCGTTTTTATTGTGATTTCACGAAAAAAATTGCAAATTTTTATCTAAACCGACGCTGGCACTTAAAAACTGCGATCGAGAAATGAACATTTTTTTTTTCACAACGAAAAATTCGCCAAAAGAGCGAAGATTTTCTTACACGGAGTCAGTGAGGGGAACGCATGTGAACTATCTTTGGCATTTCTTTCTACTGCCTAAAATTTTAGATGGGTTGCCACAACATTCTATTCGGTTCAGGGTTCGTACGCTCCGGGAAAACTTGGAATTATCATGGAAAATGACATAGTCAAAAATGTCAGGGAATTTTCCAAATGTGTCCCCAAAATTTTTCTTTTCCCAATTTTTTCCCAGGGAATTTGGTTTTATGAGATCTAATCTTCATTTTTATCGATGTATTTAAAAAAAAATTGTAACAATTTTAAAGCAATGAAAAAAAGTGGCGACCCAAAAAATCTTCAGTAGCTGCCGTTTTTGGCTCTCAGTAGTTCCCAAGGGAAAAAAAATCAGGTGAACAGCAATTATGCACAAACTCAAAAGGAGAGAAGACAATTTACTGCTTCGGAAGCACAACCTGTAGATGGAGGAAGGTCGATCGGGGAAAATAGTTTTTTTTTTTTTGATCGGAACATCATTTCAGCTACGTGTGAAACGTAGTCGCCATCTTTGGTCATTCACAAGATAGATGTAGATACGATCCTAAAATGCCTAAGTTTCTAAAAACAAAGCAGAATTGGATGTTTTCTTTAATTGAAAACTGACGAAAATAACAAAAAATGGTCTATAAATTGTTTTTCTATTGTTATTTAAAATAATTTTCGTGAGAAATGAAAAATTTTGTTCTTAAAACTTAATCTTATCCTCACTGCCTCGGACGCAAATGTGATAAAAACTTTTCAATGAATTGTAGTTTCATGAAGATTAATTATTTTTTAATTGTCTTCATGTGACAAATTAAAAAAGTTATTTCTTATTTTTGGGCATAGCCGCCATATTTGGTCATTCCCAAGATGGAAGTACACAAGACTTTTTAAGTGCCTAAGTTCCCGAAAACGGCATTGGATGTTAATTGCAATGCAAACTATTGAAAACAACACAAATTGTGCCTTTTTTTCCGGATAATTTGTAATTATTTTCTGGAAAAATGCAAAATTTAATCTTCATAACATTTTTTTGTTTTAATTGATTTAGACTCTTATGTGCTAAATACTGACTATTTTGCTTTTATTGTATCCTTTTAAGGATTATTAATTATTTATTACTACTTTTATACTACAAATCCAAAAATCTACATATTATTTTAAATTTTTCACTTTGTCGCCATATTTGATCGTTTGCACAATGGAAGTAGGCTTAAACTTCCAGAAACAGAATTGGATGTTTATATCAATGAGTAACATTGAAAATAACATTAAAATGTGCAAAAAGTTGTGAATTTTTGAAAATTAACTAATACTTTCTGGAAAAGAAAATTTGAAATTTTAATGTAAGCATCCTTTAATATGTGAAAAAAAAAAAAGATTATTGGCATTGGCCTATGATCGGCAGATGTTGATTTTTGTTACTATGCATTACATGGTATGCCAATTGATGCAACAAGTTAACCATATTTATACTAAAATTTAGCTTTGCATTTTGCTCAATATGTTTTGTGTAACCTACTTATAAGAAAATAAAAAGTATTGTAAACCAAAAGTGGATGCTAAAAGGTTGCTGCAGGACTACAGCAAAACGCTATAATATTACGCGTGACATCAAAAAAAAAACGCTAAAATAAGTTGAAAGTACTCTGTTTTCAACAAATAGTAAACAAATTAAAACAATTTTGAACAAAATGTTTTAAAAAGACTTAAAATTTTGACAGAGAAAACAAAGGAAAAAAAATCCAAGGTTTTTTTTTTTTTTTAAATCTAAGGGGAGAAGTTTCAGTTCTTCTGCATTGCTACTTTAAACAATTTTAATTATTTTGAAAATATTACTATTTAAACTTAAATTTTTAATGAAGCGAGTAACCTGGAATTTTCTAAAAAACAACCTGGAAAACCTGGAAAAGTCAGGGAACTTTCTTTAACCAAAAGTGTATGAACCCTGATAACTGTTAATTACATGGAACCTTAATTACCTTCGGAAAATTGTTTTTCTCGCAAATAGTATTAAAACCAAAAAAAAAACGGTTTAAACCAAAAAAAAAAACGTTTTTTTTTTATATTTATTTTTTTTGAAAAAAAAAAAAAAAAAACGTTTTTTTTACCAACCCTGAAAAATAATGTACTGAGAACCTTTGCTAGCAAAACTAAGATTGATTTTTAAATATTGATTACCTTTCTAAACTAAAAAGTCGACTAAATTTAACATAGTTAGTACCCAAAAGAATTTTACCGTATTGTCCATCATCCTAAAAAATAATATAGATAATGATCCAAGTAATGCAGCAATAATTACAACTTCAATATTTATAACAATTTCAACAAATAAAGAATACTTTGTCAACAGAAATTTTTTTATTTTCATATACACACCACACATTTTCAAAGAAAAACTTATGCTTTTGACTAACATGTTTTGACATGTTTAAACAAAGCAAACATTTTCTTTTTAGACTGGTAATAAGAGAGTTCGTTGATTTAAATCAGCTTGATTTAAATTGTGATTAAAATCATGATTTAAATCAATTGATTTGAATTAAATGATTTGAATTAAATGATTTTTTAAACAAAATCATTAATTAAAATCAGTTGATTTTAATTTTATAAATTAATTCTGTATTTTTAGAATGTATTGCTCTAAATTTAACTACACTGCATTATATTATCTTACAGGCAAAACTACATAGATCCCTCGTTATGTGTGTGTAACAGATTTTCACTCTTTTACTTTTACTCCAAGATTAGTTTAGAGCAAAATAAAAAATTGGAGTTTTTCTTATACACCATGACTAATATAGTTCAGAAAAGTAATTGTTCAACATATTATTTTACACTAAAAATGTGCATGATAATAGAAACCTTATCTTTAAGCAAAGCATAAAACAAAATCACATCTTATCTAAGCGTTATAACGTATTTATAAATCTTAAAATATTATTGAATAGTTAGAAAACTTATCTGAATTTTAAAAGTAAGTTGAATGGATTCATCTATTGTATAAAATATATAATGTTTATAAATGTAAAGTAATTAATATCTACAAACTTTTGAAAATGTAAAAAAAATAACAAAAATCTGATTTAAATTTTTAAAAAATCCGATTTAAGTAAAAAAAAAAAACTTACGTTTTGGATTTAAAAAAAAAAAAAGTCAAAAATATTATGAACTGTGTAATGAGGTGAGATGATTGTTTTAATGAGTATTGAGATTTCTTCTCAACATATAAATGTAAACTTTTTCTTCTTTTCTTTCTTTTTTTTTATGATCAAAATTAATTTTTATTGTTTTTGAGATTTTTTCAAGGTACTGCTTGTTGTCATCCTGTGATGGCGCAACTTTACATGTATGAAATTTACATGTATGAATGCATATTGCATGAGCCTGTATTTAGTACATAGTTTTTCAAGTGTAATAAAAATACGTGTGAAATATGCATGGTAAAATATTTAAGATAATACATACTACTATTCATTATCAAAATGTTTTTCTTGCAGTCTGTTGATGTCCTGCTCAATGAAAATCTTGATTTAACAGCTAAAATTCAAGAAACCGAAAATAAGAAAAAGATTTTCTCTGAAAAAATAAAAACAATTGAAAACATGAACATTGAAAATGAAGAAAATGTTCCTGGAGAAATTGGTGATCTTTCAGTTGCATCAGATACAAGCGAAAATTTATCGTGCAAACACTTCTGTGAGTTAAACTTCCTGCAATTAATTAGCAGAGATGATCTTGCTCTCCAGAAATGTGGATACGACAGATTTAGTGCCGAACTTCTGCCATTTGAAAAGATTATGGTATCAATGGAACCCATACATTTAGAAACTATACTATCTAGCATTTTCTCTGACAAATTGAGTTTTGCCATTAAAGACATAAGATCATTTATTACTTACCTTTTGAGGATAATTGCAACTAGTTCTGAAAAGCAATGTATAAATGCTTGTGTAATTATCCTGAAATCTGTTCTGCAAGACCATTTAAGTATAGAGGATTTTTCATTTGACTTCGTCAAGTATTTTTGTCCTCTGCTTTTCAATTATGGTAAGTTTTTAGAATTTTTCAATAGGAATTTTTATTTATTTTTTTGTTATCCCTTTAAAATTTTTCCTTTTTATCTCAAGTGCTGCCTGTAAAGCTCTGTGATTGAAAAGAAATATTTCAATAGTTTTTGAAGCACTAGAAAAGCCAGTAATAAAACAAGAAAATTAGGGACTGCTAACATTCTAAAAATCAAAAACCTTTCTGTGAAAATTCTGCTGAAATGGTTTTTCTTTTAATTGTTTTAATCTGTCAGAAAATATTTATATTGTTATTCCGAAATAAATTTACTTTATAAAAGTTCCTTTCTTCAATAGTGTCTAGAATTCTATAGTACTCAATAGACTCTAGTATTCTATACTAGATCAAGCTGGATAAATGCACAATTATTTGTGTGGTTTTTCTTTTTCTTTTCTTTTTGTTAAACAGTTGAATACACTCACATATGTGTGTGGGTATGTTCACCTATTAAATGCTTACAACTGAAAGATAAAGGTAAGACCCAGAGATTAAGCAGTTGAAGTGAAGATTAGCAAGGCTTTGCAGCAAAAGCCCAAAGCGTCCCTACCTTACCACTTTTAGCTGGCTAAAGGTGGTAGACTGGCAGTCCAAAGTTACCTTTTTATGCTGTATATAATTAGGTAGTACATAAATAAAAGTAAAGCATGCATAAGAACAATAATTTATTAATGAAATTGCAAACTCAAACTAACACAATCTGAGACATCTTTATTTTTTATTAATTATTGTAAGATAAACTTGAATGTCATTTAGAGTTACATAAAACATTTGCAGTTTTTCAAAAGCATTTTTGTTACTATGGCATTTGTAATACTCTGGGAAACCAGAATGCCCTGAATAAGTCTCTAAAATGCCATAAAGACTTTTTCTCAATTGAAACATAAACTACTTTGTTGTGTTTCTAGTAGCAAAGCAAAAAGGTTGTATAAAGCAATAAAACAAAGAACACAAGGTTGGAAACATTAACCCAAGGTGAGCCCTTGCTTCACATTCTTTCAACATTTCAGTAGATCCTTGGTAGATCCCCGCATCAAAAAGTGTTCTCATTTGATTACGTCTCCAGTGTCACATAGCGGACAAAAGTGATCGGTTAGATGTCTATGGGGTGCAGATAGGGGGCAAAGCAATAGTACCCCGTAAATAGGCAGAATGCTGCTACTGCAAGTCAATTTTGCTTTTCTTAAACATTCTAAGACTTTCATATCCTACATTCTGCTTATAATTTTTAACCTTAGCATTTTATTTTTAAGCATTAACTTGAACATTTTTATGAGGTGTGATTAATGTATCAGTCAGTATACCTTGAAGAATGCAGACTACTTTTGAGTCTTTAAATCTACATTGCTAACTGCTAAATAAATATCTGCTTCTGGGTACTTGATATGATGATTGGTCAAAAATTTATTCAGCAATATGCCTTAAGTTTGTTGGCTTGACTAAATTTATTGGATTGGATTGTTATTTCTTCTGTTCCAACTTTTGCTATGCACCAGATGTTGATTTTTTTCACTTAAATACAAGAAAGTGTCATTGACATGATACACAGAAAATTTGACTCCACCTTCACAGTTGAAAGTACAGTGAAATCCACTTAATTAGACCACCGGTTAATCGGACCAGCGCTTATTCAAACCAAATCTTAATGGACCAAAACAAATCCCATTACGTAGTCCTAATATTATTCGCTTATTGGGACAAAAGATCCGTTGAACATGAGAACAAATTGGAAAGCAAATTTAAATTGCTCATTTGAAGAGAGTTTCAAGTGAGTCAACAAACTTAATAGTTAGTGCAATAAAAATTAATTATAGTTCCTTGTAACTTTCAACTAAACCCAGCGATCAGTATTTACTGAAAATAATGGTTAACGAAACTTCCATTTCATGGCGGCACTGTTCCAACAGAAATCAAAATTTCAGTAAAATTTCAAATTTCTTCAATTTAGTTGTAAAATTGGTCATTTACATTTCTTGGAAATTTTTAACGACTGATTAGTACTTTTTAGCACTTTTTTTTCTCACTCACATTTTTAGCTACTTCTGACTGTGGAATTGAATCGATACTGACTGGAAGGACCGTATCGGACTGGGACGAGTGTAAAAAGATTATTTGCTTTACTTTAATTTATTTTTTAATCAAAAAATTTCGTAAACAGCAATTTTTCTTCTTTGTATGCTCACCACATACATGGGACTCACAATAATCATAAGGGCATTTATATATCTTGTGTATAGCATGTTCAGTCAAGCTACACAGGTCCTGTTTACTTATCAGACCAGCCGGTTAGTAGGACCAAAATGGTCCAGTCCCAATGTTATTAACCCTATTAACCGGAATCGACTGTATTAGGCCCTGTATCTTTTACTGCAGAATCCTGCTTATTTCTATGCAATTTGCTATTACTTGTGTACTTAAATCACACAGGAAATAAATTGAATTTTTCTTAAAGAATTGAAATACTTTGTATTTTTTTCTTAATAGGAGTTGATATCAGCAAGTGTCCATTTGTGGAAGTGAGAAGTCAAATTGAAAGAAATAGCAGATGTGAACAAAAGCATGTGAACAGCAGAATGCCGGAAGCTTTTGAATACAACTTGTCATCTTTATTAAAAGTTTTAGAACTGTGCATCCGTTTCTTAAAGTTTCAAAGTAAAGACTTCAAATATATGTTTTTGAGCCTGATATGGTTAAGAATAGATGATACTGTATGTAATGAAGCCATCTTTGAAAGCTTTGAAGATTGTATTGTTAGTATTTTGTGTCAGATTGAAGAGATTTCTTCAGGACATGCTTTGGTAAGTGAAATTTGTCATTTTTATTTAGAACTTTGCAGCTTCAGAAACATTTTTAAATGTACTTCTTATAGTTATCATCTCTTATTATCTTAATACTGTATAGCAGGGCTTCCTAAACTTTATAGCTGGGGGGGGGGGTTTGGAGCAATATTAAATGAGGATCCCTGAGTGTACAGATATAGTCAAACTCTCTTATAACAAGCCTGGATTTAACAGGAATCCGGATTTAGCGAGAAATTCGGAAATACTTAATTGGTCAAATCTTAAGTCTATGAGAGCATAACTCGCTTTTAACGAGCAAACCCCGCTTAAAGCAAGCACTATTTTTGTGTTTTATAATATTTCTATTGACTTCCCCAGCTCGGTTGATCCTTTTTCAGTAAATTTTCTTTAACATTCAGCAGTCAACCGAAAGTTAGAGGTAAATCATAAATCCTGAGAACAAGCAATGACTGCATGTTTTTAAATTTGTGTGGTATTTAAAAAGTTATATATGTGTGTATACGTATATTTCTTCAAAACAATGACACATAGACATTTAGACAGTTCTTGGAAAATTAACCAACTTCTTTGATACTGTACAGAAATTAAAAAGAAGGAAAAATGCAACTGTGATGAATTTTAATGATTTTTTTCATGAACTTGTTTTTTACGAGTACTTGGTTAAAGCAAGCAAATATCACGGTCCCTCTGCAATCGTTACAAGCGAGTTCAGCTGTACTTGTAATTAGAAGATAAGTGAACTTAATTAAATTAACCATTACTATGTAAAGGGAAATATCACTATTTTATACAAATATCAAGTACAAATATAAAAAAAAAACAGGCAGAAATCAATAATTAACAAAACGATTAAAGTTAAAAATTTAACCTCAAACTAAGGGGAAAACTGAGATTGCTTTGACTGATGCAATTTGATTTAATATATTGGGTTTATTGTTGACAGCTGGAGTTGAATATTAGGAACAGCATCTAGACAGCTTCGGTATTTAGTTTTGGTGGTTGCATTGGTTGAAAATTCAGATTTTCACTGATAAGTTATGTGAATTGGAAAAACAGGCTTTACTTTTTTAATGATTGGTGTTTTTTGTTTTCCAGCCAAAGCCAAAAATGGAACTAAGCACAGACGGACAAAAATTATAAAATGGTAGGACCCAAGTAAAACTTGTAGGGTCCAAATAAATTATTTTTTCAGAGTTTGTGAGAAAAATTCAGTCTTGACATGGTTTTAAAACAATATTGTTCTGAAAAAACTAATCCCCAAAGTATTTCTTTTTTAGTTGGACACTCAAGGTAAAGTATGTATCCTGGAAAGTTGATTTCAAGAAGTACCTCTATCAAGCATTCTTATTCACAGGACAACAGACTGCTTGGTTTTGTCAAAGCAGATAACGATACGACCACCTATGCATGATCTTGCCTCATTGTACCTTGAGATGTCGGGGAGTAGGACTCAAAAGACAACTCCTTATTTGAAGGAGAAAATTCTAGTTTTGAAAAGCAAAATTTAAGTTTTACTTAATTTTTTTTTTCGAAGTTTGCCATGGATCCCCTACTAAGGTTCGATCGACCTCCAAGAGGTCCGTGGACCACAGTTTGAGAAGCCCTGCTGTATGGAAATTTGTAAAATGATACACTTTCCTTTGCTATAGTGAGGGACATTGGAAAGATATTTGCATGAAATCACTTGAGAGCTTTATCCTCATTCTGAAATCAAGTAAAAGATTCAAACTCATTCTAAAATCACTTGAGAGGCTAGATTCTGAAGTCACTTGAGATTTCCATTCAATTGTTGGGCATTTTATATTGAAACCACTTAAGAAATTCACTCTTTCTCTATTTTGACCATCCCTTATACGGCACCTTGATGTACAACAGATACACCGTGCATACAGTCAGTGCAGGCAACCTCAGGGTGTCTCTTGATATTTTTGAGTTTGAGAAACTACATATTGATCAGTTTCAAGTCCAGAAATTTCTCATTTCCTTTCTGGACAATTTATTAAGTATTGAAAACTGTGCTGCATATGTATTTCACTTTTTTTTAAAATAAATACTCTGAGACCAATATAAACAATAATTATTTCAATCAATTTCAAAGGGTTTTTTTTTTTTTTTTTGGCATTGTCGAGAAAAATGCTTTGAAAAAAACTAGCGCAGGGAATCTCTGTTTTAACAGCAGCTTAATGCAAAGTTGGCTAGTGAAAAGTTAGGTTGCAATAATCACTGAAATTAGCCCAAAGTTGCCAATTTGTATGATGACTGCACCATATTCCTTAAACTGAAACTGTACCTGAATTTTTACAACATATTCCCGTATTATTGTATGAAAGATGACTTAATGATTACAAATTTTATTATTGTTCAAATATTTTTTTCTAACCTTTGAGTCAATGAATTTTAAAATATGTGCTATTATTTAAGTTAATAGTTTATTCTTCCCCTTTTATCTTAAAATTTAGTCATAGGTTGTGAGAACAAACTGCATAACATTTATTACTATGTAATGTGTTTTAGGATTTCAAGGAGCACTTTTTACAAAATGTTACTCAAGCATTTTTTTTTTCGATTAGAGGTAAAGGTGTCCCTCATAAATGATCATAATTTAGAAGTAGGAATTTCGGTAGTATTTCATACAAATATTTAACGTTTTCAAAATCATATATTTATTCTTTAATTTTTGAAATTTTTCAGTAAAAATAGATGCATGATTGAAAATTATATAATGCTTTATGGAAAGTACAAGTAACAAAGCAGTAATTTGGTACAGTCATAGAAAAAAAAACGAAACACTTTTAATTATTCGGCTATTATACATGCTAGAAAGGAAAGAAAGGTGTCATCTGACATGGTTTAAAGTCTTCTTTAAAACTACGTAGGTAAAATTTTGATAAGGGACCATATACAAAGTAAAATTAGCACTAAGTCTTGATTTTCAAATAGGAACCCCTATTTTTTGCTACATAATTATGTTTAGACAGCAAAGTGTAGCCCAGGTATGAAATTTCATTGCATTCCGTGCAGTAGAACAGAAGTTATTAACGGAAAACAATTTAGGGACCGTCACCACATTGAAAATGCTACTTTCAAGGTCACGGCTTATCAAGTAGTGGAATGTAAACTAAGAACGAGATTATCCAGCTCAATTCATTTTTTTTTCAAGTTTACCTTTTTTTTTCGTAATTCGGTATTTTTTGGCCGATAATGTTGCGCCGAGGCGATTTAGGGTCAAAAACTTTTTTTTTTTAAAAAAACAGTAAAATATTTACTGATTTTTGTCTGTCTGGATTAACCTTAGAAAGACGGATGGGTACTGGCGGTTCCCTCGTATAGATCGTTGTAAATAAAATAATGACTTACTGAAAGTAATGGAATTTTTTGACTTTTCATAATATGAACCTATTGGATTGCTTATTTAATCATTCAGCCATTAGCCTCATAGAAATGTAAATTGAACCTTATACCTAGATAGACCTGTAAATATGTTTGATAAATGTATTGAACCTATGTTACTGGTTTATTTTGAAATGAATAGAAGGTCTTTTGATGTAAAATGGAATTCGCGTTTTTAATTTCGCAGAACATCGAAAGAAGTTTGGTATATTTCATACAAAAATATAAAAAATATACCGCCTAACGTGGGAAAACGCAGCATTAAATAGATTGGTGACTCGAGCAAAGCAAGGCCCGTTTATTCCGTGAAAATTTGCTTTCAATACATAAAATGAACCAAATATCAATCTAATAAATAAAACAGAGACATGAGAATATAAATACCCGTTGATGCACAAACATTTCATACTCAAACTTTATTTGGGAACGTTTGGCTATTTGAATTAACAAAGTTTACAAACACAGTAGTTGTTCTAGCGGCTTCATTTTAATCAAAAAACAGCAATTTGTTTTTAATCCAAATTTGATGTGAAAGATCACAATGATTGGTATTATTAAAAAAGCATAACACAATCAGCGGTTTTGGTCAAACATGTAATGTCTCTTAAAAGCAATTTAGGTAAGTAATTTCCCAATGTTGTTTCTAGCAACAAGATTCGAGATGGTCCAACCCGTAATATAAAAAGAGAAAAGTCATTTTAGCTTAAACTAAGGTGAACCAAAATCAAACTTCTTGTCAATTCTCTGATTTTGTAACTTTGCACTACTTTTGTTGCTTTGCAAAGCTAAGCATTATTTGATTTTGTTTTGCGCACCATATACTTGCTTGTGAACATTTCCCATAGTATCAGACAGTAGGCTGTCGCACCTATACTAAAACTACGCGCAGCATACCTACAGCCGGGTTAGTCTATCCAGAGGACTCAATTTCGTCTCTATTGTAGACTTGAGTATCTGGGTTCAGAACTGATCGTGCTCGAGGCAGAAGTCATGTCATTGAAACTGAGAGTGCGAACAAACTGGTAGGTAAAGTAAATTTATCTGTTGTATTATTTACGGCCTCTAGATGGTGAAATAAATTTTCTTTATCCACCAGTTTGTGTGAACTCTCAGCCTCAATGACATGACATCAGCTTCCTTGTTTGGTTGATCCTAGTTCAGGACTGTCATGTCCATGAATAGGAAGACTCAGATAGTGTTTGGAGGGGATAACCTAACCTAATCTAACCTATAGTGCATGGGAAACATTCATCTCCGCGACGCTGGTCCGTGTCGCCCGTTCTTTGCTTAAAGTGAAAGATCAGAGAGCCCAATATTCAGAAATTCGTTTCTGAAATACATGCATATAATAAGATAGGCATCCAGGAGTTGATAACAATTTTTTTATTATAACTTTCTTTCTTTTTCCATATTTTTCCATGTTATATAAAAAAGCAGAAAATATTTTGAAAATTAATCTTTGGCTTGCGAGAAAGATTTTAATGTGAAATGCACGGATAATGACAGAGAAAGTAAATAGAAAAATAGTATTTAAATTACAATTAAAAATAGACGAAAACTCTACTTAATCTTACGCCCAAATTACTGTTTTGTTAAATCTTTGACGAAGTCAAAAAAAAAAAAGTTCACAATCAGCCACAACAACTACACTATGTGCAGAATTTGGGCTCCACCACTGCCACTCTGGCGACTGACATGTCCTCTGTTAGATCTTAACACATTGAAAAAAATTCAAACACCTTCCAATAATAATAATAATAATAATAATTCGTAGAAATCAGCAAACTGATCTAAGAGCAAATATTATTTACTGACTCATATGGATTGCGTTAAAGGAGAAATTTCACGCTGTCGGCTATGTTTCGAGTGCTTTTCGCCGATTTAGACATTGCAATAATTTTACGTTTAGCAAATTATCATTGAGATTAGCCATTCTACACTACCTATTGCAACATGACAAGCAAGACTATGAGGTTTTATTGTAGATTTTTGTGAGAGAGTTGTGTATGTTAATTTTTTTTCAGAATTATTTTTTTTACAAAAGGCATTGGTCAATGCAGAAAAAAAAAGTCGTATTTTACGTGTAGTTTTTAATTTAAAATGTTTTGTAAAATATTCTTTTATTAGGCAATGAAATAGTGTTTCGCATTATTTACATATTGACGTTTAAACGGTATCCACAAAAAACTGACGATTGCAATATTGTGTTGTTCTTCTGCATAGACAGAGAATAAATTTATACATTAAAAAAAATCATAGACGTAATTCTAATGTAGAAAACCCACGTTATTATTGGCTTGCTTATTTTGTTGAACAATTTTTTTCTTTTTTTACGAAGAAACTTACTTTCATAATTTCTGTTTTAAAAAGGTATACGGTCCCCTAAAATGGGAAAAAATTAATTTTTAAGCACAGCGCGAAAACTACTGAATATTTTGAGCTCAAATTTTGGATTCCCACATAAAAGCTCATCTAGATTGTTTTTCTCTTAAAATTTAATATGGTTTCAGATCATATTTTTTTCAAAAAATTATATCATAATTCAAAAAAAATCTAAATTTACATTTTAGTTGTTGTAAATGATGTTTTTAGTATTGGGCCGTTTCATATTTTAATATAAAAAAACAATCTTTGCCGTTCTTAGTCTAGTTTATGTGTTATGTGTAAAAATATCAAAATATGTTTTAACATTACGAGAGGGATTTTTCAAAACTCAATTCTGAAGTAACGGCTGGATCAATTTTAACAAAAATTTGTATACTATGTTAAAAATGGATGCTAATTACAAATATGTGATAAAAAGGGGGGGGGGGGTTCCCATTGAAAATTTTGAAGTTGATGCTCGTTTTAATATGAAGAAGACCCCTCAACAACAATTTATCAACATAATTATGTAGAACACATTATTCCTGAAAAAATAACACCTTACACCTGTCTCTAATGTCAATAGTCTGCAAATACGAACAAGTGTTTCGTTTTTTTTTTCTATGACTGTACAATGCTTTAATAGAGATTAAGATTAAAAGGATGTTTGAAATAGGAGGGCTCCCGGGTTTTTCATCAGAAATTCAGGTGAACTGGCTTTTTCAAAAAAAAAAAAAACGTTTTTTTGTCTAACCCTGATTCTGCATCCTCTGATTCTTTTATGTTGTAAAATTGCTGTTGCAAAGTTTTGCTGGTTGCTGTTTAAGTTATCCATAATGCGGACAATCAAAATTAGTATTAAAACTTGATCTCTTTTTTCTAGGTTTTTTTACTTTTGATAGTGTTACAGCTGTAGTGTAACTAAAACTAGATCTAAAAATGTTTCCCTCAAAATTTCATGCTTACATATCTGTATGTGTTTTATTTAATGTAATAAAAGTCAGGTTTTTATTCTGAATGTATATTTTTAAAAATTTTCTAGCTAGTTGAAATTGCAGAGGCTATCATTTCTGTGCAGTGTTATTCTGACAAGAATAAATGGAAATTTTTATGCAAAATGACTAAAGTGATACCATATGCAGTAAGAGAAGGACGATATTTACGCAGGCTGATATCTTTTAATGCTTTAAGAGCAATGACGCAAAATATTACTGCTTCTGAAGAGAGAGGAGTGAAAGAATTCAGTGTGAGTAACGTTATTCTTAATTGGTATTTTATTCTGTGATTGTAACGAAGGTATGCCCCGATTAATTGTCAGTATCAATTATTGGGCCACTTTGCCGATTATTTATAATTGGTCAAATTTTACCGATTAATCAGCAGAATTTTTTTTTTTAATGTATTTTTTCCAAGTATAACCTGCAACAAGAAAGTATGTTGAATGCATTTATTAACTATAAATAAATGTAATTTTCAGCAAACATTACTATAAAATGTAGTAGAGTGTACAGAGTAAAAACAGAACAAGTTGTTTAGAAAGTGTAAAACTGAATGAAATATTAAAGAATAATCTTCACAGCCAATGTTCACATAACATTTCTATGAATTCGTTCCAGGACTTTTAAATTGGAATAAGAAAAACATGAGCCCCCCCCCCCCTCCCCCCATCTCTAATCAGCCAACCATATAAAGAAGTACTTTCAATCTATATGCATATCAAAGCAATATTTATCCCACCCTAGGATCTCCTCTCCCACTCTTTTCACATCACCTGTCTTGCAGCTACTTCTTGTTTTTGTGTTATTTATTTATATTTATCTTTTGAAGAACAGAAATGTGACAAATAAACAAATGTGTATATTAGGCGGTGAGAAGCAAAGGGATGCAAGATGCAAAATTAAAAATTTTCAGATAACGAATAAGTAGGGGGGGGGAACCTCTCCTCCATCTTGAATCCCTGGAATTGTTCTTTTTTTGCATGAAATTTTAATTTTTTTTTTTTTCCTGCTTGATATAGTTTGCTTTACTTCTGTTTCCTTTAGAAAAGGAAACCTTCATATAGAATAGGGAACTAAAATTCTAAAGACCTTCTAACAAGCAGAGCGGAAAATGTTTGGTGTATTTTTTTTAAGGGAGTGGCAAATGAAGAAGATCGGCGCAAAAGTTAGGAGGAATTACAGAATGATCTTACTTTCTCTTATCCTATAAAGGGGGGGGGGGGGTTATAATCGATGGGAATGGTTTCTTAATTGGAATTTCACTATAAATTTACATTGGGACAATTTCCTGTTAATTTACAAAAAAATGTTTTATTTTCAATTGTTTTATCATTTAGTATGATAAATTCTTTTTGTTTATTTTTAAGCAAAAATTTGGAACATTAGTTGGCACAAAAGCATTATCAACTGATTGATTACTAATGTGGACAATATCTGTATTGATGGAAAAATTTTTAGGGTTATAAAAAAAGAAGAAAATTGTAATTTTTGGATGTGTTTTCGTAGTGTTGTAGTTTAAGGCTGTGTGTGACGATTTTTTCGTAGCACTTGGCAGCTCTGACTATATGTATGATTACATCATACATTTTACAACTTACTAATTTACAGGGTTCTTCCGCTCCGGGAAAACCTGGAATTGTCAGGGAAAATGACATTGCTTAAAATATCGGAAAAGTCTGGAAATTTTCCAAATTTGCCCCCCAAATTTTTTTAGAATTTTTTCCCTGCAAATTTTGTTCTATGAAATCTAATTTTCATTTTTATCGATGTTTCCTGAAAAAATTGCAACAATTTTGAAGCAGAATGAAGTTGGACTCAAAAAAAGTGGCGACCCAAAAAAACTATCGCAGTTGCCATTTTTTACCCTCAATAGTTCACAAGAAAAAAATTCCTCGGATGAACAGGAATTATGCAGAAACTCAACAGGGGAGAAAATAATTTACTGCTTCTGAAGCACAATCTTGAAGGTGAGAGGGTTGATCAGAGAAAATCGTTTTTCGATAGTCTTTTCAACTGCGTCTGAAACAGTCGTCATTTTTGGTCATTCACAAGATGGAAGTAGATACGATCCTTTAATGCTTAAGTTTCTAAAAACAAAGCAGAATTGGATGTTTTCTTCAACTGAAAACTAATAAATAACACAAAATGAGCTGTTTTTTTTATTATTATTATTTTGAACAATTTTCTTGGGAAATGAAAAATTTTGTTCTTAAAACTTAATCTTATCCTCATTTCCTTGTCCAAAAAATGTGTTATCCTCAAATGTGCTAGAAACTTTTCAACTAAACTGTAGTTTCATGAAGATTTATTATTTTTAAATTGTTTTCATGCTACAAATTCAAAAAATTCTTTCTTTTTTTTTTTTTTTTGCCGTAGCTGCCATAATATTTGGTCATTCCCAAGATGGAAGTACACAAGACTTCTTAAGGACCTAAGTTATCGAAAACGGTATTGGATGTTTATTGCAATGCAAACTATTGAAAAAAACGCAAAATTTGCCCTTTTTTTCGGATAACTCGTAATTATTTTCTGATAAAATGCAAAATTTTATCTTCAGAACATTTTTTTATTCCAATTGATTTAAGGCTTATGTGCTAAAAACTTACTATTTTGTCTTAATTGTAGTTTTTTAATTATTATTAATTATTTAAAACTACTTCTATGCTACAAATTCAAAAATCTACTTATCTTAAATTTTTCACCTAGTCGCCATACTTAGTCGTTTGCACAATGGAAGTAAAAGTAAATTTCCAAGAACAGAATTGGATGGTTATAGTAATATAAACAATTGAAAGTAATATAAAGTGTGCAATAAATTATGAATTTTAAAAAATAATTATTTTCTAGAAAAGAAAAGTTTTAATTTTAATGTATGCAACCTTTAATATGCGAAAGAAAAAAAAACTGACGAAGACACACTAAAATAAGTTGAAAGGACTTTGGTCAAGTAGTAAATGAATTAAAACAATTTTGAACAAAATGTTTAAGAAGAAACTTCAAATTTTGAGAAAGAAAAAAAAAATTCCAAGATTTTCTTTTTTAAATATAAGGGGAAAATTTTCAGTTCTTCCGCATTGCTACTTTAAACAATTTTAATTATTTTTAAAATATTGCTATTTAAACTGAATTTTGAATGAAGCAAGTAACCTGGAATTTTCTAAAAAACAACCTGGAAAATCTGGAAAAGTCACTGAATTTTTTTTAACCACAAGTGTATGAACCCTGTAATTATTTATATGAAATAGTATTTGATTTTTAAAAAAAGGTGTGCATGCTTTTTTTTTTTTTTTGCAAACTGATGGTTGAAGTGATGTTATTTTTTAAACTTAATTTTTCTATTTCGACTAAATATACACATATATACAATAATGCAACATCTTTCATGTGTTGATTCTTTTCCCCTTTTAGAATAGTGCTCTTAGATAACTTTATAATTTCTTGCAAAGAATGAAAGTCTTGGACTAAATGGTTACCAATAATTTAAAAAGAAATTCAAATTAGAAGTGCTCCTAAATTAGCCTACTGACTACAAACTGACCATCCCTAATATTTTAAAATTTCCATGCTTAGTTCACGTTATGTAATTTTATTCACAATAATATGAAAATTGGCTCAAAGAAATTAGATGAAATTTCAAAATTATTTTGGGGAAATTAGAAAGGAGAAGAAAAATAAATCGTGTCTCATAAATTAACTATTGACTACTTCTTAAGGCAAAATTATAAAATGAAAAAAAGTGACTGCGAAATTGGTAGTATTAAAAATAATTGTTATGTTATCAACAGCCAATTAATCAGTAATGGGCCAATTTGCTTATTGGTGCATCCCTAGTTCAAACCTCTGTGGTTGTTTAGTTAACAACCGAAGTCTAACAACCAAAAAGTGAAAAAAATTTAAAAGTGAAGTGGGGATTTGTCCATTTTGCGACATTCATACAATAAAATATAACAAAATTTCCTCTGAACCGACCATTTGACTCCCCAAGAAAGAACACTAGTCAAATTCTTCCAAAGCGTAAGTCAAATCCGTGTCCATCTATAATATTATCCATTTCAGTTGGCAAACAAAATTTCCTCTGAACCGACCACTTGACTCCCCAAGAAAGAACACTTGTCAAATTGTTACAAGGGGTAAGTCAAATCCGTGTCTATCTATAATATTACCCATTTCAGTTGTCACCCCCCCCCCCCAAAAAAAATGTTTAACGAGAGAGAATAAACCAGCAAACTTTAACTATATTTCCTAACAAATTAATCTAAACTGCATACAACATGCATTTAAATCCTTCACTATATGTGCTTTCAGTTTTAATTTCATATCCAGTTTGACGGTTAGAGTTAGTTGATCTCACTATAGCAATTTTTGAATTTTTTTTTTTTAATGCTTTCAGGAAAACCAAACGGAAATTATCTTTTTTTTTTGTTGTTGTTGTTTGTTGTAGTTTAGTTTTGAGAATCTGAAACACTTTTCAAAAGTCAGATTGAGTTTTGCAAATTTTTGAAATTCTTAACACTTGTGAAACAATGATACCATTAAAAAAATTTTTTTTAATTGGCAAGAGTGCCAATTTTGTAAATTTGTAACTGTGAAGATAAATTCTCCTCTTTAGTCAAAAATAGTAGCAGATAAATCGGTATTTAAAATGATCTTACTCAAGATTTTTAAGGAAGGAAATAACCTTTTTCAAATAAAATTCAAGCATAATGGCAAGCTTTTTGCTAATCCTATTGTTAGCAGAACAAACAAATTTGAAATGGGGATTTTATGAAATGTAAGAATTGCATACAAAAATGGAAGATAGTATTTAATAGGTGGCGGAATCTCAAAAAGTTTATATGCTGCATTAAATATTTTTAAAATAAATAACATTTTCAGATAGAAAATGAATTGGAGAATAGTCAAGCAGAAACTATTTAGAGCAGTGGTGCCATATGTGGCCCACGTAGCTGATCCATGTGACCCGTCATTGTGTTCAATATTACAAAACAAAATATTTATTCTGAAACCTTCGAAACTATTGATCATTTTCATTTGATGTTATGTGATTGTTGCAAATTTGAAACCAAGTAGTGGTAAACTGGTTTCCAAAAAACAGATGCTAAGTTTGCATCATTAAAATAAGCATGTAGTAATGTTGACATGGATATTTGGTTTGTAATTGTCTTTCATTTCCCTTTTTTTCCCATGCTACCTAGGAAATATTTCAATAAAATTAAATTTATATTTTTGTTCTGACTCACGAGATTCGTCTTACCACTGATTTAGAAGATGCCTGATGACTTTTGGTGACAATATTTCAGCACATTTCTTGCCCTTAATTTTGACATTTTTGGCAAAAAACCAACTCCTATTGTTCAATAGACTCTTTATTCTCCTGAAATGTTCTCTTGTGACTTCTAGCTGTTACCCAAACTTAAGAGGTGATTGAAAGCTACTATATTTCAGATAAAGGTATACCCGCACAGCTTTGCCTGTAATAGAAAAATTAAAAGGTCTTTTGGTTCGCCAGTATATTTACAAAAAATGTATGGTGAATTTTCTCGCCAATTGGCTTGTACCCATGTTACGGTTCCACGTTATGATAATTTCGTAATTTACTCGTCCATCTTATGATAGTTTTGTTCTTAAAATTGGAATAGAAAAAGAACCACATCGAATTTTCGAAAAATCGCTTTGAGGTGCACATCCCCATGCTACAAACTAACTTTGTGCCAAATTTCATGAAAATCGGCCGAACGGTATAGGCGCTATGCGCGTCACAGATCCAGACATCCTCCTGACATCCAGACAGAGACTTTCAGCTTTATTATTAGTAAAGACAAGAATTGACATTATGGTTGCAATGTCAGCTGAGATGTACTCTAGTCCGTAAAAGGCCTTCTTGGAATGCTTCCAACAATGGCAGCACTGCTAACGGAAGTGTTGGGGAGTCCCAAGGAGATTACTTTGACAGTGATCAAGTTTCCAACTCTTATGGTTTGCTAGTCAGATTTATTGCTCATTGAAAAAGACAACATTTGATTGCTTTTCTTTTTTGCCAACTAAAAGCAGAATACAACTTCTACTCTAGAAATTTGCATGCACTAAATTCTTGATAGTCTTAAGATATATGCTATGTAAGTTGATATAAAATGACATCAGAAGCAGTTACTTGTTTTGGTTTTTCTCTCAGGATCCGTTTCTACCTTCCTATTTTCTGCCTCTCAAAACAGAATGCAACCCCGTTCCTTTGTACGGGGCTGCCGACAGCCATGGAAGCGGAGATGGGCAATGTCGTTTTTTTTTTAATGATCCCTTCATCAGAGGATTGTTTATTCTTTTGACCCGTTCACTGAAGTCATTCATTTGAACAACTTCATTCATTTAAAAATTCTGCGTGTGATCTATCTGCAAGGCATACTCATGTACATTCAAAATGTTTCATTAGATCAGTAATATTCTTTTAAGGAGAAACAACTGAAATTACCTAAAAGTTAAAAAATGTGCCTGTAGAAAATTTATCAATTTTTTACTTAGATTCAGATGTATAAAGTTATTTATATACCAACCAACCATGTATAATACTGAAATAATGTACGGAAAAAAATCAATGGTTTAGCCGGGGAACTGGAGAATTTAAGTAAAAAAAAAAACTCACCCGAATAAAAGATGGCTTCAAAATGATCCCATAGTACCCATGGGAAAAGACACCCACACAGATATTATGATGAAGGGGGAAAAAATAGACAGTAATAGTCCCTATCAAATATTCTCAGGATAATGAATGTAAAAGAACTGATTTAGAAGTCGCCAAGGTATTCAAAAAGAAAGTCAAATTAATATTGATCGTAGTTAATTGGGATGTTATAGATTGAAGATTAAAGGATCACCAGAAAAGAGATTAAAGGAATTTTTAGAAATAGTTTTGGCTGAAGAAAGCGTGAGAAGAATTTTAACAGGTGTGTGGTATAGGAAGTCAAGTGGAAAATCCTAACATTTTGTTCATAGCCTAAACAAGTTACACAAAATATTACTAATGGACTCATTGAAAAAATGCAAATGAACTACATCAGTTAAGGAAAAATAATGAACAAAGCAGAAAGTAAAAATGGTTCGAAATGAATATATTATACTGCACTGAGAAAAAAGGAAAGTTGTAATTAACTGAGAGTTAAAAATTTGAAGATGATTGCTATTAAAATTCAATACAATGTTCCAAACCATTCCCCGTTTAAACAGAGTGGTAGTTAATTTTTTAGGAGATTGTTCTGATCTGTTCATCTAAGGGGTCTTTCTTTTAGACCCTTTCATTCATGAACAACACATCATTGTTAGTTTAGTCCCAAAGCCCTTTCCCCTCATAAAATTTTTAAAATTTGTACTACCCTGATTCTAAGCTGGAAACTAGGGCCGGCCTCTAGTTTCCGATTGGGCTAACCTGGCCTCTCGTCAGCCCTACCTATGTAATTATGGGTTGTCCTGATGTGTGTTACCAACTTTTAATTTGAAAACAATTTTGAATCACCCTGTATGTATACGTTTTTAATTATGACATATTGACTTTATATAAAACTAACAAACTCTTTTTATATAAAACTAACAAACTCTTTTCAGAGCTTTATTTTATTTCTTTTTAGTTGACAGAATTGCAATCCACTATGAGATTTCTATGTGAAATGGAACCTGACAATATTATTGTGGCTGTTACATTTATTGATTTATGTTTGAAAAAAATGAAATTTGCTTCTGAGGTAAGCACCAACAATCTTTTGAAATTATTTTCTAATAGAGGACCAAACAGATGTTGTTCTGTTCAAACTTTGTAAATTGAAAAGTTGAAAAATTTCAATAAACTATCAAGTGTTTGAACCTTTTTGTTGAAAAAATAAGTAAAAAGAAAATGTTTTAAGCTGCTTGGTGTCAGAATGCGTATATTTATTACAAGTTGATTTGTCTAATGCCCATTGAGCAGTTGTTTTATTAACTATTTTTTCTCGCGTACTTGAAAGATCTTCATAGATTGTATGATTTGTTCCTTCAGCCATAATCAAAAGGATAAAATCGTCCTCAGATATAAAGTGTAAAAAACTAACTACCCATCTAAAACAAATGGTCAATCCCGCAGCAACGTCCTCCATATGAAAAAGAATAAAACAGTAGAAAGGATATCATTTTAAAAAACGATTAAGGTAAAAACAGTTCCCTGAATAAGCGAAAACCACTCGCCCTTCCCCCCTTCCTCCCGATGTAAAATAAACATTCTTCAACTAAAAAGACAGCTCTTTGCAATTTAAAATATTTCATCAAATAAACAAAAAATACGATTAATTACATTAAAAGTAGCTTTAAAATGCAAAGAAATAATCCTGCAACTCTAATGTTTATGGCCAAAGTCGCCAAGCTACCACGTTACTGTAATGCAGCCGATCAGTGAGCGAAGCCGATCGATTAGCGATCCAATCTTTTAAACGAAAACTTTTAAATCTTGCTCTCTCGCTGAGAATTTGTCTCATTATCTTTCCTTGTGTACTTGAATGATCTTCATATATTGCCTAACTTGTTCTTTCCGCCAAACAGAAAAATCTTCCACTGTGCTGATCTTTTGCATACAGAACTACCCTGTTGTAATTTATTTGGACAAAAATAAAATTTGTTTTGTCTTTAAATTCCTCCGTCTTTTCCTTTAATAATTTACTGATTAGTTTGATAATCCTTAAAGTATTCTTACCATTGGTGCCAAAACTCAGATGGATTTCAGCCGAGAAAAAAATGTTGCAGGTTACTTTCTGATCATTTGGTTAGTGAAAGAAACCTGATTTCTTCCAGTACTTAACTTTAAAATAGTATATCACAAGACCTAAAATCATTGCTTTCAAGAGAGAGAAATAAAAGCTTCACGCTCTCTCTCTACGTTTTATCTATTCTCAACTGACATATCACAGTAGAAAATTTCATTGCAAAAAGCAGAGCTGACTTTCTTATTTTCCTTTGGCAATGGGTTAAATATTTATTTCAGTTCTCGCTCAACGATAGGTTAAAATACATATTAGTCGTTTGGGAGCTATAATCATCCAATGTTTAAATTAATTAACAGCAACGTTTCCGATTCGATCCATCACGCTTCAAAATCATGCTTGCCACAGCTTAATTACACACAAAAAATTTGATCAAAATCGGTTCAGCTGTTTCAAAGCCTTTTGGTGGCAAACGTCCGCACAGAAGATTTTTATATATTAAGATTCATAGATGAATTTACATCTGTCTCTCTCTCCCCCCCCCCCCCTACATCCAACAAAAAAATCCGACTTTTGTCGGATGTTTTTAAATCCATAAGCTCGCATTTTGTGAATTGAAAAAAGGAATTCCTCGTAATGCCAAAGTACGTGTCTGCAGTATTCCTACACATTTGTGCTTTTAACTTTGTTTTATTTGCTTTTATTTTATAAACAAAGGCAGGGTTCCCAATAGGGACGGGAAAATGGGTGGGCGAATCTCGCCACTTGCTAAAAGTTGAGTGAGATTTGAAAAAACTGAGTGAGAAAATTTATTTAAAGAATTTTTTATTCCATAAAAATTACAAAGTTCCACATTTACATAGTAAGGATTTAGCACCGCCTATTTTTGCGTTCATTAAATTTAGTGGCAGCTACATCATATGGAAAGTTCTCCAAGTCTACACCTGCATCAGATATGCGTATTAAATTGCTGAGCGTTTTTGGAGCAAGTCTATTTCGAAACTTATTTTTGATTCTATTTTGGGTACTAAAGGATCTCTCAACAGAGGCTGAACTTATGGGTATCACCAAATAAATTTCCATTAATGTTGATGTGTTCGGGTATGTATTTTTGTATTTTCGCGGAAACAGTTCTGCCACTTCACTTAGGTTTAAATCTTTGTAACTATGCTTCAGCATAACAGAAACATCTTCATATTCTTCAATCAGTTTTTCGCAATTTACGTAAGTAACAAAATGGTTTCCTAACGATAGCACTTTTGCTTTCATCTCTTCATTGTTAGCAGATTTTAATAAAAAAGAGTCAAAGGCGCTAAAGTTTTGAATAATATTCATAGATTCTTCTGGGAATCTTCTATCCATACTTTCTTTAATTGAATTTATTAATGATATTTTAGTGGCAGTGAGCTGATCCAGTGAGGAAGCTGAAATTATCTTTTTATTAATCGTTGAGTAATAACCTTCGCTAGCACCTTCCATTTCTTCCCTATCATTTTCTTCATTTATGATAATATTGTGAATGAATCGCTTTTCATTCACGCCTGGACTGTGTTTTAAATTTTCTAAGTGTATTCCTGCAGCATGAATTTTGGGCATGACAATAGATAAATCTGCTGAATCTGATTGAAATGCTTTCGAAAGATTAGTAAGTATTGGTAGTATATCGTTCAAAATGTGTGTTATGTACACAAACCTAATATGTCTTACGGATCTCAATAGTCCAGGTGCTGTTGGGTCATTTCTCTCCGTTTGCGAGTCCAAATAGACCATGAGCGAGTCCAAAGTTTTATATAGAACTTCTACAGCTTTATGTAGCGACAACCAGCGAATAGAGTGAAATGTTACATATTTCACTACCGTTTCACTTACTAATTTTTGAACAGCTGCTAACTTTGCTGATCGGACAGCTGAAGCATTGAAGTATGCGAATATTGCTCTGACTGTATCGCTATAAGAACGAATGCTCTGTAAATTTTTGACAGCATCCTGCATAACAAGAGCCAGTCTGTGAGCTGTACAATGTATTGCAATTATACAGGGATTTACCTCTTTCAAACGAGCAATCAAGCCTGCATTTTTTCCCAACATAACTTGCGCACCATCGCAGCCCAACGCAACCATTTTCGAAATGTTGATTCCTTTTTTATCCAACATTTCTTGAATAGAAAACATTAATGTATCAGCTTTACCATCCTGGATAGAAATATTTTCCAAAAATTCGCATTTTACTTTTCCATTCGTTACATATCTAATGTTAATCCCGAGATATGTTTTTCATTGGCCAAATCGCATGTTTCATCACAAATAATGAGCGACTTGTGAATGTTAATGAACCCACTTGTTTCACTTCTTCCAAAAGATTATCCTCAATCACCTCAGCAATGCATGAATGAAGTTCATTCACAGAATCACTGTGTTCATATCTTATTTTGGAATTTTTAACATCACATCCTTGGAGTTTTATGAACTGTTGAAGATTACCAAACAGCGAATTTGGCAATTCATTGACTGCTACGAACAGCGCGCTTTTTAAACAAGAAATTAAAAATGATTTATTTCTACTGTCTAAATTTACCGTAGCTACTTGCATATCTTTTTTGCAGGATTCTGCCTCAATGGTTTGCAAATGTTCTTTACACATTTTATGGCGATCCAGAGAAGTTGTTTTATACGAAGTACAACTCTCTGAAACAAAAGTAATTTGAATGAAAATAAACGAATATTCGGATTTATATCTATTTATTACAAAAAGTTTCTGTTAGTGTATCGAAGAAATTCAAACTACGAGTAAACTACCAAATTTACAGCTATAAAATTTAGTACACAGGTTGTCTGAGAATTTATTTATTTATTTATTTATTTTTTTTGTAATATTTATCATTTTAATGACATTTTAACTTTCGGCGGACAGCTTAATATCAAAAAGGAAATAATTTCATTTTCTTAATTTTATTTTTCAGATGCTACATAGTTAAGACTATTAAAATTTAAAATGAAATTTAAGTATACAACACAACTCTACGTATTATTGAATTTCATATTTCTTGGCGGTTTTTTTATTTATTTAGTTTTTAAATTTGTTTATGGACGTTGTTATTTTAAGGATAATGCAGTTATAAAAAATATTTTTAGGAATTTTTGTTTTTGGATGATTGTTTAACATTAACACTATTTTCTACCTTGACACCAAGTGCGGATCCAGAGTAAGGGTGACAGAGGCATGCTCCCCCCCCCCCTTTCATAAAATCAACCAAATACAGCCAAAAATATTATTTTGGAAATTTGAATTTCTAAAAATTCCCCCCTTACACCCCATCTTCTTTGGAATGTTCCTTTTATGCCCCCTCTCCTCCCCACCGCCACTCTCTTCCAACAACAATATCACTAAAAGCAATCACTGGATCCGCCCTTACATGATACACTAATTAACAGAAATAATGTCACAAACTCACAAACAATACATGTACAGTAAAAGCTCGTTCAAGTTAACTGAATTCCTACTTCTATCATTTTTTAAAAATCTTATGGGAACAAATTTCTCCTCTTTAATTTCACGTCGTGTTGGAAACGAGCTAAGAATCAAGCTTAGCAATATTTCAAGCATTCGCAAAATATCCCTGCAAGATGATTCGGCGACTCTCTTTGAAACAGTTGTTTTAAGCTTTAAATACAAAATGTTTTTTTATTTTTCCAAATAATAATAAAATTCAATGATTGAATTAAAATTTGGTAATGTACAAATTTTGTACTCATATAAAAATATTTTTTTTTAAATATATATTATAATTCGTTATTTGCATTTCCTTATCCAAGAATAAGAAAAAAAAATTTAGGCCATTGGTATACTGTTAAATTTTTTTTTTCGTTCATAGTTGCAACTTTTATTTTAAAAATAATTTTTTTGAGCGACTTATAAAATATTTACTGATAAAATATTAAATCATTACTTTGGATTTTGGTAAAATTTGGATATCTTTTGGATTTAAATACAGGACAAATAATTGAGCTTTTACTGTAATTATTAGATGAAAAAATTAATAAATAAAATACTTTGAATTTACCTTTTGCAAATGGATTACGCTTCTTGTGGGCTCGGCAAAGTTTACAAAACATAAGGATAACTCCATTTTTTCTTCCGTTTCCAGCCAATCATATATACTTTGCCATTTTGGTTGATATTTGTCAAACTTTTTCTTTTTTTCCGGTGGCATATTTAATTGATCATTTTCTTTCTCACTATTTTCCATTTTCTTTTTATTTGAAACATTAGAACTCGCAAGTAGATACTTTTCCATTGCTAAGGATGAGTGAGAATATTTTCCAGGCGAAACATGCACAAAGCACGTTTGCTAAAATGATCTCCCTAGCCACTAGTGGGTGACCATTGACGTGTTGGACAATTGAAAAAAGGAAAATGAAAAAAAAATGTACGAGCCAATACTTAGTGTATAAAAAAGTATCCTTTTTACAACTGTACTGTTTTTGTTTCTTTTATTCTAAATAAATAGCAGTTATATTTGGCCTTTTTTTAAAGAGCTCAAGTATCCTTATCTACATAAAAGAAATCGCGAGTCCAGAATTTGGCGTTTCTTTCACTGTTATTTCAGCGGCCTTTTAGTGTAATTGAAGTTTTTTATCAACAGTTGGACAATGTAAATTTTTCAAGAATTCCTCAATACTTATTTCTTTAGTGTTTAGTTAGGCAGATTGAACAAAAGTTTGGAAAACAGCCAAATTTTCAGATATTATTAGGAAAAAAATTTGGAAATTTTTTCCTGCGTGTAGATCGATTCCCTAACTTTGAATCTCGTTTTTGTACTAAATTGCTCGATTTATGTGCGAGTGTGATAATGTATAGGTTATCGCACTCGCATCTAACCTCGATTAAAGTTCATAAACTTACTAAAATGCCATCGGGCGATTGTTTGATAAATTATTTCGTCCTCCATTCTTTAAATTTCCGGTAGCACGATCGGAAGTTCTAAGTGGACAGGATGTCTTCCTGCAGGTGTGTCGACAAGCCGCGATGACATTTTCCTATGGGGCCGTTCACAATGATACCGCATTTTTCGGGGGGAGGAGGTTTCTTGAATTTGCGGCAAGGGTGCAGGAGGGAGTAACAAAAAAAAAAAAAAATGACATCACGTGTTGTTTTTTTTTCTCTCTTTTCACACATTTTATTCAGCAATTATTTTTTCATTGTGTTTATGAAAAATAGCATGGCATATGACAAAAGGGGTGAAAGTGCGGAGGTAAAATCTGACCTTTAGTGAAAGAGGGGGAGTAGGATCATTAATGTTGAAAAAAGGTCTGAGATAATTTATAGACAGCCCCTTACAGTTTTGACTTAGAAGTGGATAAAATCGGAATATTGCTACATCCCAAATTTTTCGTACTTCCAATAGTTATTTCGTTATTTGAAAAAAAAATAAATTCTACTTAACACACACAAAATATTCATTTGAAGAATTTGATGCTGCTAAGTTATTTTTGAGAAGAGAAAAAGAACATTCAAGTGAATCAACATGATCTTGTTAAATTTAAAAGTTCAATTAAAAGCACCCCCCCCCCAATGCCTTTTTTTCCTCTTTTAATTGGAGAAATAGATTAATTTACCAAAACACATTTTTATCCTTCTTCAGGACTTTCTCATCAAGTTAAAGAGTTAACTGAAGTGAAACTACCATCAATTAATACTCCAGTTGTTCAGAGCAAAAAAAACTCTGCTCATATTCCAAAGAATCATTGAACAATGAAGATTTAACAGAAGAAGAAAAAATTGACCTTATAAAAAATGCGAGATCAGTTGAGAGAATTGTAAAATGGTCAGGCTGCTTAGAATTAAGAGAAAATGGTCTGCTTTGCACTTTTTGTGGTCTTACCATATTTTATGATTTTAATGAAGGAGACGACTTTAGCGAAAAAAATACGCCATCGTCTTTTCGACATCTCAAATACAACACTGAAAGACACTTAAAGTGTACAAGACACATTAAAGACATGAATGAAGTGCTGCTAAAACAGGGTTGCCACGCAGGGAAAACCGGGAAAACCTGGAATTGTCAGGGAAAATGAAAATGGCCGAAAATCAGGGAAATGTCAGGGAAAATGAGAAATTGCATATTTCCGATCGTTCTTAGCGCGGCCCGCGGTCTATGACGTCAAAAAAAAAAAAAAACTTTCATCCTTGTTTTTTCGCCGCCATTCCCTTTCCATTCGTCGTTTTTCATTCCCCTCTTTCTTCTTCCCCCTTCAGTTCTTTTTATCAACTCTCTGCAATTGGCACATGCGCCATAGCAGTCGGCGAAACAATTTTGTTCGGTAAATTTAGTTAATTGGACAATTTGAAACTTAGAAAGTTTCTTTTTTACAGAAGTATTGCTAATCTTTTAGTATTTTGGTAGTGATATTTAAAGACTTCCAATGCGCTTCTTTCTTTCAAAATAAAAGTAATCCGGTTAAAAAAATTTTTGCACATCAGAGAAGTTTCTGATCAATGCTCAAAATTTAACTTTATGACAGGGTGCCCACAGGAGTGATTATGGCGCAAGTTGCGCCATCAAAATTTGGGGGGGGGGGGGGTTAATTATTTATTTTATTTTTATTCAAATTATTTACTCGTATTATTTTACTTTATTATTTTCATCTGTATGTGTGTATTTTATTGGGGAGCGAGCACACTTTTCTTTAAAAACAATAATAATTAAAAATAAATAAATAGGTAAAAAAAAATAGAAAAAGAGGGTTAAAAATAAAAAAAGCGCTAAGACATTCAGAAATATTGAAGTGGGGGGGGGTTGTGCCATTGAACTTGGGGGGGGGGAGCACCCCTGTTTTATGAGCAACAAACAGGGGAAATATGTGAAGCTAAAAGATGCATGATTTTTTTACAGGCCAAAGTCTAAAAGCGCTTTGAGTTCAACGGATTGGAGGGGTAGAAGGCAATAATTGAAAAAGTTTAAGGTTTCATAAGTTTTTAGTTCAGATTATTTTAGCAATTAACTTTATTTTTGTGATACAGATGTCACAATTGTTAATTTTGCAGTTCTTTCACTTGATGTAAGGCAGTGGCTCCTCGCTATTGAAAATTAGATATGCTACATTTACATTAATTGTTTATTACAGTGATTTGCTTCACTTGTGTTAGTACATTAGGGTAGTTCAAAAATACACTTTAAAAAAAAGGTTTTTCCTAGAAAACAGGATAGCACTCAATGTTTTTAGACTTGTGGATAGTAAAATACTGGAAGAATTTTAATTTCCTATTCCAACTGAAAGAGGGTGCTCGACCCCCCCCCCCCTCAAACTTCATAAGTATGAGGAGGGGGTTAAAAAAATACATTGAACTGAAAAAACAATGTTACATACTATAATCTACACGAGTTATATGCATATTCATTGCAATATAATAATTACTTACATAAAAAAAAACAGCTGGGGAAATTAAATGTTTCTAAATTTGTGACTTTTTCTATTCTAGGGCTAATGTTAAATGAAGGGGTCATTGAGCAACCTCTTAAAATTTGAGTAAGAAGCTAAAACTTTTACAGCACAATACTATTAGTAAGTCTAAAAAAAATAAGGGGTGTCTTGGACTCGAGCTGAGAGAAGAAAAAAAATTGAACCACCCTTAGTACATATTTTTGATTATTTCAGCTTGAGTAAATTAAATTTGGTAACCATTGTTTGTAAGGTTTGAAAATGAGGTAAGTTTTATCAAAATTTGAGATGTATATATTAATGTTGCAAAATGAAGGTGGAGATTGATAACCTGGAATTTTTCTCAAAACCACCTGGAAAACCTGGAAATGTCAGGGAATTTCATTTTTGAACTTCCGTGGCAACCCTGTAAAAGGACAAGAAGACATAAAGTTGGAAAAAATAGCAAAGAAAGTGCAATTAATTGTGCAGCTTCTGCTTACCTGACGTATAAACTAGACACATCATATGTATCATATGAAAGTACAGTAAAGTCCCTCTAATGTGGACACTAAGGGGACAAAAATTTTTGTCCGCAATAGAGGGGTGTCCGCAATACAGGGGTTTACTAATGTTACTTGCCTTGGAATCAGGGAATTGAAAATTGTCGGCATAAGAGGGGTGTCCGCCTTTGAGGGGTGTCCGTTAGGAGGGGTTTTACTGTATTATTATTGAAATGTACAATAGTGAAGCAAGTATGGGAGTGAAAAATCACTCTAAGGAATTTGCACGGAACTTTATGCCACATGTTCACACCATATTGAAGCAAGAAGTGACAAATTTTATTGTACAAAATGATTTGCCGATTGGTTTGATAGCGGATAAGATGACTATCAATCATCGCACAAGGCATATGATAGGCATAAGGGTGCCCATTTTGGATATTAAAAGGCCATCTTTATTTGAGTCCATCTACATTGAACATCAGTGGGTGGATGACTCTACTGGAGAAGACTTGTGCAAAGACTTCCTGAACACCTTAGCAAAATTTGGTTTTGACCTGCCATTTGTACAAAGGAATTTGATTGGTGTAGCAGTGGATGGCCAATACATAAACTGTGGAATTGAAAAACATCTGCAAAATATTCTGATTAAAGATGTATCTGTAGTTTGGGATCCTATGCATCGTTTAGAACTTTGCATTAAACATGCTGAAACACCTAAACTTGTTAAGGATGCTATTGATATCATCCAAGACACCATGAAAGAATTTTATGCAGGAAAGAAGTTTGAAGTGCTATGCAATTCAGCTGACGAGTTTAGTGAGGTTTTTTATAAACCAAAGTTATTTAAAACGATGAAATTTGTTTCACACTCTGACACTGTTTTCAAAACATTTCTGAGTGACTACAAAATGTTTGTTTCTGCATGTGAAAGAGTTCCAGAACTGTTTAGCTTGCGTGATAAGCTCATGAGGAAACAAAATATATTTAAAATTTTACTCATAGCTGACCTATACAATTTACTAGCTGTGACTTCAAAGAGTGTGCAGTCCGGAAATCTTTTGCCATGGCAATACATCGATAACATAAAATTACTTAAATCTGCTCTTAATATTTTAGAATATAATTTAAATCTTCTGTGCAATATAGAATCTTACAAAATATTTTCTGAACATATAGCAAGTTTCCATCAAAGCTTCTCAAAAATACAGTCACAAGTTTTGAGATGTTTAGTGAATGCACATTTAAAGGAATTCCATTACCTGATATACCAGTATCAGCTAACCATTTAAGGTCCCTAAAAAAGGATGATATAACAGTGTTCACTACATCTCCCAAAACTTTCATCAAATACATAAATTCATTGCAAACTAAAATTGAAGAATTTTTTTTTTTTTTTTTTTTTTTTCAGAAAAATCTGGTAGATGCACAAATATAATTGAAAAGGCAAGTTTCCTCTTTAACTTTGAGCATTTAATTTATCCAAAAAGCTGTACTTCCATTGAAGAAACACAGGAAGATAAAAACTTCACCAAAGAAACATTTGTTGCTTTTATTGAAGGATTAAAATGTATTTCAACACCTGAAGATCTTGACACCCTTTGGTTTGAATACCAACAGTTTATCAAATGTTGGTATCAGACTGTAAATTTGTTGGAAGAAAGTAGATCCGAAGGACTGGTTTATGAAATTGAAATTTTATATAAAAAAGCTGTGAATGACCTGGCGTCAAAATTACCCGCATTCATAAAATTTTTCATCAACATTATTTCAATCCCTGTCTCCGAAGCTGCTTGTGAGAGTTGGGGCTCTGTTATTGATAAAGTTAGCAACATGAGAATGCGAAGTAATGATGGAAATGATTATGAAGTTGGGACCATTGATAAAAGAGTTTTTATCCTTCTTAATGGGCTTTCATCTGGTTATGTAACAACCAGAAAATTTTTAAAAGCTGCTTTAATGTTCGGAAGCTCTTACTATAAGCACTTTTCTAGAGTCACAAGTTCTAAACTCATGGATAGAAAGTTGTCATCATGTGTTGTCACTAAAATTATTAATAATGCAAATTGTTTACCGTATTTTATGTAAAAAATTCATATGCTTGTTATATTTGTTATCCGTCATGTTGCTGTTACTATTTTTTAAACTGTCTTGCTGTTTACTGCTATTAAGAGGGATGCAAAATTTCATTTAAGTCTTAACTGCCTCTGAAATGTTTAACTTTACTGAAAAAAAAGGAAAAAAAAGAGTTCAATAAAATATTTTTTAAAAAATAATGTATAATATTCAATATTTAAATTTGAAAATTTTGCCAAATTTTTAGGTTTGCCGGATACAAATAATTGTTGTGCAAGGAACTTTGTATTTTATGAAAATTTTAAACGAAACTGGGTAATAATATTGCTGCAGAATATTTTCAACTGCTCAAAATAGTGTCGCAGACTGGCTAGAAAGTTTCTGCTACTGGGAGTATGTGAGCGAATTTAGATTTTTTTTTTTGAAAACTCTGATGTAGCGAACCCTCAGCTATAGCGATCTCGGCAAGTCAATCAGTTTTGGTTCATTATAATGGGGTTTGCCTGTATCAGCAATCATGTAGTCTTCTGGGGGAGGGGGCATTTATGAACAGTGGAAAAGCTTCCTGAATTTCAGATTCAACAAGAAAGAACAGTTATTTTGTTGGGGGGGGGGGGATCTGGGGCTTTCTATTCTAATGTTCTAATTGTTTCAATGGAGAAGAAAATAAAAATATCAGTGTGTTGTTTACATGCTTGAAAATCACTGAACAAGGTTGCCATGCCCCAGGGAAACCTCAAGAAACAGGAAAAACACAGAAAATTCAAAAATCAACTAAAAAACAGGGAAAATCAAGGGAATTTTGAAATTTTTCTCAAAAATCTGGAAAATACAGGGAATTTTTTTTTTAATTTAAAGTTGCAAAAATCAATGTCCAAATATATAAACTACCAAAACATAAATAAATAAATAGTAATAATAGTATTGATAACATTAATGAAGTTCAGAAATAAAGTAAAGTAAAAAATAGTAATTTTGTTCCTTCATTTCTTTCTTTTTTTTTAAAAGTAAATATTAAAATGTTGATCGTAAAGACAATCGTTTTATTGTTTTATTTAACATGCATCTTGAATTTCATGATAATTTCATTTAAAGTGTATGAAATTAGTCTTCAATATTCATTGTTCTGCTTAGCTTTTACACTTTTAGGTCCAAGTAATGAATGGTTAAGAGAAGGCTTCTTTTTTTTTACCTTGCATAAAAAGTTAAATATATTCAATCACCATGCTATTATTTCAGTTATTACAAATTCTTGTTTATTCCCCCTTATTTATTAAAATATTTATTGTTTCAATTTTATTTCCTGTGGTGAAATTATCAAGATATTAATGTTCTTTTTCATACATACATCAGTGTTCGCTTGTTTGTAATGTGTCATTTTCATACATGGAAAACAACGTGATTTTTTTTCCAAAATTGAGTGGCAACCCTGTTGAAAGGTAATGTTCACCTTTAAAAGTATACATGAACTTATTATCGATATATAATCATGGAAATTAGTGAAACTTCTAATCACAACATAATAACTAAAGATCTTCAATAATATCACTGCGAAAAATCTGTTAACTCTTTGAGTATGTTCCAATAGCTTCTTTTTATAACTTTTTATCAAAACATCTGTACCTCAAATTTTTCGTCTTCCCCCTGAACTTTGAGATAAACAGGATTGACTTGTATTAGTTTGTGTAGTGATATTTTTAAATTCAAGTGATCACTTTTTGATGTGTTTTTCCAAATAAACTAATGCTTATAATATCTGCATTACAGAAAAGTTTTTTTTAAACTTTGCTTTGCTTTCATTGAAAAGAAAACGTTTTGAATTTTCTTCTTTCCATTTGTGTAAAATAATGTCCCAATAATGTATATAAATAGAACATAAATTATGTATTTTAGGGTGAATTTGAAAGCCTATGCCAAGCCCTAAAGGAATGTTCAGCTTCTTTCTCTAAAAAAGCGTTGCCTGCAACACTAACATATCAAGAATGGGTAAAAAAAAATGTTTTTTATTTCCTTAAAATGTGTGTATTGCTGTAAATTAAAATATGCTGTACAAAAAATGCTAAAAAATGTTAATTTTCCCAAAATGATTTTAAAATTTCATCCAGTTTCTTTGAGTCTGTTTTCATATTATTGTTTAAAAAAATGCATTATGTTAACTAAACATTAAAATTCAAAAACATTACCGGATAACCTGTGGTCAGTAATCTAATTTAGGGGCACTTTTAATTAAAATTTATTTTTTAATTATTCATTGCCGTTTAAGCCAAGACATTCTAAGACCCAATCTTTATAAAAGTTATAAGGTTATCTAAAAGCAAAGGAGAAAAGTATCGACACATGGAAAATGTTGCACCATTGCATTATATTTATTCAAAATAGGGAAAAATAAATTTAAAAAATAACATTACTTCATCCACCAGTTTGTAAAAAAATAATGATGTATGTACATTTTTTAACTCAAATGATATTTAACAGCCGTGTTTACATGAACCTTTTGCTCTGAAAAAAAACCAGATGGAAAATACGCCGTTAATATTCAAAAGGAGCCTGTACCCTGTATCCGAGAAAGCAGTTTTACCCAGCATCCTTCTCAGCTATATCCAGTTAGTGCACAAACTCATTTTGCGAAGTGCATTCTGGGTAAAAACTCTGCTTTGACTCCATTCGATAGCAGGAGGAAAAAACTCCACATTTCCCCGGCAAATAACTGGAATTTGGGAAGCAGGTTTTTTCTGGGGTTGAAAATGTCCATATAAACGCGGCTAATGGCAATTATTTTTTTTTTGTTGAATTAAAAATGACTATTTTAAAGAGGTAAGTTGCAAAATGCGTAATGTAATCATGTGTATAGTTATCAAAAGCTTCGGTTAATGTATTATTACACAAACTTAGGAAATGATTCTTTACTATTTCGTTCAGTTTTACACAGTTTCAAAACTATTTGTTTAGTCTTTATTCTTTACACTTTCTTACTACATGTTATAGCAATGCTTGCAAAAAATGTATTAAGTTATTGTTAACAAGTGTATTCATCATAGTTTCTTGTTAAAGGTATTCTTTAAAAATAATTTATTTTGGAAAAAAAAAATTCTGCCATTTGATCGAAAAAATTTGGCTGATTATAAATAATCTGTCTGGAAAACTTGGAAGTATCAGGGAATTTTATTTCTGAAACAGAGGGTGCACCTTGTCTTTTGTTTAGGGTTTCCAATCCAGATCCCAAATCCCGCGGGATCCAGCAGGATATTTAGCGGGACTGATCCCTTGTGATTTTGTTCTCAATCCCACAATTTTTTTTCTATTTAAACATTTTCCAGCTTTTGTTGCTTATAAAATGACTATTTTCACAAGCACCATCTGAAATCAAAGTTCTTCCTCGTGTATCTGCAAGAAGAGCAAGAAAAACTGTCTTGTTTGACCAACGATGGATTTCCAATTTAAGAACAGTATAAAAATAGAGTATATTTTCTGAGAATGAATTGGTATCTGAATGCAATGTTGGAGCACTTCTGTAAGCTTTAGTAATGCACTCAAAATCTTTAAGTTACAAAAAGTGCACACCAAAGAAGCAAGCAATGAAAAATCTCACATTATTTATATATTTGGCACGTTTTTAAAAGGAGCGACAGAAACTTGTATGAAACACAGGATAACTCGCACGACAGCATTAAGTTAAGCTACTCATGTTTTTGAATTCCTCTTTAAAGTGATTAGGAAAAATTAGCAAAATTATCCAAACACTTTTACTGAGACTGCAACTTTGTAAAATCATTCAGTATTAGCCCCCTTGTTGCAATGAATCAAGTTCACTGATACAGTGACGAAGCAACAAGGATATTATCAATGCAAGTTAAATTGAATACAACAAAACACATATCCAACAGACATCGCTTTGTCCGAAATTTGCAGTTCTTGAGCAAAAACGCAGCATAAAAAAGAAAAATATTTCAAAAGGTGATGAAGTTAATGACTATCTTTTTCTATGTCCACAGTTATTTAATTTTAGGAAAACCAATTGCAATGGAGCTGCACTACGTGTTTTTATCAAGTGCATTATTTTTTGAACAAAAATCCGTAATCATATCCCATCTGAGCAATGCTTTGTTGTCGTATGGACGTTTTTAGGGCAAACTTTTGCCTACCAAACAATAATGTCTAATTGGGATCTAATTGGTGCTCTATAATTGGTGTAAGGAATTCAAAAAAAATACTATTTCAAGTAACAAGCGCAGTCCTTCCTAAAAAGCACAACTTTTTCTATTTTTAAAAGAATGAAGTCAATCCAGGGATCCCGCGGGATTGGCTCCTTACAATCCTAAAATCCTGCAGGACTGTATTCGACGCAGGATTGGAAACTCTACTTTTGTTGTTAAAGAAAGCGAGTGTTAATGGTGTTGTTTCATTGATTCCTTTACGATTTGGACTGAACTATAAAAATCCACAAGAGCAAGTTTAAAATTTTAAGCTTGCAACAAAAAATTGAATTAATCATAGAAGTCGGTTTTTGCATAGCAAAGAAGGAAATTGCATTGAAGTTTGGTATGCCTCCAAGTACAATTCAACAATTGATAAAATTGAAACGTTTCAATTGACGGTGTTAAAAGAGCAGTAGATGTATTGCGCCTTTTTGTAAAATTAAAAAACTCTACCAGTAACTATGTTTCATTTACTGTTAAAAGAATTATGATCCATTATCTTTAAAAAAAATTATTTGTAATTTTGTTTTTGAATAAACGTGTATGATATTTGATTTTTATATTTTCAAAGTACAAAGATAATATTGATCTTAAAATTTTAATTTTTTAGGCTAGATTTCATTTAGAATTGATTTATTCAAGAGTTAAAATAATGTCCAATTTCAGTCAAGTAAGTAGTTTTCAAACTCAATTTTCATTTTTACTTTTTTCATTCAATTTGATTTTAGTTTAGATCTTTTAACAGGGTGGCGACAGATCAGGGAAATCAGGGAGATCAGGGAAAAGTCAGGGAACTTTATCACTCAGGGAAAAATCAGGGAAATATCAGGGAATATTGAAAAAATAACAAAAATTCAGGGAAAATTGATCAAATGAAGAAAAAATTCTTTTTTTTCTTTGCAAAATGAAGTACTTTAGTTCCTTACAAATGTTTCACCAATTATTTGTTGTATTAAAATTGAATTTTGACTGAAAATCAAAATTGTTTTTTTGCCATGGCATTATTCGCTGTCACTTCAAATTACACGCAGGTTTTTTTTTTCTTCAGACTTGAAAACTCTTTTATTTTAAAACCATATACATATATATTTTGAAACTATTACTAATTGTTTTTTTTTTTTCATTTCAATGTTGTTTGTTACTAAAGAAATCTGATTTTTTTTTCGACAATTAATGAAATCATTTGAAATTGTGTTGTGTAAATAAGTAAATATATTTTTATTGTTTTTTAATAGTTAAAATTCTGTATCCATTCATTAAAACCTAAGTTCTTGGTTAGGGAATAGCTCAATATGACTGGTTGTTGGAAGATTTCAATTTGTTTTACATAAATATGTCTATTCTGCCCTGTGCAGGTTAAGGGTAGTAACAGCAGTTTTTTTACATTTTTGTCATTCTATGGTACGTTTTCTTTACTGTACATACTCACTTATTTGGTTTACGCTGAGAAAGAGGCGCAAAAAAAGTCTTAATTCTAACATTTTCCTATTGTTAGTACTGAATCCACTACACATTTCTTCAAATATCTCGAAAACTAATCTCTGCAGATACTACTGTTTACCTGCAGACGACAGTATTATTTACGTAAGTCCAACTACATTACTTCTATACTTTAACTATCACTTGTTGTTCTTGCAGCAACACTTATACTGCTTAAAAATTCAGCTCAAGATTATTTCCATTTAAATTTTTTAGTTTTATCATGATTAGATATGTCTTCAAAAGTGGTCTTAATAATTTCTTAGAATTCTTATGTTAACTGGTTCCTGGAAGTAAAGTATTTGTTTTAGATTTCCTACAATATTTCTCTTCCGATAATTTTTAATACACTATTTTTACCAAAAAAAAAGGGAAGCATCTTATCAAAATATATTTTTAATTAACAGCATAAATCGTTCTAAACACTGCATTTTATTTAAGATGCAATGCTTTTCAGGTAGGGCAAAGAAAGGAAACCATTATTATAAGTAACGTAAATCAGGGAAATTTGGTGAACTTAATCAGGGAAATCAGGGAAAAGTCAGGGAACTTTTTTTTCCAGTTCCTGTCGCCACCCTGTTTAAAAGCTTTACACCTTAAAAATTAGTGCAGTCGAACCCAGCTGTAACAGACCTTGAACGGCAAAGCAAGGGTTTGCTACATCCATTCCCCCCTCCCCCACAAGCCCAAACATGCTCAAATTTCTGGAAGATTGCTTCTGAGTAATTTAAGATAAATGAAGAATTGAAACTTCAACCATTCTGAGTGCTGTAACTTTTTTCTGGGTCATTCCATACCAAACCAACAGTACTTTCAATCTGACCATGTCAGACTTTTGTTAAACTTTTCGTAATTTTATTCTTTGACCCCTTGAAATAATGTACAGTGGAACCCCGAATTTGCATTTTCCATTGGACTAGTGATGGAAAACGCATCAAGGAAAACTTAAAATCCGTGGGTGAAGGTAAAACTCTGAGGATATTGTTTGAAAACGGACACTTTCCTAATGGACTACAGGGGAAGAAATCTGAAATGTTTATGTTTTTATGTACAATTTTTTTTTCAACACTCTCCGTACTAGCATTTTATTTTATTTATTAATTTTTTTGCTAATTTACTTCTTGGTATACATTTGAAAATGGAAATTGCTTTATAGCAGGGTTGGCAAGGTTTTGGACACCACGATAAAAACCCTGGTTTTTACCGTCCTGTCCAAAACCCTTGTGTCCAAAAGTGTCCCAAACTATTTTTTTAGAAAAATTGTATTTTGTGAAAAAACATTAAAAACAGAATAAAATGTATTAAAGTAATGCTTTAGATTGAACATTTATTCAATAAGAACATTCAACTTATTAGTGCAGCTGATTTTAATCTAGTTAAAAAGAAGTTGAATTCGTGATTACAATTTCAATTCATATGCATGAGTCAATTTAATTTTATATTTATTATTTTTTTATAATAGTAACCAAATTTCCCTATGTTTATGCATGTGTCCAAATGAAAGCAAGATTCGCAAGGTTTTTACCATCCTGTTCAAAACCCTTGTGTCCGAAAGTGTCCAAAACTATTTTTTGAGAAACGACATTTTGTGAGAAAATATCAAAAACAGAACAAAATGTGTCAAAACTATTTTTTGGATTGTTTAATACATTTATTCAATGTGGATATTCAAGTATATATATATATATATATATATATATAGTATATAACTTATTTATGCGGCTGATTATAATCTAGTTAACTCGAAATTAAATTCTTCATTAAAAATTTCAATTTGTATACAGGAGTTTATTTTCGTTAACCGAATTTTTCAACATTTATGCATGTGTGCAAAAGAAAGTGTTCAAAATATATTTCAATAATTGACTTAAATGCAATAAATTACAAATTTTTGTAGTTACATAATGTATTAAATGTTCATTATGTTTTAAAAATATGAACTAAAAAAGAATAGCACAAGAGTTTTATATAATCATCAATTTCTTGTTCTTTAATCTATGATTAAAAAAATAATTTTCATTAAAACATTATGTAAAAATTATTTGCAAAAACCATTAAAAGAATTAAGCTTTTTTTTCCACCTCAATATTTATTGCACATTTAATAACATGAATTAATTATAAAAGGAACTGAAATTAGAGTTCTCGGTAGTGTTGTGTATTTCTTTTCATAACTCTACCAACTGTTATATAAGGAAGTTTTTATGTACTAGTTACTGGCATTTTTTTAAGTAAAATATTTTTTAAATGAACATTTGGAGAAAAATATTATCAAATGTTCATTAATCAAACCTCATTATATCTATATTTATGTATTACGAATATAGCATTAAAACATATTGATTAGATTACACCCCTTTAGCTTTAGCATAGTTTTGGACAGTTTCGGACACTTTTGGACAGTTTTAGACAGTTTTGGACGGTAAAAACCACCTGTCCTGTCCTAAACCAGTTTTGGACAGTCCAAAACCCAACCCTGCTTTATAGTTTTTATACTTTCAGAATAAAGGCAGTAAGGCAGAACATAAAGAGTTCAAGAGCTGTGTCAAACAGCTAAGAACCAAATTTATCTCGGGGGGGGGGGGGAGACATGAGTAAAGTTTTTGTCAGTCTCACAGAGGAAATATGAGCTTGATCTGTTATAAGAAAAACATATAAAGCGTATTTTACGCAAAAGGTTAACGTAATTCCAGAATATTTTACCATTCTCAGTAGAACATCACAGACCAGCAGAAAATGGCATACAAAACAGGATATGGGGAATGTAAAATCGGGGTTCCACAGTATATATGTTTTTAAAACTTTCTAAGCAAATTTATGATTAATTATTTTTTTAAATTCATCAAACAATCCTTTTTTGCTTGATATCAGTGCTTTAAAATTCTAAAACTCAAGCTGCAGAGTTTTATTATAGCTAATTTTAAAGTCAATAACATTCACTAATTTGATATGTTAAATTCTGTCCGTTAAAAAAAATTTGAGATTTTGTTTTTTTTAATCAAAATTTCGGTGATTTTTAATTTGTTTCAATGAATACATGGAAAATTTTTCTGAGTGGGACCATAAAAAAAATCAACAATTATAGTAAAATTCTGGGAAGTTTCTTTCTTTGAGTCTTTTTTTGAAATGATTTTTTTTAATGTATAAAACATGATCTTCAGGTATTTTAAAAAGATATAGCACAAAAATATTTGGGTTAAACCAGTGCTCTGTTGGGGGGGGGGGGGTACACAGTTTCCCAAAAATGCAACTTTAATGTAAATTGCTTTCATAATCTTTTTTCTATGGCAAAGACCTCTCCTTCTCCAAAGGCTTTGCTGGATATTGTACAATTTAATTTTAACTTAAATTTGTAAATTTAATAGTCTAAAAAGTTCAAAACTTCACGATATTTATTTTTTTTTTATTTTACAGATGTCTGCAACCCTTAAGAAAGAACCAGAAGGTTTTGATGATGAAAGCAAGCAAACATTACCAGAATGTGCCATGGAGTGTGAACCTGTAATTAAAAATGAGAGTGCTCTTTTCCTCGCTGAATGTGCCAAAGGAAGTACTTCTACAGACTTTTCTATTCATTTACCAGACTTAAATGTTTTTGTGCCTCAAAATGAGAATACTTTTACTTCTATCTTCAATGACGCGCAAAATGAGTTTAGTGTTCCCTTAACTGTAACCAGAATTAAAACTGAGTATCCTGAGAATGTTTCTGATGCTTCAAATTTAGCAGCATTGTCCTCAGAATGTAGTGATATGGCTAGTAATATTTCAGTTGTAGTTAAAAATGAAATTTCTACTCCTTCTGGAACAATGGAGAACCAGCAATTGGGCTTGTACATAAATGAAAATGCATCAGAAGATTTGGGCGTGGTAATTTCTGATACATATTCTGCAAGTATAACTGAATATTCAAGTTTAACTGAAGGCACTTCCCTTGGCAGTCCTGCGGAGGATGTTCTACTAAGAAGTGATGCAAGTTTATGTGGTTTAAAAATTGTAGAGTCTCGTAGTGTTGATGATGGTGTTAAGACATCATCAGTTGCCAGGATAGAATCAAAGTGCGCTTCGAAAATAACAGACTTCTTTGCATCGGACAAAGAAAAAAAATCTGAAAGCAGTTTTGCAGAACCTGAATGCAATTTAAATTTTACTCATAAAAACTGTTCAGATGAGCATGCAAATGGATTTAATACTGAATTTCACTCTGAAATTTTGAAAGCAGTTGAAGCAATATGTTCTGATGTTGAAAAGCAGGAGAGTATTGAAGATGGCACGAGCAAGTTAATGTGCGAATTTACGGAAGGTTTAGAATCACTGCATGAGAAAAGTATCACTAAAAATATTGACTTGCAGGAAATGGCCCAAAGCATTGTATCAAATGTTAGCTGTGATTTACCTAAGTTAGATTATTCTGAATCTCTTGAAGTGTCCGGACATGAGTTGGGAAACTCACCGGTTTCAAGTGTAAGGTCTGAAAGTTCTGTCGAACATTCAGTAAAATTTGAAAGTCATGATTTAACTGCAGAAAACAAATCATGTGTGACATTGAAGGAAACCATTATATCCCCAATGATTCCCAAAGGTGGTTTATTTCAAATGCATTTAAGAGGGAATATTTCTCCTGTATCGCAATTAAATGATGAATATGATGAGGATAATATTCCAATTGAGGAGATAAAGTATGACAATTGTAAAAAGGAGGACGAAGTAATCAGACGCCTTGATGCTTCAGAGCTGTATTCTAATGTAAGGATTAAATCCTCAGAAAAATCTTCTGAACTTTCATTGTTTGATAATTATAATGCTCAACCAAAGATTGAAAAAATCAAACCTATTTCTGAAGAACTTTCATCAAATGATCTTGATGATTTAGTAGTCCTTGACACTCCTTCTCAACCTTCAACTTCTAACAACAAACGAAAGTTAACAAGCAATGAAAGTAGTTCCAAAAAACTCAAAAAGGCAGAAACCCTTGTAGCAACCAATCCTTTTGCTCAAGATTCATTAGACAATACTGATTTAGTTATTTGCGACTCATCATCGGACTCTGATATTGATGTTGTATGGAGTTGTGTGAAAAAAAATTCTGAGGATTGCATTATAACAGAAGTGAAAAATCATGTTATTGAAATTGTGATTGATTAGGAACATTAACTTAACATTTTTAAGCAAATTTTGTTGTTCAAAAACCGTTTCATAACAAAATTTACTGTGTTTTTTAAACTGTATACTTAAAAACAATAATTGTCTGGCCACCATTGGCAAAAGGAGAGCATATTAGCATATTTTTGAAGCTTGTATTTTTATATACATTTGTATATTATTTCATTGTAATATACATTTAATTCAACATTTAATTGTATATTGGAAGCATTTTGTTATGTGTGTAAATACTTTTGTTATGTGTTCATTCTTGAAAAATAGAAATTTAACTGGCTATCAATTACTAAAAATCTGAACAAAAGCTGTGATATTTTTTTTTTTTCTGCATTAGTACTTCAGGAGAGGAGTTCACCTTATTACTCTATTCTTCAAAAAATGAAGTTGCAAGCTTATAAGCAGTGGCGTAGCTAGACCCGACTTTCGGGGGGGGGGGGTTACTTCTTTTATATATATATATATATATATATATATATATATATATATAGATATAGATATAGATATATATATATGTATGTATATATATATATATATAGATATATATATATATGTATGTATATATATATATATATATATATATATATATATATATATATATATATGTATGTATGTATGTATGTATATATATGTATATATATATATATATATATATATATATATATATATATATATATATATATATATATATATATAATCGCTTGGAATTTTTTCCTTTTCTTCTTTTTTTTCTTTCTTTTTCTTCTCTCTTCTTTTTCTCTTTTTTTTTTTGAGACTAACTTTTCGGGGGGGGGGGGGGGTTTGTCCCCAAAACCCCCCCCCTTAGCTACGCCCCTGCTTATAAGAATTACTCAGCATTTAAAAATAGCAATAAAATTTGTCTGAAATGAAATTTATTCAATGTTACTGTACCATGTAATTTTGTTATAGAATTTGTTGGACTATATGTGGTCATAAACTAAAATAAAAAATATTTGCAGTTATTAAAATTATTGAAACTGGTCCAATGAACCCTGACTTCCTACTTGTATAAAAAGTTGAAGATTCATAACTGCGGAAAAAATAAAGATCTTTTCTTCAAACATGGATCTAATGATAGCTCAAAGCTTTCATTTAAAAAAAAAAATAATATTATGATTAAATGGTGAAAAGATGTAGTTGAAAGTCTGCCTTTGTTGGAATAACATTGTAGAAATTGCATAATTTCTTATGTCAAAGATTTTAAGATGGTTAACTTTTCAGAATCCGTGATTTTTTTGACAGAATTTTTTTAAAAAATGCGATCTGAAAAATTTTAAATTGTAAATAAAGCTTCCATATGTTTATTTTTGTTGAAGTTATTCAATGAAATTAAAAGGAGATCAAAACTTGGAGATTGATTCTGAAATCGGTGTACACATAACTCCAACAAGTGCATGTTGGCATTGGGTACCCATCCCTCCACCTAAACACCACAAAGAACCCCCCCCCCTCCCTGTTTTTTTATATCCCTTGTAAAATTGATTTAAAAAAAAGGTCCCCCCCTCCCCGTCTTTTTTTTCAATCAATGTTTGTAAAAGGCTATTTTAAAACTTTAAGAAAAAGACTAGAATGCTAGAATGGTTTATCATCACCATGTTTAAAATGATGTACTTAAGTGAAGTTTTGTCTCATAACATCAGTCTTCCTTCACTCGTGTGCCCATGAGAAGGGAGGAGCCATGCTCTTATTGGAAAGTTTAATATTTTTCCCCGCAAGAAAAATTGCATCACAATAGTTGAGGAAAACCTAACCTAGCAGTATTGTGAAGGCTATGCAAATCCTAACCGCAGCATTACGAAGCTGCTTGGTGAAGTTTCCCCCAACTAGTGTGCAAAATTTTATTTTATCATATGAAAAAAATTTATAGAGCTGTATCACATTCTTAGTGTTGTTTCATTTTTTTAAAAATGAATGATGTGGAAGAAAACATAAATTTTTACTAAAACTAGAGCACGTGCACACAGAAGAAAATATTTCCATTTAATTGCCTTTAAAATTTCGGAGTGAAATTTACCGGACCAAACTTATCTTATTTTCATTTTCAAATGTTACTACACAGAACAATCAAATTATAATAAACAGTGTTAAGCCTACCCTTTATAGAGAATTGTTCCTACAATCAAATAATAAAATGCAACTCTGCTTGTAGGGTAATTAAGTGAAAATTGTTTCATGCACTTTTTTTTTCATCATGAAACATTTCTTGTAGCATTTGATTCTTTTTCAAATTATTTTGCTTTTGGGAAGGTTCGATTATTTTTTCCTCCCTATTTACTAATGGTTACAATTTTGTCAATATTTTTTACCTTTAAATTTAGAAGTCCCTTTTCTAGACATTAAGTCGCTTCTTCTGTACTTTGTTAAAAAGGGAGTGGAACAACCTTTTTAATCATTGGCTAAAACAAAAATGAATAACAGTTGTTACAAAGTTAATTTTGTTTATAAAGTTAACAAATTAGTTTTAAGGCTGAACCTAAGCACCCAATAAATTTGTTGATTTTGGGCTGTTGAAACTTTTTAATAATGCAAGTTTTCGAAACTGTCGTTGATTCAAGTCATTAGTTCAAAAATTTTTCTCCATATGCTTGTATCCCCTGGGGACAAATTGAAAATTTGTTAGAAGGCCTGTGCTTTTAACTGTATATTTCTTGTGTATATTACCTTTAAAAGTTTAGGGACAAAGAAATTCGAAAATACGTTATGCCATTAATTATTCAAGGCTAAAAGTTTCAAAAATCAAGAAATTGTTGTCTTAAATTTTAGTAAATGCATGAATGTCATACATTTTTACATAATTTCTCATGTGCAATTAATGTGTTGTTATCTCTGTTATTACATTGTGAAATAAATAAATTTAACATATTAATCTTTGAGAAATAAAGAGTTTAATATTTTTCTTGTGTGTATTAAGTTTCTTTTGCATGATGATGGAAACATGTAAACTTAAAGTAATGGAATGGAAGTGACACTGTAAATTGCCCGTAGTTTAACTTGGCTATAGCTCGGGTGCCTTCTAGTGGTTTGGCGCCCAAAAACGCTGTGTCACAGTTTGACGAGATTCTCATAGAATCCTGTGTCGGAAAACCAGAAACGTATTTACAAGGCGTAGCCAATGTTTTGTTTTGGGGGGGGGTCTTAAATTTTGGACGAAAAGACGAAAAAGTTGCCTGTTGCTATGATTTTTGAAGCATTGGTAGACATATTGTAATGGGGGTGGGGGTAGGCAAAACAAAAATATGAAGAAAAAAAATTGGGAGAGGGGGGGGGGGCAGGTGGAATTATTGGTTGTTTTATTTATTTATTTTTTATTTATTTATTTATTTATTTATTTATTTTTTTGAAGAGTAATTTTACTGCATTACCAAGAGTTGAAGTTATTTTACCAAAATGTTTAAATATGAGCAAATGTTTCCTCAGAAATTTAAAGTTATAATTATAATGTCAAGTTGGAACATGAAACAATAATATGTACCACCAATTACTTTTCATGAGCTTTGAAGGTCAGAAGCGCCCAAATTATTGTTTGTAAGGGAAGAGCAGACCTATAGAAGTACATGCCAAACTGACACTGGGTTCGGTATCTTTTTAGACGTAATTTCAAAAGACATTTTTTTTTAACTCGATTTCAGACTGTATTTGGTAGCAACACAAGGAAAATAATTTGTTTTGTGGACCTGGAATTTTTTGAAACCTTAAAAAACGCATTTGGGGCTGAACTCGGAATTTTTTTTAATTGAAGTTTTAAAAATATATATGTTTATGTAACCAGGGTCCGCAGATCTCTTATTTTCCTACTTTATTGAATTTTTCAAAAATTTCCCTGTTTTTTCCTATTTTTTTCAATGCATAAATTTGCTTCCGCCTTTTTACCCATACTACTATATTTTTGTGAACATTATCCAGACAGTGGCAGATCCAGACGATCCTGTTGGGAGGGACGATTGAGTAATGCATCAAGGGGGGGGGGAGGGGACTAAAGAAAATAAAATTTTGAAAAAATTTTAAGAACTGAAGCATGTTTTGTTATATTTTTTTGGAATAATGTGTATTGTTCGAAGAGTTTGAATGAAAGTTATAAGTGTTTCGAGTACCGCACACACAAGAATGAAAAATTGAAAAAAAAAAGAAAAGAAAAAAGGAGTTTCAATAATAGTATTCTGAATCGATTCTGAGCAACAAAAAAAATATAATGTTTTGTCCCAAAAGTTTTGTTGACTGATTCTTATAGTACTTTTTACACTGAATCCAAAAATAATAATAGTTTTTATCTATCACGTATGGTTTTCTTGTGACAGTAAAATACAAATAACACACTTTTTTACCTATTTACAGCTATTCTACATTAAAAAGTGGTTGTAAGGGATTTTCTTGAGTATTTTGCTTCTTTTACATCTCTTTTAAGTGTCCAGCAGTAGTCAGCCAGCATTCTCGGACTCCATTTTCCTTGATATCGTTTTTCCATGCTTGAAATATCTTGATGGAAACGTTCTCCATGTTCATCACTAACATCTCCAAGATTTTGTGGGAAGAAGTCCAAGTGGGAATCAAGAAAATGGATTTTTAGCGACATGTTGCAACCCATATCACTGTAGGCTTTCAGTAGATCGTTGACATATTCCTTGTAGTTGTCGTCTTTATAGTTTCCCAAGAAATTTTTAACCACATTTTTGAAGCAGGTCCATGTTCTATTTTCTATGTCATTAAGTCTGCTTTCGAAATTGTTATCTTTTATCAAATCTCGTATTTGTGGACCAACAAAGATGCCCTCCTTGATTTTAGCATCGCTTAGTCTAAAAAATTTCTCTTTTAAGTACAAAAAACCTTGTCCATTCTTGTCCATAGCTTTGACAAAGTTTTTCATCAATCCTAACTTGATATGCAGTGGTGGCAGGTAAACTTTTTTAGGATCAACCAAAGGTGTGTTTTGAACATTTTTCTTGCCAGGTTCAAGGGATTTTCGCTCAGGCCATGATTTCTTTTTATAATGGTTTTTCCGATCTCGGCTGTCCCATTCACAAAGGAAGCAACAAAACTTTGTATAACCAGGCTGCAAGCCGAGTAACATAGCAATTACTTTAAGATCTCCACATAAGTTCCATCTGTATCTATCATATTGGATATTATCTAAAATCAGTTTCATATTGCCATATGTCTCTTTCATGTTTGCAGCATGGGCCAAAGGGACTGAAGGGAATTGGTTACCGTTATGCAATAGAACAGCCTTAAGGCAGTGGCGGATCACCGAATAGGCGCATGAGGCGCTAGCTGGGGCCTCCAGCAAAGCAAGGGGCCTCGGAGCCGCGTCACTTCCTCAAAGATGGAAAGTCAAAATTTTGAGTGGAAAATGCTCAAAACTCCTGGAAATTGTCAGTTAGCCATGGATTTTAGGCGCGGGTTGATTGCTCCCTATAGGGCCCCCTGCGTCTAAAGGGGCCCCAGGCTTCGGCTGTCTTTGTTTGAATTTTTCCGGGAGAAAAATTTTTCTTTTGAGAATTTGCCATGGAAAGTCATAATTTTGAGTAGAAACTGCTCAAAAGTCATGGAAATTGACAGTTAGTCATGGATTTCAGGCGCGGGTTGATTGCTCTCAATAGGGCCCCTCTGCGTCTGAAGGGGCCCCAGAATTCAGCTGCCTTCGTTTGATTTTTTTTGGGAGAAAAAACTCTTTTGAGAATTTGCCATGGAAAGTCAAAATTTTGAGTGGAAAATGCTCAAAAGTCCTGTAAATTGACAGTTTGTCATGGATTTTAGGCGCGGGCTGATTGCTCCCAATATAGGGCCCCCTGCGCCTGAAGGGGCCCCAGACTTCAGCTGCCTTCGTTTGAATTTTTCTGGGACAAAAACTTTCTTTTGAGAATTTGCCATGGAAAATCAAAATTTTGAGTGGAAAATGCTCAAAAGTCCTGTAAATTGACAGTTTGTCATGGATTTTAGGCGCGGGCTGGTTGCTCCCAATAGGGCCCCCTGCGTCTAAAGGGCCCCCAGGCTTCAGTTGTCTTCGTTTGGATTTTTCTAGAAGAAAATCCTTTTTTTTTTTTTTTTTTTGTGGATATGCCTTGGAAAATCATAATTTTGAGTGGAAAATGCCCGAAACTCCTGGAAATTGACAGTTAGTCATGGTTTTTAGGTGCGGGCTGATTGCTCCCAATAATTCCCCCTGCATCTAAAGGGGCCCCAGGCTTCTGGTGGATTTGTTTAAATTTTTCCAGAAGAGAAATTTTTGACATTTTTTTTTTGTATGTGTATTAGGTTTAAAGTTTCAAAATATATATTTGTTTCTTTCCTCCGGAAAACTTCATCTAGCATATTTCGCACTCTGCCGTAACTCAGCACTTTTTCCGAGATCGGAGAATTCCCCTTCTTTCTTCAAGGTCGAATTTTGTCCCTGAGATAGTGGGGTGTTAGATAAGAAGTAACAAAAGGAAAGGCATTTTTATGGCACTAAGACAGGGGGGTTGGGTTGACCTTGGAAAATCGCCGCGAGAACTATTGTGTCCGGTACATTTCTATCCAATTCAGTAGTTCAGTCAGTGAGTGTTGTCTTGTAACAGTGTTCAGAACCTTGCTAGTTTAATGATAGAAAAAAGCATTTACAAAAATAAAACAGCCCTGGGATTTAGGTGAGCAATCACACTTTTTTTTTCTCCAATGCGTTTTCCTTTTTGGTCATAAGTTTAAAAACGAAATTGTTTCAAAAGAGTCGGGAAAAGTTCTTTTTGAGGCAATGCTCCTACGCAACATTCTTTTTACGATGCTGAATTTTTCCTGCTGCAGAGCAGGGCTGCGGAGTCGGAAGGAAAATGGTTGACTCCGACTCCAAGATTTTGAAACATCCGACTCCGACTGCGGCTTTTTTTATTTTTTTTTTAAATTTATTTTTTCAAATCCCCCCCTTATGGGAAGGGGGGAAAACTCCTAAATAGAGATTCAAATATTAATTCCTTTTTATGAAATTTTCGCGTTGTATTTTATTGTAAACCTAAGATGCATACAACGTTAGAGATTCAATATGAAAATCAAATTACCCGGTAGGTGCGATTTCTAAAGTAAGATTACTAAAAAGTCCCATTTTTTAAAAAAATGAAAAAGATTAATTTGCTCCCCTTTAATGTTTAACAGATGCTGATCAAATCATATGCTTTCAATTTTTGAAAGCACTGAGAAGAGTGAGAGAAAGAGTTTTGAAAGAAAAAGAAACTTTTTTGCTAAGTCAAAAACTTTTCTTGAGAGGTGGCACCCCTCCCCCTCCCTCCCGGGTGGCACTCATCTGGTGGGTGACACCTCAGCTTAATTTCAGAGTTTATAAAAATTAAGGTTCTTTAATCCTGAAAAAATTCCCCAATAACAAATCTTAAATTTCATCTTAAAAATTTCAACAAAAATATTGCACTATATTGCGGAGAGAGGTCGTGTACATGTACGTCCGGAGCAATTTTACACAAAATGCGGCGGTATACAGCTTTGTACGAATAGCTTTAACTATACCTACATTTCTTGGTTCAATTTTTAATTTTAATTTTTTAATTGACGGCTTCAGAATTAACCTTAATATGAAGATTTTAGGATTAATTATAATTACTGAGTGTTGTAAGCAATAAATACAAATATACAAATACAAATACAAATGTGACGACCAGCAACAGGCACTGGGCCCAGCTAGGCTGGTCCTAGTCAATTAATTAGTCCCCAATGAAGATCAATGGCCCTCTTAAAGCTATCCACTCCCTTGCTCATTACCGCCTCTTCCGGTAAGCTATTCCAAGTGCCCACGACCCTGCTAAAGTAGTAGTTTTTCCTGATTTCCAGGTTAGCCTGAGATTTAAATAGCTTAAAACAATGACCCCTTGTCCTGCTTTCCCCGCAAAAATTTAATCCATTTACATCTTTCATTTTGATAAATTTAAATAACTGAATCATGTCCCCTCTGACTCTCCTTTGCTCCAGGCTATACATGTTAAGCCTATTAAGTCTAGTATCATAATCTAAATCTGAGAGTCCCCTTACTAATTTAGTTACCCTTCTTTGAACCCTTTCCAATACAAAAATATCTTTCTTCAGATAAGGCGACCAAAACAGAACAGCATACTCCAAATGAGGTCTTACTAAACTCCTATATAAAGGCAGAAGAACTTTCTTAGATTTGTTTGAAATAGATCTATTGATGAACCCAAGCATTTTGTTGGCTTTGTTACTAGCAATACTGCACTGTTGACTAAACTTGAAGTCCTGATTTATAAAGACACCCAGATCCATAACATTTTCTGCCTGATTTATGACTGAACCCTGTAAACGATATCTCATACGCTTATTTCCATGACCTAAGTGTAGCACTTGACATTTCCCTACATTAACTGCCATACCCCATTTATCTGCCCACTTAGTAATATGATCTAAATCCTCTTGCAGCTGTTTTACTTGTTCTTCATTTTCGACAATCCCCATAACTTTTACATCGTCAGCAAAACAATTTATGCTTCCAGAAATATTTTCATTGATGTCATTCATAAATATAATAAACAAAAGAGGCCCTAAAACTGATCCCTGAGGAACCCCACTTAAAACATCACTCCAATTAGAATGATTTCCTCTCACAACTACTCTTTGCTTCCTACCAGTAAGCCAATTTCTAACCCAAAGTAAAGTTTTTCCTCCTATTCCAATGTCAGCTAACTTGCTGAGAAGAGCAACATGCGGTACCTTGTCAAAAGCTTTTTGAAAATCAATATAAACAACATCCACACATTTTTTGTTATCTAAAGCTGAGGTAACCTTGTCGTAGAAATGCAATAAATTAGTAGTACAGGATTTACCTTTCCTGAAACCATACTGCAAACTAGTCAACAGACTATTAGTCTCTAAGAACACCATGATCTTAATTTTGATCAAAGTTTCGAAAATCTTACAAATCACCGAAGTCAAACTTACAGGTCTATAATTCCCAGCAATACCTTTAGACCCCTTCTTGAAGAGTGGCGTTATGTTAGCCAGCTTCCAGTCCTCTGGCACCGTCCCCGAGTTATAAGAAGCATTGAAAATATTCAAAATAACATCCACTAATTCCTCTGCACATTCAACTAAAATTTTTGGATAAATATTATCTGGTCCCGGAGCTTTAGTTGCTTTAATCTTTTTCAAATGAAATAAAACCTCCTCCCTGGAAAACCCAGGTAGCACAAACCATCGGATTTACGTTGGAGAAAGGTTGAAAATGCATCGTAATGGTTGGAAATATGTTTTGGTTAGATATTGGTTTTTTCATACGCTCATCCGATCATTTGAAGCATCGGAGGATGGTTTAAAACCAACCTATATCCGACTAAACGTATTCCCAACTTATTTCTAACCTTCAAACCTGTTTCACATTTACGCCCATTTATTGTAAGCTGGTTGCTGATTTGCGCGTTCTGCGAAGCGTGCGTAATGCGTCCCATAAGCCCCCCCCCCGCCTCTGCAGTCTTGTTGAGACCCATGACTTGAAAAAGGGGTGATGGAGGAGTGAGTGCGCCAGGGGCATAGCCATTTTCTTTTTCATTCCAGGGTCACATACACATTCACACACGTGTCGTACTTGCTCACGGCGAGTGTCGTTCAATCTCACAAGTACTAAAGTCTTCCAAAGTAATTCAATTCATTTTTCCAACTATTTTTCTTTCTTTCAATAAATTTAAAACTAAGATAAAACATTGTTTTTTTTTTTGGTATGTGTGTGTTTGATTATTAAATGCATTCTACTTTTATTTGTTTTCCAAGCACGACAAATGATTGTGGCTGTGCAGGCCCAGATTTTTCTTGTTTCAAACTGCTAGAATTTTTCCTACAAATTCATTTTGGCAGGAGGTTTTAGGAAGAGGTTGTTTCTAGGGGAATTTTATCTTTTTTGGGGGGGGGGGGGAGGGGTCTCCGATGAATCGAAATTCTTGAAATTTTTGCTCATTCGAACTGATTTTCTTTTTTTGATAGATGCTTTAACTAGTTTTTTTTAGAGAATTTTGTGAATGCTTTGAATTCGTTTTAGAATTTCATGTTGTTCCTTTGTTTAGCTTTGGTAATTTTAAACGCACAATACATGTGCAATTTACCATAGAAATAAAATTGTGTCTCTGCATGAACTTTTCTCGTTGATGGATAAAATACATTAAAATTCCTTCCCTAATACTAAAATGAAAAAAAAAAAGTCAATGAACATGAATTTTTTAATGAAATGGGAGAGTATAATAGTTCGACAAAACAATAAAATAAGTAGTTTTCATGATATTCAAGTTTAACCCACGTCATTTTAATTGTTATGAAGATTCTAACTGAATGTGTATGCGTATGTTTTTTTTATTTTTTATTTTTATTTATTTATTTTTTTTAATTCTTATTTCAGGTCAAAGCAAAATTGAACCTTCAAACAAGCTAGGTTATTTTTCATGGCAGAATTTTAAAGTCAAAGATTTTATTCTGTCTTAAGAATAACCTTGCTGGTAATTAATATTTCCTGAAAAAGAAAAAAGAAACTAATGTATGCTTATGAAGATAATTTTCGAGTAATTATTCAGAAAAATAAAAGGTAAGAATTATAAATATCTTAATTTTTGTTCATATTTTATTGAAACGTTTGTAAATGATAGGGAAATGATAAATTGCATTTTTTTTTTTTTTTTTTTTTTTTTAACTCTTTGAAACAATATATTGATGTAATGAGTGAAAATAGTAAAAACTTTAAATGAAACAGGTTTGAGAGCAATCAGAGGTAGCAATAAAGGTTATGATGTCACAAAGGGCAAAAAGTCACATAAATTATAGATACTATACATGATGCAACTATTTCTCTACTATATTTTAATTTATTTTAGCATATATAAGAATTTCCATGCTTCAGCATATTTTTTTAATTTTTAGCATTTCTATTTCTACGCTTGTAAAATAATAATGATTTGATATATATTTGGTAAAGTATATTGATTTGATGAGGGAAAATAATAAAAAATTCAAATGAAATAGGCTGGAAAGCAATCTGAGGTAGCACACTATTAAGGTTGCGCATATTAAATTTCAATAACATTGGGAAATAGTTACTTAAATGTTGATTTTTCATCAGAATAGCGTCGGAAAATAATCAGTCTAACGTTGCAGCTAACGTTGGAAAATTGTTGGATAAGCGTCGAAATTTATATTGGGATAATGTTAAGAAGTGTTGTTTAACTGTTGTAATTTACATTGGAATAACGTTTGGAATTGGTTGGTTCACCGTTGCATTTTACGTAGGAACAGCGCTGGAAAAATGTTGAGATAACGTTGGAAACCAATCGTTGGATAACCGTTTTCCGACGGTGCACTTTAACGTATGTTCTAACGTAAGAGGCCGACATAAGTCTAACGTAATAAGCTAACGTTGGCCGAATGTTCGTGTGCTAGCTGGGAATACAAAATCCTCAAGCTGTATAATAGCTTGTGTCTTGTTAGTGTCAACTGTTGAGATACAGTTATCGTTAAACACACTGGAAAAAAAGTTATTTAGAACATTTGCAATATCCCTATCGTTATGGATTAAATTTCCATGCTCATCAACCAAAGGCCCAATTTGACTGTTTCGAGCTTTCCCAGAATTAGCGTAAGCAAAAAACCTCTTAGGGTTCCCATCAATGTCATCTGCCAGCCTTTGCTCCAATTCCCTTTTCTGAATCCGTACCAAATACTTAAAATTTCGCCTTGCCTTACCATACTGGAGCCTCTCCGCACTCTGACCAGTTTCTTTAAACTTACGAAAAGTGGCTTGCTTATAATTAAGAGCTACTTTAGTCTCCCTGGAGAACCACATGGGCCAAATTTTGGTACTAACACCTTTTCTCCTAAATGGAACATAGTCCCCAACGGTTTTAGCAAGTTTATCCTTAAATTCCGTCCACTGCTGATCTACGTCGTTATTTTCCAACCCTGACGAAAAAACCTCTTTCAAGCTCTGCCTAAGTGCAACAAAATTGGTATTTCTGAAATTGGGCACAAACCTAAAATTATCATCTTTGCACACTTCAAATTTAACCCGGAACCTAATGCTGTTATGATCACTATCTCCAATATGCTCCCCTACACTCAACCCCTGAACAAAACTACCTATGTCACAAAAAACTAGATCCAAAATGGCCTCCTCTCGAGTTCCCTGAGTTACAACTTGATCTAAGAAACAGTCACCAATTACTTTTAAAAATTCCTCTTCTTTGCCATTACCAGGATAAAAATTATTCCAATCAATACCCGGAAAATTGAAATCCCCCATTATGATAACGGATCCCTTACTAGACATGTCACTAATAATACGGTACATCTGTTCATCTTGTCCCTGGTTTGAATTAGGTGGCCTATAAATGTTTCCAAAGCGTAGCTTTATGCCCTTACTGCTCATCAACTCCAGCCAAACCATATCAATATCAGTAGGCTTATCATTTATGACCAATTCATTGCAAATAAAATTGTCTCTAACATAAAATAAAACCCCACCTATCATATACTAATTTTATTTTGTACTTTTCAGTGTTAACCAAGCTTTCTTAGATAAAATTTTTAGAATAAAAAAAAAAACATTTAGGGGAGAGTGTTGTACCTTGGGGCACTGCTAATTTCTAAGAATCTATTTTTAGCAGCCATGTTTTTATAATCTCTAATAGTAGTAGGGAGATAAGGCCGTTCCTGCCCCAAGAGGCGGCTCTGCGGCTATGAGCCGCCTCCCAACTGACCTCCCCCCCTCCCCCAGCCGTTCCCTCCCTCGCCGCGTGAGTTGAGTTGTCCGTGAAAGATTACGAGGTTTCTGGTTGTCATGACAACCAGAGTTTTGGGATGGCAACACTTCGTAGAAGTTTTCGGATGGCAACACTTGTTTTTCGTAACCTTTTACGAGTTTTGGGATGGCAACACTCAACGTTTCGGATGTGAATATTTTTACGCGAACTTTGAAGATTTTATTTTTGCAATGCTCCTGGCGCCATCTATTGAGAGGTTGATTTTTTTATTTCCGAACTTTGAATAATTTCGACGAATGGTTGTCAAGACAACCAAAGTTTCGCGAATTTAATTATTTTTATTTTTACAGAGTGTCGCTGCTCGGAATCGAACACCCAAACTTTGAGTTAGCAAAAACGTATGCTAACCACTATGCTATATTTTTCATTACTCTTTCAGTCTTAATGTGAATCTGTACCATGACAACGAATATTACAATTAAATTAATTTTAAAACCATCAGTTAATTCACTCTTTAGTACTAATCATGGCATATCATTAACTGTATTTCAGCTCATAATTGAAACTATCATCATTATTATTATTTTTCATAATAACAAAGTTTTCACTTAAGTAAAGATTTATTTAAATACAACCCATTCGAGATTTTAGATTTGGTTCAATGCTTTATGGACTTGAAATATATTTTAAACTTTGATTTTCTTTTTCATGCATTTCAAACTTTATCATTTTTATTTTTTTCTAACTTGTTAAATTTTCTTAACTAATTTCATTTTTCTTTGTCAAATTTACAAATATTTTTTCTAACTTGTAAAAATTTCGAAGAAATAATTTTCTTAACTAATTTTTTTTTGACTTTCATACAACAAAATATTTTTTCTTACTTGTTAAATTTTCAAAGAAATAATTAACTTAAATATTCTTTCACACATTTTGAACTTTAACGTTTTTTCCTGTCATTTAGCACTTTGATTTTTTTTTTTTCACTATTTTAGCGTTTTTCAATTATTTTCAGTCTTTAACTATTTTCTTAACTTTTTAGTCTTTAACTAATTTCAAGCATTTCAGACTTAGATTATTTTTTCGTGATTTCGATTTTTTTTAGTATATTTTAGAGTTTGATCATTTTCTCGCTTGTTTTTACTTTATCGTTTTTTTTTTCCGATATTTTTAAACTTAGAAATTTTTCACAAGTAGTGACAGGAATCGAACCTTCAAATTTTTCAAAACGTTATCATGTCTTCAATTTTTGCAATCATGTCAAACTTGCAATCAATTTACTCGTAGTAGTAATTAACACTTATCATTAACAAATTTTCTCAGATTTTAAAAAATCAACTTAATTAATTTTTTCCAGTAAGCAAATTGCGCACTCAAGTTACATTCCAACACTGCATATATGTTTCAAGAGTTTCATTGAATTTATCACATTCCATTTAATTAACTCTAATAATTACTTTTTCATTAATACTTAACTTAATCATTTTATCATACATTTATTCCAGTTACAAAATTATGCTTAAAAGTTATTTATTTTTCTTAGCACAAGAGATTTTAACATGTTCCTACTAAAATGCTTTTCACTCTAGTTTGAGTTTACTAAAATAGCAACTCATTTACGATTTAGATTCATTTAATCGTCTTTGATTCTTTTTTCATTGTTAATATTTTAAATTATCACATACGTTATTATTTTTATACATTTATCCATTTAATTTTCGAAAATCTACAATCAATATACTTTTCGTATTAATTAACACTTATCACTATCAAATATTTTCATGAATTTTAAAAAATTATCTTAAATAATTTTTTACTGTAACCAAATTTCCCACTCAAGTTATATTTTATCACTACATATGCTTTTCATGAGTTTCACTTAATTTATCGCATTTCATTTAATTAACTCTAATAATTATTTTTTATCATCGATATTTAAGTTAATCATATTTTCCTTTCTTTATTTTTTTTTTCATGCAAACACTCTTGATGGAATAAAACAAAATTTTCAACTTTCATGAATTAAATCCCCTCTGAATATTTTATTTTACTTTACCATACTTTACTATTTTACTTACTGCGTTTTACTATTTATCATTCATTACAGCTTTTCCAAAATATTACTTTACAACCAACCAATTTCATTAACAGAATTTTCATTACAATTTATAAATTTCACTTTTATTTAATTATTTTTACCTACGGTAAAATAAAACACATAACACAAAAATGTTAAACATCAATGAAGTACCCAAGAAATGTTAAAATTATAAGTCGAGTATCAAAACTTCATGTCAGCAAATTTTAAAAAATAGACTTACCGAAAAATAACTTCTACTGAAATTCATTTCAAAACTTGGAATCAATTTACTCTTAGCATTAATAAACACTTATCATTAAGAAATTTTCATGGATTTTAAAAATCAACTTATTTAATTTTTTTCCAGTAAGCAAATTTCGCACTCAAGTTACATTTCATCACTTTATATGCTTTTCAAGAGTTTCATTTAATTTATCACATTTTATTTAATCAACTCTATTAATTATTTTTTTGATTAGTATTTAACTTAGTCATTTTATCGCATAGTGTTTTACTTTATTATTTTTTTTTTCATACAAGCACTTTTGTTAGAATAAAACAAAATTTTCAACCTTCATGAATTAGAATCACTTTGGCTATTTCATTTTCCCAATAATATTTTACTTTAACAACTAATTTCTTTAACAAAATCGATATCATTTATTTTAGTCTTTATCCTTTTCGAACGATACATTCAAATGGACAGCTATACGTTAAATTAAGAAACTTAATCTAAATTTTGACAAATTAAGTTATAGTTAAATACTGACTAAAATTAAGTACAAAAGACTAACCTTTTTTGGGGTGAAATCCCTCAAGTACCAGCTATCGCGAAGTTATTTAAAAACAGTGAATGAAACTGTAATAAGTGGATTGTTAATTATAACTCAATCTCACAAAATTACAATTACATGCATGTTTTATTTGAAATCGCTGCATACGACTGGCTGCCCATCGTCGATTTGCAGAACGCATGCCGTGATATCGCAAATCAACTCGGCTGTTGAAAAAAACTACCGTAATCCCACAGCACTTCGGATCGTCCACACACACACATCGAGGCGAATTGAGAAAATGACTTTATCAATATTGCTATCTACGCCTTTACCGATAACAGATAGCAAACCCCACGTGCTAGTATTATTCACCACCTGGCCTACGTCTTTCAAGTGATGTCACTGTTTCTGACCAATTAAAATTAGTTCACGTTTCTCAAATATCAAGCACATAGATCGGCAATAGCCTGATGTCAGGTTTTCCAAACAAAATTTTAGATTTTAATTCGTAGTTTCGAATTAATTTCTTTTTCATTTCAAACTTATAAAAAAAATTTCCAGCTTGTAAGAATATTTCTTTCAAAAACAGATTTTTGATTCAAAACAGTATTTTTTCAAACTTGTAATATTTTTCTACTTAGAAAATGAAATCAAAAATTTTTGTTTTCTTTAATCATATAAAATGTTTTTAAGAAATAATTTCTCAAACTTGTAATATTTTTCCACTAATTAAAAAAAATCAATTTTTTTTTTCAATCATATAAAAATTAATTTTTAATCTTACAACAGTAAATTTTTCCGCAAAAATATTTTTTTCAAATCAAAATAATAATAATATTTTTGTAACATATTGTTTTTTTTCCTTTCAATCTTTTTTTTTTTTTTCAAAAATTTTCAAACTTACAAAATAAAATTTTTTCAACTGAATCTTCAAACGAAATGCTTTAATTAAATTTAAAACTCAATATCACTTTACTCTTAGTATTAATAACCAATAGCACTTAACCATTTACTCTTTGCACTCTAAGTATTAATTAACACACACGCATTAGAAATAATAATAATAATGTTTAAGATACTTGCAAATCATGCACTCAAGCTTTCAAATATCCATCTAGCATGTTATTGTTCATTCGTGTGAGGGAACTTGTAATAAAACTTTACTTATCAACCGAAATTATAAGCGAAAATATCGCATTCTTTAGCACTTAATATAATCCTACAATTAACAAATTGGTTTTAACTTTGAATTTAAGAAAAATAAAAACTATTACACACTTAGTAACATATCTATCGATGTATATTATTTCATGACAAATCACAAATAGGTGAGGATCTTTTATCGATCATGTGACCAACTAAGTTAAGAAAGAGCGTTCTTATCTCATATGAGAATTTATAAGTCTTTAATATTTCTCTTTAATGTAAGTGTATTGATACGTACGAGTTTGTGTATGTGAATATAACTGTGTATTGTTTTCAAACCATTGTCATGTTTAAGCTTTACGGTTCTAATTTTGACTTTCCACTTAGCATTATTTGAAGTCCTTCGCATGCATTAAACTATAGAAATATTACAAAAATTATATTTTCATTCAGTCTTAATTACAAAACCATACAATAAGATGAAGACAACACCGATAGTATAAAGATTACTTACAATAAAGTGCATATAAAAAATATATGTAAGAGTGATTTCAAAGTATAATCCATCAACCATATTCAACAACTCAATCAAAACACAAGTCTCTTTTAAAATGATAAACACAATTTATTCACACACACAGTAAAAGACAATTAAAAAAACTTTCATCTTTAAGTAAAACTCTTCAAAACTTTCAAGCGTATTTTTAACATCGATTGCATCAAATAAATCAGACACATGACATTTTAAACATGGACTATCAACATTCAAAGTAACGAAGTCACGAGTCAAGTTTTCCCAATTAACATTAAAAAGAGCCCGTTCGAAAAAAGTGTCGAACTTTCGACCCCTTGTTAATGATTCACATTCATGCACTCTCATGTAAAAAATGAATCCATTTTTACAATCCACACATTCTTTTTTAGAAAGGTAGTTTATGTTGCATATGAGCTCATCAAATAGTCACTTACGTAGAGAATCAGCCAGTTTACGAACTTCTTGTGATGTATATGTGCTGATTTTATCACATCGACAATCACAGGGATATTTTTTCTCAATTTCCGAAAGGATGTACTCTTTTAGAGTATAAGTCATAAGTTTGTCCTTGACACCACGTGAGATACAAGGGGACGCGTAGCACAATTTGTCAATCTGGCTTTCCAAAAGTAGAACTCTATCAGGCATCAACTGGAACACTTCTCGTTTCAGTTTGAACAATCTTTGCACACTAACACAGATGTTACCATTCGCACTCGACTCTCCTTTTTTATAACAAAAGCGAAATCACGGTCTTCGATTAATTTTTGATTTACATTTTTACGTAGGCTTGAAATAAGTGATCTCCACACATCTGGTTCTAAGGAAATACCATCCATAGTTGGTCGAAAAATACCATCTTTCCCACACGTATATCTTCTAATATGCACGCGTGTACGTTTCCGAAAAGTATTCACCTAAAGTGAAAATACAATCACCCAAGTGTATCATATCATCAGGCTGTGGAGAAGCCTCAATGTTCATTTTCATGTTCGTTGCATCCCATCTGTTCATCTTCAGGCTTCAAAGTTTCAGAATGATTTTCACCAGCGTTAGTCATTCTTAACTCTCATAGGATTAGGAGTCACAATACTAAAACAACTTCCTGTGAACTTAAAAAATAAATCAAACTAGGTTTTAACACTAGCTGGTGAAGAAAAATCCTAAGTACATAGAATAAAATTTCACGATCTCTTTCAAAGCTCAGAATCACCCTGAAAATGATTCTCCAAACATCCACTATAAACCAATGAATATTCACTTTAACCAATGAGAAATGTACATAAATCTCTTGCTACTGACGTCATAGAATATCACATGAACTTTTGAGCAGAATTGAGTTGTTTTACACAGTATTCAGATTTTTAGAAAATGCTAACACTTTGACTTCCAAATTCATCCTGACCTACTACGAGTAATTTTAAGATGGTAGCAGGTTTTCACATCACATCGAATGCCGATGACGGTTTCGCATCTCATGCAAATTGACATGATCAATTACACGTGATTGATCATGTCATGCGTGAGATGCGAAAACGTCATCGGCATTCGATGTGATGTGAAAACCTGCTACCATCTTAAAATTACTCGTAGTAGGTCAGGATGAATTTGGAAGTCAAAGTGTTGGCATTTTTTAAAAATCTGAATACTGTGTAAAACAACTCAATTCTGCTCAAAAGTTCATGTGATATTCTATGACGTCAGTAGCAAGAGATTTATGTACACTTCTCATTGGTTAAAGTGAATATTCATTGGTTTATAGTGGATGTTTGGAGAATCATTTTCAGGGTGATTCTGAGCTTCGAAAGAGATCGTGAAATTTTATTCTATGTACTTAGGATTTTTCTTCACCAGCTAGTGTTAAAACCTAGTTTGATTTATTTTTTAAGTTCACAGGAAGTTGTTTTAGTATTGTGACTCCTAATCCTATGAGAGTTAAGAATGACTAACGCTGGTGAAAATCATTCTGAAACTTTGAAGCCTGAAGATGAACAGATGGGATGCAACGAACATGAAAATGAACATTGAGGCTTCTCCACAGCCTGATGATATGATACACTTGGGTGATTGTATTTTCACTTTAGGTGAATACTTTTCGGAAACGTACACGCGTGCATATTAGAAGATATACGTGTGGGAAAGATGGTATTTTTCGACCAACTATGGATGGTATTTCCTTAGAACCAGATGTGTGGAGATCACTTATTTCAAGCCTACGTAAAAATGTAAATCAAAAATTAATCGAAGACCGTGATTTCGCTTTTGTTATAAAAAAGGAGAGTCGAGTGCGAATGGTAACATCTGTGTTAGTGTGCAAAGATTGTTCAAACTGAAACGAGAAGTGTTCCAGTTGATGCCTGATAGAGTTCTACTTTTGGAAAGCCAGATTGACAAATTGTGCTACGCGTCCCCTTGTATCTCACGTGGTGTCAAAGACAAACTTATGACTTATACTCTAAAAGAGTACATCCTTTCGGAAATTGAGAAAAAATATCCCTGTGATTGTCGATGTGATAAAATCAGCACATATACATCACAAGAAGTTCGTAAACTGGCTGATTCTCTACGTAAGTGACTATTTGATGAGCTCATATGCAACATAAACTACCTTTCTAAAAAAGAATGTGTGGATTGTAAAAATGGATTCATTTTTTACATGAGAGTGCATGAATGTGAATCATTAACAAGGGGTCGAAAGTTCGACACTTTTTTCGAACGGGCTCTTTTTAATGTTAATTGGGAAAACTTGACTCGTGACTTCGTTACTTTGAATGTTGATAGTCCATGTTTAAAATGTCATGTGTCTGATTTATTTGATGCTATCGATGTTAAAAATACGCTTGAAAGTTTTGAAGAGTTTTACTTAAAGATGAAAGTTTTTTTAATTGTCTTTTACTGTGTGTGTGAATAAATTGTGTTTATCATTTTAAAAGAGACTTGTGTTTTGATTGAGTTGTTGAATATGGTTGATGGATTATACTTTGAAATCACTCTTACATATATTTTTTATATGCACTTTATTGTAAGTAATCTTTATACTATCGGTGTTGTCTTCATCTTATTGTATGGTTTTGTAATTAAGACTGAATGAAAATATAATTTTTGTAATATTTCTATAGTTTAATGCATGCGAAGGACTTCAAATAATGCTAAGTGGAAAGTCAAAATTAGAACCGTAAAGCTTAAACATGACAATGGTTTGAAAACAATACACAGTTATATTCACATACACAAACTCGTACGTATCAATACACTTACATTAAAGAGAAATATTAAAGACTTATAAATTCTCATATGAGATGAGAACGCTCTTTCTTAACTTAGTTGGTCACATGATCGATAAAAGATCCTCACCTATTTGTGATTTGTCATGAAATAATATACATCGATAGATATGTTACTAAGTGTGTAATAGTTTTTATTTTTCTTAAATTCAAAGTTAAAACCAATTTGTTAATTGTAGGATTATATTAAGTGCTAAAAAATGCGATATTTTCGCTTATAATTTCGGTTGATAAGTAAAGTTTTATTACAAGTTCCCTCACACGAATGAACAATAACATGCTAGATGGATATTTGAAAGCTTGAGTGCATGATTTGTAAGTATCTTAAACATTATTATTATTATTTCTAATGCGTGTGTGTTAATTAATACTTAGAGTGCAAAGAGTAAATGGTTAAGTGCTATTGGTTATTAATACTAAGAGTAAAGTGATATTGAGTTTTAAATTTAATTAAAGCATTTCGTTTGAAGATTCAGTTGAAAAAATTTTATTTTGTAAGTTTGAAAATTTTTGAAAAAAAAAAAAAAAAGATTGAAAGGAAAAAAAACAATATGTTACAAAAATATTATTATTATTTTGATTTGAAAAAAATATTTTTGCGGAAAAATTTACTGTTGTAAGATTAAAAATTAATTTTTATATGATTGAAAAAAAAAATTGATTTTTTTTAATTAGTGGAAAAATATTACAAGTTTGAGAAATTATTTCTTAAAAACATTTTATATGATTAAAGAAAACAAAAATTTTTGATTTCATTTTCTAAGTAGAAAAATATTACAAGTTTGAAAAAATACTGTTTTGAATCAAAAATCTGTTTTTGAAAGAAATATTCTTACAAGCTGGAAATTTTTTTTATAAGTTTGAAATGAAAAAGAAATTAATTCGAAACTACGAATTAAAATCTAAAATTTTGTTTGGAAAACCTGACATCAGGCTATTGCCGATCTATGTGCTTGATATTTGAGAAACGTGAACTAATTTTAATTGGTCAGAAACAGTGACATCACTTGAAAGACGTAGGCCAGGTGGTGAATAATACTAGCACGTGGGGTTTGCTATCTGTTATCGGTAAAGGCGTAGATAGCAATATTGATAAAGTCATTTTCTCAATTCGCCTCGATGTGTGTGTGTGGACGATCCGAAGTGCTGTGGGATTACGGTAGTTTTTTTCAACAGCCGAGTTGATTTGCGATATCACGGCATGCGTTCTGCAAATCGACGATGGGCAGCCAGTCGTATGCAGCGATTTCAAATAAAACATGCATGTAATTGTAATTTTGTGAGATTGAGTTATAATTAACAATCCACTTATTACAATTTCATTCACTGTTTTTAAATAACTTCGCGATAGCTGGTACTTGAGGGATTTCACCCCAAAAAAGGTTAGTCTTTTGTACTTAATTTTAGTCAGTATTTAACTATAACTTAATTTGTCAAAATTTAGATTAAGTTTCTTAATTTAACGTATAGCTGTCCATTTGAATGTATCGTTCGAAAAGGATAAAGACTAAAATAAATGATATCGATTTTGTTAAAGAAATTAGTTGTTAAAGTAAAATATTATTGGGAAAATGAAATAGCCAAAGTGATTCTAATTCATGAAGGTTGAAAATTTTGTTTTATTCTAACAAAAGTGCTTGTATGAAAAAAAAAAAATAATAAAGTAAAACACTATGCGATAAAATGACTAAGTTAAATACTAATCAAAAAAATAATTAATAGAGTTGATTAAATAAAATGTGATAAATTAAATGAAACTCTTGAAAAGCATATAAAGTGATGAAATGTAACTTGAGTGCGAAATTTGCTTACTGGAAAAAAATTAAATAAGTTGATTTTTAAAATCCATGAAAATTTCTTAATGATAAGTGTTTATTAATGCTAAGAGTAAATTGATTCCAAGTTTTGAAATGAATTTCAGTAGAAGTTATTTTTCGGTAAGTCTATTTTTTAAAATTTGCTGACATGAAGTTTTGATACTCGACTTATAATTTTAACATTTCTTGGGTACTTCATTGATGTTTAACATTTTTGTGTTATGTGTTTTATTTTACCGTAGGTAAAAATAATTAAATAAAAGTGAAATTTATAAATTGTAATGAAAATTCTGTTAATGAAATTGGTTGGTTGTAAAGTAATATTTTGGAAAAGCTGTAATGAATGATAAATAGTAAAACGCAGTAAGTAAAATAGTAAAGTATGGTAAAGTAAAATAAAATATTCAGAGGGGATTTAATTCATGAAAGTTGAAAATTTTGTTTTATTCCATCAAGAGTGTTTGCATGAAAAAAAAAAAATAAAGAAAGGAAAATATGATTAACTTAAATATCGATGATAAAAAATAATTATTAGAGTTAATTAAATGAAATGCGATAAATTAAGTGAAACTCATGAAAAGCATATGTAGTGATAAAATATAACTTGAGTGGGAAATTTGGTTACAGTAAAAAATTATTTAAGAAGATAATTTTTTAAAATTCATGAAAATATTTGATAGTGATAAGTGTTAATTAATACGAAAAGTAAATTGATTGTAGATTTTCGAAAATTAAATGGATAAATGTATAAAAATAATAACGCATGTGATAATTTAAAATATTAACAATGAAAAAAGAATCAAAGACGATTAAATGAATCTAAATCGTAAATGAGTTGCTATTTTAGTAAACTCAAACTAGAGTGAAAAGCATTTTAGTAGGAACATGTTAAAATCTCTTGTGCTAAGAAAAATAAATAACTTTTAAGCATAATTTTGTAACTGGAATAAATGTATGATAAAATGATTAAGTTAAGTATTAATGAAAAAGTAATTATTAGAGTTAATTAAATGGAATGTGATAAATTCAATGAAACTCTTGAAACATATATGCAGTGTTGGAATGTAACTTGAGTGCGCAATTTGCTTACTGGAAAAAATTAATTAAGTTGATTTTTTAAAATCTGAGAAAATTTGTTAATGATAAGTGTTAATTACTACTACGAGTAAATTGATTGCAAGTTTGACATGATTGCAAAAATTGAAGACATGATAACGTTTTGAAAAATTTGAAGGTTCGATTCCTGTCACTACTTGTGAAAAATTTCTAAGTTTAAAAATATCGGAAAAAAAACGATAAAGTAAAAACAAGCGAGAAAATGATCAAACTCTAAAATATACTAAAAAAAATCGAAATCACGAAAAAATAATCTAAGTCTGAAATGCTTGAAATTAGTTAAAGACTAAAAAGTTAAGAAAATAGTTAAAGACTGAAAATAATTGAAAAACGCTAAAATAGTGAAAAAAAAAAAATCAAAGTGCTAAATGACAGGAAAAAACGTTAAAGTTCAAAATGTGTGAAAGAATATTTAAGTTAATTATTTCTTTGAAAATTTAACAAGTAAGAAAAAATATTTTGTTGTATGAAAGTCAAAAAAAAATTAGTTAAGAAAATTATTTCTTCGAAATTTTTACAAGTTAGAAAAAATATTTGTAAATTTGACAAAGAAAAATGAAATTAGTTAAGAAAATTTAACAAGTTAGAAAAAAATAAAAATGATAAAGTTTGAAATGCATGAAAAAGAAAATCAAAGTTTAAAATATATTTCAAGTCCATAAAGCATTGAACCAAATCTAAAATCTCGAATGGGTTGTATTTAAATAAATCTTTACTTAAGTGAAAACTTTGTTATTATGAAAAATAATAATAATGATGATAGTTTCAATTATGAGCTGAAATACAGTTAATGATATGCCATGATTAGTACTAAAGAGTGAATTAACTGATGGTTTTAAAATTAATTTAATTGTAATATTCGTTGTCATGGTACAGATTCACATTAAGACTGAAAGAGTAATGAAAAATATAGCATAGTGGTTAGCATACGTTTTTGCTAACTCAAAGTTTGGGTGTTCGATTCCGAGCAGCGACACTCTGTAAAAATAAAAATAATTAAATTCGCGAAACTTTGGTTGTCTTGACAACCATTCGTCGAAATTATTCAAAGTTCGGAAATAAAAAAATCAACCTCTCAATAGATGGCGCCAGGAGCATTGCAAAAATAAAATCTTCAAAGTTCGCGTAAAAATATTCACATCCGAAACGTTGAGTGTTGCCATCCCAAAACTCGTAAAAGGTTACGAAAAACAAGTGTTGCCATCCGAAAACTTCTACGAAGTGTTGCCATCCCAAAACTCTGGTTGTCATGACAACCAGAAACCTCGTAATCTTTCACGGACAACTCAACTCACGCGGCGAGGGAGGGAACGGCTGGGGGAGGGGGGGAGGTCAGTTGGGAGGCGGCTCATAGCCGCAGAGCCGCCTCTTGGGGCAGGAACGGCCTTATCTCCCTACTAATAGTAACCTTTCACCCTAAATAGTTCCATAGTAAAAATCAGCATCAAATGAGTAAAATTGACGATTTTGTGAGAGAAAGAGAATTTCATGACTCAAAAGTAGATATTTTCTTCCTTTTCATTTCATTTTCCGTCTTTGTATGTATTTGTAAATTTAGCCAACTGAATTTTATTCTGTTATAAAAGAGAAGTACTTTCATTATTTTCTCATAAGCAAATTATTTATAGTGCTTCTAGATTGACCATCATTTTGGTTTTCATTAAACCACGTGGTGATTGTACCTTGGGAAAGCCAAACATTTTGTACCTTAGGACACGTTCCAAGGTACAACATATGCATGGTTCTTAATAATTAAGATATATCTAGGAACATGGAACAATGTTCTAATCTTATATGTAGTCCTTTAAACAACTTTTTCTTTTCTGGTGCAAACTTGGTTCAAGTATAATAAGGCTGTTTCCTGAATCATGAAGACTTTCCCATAGAACAACAGGATGTGTCCCAAGGTACAATAGGATGTTGAACCTTGGGGTAGCTTGGAACTTATACTTTAAATGGCTGGCAACATTTTATTTTCAAATTGTCTGAATTGAAAAATATATATTCTATAGAAGTATGTTGAGCTATTTTAATGTGACTTTTAGATTTTAAATTTGATTCAAATAATTGACGTTAAAAATTAAAATATGAAAAGTGTTCCAAGGTACAACATTATCCCCTATATTTTATCGGATCTTTTTTATTTGTGCTTTCGTACCAGCACTCTTTCGAATTTACCAAGCACCCTGAGAAGTTTCTCGACTTGCTCAAGCGATACATGCATTCATTTTACTATTTTATAACAGAGATCGAGGTAAAAAATATATTATTTTTATTTCAAAGTGATTATTTAGAAAATGTTAGGCAACAAAATTGATTGCTGACAATTGCTCTCAGTTAAATTAAGTTAAAAAATAAGCAAACTAGGAGACGGCGTTGGTAGCTGTTACAGAGAATTCGATAAACAATCAAGCCAGCTGGTTGCCACAATGAATTATTTTCTTATTAGTAGGTATTTATACATGTAATCAAATTAATTGGTAGTTAATTTTTCAAAAAATTCAAGGAGAGTCAGGGAAAATTAAAGAAAAAAAATGAAACCCGGAGTCGGAGTCGACATGTTTTCGAACGACTCCGACTCCTTTACCCTAAAATGAGCCCGACTCCGACTCCACAGCCCTGTTGCCGAGTTATGATTATTCCAAGCTGTCTTTTTTTTTGTTTGCAACTCAGCACTGTACCGGCATCTCATACAAGATGCCCGATCATATAGACTACGCATTTTTGACATATTTAACCCATATGAAGAGACTACTTCTTTAGTTAAGGAAAATAATTATTCTAAATCAGTTTTTTCTGTTCTGAAAATGCAGGCAAATGATTTTATAAGTTATCTTAAATGAATTGACCTTTTTTTATTATTCTGAGTGAAAAATTTGGGAGTGCAACCACCCCTCTCACCCTCCTCCCTATTTGCCGCCCCTGGCCTCAGATGATTTGTAACTATGACTACGAAAATTTTGCTCTCTAAATAAATAATAAAAACAGCCATCGCCATGGTAATCTGAAAAATCAGAGCAACATCAACTTTGGTCAAGTAAATAATCAATAAGCAATTCGTGATTGCTCAAAAAAAAAAAAAAAAAAATGTATATATATATATATATATATATATATATATATTAATTTGAATTTTTGGCATCTTGAATTCAAATTATGTTTTTCGCAATCACGAGCATGTATGTTTGTGTAGGCGCATGTGTGTGGGTGCGTGTGTGTGTATGTAGACATGTGTGTTTGTGTGCAGGCATGAGTGTGTGTATGTGTGTAGGAGTGTGTGTTTGTGTCTGTGCGCGGGCATGAGTGTGTAGGCGTGTTTGTGTATGCGTGTGTGTGTAGGACATGGACGCAACCTGGAGACGGTTTTCGCAAGAGGAGCAGCATCGTGAAGCCGGTCGACACGACGGTAGTGCTGGCAGAGGGTGCTGGCGGGAAAATAAAATCAGCGTAACGCCAAAAACTAGTGCTGCCAGAGGGTCAAATCCTGATTTCCCCAATTCCTTTCCAACTTTTCCCCAAAAAGCGATGTTTTCCATCAAAATTCCCCAAATTCAAAATTATTTTTCCACTAATATTTTCATAAAATGAGTTGACTTTCTCTGATATTTTTCTCTCTTGAAATTTTTTTTTCTTCCCCAAATAGCCAAATTTTCTTATAAAATTCCCCAACTTTTTTTTCTTCCCATTTTCGTTTTTTTTGTCTTCTTTATCTTTATCTTTTTTTTATTTTTACTAATAATAAAGCTGAAAGTCTCTCTGTCCGGATCTCTCTCTCTGTCAGTATCTCTGTGACGCGCATAGCACCTAGATCGTTCGACCGATTTTCATGAAATTTGGCAAAGAATTAGTTTGTAGCATGGGGGTGTGCACCTTTAAGCGATTTTTCGAAAATTCGATTTTGTTCTTTTACTATTCCAATTTTACGAACATTTTTCCGAGCAAAATTTTCATAAGATGGACGACTAAATTACCAAGTTATCATAATGCGGAACCGTGACGTGGGCAAACCAATTGGCGAGAAATTCATCATGCATTATTTGTAAATACATAGGGGAACCAAAATACTTTTAATTTCCTACTACGGTCAAAGCCGTGCGGGTGCCACTAGTCATAAATACAAGACCGAAAGATAAGAAATAACCTAATATTTTCTTTCAACTCGCATTTACTTACTCTGCTTCTATTTAAACTATGATTTTTGTATATATTTATCTAAGAACATTCTTCATCACACTTATTTTTGCCTGTTTCACGTATCAATTAGTTACTCACGCAGAACTATTAATGCGAATTCCGTAGCATAATATTCCACATAATGCGAAATGCGAATTCCATAAAGTTGAGCAAAGCTACGCCAACGCTGTTTTATACAAACAACGTAACTACCAGATGTCAAGACGCGAATTTAAATACGAAAAAAAAAAAAAAATCCCCAGGTTTCCCCCAAGGAAAAAATTTTTCCCCAAAGAATTCCCCTCAAAACCCAATTTCCCAAAATTTCCCCAGAGAGCACCAGATTTCCCCAAAATGGGGACATTTTCCCCAATCTGGCAACACTGCCAAAAACAGTCAAATGAGAACAATAAGCAATCGTGATTGCTCAAAAAAAAAAAAAAAAAAAACCTCAAATGAATGAAATTACTCTAGAAATATTTAAAAGAGCGTAATTTGGAGAAGATAGCCATACTTTATTTACATTAACTAAATCAAATTTATTTTTAGCATCTCACTCGAACAAAATATTTTGTGAGAATCTTCTTTCAAAACAACCCTTAAAAACTTCATTTCGCTTATTACTTCAGCGCAACAGTTTATTCTTTTGTGTATCTACTTGACTCACGTTGAGTATAGTTAATAAATTTCGAGAAGAAATTTAATATATTATTGTTGCGAATACATTATCTCTACAAAGGTTTGAAATCATTATTTAATAGGAAAATAGTGCTTGCATCCGATGAAATTTTGATTTGGTACGTAACCCTCGTAACGAAAAATATAAAACAACAAATATAACAAAAATCAAAATGTAAAATGTGTCTAAACTATAACCGGTCTAGCCTATTAAGTTATCCTTTAGGTATGGATTTCATTATACTGTACAATTTTCAAGAAAGAAACAAAAGCAAATCTCTCACGAAGGTTTTCATCAGATTTTAAATATCCCGTAAAGTTTGTCTACTGTTGTATTTTTGAAACTATACAGTTTCGAAAATTGGGAGGGGGGAGGAGGAATTGATCTCTATCTATTGTTTTGAAAAAAAAAATCGATTAAAGGCAGTCCCTGAGCTCCATCCCTTACCCTAACGTCAATAAATATAACCTATAATCGTATTTATAGGACTTCAATTTCAACAACTTTCCGCTGACACCCTTGCACCCAGGACCGGATCTATAAATTTCAGACCCCCTACAACAAAATTTGTAGGGCCTCAGAGGCCAGCAGTGTATATTTGTAACGTTAATAAGTCTTAGAGTGCTAGATTTTTTCAGTTTTTTCTTCAATTTCTTGGGCCGTAAAAAGACCAGGTGCACTCCCGCACTACGGGGTTTGCGGGTGCGCAGATCCGGACCTGCTGCAGCTGCACCCTTGTGCCCCCTAACATCATCAAAGAAAGTCTAAAACTGCGTTTTTAAAACTACGAGTTTAAAATTTTTCCCGGGGGAGAACCTCCGGGGAAACCCCCCTCTCTCCTTATTTTTTCTATCCAATTAAAGGTTCTCTTTCTCCTCTCTCTTTTTTTCTGGCCAAATGAAAAAAACTCCCGCCCCTAAGATTTTTTTCTCTCTGGTTGCGCCACTGAATGATGCGCATTGAAAAACAGGGGAAAGCTAGGATTTTGCTAGATGGTCTGAAATCGGGGTTCGGATCTCACACCCTGCACTACCTAAATTACCAAAAAACAAAGACAAAATTTTTCGCAGTAAACTTTTTTTGTCAGAAATATCGTTGTTTTTCCTTTTTAAATAAGAATAATCCCCCCCCCCCCCAAAGCTTGTTGATTCAAAAAAAATATGATTTTTTGCATTGTAAATATAGGAAACCATATCACTTTCGTTGTGTCAATTAAAGGGGGCCTCCGGATAGGTTGCGCCTGGGGCCCCAAAATCGCATGATCCGCCACTGGCACATTGAGCATTAGAGGTCACAGTGACCTTCCAAAAAAAAATTTCCTATTCGGCAAATTTTGTAAGACAGTTCGGTAAAATATCATCATTCGGCTAAAGTTGGAGTTTTATTTTACAAATGGAGAATTTCTGCCCCCTCCCCCCCCAAAAAAAATTAAGTTTGGATCAAGTAATCTTTTATTTCCGCTCAGTCCATGTCATCCAATATGATCTCATTCGTCGGTTACTTTGGCTACAATTGCTGCTGAAGAAACCTGAGCTCTCAATGCAGTTTTAACTATTCCCCCTGTCGTAGACTTAATTCCTTTTCTATTGACTTCGGTTCACATTGCTTTTAAAGTTTTTTTTTTTTTGTCCTAAAAGCACTTTTTGAATTATCCAGAAAAGAATGGCTACCCTTTTTTTTCGGTTTTTTTGCAACTATTTTAAGTCTCCCAAAAATTAGCCAGCAATGAAATTTTAAATCACCAGCCACGGCAAAAGGTAGCCCGACGGCTACTTTTCATGCAAATTAGCAACACTGTGAAGAAATCATCCCCTCATACATACTAATAAGCAATTCAATGTTCTAATGGGGGGGAAAACATTTTTTCTTATTTTAGCAGCATTTTTATGCAGTAAAGGGAAACGAAACTGTCATACGACTCTAACTTTATATTTAAAACTCTAAATTATTTTTAGACCGAATGAAAATTTCGAGATAAAGGAAGGCTCGAGTTATAAGGTTTCGAAGTCATCGAGATTCGACTGTATCTGTTAAAATTTATTTGTTTGGAAAAGGTAGGCTACAGTGGCCATAACACTATCAACTCCAAAGTAATCAAAATGATAAAGCTCAATAAATTATTTAAATAGAACTTATATGATCACAGAACACCCAAAAACGAAATATGCAAATGTACAAAACTTTTATCAAAGGTGAAACTCCCCTAGTTTTTCCCCCCAAACTAAAACACTGATTTTTTTTTTCATGTAGTATTATTTTTTTCTTTTTTGAATAAATATGGATCAATGTATCATAGATTACAACACAGAACACATACAGAGAGAAAGAAAAACACAAAGCTAGGTTTTTATACTTTATTTTTATCAGCATATAAATTTTTTAGAGAAGCTTCATTAAAGTGATTTTAATATCTACAAAGGTTGAAATGCAACAATGTAATAATTGCTAACTTTGAACAGCAAAGTGCATTATCAATAGAACTTCTGAAAAATTAAAATTGCTACTTTAAAAAATATATTTGAAGCATTTGTTAATATCACTGCTAACTGGGATTATTACTCATCCTGGTTTTTGCATAGATTCTAAGAAAAGTAAGGGTTTACCAGGACAAGTAATAGATCTATGTCTTCAAAAGCTAAAAGGTAATGAATGATCATATTATCAACATTGTTGTTGTTGTCGTTTTGTATAGTTGTATAAAATTAGAGTTGTATCACATTTAAAAAGGGTTAAGAGGATATTTTTCATCTTAATGAATACAAAAATCAGTTTTTAAATGAAGTTATTTTTTTCCCCTTTAAAATTTTTTATCAGCTTTTTCAACCATGAAAACTTTTTTTTTCTTACTCTAAACTAACATTAGAGCATAAAATAATTCTTATACTACTAATGAATTTTATATCTTTTATTTTTAAAAACGCATCGATAACATTTTTCTTTCTCGTCCTCTCAATTTGGTACGATCGCAAGAACATATGAGGTATGAAATTTTCTAACAATTAGTAGGGGAGAGTCGGAATGAATGAGACAGCTGCATATATGTGTGGGAATAAAATCTGAAATTTTTTTCCCAGTTTGTCTAATAGATGCAGAAGCAAGGGTCGAAAGCTAATGCACTATTGGACAAGTTAGAATTTTTTCTCCTCTTTTTATTTCCTCACATAAGTGTAACTATCCCACCCATCCCGACTATCCTTTACTTTTCTTTTGTGCAACAAATACATGTGACTGCATGTCTCTCAACATATCATTTTACCATTTGAGAGCATTTAAAAACAAGTTAAATGATTACTTTGTCATCATCATCCCTAAAATGCATTTCTTACGGTAAAGATAATAATGTTTATACTATTCAAGATCTGTTATTGAAATATTTTTGGTTTCTGATAACCAGACTTCGTGAGTTTTATTTAGCTAAATTGATTTGATCTGACTTCTATTCCACAATAGAAAAGTAACAAACCTTGCATACAGTTAACAAAATAGGATTATATCGTGCAAATGATTAGTTCTCTGTAAATAGAGTGCAGATGAGAATGATTCCATAAAATGTTGTACACTTTAAAAACAGTTTCAGGTTGCATTGAAACCGAATTTGATAACATGATCGTTTGGCATTTAGCATAACAAGTTTTTGCATAATTCACTTTTTTTTTTTGGCAATGAGAAATTATGTTTAAAATATTTTGATTAAATTACAATAATATCTGTAAGGAACTTTAAACATTCGAAAAACACGAGTAGAAATGGCAAAAGCTCTAAAGGATCAATTCATAGACCATTTGAACTAAGACACTTATGCAAAGTTCAGTTATTAATCATTAACTACAAAATTCAATGATTTTGTGACAAATAAATGACAAAATGTTGCAACACTTTTTTACAACATTTAGCTTAACTTAAACAAGCTTTTCTAATTTCACTTTCAGCCATTAAAGTTTAAAGTCATATGAGGCAGTGAGAAGAAAAGCAATGTAAGTGGTCATTTTCAAGTTTTGAGTAAAACGCGTTTAAGGCTTTAATTGATTTGTTTTTCAAAATAATGCTGTACAGCAGCACCTACCAGGACTACTAGTACTATCTCTTGCTCTAAGACAGAGGAGAAGTTCCCCTACTATTTGTATTGGTTATCTCCAAATTTTTAATTTTGCCACCTGCATACCTTTGCTTCTCACTGCCTCATATGTATTTTCTCTATATTTGTAATTTGAATAGGGAAAAGGGGGGCACATGTGAACATTGTATGTTTTACTATGATAACTTTAAGCAAAAAATTGTGAAAACTCCAGGGATGGAAATACCAGTGCTACCTGTGCCCCTTTATAGGTGTCCATGTGTGAATTGAAAGCATTTTTTTAAATGCTATAATGTAATATATATATATATATATATATATATATATATACATTATAAATAAATAAATAAATATATATATATATATATATATATATATATATATATATATATATATATATATATATATATATATATATAAATCTCAAAAATTTCCATGACACAAAGGAAAGGCTACTCAATCATGAGAACACATCATCACACACTGAGAAATTTATAGCATTTTTTGAAAAAATGAAAATTATTGTTTGCATGTTGCATGTGTCCCCCATTTCCCTAAATAGTTTTATTATTTATGCAAAATAATTAAAGTTATCAAATAATTTAATGGAGTTAAAAATTAAATTGAAAATTTTAATTATTTTTGAAACATTCAAAATTTTTGACAAGGCTAACTAGGACGCACATACTTTTTATAGCTACTTTAATAACATAATCATTACAAAAGTGTTACATGCATTTGTTTTGAAATCATGTTGAATGTCTTTATTCCTATAGTGTAGGTATGCTACTCCAATGTTCCAATTATGACTTTTAGTTAATGTATTTGACAATCAATGCACTTTGGAAAGCACTTTATAAGTTTTACGATTTTTAATTTCGCGAAATTTTTAAAACGTGTATTAAAAGTAATTGTCCTAAAAAATATTTTCAATGTTTTAACCACTGTTTTTAGCTTTAGAGACATAGATTCTGTGTTTTACATAAAGGCCGACGTTTTTAGGGTATATATATATATATATATATATATATATATATATATATATATATATATATATATATATATATATATATATATATATATATATATATATATATATATATATATATATATATATATATATATATATATATGCAGGGTGACCACAATTAAACGATCTTACTCTAAAGTTGTAGAGCGAAGAAAATATTTATCAGACATTAGCGAAACTTTGATCATAATAGAGGGGTGGGACCTTTTTTGAGAAAATAATAACAACAGTAAAACATAGTTCAAAATTTCGCTATCAGAGGACGTTTTGAATGAAATACACATATACAGCTCATTTATTATGATGTAGATTTCACCATCTTTTTCCTGGAGGAGCTTTTCTACACATTAGTGTTTGAGTTAACGACGTCCTCAAAAATCACTTCACAGAAGAACGTGTCATCAGCCGCGACTGCCGTGACTTGCGACTTTCCCGATCTCCAGACCTCAATCCATGTGACTTTTAGTTTTTGAGGTACATGGAACATCTTGTCAAAATAAGAAATTTTACCTAATCTTAAAGACGGCATTTCACGACATCTTCGGAAAACTTTCCAGAGCACATCGCCGTCAACTTACTGTTTAAAGATTCCAGAGGGTTGCCAAAAAATCCGATTGAGCTGTCGGCAAAATAATTTTTTTTGAAATAAAATTTTTAACTATCGTAAATGTGTGGTACATGCATAGTTCAAATAAAAAAACGCCCTTTGGAGACGAAATTTGTAATTATTATTATTATTATTTTATTTTATTTTTTTGTTCACTCAATTTCCCATCTTTTCATTATGTTCTACACATACTTTTGTTAAGTTTTGAGGAATAGTTTCACTCCTAGTCAACTTTAAACTAGGGTCGTTTAACTATGGCCACGCTGTGTATCCACACTTTTATACATATAAAATGGAATATAACACTCACTTTCTTCTTTAAGATATATATGCTAATAATGAGGACAGCAGAAAGGCCTGCAGCCTTTTTATTGCTTGCTAAAACGGACAAAAATATAATGCGAAATGAAACAGTAATATACAAGAAGAAAATGATAGCTAGCAGGACTTTGTGTGTTCATATTTTTCTAAACTGCATATTAACAATAGTTTTACATAAAAAAGTGACCTATGAAAATGTACAAGGATCAAACATTCCAGGTTTAATGTTTGGTAAACTTCACAAGTATTATGAACATTTTTAATACTTTTACTTAACGCTGATTTTTAAAAAAGTGAAATACATGTTTACGAAAAATATTTGCTGACAATGGAGAAAGAGTAAACGGTAAAAGGATTGGGTGTATTAATTCTTCAATGCAGTTTGTTAGCTCCTAATAGATCTATTAAAACAATAACAATGTTCATAATCTAATGCTGTCTCACATGTATACAAAACTCTAACATTTTGGGTTAGTTACTAAACAATATACACTCTTAATTACCTGTATGTGGCACAGGACCAATCAGTAATACAGAAAGTTTGAATTTTATAACATGCATTAAGAGATTCAATGCAACAATTTTTTTATGACATGTGCTAGACATGCGATGAAATTGCATAAGGGGGGGAGGGGGGAGGAAATACTTTTTTTAAGAAAACGAAATAAAAAATGTCTTAATTCATCTTGTTAATTACAAACATTTTTAGACCTCATACGAATTTCAGATAACTCATAGCAAGTAAAACCATTTCAATATGAAATAGAAAATAAAAATAATAATTTTGATATGCCAATAAAAATGAGTTTGAAAAATGTCTTTGCTTGTATTACCGCTTTAAGATTAGTTTTACATTTTAAAACATTATTGTACTTTTGTAATCAAAAAGTGTACTTCAAATTTAATTTTTCCTGAAACTAGTATTTTTCCGAGGCACAAAAAATGAAGGTATCCCTGAGCATCTATAAGTAGCGAAGAAAACGTCGTTATTTATTTTGTAACTTAAAAAATCCATGTATGCCTGGTTCAGTCATATTTGAAATTTCCTTGCCGCTTACTATTTGTTAACTACCGGGAAATCTTAATTCAGAACAATGCAACGTTTACATTAAGGCTCATTTAAGAAAAGGGTTTTTAAATTGTATGACCTTTCATCATTTTTCATTTTAACTCTAACATCACTACAGGGATATATACAATCATCTTTTTAACATTCTAAAACAAATGTTGTTCCAAATGGCACTGCGATGAGATTCAAGAGCAAAATTGCGAACGGATTATATGAGATTTTCTCGGGGGGAACGCAACAAGCATACTTTGTTTTTAATGCGCATGCGCAGAATACAAATCAAAAACTAAAGACTGCAGTGCACGATTTTTCTATTGTTTAAGAAAACCAGATAATTAAGTATTGAACTGATTCAATAACTGGTTTGCTCAAAGAAAAATATTACAAAGTATTTTGATCCTGGTATTTTGCGCTAATATAAATGTAACCCAAGTTTCTTTCAAAGAATATTTTCATAATGGGTATGCGTGCTTTAAAACTTGATTTGTTAACCCTTACAATATATGCAATAAATTCTTATTTGCTAAGAGCTAATGTAGGAAAAACATAAACAAGCAAACAAATTTTTAATGTTTAACAAAAGAAGAAAAAAAAAAAACGCTGTCTGAATGCTGCATATAGAAATTTCCAAATTAAGTTACCATCTTTTAAAAGCCCTTCATTTGAAACTGGAAAATAGCAGGATATATGTGCTAAATCTGCCACCTGTAATCTAAACTACAGATCTTTAATAAATCATTTTCTCTACAAGGCTATATTATAAAGACACACAGACAGTAACTACAATATAATTTCATAAAAACATGGTTCCTTTAAAACGTAAAAGTTACATTTCAAAGGGATCATTTATTTTTTGATCAGCAGGGTTTTCGTTTTGCTTCTACTATAAATGATGGTCCTTTCTAAAAAATGTATAAGCGCATAATATGATACAACAATTTTCTTTTTGAAGCTATAAGTGGGCCTGAAAACGAATAAGGGTTTATAAAACGGATACAGAATATTATTTGGAATACAATGTTGTCATTAGTGTTCAGTAAGTATTGCTGCATTTAGCAATGCAGCAATGTGCATCTGCCATGTATGAATTCCATTTCATCCAAAGAATACACGCTTTGAAGCAACTTCTTTTAAAAACACATCAAAAATACACCATAATACACTGAAAAAATGGAAACATATGAACATCAACAGAGGCTAATGCATGTAATAAATTGTGCCAAAAATTTCATGTGTGGGAGACGAAAGAAAATTCAGTCTTTTGATTTCACGAGGGATTAAAAGAATAAGAGATCCCCGACCTTCAACAACGCATATCAGATACATATACCACAAGGAAGGAAAACAAGCGAAAACTATTTCCTCTGTCGGTAATATAAACCCCAGTCAGTTCCCAACAGGTAGAGAGATATATACAGTTGACCTTCAGCTCGTAAACTAATACACAATAAAGTATAGCTTAAAAATCAATCTGACAGCGAGTCCCAAATAAAGAGTTCTTTTTTTTTGTGTTAAAACGTGAGACGCACCGCTGCCTACTTATTCAAAAAGCTTTCTCGTTCAGTCCCACATGCACACGGAGAGGAGACATCGACTTCTGCTGCGACGCCTCACTTTTGGGTGATGGTGAGGGAGAGGCGCCTCGGCCGCGGCATGTCGTATTCCTCCATGGAAAGCGTGCGCCGTCGCCCGATGGCACCCAGGGACTTCGGGTCACCCCCTGAGAAGGTCCTCTGCCGCTCCACCCCAGGCATTGTCACGGAAGTCACTGAAAGGCAAGAGACCGAACAATTAATTTTATTGAGCAGTCACGAATTTTGCACCACCCCGCTAAGGCAGAAATGCATAAAACACACCACCAGCTCAGTTATTCCATCCGAAGACTGCAATTTCTGCACCCTTTCATGCTTCAGGAGGGGAGCCATTTCCCTCATTTCTCCTCCCCTGTATCCATGCCTGATTAACGGTTCTATCACAAATTTTGCAACCAAACGAAGCATGTGTGTAAAGAATAGATGTTAATGGACAATGAACCAACAAAATGTTCCCTAACATTCTATTTTTCTTAAACTATGCTATGCTGTCGGGAAATCGAAACTTACGTACTTAACAATTGAACATTTAAAATTCAGCATATTTATTCGACTTATTATAAGTTATCTTGTGAGAAATTCTTGAGGAATTTTGCTTGATTATAAGAATTATATGATGCGGCCCGCGGCCGCCCCTTGCTTTGGCCGCCCTTGTGCGGTGCACACTCTGCACACCTGCTAGGATCGGCCCTGGCAATTTAGTGCTTTTTTTCAACCCGGAATGGGAGGTAACTGAGCTGGAGGTGGAAAACCTCATAAAGGAGCCAAGAGAGCAAAACTGGTTGCTAATTTAGAATTAGCACACCAAACGAGTGAGTGACCGCAACAATGGTTCAGTTCAGGTTTTCCGCTTCCAGCTCAGTTACTTTCTATTTCGAGCTGATGAGTGCTAAAAAGCACATAACTGCAGTCCTCGGATGGAATAACTGAGCTGACGGTGCATTTTATGTAGTCACGAATTGTTCTCACTTGACAGTAGAGATGCAAAAAAAAAGTTTTTGAGCTACGGGAATAAACTTGAGAATTCTGTGGAATAAACCCGAGAGTTCTGGGGTAATAAACCCCGAACTTCGGGAATTTTGGGAGTAAACAAACTCCATGTTTTTCCACGTTGATTCTAGGCTTAAAATACGATTATGTCAGATTTTTTCAGATGATATCGTTGGTCATTGCTAAAAAATCTGCTATGCTTGAAGTTTGGAACAAGCTATTTAAAATTGAAATCGAATTAAAACTAAAAATATGCCAGCTGAACAAGTTTTTTTTTTTGAAAGAATTTCAAATTGTTGGTAGATGTCCAACAATCCAAAAATAACTACATAAACTATCTTGCTGGCGTGATTTTTATTATGACAGATATGACATTTTAGTGCTTTTTTATATTATTGAGGAGTGCTAAATGTACAAACAGATCGTTTAAATATTTACTTATAGATTACTAGAGTTCATAAAAGTATTAAACCCTCATTGTTTTACAAAGCCCTGTTTATTTTATTATTATTTAGTTGAGAAAAAAGCAACAAACTCAGCACTTTTCATCATTATCATACATCATAAAAGTGTAAAACACTGAGAAATAAATACAAACTTACAGTATCCAAGCCCTTTGACAAACAAGAGCAAGCTTTGAGAAAGTTTTTCGGGCTGCAAATGTAAAAAGAAAAAATTGCATTTTAATTACAGCACACATACAAATTTACATGCTTTATTTTCTCATGTTTGCAAACATGGATGAATTTCATTAAAAACATGTTATTTAAATAAGAACTTTTTAATTTAAACAGAACTTACTTTTTTCTAACAAAAAACTTTACTAAATTTTTTCATTTATTTCCACTCCCTCAAACATACCAAGCAGAATTTTTCTTTCGAAAAGCAATTAAATATATCAAAATTATTAATTATTATCTGTACCTGCACTGCTGTGCTATAAGACTTAAAAAAAAAGCTCTTTAAGCATATGTAAATTTCCCTTCCCACTCCAAAATAAAAAAGAGATTTTGTTTCATTAACTAAACTGTTCACACACAATTTTACTTAATATTCAAGTGAAGTATAATCGAAAATGTTGAAATAATGACGTCAACTGCTCGTCAAAACTCCCTCTTTCAAAGAAAATAGCATATAATTTAAATGCACTTAAAAATCATCCAAAACCACCGTAGCTAAACGTTTAAAGTTAAATAACAAAATAATAACTTGCAACCATCCAATCCGAAAGAATTTGCTAAAAAGAACAAATAAATAAAAAATATCACTGAGTTGAGATTTTTCGTCGAAAAATATTAATAAATAAAAAATTGACACCGTTATCAGTATAGAAGCTCGTTGTGAAGCTTATATAGCAGTGCACGGTGTTCACACTCCATGTAAGACAGGCTTTTTCCGAGATCAAAAATTTTAATTCTGATTCATAATTTAACCTTTTTTGATACATCCTGTTTTTTAACTAAAGTCTTTTCCATGATGTTATGTTTCTATATTCTTTCTCCTTTTCTAATGTACCTTTTAGAAGAGATAAAATTGAGGGAGTGAAGCATTTCATTTCTGAAGCCAAGACCCCATGTCAAGGGTAAAATTTTAAAGCAAAGCATTGGAAGAAATCAGATTTCTTTCCCTTGTTTCATGCAAAACGTGCCAACCATTCTCCGTTGGTGAGTCACGTGATTTGCGGTCTTCATGTTAGCTTTTGCTAAGCCAATGATTGAACTTGTTCCCTCCATTTACTAATTCCTGCTCTAAGTAATATACCTCTGTGCCAAATTTCGCGGCAACACAGTAAATAGTTTTTCAATTTTTGCAGATTTTATGTTTGTGACCTTAATTTTGGGAGTGAGTGTCTTTACCTCTTATTTCCCTTTCTAACTTTTTTGTTTCAATAGAGTCCTTAATTTGCAATAGATTTAGGCGACAAAGTTTATAAAAGAGGTATATACAGAAAATCACTAGTAAGTCGGCTAGACATACCGCTTGTGCGAAAACATCTCCCACGCTATCTATTCTAAGGAATGAAGTTTTTTGTTTATCCATTCGTGCATAAAGATTTTGGACGGCCTGAAGATGTGAAGCTCTACCTCCGCTAATCAGCAGCACATCCATGGATCTGTAAGGAAAAGCTAATTAATACAGTTAGCTCTCTATTTAACGACGCCCTATTTAACGACTTTCTCTATTTTACGACGGCTTTTCACTGCCCCAGATGGTGCGCTTTAGTTTTAAAATCATTCTATTTAAGGATTATTTCTACTTAAGTACGATTTTTTGCGGTCCCTTGAAAGTCGTCAAACAGAGAGCCAACTGTATTCACACAAAGTTCAAAATAATTAAGTCTCTTGTCACATGACAATATGTGCCGTTTTATATAACGAATCAAGAATATTAAAAACGTTTAATTAGATAAAATAGCAGCAACAACTCTATGTATAGCGGAAAGGTCGCTTTTATGTAACTGATCCACTATTATGGTCCCCACTGTTTTTCGTATTTTCACTCCTCCAAAACAAATTTCACTCCAAGGGGTATTTTCACACCTTGAAAAAGTCTTTGATATATTTGTGACTATAACATCATTGTAACCGCACAAAAATGAATATTTTATTTCAAAAAGGAATTCATTTTGCAGTTATCTGAAATTACGCTGCACTGCGCTGTAAGTTCTCTTGTCAAAAAAACCTATTTACAGGGAAAACGCTGCGAAAAATAAAACAAATATATATTTACCTATTTCAGCGAAAAATTATTAGTTTCTGTCAGGGTTCATGATTTTATTTATTTATACTTTAAACAGAAAAAATCGGATTTTTTAAATTTAAATCAGATTTTTTTTTTAATCTTTAAAAATTTGTAGACATTAATTACTTTTACATTTATAAACATAATATAGTCACATAATAGATGAAAAAGCAACTTTTTAGCTATTTTCGTTTCATGGTAGTAGCTATTTTTTGATAATTGGTATAAGTAGAACAGCTTTATGCACAATTCAAATTACATTTAACATTTACCCCCTACCCCAGCTAAAACCACAAATCTTTTAACCATAATTCTAGAAAACAGTGGTACCACTATTTCCTAGAATTATAACTTTCACGCTTTTTAGAAGAAAAATTTCTTAAAACTTGGCAGTTTTTTGTGTTTATCATATTGTAGATTCGACAAAAGTTCTAAAACGGACTCAAGTGTTCAATTAGAATAAGGAAAGCAAAAAAAACCTGGAAAAGAAAGCAATCTGAACTAATGCATCCATTCATTTTACTCTTAAAATTAGAATAAATTCTCTAAATATTCAATAAATATGCAAGATTAATAAATATGTTAGAATTTTTACATAAGATGTGATTTTGTTTTATGCTTTGCTTAAAGATAAGGTTTTTATCATCATGTTTGTTTTTAATGTTAAAATAATGTGTGTTGAATAATTGCTTTTCTTAAAAACTTCATTAATCATGGTGTATAAGAAAAACTGGAAATTTTTATTTGTTCTGAACTTATTTTGGCCCAAAAGCAATATTACATGAGTCTAAAAATTTGTTACACACACAGAAAGAGGGATCTATATAGTTTTGCCACTTGAAGTTAAGATTGTATAGTGCAGTAAACTGAAATATAGAGCAACACATTCTAAAATGCAAAATTCATTTATAAAGAATTAAATCAACTGATTTTAATCAATGATTTTATTAAAAAACTCACATAACTCCAATCAATTGATTTTCAATGATTTTTTTTAAAAAATCGCTTGATTTAAGTCGTGATTTAAATCAATCTGATTTAAATCAACAAACCCTGGTTTCTGTTAGATTTTTTTTTTTTTTTTTGATTAATTTTGATTACACGGCTCTAGTTTTTTGGCATGTATAAAATAATTGCATTATTATTAATTTCATTCGTTTTAATGTAATTGATCCACTATTTTTCTCTGGACAGGTAAACAGCAGTATCTGCAGAAATGAATTATCGAGATTTTTGAAAAATGTGTGTTGTATTCAATACTAAGAATAAGAAAATGTTGGAATTAGGCCTTTTTCTCGCGCTTTTCTCTTAGAGGAAACCAAATGGGCAAGCTTGTGCAATAAAGCTACGTACAAAAATGTGAAAAAAACATGAAAATGTTGTAGTTACTGCTTTTTGCCTGCCTACGTCAGTATTCTGGTCCCCACTGTCTTCGTATTTTCACTCTTCCAAAACATGTTTCACTCTTCTAAAAAGTGCCAAGGAGTATTTTCACACCTTGTAAAAATCATTGATATATCTATGAATCTGACTATAACGTCATCGTTACCGCACAAAAATGAGCAATGAGGTTGTTTCCTTCAGTCAAAAGTACTACTTTTAGTCACTGAAATTGATAGAATGAGTAAAAAAAAAATAACATGGACCCAGAAAATACTTTCATTTTCGCAACAGTTATTTTTTAATTAACTTTTTAAAATGTCCGATTTTGAAAACAAGGCGTGGTCTTTATAACGTCACAAATGATGCAATTTGGCGCATGTTTCTTTCGCGTTTCCACGTTATGATAATCAAGCAGCGAATTAAAATTGTGCTCTACGCTTGCTATCAACCATATCGTTGCCAATACACGTGAGTAAAGATGCGAATTAAATATTTTTCAACACTGAATGTCATTTCATCATTTGTGATGTCACACGACAGAAAGGTAAACAATAAAAGCGCACCAATTTAAGTAATTTTTTAAAAATATTAAACTTATACAAATCATTTAAAAAATAGTCAGATCCTATATTTTTAAGCATGCTCTTTCAGAAAAAAATACTTTTAAAATTTTGGAAACGACCCCATTGATTTCAAAAAGGAATCCATTTTGCAGCTGCCTGGATCGAATTACGTTGCACTGCGCTGTAACAACTCTTGTCAAAAAAAACTATTTACAGGGAAAACGCTGCGTGCAGTGAAGACGGACAAAAAGAAATTTTCTAGTAAGTGAAAATCAGATAAAGGCATTAAAACTTGATTATTATTATTTTTTTTTTTTTCAAAAAAGGACATTTACCTATTACAGCGTAAAATTACTTGTCTTAATAAGATGACTTTCGATTACTTTTTATTACACGCCTCTAATTTTTTTGGTATGACTAAAATAATTGCAATATTAATTTCATTCGTTTTTATATAACTTATCCTTTATTTTGCTGTGTGCAGGTAAATAGCAGCATCTGAAGAAATGAGTTAGAGATACTTGAAGAAACGCGTTTTGGATTCAATACTAACAAATAGGGAAATGTTGGAATTTGGCGTTTTTTTTTGAGCAACCATGATTGCTAATTGCTTTCATTTGACCGTCCTTGATGTCCGGTTCGTTTTTCAACCCCACCGCCCTCTGTAAGCGTGACTCCTCAGATCCTGAGCATCGTTCCCCGGTAGCCGCTGCTCCTGGTCGGTGGCGACCATGTCCTACACACACGCACGCTCATACACACTCACACGCGCGCATTTACACACATACACACGCCAACGTGCATATACACGAGTCTACGCCCACACACAAGCCTACACATACACAACTACATATACACGTAACCACTCAAGAGGAGGGACAGGAATCGTTTCTAGAAACAAGCGAGTGGGGTAGTAACCAATGAATAGGGTCCTGTCGCAACTCGTGATTGCAAAAAACATATTTTGATTCAAAATTTCAGAATTCAAATTAATTTTGAAAATTAGAAAGTCTTTTTCTGTTTCAAATTTTTTTCGTTTTAAAAATTGACTTGAGGTACTTTTGAAACATTTGTGATAAATTTATCTGTACTTGCTTTCTCCTTCTATCGTCCTGTTGCCATACGTGCCATCCAAAAATCTATTCCAAACTCCTTTTCAGTGGAGCGGCCTAACGCTTTTTTTTTTTCACGCTTTTCTTTTAGAGGAAACCAAATGAGCGAGCTTGTACAATAAAGCTACGTACAATAGATGACGAAAATGCGAAAAAAAAAAAAAAATTAAAAATTTGTAGTTACTGCTCTTTGCCTGCCCACGTCAGTATTATGGTCCCCACTGTCGTATTTTCACTCCTCCAAAACAAGTTTTACTCCTCTAAAAAGTACCAAGGAGTATTTTTACTCCTTTTTTTAAAAAAAAAATTCTTCATATATCTGACTATAACATTATAGCTACCACACAAAACTAAGCATTTTATTTCAAAATGGAATTTATTTTGCAGCTGTCTGAAATTACGTTGCACTGCGGCGTGACTATTCATGTGAAAAAAACCTATTTACAGGGAAAACGCTGCACGCAGTAAATACGGACAAAATGAAATTTCTTGGCAAGCGAAAAGCAGATCAAGTCATTAAAACTTGATTCTTCTTTTAAGTTTAAATTTTTATTAAAAAAATACATTTACTTAATACAGCATAAAATTAATGGTCTTCATAAGATTATTTTCCATTAATTTTGATTACACGCCCCTAGTTTTTTTGTTATGACTAAAAGAATTGCATTATTAATTAATTTTATTCAGTTTTTGGAAATTTTTTTGCAATACCTTGGATTCTTCTACAGAGGGCAGGTAAAGGGCAGCAACTGCAAATACTTTATTTTTCCTTTTTTTTTGAGCAATCACATTGCTTATTGTTCTCATTTGATTGTTTTGAATTCCTATGATTTTATTTCCCCCCCCCCCCCCCCGGCCTCCCTCTGCAGCATCACCGTCGACCGGCCGGCCTCACGATGCTGCTCCTCTAGCAAAAGTCTCTAGGTTGCGTCCATATCTTACACACACACATACACACATACACCTGCACACACACACGTACACAGGGGCGGCATTTCACCATTTCATTTGGGGGGTCGAGTTTTTTAAATATGTATAACCCAAAGCGAAACCAAACACACATTAGCTAACAAGAAGTTGTCATAAAATCGGTTTAGTATGAATAAAATTAGTGTTTAGAAACAATTAAAATTTTGATTCATTGACTAAAAATTTATCATACAAAACATCTCGCTGCTAAACATTTTATACCTTTTGGAAAAATTATAATGCATGATTTTTCGAATTCGGAAGAGCAGGGAATCGTGTTACTAATCTATCAGTGCCCAATGTCGTGCTGTTTTGCCAGTTCAGCTAAATAGAAAAGGTATTTTTTCCCCCTTTGTGCCTCGAAAATATTTCTCTAACCTCCTGAGACACAAAAAAAAATCTTTCTCTACTAGCTGAACCGATTGTAATATTTAAAAAATAATTGAAGTAACACAAAGTTATGTATAAAAGCACTTTTTATATCTTGCTCTTCAAAATCGCCCATGCTACTTCTAAAACTGTGAGGGGCTTAAACTTTTCATCATTGAATAATCTAGTCATGTCGGTGCTCGCAGCTTCAATGAGATATCATCTGCCTCCAGCTCTGTTATTCACTATTCCAGACTGATGAGCCCATAATAAGGACGAAACTGCAGTCTCTGTATGTGAAAACCATTCTGTCGGTATATTGCTTGTAATTATTCTTTCCTCATACTAAAAATTTTACTCACAGTTGAAACATTTTATTTTTCGTTTTCAAAATCCAATCCAAATAACCATAATTCCAGCCAACCATACAGAAAAATAATTATCATCAAATTTTGTGTTAATTTCATTCGAAACTGAATGTATTAATTCATACAAAATATTCAAAAATCAATGTTTGACTTCACATCATCATCTGGATTTTTGTCACTTTTTTTTTTTTTTTTGCCTCTTTAAAATTGGCTAGGAGGAAGAATTTTTTTTTTTTTTTGAAAAATTTCATGATTGATTGAAATGTACACACAGATCGATTGTAGATTGAACTATGGTTTGAATAGTCGAGTAGCGGATTGAAGATATAGATTTTGATAGAGTAAAGCATTTTTCAAAAACCTTTTCCCGATACAAACAAATTGGATAAAAATTCAAACGAAGTCATACATGCCAAAGGGCATGAGCTTTTTCATCATTGAAAGAATCGTTTTGCAATAATTCTTCCAGTCGTCAAATCACTGCTTTGAAGTTATAGAGAAATGGTTTTATCGTTTTAACTCTTGAAGATTATCTTGTGTCACTCCGCGATTGCATAATTATAGAGCCCTATAAAAGGTATTTGGTTAATATGTCTTTTTTTTTTCAATAATCACATGCATTTTGAAGAAGTTTCTATGAAAACATTATAGTGTATTGAGCAGCTGAAACGTGTTTCTAGCAGAAGAAAGCAATGAACACTCATTAAATAAACATACACTAAAAAAATGAGCGTAAAAGTGAATGTAAAATATCAAGGAAATTTCTTGTGAAAACCATGCTGCCACACCACTTTTCACGAGCCTCTCGTATTGGACATACCATCGTAACACTGGGCACACAAGTGTGAAATATTTAGCCTATATGAGGCAATGTCGTCTTTAGTTAAAATTAAACATGATTTTTCTATCTGTTTTTTATGTTCTGAAAAAGCCGAAAATACTTCATGAATTTCTAAGTCATCATCCAAATAACGAAAAACACTTCTAGTCTGAGAATGTGTCGAGTTTCATCAAATAGTTGCTGAGAACTAGCGAGATTTCCTTTAGTGAACATTTATTTACGACTTAAGTAAATTGAATTCACCCATTTTCTATCATTCTGCTCAAAAAATTTGGGGGTGCAACCGCCCCCTCTTGACCCCCCTATTTGCCGCCCCTGCACGTACACACACACTCATGCCAGCACACAGGCACAAACACACACGCTTACATACACAAACACACTCGTGATTGCAAAAAACATAATTTGAATTCCAGATGTCAAAATTCAATTTTTTTTTTTTTTTTGTCAAATATTGTACGTTAGCTTTATTCTACAAGCTTACTTGTTTAGTTTCCGCTAAAAAAAAGTGTGTGTGTGGGGGGGGGGGGGAGTCGAATTCCAACATTTCCCTATTGTTAGTATTTAATCCAAATCGTGTTTCTTCAAATATCTCAAAAAGTCATTTCTGCAGATACTGCCGTTTGCCTGCCCGCGTCACTCTTCGTCTTGAATTATCCATTAGGTTTCGAAAATTGCAGCTGAACTTTATCAAAATATTACACAGCATTCTTGGATTTTTCTGCAATTCAATAGCATGAAGTAAAAGACTGTGCTACAATCGTAAAAGCACAAAAATAATCCCCTAGTAAAAATTTATGCGAATTTAAAAAGTTCAGGAGCTAGTTTCGTGTGAACTCTCATGAAAATTTAGCACTGATCATAGCAGAAAATTATATAAATAACGAAATCAGATGGTCAGCGAAGTCAGTTCTTTTCTATATAATTAGACACAAGCAAACGAATCATCAAAAGTGGTTCATTATCAGTGGCGCACAAACGCCACCAAACATATTATTTTGACTTAGTCGATTATCGGTTGAAAAACAGTAAAAAATTAAATGTAATTACTAAACATTAGTTAATGAAATAAATTACTTGTAACAAACAAATACCCTATTAAAATACCAGAAATTTAAAAATGTGCATATATTTACTTTTCTCATAGTTGAAAATAAAAACTGCGAAGTAAAAACATCATTACATAGAACAATTTATATTCGCATAAAATTCGATTTGCAGAAAAAGAAAATGAGAAAATAAATTTCATTTTTTCGTTCATTTTATTTAAAATTATTGTTTTCTTGGCGGGAAATTATTTTACGCACGACATACATAGGATTATCATCAATCAAAAAAAAAAAAAAAAAAAAAACTCAAGGACGATGGGAGGGGTCCGGACCCCCTGGACCCTCCCCTAGTAAGCGCCACTGTTCGTTACACATTTCTCATTGAAAGTCATTTAAGATCATCACTGTTACTGATACAGCACATTATTGTAACTATTAGGTATGAATATATACGAATTTCAATTAATGAGTTTATTAGAAAAAAATTTCTTTTACACAGGATTTTATGCATAGCCACTTGTTAAGCATTAAAAAGGGTTCAAATACGTCAAATTTTAGATTTAAAAAATGTTTTTTTTTCTTTTAAAGTAATCTTACGACAAAAATAGTTAATTTTTGAAAAGTTTCAAATTTTCGCTTTCGTAGACAGCAGGCGTTTGAGGACTACAATTAAATATGCTATGAAACTATCATATATTGGCTTCAGACTGTCATCTTTTTTTAGTAAAAAAAAAACTTTTTTTGTCGGAGAAAAAATCATTAAATCGGTAAAAATGCAGTTTTTTTCACCAAAAAAAAAAAAAAAAAAAAAACTTCTTTATCAATCAACCCAATTAAATTTTGAAAAACGATGCCTAGATGATATATAGGTCCTGATTTATTTTTAGAAAAGGAGTTATTCAAATAGGTTAAATACTTTTGAAATAGTGTAGATTTCAAATCGAGTGTTTTGCTGATTTTTTTTTTCAAAATGGCCGATTTTGTTCAGAATTTTAATAAGATGTAACTGGAAAAATAAAAGATTTTCTTGCAAAGTCCATTTCGGATATTTTATATGGCTCTTAGTTGTAACTACTGTAACTTAAAAAAAAAAAAAAAAAAAACTCGGGAAGGTCATATGGCGATTCCCACCTGCCTGCATGATTTGAAGTGGAATGACTCACATAAAGAAAAAAAATGTTAAATAGTTGAATTAATTTTTCGATTTCCATGATAGAGAGGGCTGACTTGCTCCATAAACTGATTTTAAATATCTTTAAATAATATTTAAAGCAAATCAAAATAGAGTAGACAGTTTATTTATGCAAAAGTGGAAAGAAAAGTTCTCCACATTTTATTTCTTTTATTACGTGTATTTTTTCCTGTTGTAACTTATCCCTGCTTTATATTTAGTGACTGTGATGTAATCATATTTTTCACATAAACTCTCAATATATTCATATCGATGTTATCTGCTAGATTTTCTATATGCTAGGGGTGTCCCAAAAAATGGTAAACACTTTCAAAAAATTGAAAAGTTTTAACAGAAACAAAACAAAAAAAAAAAACTCTCCAAAATGCTACAGCTTTCATTTTTAGCAAGTGTTTACGATTTTCTGCACAACCTAGTATACTTTGCTGTATATTTTTAGTTAATGAACACTCGACAACTAGTAACAGTACTTAATTTTTTTAAATTTTATTTTTAACTCTTTGAATCCTCTGAGACGGTCGAAACACAATTTATGAAACACTGTTTTATGTGACAAGAGACAAATCACTAAGAAACAGTTTGAAAAACACAAATAAAAACTTTTACTTACTTAAGATTAGTTTCTATGGCACTTGTAATATCTTTACGGCTGAAAAATAATGAATGAAATGTATTAAAAACCATATTAAATAGTAGCCTATAAATGAGTGTTTGGAAGAAGAACACGATGTAGGGTCACTTGGGGTAAAAAGGAAACATGGGGTAAATGAAAGCAAACTCTGTTAGTACCACCCTTGTGGCCAAGGGCGCAGCCAGAGGAGGGCAGTTGACCCTCCCTAGAAGAGAACCCCCTACTCCCATGCTCTTTCCAAATGTCAACAAAAATACTTTAAAATTGCAATTTTAGGACTCCAATTTCAAAAAAAAAATTTGAGAAGGAGAGCCACATAACCACTTTTTTGCCCTCATCTGACACAAAAATAGCATATAACGTTTTTTTAGGAGGAGAGGAGGATTTAATTAATTATAATTTCAAGCAATTTCCGAGTCTTGTACTAGGGAGGGGTGCAACAAAAAACCACTATATTGTTGCGCTTATCCTCGCATCTCCCTAACTGGAATCATGGATATGCCCATGCTTGTGGTAATTCTTGAAATAAACTGTTGGTGAGTGAAGAATGAGTAACGTACAAAAGAGGTACCCAGAGTTCCGTGTGTTTTCAAACAATTACGTAGACGTCATCATTGTTTGATGATGAAAACTGAAAAAAGTTTTGTTTTGAAGTTAAGTGATCTTATATTTTCATCTCCGTAGGTCTACGAACTCGAAGAAACTGGTTTCAACTACTGTTTTCGTATTTTCACTCCCATAAAATAAGTTTACTCCTCTAAAAGGGGCCAAGGAGCATTTTTACTTCTTGGAAAAAAAACCCCTTGGTATATCTGATTATAATGTCTTTGTTACTATATTCAGCGACCGCACAAAAATGAGCTTTTTTTTTTTTTTTCAAAAAAGAGTTTATTTTACACCTCTTCGGAATTCATTTGCACTGCGACGCAGCTATTCTTGTCAAAAAAACCTATTTACAGGGAAAAAAATACGCAGTAAATGCGGACTGAGATTTCCTGGTAAGAGAAAAGTAGATCAAAGGCATTAAGACTTAAATATTTATTTATTTATTTATTTTATAATTTGATTATTTTTTAACATTATATTTATTTATTACTTGTCACGTGGAAAGTTGCTAAAAACAATCGTTTATGAATTTTATTTCTTTTGAAGATTACATTTTGATGTATTGTCCTTTTTATGTATTTCAGAAATTCAGAGAATAATTTAATTTTTGGTAGGATTTTTCTTTTTAAATGATTTTACATTAGGTTTCTAGGACTTGGTGGGACGCCTGTGATCTACAAGTCATTGATTGAGTGTTGCTGGTATAGAACTTTTTAAGTTACGAAACCGACTGTGTGTAGCGCGATTACTTACCTACATCTACCTCATAGGGTCTTCCCATAGTTTCTGGAGTAAAAGCAAACATAATTTCCTTCATTCCATTTACCCCACAGTTTCTGGGGTAAAAGAAAATATAATTTCATTCATTCAATCCATCCCATAACTTGTGAGGTAAAAGGAAACATAGTTTTATTCATTCCATCTACCCCACAGCTTCTGGGAAAAAAAGGAAACATAATTTCATGCATTCGATCTATCCCATAGTTTGCGGGGTAAAAGGAAATATAATTTCACTCATTTCATCTACTCCACAGTTTATGGGGTAAAAAGAAACATAATTTCATTCATTCCATCTTCCTCACAGAGTCTGGGATAAGAGGAAGTATAATTTCCTTCATTCCATCGTTCTCCACAGTTTATGGGGTAGAAGGAAGCAATTTCATTCATTCCATATCCATCTACCTTAAAGTTTCTGGGGGCAAAAGGAAGCATAACTTTATTCATTCTATTTACCCCATAGTTTCTGGGGTAAAAGGAAACATAACTTTATTCATTACATCTACCTTATAGTTTCTAAGGTAAAAGGAAACTGAATTCCATTAGCTAACGAAGTCATAAAATCAAATTTTACCCAGTTACTCTCAGAAAGTGTAGTTTATTTTACTTAATGCGTATTTTTTTCGCCACAACTCGATAAAAATAAAGAGGAGGATCAAAAGTTGAATCAGTTGAATTCAATTTTCTTTCATCCCAACAGACTTTAAACCTGAACATAAAGACATTTAAAAAATATCGAATTGCTGTCAGAAATTTTGTTTTAGGCGCCATAAGAATTTCACATTGAATAGTAGATTCACTTAGAAATATGTTTGATGGGAACGTGAGATATACTAGTAGAATTTAAAAAAAAATCGAGTTCTAAAAATGAAATATAAAAAGTCTGCATCCGTAATCCAATGTAAAGAGCAAAATACGGCAAACAACTTTCAAAAAATAGGAGAAAAAACACGATGCAACACACATTCCAAATGAAAAAATATGAAAATACGAAGACATTTTCAAAACATGGAAGGCTTAACATAATCTTAAGTTTGTTACAAATTATTTCTAATAAAACGATTAACAATATTTTAAATATTTCTATGAATTCAGCATAATTACTTTGAATCAAACAACTGGCAAAAGGATAACCTTTTATAGCAAAGTAATTCATCTGACTTAAAAAACAAAACTCGTTTTCTTGAAGGGAGACAAAATGACTACTTAAATGCGCTTCATGGAGCACTTATTTTTTATGAACTCATTCTCTCAAATAACTATTCCACAAAACACATTTTATGCATTAATGTTAAAAATTCTTCCGCTTCGAGTGTTGCTTTCTTTATTGCAGAGTGGAGCGAGAATAACATTACAAACAAAAACAAATATTACAAAATATTTAAACTTTTACCTTATGATCTAGTGTTTTAATAAAACAAAACTATAACAACATAGTTACAATTGATGCTCAACTTCACAAACTGATTTGGACCCGCATTTAGGTCTTTAAGAGAATTTCAAATAGCTTTATCAAGGTTACCTTTTCACCTTGACATTGTTACTTAAGTACGACGATATCATTTCCGTCTTTATTCCTTCACATAAAAAACTTTTCATATTCAAAGCAATAGTTACCTTGGATTTAAATTAGAACCACTGGCACAATAATGCATAGTGTGGCTCTCATAACAAAACGTTTGACCTCGGAAGAGATCACTGCTGTTTGGGTTAAAAATAGGAGAAATTCGTGTATTGGCAGCGCCAATAACCGTTATTGGCAAAGTAAACCAGCTTTTCTCACCCTTATTTTAACAAATGGAGCATAAGGGGTCCGGGACACATTTCGAAAAAAGTTTCATTAAACATTTTAGAGTTTTGAAATTTTTTGCACTAAGTCACCATCTATTTAACAAACAAAAACATAACATAAATGTTAGAAACAAATTTTATTTTATTTTAATTTAATATATTTTTTTTAAAAATGAGGTTGTTTAAATCGCTAAAACTCAAAATATTCTTAAACAATTTTCAAATTTTTTTTCAAAAAAGTATGCACAAATATCTAAGCTTTACTTTCTATTCGGCCATTTAAAAACATTATTTCAGTAAAAAATAAAAAATATTTGAAAAAAAAATTCGAAAAATTCTAAGAGATACTTCCTTTTTTAAAAAAAAATCATATTATTGGCAGTAAATTTTTTTTTCAAATTTGCTGAATAAAAATTGAAGTGGACTGTTTGAAAAAGATATGCTCCAAGTTTCATTACTTTATCTTGATCAGTTCTTGACTTATAAGAATTTGAATGCAAAAAATCGGGAAAATTTTCATCATGGAGAAAAAAGCGTTTGAAGTTTTCAAGTTAAATTAATTAAATGCATACAACAAAAATAATACATCTTTTGTTGTAATTAAGACAGAAACAAGATTCAAAAACGTCATTTTAAGCAGGGAAAAGCGGAGAATGTTTTTTTAAATGATTAAGAATAAATAAATAAATAAATAAAATTTGGTTATTTTTGTGTTTCGAACTCCCTTAATCCTCCATTCATTGGAATTAAAGTACTCAGAATCATTGTACCGTCAAAATAACAATATATGAAAGTATCTCAGCATTGTTGAAAATTTAATAATGCTTCTTCAAAAAACTTCCCCAACTGCTGATCTTAAAGAAGAAACATCAGAATATTCTTTAAATTGGATCGCATTCACCCTTGTTTCTTTAATTTTGTTTTGCGCACAGTTAAAAATATGTAGAGTAATTTTTTTCAGGCATTTTTCGTTTGTGCTCTCAAAAATAGGAAGAAATTGACAAAAAAATGTGAAATAATTAAACAAGTTTCACAACTATCTTCAGAACCTGTTCGTTAGAGCTCCAGAGCCCCCGGAATAGAAAGTTTGCAAAATGAAGCATCAATTGTGTCTAAAATATTTTTTTCAGAAATTCATCAATAGCATTTTAGAAGCCTTACTTCATATAAGATTCAACATATCGGCGCAAATTTTTTGCATTGATTTGTTTTTTCAACTTTTCAGTATAATCTTGAATCAATGTTTCTTTATTTTCAACTGTTTCCAATTGCTGAAATAATAAAAAAATAGTATGTTTTTTTTAAACAAAAAATACAAAATTGTTAGTTGTTGAAGCCTTGCGTGCAACAGTTTCAAGCACAACTATCAATTTTAATTTTCTCTCTCTTTTTTTTTTCTCAGATTCATTTTACTCGTCACTTATTAAACGTCATTGTAATCATTGATCAATTTGACAAAAAAAGAAAAAAAAAAATACGTAAATTTGATTTTTAATATACTTTGATACCTTGCAAATGATTCCACAAAAACAAAAAAGACTTAATTTTTAAAGTCACCAGTGACTGGTGTTATGACAGTAATGCACAAATTAAAGCAAAGTCATTCAGTATATCAAGCACATTTAATAAGCTTTAAGGGCAGCAGAAAAATCTTATATCTAACTACTACTTTCAGTCGAATGCGAGTCATTGTAAATGAATTTTTATTTGAAAATTTTTATTTTTTTTTAAAATGTAATTTTTTAAATCCAAGACGACGAAAGCTTACCTTAAAAAAACAACAGAAAATTCCAAATTTAATTTTCGGATTTTAAATTTTTTTTTCATATCAATTATGGAATAGCATTTGTATTATAGCATAGAAAATGTAATAGATTTATGCATAGCATTTAAAATTACGTATTAGTTTACTTTCATGAAAATATTTCATGTATTATATCTATTTCTGAGAGTGAGCGAACGTTTGAAAACAAATTATTTGATCTAGAAAATATATTTTCGACTAAACCGTATTTGAGTACATTTTATTTAAAATAATGGAAACTTAAATCTCTTCTACGTTGGGTTGCATCAAGGATCAACATAACTCAATACCTCTGTGGTAGAATTCAATCACATATATGAAATTATGCTTATCAACATTGTTTATTTGTAAATGCAAGAAAAAGTGTATTAATTTTATGAATTCTGTGATAAAGGTAATCTAATTCTACAGGCGTTAAAGTGCGAAGAAAATAAACAATAGCACTGAAGCATGTGCACATAAAATATGCTGGGAAAACAATTGAGACTACAACTACCGTAACAGTAAGAAGTTTGAGAAATATTAATGAAAATTTGTATTGATATTGGTTCTCATATCCAAGTAAAGTAGTGTAGAATGATAAAAAAAAATTGTTTCGAAAGACGCTTTATTTTGTAAAAATTGTTCAGAATTTATTTCAGAAGAATAATTCACTTTAGAAATAAAGTTGGGCGGAGAATTCCATCTTTAAGATAGCAAAAAAGAAAAAAAAAACAATTAAATACGAAGGTCAAAAAAAAAGGCAGAACAAAAAGAAGAATAAAATAATTTTAAAAAATAAGTGTGAAGTTTCAGTTTGCGGTGCGCATGGACTAAAAATTTCGTGCCGTGCGAAATTGGCCGCTAAACAAGGGTGGCCGGTTCGAGAGGTTTCACTGTAAAATAATTATGTGAATGTTTACTTGGTTTTGTGGAATGCATCAAGTTATTCGTTTTCTCAGTATATTATATTTTCTGAAAAGATGTAGAAGGAAAAAAATGTATGAAATTGAAAAAGTGCGTTTAAAGAAATGCGAATGCGTGCTGAATCATTGAATCGTAAAAAGGTGTAGTTTATGCATCTGTCAGGGCCGCAGATAGCCGCGGTTCGCCACTTGTCAGTTTGGTCGCCGCCCCCCCCCCCCTTATAAAAGTTATACGATTCTGATTAATAGCCTGCACCTGGCAACCTTTCCCTAAAGGACCGAGCCCCTAATTTTCGACAAGACTGATATGGCCTCTCGTCGGCCCTGGCAACTGCTGTGATTAAAAAAAAGCATTATTTGATGCGAGATTAGTATTGTGATTATGGACGTGCGAAAAAATGGGAAATTAAAGAGTGAGACTGTGCCAGGGGATAAAGGGTATTAATTCGATCTCAGATGGGGGTTATAGATATCATCCAGCTATTTTTGACGTTTAGATTGAAAAGGTTATGAAATTAAATGTAATTATGATAATTTTTTTTTCAGGAACATACTAAACAATTAAACGCTTGTCTGGATCGACATTTTATCTTCATGCATAATTTTAATGCCAGTGACACACATTAACATCTACAGACGAAAAGAAAGTGCGAGCAAAGCAGCTAACATGCCATCTGTACAGTTAACTAAATTTTAAATCATGCAGTTGGGAAATGTTTACCTCCTGAATTCGTTTCACGAATACGATGAAGAGCATTGAAGAAGCCATGAAGACATAAGTAGAAAAGATTTTAAAGAAAACAGAGAATAAACACTCAGAGGAAAATACCAGCCCGGAAAATACATGTAAGCAAGACACATTCATAAAATGGATGCTATGCAGTTCAATAGTTTGAGTTCAATTTATTTCAAACCTCTGTTCCGCAGTTACTAAGGCCAGTAAGGTTTTCAGATGAAGAAAAAAAGAAGCTTGGTTTGTTTTAGCTTCAAAGCACGCGAATGTATTTTTCTTTGAAAATGTGTGCCTTATGCACACTTAACAAAAACTTAGTGGATGGTAAATGCACTTATCTATGCAGAATGTTTTATAGATAGTCGTATTGAATTTTACTGTACATATTACAGTCGAACCCTGGTTTAACAAACCTCTATTTAATGAGTATCGTGATTTAGCCAATTTTCCTTTTTCCCCTACTGAAATGAAGGCACAAATCCCTATTTACCGGATAATAAACCCCGAATTAACGAATTATTTTAATAGCAAAAAAAAATGTTAATTTGAGTTAGGAAATATTGAGTTGTTTTCCTAATGATGCATCCATCTTGTCCGAGGTAGATAAAGACTTTTCTTGGAATCAGCCATTTTTAACGGGAGAGGGGGTAACCAATGAATAGTGATTCTGATGCAGAAGGCGACAATACTCCCATTAAAACTTACTTTTTCAAATGCATTACATGGCCTAGAAACCGTAAAAACATATCTCTTGCAGCAGGCTGTAAATGACACAGTATTTTCTTATATCCATCAAGTCGAAAGAGAAGAATTTCAAGACAAGTATCAAGGAAATTGTCAATCATCTACTTGCTTTAAAATTTCAAATTATTTAATTTAAAATTTCAAAATAGTGTGAGTCGTGGAATGCTAAATAAAAAGTCTTCACTTTCTAATCATGGATATTTTTCTGAAGTTGCTTATTAGGGCTTTTAGATAAGGTTAATGTATTTTTTCTCTCCCCTTCCCGATATTACGAATAGCCCTGATTTAAGCATAAAAGTTTTGCTCCCGATGAGTTCGTTAAATCGGGGTCCGACTGTATGAATAAATATAAAAATATACATTTTTTTTCTCAAGTGAATTAAGTTTCGGGTCTACTACACCATATTTAATAATTATACAGCTCTTAATATGTAAATTCGTCAATATATTTATATTTTTTTAAAAGGATTAATAGTGGCAGTATTATCAATCTTGGGCTGCGTTAAAAATTACATTACATCGCATTTTTAAACTTTGCATTTTTAAACAAACCTTTACACAATATTTTAATGTTAAAGTATGTAAAAGCAAGATTTGCTGGAATTGTTAACTAAATTTAAAAATTATATAATGAAAAAATCTCTATTTTTTCCATGACAGCTTATACATTTAATTAAAAGGTAATAATTTTAAAACATAATAAACAAAATGTTTTGCTTCAAAACTACACATATGTTTGTAATTTCTGGAAAAACCAAATTTTTTAAATTAATATGTTTATTCTCCTTTTAAATTATTATTCTAATGAACTATATGAGCTGTCACGTGCAGTACAAATTACCCGTTTTTCTGTGGAAATGCCTATAAGAACTTTCAGAATTTGGGAATGTTAAATAAAATGTACAAACTTATCACTAGTATAGTCGAATTTTCCTTCTGAGGAAAGGAAGGAGGTTATAACAATCCTAACTCATAAATAAAGTACCACATAGGACTGATGATATCACTTAAACTTAAAGCCAACGGTTCTGGATGTGAGTTTACCTAAAGCCCTGAATCTTAGATTAAATTAGCGACAAATCCGCCATCTTGGGACTAAACGATGCTTTCTTTATATGTTTGCTGTGCTGAAGTAGCGTGTTTTGCTCCTGGGTTTTGATTTCTTATTAACTCTACGTTAATCCACAATCAAGAAGCACCACAATCAAGAAGCAAAACACGCTACTTCATTAAAGCAGTAAGGGGAAAGCGGCATTTAGCCCCAAGATGGCGGACGTGTCGCTACTTGTAGCAGCACGTCCGCCATCTTAGAGCTAAACGATGTGGTGACACGTCCACCATCTTGGGACTAAACGATGCTTTTTTCCTTATTTCTGCATGGTGAAGTAGCATGTTTTGCTCCTTGATTGTGGCTTCTTATTTAACTTCATGTTAATCCACAATCAAGTACGATCGCAATCAAGAAGCATACTTCATTTTATAGCATACATAGGAAAAAAGCGGCATTTAGCCCCAAGATGGCGGAGGTGTCGCTGTTTAAGCTACGATCTAGGGCTTTAAATCCACTCCTCTCTCCCTTTATTGCTCAAAATAAGCACATAACACAATGCCAAATGATTAATTTGGCTGATCAAATGCGGTAATCCAATCGCATAACCTCAATGATTAATCTGTTCGTGACAAATATATGAAGCAATTTAGACTCAAAATGTTGTTGCATAGCATCCATGTCGCATGAAGGAACTTCACGTATAGACTTTAAGTAAATACATATTTTACATTCTCATACATAAGCTCTACTTCGTTAAATTTTGAATGTTTCATGCTACAAATGATCAATAGCCCACATTAATTAGCTATTAAAAGCTGAAAGAAATCTGTTATGCAAGTACACATATATATATATATATATATTTAAAACATGCTGCAATATATCAAATACATTCTTATATTACAATATGGCAATTTAATTCATGGTCCAATATACATGTTTTCCACTGCAATCATATTCATCTGGGAAACAAATACATGAAATGGTATGTAAAAATAATCCTTTTTTGCAGTGAATTTATAAAAAGGAAACCATTTTGTTCATTGAGAAGCACAATATTGTTCAACATGCAACCTCCCCCCTTAAAGATCTTTGCGCTGGTAGTTATAAAAGAATGGACAACTTTAGTTCATTTTCAATTAATGCAACATCCTAACTCCCCCCCCCCCCGTTTTTTTTTTTTTGACAATAAAGGTTAACAAAGAGAAAGCATGAAACTATTTATTCATACTTTTTCGACACAGACTAATAATTAAGGTAGAATTATTAACGTCAAAATTCAATTGAAAGTTTTTAATTTTTTTTTTATTTTAAAGTTTTAATTTATCATGTTATAATTTCCAAACAGACACTAACGCGGCGATATTGTAATCTTAACTCAAACATTTTATTTTTTATTATCTGGAATTTATTATGTAGAGGTGGACAGATCGGTCACAGAAACATTTGACATTTACTTCATAATATGACATCGTTCTTCCGTGACGAACGGTTTTTAAGATAATTTTTTTCGACATTTTCGCTACAATATCACATTATTCTTCCATGACGTATTCTTACTTTGACGGTTTTTTAAGATAGTCTTTCTCGACATATACTCCACAATATGACATTGTTCTTCCGTGACGAATTCGCACTTTGACGTTTTTTCAAAAATGTCTTTTTCGACGTATACTCTACAATATGACACTGTTCTTCCATGATGAATTTTCACAGTGACATTTTTTAAAGATAATCTTTGTCAACATACACTCCACAATAGGATCTTCTAATGGAAAAGGCTCACTGATGGTTTTTCATGCAGTTGTGTACCAGTTGTTGAACAAAAGCAAAACAACGTTAAACTGGCACAAGTTTTGTAAATTTTGTGCCACTAAATTGCTGTGCTATTTTTTTTGTTGAGTGTTATTTAATAATTATGTTGATACTCCATTATTTTTAACGAAGTTTCTAGTACTTTTCCTCTTACCACCATGCAAAATAATCACGTCAGCGAATGACGTCGCATTTGACGGTAAACAAGTTGGCTACCTCGACTATAATATTGGTCAAAAGTGAATAAGGCACAATTTAAAATTTAATAAAAAGATAAGTCATTGACCATAAGGGCGGAGACATCGATAAGTATTGATCCAAACTGTTTATTTTAAATAATGTGATTCGCTTATTTCATCAGATGTAATATAATAATAAAAAAATCGAAAGTTAATACCCCAAGGTAGCATTATATTACCTGAAGATTAAAATGTCTCATATTAGTAAAGCATATCTGACTACTTACCAAAGTCTTCAAGCATATTAGAAGACTAAATATTTTCAAGAAAATTATTAAAATTACAATTTTTCTACACTTTATGGCCTTAATCGATATCAATAAGAATTATTTAGTTTTCTTTTAGAGTTTAAACGACATAAAGGAAAGGAGGGGAAAAAAAGCAAAACGGGGTGAACAAGTAATAAAAAAGACACATTTTAACCACAGTTTCTCAATAGTTCACTTCAATGAAATTTTTTAAAATACATGATAAAAATATTTTACGTACACCCAACTTCGGTCGCATTGTGTTTTATCGAAAAGTTAGTAAAATATACGAGCCAAATTGAATGCACGTTAACTGAGTTTACTTTTCCTCAAAATGAGTTCTGATAAGAAAACAATTATTATCATTATTTTACAATTTAAGGTCACAATTTTTTAAAACTAACTACGTAGAAAAAGAAAAAAAATGTGGTAAAACCCTTTTTAGAACCAACTAATGCTAAGGGAGGTATTTTTTAAAAGCGCTTACTAAAATTTATGTAGAGCAGACATCAAACACACTCAAATAAAAAACACAAGTAATAAAATGAGTCAAAAACTGTAATAACCTTACCGCTCCAAATTTGTGCAGTACAAGGTACTGCTCTGTAGATGGATTCATCCCAACATTAGAAAGTTTCCAATTCATGAACTGAAAATAAAATTAAAATTTTCAATTGTGTAAGAAATTTGGACCTTACAAATAAAAAAATCAGTTCTTTCCTTTGACACTTTTGATTAAATAATATATCATCTTATTTATTTGGGGTAAAATAGTAGATTTTTTTCAAAAATGTTTGAATACAGATCTTTTTTTTAAATTAAGGTAATAGGCTTTAAAATACTGAAAAACTGTCGCTTTGGTTAAAAAAACAACGCATAGACTGTACCGTTGTGGGTTTCCTTATTTATGCAAAAAAAAAAAAAAAAAAAAAGACACAAAAATTAGCTGTAATATCAAATATGAATCTCTTCTATTTGCAATCTAACAGATTAGGTTCGGACACAAAAAATCTCGTTTTGGTTTTAAATTCACATGAAGTTGAGACATGTAGTCCAAACGTACTTGGAAGGCATGACAGGATTTTTTTTGACTATTTTGTCACTAATATGCAAATTCCGGCCCAATAGATTTTACATGCAGTAGAATCTATTGGGCCGCGCGGAACGGCATCGAACTTGTGACCGGAGGGTTCCGGGTTCGATCCTAGCCGTTCGAAGATCCAGTCTCCATTAATGGTGACTGGAGGGCGTTAAATATGCTCGTGGTCACAAAGTCCTTTAAGTCAAACGATACTTCTGATGAACCTGTGAATGAAACGATAAATTTACTTTTAGTTTCATTCAGTTTGAAAATATTTCCACACACACACACACACACACACACACACACACACACACATATATATATATATATATATATATATATATATATATATATATATATATATATATATATATATATATATATATATGTTTAATAGATTATTGGCTTTTTACTTAGAAATTTCTAAAATAATAGCTATTATTTAACGAATTGACGCAACGCCAAAAGAATTCACGGATCCACTAAGAAACATTTATTAGAAATTATCATATATGTAAGTCTGTAGTGTAGTATATTAAAAAATGTATGCTATACATTGATAAAAACATCGATGAACAAGGAAAAAATTTTTTTGTTCGCAAGGAAAGTTGATCGAGAGTGTCCCAGCTAGGTTGCTTCTTCGAATGAATTTAATTGAAAAAACAATGATTAAAAAGAAATTCTGTTGCCAGTTTCTATTTGCTAAAAAATAAAATATTTGTAATTGATTTTTAACAGTATAGGGTCTGGTGGGGTAAAGTGGTCATAAAATCGTATGTTTTCAACTTTGGTGGATAATAAATACAACAAATTATTTAAACACTTCAACTTTTTTTGTTGTTATTTTACATTGCATTATTAAAGAACACAGTACATTGAAGTTTAGAAAAAAAATATCGATTTAATTAGTTTTACAACACTTTCTTTTCCCTTTGTATTTATGACCACTTTACCCCATGGGATGGGGGAAAGTGGTCATATAATGGGGTAAAATGGTCATAGTTAAAAATAAATGCAAAACCACATTTAATAAATCTAATATTTGTATATTTCAGTTATTTCTTTGGTTACAAGTATATGCACTAATATATGTGTGTATACACGAGTATATACGTGTCGTGTAAACATAAGTAAACAAGTTCATATATGAGTAGATACATGCATACATCAGATGCATGCATGCACGTGCCTGCTCAAGTATATACGTGTATACACGAGTATATAAGCATGTATACGTGATTACCTAAAGGAGTGTTGACGTATCTACACGAGTATATATGTGTCATGTTTATATACGTGTCACGTGTATATACGCGTATAAACGAACGTCATATGCATTTATGCACTTGTATCTTGAGTATACACGTGCATATCTGAATATATACGTGTATAGTAGATGTATATACGCATATATGTACAGGTGTACACCTGTACATATGTGGGTACATACACAAGTGTACATAAATGTATATACGGGTATACACGAGTTAATTCGTGGATGCATCCAGTGCGTGTTTGTACGTATCTACTGACGTAGATACATGTATATATGGAAGCATGGTTATATACGTATGTATACGTGTAAACAGAATTATATACCTGAAAAGATGTATATACGTCTATTTACGTGTATACACCAGTACATATAAGTATACAAGAGTATATACGCTTATATACATGTATGCCTACAGAGTGAATCCAAGCTCTGGAGCAAAAATCTAAGGGGTGTGAGAGGGGAGGATAAAATGCAAAGAATAATAAGGAGCTTATGGTCGCTGACGCGCTACATGCACACAAAGCCAGAAACTGATGGATGCAAAACAGGTCACAAATTTTTTACACAAAGATGATTTTACTCAAAATTTTTATTTTTAAGAAATATTTAGAGCTTTTGTTAAAAGTTACGGCCTGTAGTAGTCCTAATACACGCATCGCAACAAAGGCGCAGCGACGAATGAAAGTTTTTAAAAGTATCGTTATTAAAACAGAGAGGTCTTTGTGATTACGACGCCTGTATTACAGCTGCAGGCCGCAGATTTCTTCAATCGCTTTAAAACTTTCTTACGATCTAAAATGTTGTGTAAAATTGTCTTAGTGTAACAAATTTGTAACTTGTTTTGCATCCATCAGTATTTGGCTTTGCGTGCATGTAGTGCGTCAACATTGTGTTTGTAACCATATGCTCCTTATTATTCTTGCTTCTTATCCTCCCCTCTACACCTTTTATAAATTTTCCCAAAAGCTTAAACTCACCCTGTATACTTGTACATCATATGCTTGTATGTAAGTGTCTACTCGAGTACGTACGTGTATATACGTGTCTACCTGAGTATATAAGTGTTCGTATACATACGAGTAAAGGCTAGTATATACGTGTATAGTCGAATGTATATCTGAATGGATAAAAAAACCCATATCGCAGATACCCATATACCTATTTATTGATGCATTTATGTGAATACGTTTATATACGCGCTTACACGAGTATATGCTTATGCATACGTATATACTCGTATATTTAACCCTACTTACTGTAAAAACAATACATATTAAGTGAAATTAATACTTAATTTATATCTGCCTTATATTTAACTATAAAGTGACATTAGAAAATCAATATTCGTTAAGCCTAATATTATGACCACTTTACCCCATCTTACTGAAATTGTTCTAAAAATTTATCGAAAATCTATTCAGCTAACTGCTAATGAGTAAGTGATCTTACGACATGTAGGAAGCTTCCTGTGCCGTCAATCTGTTCATAATTCTAACAAACAAAATTTCCTAAAGAAGTTAAAAGAGGTGTTTACATTTTTAAAATTTTCATATTTACACAAAATATTTTTTTTACCAAATAAAATTTTGCCAGTTTTGAAATTTTGTGTTCAAAATGTAGTTTCTAACTCACCGAACCGAAAATAAAATTTTCACATTCATTCGAACATTTATTTCCAAGCTAAAGTCATTTATTTGACGTATGACCACTTTACCCCATTGACCACTTTCCCCCATCAGACCCTATTGCTTTTAAAGGCATTTTCAATTTTCCCTCTTAATTTTACATTTGCGACTCAGTCGGGGTTTTTTTTTAATTTTTAATTTTATTCAGAAACCAATTTCTAAGTAACTGGCTCCAAATTTGTGACATTTTCACTAATCGTACTTTTTTATTTGAAATATTGCGGGAAAAATAACGGGCCACATGGAAGAGCTTCGTGGGCCGGATGAGGCCCACGAGACGTAGATTGAGCAACACTGAATTAAATAAACAATATTTAGCACAGCTTTTGGCGCACTCATCTTAGTAGTTTTAAGTGTTAGCAAGTTAATTTATGATGAACAAACCAAAAATTATGGTCAACAAAATTAACTTCCAGAAAAATATCTGAATAAAAATGTTTGACCTTATTACTTGTAGCAGTTCTTACAAGCGGAAATTATAGATATCGGTTTATTGCCAGTATGAAAATAACATACCTTATCTTTGAAATATTCCATAACACCTACTCCAGTTGAAACACAATGAATTAAAACTAAACCTAGGACTCGCGATGGATTAGCCAGCTGAAAGAGAGGACAAGCATTTAATTAGATAAAAATTAATGTTAAAAATATTAAATACATTGAATAAATTTGTCACTTCTTGAAAAATGTGTTTTGTATCATTTGTACGCAATTTATTTACTATTGCATGATAATTAATAATTCTAAGAAAAACTTATCCGTTAATTATTTGGAATGAGATCGTTTCCAAAATTTTTAAAGTATTTTTTTCCGAAAGAGCATGCTTAAAAGCAAAGGATCTGACAATTTTTTGATAAATTTGTTTACGTTTAATATTTTTAAAAATTACTTAAATCGGAGCGCTTTCATTGTTCACGACTTCTGCCGATGACATCACAAATGATAAAATGCCATTCAGTGTTGCCATTCACAGTGCAAAATATTTAATTCGCATCTTTACTCACGTGTATTGGCAACAATATGGTTGATAGCAAGCGTAGAGTGCAATTTGAATTCGTTGCTTGATTATCATAACGTGAAAACGTAGTAGAAAGATGTGTCAAAGTGCATCATTTGTGACGTCATAAAGATCACGCCTTGTTTGAAAAATCGGACTTTTTATAAAATTAATTTTTAAAAAAGTGTTGGAAAAATGAAAGTATTTTCTGGGTCCATGTTATTTTTTTTTGCTCATTCTACCCATTTCAATGACTAAAAGTAGTGCTTTTGACTGAAGGAAACCACCCCATTCCCTCTATGGTTTTGAATTAATTTTTATTTGACGAATTCAACCATTTGGTATTCTTGCAACCAGCTTTGGGAAGGAGCTGAATATAAAAAATTAATCGCTTTTAATCAAAACAAACCTATTAGTTGTTGTTCAAAAGGTATGGAATTAAGCTGAATTGAAGTTTATTTATTTTTACGATACATTTAAGCCTTCTTTCGTCTTGTTTTGCTTATTTGTTTTTTTATTTATTTTTTAAACTTTTACGGCAAATTAGACTACAAAACGCTAATTGATGATGGATTATCAATTGAATTTTATTAATCTTCAAGGGTGATACTTCCTAATCACTTTTGATGAGCATTTGAAGTGTACATGCACTTAAAATTCGGGAAAGTTGACCAAAATAGCGAGGACGTTTTCAAAACTTCAAGCTGTTTTCTAATCTTTTAGCTTTCAAACATACTAAGATGTCGTTAGTATTTCAAGCAATTCTCTACATGCAAGGATTTTTTTTTTTTTTTTTTTTTTTTTTTTTTTTGAGGTGTTATTATGCAAAATTCCCCACTTCTAAAACTTTAAATTAAGTTTCTGATGAATCATATTTTTTCCATATGTTGCTTCTTTCCAACTTCGAAACAGAATAATATAATAATGAATTAAACTATCATAATTTTTTAACACCATTATTAACTTAATAGTACCGCAGATGTTTTCTGCCATAATGAAAGCTTTTAACTCCAAAATAATTATAGTAAGTAGATTTGTAAAAGGCAACATTTCGCAAAAAATACATTTTCTTGTGTGTATTTTAAGTGAAAAAACTGATTAAAAGAATCATCTTTATTGCGACAAGAGACACAACGAATAACATAAGGAGTATTTTTCAATTGAAACTTAGTGTCAAGACGTAGTAATTTTAAAGATGTTATGTTTCGAAAATTTTATGATACATCTGCCCCGTGAATAAACGTTCTCTATGTCTGTTCTGAAGTATTACATAGATTTATCTACGCAATTGTTTTCCTCTCAATTGTTTTGTTAGCGTGCTTTCGTACTTCAGCTGCCAACGATCTGTTTGAAAGGTGCTTTCATTTATTCCATAAAGTTGCATCCGGAAGGGAATCCCCCCCCCCCCTGTCATTTAAGATTCAGAAAAGTGATACTTACAGCGAATCTGACTAAAATATTTGCTCCAGCTCCTTCACCAAATCCAACAACAAGTTTCACTCTAAAAAAAGGAAAATGAAAGAAACATTATAATTTCTTTCTCACATAATCTCTCTAAGATACAAAACTCAAGTTGTAGAATTATTGTAAAAGTTGAATCTATGTTCTTACTCTAACGTTATACATGTTTTTTTAGTCGGAAGCGGAGTTTTATTTTCCCAGTTTGAACCATGTCTTCAGGCTTTAGCACAGACATTCAATGTCATAGATTAACTCCCAGTATCAACCAATGATACTTATACAAAGACGCATGGATTAACTTCCAGTCTTTAACGAAGATACTTATACAAAGACGCATGGATTAACTTCCAGTCTTTAACGAAGATACTTATACAAAGATGCATGAATTAACTTCCAGTCTTTAACGAATATACTTGTACAACGACGCATGGATTAACTTCCAGTCTTTAACGAAGATACTTATACAAAGACGCATGGATTAACTTCCAGTCTTTAACGAAGATACTTATACAAAGATGCATGGATTGACTTCCAGTATTTAACGAAGATATTTATACAAAGATACATGGATTAACAACCAGTCTGTAACGAAGACGCTTGTACAAGGCAACCTCTCTGAATCTTTAAATACTGAAATCTTGGTGTTTATAAAAAATGCTGCTTTTTTTTTAACTGTAATTAGTGGAGGATTTACTGCATTGCAAATGTCGCAACTGCGACAAACGGCCCAGAATAGGGTCCAAAAAGATATCTTTGGGGATAATTCAAAAATGCATTGCGACGAACGCCAAATCTGTAAATCCGACACTGACTATAATTGAGTTACGATGTAAAAAGAGTGTTTAAATGTTTGGAACTGAATAGTGACATTATCATTTCAGCACAGTGGTTATCTGCATATGGAGCCCATGAAGCAAATTTAGACGAGTAAATATCTATATTTTTTTAACAACAAGGTGAAAAAATAAAGCATGAAACAGTTCAGAGACTTTAAAAAGGTAATGAAAGTGACTCTTATTTTAGAGCATCATGTTAGCTTTACTAATAATAAAGCTGAAAGACTCTCTGTCCGGATCTCTCTCTGTCTCTCAGGATCTCTGTGACGCGCATAGAGCCTAGACCGTTCGGCCGATTTTCATGAAATTTGGCACAAAGTTAGTTGTACCATGAGGGTGTGCACCTCGAAGCGATTTTTCAAAAATTCGATGTGGTTCTTTTTCTATTTCAATTTTAGTAGCAAAATTATCATAATATGGACGAGTAAATTACGAAATTATCATACCGTGGAACCGTAACATGGGCACCAGCAAATTGGCGAGATACAAAATTATCATAATGTGGAACCGTAACATGGGTACAGGGCCGTCCGAAGAGCTGACGGCGACCGGGGCGAATTTTTCCCTGCGCCCCCGCCTTATATACACAGAGAAAAAATTAAAGTTATAACATCAGTGCATAATACGCGTGAACGCGTCATACTTGAATTTTCTCCATATTACTGAACAGAACAATCAGTGGACTATGCATAATACAAATTAAAACACAAGCAATGAATCTGTTTCTAATATTTGCAAAACATTAATACCCCAAAAACATTTCGAAAAATGGAAAGGTTAAAAATCCTAATATTTATCTAATAAAATGGTCTCCTACTAGATAAAAAACAAATAGTTAAAACTGAATTTTACTCACACTGATCAAACTAAGAACACTAATAAATAATTTGCTGATTATAAATATAAAATGGATTCAACGAAGTAAATTGCATCAAAATCAAATTTGGATCTGGACTCATCCGATGATTCTTTGAAGAGTTTTTTGGTTTCACTTGTGCCAGCTTTCATATATGTTAAAAACAAAGATGGCATTCTTTTGCATCAAATATTAGTAAGCATTAGGGAAAAGCTTACAAATACTTAACAACTTCGAAAATCGCTAAGAATTGCGTTTTTGAAGCTTTAATTTCGAATTACTGGCCCTAATATAACAAAATATGGTTTTATAATTGCATTTTAAGACTTGAGATTATGAAAATATTCGTGCACGGGTGTCCATATCGACTTTCTTTAATATCACAAGCAATGATATTTTAATCGACACTTAAAAAAAAATGAATGCAAAACATTGCTTAAATTTTTTAGACCACAACTTTTTAAAAAAATCCAGCGAAATGCTTCTAATCCTCCTACCCATAAAATCTTCGAAGTTTGTCTAAAGTAGCGTGTTTGAAACTTCAATTTCGAAAACTTGCTGGGGGGAGAAGGAATGGATTTCCATCTATTTTAAAAAATAATCCATCGGAAAATGTCTCTGAGATTTCTTTCTTACTCTTACGTCAATGAACTAGGCCCATAATCGCGTTTTTAAAGCTAAAATTGCGTTTTAAAACTAAAATTTTCAAAAATTTTACCTTTCCTATCAGATCAAAAAAAAAAATTTTTTTTTTTTGTTTTTTTATTTTTTCAATGTGCCGCCCTAAAAAATTTTCTGGTTACGTCACTACACGCAGGGCAGAATTCAAGCTAGTTTGGTGGGAACTGGACAAAGGAGAAGTCCCTTTTGTTTCATTCTTAACAGTTATATTCTCAGAAATTGTATCTGCTTCAATGATACAAAGGAAACGAATGTTCTGGAGACTGGGAGAGAGGAATATTTTCGTGCCCTGGGATAATTAGAGAATCATTGCAATGATTCTCTATTATGTGCGTTTATGGCTATATCTATGATACACAAAATGAGGGGGCACCGTAAGGCGCCCCACATTTTTTACGATCGGGGCATTTTATATGATAAGGCGTCCTTCACTTCGTGCGAATGTCGTCGTGTTTCTTCGAAACCAGGGGCGCCTTGCGGCGCCCCCTCATTTTGTGGCGCCCGAGGCGATTGCCCCGCTCCCCTCCTTTCGGACGGCCCTCCATGGGTACAAGCCAGTTGGCGGGAAAATTCACCACACATTATTTGTAAATATACAGGCAAACCAAAAGACCTATTGATTTTTCTATTACGGGCAAAGCCGTGTGGGTAACCACTAGTATTCAATATTTGCGTCATTTCATGGAGATTATGAACTAATATGTTTTATTGCTTAAAAATCATTAAATAACAAAAGAGTAAAATCAGGGTCAGAAAGGATTAATAAATGACATAACACTAATTTCATTGGGATGATGAGACTTATAAATTACTGGTCATAAGATGCAAATAAAAACAACTTACTTCAAATGATCTAAGATTGCTACTAAATCTTCTCCCATTTGTTGGATAGTAGGAAATTGAAACCTATAAGAACAGAAACAACAATGTAAGAAAAATCTAACTAGAATTTAATGGAACTCTAATATGTTTTGTTGATGCCCATTTTTAAACAAAAGCATTAGGTATGACTTTAAACATAATCTTTGAGGTAGTCGTAGTTTGCAAAAGGATTTTTAAACAATAATTTTGGAAACTACTGTCCAAATTAGCCCCATCTAGGAATATTAAACGCAATTATACGAAACGATTTATTTTGTTTTTACACTTATATGAGTGTTTTCATTCAAGAATTCTTAACCACAAACGTTAACTACGTTACTAATTCTTAACCAACAATGCATTTAAGAAGCCAATTTGAAAAAAAAAATCGCTATATATAAGCACATTTAATTCGTCTCTAAATCAGGAGGAGTGCAATTGTACCAACTTCTTTCCTCACTAAATGACGGGAATGATTCATGAATTATGCATTAGATTAGACATAAGAAAAAACATCAGTTTCACCAAGAAGCAAAATGGAGTTCATGTAAAGATAACGAATGGGAAAACATCGGTTAATTTTTGATTCACTAACATTTGGCTACTTAGTACACAAGAATATCTTTACAAAATTTATCTTGTGAATGTAAACAATTAGCGCCCTTGATAAGTCGTGAACTCTAATTGAGATTAGCTTACGAAATTTTACATTATACTCCTACCTGTTTTAAACATGTATACGTTTATTCGGCTTATTTTTGTAAGGAGAATTACGTCCTAATTTTTTTAAACAGTTTATATAATCCAGTTTAAAATTTTATAATGTTGGAATGGGTCAAAACAACAAATCATTTAGATGTCATAGAGGAAGTTATTCTTTAAATGGTAAGAAGTTTGGTGACTACCCCCTTGAAGTACGCTGTTTAGTTTTGGTAGCCTTACGTTAAAAAAGATATTTCTTAACTGAAAGAGTGTTCAAAAGAGAACTACAAGATTAGCAAATAGATTTTCAAGTTAAGGTTCGTGTTAAAGACTGAATTAGTTAAATATGTTCGAACTTGAGCAAAGGTCAGGCAGTGGAGATTTGATTCAGTTGTTCAATATTTTTAGAATGAAAATGTTGATGGTCTTATTTCTTGGAAGGAACACATTGTATTGTAAAAGTCATCATTTGTCTTTTCTCTAAAATATAAAATGAACTTGAAATTAGGAACAATTATCAGTTTAATTGGCTTTTTAGTGTATGGAGTAGTTTACATTAAAGAGCTGTAACTTATGATTGGATGAACACCTTTAGCGATTGACCGTTGATTATAACAAGAAGTTCAAGGGAGTGTGGCATCTTACCCGGGTGTAGAGATTCCCCATGATTACTCTATTTTAAAATTTATGTTATTTTTCCTGTGTAGAGTTTTCCACAAAAGAAAAAAAAAAAAGATCATTTCATTTGGTAGACTGAAGAAATTAATAGCCCACCAGTTTGGTAATAGTTTTTATCGTAATATTTATTCGCATTCTTAATTATGTCATTTTCTCAAATGCAGATACTCGAGATATTCGTTTTCAGTTTCAAACTAAACCATTTTATGATTAACGAAAATCTCTTTAAATCTCACGTTTCATACATTTAGATAGGTTTTAAACGCTTAAAGACAAAAAAAAAAGAAAAATAATAACTCTTAAGAACTAATAAAACTAGTTCTTTACCACTTTGGTCATTAGCAACATTTTTATATCGGAAAAATTCTAAGAAGCTTTACACATTTGGAGAACATTACAATTCTGAAAAATATTCATTTAAAATATAGTAAATCGAAATTTCTTTACATTTCTTTAATAAAAAAGTACTTATAAATGATAAAAATATTAAGCTATGTGGAATGCAATCTAACTTCTTTTCAAGCTAAATGATGGTGAAATGTTGACTTTACTTTGTCATTGCATATTTTTCAATACATTGTTAGTAGACATTACTTAACGTATGTGAGATGCAGCATTTCTCAGATGGAAATTATTTTTCATTTTAACAATCACTTACACGTAAATACAGTAATTTCGAATTACGCTTTTAGAAAAAAAAAGAAAATTTTTATAATTTATGCAAACGTGCTTTGTAATACACACTAATTCATGAAATTGCTCAGCACTGCATAAATCTGTTTTTAAAGCAAAGTCTAATGAAAATCTTACTCTGAAGGAAGGTCATCAGCATGGTCATGTTGTCCAGGCACATCAATATGAATGAACACAGAACGGGGTTTAATCTCAATCATGCAAGGGTGTTCAACAAAATCTTGGAATGTTGAATCTATGAATAGAATCACACATATTGGTATAATAATAACAATAGTAGTAACAGTAGTAATAATAATAATAAGTACTACTATTATTATTGTCATTATTATTACTATTATTGTTGTTGTTGCTGTTATATTATTATTATTATTATTAATATAACAACAACAATATTAATGATAATAACAATAAAAATAGCAATAGTACTAATTATTATTACTGTTGTTGTTATTATTTTTATTACTGCTGTTGTTGTTATTATTAACTAATTATTATTATTATTATTATTATTATTATTATTATTATTATTATTATTATTATTATTATTATTATTATTATTATTATTATTATTATTATTGTTATTATTATTATTATTATTATTATTATTATTATTATTATTATTATTATATTGCTACCAAAATAACAATAATAATGATACTCTTTAAATTTAAGCAAAAAACTTTCAAAACTGCCATTCAATGCACGAAGCTGATTAGAGAGATACTGCTTTTAAGTGGTCTTCATGTGATGCTTAGGGATAGGGGAAAAAACTTCATGCTTTCATTGCTTTACATCTGCTGATGTCTAGTGCAGAACTTATTTAGTTAATACTAGATACGTTTTAATTTTAAATGTTTATCACTATTTGTCAAGTACACGAAGAGCAAAGTGAATGAGGCAAAGAAAAATTTCATTTCGATTCTAATTCATTCATGTATCAAAGCACTTCTGTATTCATTTATTAATTAATTTATTTGCATTATTTCATCTACATTGATTATTCATTTATCCACTTATTTTGAACTACTTTTTCTAATACATTAATTAATTAATTAATTAGTTTATTCGTTTGCTGTTTCATCATGTATTTGCTTATTCATTTATTATTTTATTTACTCACTCATCTGATCAAATATACTTTGATAATTAAACAGAAAATATTTGATTAGAAAAATACTTTTTCACTTTGCTCCATGAAAAAAAAATGAAAAATTTCCAACTATTTTCGAAGGCACAAATTTAGTGCGAAAAATGAAAAATAATGTTTCAATGTAAGTTTTATTAATCTTGAAAAAGGTAAGTTGTCTCAACATTTCATTTAGCCCCACATGCCACTACGAGTACTTATCTTTTATTTTGTGTTAGGATATAGGGGGGTCATGGGAGTTATTTGTGCAATGGCACCATGCATTATCAACAGCTTTACAAACTGCATTGCTGATGACTTCTCCTTTTAATGGCATATGTAAATAATGGAATAAATAAACTTCAAAACTACTCCTTCAGGAAATTACTCCACACATAAAAAGACCCGCCCACTGTAATGAAAAACTTGTTTTATACACTTACATTACATCAGTTAATTGACATGAAACTGAAAACAAGAAAAAAGTGACAACACTTAATTTCCTGTACAGCATCAACACGGAATTAACTTTCACGTTTAGAATTCCGTCTCTAAATTTTCTAGAGTACGCCCAGAAGAAAAAAAGGATAAGATGAAACACATGGCTCTGAATATAAAATAAAGATGTTAATTTTTATTCCTATCATAACATCACAATTAAGAAAGGGGAAATTCTGATACAAGAAGGAAATTCTGAAGGTCGAACTCGTATTCGATAGCGTTTTGCAATTTCCTTATCTGTACTTTAAGCTCGTCTGAATTTCTTAGCAGTAAAAAGAGCTATACATAAGGTATTTTAAGATCAATAGTAAAATATAAAGATTATTCAATATTTAACATACATTTTTGCAATTCAACTCAAATAATAACCATGATAATAACAATAATAATAATACTAATAATAATAACAACAACAATAATAATAATAATGACAATAATAATAATAATAATAATAATAATAATTTTAACAGTAACAACAATAATAATAACAGTAATAATAATTATGAGTATTATTATTACTATTGTTATTTTTAGAATATTAATTCTGCTGCTGTTGTAATAATAGTAATAATAATAACAATTATTATTATTATAAAAACAACAATAATATTAATAATCATAACATTAAAAATAGTAATAGTACTAATTATTTTTTTTACTATTATTATTATTATTATTATTATTATTATTATTATTATTATTATTATTATTATTATTATTATTATTATTATTATTATATTGTTTTTGTTAATATTAGCATTATTATAATATTGTTATTATTATTATTATATTCTTCTTCTTATTATATTATTATTATTATTATTATTATTATTATTATTATTATTATTATTATTATCATTATTATTATTATTATATAGTTACTATAATAGCAATAATAATGATACCATTTAAATTTAAACAAAGAACTTTCAAAACTGCCATTCAATGCACGAAGAATACTTCAAGCTGATTATTCATCAGATCATGTTGCAATTTGAGAAACTTGTGCAATAGCTTGAAATTGAAACGAATTTGAATGCTTAGTGCAATATGAAACTTAAATAGCGACACTTCCGCCATCTTAGGGTTAAATACCGCTTTCTTCCAATGTCTGCTGTAATGAAGTATCCTGTTCTGCTTCTTAATGGTGGTGCTACTTGATTGTGGATTAACATGAAGTTAAATAAGAAGCCACAATCAAGAAGCAAAACACGCTACTTTACCATAGTAGACAAAGGAAGAAAGCATTGTTTAGCCCCAAAATGGTGGACGTGTAGCGCAAGACGTGAAGAACAGTAGAGAATTTAACCCTTTCAGAGACAGTATCGTTGGATCGTTTACAATTTTTACACCATAATTGAGCAGGTATGTTAAGTCATGATAAAGTTAAAATGCACCTAACCCTATTTTTTTAAATACAAAAATGTACTTACGATTACTTCCTATGTCGTGAACAGTTAGAAATATAGCTTTCTTTTCTACGTTATTAAGGTCACCCTGTAATAAAAAAAAAACGAATTAATTTTCATTTTTACGTTTAAAAAAAAAAAAAAGGTGCGTAACCAGAAAATGCAGAGGAAAAGGTGTGAAAATGGACACTGGTGTAAATACGGCCATTCCTCCTTAGTGACTATGGGAGTTACTGAAGACTGACCGCGAATGCTGTAGAAGGTATCATTCAGGGCCTGATTACCACACTGGCCTACTAGGCCTGGGCTTCCCCCTCTTCCTAAGGGGCCCCAAATTACTTAAAGAATTATGCATAGCATTACAGCTATACAAAAAATACACACATTTTTAAAATAATAGCCTTCAGGGGGCCTCAAAATTATTGTGGGCCTTAGGCCTCACTTTTAGTTAGTCGGGCTTTGGTTCCCTTTACTGATATGAGATATCAGCGAGCGGTTGGAAGCATTTTTTAGAGTAGGGTGGATGCAGCGTGAATTATTGTGCAAAGTGGTATTTTTTTGGACTGCAAACATTTAAGAGTCTTGTGAAATCGTATTCTTTTCATGTTTAGTGAAAAACAATTTCTTAGTTATATTCGGAAAACGGAGATCTTAAGCTTTTTCTTAAAGCACGCCTTTAGTCACGTCACGCTTTACGTTTCATGTGATAATGGCCATTTTTCTTAGGTGTAGTTGTTGTAAATATAGGTCCTCATTTAAAGAGTGCCCATAGCTATACCATCTCTTTTTTTAAACGACAAAAATTATTTCTCAAGCGATGCATCTTTCATCTTCCGTGATGGAAAATTCTCTGAAGACATTTGGGGATGTGAGTGAAATGAGTAATGTGACAAATGTGGGTACACTTGGATTGTGCCGAGGCTGAATTAGCCAGTTATGTTTGCGATTTCTGTAAATGTTTTTCCCTTGTAATATATAAGTTATCTACCATTCTGTATATCTTTTATCCTGTTTTTAAACTATTTTTGGTGACTTTTTTTAAGGGTTCCCATATTTACACCCTATGTTTTCTGGTGCTTTTTTTGAAGCTTTTTGTAAATCGCCGTTTTTGAAGTGAAATAATCAATATTAAATCATTGTTTGACCTTCTCGTATTTAGGATACTCGGGAAAGTTGATTAAGAAAGACAAATCTAGAAATTTTCGAATTGAAAGTAACTTTAAATCGAAAACAAAAGAGGGTGCCCATATTTGCACCTTTTTCCCTATATATGATAGCGTAATAAAAAAAACTAAAATATATTGCAATATAGATCTCTAAATAATTGCACAAATTTCAATACATTTCAATGAATACGCAATTATCAACTGGAAATCAATTAAAGTTGAGTAAATACTTTTGTGTTTGAAAAGTAAAAATAAATGACAACGTTACGTAACGTACGAATTGCAGAAAACAGCATAGACTTGTATAATTGTTGCTTTTTAACATAATTTCGATGCTCTTTCAAGCGAAATTTTAAAACATGCCAAGTTTGTCCAATATAAGCAAGATTGTAACTGTAACTTATTTCATAAATTCCACCACAACTAAGAGGATGAATGAAATCTGAGGAAAATGAGAAGAGAACGAAATTTTACTAATAGGAGACGATGAAATTAAGCAAAAATCTACAATTTGTGCAATATAATGGTGTTACTTCTTTTCGATTTGAAATAAATAGTTTTTTCTGCATAAAATTTACAATGTTATTTCTTTTCCATCAAAATTATAAACAATGTTATTTTTTTCCAAACTGAAATGAAAGAATTACGGTTTTTTTTTTCTTCTGAAAGTCCAATTAGAAACAGTTCACATAAATTTTACCAAGCGGGACAAAGCAATTTATTGGTTGGTTTTCATGGCACACGATCCTTACTTAACTCCCACTTTGCTACCTTTTAGTATTCGCGATCCATCTTTCAATCATCATTTTCATTGCGCCAACTCATAAAATAGGAACGTGAATAATAATGTATTTGGAGTACTTTGATGTTAAAGCTACTCTGCGACCTTAGTTAAAATTCTACACTTCAAAAAATGAACTGCATTTGTCTGCATGTTTATAATCCGGAAGTGAACGGTACAGAGATTCATGGACTGTTTAAGGTTAATGTGAAAAACGTAGTTCATAGCGTAAAGGAAAGAAAAAGCGAAATAATTTTAGATGACTTTTTTCCACGCTTAAAATAAAAAGTTATCAAAGCCAATCAAAATTCTCCTGTCCATTTATAAGCTTGTTATCTTACTCTTCTTGCATTTTTCGAGTTTACCATATTGTTTTCAAGTATCACTTGGTGCTTAATTTTAATAAGTTGTATGAGGCAGGTTTACCTATCAGACCCTTTCAGGGTTTCCTAAATCTGCGTCGTGGACTGCTAAAAACGTTCTGCTACTGGGCTTTACAATAAGGCGAGTTATGTTTTTTTCTCTTTTAAATTTTAATGAGCGATATCTCAAAGCCATCGCAACAAACTAATAATCACAGCAGAGAAAATGGCCTTGCTGTTTAAAAACGCTTTATCTATTCATTCAAATTGTGGTCATATATTGCATATTTTGGTAGGAATGAACGAAAGTAATTATATTTTCTGGAAAATATAATAAATATCTTCAGTTGTAGTTATTAACAACAAAAAGTAACCGTAACCAGACTAACAAAAGTTACCATTGTTTCAAAATACCTCTATATTTATTCCCATCACGAACAAAGTTACTGATAATTCTTGATGAAAACTATATTAAATGTAAGAAGGCTTTTGGAAGAAATCCTCTTACAAAATTTGTTTAATATACCCTGTAGTTATTATAACGCAAAAACAATTGGCGCACATAACAAAGGAACATTTTATTCATAATAGACAAACAACGCTGTAGCTGAAATACATACATTTCTTTTAAATTTTAAGTCACTATGATGAAATAAAACGAACATAGGTTATGTGTTATAAAGCAGCCATGCTTACATGGGCTGCATGCGGCTCGCAATATTTTTCAATACAGTCAAAAAAAAAAAAAAAGTTTTAATTTTTAGATCTTGAATTCAAATTATGTTTTTCGCAATCACGAATTGTGATAGGACCCTACTCGTTGGGTTTCTTGTTTCTACTAATGGCTTTTATAGCAACTATAGTTTGAATTCAAGAAGTCAAAATTCAAATAAATGCCAGGTGCTGGATGTTGTGTGCTGAATATTATTTTTTGCGTGAAAAATATTGTAAAGTCGAGAAGATCGTTTATGATTAATTCGATTCCGAAGCACGTGGACGCTTGCATTATAAGCACCGAAGAATGAAACAAAAGGACACGGGTGTCCTTCAACGGTTAAGTGAAAACAATAAACAATTCGCAATTGATCAAAAAAAAAGGAGGGGGGGGGGTAACATTTCTTGTATTTGTTCGGTAATATAAGATTAACGTACAATCCGTTTGGCAACTTTGGCAACTTGGCATATTATCAATGCTAATCCAACTGAAACTCAGAAAGATGAAAAATTAAAATGTGGATAATTAGCAAAGTGGAGAGAAAGTATCGTTAAAAACTATTGTTCAATATATTAATAATGTTTAAAATTATTTAAGACAAACAGCATCATATCCCGCACACTAATATCCGAACCCTATCCTCTTGATCGTCCCGTTTAATGAATACGAAAAAATTCAAAAGCTCCCACAGGCCTACACCCCTCGTTGGGGTGTGAGTTAGCCCCGGTGTGAGTGAACTCTCCCACTGCTCTTCCTCATCCCCTCGCAGCATCCACTGCGCTTGCGTACTACTCCCTTATTACCCGTGACATTTGGAAGACCCTCTGTTGATTTCCTTTGCGCTCGCGACGTCAAGGGCACAACTAAACAAACAAGGACCCACGAGGATTTAGAAAGGCCGATGCAGGGAGGGGGGAGGGAATCGATAAATTGGGTTTCGACGTCTTTCAACGACCTTTGACGCTCGGCCGGACGATCCTTTCCGGACACATTCTCCAAAACTTCCGGACAGCTAGTACCGCGCGAATTGTAAACAAAACGTTTTGGTAACAAAATTTAAATAAAACTTGAACTCGCATTAACATGGAGAATTTATAAAATAAGATTATTTTACTAATTGCAAGAGGGGCATTTAAATTCATTGGTAAGTTATTTTGTATGGGAGTTCATGGGAGCTTACTGTATTTACTTTCAATTTCATTTTACTTATCGCACCCAGGAAACTGAAGTGACACAACTCACGAGAGCAACATTCGAGAAAATCAAGGTTTTACGCAATGCTACTTGAAACGATTTATTCTCAAATACTACTACTGTGTGAGAAAAACGTTTATAATGTTATGTTTGCTGGTTGGTTTCTGTAGTCTAAATTAACACTACATATTTAAAATTAGGAAAAAAACCCCATTTAAATATTGAAATTGTTTATCATGCTTCACTTTTGTCACCTCGTTCAATTATGATGTGAACGATGTTACAATAGAGGCACATCATACAAATTTCATAATTTAGAAGAATTTTCTTCTAATTTTTAGCTTTTCTAATCTAAGTTTAAACGCCACCATGCACGAGTTACATAAATGAACTTAGAGCGAGTTTTGAGACAAGAATATACATTAAATTTAGATTTTTAATCCATAATAAGGATGTTTAGTCAAATATTTAAGTTGTATCACTTCTGTTACCGAGGTGCGATCTTAGATGGAATTCAGGCTGTTTACGAATCAAAATGCGTTCTGAAGACTATAGAGCTAATGCACATTTTTTTCCTTAGAAGTTAGACCCTGACCATAACACGTAGTCTGTCCAATAAATCCGCGAACTCATGCACTCTAGCGGCCATGACGGGGACTATAGTCCCGCTAACTGTCGGCGATGGTTGCCCGACACCCAATGAGCTGTCAGTGATTGGTAGATCACCAAACTGTGCGTATGTCGCAAGTTATGTTAGTTTCTGTTGTCCTTGTTTTTACTGTTCGTCGAAAATGGAAATTGACAAAATTGCGCAACAACTAATAAATCCGCGTTTGAGCGATCGCCTTCATCGTGGTCGACCAAAGTTGACTAAAGGCGATGATGGAACCTTCACCATGACAATGCACCAGCACATTCAGCATTGATTGTGCGCCAGTTTCTGGCACAAAAATCAATCACTATCCTTGATCATCTTCTTTATTCGACAGATCTCGCACCCTGTTACTTTTTCCTATTCCCTAAATTCAAAAATGTGATCAGGGGACATCAATGGGAAGATTTGGAATCAATAAAGCGAGAAACGACAAGACAACTAGAAAGCCTAACTGCTGATTACTTCCATAGGTGCTTTAAAGAGTGGAAAAGATGATAGGATAAGTGCATAGCAACGAATAGAGAGTACTTTGAAGGGGGGACAAAATCGATGTGTGCTAAACTTTGCAAAATAAATTTTTTTATGACCTCAGTTCGCGTATTTATTGGACAGATTACGTAAAGTAACAAATACTAGCAGAGTAATGAAAATTAAACTACGAGTATATTCTTAACTGATTTCATTCACATGTTTACAATAGCAAGACATATATAACAAATAAGAAAAACTGTGAGTCAAAGACTTCACTCCAGAACAACATTAAAATGGTCCGATGAGTCAAGGAGCTGCGAGTTTTCCCAAACGGCTTTTTATTTATTTATTAAAGAGTTTGAATTCCTCGATATTAGTTTACTAAAGGTTGTCCACGAAGAGATATCGGATGCCCTTGAAGCGGAAACATCACTTATAATATAGGTTGTTCGTTATTATTTTGTAATGGGTAGGATCAGCGAGAATGCGCCTCTTACTACTCGGTGCTTTCTGAACTAATACACCTATTACAAATGATACAAATGATGTTTCCGCTTCAAGGTCATCTGCCATGTCTCCGTGGTCAAGCCTAACCTTATTTTTTACTTTCAACTACTAGGATGAGTCATAAAGTACTCAGATGGAAGAAGCGACACTTGTTGGCCCGGACATGAAGAGAGCCAAGATTTTTTAAAATAAAGGTTGAAATATATGTAGGGACGTAGGGGTAAACAGTGTAAGGGGGCAATAAAAGTCATTTGTGACAGGCCCCAAAATTTCTGTGCACGCTCCTGGTTAAAAGTAGCTCATGTGTGTGAAATGCATATGATAACAAATAATAATGCCGATATTTAGCCTTGTTTATTTTACATTACTTTTGATACGAGGTGCAACAAAAATAAGCAATAAAAAAAAACATGCTAATTAGAAAACTCTCTTATGAATTCTAGTAAGGCCATAACGAAACTGAGACAACGCGAAACATACAAGGTGATTCAAAAAGAATGGTGAGATTTCAAAAGAAGTTATTTCTAAGAGTAAAAATGGTACAAAAACGAAGTTTTTTTTTTAAAAACAAAAATAGTTCTAAAGATATTCTTTGAGCCGTCCTCCTGACATCTGAACGATATCGCACTCGTACACAAACTCCTACCATACACGTTGCAGCATGTCCACAGTCACAGAAGCAACTGTTGCAGTCATCCAATTTTTCTTTTCGTCAAAATCAGCAAGAATATTAAAACGGTATCCTTTACGTATCCCCGCAGAAAGAAATCCCATGGTGTTTGAACTGGTGACTTAGAGGGCCAATGATAAATAGCCAAATCACCCTTCTAACTTGCTGAATGGAACACACATGATAGCACGCAGATGCATATAGCGGTAGTCAGTTGAGACTTTATCAACTTGCTCTATCAATCACAAGGTCCAGTGTTCTCAAAACAGTAGCCTTTTGAAATTCTACCACTGTTTTTGAATAACCCTGTTTACTGTGCTACAGGGAAAGACTCGGTGAATAACATCACTGCTACAAAATTAGTTATTATAATATTAATGTTTATTCACATGATTGTTCATCATAATAATCATAGTAAAATGTTATCCTCATATATATATAATAGCCAATGATCGAGTAACCCACGAGTTTCAACAATGAAACTCGCGCCACTGCCTGATAATTTGTTAAGATTTTTTGGTAATGTTTAACATGGGGGGAAAGGCTTTATTGTGACAAGGCTGAACTCGATCCGGTCACTTAACTGTTTTACTTCAGACTGTGTCATTTCAGGTGAATGAAGAAACGAAAGAATGGTCAACAATGAACGTTACCTACTGGAGTTTAGAATTAATCCACTGAAGTTAGGATTTCAATTTCAAGTATCAAAATATCACCAAACAGGCAATGGCTTCGTTCAAATGTAGAAACAATTTTCACCCGTCATACCTCGACGGGCGATTTCCTAGTATATATTAGTAAGGATTCTTCAATTATTTTATTTGAAAACAATTAATGTTAATATTCTTCGCAATTCTTACAACTATTTCTTACTGCTACTATGAAAAATAAAAATTCTAACTTGTTATTTGCTAACACTTTTTAATAGTGAAGAACTTGCTGAAAGATGACTAAAGATGACAGAAATTAACGGCTTGTACTTCTCGTGCTTGGTTTTTAAGTTCACACTGCATTAGTAAAGTAATTTATTACACAAATTTATGACTCACCATAGTATATCTAATATGTAGAAGAAAGTATTAAATTAATGAACACTTTCAAATTTTGATGGATTTATATAATTTATGGTGTGGAATAATCCGTTTTGACTATTTTTGAAAAATGTCAATCGACATGCTTAAAATGAATGCTTTGGATTTTTGCAGTTCAATGACCTCAATTCTAAAAACTAAGTTGTGTCACGCACTAAAGGTCGATAAAATTAGCAAATTAATCGCAACGAACTCTTTGGCTGTATTTTATAAGCAACAGTTGAAATAAATGAGATTTGTTCTATTCTTATTCATTGCGATAACTGGGCTCCAAACATTTCCTCTGGATGCTGGATAAGTCAGAAACATCCGCTAGAGTTAAAGTCATAAAAAAAGAAAGGGAAGGAAAGGAAAATGAATAAAAAATAATGGAACAAAAATAAAGAAAGCACTTTGTTTTAGAAGTAGTACAAATTTACAAAAAAGGAAACTGACCACCAAGTTATGAAGTATATTTAGAATTGAAACAGCATTGCGGCCGAGTTGACTTCTGCCATTTATTTCTCTATCTTTATCTTTAAATTTTTTGAAAGAGTTTACCTTCATGAATTTTTGGCTTTATTTTTTTTTATCAACAACTTATGAGGTGATGCAAAAGACAGCAAAAGAACCATTAGTCCATCCCTTCCCCCCAAAAAAGGATGGAGCCCCCTTCAAAAATTAAGCAGCACACCTTATGAACGATACCCAAAACCAGATACCAAGACTCCCTAAGACATACACCCGTAACAATTTCATCGTCGCAGTTTGAACCATCATCGTATAAAAATCGTCTTTATCAGGTAAAAAATTTAGTTTTGTATTTTTTCCATCAACATTTTTTTCAAAATTTTCAAAGCTTACTTATGCATCCTTATACGCAAGGATTTTTTCTAACACGATATTTCAACGTCATCATAAAAAAAAATCCCTCTCAAATCGATTTATCAATAACGTTTTGGATTTTGATTTGTTCAGTAGTGGTGATTAATAAATGAGGGGTTTAAGATCCAAACTAGCTCAATCAACGATTTTTGAACAGTTTTTAATTTTTCATTAATTTGATATTTCGTAATAGATATTATCGCTACAAAGCGTTTGGAGCAAATCTTTCCCAAACAGGTTAAAACCGCAGCTTAAATCAGATTTTACTTAAAAACGAACCCAACTTATGCTTCTACTGAATGGCAATTGTAAAATCGAAAAGATAACATTAACATAACAAACGTAACAAATTTCTTAATCAACTCATATTTACAAATGCATCCCCAGCAATAGAAATATTCATTAATGCTATATTATAAGTGTATATTTTAGTTCATTTTAATCTTAATTATCTATGTAAATGTTACTTGAATAATACGGGAAGGTTCTTTATTGAAGTTCAGCGATGCGACTCTCACTATAAAAAAGTATATATATATATATATATATATATATATATATATATATATATATATATATATATATATATATATATATATATATATATATATATATATATATATATATATATATATATATATATATATACCGTATTACCCCGCATTATCTGGCATGCCGGATAATTCGAGGTTTATTTTGCAACAAAACAAAAGTAAATTTCCCCATTCAGTTCCAATCCGAAAACTAACCAATGTAAGGAAAAAAATCTTCTTCCAAAAAAAAAAAAAAATGCATTGCATATGAGATGTTCTTGTTATTTATGGTAAGTCATTATTAACGGACTTGATTATATGCCAATAAAGTAATCAATTCAGAAGCAATCATCGTTACTGCGATTTGTTCATAATTTTTTAAATAAATTATTTTAGGTTCCTTTTAGAGAGGTAAGTTTAATTCGTATTTATTGAATAGCTATGGTAAATTCTTTAGCACTTGTTTAGGGGCGGTAACTTACTGCTTAAATATTTGCTTATTTAGTTTGAATTTATTTTTTTTTAAAAATTATTCGTTATTAAAAAATATTTTTCTTGTTAACATAACAAATGACATTGTTAGTAAATATTTTTGCGAAATTAAACTGCTTGTTTATATTCATAAGATATGTATAGAACTGATACTCATTTTTAAGCTGTACATATATATATTTTTTATAGTATTATTTTTTCTTCCTAACCTCGATTTTTCCGGCATGCCGGAAAGGATCAGGCAAGCGTCATTGAAAATCTGGCGACCTCCAAATTTTTCGGCATGCCGAATAATGCAGGGTAATACGGTATTTTTACTACGAGAAAATCTTTTCGGACATGGGGGATCATAGAAGTGAGTCCTATACTCTGGTTTTATGCCGAAACGTAAGTGAAAAAATTGAAATAAACCCCTAGAAAAAAGATCGGTTTTGACTATTTAATGGCTTATATATGATGCTCCTTTCTCCTCCGAATAAAAAAAAATGATTATGAAAATGTAAAAAATTTTGAACACCATTTCCAAAAAGTGGGACGTGATGGTGGAAAACGAAAGAATAAAATATCTGGATTCAGGGGTGTCATTTTAGATAAGAATCACCAGGAATTTTGTCAGGAGCATTTTGAAGGTTTTTTTTTTTTTTTTTTGCAGAGCAAATATTAGACAATATTGCCATTTAAATGAAAATGAAGTACACAAAGGTTAATCAAATGAAAGTCAATTCATTTGAAAAATTAAGTGTGCAGATGATCAAATGACGAAAGATCGATGTTTTTACTCAATGTATGTATAAATCTCCCAGCTACTAATAATTTTATCCTAAACGTGCCTCAAAGTTTCCAATGTGCCTACATTATCTTTCCATGCAAAACTTATGGAAATAGGAATAAAAAAAATCCTCTGAACTCCACGAATGGAAAGGCATTTATGTCAAGCACAGAAGAATAACCGCCAAACATTATAAGTAACGAATAGAATGGGTACGCCCCTCACACTGTCACGCCCACCATAATCTTCCGACATGCCGGGTTTAATGGCATTCAATAAATTTCAGCATCTCTTGCCTAATGGGTAGAGGGTCACAGCTACATTCGACACATAAATATTGGAAATAAGCTCGCATGTATCGCCGATTCACTAATTGTTAAAAATGCATGAGCTCCATGTTTCTTAGAATAATGTAATTCATGAGAATATTGTATTATTATTTTTTTTTTTAAGTGCGATCTTTTAAGTCGAAAATGGCAGAAAAACAAGTTTCATATTGTGTGTTTGGGTTTTTTTCCCGTTTGCTGCAGATTTTTAAATATTTTTTGATTAAGTGGTGTCCTTTTAAATGTCAACTTTTTTCGTGGAGCGACAATTTTTTTATGCAATGATATAGTTAAAATGTAACATTGGATAACTCGCAATAAAAACGAAAATGATTTAAAATAATTTAATTATAGTCTTAGTATCTTCAAGAATTTGCACAAAATTTCTCAAAATTCCTTAAGCAATTTGCTCAAACAAATTATAAGGTTAAAATTTTAATGAAATGAGTCGCACTTTTGTCTACCATTTGGTATGACCCGAAATTTTCCTTTATGTAGAGCTAAAATTTTTCCTCCATGTTTTTATTCTAAGTTTAATCTGCATATTTTCTCGAAATAGGTAACAGTTTAAACACTGTTATCCATGTCTACCACTGTCTAGGCAACAGTTTAAAAATTTTGATTTTTTTTGCCGTTCTAATTCGTTTTTGTGGTGTTGAGTTATTTTCTTCATTACAAATGTGTGAAAACATTTTGAATTTGTGTGATATTTTTATGTGAACTTTTACGAATTCGACTTTTTTAGTCCACTAATAATTGGAATTTTATTTGGTGAACCTTGACTGAAGCTTATTATTGTGAATTATGTGCTTTGATTCATTCTGCATCAACCATTCGATTCTCTCATCAACCATCGTAGATATAATTAATATAAGGCTTAAGGATAGAAATTGAATTCTCATGACAGGTGACATCAAATCTTGTTAACTTATAATTTGGAAAACTTGTAATTGTAAAACTGCCACCACCGTTTTCCATACAATTGAAATTATTCATTTTGTAAGCGGCGGCTATATATATATATATATATATATATATATATATATATATATATATATATATATATATATATATATATATATATATATATATATATATATGACTATATTGATGAAAAGTTGCATTCAAACCTGTTTTTATAGTATTTTTAAGGAAACAACATGATTTAAGAGAAATAATAGAAAGTTTTGCAACAATCTTGAATAATCTCTACCTGAGGCTCCGCGGCCCCCGTTTTAACACTTTATTTTTGCTCTGTTCATTCGAAAAATATTGATTAAAAGCTGAATCCAAACCCTGTTTTCGCCGAATGTTTAAAGAAACAACTTGAACTAAAAGAAATAATGTAAGTGTTGCTACAATGTGAGGAATCTCCATGGAACCCTGGGTTTCCGGTACACAGTTTAAGAAACTGAGACCATATATCAATATCTACTGAATTTAGATTGTACCAGATAAGTAAACGAAATGTAATTTACGAATTATATTCTTCAAGATAATATGTTTGTTTCACAACGTGTTTATGATTGTAAATTTCATTCAAATATTTTTTTTATTATTCTTCTTTTAATTAATTAATTATCTATTTATTTTTATTTGCTTTCAATTTTCCTTCTGTTTGACTGATGACATTTTCTAATGCTTTCATTTCTTATACTCTCTCAATGCTCGGTCTTACGGGTGAGTTGATGGAACATGTTTTTTAAATGGTGCCAAAAACAAAAATGAATAATAGCAATTATAAAGTTAATTTATTAATGAGTTAATTTTGAGGCTGAACTTCAGTGAACCTAGGTTTGCTGGATTTGTGGCTAATGAACTTTTGACACTTCACCAACTTTGAAATAATGGAGGTTTTCGAGACTTTCTTCGATTGAAGTTATCAGTTTAAAAGCATTTTTAATAGCATTTTTCACTTAATTTTTGTTTTTTTCGGTGATTTTGAGTTGCATGAAATAAATGCATAGGCAAAAGAAAGTGAAAATGTTACCGAACTTTTGCATGTTTCTAAATGCGTTAAACTGAACATAAAATTCTTGTGAACAACATTTTGTTCTGTATGTGGAAGGAGGGAGAATTGGGAAGAAGGGTTACCAGGTCAGCCATTTCAGACTTTTCCTGGGGAGAAATGGGAGGGGAGGGCTAAGTAGTCAATGTACATTATTTCGAAAAACAAAAACTACGCCACAAATATGTAAATACATTATTTTCCCAATGTCAGGAGGGGCACTGACCCCTCGAGTTCCCCAGGCGAGGCCTGGTAGTTATGTAGGAAGAATTTTCGAGCAAACTATCTCATAAAAAAGAGAGGCCATACCTATAAACAATCCGTAGGTAATTTACTAACAATGTTAACGATATTGTGCTCGCTGAAGTAAAGTGAATAAGAAAGTAGCGATAGAAAACAAAAGCTTCCATGAGATTGCTTCGGCAGCGGAACAGGATGACGCTGCTGGAAGCAATTGAATTACACCAGAGCAGTTTCCATAGGAGAATACTTCCGTTTATATTAAGTACCAGGAACGTATTTCCGATGAGTTTCTGCCTAGAGAGGGAATATAACTCGGAATGTTTATGTATTTAATGTAAATCAGAATTCAAGCATACGACTCATAATTATCTTCAATCTAGAGACATTTACATTTGAGGCAGTGAGAAGCAAAGGGAGGACTTTTTAATGCGCAAAGTGGACTTTTTAACGTTTTAAGTAAAATTGTGTCAAGGCAACATCTTATAAAACAACATTAAATAACGCTGAGAGCTTGGAGTGCACTTTATCAGAGTTCCCGTGCTTATAAGAACAAAAAGTTCCGTCCAGAACTAAACGAGCCTACTTTCCCGTATACCAATCGACTTTCTAGTATCTGATCAAAATTCTCAAAATTAGCTGAAATCACAAATTATTTATGCCATATATTTTTAAATATTTTAAGCCGATTTCTTGAAATAAAATATGCCTCGCTCATCTAAGGTATTAGATGCGTAAAAAATAAATAAACGAACGAATAAAGTAGCAGCACCTTTTAAACAAAGAGCTAATACATTTTATTCCATTAAAAAAAATCCTTAGCCGCTTCCAAAAAGAAAAGAAAAATAATTAAAATTAATAAGCCTATTAAAATAAATACATCATATCCAAAAGAAAAATCGTTTGTTTTTCCCCTGTTGCTAAAAAATAATTTTAAAAAAGGAATTAATGACATCAAGTCAATCTCATTTTGGGACAAAAGAGAAAGATTCGGGAGCTGAAGGTATTTAGGTATTTATTTCAGACTTGGAGTTGGAATCGGTCACTTTTCATAAAGTCCGCAACTCTGCCAATGTTTTCGGAGCCGGAGTCGGACTTACTTTGGGATAAAGGAGTCGCAGTCGGAGTTAAATTTCCAAGAGCCGGAGTCAGTCATTTTTCCTCCGTGTATAAATATTTGTCAAAAAGCTTCGAAGTCAGAGTCAATGTCGGGGAGTCGGAATCCGACTAATTTTCGGTGCGCAGAAGTCGAAGTCAGGTGCCTCAAAATTCTCGGAGTTGGAGTCAGGAGTTTGTAGTCAAGAACAATTTCCAACAAAATTTGTTTGAAGTAAATCCGCCTTCAAGTTCGGAATCTGCATTGACTTTCAGTTTCCCCGTAGGCGCTAAGGTTATGGGATTTGAACAGTTCAAAATTGAACTTAAAATTGTTCAAATCAAAAAGATATTTTATATACACGTTTCTCATAAAAAACTGTTTCCTACAAAGCTTGTTTGAAGCAAATTCGTTTCTAAGTTGACTTGATATTTCTCGTAGGCGCTAATGTTAAGTTTTTTTGAACTGCACAAAATTGAACGAAACATTGTTCAAATCAAAAAGTTAACTATGGAAATGAGGTGTCCTTGTTGAGATCTTTCGAACAAAAACAAGTTTGTTCAGATCGGACTATTCAGTCAAAAGTTATTAAGGGGGGGGGGACAGACAGACAGACCGACAGACAGACATTTTCCTCCATATCCATACGCTACTTTCCAATGTTTAGTTTTACGATATTTATTTAATTATCTTATTTTATTTGAACTTTTTTTTTTCGCGATATTTTTAAGATGCATTAAGTCTTCTTTCATGCTTTTTTCTTCGTTTTCTGACATTTAATGGGAAAGTAGGCTAAAAAAAGTGACCATGGGAAAATGTTTTACATAAACTTATTATCATAGAAGAAGCTGTTTTGGTGCGAATACTGGCAACAAAATTATGGTGACCAAGAGGAGATGTTATGTGTAGTAGTTCTTTAACTGTAACTGAAATCCTACAGACCAAACACCAAACCATGTGGCACGACAGCCCATGAGAGCAAAGACCTACTGTAACCAACTCAGTTTTCCTGACCAGGGGCTTTGGGGTGCAAGGCAGATGTTCCGGTTAGGTGGTCAGCCTAATGCGGAATCCTTCCAAGTACACTTGGTACTCATTTTATCGACTCACTGAAGGATACCCCACTTTCATGATAACAATGAGGGGGGGGGGATTGAAACAATTGATACAACGACAATGGGGTCGTTTCCAAAATTTTAAAAGTATTGTTTTCTGAAAGAACAGGCTTAAAAACATAGCATCTAATTATTTTTTAATTAGTTTCTTTAAGTTTAATATTTTAAAAAAATTACTTAAATCCGTGCGCTTTCATTGTTTACATTTCTTGCCGATGACATCACAAATGATGAAATGCCATTCTGTATTGCCATTCACAGAGCAAAATATTTAACTCGCATCTTTACTCACGTGTATTGGCAACGATATGGTTGATAACAAGCGTAGAGCGCAATTTTAATTCGTTTCTTGATTATCATAACATGGAAACGTTGTAGAAAGATGCGCCAAAGAGCATCATTTTTGACGTCATCAAGACCACGCCTTTTTTGAAAAATCGGACAGTTTAAAAAAATAATTAAAAAATAACTGTTGGGAAAATGAAAGAATTTTCTGGGTCCATGTTATTTATTTTGCTTACACAATCAATTTCAGTGAATAAAAGTATTACTTTTGATTAAAGTAAACCACCCCATTGTATGCAGGGCTGGCTCTAGTATAGTTTTGCCGCTCCAGGCGATGTTGACAAATGCCACCTCCTGGTCTTACTAAACCTCTTATATATAACAGACAATGATCGAGTAACGCTCCTGATGTCATTGGCACGGGTCGCCTACAGCAGGAGCAGTAATAATTGTGTAACCCAATTCTAAATTTTAATAAAAAATCTTATTTTACAAAATTATACTGTTAAGCAACATTTTCGATTGTAGTTCAAAAGATTATGATTCTTCTGAACCGCGTACCAATCCTCGTGACTTTTACAATCATTCTATGTCACCATCGTTTATTTTTTTAACATAAAAAATGCCCGAGTTTTCGAATGAAAATGCAACTGTAGAAAGAGCATAAACTTTGGCCTCGAGTTCTGTGAAAACGAAGACGGCGGCTGGACGCCGGAAAAAGAAAAGGAACAAAAAAAGAAAAAGAAACGACTCCATGATAGACACTTCCAGTTAACAAGTACATTTTAGTAGTAGTGAGACCGCATTTGGTTTTTATCAAGAAACTAAGATAAGAAAGTTTTATTATAAACATGGAGCCTCTGATAAAGAACACTCCAAGCACTCAGTGTTGTTTAATGTTGTTTTACAAGATTCCCATAACCCTCCTCCTCAAAAAAAAAAAAAAAAAAAAAAAGAAAGAAAGAAAGAAAGCCATATGATTTTTAATGTAAAAAATATCAAAAAGTAAGTTATTATTACAAACAGCATTACAGTTTTAGTTCTAAAAAAATCCCGAAAGCTTAGCAGCTGGAGGGGGAAAAAAATAAAACCTTAAGAGTTCCTTAAAAAATAAAAAATCTTGAATCAAAAATGAAATCAAATCTAAATCCTTAAAAGTTTTAAAATAAAAGTTTCAAAAAAATCATCAGACACCACCGCTGTTAAATAACGTGAAATTTTTATTGTAAGCTTCCATTAGAAGAATCCATTCCAAAATTAATTCTTCTTTCGCAATGAAAAAACTTCAAGAACAAACATACATTTTCGGGTCAATAAAAATATATATAACAGGAAACTTCCATGTAAAATGTTTCAAATTCGCAGAAATCCCTATACTATTACAAAGAAAAGCTGATTGTACAAGACAGAAGTGGAAAAGGTTACCATATACCATTCGATTTGTTTTCCTTGATTAAATTTAAAAAAGCGTCAGTTCTGTCACAAAATACGAAAATTATTCCAAAGAAAGTAATACAAAAAGATAAAAAGTTTAGATGTAAAAATTCCTACAGTTTCAAAACCTTCTCTCCGTTGGCAGAGGCTGTGAAAAACTGAAAATGCTAAGTTCCTATTTTAAAAAAATCATGGACATATCTTTCAATATCTTCAGTAAGCCAAACTAGTACACAGTCCCAATATAGTGGACTAATCAAAGTTTTGGCTAAAAAATACAGTAAATTCTTCGGTTTGCTCATAAATTAAAAAATTTATCGGAGTTAAAATCTGAAAGTCATCAGTAAGTAAAATCATAACTCGTTAAAATCGCTGTAATAGATATATTTTTTATTTTTGTTCTCTCTCTCTCTCTGGAACATCTCTGGAAATGATGGTAAAGCAAAGTGTATTTTTCTTCAAGTTCATACGTGAATAAATACTTTTATCCTCCTCCCGCTAGCTTTTATTATCAATGAGAATTTTTAATAAGTCACTATTAAAAGAAGTTATCCATCCTAGCATAGTTTCAAGGCAAGTGTGTATTTAAGGAGGTAGACGAAGGGGCGGCTCCCAAAATAAATTCAAAATCACTCATTGTGAATAAGGATTTAATGTTTTTAAACTTAAATAACGAAAATTCTCATATTAATTGGCTTGAACCTCTCCTAAAATAAATTTCTATATACGCGTCTGTTTCAAGGACATGAAGGTTTTGTAAAAACATCTGCCAAGGAAAAAAAAGGGAAAACTGCAATTTAACTTTAAGAGCAAAATTTATAATTAAAGATAGGTGGATACATTTTTTTATTATTAACTTCCATCAAAACATACTTGTAACTTACACTACTGGTTTAAAGTATTGAAAGTTTGAGAAATCTTACATTCTTACAAGATAAGACCATGGCAATAGTATATTTTCAACTTAACTGAGTTTCTAAAACAGCAAATGTAATAGAGACATTTACAGAAACAATAATTTAAGTTCGGCATCACGAACAACCAAAAGAAGTGTAGCAAAACTTTGTGGATTTTAACGCTAAAAAAAGATTGCTGTGATTAAATTTTAACACGGGCCAAAATCATATAAAGTCCTTTTTGGCTCAGGTGCAACAAATCCATTATCCTTTTTTTTTTTTTTTTTTTTTGAGAAGAACTTGCGTCTTAATTTCCTTTTATTCCTGGGGAACCGGAATGGATTCCAATTTCTGATAACCTGAACTTTTTCTTTTGAATGCTAATTTTTCAGTAAATATATAACTATTTTGTTCAATCACTTGGACATATGTAATGACTTAAATTAATTTAATGTATTGAAATAACACTAATGTTACTTTTTTTCCTTCTTAGTTTTATTCTTGAAAAACTTACATTTCTCAGACTTGCAATACTTTTGGCCAGCACTGTATTTTAAAGTAAGTTTACGTCAGTTTCAGTTCAAGTACAATTTTTGTGTGCTTCTATTGAGCAATATATTCCATTACCTTTTTTTGCGCAATTGGTACATTTAGAGGACCCCAAATCCATGCCAAGATCAAAATGATAAACTATTTGATTTCATAACTATCATTCTAACCCGTCCGTATATCTTCTACGGGGACTCACGAGATGTATAAAAACTGAATTTGCCAAGCACTACTTGACATTTTTATGAGTGTATGGTTCTGAATGAGGTTTCTTCTAAAAGGGCATTACGCCCATATTTATCAGGAAAAGTTCTAGAAATTTTTGGGATTTTAAAACTACTTTTACCTTCAAAATGCTTTTTTCCCATGCAATGTATCGTAAAGAAACCGCATTAGACGAATTTTATTTTGCCTCAAAATTGGTAGAATTACGGCATAATTTTATTCTTTTTTTTTTTCGAGGAAAATAAACTTCATTGTTCTACGTGCTTCCGAGGCTTTCAAGCACCAAAACGTCCGTCTTCTCATAAGTTGTAAATATGCAATTTCCAAAAGTTCAGGAGAGTTCCTCTGATGACAGTGGTAATGTTTTAAGAAGCTTACTCGATAGTTCGAAATCAGGCGGAGGAATTATGGTGACCAGCAAGAAAAGATATTCACAGTAATTAGTAAACCACAACTGAAACCGGAACCCGATTAAGTTTTTCATGGCAAATGCCACTGAAAAGTTCATACTGAACATTCAAGCCTTTTGTTTTTAAATTCCATATTTGCATCCATCGCATCCATACAGCCAAAACAAATGAATGAAACAGATGGACTAGAATGATAATGGTTTAAGGAGCTGTTCATATATAAATATCACACTTTTTCCTAACAATATTGACCGCCCTCCCTCCTTCTGTCACAAAGTGTTACACTTCACCTTATCCCCTCTTCTTCAATTTTCACAGGTCACGCTGTTTTTCATAGGCATATTGTTATTGAAAAATTTTGATATCACTCTTCTTGTTACCCCCCTCTCTCCCCTGCACAAACTCACAATTTCCCAAGCCACACTCCCTTGAAAGCGAATATTTAAAAGAAATAAGTCATATGTTTAATAGTAAACTGCAAGGAATTTATTAATTCAGATTGCCTTCCATAGTGGCGGAAGAAGTTCATCCCCGAAGAATTAGACTCTCCCCCCCCCAAAAAAAAAAAAAACAGATACTAAGACCTCCTTAAACAACCTCCGTAAAAATTTCGATGACACAGTCTGTGTAATGCTCCCCCCCCCCCCCCGTAGGCACCCCTGCAATCCATAGTTTTCAGAAAAACGTGGCACGATCGTTGTTTTTTCAGCTTTCAAAAGTAAAAAGAACTCTAATTAAAATTCCTCATTATTTTCTGCACTTAGAGTGTATTATTATTTCTCGTTTTTCAAAACGTAAATGTTATTTACATCATCCATGTGCAGTAAAATTAGTTTTATTGTTCTAAAGCTATTGTTTAAAAAACGTTACTGACATATAGGTTGAAATATAATGCTTTTCATATTGTTCGAAATATCATGTACTTTAATGAATGTAAATCTAAAACCCTTGAAACCTGTTTTGAAAACCCAAAAAAATCTGTGAAATTAAAAAATAAAATCTTGTCTAAATAAAAAATCCGACTTTTGACTTTTTTTGAGCGATCACGATTGCTTATTGTTCTCACTTGACTGTTTTGATGTCCTATCATTTTATTTTCTCACCGCCACCCTCCGCACCATCACCGTCGACCGGGTCCTCACGATGCTGCTCCTATAGCGAAAGCCGTCTCCAGGTTGCATCCATGTTCAACACTTACACGCATACATACACGCACGTACACACACACATACACACACAAACACATACACACACATACACAAACACATACACACACGCATACATACAGACGCCTACACATACACACAACTACCCACACATTCATGCCTGCACACAGACACAAACACATATGCCTACACACACATACACATACCCCGCCCCCACGCACACTCATTCATGCACACACTTATGCCAGCACACAGACACAAACACACATGCCTACACACACATACACATACCCCCTACACACATACCCCCCCACACACAAACACACACGCCTACATACAGACACTCGTGATTGCGAAAAACATAATTTGAATTCAAGGTGTCAAAATTCAAATTAATTTTTATTTATTTATTTATTTATTCATTTTATTTTATTTTTTTTGAGAAAACACAAAAAATCTCGAACGTGCAATAAAATCTTCCAAGAACTCTAAAACAAAGACTTACACCTATCTCACCCTAACCACCAAGATAAAAAAATAATGCTCCCCCCCCCCCATTTGATTTCAATATCACAATATCATTCTTGCGGACGAAATACCTTTTTCAATGAAATAATATTTCCAGCAAATTCAAGATTTTTTTTTAAAAAAAAAGCAAAAAAGAAAATTAACCTTCAAAAGATGTTCCAGATATATTTCGAAAATTTTATTTTGAGGCAACTCTCCGATTTTTATCAAAATATCATTTTCCGAAAATAACACTTTTAACGATCGTACTGAAAATGATCATTTATTTCAACAGGCTCTCGACTCTTTCAGCATCCACAGACCAATTTCCTTGACCGTTCCGTTAAACTGCAGATTTTTCGGGTGCACGCTGCTTTCTAAATCATCCCGAGAGTCACCGGGGTCAACAGATAAAGTGTCCCAAATACTCGATTTTTCTCACATCAACAAGTTCTTCAATCTCTGAATCAGATAACGCAAAAGTCACCTATCACAAGATCTACAGTGTACGGAATAATAAGTGGGAAAGGTTGCGCGGGTCACCTTAAGCTAAGTAGTAGTACAAGATATAAAACAGATTCATATCGAAAATGCTTTGACTAAAACGGTATATTTGCTTTGGAAAATTCCCTAATTCAGGGGTTCTCAAAGTGATGACCGCGGCAAGGGGGCCAATTGGGAGGGGAGGGGGTCATAGCGCAGACTGCGGCATTGAAATTTTTAAGGGGGAGGGTGTTTTTAGTTGTATTTTTCTCTTTTTTTTAGGGATATACCGATGCGATTCCTCCAGTTGTTTGCTACTTAGATTCAATGTGTGGGGTCGATCTCGAAATTCTTTCTCAGATCACACTCATCGTGAGAAAAACACGTTACGCTGGTGTTTTATATCTGTCACCAGAATGGAAGCTGGATAAGTCTAGGACCGCATGTAAATACGACTTTGCTCCCCTTTTCTGCGAAGTATTCGAAATGAGATCTTCAAAATAGCTGAATTCTATCCGGAGCTGGACATTTGTTGTGCACATAAACTTTCTCCGTTTAGTGTGATATGATGTCTGTGACACTATAGGGAACATTTTTTACCAACCTGTCAAAGCAGTTAGAAACCTCAGACAGCAAAAGGATCTTTACCCATTTTGTCAACATCGTCTAACTGTTGTAAACAGGGGTGCATTCCCCGCCAAATGAATCCCCGTATATAAGAGAAAATAAATAGGTCAAAGGGGGAAGACACTCAGAGAGCAGAGCTGTGAGCTACGGACGATGGGCTCTCGTAGTTCAAAATATCTTTGTAACATTAAATAATTTTTAACTTTTAAATAGCTGTAAATATTGATCGCATTAAACGTTTCTAAAAGGCCAAGTTATCTTTACTCTCCATGTTATCTCTACTTTTGTTATCTTTACACAAGAGGTGGAAACGTTACAGGGAGACTCTTGGGGAGTCTTTGTGTTATTAGGCGGGGGTGCACCCTCGCTGTTGGGGGGGGGGGGCACACTTAGGGTACCGTAGGGAGGGACGAGGGGTGCCGCGAAGTATTCTAGATCTCAATATGTATAATGTAATAGAAATAGACTAAAATGCTGTCAGAAATTTGTAATTCTTCAAAGGGTGCCGCGAATCTGAAAAGTTTGGGAACCCCTGCCTTAATTCATACGCTGTTTAATTTTTATCATCTTATTATAGTGGACAGCTTTTGTTGAGGGGGGAAGAAATGATTTTCATCCATTCTTCATAAAATGTTTGACCCAATGTCCTCCTTTCTTTCCCAAAGAATTAGACAATTATCAATTCCAATTTATATAATATCATTTTAAAACCACAAAATTACTTTCGGTAAAAATAAGCAAGCAAAACCTTTTAAATTTTTATGCTTTGAAAGTTTTTACAGCTCTTTCCCCCCAAAACTTTCGGTTTTAAACTGAGTCTTTTCCACCTTTCCCATATCTACTTGGAGGTAGCTTATTCAATGAGCAGATACACTCTTGTTTTTCAAAGACTTTATTTTTATATATTAATATTTATAATAAAAAAAAGAAAAAGAAAAAGAAAAGATTCAGGTAAATAATAAACACTGTATTTAAAAATGTGGAAAAAGCAGACCATGGTATAAAACTCCAAAGAGTACATTTCAATGGTCATGTTGAATTAGATCACGAGATCGATATCTACAATAGCACAAACAATAGAATAAGAAACGTCAAAGAGCAAAAAAAGTGAAATGAAAAAGCAATCTTCATTGCTAAAATAAAGTAGAAAGAAAATCTTTTGCCGTTATTCCAACTGTATTCAATAATACCCTCCCCTCCCCAGATTCATCTAATGTTTCGAAATCCCTTAATATGATATATTTAAGGAGACTTGCGCAGTCTCAGCTGAAGATTTTAAACTCTTAATGAAATACCAAAAGGCTCTCAAGCATCTCTTATCAGCTGACGACATACCATTTATCTATATCCCTTTCATGTGTGTCAGCAGGATAAAGGCTCTTACTTGAAGGACCCGAAGAATCCTCGGGACCGGTCGACGGACGCCGAGCTTTATCGATCAGAGCCGAACATCACCCGAGGGAGAGGAGTTAATTACCCGAACAGCTATTTCTCGCTATTTCAGCTAAAGGATGTACTCCTTACTGGAGCTGCCCGGCTTAATACCAAGTTGTTTCGGATTTCAAAAATTGGCTAAAATGCAGAGACATGAAATCCTTCTAAATGTTATGTAGGTTGTTTTGTTTATAAACACAAAATATCTGTCAGGAATGTAAATGTATCGCCGAATAAAAGTGATTATAGTACAAAGTACTCTGCAAAGCCACTGCAGTATGGACTAGGGAACTGATTTTCATAGCGAAATAGCTTGAATTCTATCTAATGGGTAAAAATTGAAATAAGAAGAAAAAGGACAGGAGTCAAGAGCTCCCTTAAAAATTACGCTCTAGTTTGAAAATTAAGAAATAAAAATTAAGCCCTGGGGAGTTTTTTGGTTAAGAAGATAACCGACCACCTACACAGAGGCGGTAAGTGAAATCCACTTTTCAAAAAAAAAAAAAAAAAAAAACTGCTTGTAAACTAGTTGACTGGCGTTTTACGTTGTCTTCACAAGGTGCAACTTAGTTGAAGCAACTTTTCTTTTGGTTGGTTGGTTTCGTGTTATGGGGTAAAAAATTAAATAGGAGAGAGGGTCTTGTGTACAGCATCAAGCGATGCAAAGACAGTTTTCTTTGTTAAAGTCCGAGTCTGCCCACGGATTGTTACTTATTTGCTGCAATTGCGCCAGGATAGCGGGACAGGTGCAGTGGGATTCGGAGTTTGGTTCTGTGTCCGGGTAATTTCTGCAGTGGCAAGTACGTCCTTGTCCAGTCTTTATGTATCTTCATCCCCCTGAAGTGTCCCGTCCCAAGTCTTGTTAATGTACTGGTGATGGTTCTATTGGTATTGATTTCTGAAATTTGGGGTTTGATTTTGATTTCTCTATCTTTAAGTCTTGCCCTAGCCACTGAATTGATATCGCTGAGAACCATGAACCCATGAATTTTTCTATTAGTGAGCCGAATTTATTTATTTGAGCAGCTGTTGCAGAACGTTGTTAAAACTGAACCGAATGGACTCTCAACTAGTTTACTTGTATGCAGAGTTGTATGCAGAGCAAACGCTTGGCAATTTCCCGATGAGTGTAATCAAATAAAATGTTGAGCACTGATGCAGAATGTTAAGCTTATGGGAGAAAATTTGTAGGGTTTTTTCTCTCAGGACTTATTTTCTCGAGTGTTTTCTTGCCCAGTTCGAGAGTATATTAAAATGACTCAACTGTAACTACAAAAAAAAAAAAAAAAAAAAAAAAAAAAAAAAAAAAAAGAAAAGAAAAAGAAAGAAAAGATTGGTATATTGGGAAACGGTGGGGTAAATAATTTTAGCTACCAGGATGAGGGAAATCTCAGTTTATGCGATCACTTTCTTACTTCTAACCCTGTTTTGGCTCTTTCAAAAGACAGATGATTATTCCAAATTAAGGCGAAACTGCATTCCGTAACAATCGGCTTGGTATTTTTAACAATCTGTGATTGGTCCTTTCTTGGATTTTAGGTTACTTGCAATTTTATATGATTATTTTGCAAAGATGATTTATAGTTTCTTTTACTCAAAATTTCGTTTGAGTTCTGAGGTTTCTTCCACAGCTTTGGCTTTTTTCTTGAAATGTAATTAGCGATTGTACCAATAGCGATTGCTCTTTGATAGCGATTGCTTCTAGGTGAGTTAAAGTAGAGTTTTACATTTTCTTCATCAGAGCGTATGTAAAAAAGTTAAAAAGTTGAGTCAATCTAAAAAAGATTAAAAGAAAAAAAAAATTGCCATGATTTTGTAAAATTATTTAAAAAAAAATCTAACAAAGCAAAAATTTCCAAATTTTAAGGTGACTTAAAGTTTTCGTTTTATCTATGTTCTCCAACATCAGAAAATGATAAAAAGAAAAAAAAAAGGTAAAACACGATACACTAAATAATAAAAACTTTACGCAAAAAATAAACCAATTCAGTTAACAACCCGATTAATTTGCATGAAAAGAAATTCTTATCTTCCCTTATGTCCAAGCCACTTTCCTCACAAAGAACCAAAAATCACTTTGCTTTCCAGACATTAATTAACAAAGAATTGCATTCAAATCGAAGATTATCAGCGTGGACTCAAAAGACTAGCATGCTGCGTGTCGTGTCAAAAGGAAGATCCACATATACGACAACAACCAAAAAGAACTCGCACTCCCATTAAGACGAGATGTTACAAAGGCAACATAATTAAGACAGGATATGGCAGACAGGTGGGCGCAAAAGTGATGAGGGGGCCACGCTGGGAAATATTAATGAAGCACTTTCATATTAGTGATTCTCGTTACGGCAGCACATACTGATTGAGTGGAAGAATAAAATTAATGGAGGTAAAATATTGTTTCTTGATAAATATTTTCTTAATCGATTGTATTATGAAGTGCTAGCAGGGGCGTGTACATGGGTGGGGGATATTTGTTGGCATGGGCGAAAGCCTGAAGGGGGCCAGAGATTTTTAAAATGATGGGTGAGGGTGAAATATATGTAGGGATGTAGGGTAAACAATATGGAGGCTGAAGGGGGCCGTAGAAGTTATTTGTGATGGGCCCCAAAATTTCTGTGCACACCCCTGAATGGTAGTTCCCAACCCAAGAACGACTCCTTACCTCCTGGTGTGCAGTTTATTTCAATTAATCAAATGTTGTAAAATAATACATAGTTAATTCATTTAACTCAAATTTGTTGTTCGAGTTTCATTATTGTTAGAGTTAACGTGATTGGAAATCCCATCTAATCCATAAAAAGATAAAGAGACATTGCAATTTCATGAACTCCATCGAGTTTTGAAATTGAATTTTGCTATGGTAATATCCTCACTTAAAAATAGCGTATTCACTAATCGAGTCTCTGACGTCATTGACAATGAAACTCGTGCCATAGCAAGATAATTTGATAATACTTTTTGGCTATGTTTAACATGCTTCATTTTTACCGGGCTGAACTGGATCAGGTAGTTTAACTGTTTTACTGTAAGACTGTCCTTTTAAGAGAAAAAAGAAACGACAAAGTACTCAACAATTAACACTGTCTACTGGAGTTTAAGTTTAATCCAATAGAGTTAGGTTTAAAATTTCAACTATCAAAATACCCCCAAACAGGCAATAGCTTCGTTCAAATCCAAATTAAAAAGCTGCGGATGCGGGACAGGCAACTAGTGACCATGGTAGAGGACTTGGAGCGCTCCAGCTCCTGATGTATATCCTGGCGACTGATGTATATGAAGTGCAAAAGAAAGAAAAGCCAGAAATTGCACAGATATATTTTGATAAAAAATATATCATTCTGATGGGATTAACAGTTTCTTAAAGTTTTTGTCAGTAATAAAATTCATCGCTTCGAAATCATTTCGAAAACATAGCCACAAACAATTGAGAGGAAATTAACTAGACAGAAATCGATTTGTTTTTAATTAAATAATTGAAAACACTGGTGAACACAGGTTTTGTTACTTGCAACATTTATAGTATTCCTAGGGTAGTTTTTGACACTGATGTCTAATATCTACTTATATTTTTTCCATAAACCACAGTTTTTGTTCAATCATAGGTTTTAAGTTATTTATTTTTTCCTTGTTTTTCTATAACACCTAATGATAAGAACTAATAGACTGGTAAACAAAGACTGTTAAATGAAACATTTATGATTTTTCTAGGGTAATTTTTGACGTTGATTTCAAATATTTAATCTGAATTTTTCCATTACCCACAGTTTTGGTGTAATCATAGGTTTTAAGTGATTTATTTTTCCTGGTGTTTTCCTATATTACGTATTGATAAGCACTCAAAATGAACAACTAAAATTTTGTCATGAAGACAAGAAATGTGGAGAAAGATAGTCAGGTTCGCTGGTACTGCAGTGGTAACATGGTAGTCTTAATGGCACCCCATTTTTGTGGTATACGCTACCTGAATTAAATCATTTTCTGTGTTTTTAAATTTGAATGCAAAAATAAAGAATTCATAGATTTTACTCTAAAGAACATGATTTAGTATACTGAAATAGTATGGACTCCGTAATGGATATATTTGTATTTTAATACCAAACAAATGAGACTTGGTATTAACTCTTTCGAAACTAGTTTAATAGCTATACTATTGCATGATTGAAACACGTTGCCTTAGGTATCCCTAGCACATTCAATCGAAATGAATGAAACATATGGAGATTTGTAAGTCTTTTTTAGATGAAATTTAGTACAACACATATCATGGGATATAATTTGGGAAAATTCTCCTTCAAGTACAAAAAAAAATTACCATTTAGGTCCGGAGTCCTTCACAAATTTTTCATTAAACCCAATTTTGTATAAAGAGTTTTTTTTTTTTTTTCGCATGAAATTTTTCTACTGTAACTTGCCTGGACTGTTTTCGTATACTCGTAACTCTTCTTCATATTGGTTGTAGAATTTCTCCCAACCAACTGCAGTATTTGAACAGAAAAAAGATATGAAGTTTCTTTCAAAAAATGAATTAACTTGTAAGAGAAAAACCATTATCTGAACTACCAATATCTTCTGCACCGAACCAAAAGTAAAACGCCCTTTAGTATAAACATAAGTTTCTAGTGCAAACATAGCAGCATGTCTTTAATAATAGGAGGGGGAACAAAAGAGCGCAATTAAGATAGCTAATGGTGGGTGTGATGTACCAAAATTTAAGCTTTTATCGTGAGCAGCGTATTGATAGCGTTTCTGTTAAGTAGCTGTAAAGACATATAATGGGTAGCATTGAGAACAAATTCAGCTTAGCTTCTTAATCGTTGCAATTCAAATTAACTCGTTTAAACGCATATTAATGAGGTTTAAAAGCACGTATTTCAATTTAAAATGGTAAAAAAAATTCTTCTATTACTGTAAATGAACTCATTTTTATTCTGTGAAAGAACCCATTCTCCTGAAGATCTTACTAAAATTTTGTTTAATCAAGCGCTGTCCCAGATTATGAAATGAATTTTAGAAAAGCCAAAGCGAAAAAATATTCTTTAGAGAATCTACAAATCTTGAATCTTTTGATTTAAGAACTGATGATGGAAACATTTTTTGGGAGAAAAAAAAAGTTATTTTAAAAAGATCCTCTATATCTATCATTTACAGGGTCTGCATAAAAAGTAATGAGACTGAGAGCTGAATTCTGAGAATTTATTGCAGATATTAATATTAACACCTAAAATTCTTCAAAATAGGGCCCTTGGCCTGGCACACACATATCCCAGCGAGCCTTCTAAACCTCGAAGGCTGCTTTGTAGTCTACTTCCAGAATGTCCTTTAAAAGTATTGTACTAGCGCTTTCACGGCATCCAGAGCGCCATGATGATGCTCTTTAAGTGATGTTTTCATCCTCGGGAATAGAAAGAAGTCTGCTGGAGCTAAATAGTGGCAGTCAGTGGGGTGGAGAGGCGTAGATATACCAGTATTGAACAGGAAGTCTTGGAGGATGAAGCAGGTGTTTCCAGCATTTCTCAAGTTTTCAGCGATGATGCTGTGGACTGTCATTTTATCAAGTCCAACTACATCTGCAACCATTCTCACATCTAACCGGCGGTCCGAATTTCGCACAACTAGCACATCCTCCACATTTGCGTACGCTCTGCTGGTTGACGGACACCCTGTTTGAGATTCATCCTCGACGCTCTCCCAGCCATCTTTGAAACACTTGTGCCACCGAAACACATGCGCCTTTAACAGACACTTATCTCCGAACACTTGCTTATACTCAGTAAGTTACCTCCCTATAGCCAGGGCTAAAGCAGAAATACATGAAATACAACGGCAGCTCAATCAATTGGTTTTCCACCTCTGATTCAATCACTCCTATTCCGGGCTGATGAGTGCTAATAAGCGTGAAACTGCAGTCCTCGGCTGAACTGACTGAGCTGGCGGTGTATTTCATGTACTTGCTTACACATCTCTAAAATCTCTGAGGTCGATTTACCAAGTTCCGCACAAAAATGTGTCGCGTAAAGCTGTTTAAATGTTCTCTGCATTTTGGAACATGAACCGATGTTTGCAACAGAGGTACACTATAATGACGACGCTGCCTGAACAAAGACTCCTAGGCAACTGCGGACCGGAGTGAGTCCCACCAGTAACCCCCACCACCAACCAATCCAGTTTATGCGCACTTAAAAGGTACAGGCGCATAAAAAAAATGAGTCTTATTACTTATTATACAGACCCTGTATATGATTTACCGGCAAAGGCGGATCCAGCCTCTGATTTACGAAAGTGTCATTGTCAAAAAAAAAAAAGGGAGAGGGAGGGGGGTCTAAGTGCAATTTTCGGGATCAAATAAGGGGTCAAGAAAACATTTTCGAAACGCAAGTCCCCAAAACAGAGATGTAGGCAATATTTTTCAGCTAAAGATGTATGATCCCCAAGATACCCTTAGACCCGTGCTTGTTTACCGGGGATGCAGGGTAACGGCACCATTCACAGATATGCTTAAGACATTGCTCTCAGGTTAACTCAATTTTCTGAGCCTGTTAATGTATTGGAAATTTTTAAATTATTTTTCCCCCCATGCAACTACTTCTCATCTAACGTTTGGCTGATTCTGGGTCCTCTGAATTAGTTTATTCTGTTTATATTTGGTCTACTTCGAAAAAGATCCGACCCGCGCCAAGCCTGATCCGCGCCGTCACGCAAATGTCTTTGAGTGCCTTTATGAAGTAACGTTCGAACAAAATATATATATTTAACACCAAGGGTGAAGTTTTGTAGACAAATGTAAGATGGGAAAAAATACGTTTGGCAGTTAGTTTATCAAAAGAAAACAATCTGCATATTTTTAATTTTGGACCACCGTGTACGTTTTTACTTCACATCTCGAAGTTATTTCGAGTGAGGGCGGATGTAAGGGAGGGGCGTTCGAAATAGCCTTTTGAACTTCGGCTCTGTCTCTTGGAAACCTCGCACTGAGCTGTTGTTAAGAAAACGATGGCCTGTTTCAGTTAATCAAAGCATTTTAAATCACAATAAAAAAAATCTTGGAATTTGATTGGAATACTTATTGCTTATTTTAGTCTAATAAGTGCTTAAAAAAAATGGCTATTTTGCAGCTCAAATTTCTAATATTTGGTATGCTGTCCAAAAAAAGCAAGGTGTCTATTTTTAGACTTCGTATGGATCAATGTTTAGTTTGTTTCTGAAGTAAATGTTTAAAAATGTAGAAAATAGTGAAAACTCACTATACGGAGATAGTGGTTTTTTTCCCTGTCGGTCTGTCGGAAAAAAAAAAAAAAACTTGCAGGTTTTTCGGGCTGGGCCAGGTTTGACGAAATCTGTCATTGAAATGTTGGAAAAATAGAATATTTTAAATATTAAAGCTAACGCCGCTCTAAATATCTCTCTAATCCCTAATTGATAAATTAGCTTCGAATAATATCGCAAATTATTCAAATATCGCTAATTATTCTAAGTTTTATGCCTGTAAAAACATGACAACAGAGTACTTAATAGATTTCTAAATTTAAGTAGAGGGTATTCCCCTTTGAAATCTGAAACTGAAATCATTTCCCGTAAAATTAAAATTCTAAAATACAGAACCATTACAAAGGGCATTAAATTTGATATCTAAAACAAATACGTACTCTTTTCAAAGCTTCTTTTTTATATAAATTTAACACACGAATAGTTAAGTAAAAGGAGGGAGGGAGATAATCTTGTAATTATGGTCAAGTCGTTATTTTTCGGAACTAAAAAGTTATCCTAAATTATAGTCTACAATATATAAATATTACGCACATCTAAGTAATGTGCAAATGCGTTTACTGTATTTTTTTATGTATGGTAATACGAAGTAGTGGAATTAAAACGAATTTAAAATCGCAAGAAAAAAAACTATAATTGTACAAATTATAATACAAGATATTTCACCGCTAAAACCAAAATGTGGAATAACAAATTTCTTGTGCCTATGCTCAACCTTGTGTACTATAGACATACCGAAATAGCATTTACGGCTCCACATTAAGAAGGAAAATGCTAATGTAATGCATGATGTCATAAAAAATTCTTGAACTTATGAAGTATTATGGCACAAACCGTATATTCATACGACAATTTGCTGCTGTTCTATGAATTTTTAAAGTGGTTCAAGGACTTTTCGAACACCCTGCATTTTATTTAGATTAATCGGTCTTAATTTCGAAAGGTTTTACCTAAAATATTTCTTAACAACTTTAGTTGGGGTGAAAGAGAAAGACTAAGAATGTTTTAAAACAAAACTGAAAAAGTTAACCAGGTAATAAAAACAAAGTGGAGTATTTAAAAGTTATAAAAGAAACAATAACTTACTTGTACGTATACATGGACTTTTCCACATTTAGGGGTCTCAATTTCATGGTGCTGAAAAAAAAAGACCAAAATTTAATACTACATTCAAATACAACAGTTAGCAAGATGGAAAGAAATTTTAAAACCATAAAAATAACTCGCAATTTGTTACAGGACATTTGAACATCTTCGTAATCAAATGATGTACTTAGAATGTGAGTGGTGTAGTAAGTCATCCTAACTCAGTTTCGGCTAATTGAAGATTTTGTAAAAATTTGTTTCTGCAAAAAAAAAAAAAAGTGGGACAGCAAAACAGTTATCTTCAATGGAAGGATTTGTATTAAAACATCAGTATTTTTTAGGTGCATTAACTTTATCAAAAGTTGCTTGCGACGCATTTAAACTAATCCTAACCAAGGTTTGAAAAAACCCGAATTTTTTAAATATTTTTGAAGAAGCTCAGCTCACCTGGGTTCTTGATCAATTAACCGGGTTTTTTCGGGCTCCTCACATTCGCAAAGTACACTGTGCAGTAATACTTTTTTTTTTTTCTTTTTGCAGTTTGTTCTCCCTACCTATGACTAAGTTTTAAGATGAAGAAGGCAGAATAAGCCGTAAAAATGAAAAATATCAAGCATTTTAAAGTTCATTGACTCAAGAAGTTGGAAATAAGAATTTGAACAGCATTAAAATTAGTTATTAGGCGACAAAATAAAGCTTACATAAAATACTGAAATATGTTATAAACATTCAGGTATGATTGCAGTTAAGAAATATGGTGCAGTCATCACACAGGTTGGCTACTTTTGTCTAATTTCATGTGATTATTGTAGTCTAACTTTTTGTCTTGGCAATCTTGCGTTAAGCTGCTGTTGAAAAACTGATTTCCTGCTACAGTTCATCAAAGCATTTTTACCAACAATGGAGAAAAAAAAATCTTCAAAACATTTAAATAATTATTGTACATTTTGGTCTCTACGTATTTAAACAATCCATATGCAATTTTAATTTCTGATTCTTAATGAATAGTATAGAAAGGAAAATGGCAATATCTAGACTTGGTATTGATCATTATAGTTATAATATTTAGTTTGTTTCAGAAGTAAATGTTTTCAATATAAAGTGAATTCTGAAAAATAATAATAATAATAATAATAATAATAATAATAATTTGAATTTTGACACCTGGAATTCAAATTATGTTTTTCGCAATGACGAGTGTGTGTGTGTGTTGTGTATGTGTGTATGTGTGTGTGTAGGTGGGGTGTGTATATATGCGTGTGTGTGCAGGATATAGACGCAACCTGGAGACAGTTTTCGCTGGAGCAGCAGCATCGGGAGGGGCCGGTTGACGGTGGTGCTGCAGAGGAAGGCGGGGGGAAAATAAAATCAAAGGAATTAAAAACCGTCAAGTGAGAACAATAAGTAATGTGATTGCTCAAAAAATCAAATAAAAAAAACTTTTCCGAGGTAGTGGGTTTGTTCGAGTGAGCCGTCAGGCTGTCAAACTCTATGCTTAACCCTTCAGAACTCGCGTCATGATGAGTGACCGGATAACTCACTCCTGAGAATTTTTTCACACCACCTACTCCCCTTAAAAAAAAGTTTAAAATGTTTTTCAATTCAAACTATTTCAGTTACTTTTATTCTAAACGCCAAGTGTAATACAAAATAATAGAACTTGATGAAACAAATGAAATATTTTATGAATTAACCATTTCTTTGCGGTGTTAATATTTTGCCACATCGCTTCATTTAATCCCCCACGCGACGTTTACCATGGCGCAGGGGGGTGGTTGAATGAATTACACCACTGTCGTTCTATATTTACTTTGATGAAAGAAAGTCAAATACATGCAAGGACTTTTATGAGCTAACCCCATTCTTCTAGCAGGAAATTCTGGCTGTTGGTCCGATCCGCGGCATGGAAAACTGGCTCAGGGGTTTATTAAACTCGACTGTCTTCGAGTCGATCAAATTCACAAAATACACTGAGCGCCCTTTATGTGCAATAATTTTCAAAACAAATATCCGACTTGTTCAATTCGAAAACCATAAGTTATCTTAACTATTTTACTTTGCCCCACATTCCCCCACTATGACTAATTATAGCTAACAAACAAAAATAAATAAATTATTTGCACCTGTATTGCCTGTATAAACCTTGTTCATAATTTTGGGGCGCCACGAAATATTGCAAAACTTTCATTATAAATAAGTCTCTAATAATTTGTGAAGTTACTGCAAATTGTGTGTGTGTGTCGTGACGTCTCTATAAAGACTTCACAGCTTCGGCACACAGTTTGAAAATCTTTACACTAAATCATTTCACAAAACTTCTATGATCTTATTTATTTCATGACATGGCGGGAAAAACATTTCTGTCACTTCCAGAGATAACGCTTCTTTAAACTACCTGGAATCGATTAAGTTAAAATTTTTAAAAATAATTCAGAACTTATCCTAAACTTAAAGGATTCTACATCCCCGTTGAAGAGATAGAGAACAATGACGTCACTTCGACGTCGGTGGTTCGAGTCTTCTGACGTCATACCCCGGTGCGAGAAAAGGTCATGGAATGCTAAATTATCGACGCCGTTTAAAGAAATAAGGTTAGAAGTCCGATTCCTAAACATAAAATGGGTATTGAACTTAAACATTAAAGTACCGCACTTTTCTAAGCATCTATGTACTGTTTATTTTAATTACGCAGTATTTATGACCATAACTAAATAAAACATGTGAACTTCATAAACTGAATTAGACGTAATGAATAAAACCAGAGGCGGCGATTGGGACTGAAAAGTGAGGGGGGAGGGCAAAGGAAAAAAAAACGAGAACTAAAAGCCATAGAACTCTTACCTGAAGCAAAAAAAGAAAAAAAAAAAGAAAGAAAGAAAGGAAAAAAAAAAGAGAGAGAGCGAGAGAAAAATGTACGAAATTATTTTGCTAGGGCTGGTTTTGAGAGCAGATGAGTTTTAATTGATGTAAATCTAACAACTTAACTCACGTTATTATGAAGATTTTGATGAATTTTGTACACAATAACTTTTCCAAAAGAAACACTTAAACATGAATTAGACTGACATTATTTACCCCAAAGTATTTTGAGATGTCACAAACACTTGGTAATAACTTCAATGAACAAGTATGGCTTATTTAGTAAGTTACCGTCCTATAGCCAGGGCTAAGACAGACATACATGAAATACACCACCAGCTCACTCAATTCCAGCCGAGGACTACAGTTTCGTGCTTATTAGCACTCATCAACCCGGAATAGGAGGTAACTGAGCTGGAGGCGGAAAACCTCATAAAGACCTTCAATTTACGATTGAAGTCTTCAATCTACGAGTTGAACCGAACCATTGCTTCGGTCACTCGTCTGGTCAGTGCGAATACTGTATTAGCTACCAGTTTGTTTGGCTCTCTTGGCTTCCTTAAGAGGTCGCCCTCCAAGCTCATTCACTTCCTATGCCGGCTGATGAGTGCTAATAAGCTCGAAATTGCAGTCCTCGGATGGAATTGACTTAGCTGGCGGTGTATTTCAAGTATGGCTTGTTTTTAAGTAAAACAATTGATTTACTAATATTTAAACAATGAATACATAAACTAAAAGTTACTATTTGTGCTATATAATGTTTCCTAAACAGATATACAAAGTAAAAAAATAATTATGTTCTGAAATTTTTGACATTTTTGCTTTTTTTTATAATGTCTAGTTTTAGTTCCTAAATTGGAAAATAAAATAAATAAATGAACCATAAAATTGGGGGGAACAGCTGCTCTCCTTGCCCCATACCCCTCCCGAATCGCCGCCACTGAATAAAACCTAAAGCAGTTCTTCATAACATTCCAGAGTTCTGCATTACTTTTTTTTACTAACTTACGTAGAGTAATCTAGAGATAATCTATATAGATAGAACAGTGTGTGTATGAGGTTCCTTACCCAAATCTAGTTACATAGTATCTTCACTAAATTTTGTCATGAAATTATAAATGAGGGTTCCGGAGCCGGAGGGAAAATGTCATACTTAGATTGCGGGAATTTTAGATCCTTCGACTCCGACTTCGACTCCTTTACCACAAAATCAATTTAACTCCGCCTCTGAATCACCAGCACTGGTAGAGATTCGAACTGTAAGGAAAAATGACCGAACCCAACCCTTGGAATTTTAAACTTTCCGACTCTCGAATTCGACTCCTTTTCCTCATAACCAGTCCGACTCCACGACCCCATCTCCGTAGCCTTGGTTACAATGGCACACAGAGAGAGTCGTAGTGTTGTTTTTTTTTTCTTTTTAAATTAAAGAACGTTCTAAAGCGTTCGAATTTATTATTATTATTATTATTTAGGAAGAAATTATCGCATTGTTTTGAATTTGGTTTACAAGCGTTAGACCGTTTAAAGAAACGGACGGGCCTTCGAGCGTTCATGGGCTTCCCGGTCATAGTTGGTAAGGGTAGTGGCGGATTTGTAGGATTGGGTAATCTTTTTCGAGGCCCTTATGTCGTGGGGGTCCCTCGCAACAGCCCCCCCCCCCCGTCGCAACAACATTGTGACATTTGCAAGGAGGTTATTGGCCTCCTTATAACAATATAAAAAATCCTACTCTTTCTCTCTCTCTTTCTCTCGAAAAAAAATAACACTTCAAAGTTAAGGTCTAGTTGTGAGAGTCATTGCAGTAGGACTTTTTTTTTTCTCTTTGGATTTCTTTGTTGCACTTAAAATTGGAACAGACATAGGCGCTACAGCTAGTGCCTGAATAAACTAGTAGAGTAAGTTCTGATGTAGAGATTTATTGCTTCATTTAAATTCTATTATAGCTGGTAATGAGCACGGGGATTGGGCAGCCAGCGAGGAGAGCAGCAGTCTCTTGTTTACATTTGAAAAAAAAAAAGAAAAGTCTTTTGGGGTGAAATCCGAAAAGATCTTACTTTGAAGTCAAGTAGATCGTTTGAACAAAATAGACATTTTTCGCAATAGTAAAGTGTGTTTTCATTGCATTACATGCAACCACTGCTCCAAAGTATGAAAACGAAAATATATTATAAAAATAAAAGGAATATCTAAAATGAACTACTACCTTTTAAAAAAAAGAAGGAGGGGGAGTAAATTCGGTTACGGAAGAACTGAAACATTTCTTATATTTTTCTCTCACAAAAAAGCGAACCTGAAATAATGTTAACAGGTTCTAGGTCGATCCAGAAAAGCATTAGGATCACGCAACACGCCTTCAAAACAATGTCACGATTGGGAAGTGTTGCCAAAAAATATTTGGAAGAATTCCAAACAGATACTGAGAGTTGCGTAGAAAAGAAGTGTCACTTCAGCAAATTTTATGCCTTTTAAATGTTTCGGAAGAGAATAAAAGAAAGATTGCAACGAGTTGTATATTGTTAAATAATTCTTAGACAAAAAATGCTTCCTAAATTCAGTTTGTTCTTCGCACAACACAGAAAATATTAATATAAAAAGATATTGCTCAGATTTTTCTTTTCAAAGCATTGCTCGTTCATTCCAGTGCAGCATTTTGACTTTCAAAAGACCTTGTAGACTCGTAGAATATGAATAGAGGCACGTTTCTTGCAAATACGACAGTGGTAATAAGACTATGAACAAATATGCAGTCATTTTGTGTTTTTTCTCAACTTCAATTTTGAGTATATAAGCCAGGGGGGCTCATGTACTCCCCGCAAAGACCAAGAAGATCCCCCCCAAGAGTGAGAGCCCCCCCCCCCAAAAAAAGAGAAATGCCCTGACCCCCACCCTCCCCCAAATACAGAGGGAGTTGGAAAATAAATTTCTCTTGTTGATTGTGGTCAAAGTTGTGTATGAAAGTTTTAAAAAAAAGGGGGAAACACATGAAAGATAAGACATTTCTATATTTTTCTACGTACCACGAACATTGAGACACTTGGTATACCGTTTTATAAGCTTCAAAGAGCCTTCCAAGAAAAACTTAGGTCTTTGCATGCGGATGAAGCATTTTACGGATTTTTTGACTTTGTAAAGCGCCTTCTGCCGAGGTTCTTGTTTGAAGCCAGAAACAGTTGGAAGTCGCTTGGTGCGAGATCAGGGCTGTATGGCGAATGGTGTAGGTCAATTTCGACGGAGTATCACAGTACCACATAGCATCGTCCATGTACAAAGCCCCGATGTTTTCCTGGAGGGCTTACTGAAGCTAATCCATCCTATTTACAAATTAAATTGTTTCGTACCTTTTATGCCTCCTAATATATTGTTTGAATTTCATACACGCCTCTGTTCAAAAGTAACAGGGGAAACTATTTCTCGACTTATCCTCGTTTGAGTGACTCTTCCCCACCCTTGAATAAGATGCGTCTCCCCGAAAGTATGGGATACTAAGTTTTTTTGAAAGAAAAGTTAACTCAAGTAAACTCCCGATTATCCGCAGAATAGGGTGGCACGATAACCACGGATAAGCGAAAACCCTGGATAATCCGAATAATAGATAAGAAACGATATTAGTGTATATTATATAATGACTACAAATATGAATAACACTCATCTCTTACACTCACACATTTCTTTTAACTCACATTTAAATTATAGTTAAAAACGATAATACTGAATGTAAAAAAATATGCAAACGCCAAAACCGAACAATTACGCAATCATAAGTTTAAAAAACATTTAATAACTATAATATCAGTACATTTCTTTAATTTTTACGAAAAACTCGTTATTTGTAAGTCATCACCGTTATGAACAAAACAAAAAGTGAAAAGACCAACGGATAATCCGACCGCCGATAATCGGGAGTTTACTCTCAAGATCCAAATAAACCAGGAAGCAAAAAAATCTTGATTAACCAAAAATGGCAAAATAGTTGTGTGCTTTACAAGCACTTTATAATGTTCAAATTTCAGCTGGATCCTTCAACAATAGAAATATGCACAGTACTCACAGTACTTTTCATATTTGCGGTGCGCTTCGAAATCATGCAGTTCATTATTATTGCTGAAACTTTGCTAATTTGGAAACATAGTTGAAAAATTGAGGCCATTAATGATTCCGATTAAAGAAATCAGGTGTCCCTCAGATATGTCACTGAGAACGTAAAATGTTCCTTATGCACACAGAAGAGTTGGAACTAATGACAAAAAAAAAAAAAAAAAAAAATCCAACAAAAGAAAATAATAAATTTGCACCCGTACACTTTATCGAATGATTATATTTTCAGCGAATTTACGTAGAATTTTGTTTCGCTTCATCTTAAGGGATGAGAATTACTTGATCTGTGTGAAATTCTGTCATTTAGTTATATAGGTGTTTTACTTGAAAAAAATGTAATTTTACACACACACACACACACACACACAAACTATTTTTCAATGTAAAATCTGCTTGTGCACGTTGCTTCAATGCAACGTACAATGCAAGCGATTTGTAACCAAGACAACGAAAATTAGCCTCTCTAAATAATATTTAAGACAATGAGCTAGATTTATTCTTGTCATTACGGTAATCTGAAAAATCAAAGGAACATCAAATACGGTTAAGTGAGGATAAATAGCAATTCGTCATTGCTCAAAAAATATGTAAATACACAAAATTTAAACTTAAAAAAAAATAAAGTATTTCGAGAGAAAATTCACTCTTGTAAAGCTTAAATAACTCGAAAAACTTGTTTGGATAAAGCAATCAAAATCCCCAAAATGACATAAGTACAAGTATAAAAGCTTTCTCGAGTGCAAAAGCCCCTGTGCTCTGAAATGACACCGAATACCCTTGTTGTTGCTCTCCCATTCGCAAGAAAGCGTTTATGAAGAAAGAAAAAAACAAAATACATCGTCTGCCAGCAAGGTTGAACTATTTTGAGATAGCAAGGCATTATTCCATCGTACAAAAAGAAACCAACTGCAGTTCCATTTTATTTTCTACGTTGTCTTAACAGCCAGAGATGTTTAAAAAATTACGCTAACATTTGGCATTCTGTCAGTAAACAAAAGCTCTAAAATCCTGTTGCGCTTCATAAGAAGTTACAACACGTAAGAAAATATGGAGGTGATATTTCTTAAAAATTTGAGTACTCGTGATTGAACTACATTCAAAAATATGTCACGGCTCGACCGATTTTTATGATTTTTTTTTTTTTTTTTGGTTGGTATGAGAATAGGTCGTAAAGTACTGTTAGGTAGTCAGGGTGTCCCTATCCAGAACATTTTTTTTTTTGAAAATCATTGTAAAAACCATTGTTGAAAATCACTGTAAAATCCTAGCTCAAATTAATGACAAACATTGTATTCATAAGCAAACAGAAGATGGCAACACTTTTTTTTAATGGGGTTGTTCCCTTCAGTCAAAAGTACTACTTTTAGTCACTGAAACGGATAGAATTAGCAAAAAAAAAAAAAAAAAAAACATGGACCCAGAAAATACTTTCGTTTTCCCATCAGTTATTTTTTAATTAATTTTTTAAAATGTCCGACTTTTCAAACAAGATGTGGCCTTTATGACGTCACAAATGATGCGTTTCCACGTTATGATAATCAAGAAGCGAATTAAAATTGCGCTCTACGCTTGCTATCAACCCTATCGTTGCCAATACACGTGAGTAAAGATGTGAATTAAATATTCTGCTCTGTGAGTGGCAACACTGGATGGCATTTCATCATTTGTGATGTCATCGGCAGAAGCGCAAACAATAAAAGCGCACCGATTAAAGTAACTTTTTGAAAATATCAAACTTAAACAAATTATCAAAAAAATGGTCAGATCCTATATGTTTTTAAGCATGCTCTTTCAGAAAAAAATATTTCCAAAATTTTGGAAACGACCCCATTATTGAGGGTTTTTTGACGTTTTGGTGGAGCGTCGCCTGACTTTGACATTTTATTCTGCATTTGTTTTATACCACAAAGCAGTGTGTGCCAAATTTTGAACGATACAAAAATTTTGTCTTTTTGTGCATGTGTGTATTACTGTATTGAGAAAATGAATGGTTGATGATTTTTTGGTTTTATAGATGATCCTCGTCTACAGCCCTTAGTTCCTCTTTCTGTCAAAGATTTCGTTATTTTTTAATTAACAATCAGAATATTCTCTAGAAAATATTTATATGGCAGAACAACGTTGGCTGGATCAACTAGTTAAACTAAACCTATTAACTATTTCTACAATAAAATTGAAGTTGTGAATTTTAGAGATATACAGTGAGTAAACGCTTTTTTTAGGATAGAAAAGTTGCTAATAAATCGGTCGCTTCATACTTTCCTTAACTGTTAGTATTTGTAGCATTTAAAGCCTGAATATGTGTTTATGTTATAAAAACTACGGGTGTTTTTATTGAAATATTTTATACATATTTTATTGTATGTTAAAACCTAAAATCTGGTAAATGTCGACATTTAGCCAGTAAATATCAACATTCACATAAGAGACATTGGGTAATAGGGTGCATCCGTGCGTGCCTTTTTTTTAAGGTGTTATTTTTTCATGAGGCACCCTCTCATTTTGTTTCTTTGGAGGAATGAAAATTCACATCTTAAAAATAAAAATTTAATAACATTTAGAGGTTGCTATCATTGCTGCAAAATTGGTGAATCATTACTTTTTTTGCGTCTATTATTATAATATTTATTTATGTATTGTAAAGTCTTTTGTTCAATGAAACACTGTACAGCAGATGTTGTAGAACTAAAACCAAGAGAAAAATTACAGGGTTTTATTACTAACATTTAGATTTTTCTCCATATAGGCCATTTCATTAAGTTTTACAAGAGATATTATCAAATAGTTTGGATGATGAGTAGCAATTGGAAAAAGGCTTATAGGGTGTTTGTTGGGGTGGGACACTGGGGTAAACGGGTCACTCCCCTATAACTGAAATATCGATAAAGTTTTCAAACTTTTTTGCACTTATCATGTTAAATTTCATCACAGTGATTGGTTTTGCATAGATTTGGGTCTCGTGAAATTTTTTTCTAGGTCATAGCACAGTCAAAAAAAAAAAAAAAAAAAAAAAATGCGAGTTCAAGCAACATTTTTCAAAGACGTGTTTCCATGTTAGTTTTCTATTATTTTTTTATGATTATTAATTTTTCACGTATAGTTTATACAGCAACAAGATTTTTTTAATAAAATAATATTAATGCGTGTTTAAGAGAAAGGGTTCCACTCACACCGTACATTTTTGCTATAAGGGGTAAATGGGTCCCCCTATAATAATGAGGATTTCAAAATCAAAAGCAACGCTGATTAAATATTTGTACTAGTGAAAGACAACTATAATAATCTAGTAGGAATCGATAGTTCAGCTACAAAAACTGCTAAAGCTGGTGACAGGGCCGCGCGAAGCCTGATCGGCGCCGTCATGCAAATGTCTTTTGAGCGTCTTTATGCCTTGACGTTCGAGCAAAATATAGTTAACTTCTGGGATCAGGTTTTGTAGACAAATGCAATGTGGAAAAAAATACAGGTTGTTTTTATTTTAATAAATTTGATTTATTAAAATAAAAACAACCTGTAAATTTTCAATTTTGGAACACGTGTTTACTTTATATCTCTAAGTTATTTCGAGTATGGGCGGTGTAAGGGACGGGCGATTGAAACTGACTTTTGGACTCTGACTTTTTATCTTGAAAACCTTGCATTGAGCTTCCTTAAAAAAGAGATGGTCAGTTTCAGTTAATCAAAGCATTTTACCCCAACAATTAAAAACACATCTTGGAATGTGATCGAAATAGTTATTGCTTGCTAGTATGCAGCTTAAATTTGGGTTGGTTAAAAACAAGCTTGAATGTTGATAATGGTTCTTCCTTGGCCAACTTTACATAGACTCAGTGTCATTTAGTGTTTCCAATTTCTTTTTCAGCTTATAGTTTTGGATAATTTATCAAAATCAACCTTATTATCAACTGTATTATGCATGTTGAATACACCTTTATATGTTAAAAGTAAAATATGTATCTATAGGCTTTGAATAAATTTTACAGATATAATAGTTTTGTTTTTTGTTTAAAAATTTTCTGTCACACAGATTTAAAAGACAGTAAATATCTCGTAAGTAGATGTGTTTACAAAAAAATAAATAAATAAATAATTCATACTAAAAATTTACATACTTTATCAAGTAAAACCTCCTTACCCCTTTTTTTGATATGCTTGATTTAAATTTAAATAAGGGGGGAAGGGTGACCTACATACCCCTTATTATGGGGTAAGTTAAACACCCATCTGATTTTTTTTTAATCGTTAAGAATATTTAAAGCATTATTTTAAAAAATAATGTTGAACTTTATCTTGCAGCAAGTTACCGCCCTAAGCCAGAGCTAATGCAAAATACATAAAACACACCGCCAGCTCAGTTATTCCATCCGAGGACTGCAGTTTCGGACTTTTTAGCACTCATCAAAAGTCACTCGTCTGGTGTGCTAGTTCTACATTAGCTACCAGTTCGTTTGACTCTCTTGGCTCCATTAAGAGGTTTTCCGCCTCCGTTACTTCCTATTAGGGATGCGACATCGATGTTTTTGTTTAAACATCGATGTTTTTAACATCGATGTTTTACTTTCGATATTTTAGGAACATCGATGTTTTTGGTTCGATATTTTTTCGATGTTGATGTTTTTTTTTTTTTTTTTTTTTTGAAAATTATAATAAAATTTCTCACAGAAAAGCAACATCGATTGAAAAACATGCAAAATAGGCTGAGATACATACTGAATCCACATTGCTTGGAAAATAACATAGAAAAAAAATCAAAGAAAGTAAATCGGCTGCTGTCGGTGTTTAGATTATCTGAAATTTTCCAAAACCATTTCCGCTTCAACGGAGTAATGAATGCATTCAAAATAAACAGGATTTTTTTCAATGGTACTGTCTAACCACGGATTGTATGGAAAGGCAAACATCCGGTTTACACGCGGAAATGGAAGCATCTATTAGTTTTCAGGGATGTCAGATTTTGCAGATGTATGTTAGCCTCTAAATTAAGCAGAGTCTCATTCAAATGAGCGCATAAAATTTTTATTTTTCCCCTCATTCAGATGGAGTCGCCTTAACTGGATGTTTGCCAATTCCATACAATCCGTGGTCGAACAGTATTATTAACATAAACGGAGCGGCAGCAGGAAAGCTTCCTACTGTCTGATTTATTTATTTTTTTCTATTGACTTGCCAAATATTGGGGATTATAACACTTATCGGCTTTCCCCAACAGTTCGTCCCCCTTTTACTTACAATTTGTGTTTAATTATGTTGTAGCACTAAAGGTACAACACATTTTTTTTTCTTAAAAAATAGTTGTTAGAATTAATTCTGTATTTATAGTATAATTTGCACAACTTTGTCTCATCATTCAACTGACGGTAAACGCTATGATACATTTTTTCTTAGATTCATTTTTGATGTAGATTTAATTTTAGTTTTATTCAGTTTGAAAATATTTTCTTAGCAATGTACTAGTTTGTATAAATCGTTGCATATCTTACTATCATTTTTTGTATTATTTTAGTATCAAGATGTCACAAAATTATTCTTATTAACTTGTATACAAGACTTGAGAAAGGTTCTGTATTTTCAATATATCCTTCGGCTGCTTAGAAATTTCTGAAATAATAGCTATAATTTAACGAATTGACGCAATGCCAGAAGAATTTACTGATCTACTAAGAAACATTTGTTTGAGATAATCATGTGTGTATCATCTGTAGTGTAGTACATTCAAAAATGTATGTTATATATTGATAAAAAGATCGATGTTTTATAACATCGATGTTTTTTGGTCGATGTATCAATACCATCGATGTTTAATTTTTTTACAACGAAATTTTGAAACATCGATGTTTTGCCATCGATGTCGCACCACTACTTCCTATTACGGGCAGATGAGTGCTAAAAGCAGTCCTCGGATGGAATAACTGAGCTGGCGGTGTGTTTTATGAATGATGAACTTAAGTTCATTAAGAATGTATGAGGCATTTTTTTAAGTATTTAAAGCAGGAGCACAGCCGTGCTGGTACAGCTAATAGACAGATAAGTTAAGAAACATACTGCTTAGCGTAAATAATGTCTTATAGCTATTCAAATTGAAGAAATAAGGAAATATCTCTTTCGCGTAATTAATAGTAGGCTTTGATATTACAATAACTACGGAAATGTGTTAAAATGTTTAAGCTCCCAGAACGGATACAAAAAAAATCTAGTTCTATGCTAGCTGCTTTGGGAGAATCCCAATTGTTTTTAGCTGACGTAGATAATGTGTCTATTTATAGACCGTACAGGCAAAAGTAGCAAACATTCCAAAGAAATATTTCCTTTTTTTTTTATTCTTTCCTTTCTTTCTTTTTCTTTTTTTTTTTTTTTTGTTCTTTTATAACAAGGAGTGTGCACTTGGAACTCATTTTTTTCTGCAAACGTTCACCTACTCTTAAAGACATTCTGGTGCTTTGCCAGTCTTGCACGAAAAAGAGACAACGACTTAACAAAAATAAACCTATTGCATTAAATAATGTACACAGGCGTCGTATACATCTCTCATAATGGGGTGGTTTCCTTCAGTCAAAAGTATTACTTTTAGTCATTGAAATGGATAGAACGAGCAAAAAAAAATTACATGGACCCAGAAAATACTTTCATTTTCCCAACAGTTTTTTAAATTAATTTTTTAAAATGTCCGATTTTTCGAACAAGGCGTGGTCTTTATGACGTCACAAATGATGCATTTTGGCGCATCTTTCCACCACGGTTCCAGGTTATAATAATAAAGCAGCGAATTAAAATTGCGCTCTACGCTTGCTATCAACCATATCGTTGCCAATACACGTGAGTAAAGATGTGAATTAAATATTTTGTTCTGTGAATGGCAACATTGAATGGCATTTCATCATTTGTGATGTCGCACGACAGAAGTGTAAACAATAAAAGCGCAGAGATTTAAATAATTTTTTAAAAATATTAAACTTATATAAATTATTTAAAAAATGGTCAGATCCTATGTATGATCTGTCAGAAAAAAATACTGTTAAAATTTTGGAAACGACCCCATTGTAAATAAACTCGTTAAATTATAGTCCGATAAAATTTGTTTAAAGCGTTTCTAGTCTTTTTACAAGGAAGCACTTTTAAGTCTCAGATGTGACAAATTATTTTTTTTTTTTTGGTTTTCCGCTTCTACAGAATATTTTGGTGTGATATAGTTTATTACTAATATGAATAGATATTGACGCCAGACTTTCTACGGAAATCATGACACAACGTTTACAGAATCTGTTAATTTTACAACAATATCATGTGTACAGTAGAGTGGAGTGAAAAAAAATCAAAATCTGTTAAACGTTAAGTAATAGTGCGGAAAAGTTGCCTTTTGTAGAGATATTTAGCCATGCAAAAGGGTTTCGACAGAAAATAATATCTTGAGGGGTCGCCCTCGCCTTGAAATTGACCATTATTGCATAAAAACTGGAAAAAGTTACAATAATTTTATCAAAAATAAAAACTTGATAAATTTGATATAATATCACTTAAAAATAGGCTTTTTGTGTACATCACACACCATACGTGATCATATTAAAAATTAAATATATTTTAAAGTTCCACACATGCTTTGAATTTTACCACTATAGCCTCAAAATTGACCAACATCGTAAGGCTTCGTACTTAGAGGAAAAGTATCAAAATTTATTTTTTTTGTAAAAATGTGCTCTCATATTAATTAATCCTTACATAGAAACCGAAAAAAGTAAAAAAAGCATTTTTTACATAGAGAAAGTAAAAGTTGATTTTCCCCTTAGCGCATGACAAAATGTAAAATATACGTGTGATAAAGAACGTAGGTTACGTGTGATAAAGAACGAAAGAAAAATCAGTTTTCAAACTTGGCAAGAATTCATGCGCTGAAAATAACTGAAAATCTAAAGGAGAAACAAAGAGAAAACTAAGAAATAAGACGATTAACGCTTATGAAATTTGCGTAATACAATTGGGCTAAATCCAATAATGGTGGGAACCGCTCCTGTAGAAATAGTAAGATAATAAAAAAGAAAATGGCGATTTATTCTTGTAACACAAATCTCCCGTAATAGGACAAGATATTGTAATTAAGAGAACATTTTTTGATGTTATATCTTTGTTTATTTCTTTTTTCTAACTTTAAACTGTTAAATAACTAAAAATGGTGAAATAAAAAATAATTATTAAATAAAAACAAAAAACCTGACAGCGTAAAAGCCAAAAAGACAAAAAAAGAAAAAAAAAAAGCAATCCCAGTAGTTTAGAACGTTATTAAGTACTACTGAATAACTATATCATTGGAATAGTTTTATAATCGATACACACAAAAGACAAATCATAAATTTAAACGCAAAATAGAGAAGGATCAACAGTCGGGCTCATTCCTTTTTGATCAGTCAAGGAACCCCGTAAAATTTGAATGGGCCCCGACTGTTGATCCTTCTATTCTGCTTTTGAATTTATGATTTGTCTTAGGTGTGTATCGATTATGATTATAAAACTATTTCAATGGAATAGTGATTCAATAATACTTAATAAAATTCTAAACTACTGGGCATATATTTTTTTCTTTTTGGTTTTTTTAGTTGTTACGAAGTTGGGTTTTTTGTTTTTGTTTAATAATTAGTTTTTATTTTATTCTTTTTAGTTAATTTTCATTGGTAAGTTATTGTGTACATAATTCAACAAAATCTTAAGAAAAACGTGAGTTAAACTGTTAGATTTAAATAATCAATTATCACTCACATATGCTCTCAAAACCAGCCTTAACAAAATTTGTTCTCCTCCCCCTTTTTTCTTTCATTTTTTTGCTGCCGTTAAAATTCCAATGGCTTTTAGTTGCCGTGTTTTTTTGCCCCCCCCCCCTCTCAGTCCCAATCGCTGCCTCTGAGCTTTTGAAGTTTATCTCCGTTTTCGTATACAACATCTTATTGCTACCTATGGCGTGGATGATCATTAAAAAACATCATTTCAGCATTTAATTACTATTGTTACTCATTTAAGATTGCTGATAAATTTTTAGCTCCCATAGCAGCACCGCCAAAGAGCAGAATTTCTGCATTTATCTTATGACATCTCTGACCTTGTCTCTTTATCCCACGCGGTATGGATGATTTAATCAGAGGTCTTCTATATGAAAGAAGATGCCCAAGGTCTTATTGATTGAAGATCATCCATTGCAATTGCCAGAGCTCCAGACAATGCCTGGATAGAGTGACATCAAAAAAATGTCTTCTTGTCCCTCAGATCAGATAACAAAAAGTGCTACTTCGCAAACTGGAAGTTATCTTGCTCAATGTCTGTTCAATGTCTGGAGCAACTAAATTAAAAGTACTACTGGCTTCATTATGACAAAGCAAGTTCAGATGTAAAGCCTGAATGATGCTCAAAAATATGAGTATAAGAATATTGAAGTTTTATGTAGAGATACGCGGGAAAAAACAGAAACTCTTAATTTCTTGGCTAATATACATACTACGGATGAAAGGACACCGTCAATCGAAAAGGACTAAAGTCTTCTTAAAAGTAGTTTAAACTAAATTTTGATGAAGGGCATTTAGACCAGTGCCAATAGCTTTGAAAATGGTAAAAAGTCGAAAAAATTTAGAACAGGATAAAACCAGTTAGAAAGGTAAGAAAATCTAATAACATAAATAGGAAAAATAAATTACGGGCGAACTGAGTTCGGGAAGGGGGGTGTAGGGGGGTTTAAGGGGGGGAAAACGGTTTATCACGATTTCCGGAAAAACTAAGAGTCCTATCGAAAAAAACTAAATTGCAAAGTTGTTGGTAATAAAAAGATCTACAACTTTTGCATTTGCACTTTTTTTCTATAACCTCAAAATATATGCGAAAAATTCAAAAAACCGACTTTTTGGTTTTTTATTTTTATCTTCCACAAAAAAAAATTTTTTTCACTAAATTTAATGAAAAGTTACCTTATTATGTCCCAAATACACTGTAATTTTTTGGATTTAAAATATTTATTTTTTCTCCTTATTTTGATTCAGTAGTAAAAAATCATCAGAATTTTCAATCAAAAAATCTCACGTCAAAATATCTGATTTTTTTAAAAAATCGTAGCAAGTTTTTTTTGTTGGAATCTCTACTTTTTGATGGTATAAAAAACAATATACAATACTATAGAAATTTTCGCAAAAAATGAAGAAAATCAAAAAACTCGTATTTGAAAAAAAAAAAAAAAAGTCATAACTATGTAAAAATTTTAAGCTCCTTATCAAAATGTACACTTTAATTACTCGAAAAATGAAATTTTTCATGTTACATTGACACAAACTGAAAATAAAAATATATTGAAATAATTAAAAATCAAGCTACAGCATGCATTTGTTTTATACCCTTCTCTTCCACCATTAGACGGTGACTGCAGTGTCCCCTATAGTTTTTTGGAGTTACGAATAGCAAGCTACACTGTAGGATGGGATAAATGAGTAATTTCCGCAATTTCGAACTGTGTAACCTTGAATATTATGAAAAATAATCAGTTTTCCAATTGTGTTTGCTGTTAATTATTGTGTTTGCTGTTTATTTAATAAATAGCTTAAAATTTTACATAGTGATGATTTTTTTTTTTCAAATTCGAGTTTTTTTGATTTTCTTCATTTTTTGCGAAAAGTTTCCATAGTATTGTATATTGTTTTTTATACCATCAAAAAGTAGAGATTCCAACGAAAAAAACTTGCTCCGATTTTTTAAAAAAATCAGATATTTTGACGTGAGAATTTTTGATTGAAAATTCTGATGCTTTTTTACTACTGAACCAAAATAAGGAGAAAAAATAAATATTTTAAATCCAAAAAATTACAGTGTATTTGGGACATAATTAGGTAACTTTTCATTAAATTTAGTGAAAAAAATTTTTTTTTGTGGGAGATAAAAATAAAAAACCAAAAAGTCGGTTTTTTGAATTTTTCGCATATATTTTGAGGTTATAGAAAAAAAGTGCAAATGCAAAAGTTGTAGATCTTCTTATTACCAACAACTTTGCAATTTAGTTTTTTTCTATAGGACTCTTAGTTTTTCCGGAAATCGTGATAAACCGTTTTCCCCCCCCTTAAACCCCCCTACACCCCCCTTCCCGAACTCAGCTCGCCCGTAATTTATTTTTCCTATTAATGTTATTAGATTTTCTTACCTTTCGAACTGGTTTTATCCTGTTCTAAATTTTTTTGGTCTCAAACATTATTGGCACTGGCCTAATTGTGCAAAGTGAAAAAAAAAGACAAAGTTTGAATTTTTGAACAGAAACCCTTGTTTTTTACTACGCTATTTGCTTTCAAATTAAAAACCAGAGTACCAAATTTGATTGCATTCCGTCCTATATAACAAAAAATATTTACAAAAAAAAGGTTATCAAAACACAGAGCTGCCATAGAGCATAAAATGCTAATTTCAAGGTCAAAGTTGACCAAGCAAAGGAAAGTAATCTAGCAAAACTTTAACATGTTTTCAATAGAAAAAACTAATTATAAAAGTAAATTTTAAGTAATTAATTAAAATTCCTGGGGTTTTGTTTTTTATTTTCACAAAAGGTGAAAAAATAAAAAAAAATTAAAAAAAACCTTACCACAGCCGATTTTTTTTTCTTTTTTAAGTGCTACATTCTTTTTCGTTGCTTAAAAATTAGTACGAGGTATAACTTCTTCTACAACCGGCGACATCTTTTTCAAAAGTTTTCTTTAGTCTGTTATCCATCTTTGCAAAATCCTAAAGAAACCTTGGTTTGACAGTTAAGGTTACAGGCTATCTTTGACATCTTGTTTTAGTTAAAAAAATTTTGGTTGATTTTAGTATCTTTAAATAGCATAAGCACAGATTCGAATAATATGAAGGTAAATCTTGATAAGACTTTTGTTGAGTCTTTTTCATTGACGCATCAACCTTTTTACCCACAAATTTTCTACAAAGGGTGTCAGATACCACTGACTGAAAACTTCAAATACCTGGGCGTCAGTTTTGATAGAAAACTTACATGGGGGTCCCATGTGGAGGACATCACCCAACGTGCCATAAAAAGACTTAATCTCCTAAAAATATTAGCGGGTTCTAAATGGGGTTGTTCAACAGACACGCTAAATTTTACATACAAAACTTATATTCTACCCATCCTTACTTATTGCTGTGAGCCGCTGATCACAGGATCAGAGCAAGTCCTTCAACAGTGTGAGACTTTTCAAAATCAGGCTCTACGACTGATTACCGGAGCAGTGAAGACAACACCCATTGACTGCATGTTACTCAGCACTGATAATAGACCTCTAAAGATGATCTTTGAAGAAAGAGCTGTTCTCCTATGGGAAAGAATACTTAGAATCCCTGGGTGTCTGTCCCTGTGGAACCAGGACTCTCTGGCCGGCGGGAGAAACTTAAAATCACAAAAAGGTTTTCTCCAGGGAGTAGCTGATATTTCTTCTAAACTAGATTTAAAATATGAGACTAAACAATTTCCTCCCTCCATAAACCCCATTTCTGAAAAAGGTTTCTCCATTCGCCTTAATTTGATCAAGAATGTGTTCAAAGCGGAGACAAATGATGTAGTGTTAAGAGCTCTTGCTCTCGAAACAATAGAATCCTGTTACCCCAGAGAGAAATGGTTGAGAATATATACTGACGGCTCTAAAGTGAATGGATGTGTTAATACTGGTGCTGGTGTTTACTGTGAACTTTTTTCCTTTTACACCCCCATTGGCAACCATAGATCAGTTTTCGATGGCGAGATTGCTGCCATCTGCCAGGCCCTGTCACAGTTCCAGCCACATTTAGACTCTTTTTCAAAAGCAGTTGTATTAACGAACTCAAAGGCAGCACTCCAAGCTATCAATACACCTAGCCACTCCCGAACTTTAACCACCGATAATTGTCTGAAGCTCCTTAACCGGCTTGCCAGAAATAATAAGACAGTTGTTCTTCAGTGGATTCCGACCCACTGTGGAATCCAAGGTAATGAGATGGCAGATTTTTTGGCCAAAAAGGGAGCATCGGTTCTTCAGAGAACCAATCCTAAGCTTCCATTTAGTAACATCAAAAGCTTAATAAAGAAAATCTTTAAAGACACTTTTCACGAAGAACTCAAAAATCGCAGCAGCAATAAACCATGGTTTGAGCTGATTCTGAATTTTGGATATGTGCCCTTTTTAACGAAAACCTGAAATGTTGAAAATTTAAATTTCATCAAAACTCTAATATTTCACCTTCTCATACTCTCTTCTCGAAGTACATGAACCTGAAAGTAGTGGATTAAAATTTGAGGGTTTTGGACATGTGTTCCTTTGGATCTAAAAGCCTTAGTACTACAGATTCTTCCAGGATATGTCCCCTTTTGTTCAAAATAAAACGTGCAGAGGACGGATTTGTTATCTTTTGATCAAAAAGCCACACTTTACCCATAAATAAATTACGGTTTTTCCACGTTTGGACTTCTTGAAAGTAAGTGATTTGATAAAGGTCATCTGAGAGATTAAGAAAATGTCACAAAATGAATTTTTCTAAAAAGTGGATATGTTCCCTTTGATAAATTACTCCTCAATTGATATAAAATATGTTACAATTTATATTACACGTACTCTTCTGTATATAGTGTTTTAGCATTCGAAAGTTGATAAAAAATCTCTCGTGAAATCAACTGCCATTCTTTTATTTTACACAGCCATTGGTTACTAAGTCAAAGTTAAGGCAGCGTAAACGGCAGTAAAATTAATTTTTAAGCAAAGCATTAAAACTTCTGAATATTTTTTAATTAATTTTTCATCAAAATATAATATGTTTTCAGATTATTTTTTAAAAATTAATTTTGTAATTAATTAAGAAATGAATTACTATTTTTCAAGAAACATTATAAGGTAGATTTTATTTACTTTAATTGTAAGTCAACGGTTGAATCAACTAAAATAAAATTTGATATAGGCAAGTTAAATTTCGATACAATATTACTATTTTAACATAGTTTGAGAGAGTAATAAAAAGGGGGGGGGGAGTGGGTTCTAAATGAAGTTTTTTAAGTTTATGCTCAGTGTAACACGAAGACGAGCCCATTACAAACTTTAATTATGAAATTTTATGAAGTTAATTATTGTTCAAGTAAATTTGACATTTTATGCATCCTTAGCGTAAATAGTTTCAAAATACGAAACAATGCTTCGTTTTTCTTTTTTTCCCATGACTGCACATGTGTACTATTTTATATTTGGATCTTGGACAGTTGGAATTGATAACGTCATAAATCAGAATATACTTGTATAGGAAGGTCGTACCTGGACCTGGGAGGCGGGTGGGGGGGGGGGGGGGGAAGAGGCAGTGTTTGGGATTTTTTTAATTAAAAAATTGCACTTTTTTATAACTTAAATAGGATATTTTTAAAATTAAAATCGCTTTATTTCATGCATCATTTCAAAAAGATTTTAAGGACTTAAGAAATTATTTAGGTTACATAAAAATACATGATTTTTGAAATAGTATGAAAAAATATATATTCATATTAAATGAATGAAACCAACGTTTAGATGCACAGAAATTGCAAATTACTGCAGACACGTGTTTTGGTGTTACAAGGAATACCTTTTTCAATGCAAAGAAGTGTGAGTTTTTGGATGAAGCTCGGATGACTTTTCATCCAAAAGCTCACACTTCTTTGCATCGAAAAAGGTGTTCCTTGTAACACCGAAACACGAATCTGCAGTAATTTGCAATTTTTGTGCATCTAAACGTTGGTTTTATTTATTTAATTTTCTTGCACAAAGGTATTTATTTGTTATATATCTATGTATATAAGTTGCAAGCTATTTTCATGGCGTATATAGATTACAGAACTATAAATTACCCGTTGTGTGGTATCCATTTAGTAGATCTGAAGAACTATTATTCAAAACAAATAAAGTTAATCATGATGAATTATGCCTTGTAGTCCTGAAAGTGATTGAATAAGTTATGCTATGCTGTTAAAATGTTTGAAAATAAGGCCTTGACGTAATGCGAGCTTTGACGCAACACCAATTGTTCAAGTCACAGTTAATCAAATGATATTTCTCGTAATTTAGTTCTGCTTGAAAGTATCAATTTTTTATCTATGTTTATTCATTTATTTTGTTTCACGCTCAGTATTCCACCTAGACTTGAATCATCTTTACATAAGTTTTGCATCACATATTGTAACTGTTTGTGTTATGTGAACATAACTAAAGTGTTGATATTTTCTCTTTGCCAAGTATTAGATATATACAATTAGCAAAACGTTTTGAAAAAAGTTAAAACAGTATTTTGGAGTTTCAAATGATCCCAATCCTTTTTCACTGCAGTGAAGAACAAAGGTAAAGAAAAAAAGGCTTTTAGTCGCACCCGTTTTACAGCGAAGCCGCATATAGCGAATGACATGAAAGCTTCAATTCTGCTTCACGTTTCATTGTGCATTATTAAACTTCTTATAACGAAATAACTGTTATAACAAAATTTTTATTTTGTCCCTTCGACTTCGCTATAAACGGATGCATTTTGATATCTATCGAAAAGGTGAGATGCAAAAATAAAACCGATTTTTTTAAATATGTAATCTATATTCAAAATCAAAAAAGTTTTTAACAACTCAAAGTAAAGCAAAATTTGTTGAAATTAAAAAATGAAACACAGCATTGTGTTGTCGTAAGTGTGCTTAGCAAAAGTTTTTTGAATGAGAATAATCTGTTTGAATCGATTTTTGATTGAATCCAAAAAAGTTAGGAAGAACAGACAAACAGACCGACACACACACTTTCCTATAAGTCTCAAATTCTTATTTACGATAGTTTTTAAAAACACAATTTTTTAAATAACTTTTTTTCCCCTTTAGATGCTTTTTCTCACGAAATGGAGCTTACTTTGACCGTTTTTAACGTCTTATTTTATTCGAACATATTACTGTAATGTTTCCCTAAGGAAAAAAAACTAATAAAAGGAACTAAAAATTCACGCCATTGCGGAAGAAAATCAGACTGTTTATTATCACTAGTAAATATTTATTTATATATGTACTAGCCGCCTGCGGCGACCAGCTGGTCCGCCTTTTTACGCCATTTGCCTTTTTGCGCCAGAGTTGCCGCCTTCGGCGGCTGCTTAGACAATTTAGCGACGGTATTAATCAATGTTTTTCTCTTTTTTTCTCAATATTATCATTCGCCTTTTTACACCGATGTTGCCGCCTTCGGCGACTGCTTAAACAAATTTCGTGGCGGTATCAATCAATCTATATCTATGTATATCATTAGTAGTTTGAATAAAATATTTTCTAGATCTATCTCCAGTTCCGTCGTTTGGAATATTTTTAAAGGAGGGGGAGACACAAACGACGTACTCTTCATGCAAATTTTGTCGAAAAATAACAAAAAGCACTTCCACTTTTATGTGAAAGCATTGTTTTTTCAAAGTCATGGTGTGTGTGTGTGGGGGGGGGGGGGGCACTGACACCCTGTTGAAATTCCTTAAATGACGGGCATGCCTCTTTCTTGCTATCTATCTGCTATATCGAACTCTATATTTGTCTATCTATCAATCTATACGATCTGCGCATATCTACCTCCTGACAGTACAATCTTTTTTTATTTATATTAGTATTAATTCGAAAACAAAAACATTTTTTGTCCACTCAACCTCTATCTCTGTATCTACCTAACCTAACCGCCAATTCGTAACAGAAACGAAGATCATGCAAAAAATCGCGAGCTTTATTTATTTAATCAAAATAGCCCTCGAAAATAAAGGCTCTATGTTCCCCGTAGTGTTCAAAAAGTAGAGCTTGCAAAAAAAAAAAAAGGTGAAGAGAAGGCAAACGATTTCAGTTGGATCACGTGATGAGGTAAGCTCGGAATTCAGCCGGCAAGCGAACAGCTCGCGTTGTGTTCTGCCATTAAAAAAATTGTAAAAAAAAAACTATTGCGTATTTTTCAAAACTTTTTTCTTCTGAAGGGGGCGGAATATTTTTACTATTACCAACTAAAATTTTAGAACTGAGGGTTTAATACTTGTCGCAGGATGGGTTTCGAAAAAAACTAAACCCAGAAAAAAATGTAAAATAAAGGTTTTTTCAAAAATCTATAAAAAATACAAAAATTGCTCTATTTTCAAAATCTTTTCATTCATCATATTTAAAATTAAATTTCCTACACAATAGTACAAAAAATATCCGTCTGGCGTGATTGGTTCAGGATCTGTGAGGTCAAAAGTGCTAAAAAGTGCTAAAAATAACATAAAACATTAAATAACTTTTTTTCTAATTAAAATATCAAAAATCGGAGCCCGAGGTGCACTTTTTCAGCAAAAACTGCACCTGTGTACCAAATTTCATCTTTCTAGGCCTTACCATTTTCCCAGGATGCGCGCCACAAACACACACACACACACAAACATCTTGTTTTATTATACGTATAGAAGATATAACGTTCAAATCTTGTCTTTACTCACATACCGGGAGAATTTTCAGGCAAGTTACTTTTAGTAAAATAATGTCGATTAAATAATTTGTGATTTAGGAATTCGTATGGAACACAAAATCAAAAACTTTAAAAATGTTTAACTCAATATTACAATGATATCTTCTTTTAGACAGGTAAACAAAACACAGCAACACTAAGTAAGATGAACCAGTTAGTTGTAAACAAACTATATTAATACTACATACCATAATTTCTTCTTTCCGAGAGATAAAACAAAACACAGAAACACAAAGATTAACCTAACCAGTTCGTTGTAAACAAAGGATAAAAAGCAAAGACTCGGAATCAAAGAATAAGAGCTAAAATTATCCGCATGAAACACGTTTCAAATCGTCTCGGCTACAATAGAAGAATAAATGAAATAGCCTGACACCTGACCCGTTCGAATTCAACTGGGTAACAGGTGTTTTCGAGCAACTCATCAAATACAGCTGTAATGCTGGTGCAGACGCACGGCCATAGGAAGCTTTTGAGTAGAGAAGTGATTACCAAAGTTTCTTTTAAAACTTATTACAACCACAAACAACTATCAATGATTGACCCTAAAACTGCTGCAAAACACATCATATAAAGTAGCGGACAAAAAAAAAAAAAAAAAAAAACTGAATCACTTGAAAAACTTTACATTTTAAAGAATTTCTCGAGAAATAAAAGAACATTTCTGTACCTCGGAGTCAGAAAAACTAAGTCACATAATCGCTACTTCACAGGAGAGAGGAAAAAAGATTGTCTGGCACATGCAAAAGATGGGACGCGCGCTTTTTTAACACTGATAAATAATTGCAAAGGATTTTTTTTTAGAATTAAGTTCACATGGCTCGATGCGGATTCTACATACAATGCACTGGTAAACAGAAAATCGCAAATTTTGGACTAGCGTCAGTCTGGCTATGAGGAACAGAGTTTTTCTGTAACTTCTGTCACATAAAAGGCATGCTTCAGCCGACATGTTTCAATAAAAATTAAATCACCCATTCAGCGGATCAAATACAAATTGGTGAATTGCGTGGTGAAAAGTGCAAATGTTAAAAAAAATCTGGCAAACTTTGAAATTCTAAATGTTATAACAGAATAAGTTCAAATAAGTCAACTTCTTTTTAATGTTTTTTGCTTTTTACTCGAGAAGAATTTGGATTCAGTTTCAGTGTCGTATTCAAGGGGCAGGTTTTTAAGGTTCAAACCTCCTCTGAAAAATTTAAGACTAATCCGAAAAAGAAAAAAAAAAACAACTTTTCATTATACTTCTTTTCCTGAAAAAAATATAATACTATTTTATTTTTTGTTCACTTATTTATTTTCAAACTTCATTTGAAAAATTAAAAAAATATCATTGAAGAATTGTTTAAACTCAGTGCTTTATCTGCAGTATTTTATAACCTTTTTTTTTAAACAAATATGGGGGGGGGGGAGTTACTGCAAAAATCATTTCTTACAAAACAATACAGAGCTTTTCTTCAGATTTTAAATACCTAACGCTGACAAAAACATCAAAGTTCTTTTAGTTTTGGAAAATGCCGAACTCTAATTTAATATATTTTAGAAGCGTCTAAGATATATGAATTTAAGAAATATTGCTTCGAATGCACTCATGTTAAAAACGCCCTCAAAGCAGCTCCCTTTTGTTTACGTAACATATTGTATTAAAATCAGTAGAATATACAAATGAACAGAATTTGATTGATTACATAGATTTCACGAGAAAAGTGCCTTGGTAAAGCCCTCCACGAAACATAAGTGTGGTTACGGCCCTGCTTAGTTTGTCCTTGATGTGACTCCAAAACTAAAAATTATTTTTTTGTTAAAACTAATTAGTCTAACGTTATTACATTCAAAAATGACAATTCATGAAAAAGTAAATACGATTAACTTTTGTAATTTATCTATCATAATAAGACTTACTGAAGCAAACCCCTCAAGTTCAAATTATTTCTTTCCAAGTGTTTGAATGAGAAAGGAGAAAGAGCTAAAAATTAGCTAAAGTGCTGAAACCTGTTTCAAACTGAAAAGCAAACAAGCTGCTAATGGAACCCGAATTTAAAATATCTAAGGAAAAGAACAAGGTAGAGAAGCTGAAAAAAAAACCACTCGGAAAAGCTCGAGTTACCTCCTCTGAAGGACAGCTGTGTTTGAACGAACTCGAGAAAGCGTGGAACGCTCTCAGCTTGTCTCCGAAAGATATGTCCACATTAGTCAGCTGGCTGAGTCCGACATTGCGGCGGGAGCAGGATTTGTTCAGCAGTTCAGCGGACATTTTATTTGATGAGGGGGAAATAAAGGAATTTAAACTTATGTTCGGTGAAGAAAGTAGTATTATTTTTATTCATTTAAATATACTTTTGAATTCTGGTTGCTGAGAATTATTTTATTGCCAAGTACAGTGCTGGACAAATTATTAGACTAAAGAGGTTTTTTTTTTTTTTTTTTTTTGTACACTATTTGTACTAAAATACTATTTATTTTACTGTTAAATTACAGCACATACTGTACACTGATTATTACGTTATTTTAGTATAATTTAATGTTTGCAGGTGGACGCACTGTCTGCTTTGTTTATGTTCTTTGTTTATCTACCTACCACGAACATAACTTCAATCAGCTTAAACAGTTCACTAGTTCTTTTTATTAGTGTGTTCTGTTATATTTAAAGTTAGTTTTAGGTAATTAGTGAGTATATATAATAGTGAGTATAAACAATTTTTTATCTCCTTTTTTAAAAAGTTAAGAAATTGTGTAAACCTTGTGAAAAGTATGCCAAAAAGATTTTAAATGCTCATCAAGAGCAACTGAATGCATATTAAATATTAGATAATTATTTCACTGTTCGTTAATGTGTCTATAGTTATGTAATCAATAAAGAATTTGCTATTAAAACTGTCTTAGTCTAATAATTTGACCAGCACTGTAGATAAACATACCCCCGGTCATGGAACCAGCCCGACCAGGGGCGTTCCGAACTTCATCAATAAACATGAAAGCGCATAAGTTAAAAAAAAAAAAAAAAATTCGCGCTAGTCAAAAAATTAATTGAGTAACTTAAATACCACTTTTTATATGCATTAAAAACATATATATCATTGTTTTATGCCAAAGTAGAGCAGACATTTTAATGATATCCTAAAGGGAAACGGATCAATAAAATGAAAAATAATAATAAGAATAATAAACAGGTATTTTTTTTTTTTTTTTGGTCCACTAAAGTAATTTTAGCAACATTTGTTGATGGCTTGGAGACAATTGCCACTTGACTTTCATGCTCGGTGATGACTTTTAAGAAAAGTTTTTTTTTGATAAGAAAACACAAGCGCAAGGAAAGAAAATAACTTGTTTTCATTTTAAAACGTTTTTTAATATTTTATCTTCTCAAAGCATTGTATACATTCCAAATTCCACAAAACATATATTAAGAAGCTAAAAAATTAATCGTCATAAATATAACTTTTTTTTATAGTAATTCATCACTTTTCTTTTTCTTTTTGAGGGGGGGGGGGGGGTGGAGGTATTAAATATTGGATATTATTTGTAACATTAAATTATTACATAATCACTCGTATTTTTAGTATGCTTTTTGAAACCATTTTATATTTCTGAAAATCGAATAAATATAATCAAATGATACATTGCTTAGTTTATTTTTATAGGACAGCCATGCTCAAACGAAAAGATTTTTATAATGCATATTTTGATGACAGCAACGTTACGAAATTACAGTACGTTGCAAAACTGATTGATTGTATGAATTCACGTTTTCGATTTCTGAATGCAGCAAGCAGATGACCTCTTGACATTTATATTTCATTACTTCATATCATAATTTAATTTGCACATTTTAGTAGATGATTGGTCTGAGCACTCAGCCCCGATGGGACATCTTGAGAAACTGCAACCTCCCAAAATTTCTACTTATTCCGCAAATTTTGTCTGACGATTCAACAAATTGTGAGGCAGCCTTTCATTACTTCAAATGTTTTTATTTTTCTTCTCATTTTGCAGTTTTAACGAGTCATTGAGTGTAGGTATGTGTAATGTTTGCATTTTATCACTCGGTAAAATTCAGTTTCATTCGGTAAATTGACAATTTCCCGTCTCCCAGAAATGTCAAGTTCGAGGCGCGCTTGCATGCACTAATTAACTTAAAAACAGGGTTCATGATCAGATTTGTATTATATAAATCAGATTTTTATTTTCTTTAAACATACTTCCAGGATTTAAGGTACTGATTATGTTACAATTAGAAACATACACGATATTTTTAAAAACATATTTTAAGCTATTTTCATGGTATTTATTATTTTTTAAGGTATACAAAAATAAATAAATTTTTACATGGATGACTCACATCACATTTATCGTTTAAGACACCAGAAATAATACTGCCTTAGGAAGGTAAAGGACAATATTTGTAAATTTTTCACTTTTCCTTTTGCATTTTTCTGCAATTTTTTCATCTATTGTACATTAGCTTTATAGTACAAGCTTACTGGTTTAGTCTCCGCAGAAAATAAAGCGAAAATGAAAACGTTAAATTTCAACATTTCACTGTTTTTAGTATGAAATCGAAAACGCGTTTCTTTAAATTATTCAAAAACTTATTTTTGTAGATACTGTCGTTTTCGTTCACATAGCGGAAGACAGAATAGTACACTGTAAATGTAAAGAAATGAGTAAATTTCATCAGAATTATCTTCTAATTACAAAAGCAGAAATAAGCCAAGCAATTGCTTCATGTTTTTTATGTAACGTTTTATAATGAGTACACTTTAAAGAAATTCCATTTTAATGGCTTATAGTTTTTTTCACTGCCTATTTAGTATGTTCAGGTTCATTTCATTACTAAAAGCAAAGAAATTAAACTGAATTTTTATATCCCTGCAGTTTGTTAATGAAATTAGAATAAGTTTTCTAAATATTTCATAAATGTTGCGGTTCAGAAATATGTTAGAGTCTGTGGCATGAAACGAAGCGGTTTTATTTCGAATAAAATTGAAGGTCAATAGTTTTACCACTGTATGTTTTTAGCAAAAGAATCCTATTTTTTCATAGCCTTTTTGGTGAAGAACTATAATTTTTGCTTCGCTCTTTATTTCAATTCTGAAAAATAACAGAAATACTTAAAGTTTCTGGAGAAAAAATTTAGTTCCAAAATATTGAAATCACACACACAGAGGGGGAACTCACACATAGACAGGAAGAAAGGAACCTAAAGTTAGTTAATTGATTATTTTGTAAATGCATCTTATTTTATACTTAGATTCTAATTATTCAGTTTCAGAATGTGTTGTTCTAAATTTTAAAACAAAATTTTAAAATTGCAAAATTACTTTAAAAAATAAACCATTTTTTTAATGATTATAATCAATGACTTTTTTTTTCAAAAAATCACATGATTTAAATAGGAAGGATTTTAAAGAATGATTTTTTTAATTACTTGATTTAAATCAGGATTTAAATTTAAATCAAGTTGATTTAAATCAACGAACCTTGCTTAAAAACCACACAAGAAGAAATTTGCATAAAGAAATCGAAAGTTTCAGTAACATTTTAATATCATAGTCATTGCATGGAATGAATGACAGCTGATTTTCACATTAAATCTTAACAAAAACGGATTAAAGTTCCGTTTATCTTCCTTTGAGCGATGTTAAACAGAATAATAACTCTAATAAACGACAACAGAGGACGCCACTACTAAAAATTATAATCAACACTAGATATCATTTTGGGAGTAAAAAAATTTAGTCGAGACAAGATGAATGTTGGTAACCAGGACCAAGCCCTTCCCTTTATTTCATTTCAAATTTTTCCAGGGGGTCGCAGAATACAAACCAACAAAACTATGTCGGAAAGGAATAAAAACCACGCCCACACACACATAAATACATTAATTTTTAAAAGGGGGGAGGATCAATTGCCCTCTCCTAGAACAAGCTGAAGAATGAAGTTGCCCTACGGCAAGACAGAGGAACATTTAGGAAAAGGGCACTCCTCTTAAAAAGGCGTTCCGCGTACCAGATTATCCAGAAGTTACTCCAAAATTCACGAAGGAAAACCGGATCTCTCACGAAATTATGTTAACGTTATCACGTCATTTGACCATAATCTTAATCCCCACACTACTTAAAAAAAAAGAAAGTGTTTTTCTAAGAAAAGGGACATAATTGAAGCGATAATGATAATTATGTACGTTGTGTGGGATGCAGACAGTGACGCAACCAGAAAATAGTTTTAAGTGGAAATTTTCCAAATTCTGCTTTTAAAATCAGTTTTAGGCGATGTAAAGGGGAAGAAAACTAACTACCGTTTGGATATCAGTAGACCTATTTAACTCCAAAACAGCTTAAGAATCTATCACAACAGTGTTAAATTGTTTGTTAGTGTGATAAATGCAATGGAAGTGACGTCAGAATTTGGTGACCCATATGGTGCAGTGTTGCCAGATTGGGGAAATTTTCCCCATTTTGGGGAAATCTGGTGCTCTCTGGGGAAATTTTGGGGAAATGGGTTTTGAGGGGAATTCTTTGGGGAAAAATTTTTTCCTTGGGGAAAACCTGGGGAAAAAAACCCTAGGGGAAAAAAGATTTTTTTTCGTATTTAAATTTGCGTCAAGAAGTAGTGGGAACATTGTTTGTATCAAACAGCGTTGGGTTAGCTTTGCTCAACTTTATGGAATGCGCATTTCGCATTATGTGGAATATTATGCTATGGAATTCGCATTAATGTTCTGCGTGAGTAACTAGTTGATATGTGAAACAGGTAAAAATAAGTGTGATGAAGAGTGTCCTTGAATAAATATATACAAAAATCATAGTTTAAATGTACATACAGAAGCAGAGTAGTAAATGCGAGTAAAAAAAAATATTTGTTTATTTCTTATCTCTCGGTCATGCGCTTGTATTTATGACTAGTGGCGCTCGCACGGCTTTGCCCGTAGTAGAAAATTAAAAGGTCTTTTGGTTCCCCTGTTTGGTCCCGTATTTGGAGATGGATACGCTGGTGAAAGTGGTGAATCTGTCGATAGACAGCAGTATATGTGACATTTGCAACAGAAGCATAATAGGATGACGCAGTAAGCATCGTCATGTGTTGTGGTGGTGCATATTAAAAATGGTGGTAACAAATAATGCATGATTAATTCCTCGCCAATTGGCTTGCCCACGTTACGGTTCCACGTTATGATAACTTGGTAATTTACTCGTCTATCTTATGATAATTTTGCTCAGAAAAATGTTCTCAAAATCGGAATAGAAAAAGAACAAAATCAAATTTTCAAAAAATCGCTTAAAGGTGCACATTCCCGTGCTACAAACTAATTCATTGCCAAATTTCATGAAAATCAGCCGAACGGTCTTGGCGTTATATGCGCGTTAGAGATCCTGACAGACAGAAAGAGATCCAGACAGAGAGATATCCAGACAGAGAGACTTTCAGCTTTATTATTAGTAAAGATAAAGAAGACAAAAAAAAAGTGAAAATGTGAAGAAAAAAAAAGTTGGGGAATTTTATAAGAAAATTTGGTTATTTGGGGAGAAAAAATTTTTTCAAGAGACAAAAATATTAGAGGAAGTCGATTCATTTTATGAAAATATAAGTGGAAAAATAATTTTTGCATTTGGGGAATTTTGGTAGAAAGCATCGCTTTTGGGGGAAAAATTGGAAGGGAATTGGAGAAATCTGGATTTGACCATCTGGCAACACTGATATGGTGACGAATCGGAGACCTTTCGCCAAAAATGAGACGTTAAATCCAACATCAGTTTGGTGACATTGGCGAGACTTCCAATACTCAACTCTTAACAAAAGTTATCCAATTTAATAAATAACTAATTGGATAATTGTTATCAAATTGCGAAATATTTTTATATTTGAGTTATAATTCGCAACAATATTATATTCTATTTTATCATTCTTTAAAGATTTTTGCAGTTATTTGTTGAAAATTTGCTCTTCTCTTATTGACAGGTTTTCTTTGTTTATCTTGCAAATTAACAGCGTTTTACACTGCACTCTTCAACGATCAGAATTTATATAAATAAAACTAGTTTAAGTTCGTTTTCTGACGAATAAAAGTTTTTACAGTGAAGAATTACAGACAGGTGATCATAGGCGGATTTAGGCCGAAATATTCAGGGGTGCAACAATAACAAGGATCTGAGGAGGGGGAGGGGTACTCCCGGAATAACAAGGCAGTGACGAAATCAGAAAATAATCTTAGGACGGGACACTCTTTTAAGTCCAAAAACGCGATGTAAACCATATTTAGTAAGATTAGGGGGTGGGATATTCTTAACATTTCAAACTGCAGAAAAAGTCTTAAACGAAAGTCGATATTAGAAGCAGTGGGTGAATCTAGCTACTGGTGTGGAATAAGATTCATGCCCCAGAAAAAATTTGAAATTGTAGTTTTGAAAACGCAGTTTTACAGTTCTTGGTGATATTGTAACAAATCCTGTAAATAGTAATTATTGTAGTAACGTAACCTGTAAATAGTTTCCCGTAATGAATATACAACCCCTTTTCATTCGGCTAAAGTATACGACTCCCCTATTTCTTTTTTGTTCATTGATAAAATTTGATAACGGTCTACTATTTTCCAGAAGCGTTTGAAATATTTGAGAAATCTCTTTTCGGTGTGTATATAAACCGTTACGCTGGATAAAAAGGGGAGTTTCGATTGAGATTTCGAACGGAGAGCGTATTTGCTCTGTTTATAGCGAGGCATTTCGCTGTGTTGTTTTCGTATTTGGAAGTAAATACGTGTGTAACCGTTAAGTTTACGGTGTTGAGTGATATTTGCTTAATTGCTGATGATTAATTTAGCAGTTGTTAACGATTTCTCCTGTACATAGTGTAAATAAAGCTCCTGTGTTTTTATCAAGAACTGTGTCTTCATTTCAAGAAAGTGGAAGTCGCGCCGGAATCCGTTACAATATTTTAGAAGCAAGAAAGGTACGTGTGGTTCCAAGGCTATTTTTAGAAATTTTAGTCTTATAAAAGTGATTATAGTCCATATTTATAGTTTGGGTTATGAATGAGACTTATAGACTGTCTCCAATCGATTTTTTGAAAAGCAGATAGAAATACGTAACCCCCTCCCCTCCCCCACGCTACCTCTTTAACTTTTCATAATTGAAGTTTCAAAAATACTACGTAGAACAATTTTTGATGCTGTTACCGGACGGAGTGTTCTGGAGCTCTCCCCTGGAAAATTTTCGAAATTGAAGTCCTAAAAATGAAGTCCTTCTGCAATAATCCATGGTATATAAAAAAAAAAAAAGGATTCTCCCACTTAAATATTTCGAAATGGTAGTTTTCAAAATCAAAATATTAACACTCTTTGATGATAATAGAGAAAGGGGGATCAGAGGCTCTTGTTCGAATATTTTCCAAAATTAAAGTCTTAAACAGATGAGTGTAAGACCATATTTGGTAACGTTAGGGACACTGCAGTTTTTCAAAACTGAAGCTCCAAAAACGCAATTTTAAACGATTTTCGATGTACTTAGGTGATTAGAAGATCTTCTTCGGAAATTTTGCGAAAGTGAAGCCCAAGAAACGAAATTTGAGGTAGTCTGTAATAAATTTAATTGGAGAAAGAGCTTTGGAGAAGAAACATTTTGAGGACTAATAAAAAAAAATGAAAACAAAATAGAAAAAAATCAACAAAAAAAAAAAAAAAAAAGGAGGAGGAGATATGAAAGAAAGAGGATTGTGCGACAAGGCACACAATTCGCCGCCAATAATCTGAAGCTGTTGAAAAATTTATGTGTCAATATTTTCTTTTTGAAAGAGAAATTAAGATTTTTTCCCCAACATTCTTTTTTTTTTGTAAAATAACTGCGTTTTCCCAAAATGAGATCTTTTCTTCTCTTCAATAATAAAGAATTTTTTTTTGAAAACATCTACTCAGCATTTTGTGGGGAGGGTCACCAGTCTTGTGCCCCTTCCCCCCTGGATGCACAACTGCAGCAAAATGTCCGGAAGTCCTCCTTCAAAAATTTTTGATTATTTAACTTTAAATTGTTGGTTTCGGTTGATTTTGGTGTAGATTTAATTGATCAAGTTTCTTGCAATAGCCATGTTTTTTTTTTTTTTTGGACTTTATTAGCCAATATTGTTTTAAAATTGAAGAATTGGTATTGATATACGAATAAATACCCAATTACCCGAAAAAAACCCCAACATACAATTATTCTATAACACAGCACTGAACAATAAACTGTTTGAGAAGTTTCTTTATTTGCATGAAATTATTTATTAGGGGTTTTTTTTCCAAATGGATAAAATTACTTTAATTCTTAATATGAGCACAGTTATGTTTTTCTTGCACTAGCGACGTGTGGTGATACACTGGATTCAAGTAAATTTACTGGTATAGCAGCTATGAATTTTTTTCCCCCAACTGCATTTCCGAGTTTGTGTAAATTTCAGCCCATCTTTTCGGATTTTCATTCGTATTAAAATTCATACAAAAAGTCCCTAATGAAACGGACGGAATGTTTTAAAAGTTTTCCTTAACACATGAAACAATTATTTAAAAAAAAAAAAGAATTATCTATGCGGTAAGAAATGTACGCTTTGTATAAAAGATACTGTAGTTCTTTAAAAAGGAAAAAAGCATAATTATTTTTAAAAAGACAAAATTAAAAACATATTCTAAAGAACTCTATAAAATGTCCTTAGTTTAATCGGTTTTTTAAACATCCAATCCGAAAGAAATTTCCAAACAAAAAAGAATAAATAAATAAAAATGATTTGAAGAAATATCCGTCATTTTTACTGTATCCTACGCGCGTTCAAAGCTTATTCATAAAATAATAACTTACCAATATCCAATCCGGAAGACATTTTTCGAAAACAATTGATAAAAAAAAAATCACTAAGGTGAAATTTGTCTAATAAAATAAATAAATAAAATAAAAGAAAAAATAGGATAAAAAATAAAATAAAAAAATAACTTATACATGCGAAAAAAAGCAGATAATAATGTAAAATGGGGTCGTTTCCGAAATTTTAAAAGTATTTTTTTTATCTGAAAGAGCATGCTTAAAAACATGGAATATGACTATTTTTTAAATTATTTGTTTAAGTTTAATATTTTTAAAAAATTACTTAAATCGGTGCGCTTTCATTGTTTATGTTTCTGCTCGATGACATCACAAAAGATGAAATGCCATTCAGTGTTGCCGTTCAATGACCAAAATATTTAATTCGCATCTTTACTCACTTGCATTGGCAACAATATAGTTGATAGCAAGAGTAGAGCGCAATTTTAATTCGCTTCTTGATTATCATAACGTGGAACCTTGGTAGAAAGGTGCGCAAAATGCATCATTTGTGACGTCATCAAGACCAGGCCTTGTTTGAAAAATCGGACATTTAAAAAAAATAAATTAAAAAACAACTGTTGGGAAAATAAAAATATTTTCTGGGTCTATGGTTTTTTTTTTTTTTTTGCTTATTCTATCAATTTCAGTGACTAAAAGTAGTATTTTTGACAGAAGGAAACAATCCCATTGCAAAGAATAAATTTAATTGGTTACGCCGCAATAGATCACGTGGTCTCTATAAGCCAATCACAAAGACAATAGATTTTAGGATAGACGTCAGGCTTTGGGCACAGGGAAGACAATAAGCAGAACTGATTGCCCAATAAAGCTAACTAATAAATTTTTTTTTAAACGCTGTCTTGAAGATGTAACTTTTTACGCATGTACATGAGCTCCCCCCCCCCTTCCCTGTTTTTTTTTCCAAGCCACAAAATTGTTCATAGTTCTTCGTGTAACCTTTAAATGATTTCGGTCAAATTCGCGTGGAATGAAACATCACTGGAACAAAAAATTACAAGAAGAGAGCTGTTATTATGAAACGTTAGCACGCTCCTTTTAGATTATAGCCTTGACCTCAAAAAGAGAGCCAGAACCGTTAATTGTTTTCCCGTGTTTTCGAATTTCAAATTCTCTTTTATCATTTCTCATGTTTATTCTCTTGTACTATACTTATTATTATTTTTTTTTTAGCGACACTAAATTTATTCATTTGCACGTGATTTTTATCATTTTAAGCCTTTTGTGCGGAATATTTTTAAAAATTTAAAATAAAAGGCTTGATACATTTTTTAAAAACAAAAGTATGATTATTCTGTATGTCCAAAACAAAGTGACTTTTACTCTTTAGGATACAGCAGACTTTTTTTTTTTTTTTTGGCTTTGTTCGCTATATTTCTGCAATTTTTTTAAGTGGAAAAAAAAGAAAGAAAGGGTTTCAGAGGAAAAGCGTGTATATGTGTGTGTGTGTGGGGGGGGGGGGGGTACATATCCGTTCATTTTTTGGACAGGTTCTTTTAAAGGAGAGAATTTTAAACTCTTCGCGAAATTTTTTTATAGGTGCTCGTGAAACCTTTCTTATTTTCACTGAGCAAATGAAGAGGAAAAATATTTCACCGAAGAAAAAAAAAATATATTTCCTTATTCTCTCGTTGAATTTCACTCTCCATATTTATATAATCTATCCATTTGGAGAAAGTAAAAAAAAAAGTTTCAAAGGGTGGCGATATATATACCCTTTCTTCTTTCGGACAAGTTTTTCAATGGGGGAAATTAATTTGCGACTTTAGGCATGCACGACTTTTAATCAACGTCGAAAACATTCGATGATTCAAATACTTTTAACACCCCTGTCAGCTTGCCGCAAAACAGCATCCCCTTTTGCTACACATAAAAATAAGGCCTCGACGTGTTTGAAAGAGGAAATCGGCTTTGAAGCCCAATGTGACAGATTGCGAGGACGCGAAAACAGCTTGGCTTGCCGCCAAACACGTGCTTTGTCGGAATATACTGAAGGATAAAATGATTCTTTGGCAATTTATTAAGTCAGATGACACCCCTGTCAAAGGCATTTCATTGCAGGCGAGCATAATGGTCGGAAAATGTGTCTCGGTGACCTTAATGCGCAGGGAGAACTGGAGGATTTTTCACATTGATCCACAATGAACTGAAAATAACTCAATTAGAATTTTTCTCCTGCACAGGATAAGTGTTTCTTCTTCGGAAATGCAGCAGCAATTCTTAAAAGACGTTACAGGATACGTCACTTCGCAAAGAAAGATCCCCCCTCCCCCTTGAAAATATTTCCTTACTTAAAAAAAAAGACGTATTCGACTTTTTACTTCAATTTGTGGTTCATTTTACTACATTCCTAAGATTCTCCTCAAAGGCTTTTATTTACTTATGTTTTATGATTACAATAAATTACTTTTCATTTAAATGTTTTTGTAATAGTCCTTTAACATCAAATAAAGTTCTACTCATTACTATTATTATCATTTTATTATTTTTTTCATGAAAATAAGAAACCTCAAAAGAATTCGCAAAAGTTTTCTCGATCTACGGTCCAAAACGTTTTTTTTTCTTTTCGCCAATGCATTAAATTAAATAATTTAATGGGTGAATAAAAAATAATGAAATGATGCGATATGCATACAAAACAATTTCAAATGGCAATGGAAATTTTTTTCCAATTTAGTATGTATCATACTTTTACAAATTAAATACTAATTGTCGCAATATATTACAACGTTCTTCGTTTTAATCTTTTAAGCAGGATAATGTAACTTTATCAAAATCAGAAGTGTTAAGGAATCATTTAATGTTTTAATTTTTTTCGGAAAAATAACCAAATTTAAAAACTAAAATTTTGAATGATTGCATATTAAAAACATGTGCAAAGGAAAAATAAATTAGTTACGGTCAATTATTAAATTAGCGTTAAAAAAGAGAAAAAAGAGAAAAAACTTGAGCTTCAGATAGATGCATTTTCTCTTTCCCCAAACGGTTTATTTTCTATGGACATAACAGAGAATGACATTGAACCATAATTCAAAATGAGTATCTCTTTCATTATTAATTTTTTTAAATTTTAGTTAATAATTCTCATTAATCATCAAAAAAATAAAGCTGCAGCTGTAACCCAAGATATTTCGCGTTTATAAGCATTCCAAACGCAAATAGAGAAAGTAATTATTAAAAGACATTCAAATGCCGCGAATTAAATATCAGCAACAAGTATTCAGTATGAAATGTATCATTAAACATATCGAAAAAATTTGAGACCGAAGAAAAACAACTGTAAATGGCCATTCATTAATTACGTAAGGATGATTTTAGCAATTTTTGACCCCACTCCCCCATGTAAGGGTACGTAAGATTTTTCAAACCCTTCCCGTCTGTTCTTACGTAAGATTCCATTTTTTCAAAATAATGAAATAGCGAATCTTACATCACTGGAATCGTTATTGAATACAACATTATTATATTAATTCTTTTTATGCTAAGAAATACTTGCTAAAAAGTTAGAATCTTAACTGAATGTTTTTTAGACATCTCTCTATACATGACGCGATACTAATTAAAAATAAAACATGCCATACAAAGTGCAATTCTTTTATTATATTTGCACTATTCATTCTTTTTAAAACAGATAAAAAACAGCTCAGTCTAATACATTTTTTACCTTCCAGACGCAAATGAAATATGATCCCTGTCAAACCACTTGACCGCGCGATTTCTAATATTAAATATCGACTTGGAAAACATTACGTAAGAATGGGTATGACCCCCCTCTCCCCAAAGCAAGGGTATGTAGAGATTTTCCCAACCCCCTCCCCCTCGGGACCCTTACGTAATTAATGAATGGCACCTAAGTAATCAAACTTATAAGTAATGTTGCGGGGGAAAATACTCAATTATTTGTTTACAAGGCATAAGACCCTGTAAATGAAGCTTTCTGATTTTATCTCTAGATACGCAGCAAAAACCGATTTACGAGTTAATGAAAACGAGGGAGTTACTCTGATGTTTTCGGAATTGAACATATAGTTGTATGATTTCATTAAAAAAAATTATGAAAGATACTACTCATTTGTGAACAATTACTACTTCTAGTTAGTGTTTAATGCATGTTTTTTTCAAATAAATAAATAAATAAATAAATAATAATATATTATCTTTGAACATGTTCAAACCATGAGAAAAATAGTTTCAGAAATCATAGTTTAATTTAGGTATGGTTTTAAGTTAAACAACCACTTGGTAACGTTGAGCTTTAACTGAAAAAACAACAAATAATTTACCATCAAATGTCCCAAAACATTGATAAAAAAATAAAAAATATTTACTATTTAAGTAGTAGTAAAGCTTAATTCGTCAAAGAATTGTGGCGTTTTCAAGCGCACTAAACTGAAGGGGTAAAACGGCCCACATTTGCGAATGACGAAAAAAAAAAACTCTAATTTTGTTTTCCATCAGATTGGTGCATTTCCAAGTTCAGAATTAATTTGATAGCATCTTCGATGAGTATTTTGTTGGTTATTGGCTAACTACAGAGTTTCAATTTGTTCTTAGAATGTTTTAGAAGACTTAGTTTTGTATGTTGCCAAATGGCAACACGATGCATTTAACTGTTAAAGAAATTCACTTTAATTTGCCTTGAAAGTTTCTCCTTAAGGGCAAAACTCTTAACAATGACGCAGGTTTAAAATACATACATATATATATATATATATATATATATATATATATATATATATATATATATATATATATATATATATTCTTCCCCACCAAGTAGAGTAACGGCATCAGTAACAGACAAGGGTCAAGTTACACAATCGTAAGTTTGGATTTTAATAATAAGAATTTTAAGCGGGTAAAACTGATGTTGCTGTGGTCCATGAATACGGTGCAAGCATCTAGTGTTTATCAGAGTGAATTTTATGAACCAGTTGGTATTTACAAGGCAGTGGTAGCAGTTTATGAACAATTACCATGAGGTCAGCTGGTGTTTCATGTTCATTTAAATTTAATAAGGGTTTAGTTCTAAAAATAAAGTAGTTTTGCACATTTTGAATAGAAAAAGGTAGTTTAGTCTATTACTCATCCTTTCCTCATCCTATCCTGTCTGTTACTGGATTTCATCAGATTTTTCGGTGTCTGTTAATGGGGGGGGGGGGGGGGGGTCAAACCGTTTTTCTAAGTTGAGCACATAAAAATAGAATTAACTAATTCACAGGATCCAGAAGCAGCCAAACTTTAAATGAGATGTAATTGCATGAGGGAAAAATAGTTTTTAAAGTCAAAATACATTAAAAGGCTCAGAAAATTGAATTAAATTGAGAACGATGTCTTAAGCATGTCTGTTACTGTACCCTGTGACGTTACCCTATAGTTATAAACTTCGCGTATTTTACAGTAATGATGGAATAAGCATGTAAAATTTATCTCATAATAAGTTGAATAATTTTAAACATAGAGCTATTCAAATTGAATAAAACTTTCTTATAACTCATTCATAAAACTCATACTTTGAATTTCATAGAAGATCTGAAAGTAAGATATACATACACAGATCAGTCTGCTAAATGTTTTTCATTGTAATAAATTTCTTCTTAAATCTATTACAAAAACAATTTTTAAAAAGACGTCATAATAACACTACAATGCGCCTTTTCAGAAAGCATGTAACAATAATAAAATATTCCTCCCAAGAAGTCATTTTTATCAAAGTGTTTTCTTAATTACATTTCTGAAACAGTTTCCTTCACTGACACTGGAGTTTCGTAATCGCCTTTAGGAAATTTCATAAACGTTAATCATTTTATCGCCGTCACATAATTTCCTTTTCATCACTGAACATAACAAAAATCCACCACTGCCGCCAAGTTCTTACGCCAAATTGCTCACTTTCTCACGTATTTCAAACGAAATAGTCAATTGAGGCTGTGAGAAGCAAAGTGGTGTAAATGAAATTTTATGAGAAAAACGCGTGCGAAGTTTCAAACCGCAGATAGGCTTTCCTTGAAAAGTTTTCTAAAATAAGCCGAGCAGCTGTATCTACCTGGAGTAACCTAGCACCCTCTTGTTCTAAAGCAGAGGGGGTTTCTTCTACTATTTGTACTAGTTATCTCCAATTTTTTAACTTTGGTTTTTACACCACTTTGCTTCTTGGTGCTTCAATCATAATTAAATGTCAAGCTTTTCCCTCAAACACATCACTGAAACTGCGCAATAAATTTTGAAGAATCATGTTTTGATTTATTCGTGCAGTTCCACATTATCCAGAAATTTAATTAGTGATTTTCAAGTTCCTTTACAGAATAAATTACAATTATGTGTAAAGTAATTCAAATGAATCTGTTTTTTTTTCTTTCAAACGAGAAAAGGAGTTAAATAATGTTAAAACTGTAGAAATTTGCAAAACAAAAAAATCAGGCATATATTTCAGGGTGACAATGAACCTCTTTTCAATGCAAAAGATGGATGGAACGTTTTTAAACAAAATGGTATCTATTAGCTCTTGTGAAAAATCAAATGATATATATATATATATATATATATATATATATATATATATATATATATATATATATATATATATATATATATATATATATATATATATATATATATATATATATTGTCTCAATCTGATCAAGTTTCAGTAGAATAAAGATAAAATATCCTAACAGACTATATATCACATTCAGACAACCTGTTTTAATGATTATGCAGAAGTAAAGGGAAAAACTTCAAACTTTATTGCATCGAAAATGCAAGAAAAACATTTTAAAAAACTGTATCCACTTTTTTTTTTTTTTTTTCAAAAACATTTAATGCAAAAAGGAATCTAATCACAATAGTTTTCATAGGCACTGATGCTTAACGAATCAACTATGATTTAAACTCAGTAAATAACAATTAAACTTCCCTTTTTTTCAAGAACAAAAATGTCTCAGATTCAGGAACGCCGACTCACTCTGGTGATGCTGCAGTGCTTGAGCATTTATCAAAATGCTTTTGTGAAAAAAATCTTTATTTTTTCTTTTTATTTCTTAAGTAATAAACCGGACTTACTGAACCGAGGGGAGGGATATAAAGTTTGGTTTGAGGAAAGATTTCACCATGGATGAAAACGTGAGATCAAAAATGGCAAAACTTTGCGAGGGGAAAATTTATTTCGCGTGGGCGCGAGTAAGAATGACCTCCAGATTAGAGGGTCTGCTCCCAGAGTAAGTTTCCAATCACTGCTAGGCTTTCAATTTGCTTGAGGCGGCTAAAAGCCGTGGCTTTTAATTTATTTTTTTTTAAAACTTAATCAAACATTTGCAAGATATCACTGACGAAAAAAATTGTTTAAAAAAAGGAAAACTAATACGTTTCGTTAATAAATAATGTAGTTTAAATCAACAAATTATCTAGAAATAAAATAGTTTATTGTAACAAATACCTTAAAAGGTTCACTGAATAAGTAACCCAGTTCAACTGCAACACACAAAAAATGTTTCGATAAAAATGTCTAAAACACAGATCGATAGCCCTCTTTAGATCCTCTCCCATTGATTTGGACTCTGAACATGAATATTCTTAATAATTTTCAAAACATAGTGCCACAGTGTAACTTTTTGTCGCTGCCGAATAAAACATACACCAGTACGAATGCACGTTTATCGATAGTGTTAAAAAGTAAGAACAAGAGTAAATTGTTGAATCTCTTTACTTGAATAAAAATACTCCGTTGACCTTTTCTTAGCACAAAACTGCAGACTTTTTCCTCGCATTTTGAATTTCGTTTGGAAGATACCGTTAGACGGTCACTGTTAAACTTAAGATTTTTTTATATTTTCGTTTTCGTTTACGGGCATAACTTTTTCTATTTCTTGGAGAAAAAAATAATATAATCATATTGTATTTGAATAGTTTTCGAATTTTTAGAGTAAAAGTCAATTTATGATGTCATCTGAACTTTTGATTAGAAATATAACAATTCCAATGTTGGTGCAGTTCTAATATTGATTATTACAAGCATATTATCTATCCAAATTAGAATTATCAATATATATGTTATAACATAATGTTCCGAAGGTGGTTTTGATCCCGAAACCCCTTCACTGAGCTCTTGATACATGTTTATGTATTTTTTCCACTAGAAATTTGTTAAGGAAGAAAAATTTAATGAAGCTAAACTGTACACGTACTTCCACGGATACGTTCAAGTAAACAAAAAATGCAAGAATATCAACTAAACCCATTAAACTTTGCAAAATGACTATGTGGGTTCGTACATTTCACAAGAACAAAGCATACAATAAGTTCTTTTACAAATCCTTTCAGGCAAATCTTTACAAAACTTGCCGTTAAAACCAAAAAAAGAAATGTATAAATAAAAACAGGAAATGAAATGGGAAAAAAATCGACCTGAAGCAAAGCATAACGCGATATAAGCCAGCATAGAGCTGTCAATCATTGCCACTGACGGGGAAAAAAATTAAAAAATACAGACATCACCTTCCCCCTTTTCGTTCCTTTTCCTCCCCCTGTTTGAAATGGCGAAGCGTGGTTATGATTATCGTTTTCTGGAAGAGGCGTTTGAATGAATTCCATTTTCCCCTCTCATTTTTTTTTCTTATGTTATTTTATTATTTTTATATTTTAGTTCCTTTTTGATGTGTTTTGACTGGCGAATTCCATTTCCTCAAGTAATGATGCGAAAGGCACAGTGAAAATTTCGAAGGGGATGGATCGAAATCTTAGCGTAGGAAGAAGTTTTGAGCAAATAAATCCAAGTTTAGCTTTAACTATTTATGTTTCTTTTGCATACAGAATAATATTAGCGATTAATTAAAAAACGTTTCTTGATAAGATTTGAGATGATGGCATCAAAACTAAAAACCTTTTGAGTGCCCGTCTTCTACTAGTTGATGGATTATTAGTAATCAGAGTCCCTTTTTAATACAGGTACTTGATGAACACATATACAAACAAATCATCAAAGTTTGGCTTATAAGTATTTGCTTTTTTTTTTTTTTTTTTTTGCATACAGTATAATACTTTTTAAGCTTTGAATTTTAAATGCCCGTCTTGCACTAGTTGACAGATTGCCTGTAAACAAAGAGCCGTTTTTTAATACAGGTACTTGAAGAACACGAGTTTTGAAGAATATGGATGCCTTCTCGAGAATCGCATGGTTCCAAACTATGTTTTTTTTCGAGCAATTCTTTTGGCAAAGAATAAAATACAAGTATTACGTGAAATAAAATTATTTAACAATATGTCATATGTTTAATAAAACAAGGAGTTGGAGTCAAAGACAAAACCGCAAAATTTTAAAAAATTTCACACTTGAAACAGAATACCGTTTTCGGCAGTCTCGAAGAACATGGTTTCTTTAATTGATTGTATTCATCGGGATTGTAGGTTAGTTGCAACGGAAATAAGCTTTTTAAACTACACAAGAGACTTTTATTTGTACAAAAATAAATGGCGTTTGACTACGAGGTAGCATTGAAAAATAAAACACACACAATTTTCACAACCTAGTTAGGATTGATGAGCTGTTCTTCTAGTTATTTTTCAATTTGTTTCTTACATGAGTGACTTACACGTCAAAGTACCTCTGGAATACTTCGCTACACAACACTTGATAAGATGATAAATTTTGAGGTGGCTGAAAAACCCCAGTTTTTTCCGGGCGTTTTTTCTTTCAAAAATGGCATTTTTCGTATTAATATGTTATTAATAGCAAAATTTTCTGAGAAAACATTAAAAATTTCAAACATTTAAAGATACATGCAATCCATGTTGTGCTTATTTCTTCTTTTTGGCAGAAATTTAGGTGAAACTTTTATTTTTAAAATAATAACCAATAGGTTTCTTTATTTAAAACATCAAAGTTATGCAAATTAGTCCACTCACCAGTCGACTATTAATTTTTAGTAATTTATTTTATTTTAGGAATTTATTTATTTATTTATTTATTTTTGTAAAACGTGAGATTTACAGATTTTTTTTTTTTTTTTTTTTTTTTTTGTGAGTCGCACATTTGGGGGTACACATATGTACATGTATTCAAAAAATAATAATGTTTCCACTGGTTTATATTACTGATACACTATTTCTGTTCTGTCTCACTACACTGTTAATGAAAGAAGAAAAAAAAGAAAGGAACAGCAAGTAATACTTTGGTGTTTAGGGAAAGTAAACTATCTTAGGGGAAAGTGTTGTACCTTGGGACACTGCTAATTTCTAAGAATCTATTTTCACCAGCCATGTTTTTGTAATCTCTAATAGTGTCCTTCACCACTAAATGGTGCCATAGTAAAAAATCAGCATCAAATGAGAAAAATTGACGATTTTGTGAGAGAAAGGAAATTTCATAACTCCAAAGTAAATGTTTTCTTCATTTTTATTTCATTCTCCGTCTTTGTATTTGTAAAACTAATCAACTGAATTTTATTTCGCTACAAAAGATAATCATTTTAAATATTTTGGTTATGAGAAATAATGATAGTGCACCTAGATTGACCACCAATTTGGTTTTTATTAAACCACGTGGTGATTGTATCTTGGGACAGTCAAACATATTGTACTTTAGGACACGTTCCAAGGTACAACATATGTATGGTTCTTAATAATTAAGATAAGTTTAGGAACATGGAAAAATGTTCTTTTCTTATGTAGTATTTTAAACATATTTAATTATACATAATAATTCATCAATTTATTAGTCATAACTCATTATTCATGATTTAATTTATTACCATGAGAAAAAAAGTTTTTTTTTTTTTGGTGCAAAATTGTCTCAGTTATATGGCTGTTTCCTGAATCATGAAGACTTTCCCATGGTACAACAGGACGTGTCCCAAAGTACAGTAGGATGTTGTACTTTGGGACAGTTTGGAACTCGTACTTTAAATGGCTGGCAATGTGGCAATATATTATTTTCAAACTGTATGAATTAAAAAATATATATATTGCATAGACATATGTTGGCGTATTTGAATGTGACTTAAATTTTGAATTTGATTTAAATAATTGACGTTAAAAATTGAAATATGAAAATTGTCCCAAGGTACAACACTCTCCCCTATAGGTTTCATTAACAAAACTAAAGTTTTTATATGGGGTACTGAACATTTAACAAAATATTGTAACAAAAAAAAAACCATTGGAATTTTTGTAAAACAAATTTCAGAACGCAAAACTTAGTGCTAGAAATTTCGAAATTTTCAATTTTTCCCGGGTAGAAATAAACTTTTTCGGAAAAAAAACGGAAAAAAAAACTTTTTTCCCCAAAAATTTCCATTTTCTTTCTTCCTACCGTTACCATCTCCAATCACAACACAGAAAAATGTACTGCAATGAAATGTTTTTTTAGGATTCGAGATATTATTCAAAATTAGATTTCAGTTTTGCGGTGTATTTTTTTTCTCTTTTTTTACTGAACAGTTTTAAGTAAAATACATTATAATATTAAAAAGACGTTTTTTGTCAATTTTAAACAAAATTTGACAATTTAATATTTGAAACAAAACTACATGTTCTCATACGATTTTTTTTTTCTAGGACTTGAACTCCTCACTAGGTAACTTCGTATAACAAATTAAAATATAGATCATAGTATTATAATATAATTAATTAAATGATAACATGTTTTTTTTTTTTTTTTTTTTACTTTTAATCTTTCCCTTTCGAAATTCCAACACTTTTTCACATTACAAAATACTATTAAACAACTTATAAGGGTCAGAGAAGTTGATGATTGTTCCGAAAGTTTACAAATGAATTTATCTTGAGCACATAAGATGCATTTTAAACAAACAAAGAAAAGACTAAATTAATCTAAAAATTAAAGTTTCGGTATAAAGTGGAAATGCTTCAAAATTACTTTGCAACCAGTAGTCGATACGCAAAGTTTGTATTAACTCTAGGCCGACAGAATTCTTTTTTTGTCCAAATGAATACGCTAAATACGACAGAATAGGAAAAAGCTTCTTCTATTTCCCTCTTTATTTGTAATAAGGAAATGTCAAATTAGGTTCCTCAATGAAACATTTTTTTGAAGAATTTATTTTGAAGAGCTTTTGGCAAATTTAATGGGCGGATGGGGAGGGTACCCCGTCATTGGAATAAGAAAAGAATTATGAGTTTCGGAGCAACTTCACTTTTATTTTCTCACCACGATTTGAACTTTGAGAATGTTCAAAAAGTATCCAATACAAACAAGACGTTCCTCTATAGTCTATAACGAAACAGAACTATTCAAATTTCTTTATGTATTTTCTCCCAAACTTCTATTTTCTATTATCTGTCTTTTTTCACTTAAAAAGTATTTCAAAACGAAACGATCACTGTTAAACTTAATTCCTACCAAATTGAGCTGAGTTTAGAAAATTTAAATCATTTCCGCAAGACCATAAAATTTACCGCGCTGTCTTTCTTAGCTTTCTTCTTAACCGTTCATACAAAACGCAAATAAAAGATTAAAAGATGAAATATGGGCATGAGATGTTCCAGAGAAGGCTATCTGATTGCCCGTTCGCGTTTGCTGAAGGAAAGGAGTGTTAAATAACAACGCCCAAGTTATGAAAGCACCACCATAACTTGTTAACAGCCTCTGCCCAACTTAAAAGTGCGAGTGAAAGCATAGGTTGCTGTTTCTTTTTTTTTTTATTATTTCGTGTCAAACAAGCTTTTAAAGCTATAATAAATAAATAAATACCTTTGTACTAAAAAGAACAAGATAATTTTAAAACGTACACAAATCTGAAAGAAAATTACAGACCCGTGTTTCGGGGTAAAACGAACTCCTTTCAATGCAAAAGAAGTGAGCTAATGGATGAAAAAACATCTGGCATTGACTTTTGTCGGAAGTCTTTTCATCCATTTTCTCACTTCCTTTGCATTGAAGAAGGGACTTCTTGTAACTCCGAAACACGTGTCTAACTTCTTTTTCTCTCAAATGTGTGCATTTCATATGTTGCTTAACTATATTTTATATTTAAAACTATCTCTGAAGAGAAATTGCGGAAAACGTAGGAAACACTAATAACAACTTGATAAACAGTTTAAATTAAGGTTTAAAACAACTCGAGTGATCAGTAATGAAATATTTCGTTTTAATCAATTTATTAAAATGTTAAATTATTAAACCAGTTGAATTGATTTCCAATACGTATTTCTGGAAAAGTTAAACCATATTTTCATGATTTTTTTTTTCAAGCCCATCTCCTCCCCATCCTTTTAACTCCAAGCTTGAGAACCTTACTGACTTTTAAACCCGGCGTTGTGTCTTTCTCAGGGATGCCCACCTGGAGGGGGGGGGAGCGGGGGGTCAGAGCGCAGGCTGCGCCATTGAAGTTTTTAGGGGGGTGTCTTGAGGGGTACCTTTTTTCTTTTTTTTGGAGGGAGGCCTCTTGCTTTTCAGGGGGGCGCTTTGCGATATTTAGGGGGCGGGGTGTGCGCTCTTGCTCTTAGGGGAATGGCATCCCTGTCTTTATCCCTTGTCCAGTAAGTTTTATTCTTACAATAAAAGCATGTTCTATATCTGATCATCATTTATGGCTAGATATTCCCTAATTATATCAACCTATACGTTAGGGAGCCTCTCAGATCAAGGAATATAATCAACAATTCTCTTTTTTCTCCTTTGCTGGCAAACATCAATTAATTCAGGAGTTCCCAAGGTGGGTGCCGCAAATCGAAAAAGTTTGAGAACCCCTAAAATAATTGATCACTTTATTAAAAGAAGACAAAAATTTTTAAAAAAAATGCGTAAATGGAAGTCCTCGCCAATATTTGTAACTCGTGTGACTTTACTCAAAAAGTACATGCTATTGACGGTCAAATGTGTCGATTAATGAAGTTGGAATCAAACTAATTATTAAAATAAGCGTGTGCTCACAAAAAAAAAAAAAAAAAAAAAGTTAAGAATTAATATTTTTCCGATTGCAGAAAGACACTTTCTTAAAAACTAGCCTTGTCGCAGAATAGAAGTAGATAGCAGAAAACCATAACATTCTCGACATCACTCGGAAACAGCGACGCCCCGAACTAAAACTTTTGGGAGGGCGAAAATTCTCAATTTTCCGAATGGAACTTTAAATTTTGCCGAATGATAAATTACGTGTATGTGCAGTGAGTACATCAAATGAAAAGGGACATTCGGGCATTAATTTTGCAATTATGCCCCCAAATCACTCGAAAAGTCAGACAATATTTGCAGAATAAGGGAATTTTTGGAAGGTCAAAGCGATCTCCCGTGACCTCCCATCGCCCCTGCTAGGAATATCCTCCCATCGACAATATGGCCAAAAAATGAAATTCCGAAGCATTTTGGACTCGCATTAATTGGCAAACATTTTCAAGAAACTAAGGTTTTTCGAGCACAATCGCGGAAAGAGGCTAAATAAATGCAATGAATGCCATCTTTTCCTGGAACGGAGAATCCCTACTACGCAAATAGCAGCAGTTCCGACAACAATCCGACAGACGCTCCCTCTCTCGCGAGAAGTCCACACCCACAATCCGACCAACCACAATAGAGAATCGACCACAAACCATAAACACAGATCGCTTCTTCTGAAACGGGCTTCTTTCTGTGTGCGTTTCTTTATCGCAGGAAAAACCGATTATTCCTCTCACCAAGACATGTAAATGAAAAGTAAAGAGAATTACGATACATTCATGTGCACATATCGATGAACTTAAAAAGTTCTTCGAGTGGTGAGAAACAACTCCTGTGTGTTTCCTCGAAGTTTTAACAAATGAATACAAGATTAATATTTAGTAATATGGGAGGGGGTAAAACTTACCGTCACCTCCACTTCCTGTCCAGGGAATGTATCATCCTGTTCAGACATGTTGTATCTTTATCTTCTTTGGTACCACGGAAAAAAATTAAGAGGGGCGTAAAAATAATAGTAATTCGATGAAGAATCAAAAGTGACTTTTTACTGGGAAATAAAAATAAATCGAATGGAACGAACACACGCAAAAAACGACGATAATAATCACACTCCTAGCGCTCCGCTTTTCATCAGAGACACAGTCGATTTTCTGCCCGACACCAGCGCAATCAACAACAGGGTTGCCAAGCTCAGAAGTTTGGCGCCAGCGGACGGCGCCAAAGTCACTTATTTCCTCAAATAATTTTGCTCAGGCGATTAGTAAATCAATACGCTTAAAAATAAATTTTCTATCCGAAGCTCTGGATAAATTGCTTCTAAAATTGATTTCAGATGAAAAATGCATACTCATCTTGCTATTTATTTACCAAATGTACTGTAGCTGTAATTTTGATTTATTCGGTGAGGAGAAAAAAATACGAATCTTTCGAATATTTGTTGAAGAAAAAAGTTATTAATAACAATAGAAATCTATACAATATTTCTTTAATAACGTCAATACTTTTTATATACATCAATATTTCTTTACATTTCTTTAAGTAAAATGAGTTTCGCTATTTCTGCCATACAAAAAAGGAAGAAAAGAAAAGTCATATGAGTAAAAGAGAGACTTTTAAAATTGTTCTTTCACAAAATTGTATCATCAAAATATTTGATGAAATCGGGGCTGAATTTCTACCAAAAGAAAATAAAGGAGCCCTATGGTCCCTACTACTTATTTCGCTTCAACATCCCCAATTTCACCTAAAATATAAAAATTTTCATAAAATTTAGAAGAAGTGTAGGAACTAAGCCCCCGTGAGCTCTTATGAAAACTTAGCCCTGGATGAAGTATTTATACAGGATGTAATCCACGTATGATAACTTATACTTTAATAATAAGCTTAATGCAGAAAATATATAAGTTTTGCTGGTAATGACGAGTAAACTAATGGTGATAGTCTTATTTTCTTGACAATTCATCTTTTTATGTGAAAAGAGTATTAATTATATTACAGTAGAAAATTTCAAAATCTAGAGCTATTTAAAACTGCAGTTTGTAAATTGTGTGTGAAATTTTAAGAAAATTCATCGGGTTTATTTTTAATCGACAGCTTTGATGCTTCTTTTCTTGACGTATGTTCTTTCACTATCGTAACATTAATTTTATATAACTTCATCTATTCTTCGCCAAATGTATTTAAGCACATCTTTTCTTTTTAACTATAGTTATTTCTTCAATTAAACATTTTTTCCTCAAACTGTATCGATAATTTTTCAATAATTATCTGACGTAATAGCTGCTAAAAATAGTTATGTCAAATGTTTTGTTTCAAGTTTTGCGATAAAATTTTACTTTACAAGTTTTTTTTCCTTCAAAAACTTTTTAAAACTTTCCTGATGGTTCTTTTTTTTTTAATTTCATTCATAATTTATGTTCTAATGTTGTAATAGCTATTGTTGTATAAAATTTTAGAAAGAAAATTAATGAACCTCACAATAAATGTTTCGCTCTTGTTTACCTGTGTTTTTTATTCATGTGTCTTTTAATAATTATTTATTTATTCATTTCATTTTATTGCAATAACGAAGTGTAGGGGAAGGAGGGATACTTGTGTGAACAAGAGTGTCCCTCTTTCCTTTTCTTTATTTCTCCTTTTCTTTATTTTTCAAACAATATTATCAATTTCTCAGAGAAAACGAATCCCACGATTGAGTAGTCTTTTCTTAGTGTCATGGAATTTTTTGAGACATTTGAAAAAAATATTTCTTAACTGTATGGTATTTTTGAAAAATGACTTCCACTGTGGGGGCACATATGAATACACACACACAAAAAAAAAAAAAAAAAAAAAAAAAAAAAAAAAAAACATTGCAAGCATCATAGTTCAACAAAAAACTCTTCAATACGAAACATATATATTCACCAATTAACGTTGAAGGATTTGCAACGTATACTATGTAAGAAAATAAATACCTTTGTGCCGAGGGTTAGCAGAAAAGCATCATCGTTTTATAGCACAAATATACAGATCTATCTGTATATTTGTTTAACACAAATGTTAATTATTTCTTGTTATCTACTATGTAAGTTTGAATTGATCAGTAATTGTGTCATCAAGAGAAATTATTTTTTTCCCATATAACTCTGCTCACTGTCAAACTTTAAAGTTTTGTATCATGTTCTGATCACTGGATAGACAAGAAAAAAACTTTTTATTCAACGTAGTACAAAGAATATTTTATCACATAAAGATAATTCTTGTTATGGATTGCTTTTACACTTTAGGGGAGGAGTGTGTACAGTGAGATACGAAAGTTCAATTACATTTTTCATCATTAAAAAACACAAAAATCAAATTATTTCAAATGGTACAATATCTGTCACCGTAATAGGTATTACAAAAATGTCTGGAAAAAACTACGAATTCATCAAAACAAAAAAAAAAAAATAAATAAATAAATAAATAAATAAAAACCAAATGCAATTTTGTCTCATTCTTTCCAGGGAAAGTGGGAACAGTGAGACACATATGCTTGAATTATCAAACTTTGAACGAATCTAAATTTACCTGTAAAAATATGGAAAATATTACTATAGTACCACAGCTTCCTTCTTGTCGACGAAAGTACGAAATGGAAATGGTTATGTGATAGTGTAGCAGTAATAGTCATAACTCTATTCAAGAATCCTTATTTTGTTGATGCAGGGATTTCAAACTTATTTTATCATTATTTGCATAATAATGTAGCAAATAGTAATATAACTAAGTTTATCTCAATGTATAATTTCTCTATTTTTAGTGTAAAAGTGCCATAGGAGCAGTGAGCAAGGAATTAATAATTCCTCACTGTTCTTGTCTCACTATTCCCTCATGGCAAAATATGAAATCAATGGCTGCCATTCTCAGACAACGAAAATTAACAATATCACTCTACTGCCAAAATCAACGTTAGTAAATAAACTAAAGTAAGATTAATAACACCAGTCTCTAAAATTTATCTAACATTTTAAAAGCAGTGCAACAAACAATGGAGATATTTTACTTCTATAGATTCAAACTATGACGACATACTGTTTTTCTTACATGATACTTGAAACATGATACTTTAATCTATAAAGTTGTTCACAGTATGTAGACCTGACTTTTCAAAAGTTTTACCAAAAGCTGGAAATATCCAAACAGAAGATATATTGCTGTTGTCCCACTGTTCTCCCAGTCTAACTGTACCCACTTCTCCCTATGAAAAGTAAGATAATGTATTTTAAAATGATTTTAATCTAATTATTAACTGATTTAAAACTGATTTAAAATGATTTTTAACTAATTGAAAATATTTTGTGTCTGTTAGTTATTTCCTGTAAGTATTTTTAACACTAAATGTTTGACCAACTATCAAAAAAAAAAAAAAAAAAAAAAAAGACAGAAGGAAAAATAAAAAGACAGAAAAAGAAAAAGAAATAATAACAATAATAAAAATGAAATGTAATCAAAATAAATAAATACCTAATGTAAATAATTATTAAAAATGCATTTACAAGTTATAAAAAGAAAAACAATATTGATTAATCTATACTAATATTATAAAGAGAGAGGGCGGATTTTTGTGTGTTTATATGTTCGAGGTAATCTCCGGAAACACTGCACTTATTTAAAAAATTCCTTCACTATATGGAAGGTGCTTTCTTGCTGAGTGACAAAGGCTATATTTTAAAAAAATCCGATAAATAGTTCTTTTTTTATTCTAAGGCCCATTTTTCACATAAATTCCCGAATATGGGAGTGAAAAATTACTTGCCCTTTTAGTATTATATATCGTTGAAAAGGGTAGAACTTTCCGCGTTCTACACAGTTTGTTTCAATGCTCTAACTTAATTACGGCGGGAGTAATTTGCGTTTTTAGCTCGAACTTTTTTAGGCTTGCCTGAAAATTTAGGCATTACTTTCTTCATTAAATCTATCAATAAAAAGTGAAGGAATTGTCCCAGTTTTCTTGACACCAATGGAAAAAGCGACATTTTCTACTCCAGATATCTCTCGACCTATGGTCGAAAAACATAGCTTCTATCTTCAAAAGAAAAAAGTTACAAGCGTTTTTAAATCAAATTTGAAAACTGTCATTTTGATTCAGGTTGTCAACCATTTTATTTTCGCGTTTCCACGGTTACGCTTTTTTAATCCATTGTTTATTTCCTTATTTCGCATTTAATTTCTTAAACTTATTTTTAAGCTTTTTAACCGACTTCAAAAAGGAGGCGGTTATCAGTTCATACCGTATGTATGTTTTTTTTTGTTTGTTTGTCCACTCATAGCGTCTCACCTAGTGAACCGATTTTGATGATTCTTTTTTTAATGGATAGGGGATGGCTCAACTTAGGTCCCATTACTTTGTTTGACCGTATTTGTTCTTGAGAAAAAAAGTTATGGGCAAAAAACAGTAAATTTTATGCAATTTCCCTATTAAATGATTAAAATGATATTGTAGCGAAGTTCGCATTTGTCATCCATGGATAACGGTGGCTCAGTGGTAGAATTCTCGCCTCCCACACGAGCGACTCGGGTTCAAATCCCGACTAGGACACAGTGAATTTTACTAAAATTTCGTTTATACTGTTTCCCGTATTTTCTCGAATGTTCTATTAATTTCTGTATCTTTCCAAGTCTGGAAATTTCCAGCACTTTCTCAAGTTGTATATAAGGAGATGTAACGTTCATTCGTGGTTCTGAATAAAGATCTCGAGTTGAGACTAACGAGTATTCGCTTCATTTGGCTTTCACATTGTCTTCGCTATCTTCATCTACGCGACAATATGAAACTCATTGTTATAAAAGTTCTGTGCCATATAACAGTAACATTAATAGTAATTGTAATGATAATTTTGAATAAAGGCTTTTCTAAAGCAATACAGTGATATAGAGCCGAACTTCTTACAAGGTAACTTCTTACTTTTACTGAAATATCTACATTTACACTAAAAAGAATGAAATAAAAAAATTTTGAAAAAAAAAAAAAATAGAACCGACTTCAAAATTGCTCTAAAAAGTGAAAAATAATTTTATTCTTTAAACACCATCGATAATACTTTTAAACATAATTTTTGAAGTTGGCGCAAAAACAAAAAGTAAAATCCAGTGTAACCATGCTTCGTTCATATTTTTATCAAAAAATCATCCAAAGTTAGGAACGAAACATTTATATCGTTACTCAAATATGCATGTGGTAGTGAAGAAACTGGACCTGGTTAAATTTATACTTGTAGTTGAGTTATGGCTGTGAATGATTTTATCGATCGTTTTTGCGCCAACTTCAAAAATTATGTTTAAAAGTATTATCGATGGTGTTTAAAGAATAAAATTATTTTTCACTTTTTAAAGCAATTTTGAAGTCGGTTCTATTTTTTTTTCAAAATTTTTTTATTTTTAAACTATTTCTTAAACTTATTTAATTTCTTAAACTTTATTTCGTTTTTCCATGGCTACGCTTTTAAAATCCATCTTTCGCATTTTAATTTCTTAAAAGTATTTTAATATCTGTCGTCATTGTTTGAAAGGGTAATTTTGCACGGTTTCTTTTTTTTTCTTTTATTTAAGCCTGATTGTTGAATATATGTCACTTGACACAATTTTTATTCTCAAGGTAGACCGGGAAAAGCCGAGCAACGCAGCTCTTAATATATAAAGATTTGAAAGCTACTGTTAATGTGATTTTATACTTTTTTGTTTGTTTGGCGTAACATTTATTATTGCCAAAGAAAAAACATCCGCTTCACTCGCAAAAGGGCTGGGTTTCGGTAGCGTGATCGCTTGGCGCGTTAGGCGCTGAGCAGGTTCTGTCCAGGATTATTGCTTTAAAGCAACCGTAAATGTAATTCATTGTTTTGGCGATTGTTTTGAAAGAAGACAAACTTTTGATTTGTTTTTATCCTAGTGAAATGTACGACATTTTTTTTTTTTTTTTTTTTTTCTGAGATGATTTTTGAATATTCCACTAGATGTTTTTTGTTAGACGGATGGATTATGAAAGCGTGGTTTCTGGGTGAGTTAGGCGATAAAAAATAGAATTGCGGAACTATTTTTACAATTGAAAGACATTATTTGATGTCTTTTTTTGTTTATTTGGCGAAATATTTTAAATTGCAGTAAAAACCGCTTCACTCGCTAAATAGAGTTGTAAAGCAGCTGTAAATCTAATTTAATGATTACACGACTGCAGTCCTCGGCTGGAAATGACTAAGCTGGCGGTATATTTCATATATTTCTGCTTTAGCTCTGGTTAATGGGCGGTAATTTACTGAATATACCATACTTTGCCTTCAATCTTCGAATTGAACCGAACTATTGCTTCGGTCACTCGTCTGGTCGAATGCCTGACATAACGTAAATGTTTGTCCAGCCTGCTCAGAAAACTGGACGTTATGTCCTAGCTGTCCAAAAATGTGGACGTTCTGTCCTTGGACCTTTTGTACGTCAGACATTGTGTCCGTTGGACGTTATGTCCGTTGGACGTTATGTCCGTCGGACGTTTTGTCCCTCGGATGTTTTGTCCGTTAAACGTTTTGGTCATGGATGTTATGTCCGTGGACGTTATGGATCTGGACGTTGTGTCCGGTTCCCCGTCTGGTCTGTGCTAATTCTATGTTAGCTATCAGTTTGTTTAGCACTCTTGGCTTCCTTAAGAGGTTTTCCATCTCCAACTCAGTTACTTTCCTATGCCGGGCTGATGAGTGCTAATAAGCACGAAACTGCAGTCCTCGGCTGGAAATGACTGAGCTGGCGGTATATTTCATGTATTTCTGCTTTAGCCCTGGCTGATGGGCAGTAGTTTACTGAATATTTTGCTTGAAGTTATCTTACTAGGCTCATATGTACCCCCTTTCTCCTACGTAACAATCACTGTTACTTAAAATCGGTTTAAATGAGGTATCTTCAAGAAAACTTGAGGAATTGATGAAAATTGCGAATGCAGCTCCGGAGTTGGTTGGGGGTAGTGCCCCTCGGTAAAAGAAAAACTTGTTTTTTTTTTTTTTGTTTTTTTAAGCACGCTTTTTTAAGCAAAAGGTGTAAAAAAAGGGGGGGGGAATTAAAAAAAAAACATTTTTTTTAACCTTTTTTTTCAACAAAAGGTGTAAAAAAAGAGGAAAATAAAAAATGCATTATTCACGTAAAAATTGTTTAATTTTTTTTCCGAAGCGTCGATAAACACTTTAGGAAATTACGATCCACGGGCAAATCAACAAAAGAGACCACACGTTAGTCATCACAAAACCGTAACTACATAATCGCGAGAAGAAGAAGGAAAAAAAATGGAAGAAAAGAAAACTGGAATACTGGAAGCACGGTCACAAAAATAGAGGGAGAGGTTTACAGCGGTCTTTGATCGCGTTTCAGGGTCTCGCTACGTGAGCGGTCGCACGGATCTCCATGCATTCATTGACCGTCACGAAAGCAAAGCAAAATGTGAGTCATTGCAGTGACCATTTTTTTTTCTCTATTCTGCTGTTCCCGACTTTTTCAGGTGTTTTGTCGTGCGCGTTTGTGTTTGAAAATTCGTAGACTCGGCGAGTTTTTTAAATAAGGGATATTTTCTTTTAAAATGAGAAATACAAAACTAAAATAGATGTATCGTTCATTTTAAAAAATTGCGGAGGAAAACAGCGATTTGGTTGTCTGCGATCTGTAACTTGGTTTAACTAACTTTCGAGACAAAAAAATAATCTGAGGCTTTGTCCATCACGTTAGTTTTTTTAAGTTACACAGGGATCGAAGCGACCTTTATTCACAAAATATAGGACGAAAAAAAATACGATAACACCAATCATTAAATTTTGCGAACGCAATAGTATTTAAATTAAAAAAAAATAATAATAAGGATTGTCTGTCGTAAATACAACGACAGAAGTGAAATTTTTATTATTTATTTATTTATTTATTTATTTTACATTCTGAATTGTTACTTCACCCGCACGTTTTCTCTCATGCCACGCTCTTGTTTTTTCTGCTCCTGACTTAAAGGCATATTCACAACAAAATTGTATATTTTAGTGAAGAAAATAGATTATAAATAACGAGGAAACTAAACAATATACAAATCTGCTTTTTGGTTGTTGCCGAAAACAATGGAAAATAATACTAATTATAAAGTTAGTTTTGTTCACAAAAGCTGACAAACTGATTTCAAGGCAACTTAAGCAATGTGGATTACGCTTTTTAACTGATGACTTGAATCAAAGAAACCAGCATTATTTGAAAAGTTTAAATACACAAATATATGCTTGCTTAAACTCAGCCTTGAAATTAATTTGTTGAGTTTAAGAAAATTAACTTTATAATTATTGCTATTTTTCATTGATTTTGGCAACAGTTAAAAAACAACTCCGTCACACAAAAAGTTTGCCGAGCAGAATTTCAAAGCCCTCGAATAAAAAGTTTCCCTTAAAAAATATTAGAAAAAAAAAAAAACTTTGTGCAGCTGATGAACACGGAAGTTCAAGAGGGACCGCACGACACATTTAACATCCTATATCATTGCCAAACAATACGTATTTTGTCATTGTTTTTGTGACCACATTGTTGCACTGAAGCATCATTTCGTGTTCTTTTTACCGTTTGAAGGGTTTTCGAAAAATACAGAAGCAAAATTCATTTGTTCGAAAGTTTACATACCACAAATGTATTATGCTTCTTTTTTGCTGTATTGCATCTTGCTACATATGTATTTACATCTTATGGCCTTGCAACGGTTTCTTCACTTTTTGCTTGCTCCCCTAATTAGTTTGAGAGTGTAATATAAGTTTTATAATATGCTTCAACTAAGTGATATAGTTTGTGGTTGTTTTTTTTTTTTTTTTTTCATAGCATGAACAATGGACATCTCCTAGGCATATTTTTCGAGAATGAAATTCTTTTTTTAAGGTAGATAATATACGAAACAGCGAAGACCATACTAGTGATTGATTTTATAAAAATGTTTTCTTTCCAAGGTTGACATGGAAGGTGGTACGGAAAGAAAATCGTGTACTACTACAGTGAAACCTGTGTAAGTTGACCACTTGCGGTGAACTACTTTAGTGGTCAACTTTAACAGTTGGTCAACTTACAGAGGTTCATTCATACGATAAGGGCTAATTCCGTACCTGAAAAAAGCGGTCAACTTAGACAGGTGGTTAACTTTCAAGGCTTGTCAACTGGTCAGGTTTTACTGTATTTTGAATTTTAATATGTTTGATGATATTTTTATTCAATGAGTTTTTTTAAAAAACACACCTTCAAGTCTGATATTATTCCCCCCAAACCTAAGAATCCACCACTGATATTACTATTATTTCTACCAAATTTATTGAATTCAAAAATGAACATAACGCTAGCAATGTCGAATAGGGGAGCGTGTTGTACCTTAGGACACTTTTTATATTTAAATTTTTAACGTCAGTTATTTAAATCAAATTTGAAATCTAAAAATCACATTAAAATACACAATATACTTCTCTACAATATACAATTTTTAATTCAGACAGTTTGAGAATAAAATATAACCAGCCATTTAAAGTAAGAGTTACAAATTGTCCCGAGGTACAACTTCCAATTGCACCTTGGAACACATCTTGTTACACTATGGGAACCCTTCGTAATTCAGGAAACAGTCATATACTTAAACCAATTTTGCACCAAAAAACAAAACAAAATATTTTTTCCGTGGTAATGAATTAAATCATGAAAAATCAATAATGAATCATACATAATGAATAATTACCTAACATTAAACGTGTTTAAAAGACTACATCAGATTAGAATAATTTTCTATGTTCCTAAACATATCTTGATTATAAAGAATCATGCATTTGTTGCAGCTTGAGACGTGTTATAAGGTACAATATGCTTGACTGTCTCGAAGTACAATTACCACATTGTTTAAGAAAAATCAAAATATTGGTCAATCTAGATGCATTATCATTATTTTCTCATAAGCAAAATATTTAAAGTACTTCTCTTTTATAACAAAACTAGCTGTACCCGACGCGCGTTGCTACGCCAACAAAAAAATACATCATTATACTGATTTTCATGACAATCGGTTGAACGGGGCAGAAGTTGCTACTCTGCAGTGGCACCTGGTGGCGAGTGGCTTCAATGAGCATATTATGCACCTTCTCCGTGGAAAAATACATATATATTGCAATTTTCATAATAATCGGTCCAGGTATCAAGTGAAGCCGTGACTATACTCAAATTTTGTACTCACGCAGTTTGCAAGATCAATCAATCGCTAAAAATATCAAATAGAAAAAGTTTTAAATGCCCCCGTTGCATGAAAAGCCATAAAACAATAAAGAAAGAATTTATTTGTTCAAACTCAAGAAAAATGGCAACAGCTAACTTCTTATCAATGAGATCTTTCACGCGAATTAATTTCTGCAGCCGATAATTTTATTCGTATTTATCCAATGGATTGTGACTTAAATTGAAATAAAAAACTAACTATCGATCGGATTTTTTTCGAACTGGTCTATAAACATTCCCAGTACCAAAAATAACAAACGGTGAAAGTTTCAGCCAAATCTGCCGGGTAGTTTTTGAGTTCATGGATGGCATACAGACAAACATTCATTTATATATATATATATAGATAGATAAAATTCAGTTGACTAGTTTTACAAAGACAAACAAGAAGTTCTGTCTAGAACTAGACGAGCCTACTTTCCCGTATACCCATACTACTTTCTAGTACCTGATCAATATTCTCAAAAATAGCTAAAATCGCAAATTTTTTCAAACATATTTTTTTTAATATTTTAAGCTGATTTCTAGGAATAAAATATTCCTTATTTTTCTTTAAAAAAACGAACAAATAAAATAGCAGCACCTTTAAACAAAGCAGCTAATACACTTCTTTCCATTAAAAAAAAAATCTTTAACAACTTTCAAAACGAAAAAAATAATAATAATAAGTTCCATAGACTAATAATAAGAGTAGACCGAGCTTTTTCATTCTTGCTGATGAAGAAAATTGGTTCATAGATGTATCACGTGACTAGTGGAAAGGCTTGGCGAAGATTTTGGCAGCATGGTTGCTAGATGGCAGCATTATCTATAGTTTGACACTCGACATGTATTTTAAGACGATGTATTTTCATTAAAAAAAAAATTTTCCAAGTGCAGAGATTGAACAGTTTTTTTTTTTTTAGTTATGCATTATTTTGACACTAGTAATAGTTTTTGGTCACAGTTTTCAGTAACTTTTATTTCATTCGGAACTACTACGTCAGCGTTGGCGTAAACGTAATGGCGTAAACGTTTTGCGTTAACGCAAAAATGTACTAATCGGTATCTTAAATTGAAATTGTAGGTAAAAATCTTACCGTTTGCCGATTCTTTTTGTGCGCTTGAATATTTAATTGCTTAGAGAGTTATTGAAATTGACTAAAGAAAATGCACAATACTTTCTAAACGAAAAACTCACTATATTAACAAAATATTTACAACTTAGAATAACAAATTTACAAATCGGACTCCATAAAAGATCATTCTTCCGTGTTCCATCAATTTTTATTTATTTTATTTCGATCGTCTGCTACGATCAACGCCCGCTGTTGCTAGGGTATCCACTAGTCACATGGTTTGGTTTATAAGCAGCAAAAGGGTTGCCATAGCTCGGTCTATTCTTATTATTAGTCTATGATAAGTTCATTAAAATAAATACATCATGTAAAAAATATCGTTTCTTTTTCCCCTGTTGCCAAAAATAATTTTTTAAACGAATTAATGCACTTACCAAAATAAATAAAAACAATAAAATGTCAACTTAAGGAAATAATTTTCATTGTCAAAAAAAAAAAAAAAATCGTCTGCGCATATTTTTAACATAAATGACTTCGAGTTTATTCGCCGAAAACTGAATACCTAAATTAAAACTTTAGCGTGAAAATAAAAACAAGTTATATCAACAATAATTATTTCACAGTTAAAACCACAGCAGCGGAGTCGGAGTCCGAGTCAATCTCATTTTGGGATAAAAGAGTCGGAGTCGAATATCCAAGAATCGGAGTCAGTCATTTGTCCTCCGTGTATAAATGTTTGCCAAAGCTACGAAGTCAGAGTCGAAGTCGGGGAGTCGGAGTCCGATTAATTGTCGGGCACAGGGGCCTTACAATGATTATATCTAGAAGGGAGTCGTTAACAAGAACCTGGTCAGAAAACCAGTTTTTCGTCGTGCGTGACGTCACTTTCCGTAAGGCACCATTTCTCCCTACCATGAAGCTATCCTAAACGTCTTGCTGCCGACTTTAGCTGCCGAGAAGGAGCATTCTCGTTTTCACCCGGGTGGCAGGGGCCCTACAACGTAAGTAACGTTCCATTCTGGTGACGACGTTTTCTCCCTCACGTAAAGCGAGAACAACCGAGAAAATAGTCGGTTCCTCCCATTTGCTCTTACCATCATTGTATCGAGTGAGTATTTTGTCTCGTTTTCCAGCGTTCCGAGAACTACTCGTGAAGCGGGAAAAGAATCGCTTCAGTCAGACTAAGGTTCTTTTTTCCTACGGCAAAAGAGGCTTGCCTCTCCGTTTCCCACGGCATTTGCGGTTTCCCGTACTTATTGAGTTTTTTCGTCCACAGCAACGGGGATCCGCAACTTTCAATTCCACGGCGTTTCAGGATCCGAGGAGTTATCTCATGGCCAAACAAATTGGCAGATACATTTCTTGATATGTCATAACCAACTTTTTTTTTCTTTTGTGTTTACGCATTTTATTAATTTTATTTTTGGCTTATTTTTTTCTTTTAAAAATTTTCTTTTAATTCTATCTTATGTTATAAACAGGCTCTAAATTAAGTTCTTTTCTGAGTGGTGGGAGCTATTCAGGCTACTGTTATAGCCTTTACTCCCATCTACTCAATCAGGGATTTTCAAAAGGATAGAGTGAAATATATTTAAAAGAAAAAAAAAATTAATGCAAATTTGAAGAATAATAGATAAATAATATAGCTGGGGAAGTCAAAAACGATCGTTTTGAATTGACTACAATGCCCTTTCTCATTACTTCTAATGAAATAACAGTGGTCCAGCAAATAAATTTTGCTAGAATAATGTATAACTTATAACTTAACATGAAAAGTGCTGTGGGTTTTAAACTTTATTTCTTTAAATTAATTAAATGGAAAGTGTTTCGCGTTGATTTTGTACTGAGGTTACAACAAAACAATGTGTAAACATAATGCGGGAAAATAACTGAATTCAATTTGATTCGAAAAATAAAGATTGATATTTTATGAAATGTAAAATTAAAAGATATTTGATTGGTGAAAAATTTCTAAGGATCTTGAGGTCCTATTAACCAAAGTCTACTGACCAAATGTCATACCCTACTATTTATTAAGACAAAATTATATGTACAAAAATAAAGGGGGGGGGGATTGTAAAAATATTCTCGGTTATTAGAAAACGCCTACCTGTAGAGCAACGTTGCTTAACGTCGCAAAATTGAATCCAGCAACATGCATGTCAAAACTATCAAAACATGTAATTTAAAGGCAGAAACACCAATATGTAAACCAAGAAATGAGTCATTTCTCGCGATCGAAATTGCTTAAAAGTGTATCTATTTGCCCTCATCATAATTAATGTTTATTTAAAAACATCCATATTCGGGGAATGAGCCTAATAAAAATATGTTCGTAACACTCTATAACGAAAATATGGTCATAATATTTTGAAACCGAAGATATTTAATTTAAATTACTAACCGATTTAAACAATGCGTCAGTGTTTAATGAAAACCATGTTCCTATAATAATGTTATTATTATTAAAAGTAACTTGGCTGCAATATTTCCTAGACTCCTCCTCTGGCAAAATTACAAGCATTGATTAGAAATCCTACAATTGCAAAATTTCCATCACTACGCAAGTGTAAACAGCCACCGCCATCTTGACTAGGAAGCACTTCTCACCTCCCGAGAAAGCGAACTCACCACCTGGGGCCTTACAATGATTATATCTAGAAGGGAGTCGTTAACGAGAAACCGATCAGAAAACCAGTTTTTCGCCGTGCGTGACGTCACTTTCCGTGACGCACCATTTCTCCCTACCATGAAGCTATCCTAAACGTCTTGCTGCCGACTTTAGCTGCCGAGAAATACCATTCTCGTTTTCACCCGGTCGACAGGTGGTGAGTTGGCTTTCTCGGGAGGTGAGAAGTGCTTCCCAGTCAAGATGGCGGTGGCCAGAGAAGCGGTGTGACTGTTTACACTTGCGTAGTGATGGAAATTTTGCAATTGTGGGATTTAATGCTCGTAATTTTGCAAGAGGAGAAGTCTAGGAATTATTGCAGCCAAGTTACTTTTAATAATAGTAATATTATTATAGGAACATGGTTTTCATTAAACACTGACGCATTGTTTAAATCGGTTAAATCGGTTAGTAATTTAAATTAAAATATGTTCGGTTTCAAAATATTATGAACATATTTTCGTTATAGAGTGGTAGGAACATATTTTTCTTAGGTTCATTCCCCGAATATGGATGTTTTTAAATAAACATTAATTATGATGAGGGCAAATAGATACACTTTTTAACAATTTCGATCGCGAAAAATGACTCATTTCTTGGTTTACATATTGGTGTTTCTGCCTTTAAATTACATGTTTTGATAATTTTGACATGCATGTTGCTGGATTCAATTTTGCGACGTTAAGCAACGTTGCTCTACAGGTAGGCGTTTTCTAATAACTGAGGATATTTTTACAGTCCCCCCCTTCTTTATTTTTGTACATATAATTTTGTCTTAATAAATAGTAGGGTATGACATTTGGTCAGTAGACTTCGGTTAATAGGACCTCAAGATCCTCATAAATTTTTTACTATCAAATATCTTTTAATTTTACATTTCATAAAATATCAATCTTTATTTTTCGAATCAAATTGCATTCAGTTTTTTTCCCGCATTATGTTTACACATTGTTTTGTTGTAACCTCAGTACAAAATCAACGCGAAACACTTTCCATTCAATTAATTTAAAGAAATAAAGTTTAAAACCCACAGCACTTTTCATGTTAAGTTATAAGTTATACACTATTCTAGCAAAATTGATTTGCTGGACCACTGTTAGTTCATTAGAAGTAATGAGAAAAGGCATTGTAGTCAATTCAAAACGATCGTTTTTGAATTCCCCAGCTTTATTATTTATCTATTATTCTTCAAATTTGCATTAAATAATTTTTTTTTCTTTTAAATATATTTCACTCTGTCGATTTGAAAATCCCTGATTGAGTAGATGGGAGTAAAGGCTATAACAGTAGCCTGACTAGCTCCCACCACTCAGAAAAGAACTTAATTTAGAGCCTGTTTATAACATAAGATAGAATTAAAAGGAAATAAATGCATAATCATACAAAGAACACATAAACACAAGCAATGCAATAAAGTACGTCTAATTTTATAACGGAACCCAGGTATACTATATTACAAATATGCTACTTTATCCTAAATGGACTGCAGTAGAATTGAGTATAAAATTTTTTAGCCTTTTCTTAAACAAATTTCGATTATTAATGGTTTTTAAACAATTGGTGTGTCCACAATCTTGGTCCGTAAGAGTTAATGCCATTAAACAATGGATTTGTTTTTGCGTTAATAGGTATAATGTTTTCACGGTTTCTAGTGGGGTAATTATGGACCAAAAAATTCTGTCAAATGGTTCTTAAAAGCCCTTTGTTTTGCTTTTCAAAGATAATCAAGAGCGAGTCCATCGTTTATTTTTTCAAAAATATAACAATTGCTTAGGTTTTTTTTTTATTTTTTAAATTATTAAACAGATTCCACCTAAATATGTGGCGCATGAAAGTTCATGCCAAAAGAGAATTCTTTGGTGTAAACGAAGTTTAACAGTCACTAGTTTCAAACTAAAAGCAACCGTGCTTCGCAACTCTGCATTTCTAATTTTACGAAACATAACCGTAAGGGTGAGTCATTATCAACGATTTAGGGGGGGGGGAGATTATCTTAAAACTAGACCATTGTGAAATTTTATTCGCTTACTTACCGTGAAAAGATTTTGAAATCTGATGTATAATAAACAAAAGGCAAACAAAAAAGCACTTTGCATTTTAAAGTATTCTTTCGAAAGAATATTTTTAAAAGAAAAAAATAAGCCAAAAATAAAATTAATAAAATGCGTAAACACAAAAGAAAAAAAAAGTTGGTTATGACATATCAAGAAATGTATCTGCCAATTTGTTTGGCTATGAGATAACTCCTCGGATCCCGAAACGCCGTGGAATTAAAAGTTGCGGATCCCCGTTGCTGTGGACGAAAAAACTCAATAAGTACGGGAAACCGCAAATTTGCAAGCCTCTTTTGCCGTAGGAGAAAAGAACTCCAGTCTGACTGAAGCGATTCCTTTCCCGCGTCACGAGTAGTTCTCGGAACGCTGGAAAACGAGACAAAATACTCACTCGATACAATGGTGGTAAGAGCAAATGGGAGGAACCGACTATTTTCTCGGTTGTTCTCGCTTTTCGTGAGGGAGAAAACGTCGTCACCAGAATGGAACGTTACTTACGTTGTAGGGCCCCTGCCACCCGGGTGAAAACGAGAATGGTCCTTCTCGGCAGCTAAAGTCGGCAGCAAGACGTTTAGGATAGCTTCATGGTAGGGAGAAATGGTGCATCACGGCGGTGGCTGTTTACACTTGCGTTGTGATGGAAATTTTGCAATTGTGGGATTTCTAATGCTTGTAATTTTGCAAGAGGAGTCTAGGAAATATTGCAGCCAAGTTACTTTTAATAATAGTAACATTATTATAGGAACATGGTTTTCATTAAACACTGACTCATTGTTTAAATCGGTTAGTAATTTAAATTAAATATCTTCGGTTTCAAAATATTATGAACATGTTTTTCGTTATAAAGTGGTACGAACATATTTTTCTTAGGCTCATTCCCCGAATATGGATGTTTTTAAATGAACATTAATTATGATGAGGTCAAATAGATACATTTTTAACAATTTCGATCGCGAGAAATGACTCATTTCTTGGTTTACATATTGGTGTTTCTGCCTTTAAATTACATGTTTTGAAAGTTTTGATATGCATATTGCTGGATTCAATTTTGCGACGTTAAGCAACGTTGCTCTACAGATAGACGTTTTCTAATAACTGAGAATATTTTTACAATCCCCCCAAACCTTTATTTTTTGTACACATAATTTTGTCTTAAAAAATAGCAGGGTATGAATGTTGGTCATTTTAATAGAACCTCAAGATCCTTAGAAATTTTTCACCTACCAAATATCTTTTAATTTACATTTCATAAAATATCAAGCTTTATTTTTCGAATCAAACTGCATTCAGTTTTTTTTTCCGCAGTATGTTTACGCACTGTTTTGTTGTAACCTCAGTACAAAATCAACGCGAAACACTTTCCATGTAATTAATTAAAAGAAATAAAGTTTAAACCCCACAGCACTTTTCATGTTAAGTTATAAGTTATACACTATTCTAGCCAAATTGATTTGCTGGACCACTGTTTTTTCATTAGAAGTAATGAAAAAGGGCATTGTAGTCAATTCAAAACGATAGTTTTTGAATTCCCCAGCTTTATTATTAATCCATTATTCTTCAAATTTGCATTAAATAAAAAAAGTTTTTTTTTTCTTTTTTTTAAAAATATATTTCACCCTGTCTATTTGAAAATCTCTGATTGAGTAGATAGGAGTAAAGGCTATAACAGTAGCCTGACTAGCTCTCACCACTGAAAAAAGAACTTAATTTAAGGCCAGTTTATAACATAAGATAGAATAAACAAAAAATGAATGCATAATCATACAAAGAACACATAAACACAACACAAGTAATGCAATAAAGTACGTCTATTTTATAACGGAACCCAGGTACAAATATGCTACTTTATCCTAAATTGACTGCAATAGAATTGAGTATAAAATTGTTTAGCCTTTTCTTAAACAAATTTCGATTATTAATGGTTTTTTAAAAAATTGGGTAAGGTGTCCACAATCTTGGTCCGTAAGAGTTAATGCCATTAAACAATAGATGTTTTTGCGTTAATAGGTATAATGTTTTCACGGTTTCTAGTGGGGTCATTATGAACCAAATAAATTCTGTCAAATGGTTCTTAAAAGCCGTTTGTTTTGCTTTTGAAAGATAATCAAGAGCGAGTCCATCGTTTATTTTTTCAAAAAATATAACAATTGCTTAGTTTTTTTTTTTTTTAATTAATAAAGATTCCACCTTTCTCAAGGCTTTGTACAGAATCATGAAATCAAAACAAATATGTGGCGCATGAAAGTTCATGAAGAAAGAGAACTCTTTGGTGTAAACGAAAATTAACAGTCACTAGTTTCAAACTACAGCAACCGTGCTTCCCAAATCGGCATTTCTAATTATAAGAAACATAATCGTAAGGATGATACTACATTGACAATAATTTAGGGGTGGGGATAATCTTAAAACTAGACCATTGTCAAATTTTATTCGCTTACTTACCGTGAAAAAGTTTTGAAAACTGATGTATATTAAACAAAAGGCAAACAAAGAGGCACTTTGCATTTTAAAGTATTCTTTCGAAAAAATATTTTCAAACGAAAAAAATAAACCAAAAATAAAATTAATAAAATGCGTAAACACAAAAGAAAAAAAAAAGGTTGGTTATGACATATCAAGAAATGTATCTGCCAATTTGTTTGGCCATGAGATAACTCCTCGGATCCCGAAACGCCGTGGAATTAGAAGTTGCGGATCCCCGTTGCTGTGGACAAAAAAACTCAATTATTACGAGAAACCGCAAATGCCGTGGGAAACGGAGTTGCAAGCCTCTTTTGCCGTAGGAAAAAAGAACTCCAGTCCGACTGAAGAGATTCCTTTCCCGCGTCACGAGTAGTTCTCGGAACGCTGGAAACAGGGACAAAATACTCACTCGATACAATGGTGGTAAGAGCAAATGGGAGGAACCGACTATTTTCTCGGTTGTTCTCGGTTTTCGTGAGGGAGAAAACGTCGTCACCAGAATGGAACGTTACTTACGTTGTAGGGCCCCAGGAGTCAGAGTCGGAGTCAGGTGCCCCTAAATTCTCGGAGTCGGAGTCGGGAGTAGGTCGTCAAGAGTCAACCAAAGTTTGTTTGAAGTAAATCCGCCTTTAAGTTCGGAATCTATATTGACTTTCAGTTTCCCCTTAGGCGCTAATGTTAAGAGATTTGAACTGTTCAAAATTGAACGAAAACTTGTTCAAATCAAAAAGATATTTTCGATACATGTTTTTCATAAAAAGCTTTTCCTTACAAAGTTTGTTTGAAGCCACTTCGCTTCTAAGTTCAAGATTTATTTTTGATTTGAATTTCCCCGTAGGCGCTAATGTTAAGTTTTTTTGAACTGTTCAAAATTGAACGAAAAATTGTTCAAATCAAAAATGAATTATGGGAATGAGATGTCCTCGCCAAGATCTTTCTAACAAAAAAAAATTTGTTCGAATCGGACTATTCATTCAAAAGTTATTAGGGGGGGGACAGACAGACAGACCGACAGACAGACCGTCAGGCAGACAGATCGACAGACAGACAGACAGACCGACCGACAGACATTTTTCCCCATCTCAATACCCTACTTTCCAATTTTTTAATTTTTCAATATTTATCTAACTATTTTATTTATTTTTGACTTTTTTTTTGTTTTTTGTTTTTCGGGATATTTTTAAGATGTATTAAGCCTTCTTTCATGCTTTTTTCTTCTTTTTCTGATTTTTACTGGGAAAGTAGGCTAAAAATGAAATAAAAATGAAGAAAATATTTACTTTGGACTCATGAAATTTTCTTTCTCGCACAAAATCATCAATTGAACTCTTTTGATGCTGATTGTTAGTATGGCACTATTTAATGGTGAAAGTTACTATTAGAGATTGCAAAAAACATGACTGCTGAAAATAGATTCTTAGAAATTAGCGGTGTCCCAAGGTACAAGCGTCCCAAGGACACAAGGTACAAAACACTCTCCCCTACCCTACGATTTCTTTTCTGTTTCTCTTTTACTTTCGTTTGATGCTCCTTTTAGCAGCGTTTCTTAAATTATGTTTCACGGAACCGCAGGGCTCCATGGAGATCACTCAAGGGTTCCATGAATCCTACATATTTTTTCAAAACGTTCAAATTAGTCACTTAAAAATAAGGCTTGAGTGACGTGTTTTTTATATTTCTCGCACCAGAAATTTAAAATGATGCCATTCAAAGAAATAGAGGAGCAATTTAAAAGATGAGACTTCTCAATTTTCACAAAATTCCTTGTTGGCACTTTTATTTGCTAATATATTTATTAAACTCTGTCGACAAAACCTAAATACCACCACAGGCGTAGTGCTCAACCTGATCTGAGATTACAACTTTCATCCATAAAATACCTGATATTAAGGATGTATCTGCCATAATAAAAATAGGTACTACTCATATCATAAAAATTTAAAACTCTAAAACTTTGTTTGAAAGAAGTCGTAGACGTTTAGACAAATTTGTGTTAATTTTGAAACACCTTTTTAAAGTCAAATTTAAAAAAAAGGGGGGGGGGATTTTATTGTAAACAAACTAGTAAGAGAACGCTGCATGCAAACTGTACCATTCAGGGAAAAGAAACGGTGGTTCCACAAAAAAAGCCGACATTCAAAAGGATTCCACATGTCAAATAAATTAAGAAACGATGAGTTAGAGCCTAGTTGCCTTAAAAAATAGCAGGAATTGGTCTTGAAAAGTCGCATCATCCAAGTACATAAAAGATGACAGTTGGAAAGTAAGGCAAGACAAACAAGAAATTTTCGGAAAAGCACTTCTTTAGATTTTTTTATTTGCCTTTAGCTCAATGAGCTCCTGACAGACATAATTAATGATTAAGTAGAGAACTTCCAGAGAAATCAATATTTACATGAGTCATCAAAATAAAAAATTTGCCGCCAAAAATAACATCATTATGTTAATGTCCACTCTATTGAATACAAATCACCATATTTTAGTAAAAGTCAGTCTTTATTATGTGTGCCCAAACTGCTTAGTTTGATGGGCATAATGTTTTTTGAGTATTCGCCAAATCGTTTATAAGGTTATCAAATCATGGCTCTTATTTTCATTGCGGGAAACTTTTTCCAAATCGTTTAACACGCAATCTTTTTTGGGAAATTCAGCAAAAATTATTCAAAAAAATCACGTCGCTAGTAGATCTATCACTAAATGTTTTATTAAAAACTTGACTTTAACAGATCAAAAGAGCATCAAGCTTTTTCTCGCAGAATTAACAGTTTTATCCTGTATTTCTCTGAAAACAAGTTACGAAAATTGTTTTTGGAGGGAACAAGGTTAACCATTGGCTTAGCAAAAGCTTAAGCAAAGATCTCAAGTCATGTGACTTAACAACAACGAATGGATGAGACGTCTGTCACGTGACTTGGTGTCTTGTTTCATGAATGAAAGCTTTTTCTCCCTCCATTTTATCTCTTCTCGATGGTAAAAATCATACAAAAAACAGCTACATGAATGTCAAAGAAAACTAAATCGAGAAAACACAAGTTCAAAGTAGCTTTTTCTCGTAAACTAACAATTTTACCCTGTATTTCTCGGAAAACAGTTTACAAAAACAGTTGTAAAAATTATGCAAAAAAACAAGCTCTAAAATGTCGAATAATACTAAACGAAGAAAATACACACTAATATATATATATATGGGAAAAATTTTTTTTTCGGAATTCAACAAGTGGTGCCCCCTAGTTTTGTCACACTATAATAAAAATTAATGTGTGCAAAATTTGAACTCGATCGGTCAATAATAACACGTGCCCCTAGGCCGTTGAACTTTAACACTTTTGATAATTTTCCCACAAAGCTTCGAGTTTTTACTTCAGACCAGTATACATCGTTTCTCCTAGGTTTGCAAAATATTTTAACATTGAGGTAGCACTAAAATTAATCTTTTTAATTACTTTATATCATCTAAAGATTTTACGTTGAATAAGAATGAAATAATGCTTTAGATACGTTCCTTAATCGTGCGATTTTCTCAATGTATCTCGATATTGTGTATTTTTTTCCGATAGTCTTGGACGGTCTATAAAATCAATTGCTTTTGTGACTCATATTTGGTAAATTAGTTGTGAAATTTTTCGATTAATTGTGCTCCTCTTTCAATTGTATCATTCACAATTTTCAGTATTTTAACGATCTCTCTTCCCTTTAAATAGTTTCCTTCATTTTACCGTGAATCAGGATCAAATAGGAAAAAATCATTTAGTATTTGTAACTTATCACACAGTTTTATTGACGCGTAATTGATTCTATAAAGAGGAAGATCTTTACTAAAAAAGTACTCCAAATCATCTACTGTTATCTGAAACAGTCATCAGACACGTCTTCCTTATTACAAGCATTTTTTGGACTAGCCATTTCCTATCTTCAAAGTTAATTCCTTCATGTATTACCGACAAAGCTACTAGTTTATGCCTTAAATACCATAAGTGATTTATGAATTTTGCAACCACTGCTTCTGTTGCATGTTTGTCATCATTTTGTACGCTGCTAGTTTCTCAGACATATTATATTATTCAAAGGAGCCTCGATTGGGTTGCTGTGAAAAACCATATCTTCATACTAATTGTACAACAGCTTTGTAAAACAGCATTGAAGGGCTTTCTTTTCATGTAAGGTCAATTTAAATAGTTTTCTAAATATTAAAATTTTCAAACAAAAATTCCTTTTGCCACCCATGTGTCTCAGGGATAAGCTCCAAGTTGCCGAAAACATATCTCTGTAGGAGGAAATTCACCAGGAAATATTATTACAAGTTAGGAAAATTCTCTGTAATCTTTCTCAATTCCGCTTTTCAAGAACAATAATATGTCATCATTTTCGTCTTTTAGAATTTAAGTAGTATGTGTACTTGATTGAATTAAAATTCTCTGTAATTTTTCTCAATTCCGCTTTTTAAGAATAATAATGTGTCATCATTTTCGTCTTTTAGAATTTAAGTAGTATGTGTACTTGATTGAATTGTTATAAGTTCTGAAAGATGGAGATCTTTTCACAAAGTTTTGAAACGCTTAAATAATTGAATATCGGATCTAGAACTAAGAAAGGCAAGAACTTTTTTAAGGACACACTCTGCAGTACAATTTCAAGTGCATGATGATGGCAATCCAAATGTAATATATCACCGTTCAGTTTTTGCTCTAAAAAATTGCATGCACAATTTATACGGTTGGTATTGCAAGTCGTTGTATCAAACACTACAGCTAGAGCAGTTAGCAATAAAGAGCTATCATCTAAGATATCATATACAACTGAAGAAATATCTAAGGAATTCCGAGTAACTGTTCAATATTAGGATCTGAAGCTATCACGGTAATCCTGTCGGCGTTCTTTCTCCAGTTACACCTGAATGTAGCTTTGTATCCCAGTGAATAACTACAAAATCTAAATTTAAATTCATGAAATTAAATTTTACCTCTCGAAGATTTTCTCCTTCTCTCTTAAGGAATGTACGATTGATCACTGGGTCATTTGGATTTAAATTTACTGCATCTACATAGGCTGTAAATAAATGAAATACATCTTTATCCCTAATATGGCATTTGTCTAACAGTGATGAAAGGCGAGATGATATAAATAGTTGGCAAGCTTTTTTGCATTGTGGTAAACCAGCTATAGAAAACAAAAGTTCAACAGGTTAGGATGGATACCCATTTTGGTTTCTAAAACTTGTGAATCGCAGGAATTTGATGATAATATAGGACTATGTACTGGAATACAAGAGAATTAATTTATAGATTTCTATTGTTCCGATCTGCAATTTTTTTTTTTAATTTGTATTTTAGCTATGTAAAATACAGTATATTTTTATGTTAGGAGTAATCGAGGATTTTTCGAAATTTATATTTTAAAAATTGAAAATTGCACAAGCATTTAGGTATGTTTATAACTAAAGAACAGCGAAATAAAATATAATCGCAATTGCTTATATTTATAGCATTGAAACCTTGCGACTCTGCCACACCTATTACATACAAAGGGAATTTTGAAAATCAACACCCCCAAAGTCTGGAGTAGGCAATTTTTTGTTGTCAAAGATCATTCATTAATGGCCTAGACCATTCATTAATGGCCTATAGAATCCCTTGTGTCTATCTTGGTTGGAGGAATCGTACCCCTACCGCTTGGTTGGAACAAGCGCAGAAAAGCGGTACGCTTGACACAAGGCCATTGGTGTACATGTACCCTCTGTAACGTGTTAAATTTTACAGAGTGAAAGTGAGAGAATGGTCAGTCTGGAAGTAGCAGCACCTACTGAGGTTCAAAATTACTTTAAATATAAAACGTTAGAATATTTTTACATAAAAATGAGAAAATCTGCAATTTTTTCTTCGAAACTCAAAGAAGGGGGCTCTAGGGGCACGTGTTAATATTCATGGATTGACTTAAAATTTTGCAAGGATTATTAATTTGTGTAATGGAATAAATTGGGGGGGGGGGGCTTCGCGTAAAATATCTGCAACTTCAAAAATAAGGACCATCCTAATGTATATATATATATGTTAAGTCTACAATTTTACTCTTAATCAATAAGATTCTTCTAATACTTAAAATTTTACTCTAAGTCTTTAATTTTTCCATAATCATTGGGCTATTCCCTCAACTCACAAGTATTTTCTCTAAGTCTGTTCAATTTTTTCTTAGTCATTAATCCGTCCTCTTTAATAAGAAATTCATTGACGAATCTTTAAAAAAATTCAAATTAATATACACTTTAAAGCAAGAACATTAGTTAGATTTTTAAAATTTTAATTACTTTGCAGAAATTTTTTTGAGCAGATAACTAAACCTAGACGTAAAAACAATTCTCTGATGCTCTTTATTTGGTTTCTCCATTAGATTTTTTATTAATTTTAGCAGCCTAATTCACTTGAGACAGACATTGTTCTTAACTTCCATCAAAAAAGTAGGATCGTTTAGTTCTAGACGAAGCTTCTTGTTTCATACGAGCTCAAGTGCCGCCGAATGTAAAATATAACAAACGATAAATAAAACCCTATTAAGTTTGAAGCCTAATCAATACCAATTTCCAATCCCGCTGAATGGAAATTATTCACAATTTCCATCTTATATTATGCTTTATGCAAACAGCATTTCTCAAGAGCTTGCTTTTCGGAAATAAAAATGCATGAGATGATGATATATTAAAATAATTTCTCTACAAGCTTTAGCTGCATTTGAAAATAAACAGAGAAGACAAAAAATGGACAAAAATAAATTTATATTTTATTGCAAAAGCAGATTCTACTGCAAAAATTCGACAGCATAAAAGAATAATCATTCAATTTTCGGTAGAGATTGAAGGAAAAATGCATTTAATTCGATATAGTCTGTTTATGTTCAGCTATCTTGAAAGGTGGAAAAAATGATATTTTAAAGTATTTTTTTCTTTTTGACTTTCGTGATGATTTATCTCAATGGTGGAATACATTAATAGTAGTCTACAAGTGATATCCTGATTTGAAGGAGGAGGGGCATTCACGATATAGTGAGGGTTTATAACAAGGGGGGGGGAGTAACAAGAAGTATGACATCACATATGTTTTGCAAAAATATGCTTATGAAATGTACTATGACGTGTGACTGGGGAAGGGGTGGGGGAAAAGCAATAATGTGCGGTCCGTAAAAGTAAATCAAGCAGAGCACTCCAAAAATAATTTTCATTTCACATTCGTATGCTCATAATTGACAAAAAGTATGAATTACAAGGTTTTTGAATCTTGACTTTTACTGAAAAAAAGTTTTTAAAAAATAAAAAATATTAGTCACGCACACAGCCGTTTGTATCCATATGAGGACTGTTGTGACCAAACCCCCTGAAGGTAAATTCTGGTCGAGCTGGTACCTGGTGCGAAGTTGGTCCAAAAGAAGGGCTACGAGGGAGAACGATCAAAGTCTATTTTTCTAAAAAAAAAAAAAAAAAAAAAAAAACTCTGGTTAACCCATGGGAACAGACAGTATTCAAAAGAAATATTATTCAGGCAAGAATTATCATAGTGAGTAAGTTTTAACAAGAAGAATGAGGCTAACTTGGAAACGATTCGAGATTTCAAGCTCAAAAACGTGATGAGGGAAATTTGAGCATGGTGGACTATGATCATTCTTCCCCGTGGCCCTTCAAATGTTTTCAGAACTACGAAAGGTGAACACAACTGTTTTTTTTTTTAACAGAAAAATAATTATGTTTAAATCCGTTCTTAGCCTACTTTCCCAGTAAAAGTCAAAGAAAGAAGAAAAAAGCATAAAAGAAGGCTTAATGCATCTTAAAAAATATCCCGAAAAATAGTTAAATAAATATTGAAAAATTAAAAATTGGAAATTAGGGTATTGAGATGGGGAAAAATGTCTGTCGGTCTGTCGGTCTGTCTGTCTGTCTGTCGGTCTGTCTGTCTGTCCCCCCCCCTAATAACTTTTGAATGAATAGTCCGATTCGAAGAATTTTTTTTTTTTTTTTTGTTAGAAAGAGCTCGGCGAGAACATCTCATTCCCATAATTCATTTTTTGATTTGAACAATTTTTCAGCCTACTTTCCCAGTATAAGTCAGAGAAAGATGAAAAAAGCATGAAAGAAGGCTTAATGCATCTTAAAAATATTCCGAAAACAAAAAAAAAAAGTCAAAAATAAATAAAATAGTTAGATAAAAATTAAAAATTGGATAGTAGGGTATTGAGATGGGGGGAAATGTCTGTCGGTCTGTCTGTCTGTCCTCCCCCCCTAAAAACTTTTTAATGAATACTCCGATTCGAACAATTTTTTTTTTTTTGTTGTTGTTAGAAAGATCTCTGCGAGGACATCTCATTCCCATAATTCATTTTTTGATTTGAGCAATTTTTTGTTCAATTTCGAACAGTTCAAAAAAACAACATTAGCGCCTACGGGGAAATTCAAGGCAAAAATAAATCTTTAACTTAGAAGCGAAGTGGCTCCAAACAAACTTTGTAGGGAAAAGCTTTTGATGAAAAACATGTATCGAAAATATCTTTTTGATTTGAACAAGTTTTCGTTCAATTTTGAACAGTTCAAATCTCTTAACATTAGCGCCTAAGGGGAAACTGAAAGTCAATATAGATTCTGAACTTAAAGGCGGAAATGACAGATTCCAAATCCGAGTCTGAATTTAAAACTTTTGGCTCTCGAATCTAACTTGTTTGTCCCAAAATCAGATGGACTCCGACTGTGACTACACAACCATGGTTTTTACTGTGAAATAATTGTTTTAAATATGTTTTGATTTTATTTTCAAGCTAAAGTTTTAATTTATGTATTCAGTTTTTGGCGGAGAAATTCGGAGTCCTTTATGTTTCTACATAAAGATATGCACAGACGATTTTTTTTTCGACAATGAAAATTATTTCTTTAAGTTGACATTTTATTGTTTTTATTTATTTTTGAAAGTACATTAATTCATTCTTAAAAATTTTTTTGACAACAGGGAAAAAACAAACGATTTTTTTATATGCTTATTTTAATGAGCTTTTAATTTGAGTTCTTTTTTCTTTTTCCTTTTTGAAAGCGGTTGAAGATTGTTTTTTCGATGGAAAAAATGTATTTAGCTGTTTGTTTAAAAGGTGCTGCTATTTTATTTGTTCTTTTATTTATTTTTTTCGTATCTAATTCTTTAGATGAGCGAGGCATACTTCATTTCTCGAAATCAGCTTAAAATATTTAAAAAAATATGTTTGAAATGATTTACGATTTTAGTTAATTTTGAGAATACTGATCAGATACTAGAAATTCGATATTGGTATACGGGAAAGTAGGCTCGTTTAGTTCTAGACAGAACTTCTTGTTTCCTTCTTTCTTTCTTTTTTTTTTTTTTTTTGAAGAAATAAATTCTATTTTACCAGTGCATGACTTTAAAACACTATGTTTTCCACTGAAGAGCAATGATTTGGGGCTTGTCTTAGATCTGATTTATGGCCTCTGAGTCCAAAATTGATCCTAGCTTTAGTCTACCACGATAAGTTTCAAACTACATCGGAATTAAAGCAATCAATTCACAAAATACAGTATATTTTTGAAGAAATATAGGACAAAAGAAATAAAAAGTGAAGCAGTCATCATTATGTTTTGACTACACAATTGCACAGCATTATTCATTTTTTATTGGTCCTTTATTTTATTTATTTATTTATTTATTTTTTTGCTATCTTTATTTTTAATTTTATTTATTCATTATTTATTATTTTTATTTATTTATTTTTTAATTTTATTTATTTCTTTATTTTATATATTTATTTATTTATGCCAGTGCATGACTTTAAAACGCTCTGTTTTCCGCTGAAGAGCAGTGATTTGGGGCTTGTCCTAAATCTGTAACTTGTTTTTGACAGCTAACTTAATGCCTCTGAGTCCAAAAATGATCCTAGCTTTCACAATAAAGTTTTAAACTACATCGAGATCAAAGCAATCAATTCAAAAAATAAAGGATATTTTTTAAAAATATATAGGACAAAAGAAAAAAAAAGGAAAGCAACCATCATTTTATTTTGAATAGACAATTACACGGAATTATTCATTTTTCATTGATCCTTATTTATTTATTTTGCCGGGAGAATAGAGTGAATTAAAATTTGTCAGTAATATTTTGGAAAATAATTCTTTTTTTTCCATCGAACGCCTTTATATAGTTATTTGGAACATACAACTTTGAATACAAATACAAATTAAACATGGACTGTATCAGAAATGAACACTTTAAAACCATGAACCAAAAGACAGTTTTACAATTGTAATGATAAAAAAATATCAATAACGAAGTTTGGTAAAATTATTGCTTTGACTTTTTCTTTTCATGAGATTTTGAAATGTTTTATTGCTCAAACGAAGTTAAATTATTGTACTAAAAGCGATAATAAACTGAGTAATTGTTCAAATGATCCCTAATGTGTTTCGCAACAGTGTGTGACGATGAATAATGCTGTTGAGGGACTATTGTTATATGAAAACATAGTTTCATAAGGACAGTTGCACTAGCTTTTTCCAGAATCGTGTAAATTGATCTCGAAAGTAAAAGTGTAGAAAATTCACTCAGCTGGACATTTGTGCGCATTTTCAACTACAGACGAACCTCCAAATATCGAACTCCCGCATATTGAAATTTTCTATAGATTGAAATGAAAAGAAATTTCTATGTTTATTACATAGAAAAATTGTTTCTATATATAGAAAGAATCTCTATATATAGAAATGTTTTCGGGACATTAGTAGATTTCTTTTCCACTTTAAACTGTTTGTCTCATGAAAAATGAAGGTTAGAGGACGAAATTATGTTCACTAAAGGTTGCTACGGAACTCATAAGGAATTTGGGGTTGAAGGGTGAGTAGTTAAGTCGTTGTTCCGTTCTGAAGTTCTTAAATTCCCTCAAGTTAATTTCAAATCTTAGTTGTAACACTGTAAAATCAGTTTCAAGTTATCCCTTTTGTCTGTTGATTATCATTCCTAGTGCCTTCTTAGCTTCAGTAAAAATCATTAAAGTTAAGAAGATTGATTATTTACTTTTCTCTCGATCACATTGTTAAAACGAAAATCCACCTAAGGTTGCGATCAAGTTGAAATGCCGAAGAATATGAAGATGTATGTTGGCGTAAAAATGTAATTTCTATTAATTTTTTAATCATTAACTTTCATTTAATCCGATGCTCGTATAAATTATAAATTGGTTTCATACACAAAAATAGCATTTATTTAAATATTTTAGGATACTTTTATGATAAAATAAGATCCTTTCCATACATCGAAATTTCTATACGTCGAATTTTTTTCGGCAATTTGCTACTTCGATATATGGAAGTCCGACTGTATTGGTAAATCTCGCAAAATGAGTTCAAACCATGTTCAACTTTATTGAGTTTTTTAAAATCAATTTTAAAAAATCCCACCAATAAGCCTTATTTGTGTTTTGATCCTTCATTTATTTCTATATAATCTTGTATCAATCGTTTGTGCATAAGTAATTTATGAGATTTTTAAAACTGCATTAGCCACTCTTTTTCCGCTTTTTTCAGGAAGAATTGGAAAAATTGAATCTTTACCAATTGAAATATCGTTAAATAGCTGTTATAAAGTTGCTTACAAAACTTTTAAAATGCTGAATGTTTAAAAATACGGAGATCATCTTAGAAATAGGTTTAAAACTTTTACCATTAAGAAAACCTTTCTGTTTTCCAACTGCCAATCTTTGATTTCTAAGTTCAAAACACTCAAAAATTATCGGAATTAATCCAATCATCATTTGGCAGTTAATTTTGACAACGGTATAACTGTTTTTTAATTGCTAAATCAAAATATTTCCACTGATTTATGCTTTTCATATAATTATATCCTGTGTATACTTTTACAGTTTTATGAAAGAAAAATAGTATAAAATACTTTGGTGCGCAATGCATTTAAATTATCTTGCAGCTTCTGTTATCAAAGTTTGCATTTTCATGTGGGATAATGAACACAAAAAACATTGAAATAAAAAACCAAAATAAAGCACGTGTCTGCAGTAATTTGCAATTTTTTTTTTTGTATCAAAACTTTGGATTTTTGATTCATTTAATTGTATCTATAACTTTTGCAAGTTGTATTCAATTGAATTTCCTTTATGAGCTGTGTATATAAATGATGTCACACTTTTTTTCAACATTTTAACCCCCTTCTCCTTTGTCACAAAGTGTCATACTTCATTTTACCCCTTCCCTCTCCCTTACCCCTCAAAGCGTGTCATCCTTTGTGCTTAGCTCCTAAGAACTTCTTCATCTACAAGTTTATTGGTTTATTGCACAAATTTTTGACTTCAACTACGCCAATAAAAATAAGGAGTAGATAAGGGAAATGGAGTGGTCATTCAATTTCACGGAACTTCGAAATCTTACGATTGGGAAATGTCTGTCGAAATAATGTACTTGTTTCTAGACTTATGCGAATTTTTCGTCTGGCTGAAAAAAATTGTTTCTAAAATTGCATTTCTCAACGTTTTTAATACAAATGCAGTTGTTTACTTATTGTCACCCAGAAATATGATCAAAACCAAATTTTGCAGACTAATGCGGATCTCAGAAAAAATATTTAAGGTTCAGAGGAAAAACATTAACAGAAACGTAGTTTAATATCAGTGAACTCTTAAAGCATGCTCCAGGCACACAGAAGTGAAGTGAAACGCTTTGTGACGGAAAGGAGGGGGAGGGGGTGAACTTGTTGCGTTTTTTTTTCCTTTTATTTTCCAGTTTTCCAGCAGTTTGTATACATAATTAAAGGGTCGTTGCTTCGTGGGAGAACTGATATTATGAGCAAACTTTAAGACCGTAGTAGAATGTACGTGATGTCTAGATGCAACCTACCTAAAAAAAATAGCATAAGAAAACACTAAGTAGCTAAATGCTGAGCCATAATTAGAGTGAGCGAGAGAGGGATGATATGAGACATACGGGGTAATAATAATTATAATAATAATAATATACATTTTTTTTCGTACATTAAGAAAGTGTATTTTCTGCAATTTCAAGACCTTTCAGTTGTTGATTTCATTTAAAGACTAGTTATTTTTTAAAAATTTTCAATGTCTTTTCATTGTTGTAAGCATCAAAAAGAAATTGTTCCATTTTTATAACATCCAACAGTCTCGCATTAGAATTTTAATTTTTTTTGATGGGGGGGGGGATACTTTGTTACTGACTTTCCAATCTAAAAAACACTTTTGTCTGTGAAGTGGTTTTTTTTTTTTTTTGTTTGTTTGTTTGTTTGTTTTTTCCTCTTTTTTCACGTCCCCGAAATTTATTTTTGAAATTAAAGCTTTCATGATTGTGCAAAAAAAAAAAAAAAAAGAATAGGTACACAAAATAAAAAGTGTTTCGAAGAAAATGTTATAAATTGAGGAAATTTTTTATAGTAGGGGTAATTGTGTCATTTTATCGGTAACAAGCACGGATACAAGCCGAAAGCGATCTGAAACGACAACGTTTCGGAGATAAAAGTCTTAAACTCGAATTATATTCAACCTTTGATTAAATTCGGAGAAGAGAAGGAGTTTGGAGAGCTCCCTCGGAAAAATTCACGAAATTGAAGTTTCAAAATCGCAATTTTAGACAATCTTTATTTATGTTTGAAGGAGTAGAGGTTTAGAGAGCCCCTCCCCCCCAAAAAAAAAAAAATCAAACTTGAAGTGGTAATGACGCTATTGCAGACCATCTGAGGTAATGTTCGAAGAGAAGACGAAGTTCAGGGACTTTCCTCCGGTAGCCCGAAAAAAAGTCAAATTCCAGCATTTCATTGTGTTGTGAATAGGAAATCCAAAACATATTTCTCCAGATAGCTCAAAAACTCATTTCTTCAGATACTACTCTTTACCTTTCAAAGGCAGAATAGTAATTCATAACTAATGTAAATGGATATATTTACTTGAAACAACATACGAAGACTTTGAAAAGAAATGGAAAAAAAAAGTTACTTTATAAAGATTTGTTAACAAATTGCGAAATTAAGGGCTTTGAATCTGATAACTATTGATAAGTGACGAGCAAAAAAACGTTATAACTTCAGCTATAAAAATGTCAAAATAGACCTTAGTTTTAAAAAAAAAGAGGCATTATAAGACTTTATTTCCAAAGAACTACTTTATCATCCTGCTTTTCTCCACCACATCCATACTTCATCAAGTTCTTCTTTTCATATTCAAATTTTATTGGGAGGGGGGCTTCTAATATTTTGAAGAAAGCAACTCTTTTTCATGATCCAGATGCACACATCACATGAAAAAAAAATTCTCTAGATAAAAACATATTCTCAAAAGTCATAAAATGTTTGGTTTTACTTTTTTATGAAATATGCAGCACCTAAAAACATGTGCAACTGATATTAATACAAGGACCATAATGCTATCAGGAAAATTCTTCCCTAAATTAAATGAAAAGACTTGTAAATTGTTGAGACATCCACCATTCAGATTTATAATCACGCATAGTCTACGACACGATCGAAAGTACTTAACGGAGATGTTGTGGCTCTTCGTTGTTCGATTTGTGAGATAATTGATGCCGTTGTTTGTTCGGCATAATAAATATCTCTCCAAGAAAGCGCTTTTTTATTGATTGGCGTAAGACAAAACAAAAGCATATTTGCAAATGTAGATAATCTTTTTAAACGAGATAAATGTGTTTTTTTTTTTTTTTTTGTGTGTGTGTGTGTGTGTGTGTGTGGGGAGGGGGGGTCATTCTGTTAGGAAGCAGAATAACAGAATACATATTGTCATTTTATGTCTGATGTTGTAGCTTAAAGTATTTAATAAATAAAGACAATAACTAAAAATAATCAACAGAGGATCCAGGGAGTAGATAATGAAAGCATGATCCCTCCTTCCGTTAACGCGACCAAAGAAAACATAAAAATGTGTTTTGGAGAACTATGAGAAATTACCTGAGGAAACTCCCAGGCCACCTATTTGTTCTTGGAGTATATGTTACACTTATGAACTCCTTGCGATTTGTGTGGTCATAGTTAAATAATGAAATCTTTGCAAACCAGAAACTGGATCCACCCTTAAAATAAGGTGCTAACTTTCTAACACCACCAAATAAAATTTATGCTTTTATAAACAGGGCTGCTTCAGTCAGCGTTCTGAAAGCCATAAATAATTATACCTTTACTCAGGGCTTTAACTTCCACCAAAAGAGAAGTGCCATTTAGTCCAACAACTTATTTTTGAGCAGAAATAGTCTGAATTGTTTCTAAAATATTAACAATTGCATGAAGTTGAAAAGATGTGTGTAGCTCAGCTCCCGTGAGTTCCTACGCAAATTTATCCCTGCCTTTTCAGCTAGCCCTGAAAATTGCGCCTAAAATTCAGGCTAGCGTAAACAGCCAGAATATATTCTAAAATGTTAAAATTTGTGCATAAAATTGAAAAGAAGCGTAGGAGATCAGCTCGCATGTGTTCATAGGCAAATTAATCATTGCCTTCATAGCTAGCCCTAAAACTACCGTCTAAAATTCTGGCTAAAGCAATAAGCCAGAATTTCATGAAAAATGTTAAAATTTGCATAAAATTTAAAAGAAGTGTAGGAGCTCAGCTGCCATGAGAAAATTACGCCCTGCCTTTAAAGCTAGCATTAAAACTAGCGCCTAAAATTCACGCTAGTATAATAAGCCTGATTTTTACCAAAATTGTTAAAATTTGCAGCAATTTGAAAATAAGTGTAGGAGCTCAACTCACCGTGAGCTCCTACGCAAATTATGTCCTGCCTTTTCTTCCAACTAAAAAAATGGCCAAATCTGCATTCGATGAATTTACATTGAAAATTTCGGGCACGTTCATTGGAGTTATAAGATGCTTTTGAGCGCAAAAAAAAAAAAAAAAGATTTATGTGACCAGTTTTTCTACTGTCGTCGCAAATCATTATTTTCCTGCACTAAATTGCGTTATCTTGCAAATCCTATGCACGTGCCCGAAATTTTCACTACAAATTCATGCCTTGCCATAATGATTTTGCTCGCTTGTAAAACATTCTGTTAGGAATGCTCGAGAAAGTGTACAAATACAGATCTACCTACCCCTACTTTGTAAAATGCAAGAGATTTCTTAAAAATTTGCGGAAGAAATACCTTAACTGTATGATTTTGCATTATTAAAAATGTAAAATCATAATGTTTGTTTAAAGTAATTAAAATTGAACATCTTATTATCATGACATACTACAGTGCCCGCCACTAATAAAATCACTGGGTTATAAAATCAGCCACTTTTTAAAATCAAATATGGAAGAACAGAATCATTGCAATGTCAGAACATGTTGAAACTATTTTTTAATAAAATCACTATCGCCGTTTTATTAAATCAAACTTTTGGACGTCATACGTAAAAAAATTGAAAACGAAGCACCAAGAAGTGAAGGAATAGGTCTCAGAAGCAGAAGATGAGAAAATCTCAGTGCCAAATTTGCCTTCTTCAATAGATGTCAGAAAACCGCTTGATGTTATACGATACACTTTCGAGCAAAGAAGAAAATATAACGTTGAAAGTTACAAAACATTTTGTAAACTTTCAAACGATATTGAATCTTTAGTTTCCAATTCTGGCAAAATATTGGCGTATTGTTGTTTAACTAAAACCCTTATGCAAATGTTTTTAAAAAATTCACCTCATGTTCAATTAAAATGTCTGCTGTATTTTGAAACACTTAAAAGAAAGATAAATGAAGAAATCATTTAGTTTTTGGAGTATTTAAACTTCAAAACCGTCTGCGTCACTTCCGTGTTTTAAAAGACGAAATTAATTAATAATACAGTGTCAAGCCAGCGCGGATAAGGAAGATCATGATTATGATCCTCCCTTCCCCCCACCAACGCGACAAAAGGAACAAGTTACAGTTTTTCAAACTTCGAGTAATTAACTGAGGAGAGATCCAGACCCTCTATTTATGCTTCAAGTTATTGCACTTATGACCCCCACCCCTCTCCCTTCTCCACGCACATCCTTTCGAAGTTTTGTTCTAAGATTTCTCAATCCTCTTCTGGTACCCTTCAAAACCAGTCGCTGAATCCGCCGTCAGTGATCAAAGGCAGAAATGAGTTAGCGAAAATGATTTAAAGTTTAAAAATGAACTAGAAATACCAATTTTATGAGTTTCAGACAAAATACCTCATAAATATTGTAAGGACTTGAACTCTTATAATAGTGAAAATTATTCACTGTCTTTTGTTTTTTCCGATAAATCAACATACAATATTTTTAGCACTGTGTTAGATTATTTGTAAGCAACTCAATCGGAGAAATTCATCTTCTGATAGATGTCTAAAACCAATAATGTAATCTTTGGGGAGTTTCTAATCCTTTATTCCAAGTTTTGTTTCTGATAATCAATGACAAATAGTCATTCTTTTAAAAAGAGATAAATTTTTCTTGGTAATCTTGAATATTTTTTGTCTGCGTGCGGAGCAGGAGAATATTGCAAACAACGTTGAGCGAAGTAAGTGGACAAACTTCAAGTACCATTGCGTGTCAGTGGAATAATATTTCATTCAGATGTGAGTCGCATTAAAATAAAAACGCAATTATCTCCAGAAACGTAATATATAATGTGAATCAATATTGCGTAGAACATGATTGCGTCAAAGCGCTAAAGATATACATTGAAGAACGAAACTTTTCTAAGGAATAAAGTTCAAAATTTAGAAATTTTGAAATGGAGATACATCCTTGTGCAAATTAATTAAAACAAACTCTAAAAATCGAGAAAGTTAAGAAGAAATGGTATTTTATTTAAATTTATATAAAATCAAACGTGCATAATATGATCAATGCAATCAATAGTGCATAATATGATGTCTTGGACTTTTTACTAAAATTTGGACAAGATTCGGCGTGGAATCCACCTTTTTTTTACAATCATTGACAATATTTTTGTCCTTATCCCAAATAAGAATTACAGCAGTTTTCGGCTTCTCCATAGTTGAATAGCTCGTATGCGATAGACAATTCTTGCCTATGTCCCAAAGATTTACAATTGGCACGATATAGTTCTTAGACCAAGGGAAAGTTCTCAGAACATTGCAATGTCTCAAATTGGTTCTCAGACATAAAATTCTTGACCATTTTGGAGGAATGGAAACGATCTAAATCCTGCTGGAAAATCCTTGTTCCATTTGGGTATCGTTTTTTGAACTCTGGTAAAACCCTTTTTTCCGGAATGGTAATCTATTGATCACAACCCATCATACCCTAAACAGGCTGCAAATAACCAACCCCATCGTAACCGAAACAACCCCAAAATATATTCTTTTGGGTGTGTTGTAGAAATTGGTTCATGTTCGTTCGCCTGCAGATCTCTGCACTTGTTGAGTTCTTTGGCCTAGGGCAGTGAAATTGCTTTAGTCGCTAAATAGTACTTTCCTTCAATATTCAGCAGTCCAATTCTTGTATTTTAACTCCCACAAGTAGCGCTTTTTCTTCATTCGTTGCATCAGAAGCTGTTTCTTCATCGGCTGACAGGCTGTAAAAAGGTGCCTTCGAACAGTAGATGAGCTAATATTTATTCCATTCTCTTTTGAATCTCTATTAAATGCTCGCTAGTCTTTCGAGGATCTTTTTTGCAATAAATAAGTAGAAAATAGTCACTTTCTTGGTGTCAATTTTAATTTTCGCCATATTTCCCTCTCCGCTTGGAAATATGGATCTTGTTTCTCTATTTTGTTTTATAATTCGGTTCACAGTTGCAATACTGATGCCAACTACCCTTGAAATCTATCTATAGTCGTTCGGAAAGAGTAACAATCTGTGTACGCTTTCGCGGTATCACATCCATCGCAGACGATAGTGAAATCTCAACTGACGTAATCATAGCTGCAGCTTTCATCTTCAGAAATTCCTGCCCATGCGCTCTAAGAACTCCCCTGATTGGTGTAAATTGATATCAGCAGTGGCGGTGCCGACTCCGTGGGCCTGAGGGGGCCCGAGCTCCCTCAAAAATTTTTTTTGAGGGAAATGAGCCCCCCCCCCCCCCATAAATCAAGAAAATTATTAGTTATATTATGTTTGTAAACTCATAAATTTATCTTTTATTTTTCTTGTTTGAAGACAGTTTTCTTGTAAAATACATTCAGTAATGAGTTAAAACAAATAATTATTACGGTATTAGGCAGGTTAACTGAAAACGAGTGGTGTGAATAATGAAGGTGTTACGGTGCTGCAAGTACACTTAGAATTTGTCCCAGAGCGAGAACTTAGGGGTCAAGTCTGTTGCCGATGGTCAGCGATGCGGCGAGCTCATCTAAGTGTTGCTGATCTGGAAAAAATATATGAGGGCTTGATTTGTATATTAAATGAGAGGCGGGATAGTTTTGAATACTTTTCGGAATTGTGTTTAAAAGAAAAACCTTCACAAAATGATGATCCTTCGCTTCCTCGGAATCGACGTATACCATAGAAGTATGAAAACAACTAAGCCAGCTCACCGCACACTTTCAAAATCCCAAAAGAGTACTTCAAGGCACTTTACATTGAGGTTTGTGAAATGGTGCAATCTTTTTACATCAAATGGACTCACACGGGTCATTGCAGTTGAACAAGAGTGTTTGCTTGTATTAAACAGAGGTGAAACAAATTTTGAAAAATCAACTGAGTTTTTCAAAAGTGATCTGAGAGACTGCGTTTACACTTGATAAAAAAGTTAAAAAAAAAAAATAGAACCGACTTCAAAATTGCTCTAAAAAGTGAAAAATAATTTTATTCTTTAAACACCATCGATAATGCTTTTAAACATAATTTTTTAAGTTGGCGCAAAAACAAAACGTAAAATCCAGTGTAACCATGCTTCGTTCATATTTTTTTCAGAAAAGCATCCAAAGTTACGAATGAAAGATTTATATCGTTAGTTAAATATGCTGTCATCAATGCATAATGTATATGATAGTGAAGAAACTGGGCGTGGTTAAATTTATAATTATAGTTGAGTTACGGCTGTGAATGATTTTATCTATCGTTTTTGCGCCAACTTCAAAAATTAAGTTTAAAAGCATTATCGATGGTGTTTAAAGAATAAAATTATTTTTCACTTTTTAGAGCAATTTTGAAGTCGCTTCTATTTTTTTTTTTTTTTCAAAATTTTTTTATTTCATTCTTTTTAGTGTAAATGCAGGTATTTCAGAAATAGTAAGAAGTTACCATCACGAAACTTCGCCTTATTTTTTTCATAAAAATGCTCCATACTAAAAAAAAAAACTATAAACACGCATTAAACTTTAGGCGATTGGCACTAAAAACTTATCTTTGTTCCTCTCTGGAATTCATGTGTAGTTAATTTAATTATAACCATTTAAGTATTACGTTTTCCCTAATTAGTTTCTATTTCACAGCATACAAGTTGCATGTTATGCAATCTTGTATTTTCTTACTTATCCCTGATCATCTGTTATTGGCGTAGATGATAACGATAAAAATACTACTGTGTGTAGTTGAGGCAAACCAAATGGTGGCATTGTGAAGGCTAAGCAGATCCTAATCACTGCATCCCCTCGCTTCCAGGTTAGGTTTACCCCCACTATGGCGCAATAGCACTGAAGAAGGGACGATTTCGATAATTCACATAAATCAGCAGGATTACCAAAATCAAATTATTTATGCCAAAAATGAGACGACAGCGCCAGATTCCCGATTATCGAAATATCCCCCTGAAGAAATTTGATGCTTGCTTCAGAGAAGCCTTCATTCGAAATTATCACTACAATTACTATTAATGTTACTGTCGTTACCGTGGTATAACTTTGATATACCCCCCCCCCAAAAAAAAAAAAAAAAAAAAAAATTACGCGCCAAATTTGGCACTCCCTACGGACTTTTTAGGGTTGCTGTTCCTTATTTTGGTGTTGTCAGTTAGGATTTTTCAGCTTTTAGGTTTTTGCTGTTGCCAAATTTAGTACTTTCTTGTATTTTGTACCATTTTTTGATTTTTTTTTTAAAAAGTTTTGTGGCAAAATGTTGGATTTCATATATGTTTTAGCGCCATTTCATTCATTCGCCATTTCTTTGTGAAGTGATCAAGCAGATTTATGACTTGCTGTATTTTGCTGCAAATCTGGTTGTATTTTCCAATTTTATTTTTTTTCTATTAATTATTTTTATCTTTTAGTTTTCAATATGCCTACTGTTGTTGAAAAGTTTCAGGGAATTTTGAGTCGGAACTTTGTATTTTTTATATAATCATTGTATTTTTTAGGTATTCTTTTTTTTGTATTTAATGATTCCGTATTTTTTATGTATTCGCAACTCCAGCGCTCGAATACGCTACCTTGCGGTGATTTACAAAACTGCCAGAAAAACTAAAACATTGCCACATTGCGTTCCACGTAAGTCTATTGACTTAAACATAGGCAGTTTGTTCTGAGTATTTATTAACGCAATCGATGTGTCTTGGATTGCTTTCAGCAACAGAAAGTGTTCGAGCTCCTCAAAATAATGTTAGTTTTCATTATTTCCCTCTAAAAAGTGATTTGATTGAGAAATGGTGAAAGCGCGTTAACACCAGAAAACTCTGGATTAACAAACTTGGATAACGTTATACCAGGTAAAAATTTTATTGTTTTGTGTGAATTTGTAAGAATATGGGTTTTTTTTTAACCTTAAATTAATTTAACAAACCATATTTTACAGCAGCATTTAGTTCGAATAGACAGTATGCAAAATTTTTTCGTGAATATATTATCGTAGAACGAAATGAAAAATGTTTAACCGAGAAAGAATTTATTTTGTTGCTTTTATTCTCAGCTGAAAGGTTTCGCCAAATTTGTTTAGGGTTATAGTTTAAGTATTGTGCGAGCTAAGTATCCTTGGCGAGATTTCGCGTTTTTAGTTAAACCATTTTTAATTTTTATCATGAGTGGAATAAAATGGTAGTAAGATTACAGAATTCGATAAGTAAAAAGAAATAATGGTCAATCAACTGAAAAGAAAACTACCACCATATATCCGTGAGAATTTTGTTGATGATTCGCATAACATGACACAATTAAATCGTAGCTCAGAAATTAGAAAAATCGAAACAGAAAAATTTTAAATTAACCGATTCGGGAATTCGAGAGAAATAACTCAGCCACAAATGCAAAACAATAAGCGCTAGCCAAGCAAGGCAAAAAAGTATCATCTTCTTTCGATAATAATTTGTAATGTGATATTGAATTTTCTAGCATTAATTGTTATTCTTGTCAGGCCACAATTATTATTTAGTTTTATCAAGAATTGATAAATATCGAATTCAACATCGTGGAAATAGTTGCTTAGAACTACGAACTACGTAGTTTGCATAAATCTTTGACGTTTAGTAATGCTTCTTGAATTCTCATTTCTTTCTACGTGGGCCAGAATATCCACAGGACTTTGAAAATTAATTTAAAAAGAATAAAGCGAAAAAATCATGCATACGAACAAAATTTACCAGACTTATTACCATTTTCTTCGTTACCACATGCGTTTGTTTTAGTTTTTTCGTTCGCCATTAATCAGTGACTGCAGTGCCCCCTATAGTTCGTTGGAGTTGCGAATTAATTATATGTATTTAGGGAGAATCCAGCTTGTCAAGAAAAAAAAGGCGCTAAAAACAGGTATTTTGCTTGGCGAGAAAAAAAAAAAGTCGCAAAATTTCCGATTTGGGGGGGTATATCAAAGTAGTTCCACTATTAATGTTACTGTCGTATGGCACCAAACTTTCATAATAATGGGTTTTATATTTAATCATTTAATAGGGCAATTGCATGAAATTTGTGGTTTTTTGCCCATAACTTTTTTTCTAAAGGCCAAATATGATCAAGCAAAGTAATGGGACCTAAGTTGAGCCATCCCCTATCCATTAAAAAAAGAATCATCAAAATCGGTTCACTAGTTGAGACGCTGTGAGTGGACAAAAAAAAAAAAAAAAAACATACATACGGTATGAACTGATAACCGCCTCCTTTTTGAAGTCGGTTAAATATGTTAGCCGATATCACTAATGAAAAAACAACTGGTCTTAAAAAACATGAGTAAATTAAATTAACTTTTTACGAAAATACTGTGCGTGTTTATATTTAGTATTTCCTTTTTTCAAAGCCGCAAAATATGTGTCAGGCTTCTCAAGTTTTCGGGGTTCTAATGTTGATTATCTGACATGTTGGTTATATGACATGCTTAAAAAAAACTTTAAAACTCACTATTTTTCATCTCAAATTTAGAAAATTTCCCACGGCAAGACTCCTTGGTTTGTCCCCCTCTCCCCAATTTCTTTTTAAGTCGACGTCTCTGGAAGTGCTCTTCCATTTAAGTCTAGTGTCCTACCTTTACCTTATATCAATGCCTAGCTATTGCACGGCACGGCTCCCCATAAAATCGAACAAAAAATTTCCTTACTAAGACAAGTGACATGATTTAGTTGAACCAGAAAATTTGTAAACCAATTTTAGGTTGTTTTACTTCGAAAACGCCATGTCACATACTGTTTGTTTGATAAAATTATGCACACCAGAAAATATGGCGTATTCAAGGTACAAAAATCTGACCTTTATTTAGGGTGGGGGACGTCCGAAAGATTACATAAACCCCTAAATCCCCGGTGATGTCAGGCCCCCCCTCCCCCCAATAATTTCTGCAAGTCGGCGCCCCTGGATATCAGGTAAAGGATTTATTGCTCCCATAAATATTTTTACAAAAAAAAAAAAATTTAATTGGTAAAAAATACTTGGAATGATTTTAAAATTAATGGAAAAAATATTTTGTTTCAATTAATTTGCACAAGGGTGTAATTTACCGAAGCAAGTAGTCGTGGTAAAGTTGTGAACATTTTTGGAAAATGTATGTGTATGCTTGTAGAAAATGTTGCGTTTTAGAAAATTCAAACTCATATGCATAGATAATTTAATGTTAAAGAGAATTTAGTGTTAAACTCAAATCAAAAATTTTAAAAAAGGCAACTATTTGCAGCACAAAAAAGACGAACCTTAATAATTGTAAGTAGATTACATAAGGAAGTTTTCTTCGAATCTGGCAAAGCACAGTAATGACTTGTTAAAACAGTAAACATGTCAGATTCTGTCGACAGTTGCTAACATTTGATTGGTTCCAAAAAATAGAATAAGTTAGACATCACTAATCATTGAGTAACTGTGTTTGTGAAACTACGTATTTTTTTATTGCACATATTAAAATTTTGCTTTTTGCATTGTTAATAAATAAATCATCATTACAATGATTTATACCAGCTTGTATTTGGAAAACGTAACATTTTTTCTGCATGCAGGATTTAAAAAAAATCGAGGTATCTACAATTTCAGCAACAACTAATTTCTGAAATTTTTTTGAAAACGTCTTGATAGTCAAAGATGAATTTCTAGCAAAAGAAAAGTGGGAGTGCTTGAGTTTTGAGACTTTTTCAAATGACTTTCCGTGAGCTCTGATGCTGTTCTATCCTGTTGATAGTCAAAAGAACTAAACGCTGTCAGTAAACCAAAAATAAACACAGTAGAAATTAAGCTCTTTTCCTCTAGAAGAATTGAGTTCTTGTTTTGATATCACTTCTTAAAGCTTAAGGCTTTAAGAAGTGATATCAAAAATGAATAGATTTTGTTGACACCCTGATCGGAAGTGTATTGTTTAGTTTGGGACGCTTTGATTTACCTTGCCATCTTGCAGTTTTTTGCAGGATCGTCATAGTTCATTAACAACGTATCAAGACTACTGCAGATAGTTTCTGTGTTCTTACGTACTGAGAAATAAATGTGAAATGTGAGTAGAGAAATTCTGCAACATTATCTATAGTTGGGGCAAACCTAACCTGGTAGCACTGCGAATGCTACACTCACAGCATTACAGCGCTGCCAGGTTTTTTTACTCTAACCATAGTTTTAAAATAGTTCCCCTCCCCCAACCAGAAATTTCCTCTTTTTTTTTCTTTTTTTTTTCTTTTTTTTCGCCACATGTGCAATCTATATTTTTTTCTTACTTTGGTACTTTGGTAGACTCCTTCCTAGGAATCGTTTCAAAAGAAGCTAGGTAGGGAAATATATATATTTTTTAACTCTAAAACATTCTGTAAAGCTGAAACAGGGGGAATTGCTTCACTCAAGCTGCTCTAAAACGGACAGGTGAAAGCAAAATGCGTGGAAACGTCATGTGGCAATTGCAAAATTTTATTGTAAATTGTTTCTCGTTTTATATTACTTTTTATTCTGATTTATCTATCATGCAATGCCTTCATATTATTCTTCAGTACTTGTTGACGGAGGAGATTCCTTGCTACAGGTATCCTATAAGTGCGTTCTTACATGCTTCAAGCTCAAAGAATTGGTGATGGTGTCAACCTACATGAGTCAATGATTTTTATTTACTTAATATCCACTCCCCGAACTTATATGCCTGTTATATGAACAGGTATTAAGAAAGCACATCACTTAAATTTTGCTGAAAAACTTAAATATGCGAAATCCGTAAAGACCATAACAGTGATCAGTTCTTTAAAACCTTTTTTTTTTTTTTTTTGTTTCTGAGGATGAAATAGTTGGCAAAGGCAGAAAAGATAAATCTCTAGACTAGGAATTCTGATCAGCAGCCACTGGCTACCAGAGTCACAAAAAAATGGTAGCCATTTATGACTTTTGGTAGCCATTTTAAAATACAACGCAAAAAATTATAACTTAAAGGGAGTTGACTTCGAATTACGTTGCCAAGGTGTAGTCGACTGATGAGATGAACATCTCTGGGTTGGAAGCGTGTTGTCGTAGTATGATATACAATGTGATTTTTAATAAATAGAGAAACTTATGATCGCCACTTTTGGCGAATAAGATTTGATTTTTTAGTAGCCATTTTCAGTAAAATGGTCACTCCTTGGCGACTGGTGACAACTAATCTAGAGCTTTGAGAAGAGATGCCCATTATTTCGATTGCTTCCATTAAAAATGCCTGACATTTTGTACAATATTTCGAACAATAAGGAAGCATTCAAATGTAATATTTAAAGATAAAAATTGCTCTATTTGTCACATTTTCCATAATACTAACTTTACTGCAAAATACAAAGAAAAAATGACTTTACTAATACTTTGAGGCGCTTATGTGATTTCAAATACGTTAAACACTCGTGCAGAGGTGGAAAAACTGTCTCCGAATCGTGCTTTAGTGAATTCAGTCTCATAGACTCCTTGTTCAGTCGCTTGCACCAACTGTTTTTTTTTTTCCCTTCATCGACATAGACTATTTAAAGGGCTGTAGAGACTCGTGGGGATCGTAGTGGTCCACTTCGGCAGCCATAAATTCAACCGGCTTTTGCTGCTAAGAGAATTCCTTATGAATGAACGTCCTAATGTAACTTTTCTTCCCCCCAAAAAGTAAATTCTCTCTCATACAGAAGTAAAAAAATACTGCATAAAGTTCTTCCACGTTTGTCTCATAATCATGCCAGATGGCAGCGCAAAAGAAATATTTATCACAGGTCATGAAAATAGCCTTGACATTTAATACAGCCTGTAGCTTCCAATTATAGAGCATGTCAGTGGCGATGAGAAACCTACGATTCTGTAGCAGTGTAAGGAGCCAGTGAGAGAATAATAGCTCATTCGTACGAAGAATTACTTCTGCTTTTTTTTTTTTTTTTTTTAATTGCTTACAACTATTTTTGCAAACAATGTCGTTAATTGGTTGATATCAATTTCCCGTGATTTTACAAAAAGTCAAAAGCAAATTCACGCAGACAAAAAGTATCTAGACAAGGGTCATTCTGCAGAAAACGTAACTTTTGAACGCAAATATTTTTTAACTTCAAAACCTTTTGCTTTCTTTATTTTTCGTTCTTACGTTCTTAAGTGCCACCTACTAGAAGTAACCATAAACAATGGAACAAGGGCCCAGCTAAGTTCCAATTATTTTACTCATAAATTTAAAAAATAAAAAATGCCTTGTTCATAGAAATTAAAAAAAAAAAATAATAATAAAAAAAACTTTTAATACTTAAAAATCGAGGCCAATTTAATATCAAAGTAGTAATTTTGTTAATTGTGCAAACAATCAGCTATTTTAATGATTAGTGGGAATATAATATTAAGCACTCTTAATTAAAGCATGGCTTAATTAGTAGTTTCAAATGTATGTTTAAAAATAGTATGTAGTAAATTTAAGGATACACTGGCAATTTTTAATTTTGGTAGAATGCCTATTATTGATCTATTTCTCCTCCATCAATTATTTTCACCTCAGAAATAATGACATTGATGAGGTCTGTCACGGAGGTGAAGAATTTTTCATTAATATAGGCAGATACATTTTTCAGGGAATTTTTTTTTTCTTCGGTGGTACTATCTGCACATGTTAAACATATGAAATGAAAACATGTTCATTTCTTTTTTTACATTAATTTGCGTCCGCAAAATTCAAGTTCATAGAGGTGAAAAGTCATAATAACCAAACTAAGTTTTTGAAGCAAAATCTATCTTTTTGTTTTTCGACAAAAATCTCACAGCATCAACTACGGCTAAAAATAAACAAGAGGACTCTCTTGTATCATGGAAAATAAAGTTTGATGTCATTACTGCCATTTGTTAATGAGGAATGGCATTTACTGTTTAGGTAACGGAGGTGAGAATTTATTGTGTGACATGACTCCTTGTCCTACTAAAACGAACTAAAACACAATATTAAAAAAATAAATATACTTAAACAATTAGTATTTGAGACACTGGTGAATGGAATAATAAATAAATAAGTATATACTTTTAATTAAACAAGTTATTAAGCAACAAAAACAGTCACACAAAGTGTGTGACATGCCACGGAGGTGAGAATTCATATTATGAATCAAAAATATACTAAAATAAAAATTATTAAAACATTGTTGGCAGGTTTAAAGAGATATATTTTTGATGAAATTAAAAATGATTGTGAAATGAATTGTTCCTTAAAGTTTTTACTGTGAAAGGCGTGTGACAGAAAAGTTACACTTTTTGAAGAATGACCCATAAATAAAACAAAGAAAATATGTGTATGTATGTATACAATATATGTATGAATGTATGTATGTTCCCTATACAAAAATCCACAGTTTACGTTGGATCTCAATCAAATTTGGCTGGGAGGTGCTTGGGCTGAAAAGTTATGAGCATTTTTAAGTAAAGGAACATCAATATTAATTGGGGAATTTATCGTCTGCCGCAAGCTCAGTTTTAATTAGCGTGAATAAAATCATTGAGAAGAAAGATCTGTTGCCATTTTTTCTCGACTGTGAAAAAACAAAATTCTTGCTTTTTTCCCCCGAGGCTTTTCCTGTAATCGGATGTATATCAACTTATAGTTTTCTCTCCAAACTTTTCTCGATATATTTCATTTCTTTACAATTTCTATGGAACAAATGGTTGTTTATTGCTATTTATACCAGTTTCGAATAATTTAACATTCCTCTGGTACACGGCTTCATTACTTTTATCATTGTTCCTGTGACCACCTGTGTCTCCTAAAGGGGCGATATGACTTCCTTTGAAAACTCTTGCTCTAGACAGAGTGTTGAGGGGGAATGCCATCCAGTAAAATGTATGGTTTATTATTGTAAAAAATAAGGCAAATTTAATGTTAATTAGTACGAAACTAACTTTTGAAGAAAATAAATGCTGACTTTTGGAATCAACGATGATGTAGGTAATCTAAACTAAACTTTTTTAGACTTAAACAAATCTTTAACCATGACATCTATCTAATAAAAAAGCGCGTTCCCCCAAATATTTTTTCCACTTCCACACTGTCTAGAAGACATTGAGTGCAGTACAGTTATTCGGAATAAGTTCGTTTTACAATATTTTTATTTTAACTGCTTCACTTAAAGTTTAATAGTGTTGAGGCTGTATCTAATTGCATACAACTAAAGAAAAATTACAAAAGTGCAGTTTTGATTTTCGAAAGTAAGAAATAATGATAATGAAATGCATTTAAAATGAATTATCAACCTGGTTCAAGTTTGTGTTGCCACTTAGATAGTGTAACTCTGAGCCACGAGAGAAATGTGATCTAAAATTAATTACTTCAATAATGAAAGCTTTCACCATCATCATCATAACTGATCAAACAGCCCAGTAATGGAAAAATCTCTAAAGGAAAGCATTGACCCATCATCATTTATGATTAAGCTTTGATTTTCAGTTCCTTTCATTTATTGCGAGAAAATCAGATTCTACCGAATCTACCCATCCCAACTGCGGTCTTCCCCGTCTTCTAGTTCCAGTTAGTCTAAAAAGCAATACTTTTTTATTGTGCTGTCAACATGCATTCGGATCACATGGGCCATCCAGTTTATTCTATTTACTTTAATATATTTGGGCCGTTTCTTGTGACGGAACGGAACATTTTGAGTAGTTTTGTCATAAGATTTTGTTTCATAAATACAAATAATACGAGCTAGAAATTTTATTTTTGATAGCAACGGCAAAAAATTTGTCATAAGAACAATGTAGAATATCAAAAGTTAGTTAGTTTGAAGAAAATATTTGAACGACATGCAAAAAATGCCCGTGACGGAACTGGACCGAAACGAGTCCCGTTCCGTCGCGGGCATTTTATTGCGTATTCATCAATTATTTCATTTAAAAACGATAAGTTGAATGTTCTACGGAATTCTTATGACAAATCCTTACTGTTGCTTTCAAAAATAAAATTTCTAGATTGTTTTATTTGTATTTATAAAACAAAATACACTGAAAAATGTTCCGTTCCACTAAATGGAATGGAGCATTTAATAACGTCAGTTTGCTTACATATATTATATAGCTTAAAACTGAATTTTCTTCTCCAATTACCATTTTCATTTATACCATCAAGTACACATCGCAGAATCTTCTTTTCAAAAATTGCTATTGTGTTTTCCTCCTGTTTTGTTAATGTCCAAGTTTTGAATGCATAAGTTAAAACAGGGGTAACTAGTATCTTGTAAATTAAAAACTTCGTCTTCTAGAAAGGGATCTGGATTTAAAAAAATCCTCTTTATCCATATACTGCCCTAATAGTTTTAAAAAAAAACAGTTTTTACTCAAGAGAATTTCTGTCTTCATTAGAAATAATTCACCCCAAGTCAGTTGTTTCTTTTTACTGTTTCAAATTTAATGGGAGATTTCAGGAACTTTAAATCAGTATTCAACAGTAGCATCCAAATGGCAACTTTAGAGTCGTTAGATTGCTAACTTATTTTATGAAATAAAAAATAGGAAACTCATATTATAACCTCGCCAGGGCAGAGTTGGATTTTCTACAGCTTCTTTCGAAGTCAAATAAACTAAAAAATATGAATTAGTCCAAAGTTAACACAGTTAAAGAAAGGTTCAAAGTTTGCCTAAATGAGTGTATACGTAGGTTATAAAACAGTGTAGAAGTTCGATGAGTCAATCAATGATTCTTCTTTTTATTTTTTTCTCAGTAGTAAAAATAATACTTATCGCTTTTATCTAACATCAATAATAAATATTTAAAGCAATGAAGAAACTTTTAAGAGATTTATCATGCACTAAAATACATGAAATTGCCGACAGCAAGATAACCTCTTCATCTTGTTGAACATGCGAAAAACACTTGAAAGCGAGCCCAAGACTTATCGCACACGGAAGGAATAAAACGAGATATAGGAGTGATTGCTCTCTCCCAGTAGCAGTTTTGCTTATTACATGATAGGAGGGAGTGGGAAAAATAAGTTTTTGAATTTCGAAACGCCTGGGGTCAGAAAAGTTGCCTTTTAGCGCCAATAAGTTACCCTCAAAACCTTAACTTCCTAGGATAATATCGTTAGGTTCGTTCCTAAATCGCCCCAGAAAAATCCAAAAGCATAAAAAATCGATCTTCTTTGAAGTTTAAAATATACAATTTTGAAAATGCTTGGAGGTGTAAAAGTTAACTTTACTTAACATTAATATCACCTAGAAGTTTTAGTTCAATAGAGTTATTTCTTTAAATTTTGAAACAATCGCAAAAAAGAACTCCCAAAATCGTCTTTTTTTCTTCTATTTTAACACGGTCTTGCAAAACAAAAATAGGTTAAATGCACACAATATTACAAAATTTTAAACACAGAATCTAAACTTATTAATCAATTATATCGTCGGCCCAATGCTAAACTAGCGAATATGAAAATTGGCACTTTTCAGGCGAACCAAAACGTTGAATATAACTTTTCCCCACCTGACGCGTTTAGTTATTTTTAATGTTTTAATTTTAAAAGATAACTAATAGTAAAAAAAGAACACATTTGAAGAAATTATAATTATTAGACCTTTTTGAGTACTAAGGCATACATAGAATTTTAAAAACGCCGTCCACTGCTTCCAAACACGCATGATTGTGCTGCTGTTACGCTGCACACGAGCAGCTACTGCACGATAAGACAATCCAGCTTCACGAAGACCGACGATTCTGCCCCGTTCAAACTCCGAAATTTGCTCAAATTTCGCTTTCTTTCTTCGAAGAGATTTTATTTTCATTGAACAGGTTTGTTTAAGTAAAACAAATGATTTACAGTAAAACAAATGATTTACAAATATCTAAAGAATGAATACAATAACTTAAAGTTACTGCATGTGCTAAAAAATGTTTCGTAATAGTACAGTAAACTTGGCCAAAAAATGGCCAAACCCAAACATCCAAAAAAAAAAAAAGTTTAAACCTGTTGCAAATTACTTCTTACCCTACCAGCAAGAAGGGGTAAAAAGTCCCAAGAATTTGCGCGTCGGGTCTGTGGAGAAAGGGGGTGGGGGTACGAAATAATCCTCTTAAAAAAAATTCTATTACGTACTTAAAAAAAAAAAATATTCAAAATTGCAGAAACCACCACAGGGGGGGGGGGGGCATGGTTCAGATTGCTTCAGTGAAATTTTTCGCGCAGTTTTTTCACTTGCATCTCTTAATTTTTTGAGAACTTTTATTCTGGAAGGGTACTCTGTAACACTTGAGGAGGGCGCCATCGCTTGGAAAAGGGTGGGGGGGGGGGGAGAACCCTGTAATTTTCACTCTAAAATCAATGATTGCAGTGAATTTCACGAAAACATTTCACTGATTTTAAACTTTTTCAAAGTGCAAAATGCCACACAACGATACAGTAGTGTCATAAGGCTCATCCCAAAATGATCTAAGAGAGCTCAGAAACCAAATTAGTTTTGACTGGAGTTATTTAACTGTTTAGAGCGCTGGAGTGATATCTAAAGCTAAATCCCTGAGCAGCGCAAAAACAAAAGTCCAAATTAACTGAAGTTTCCCACCCTTCTTAATTTATATATATATATATATATATATATATACACTCTTCTGCTATCACCGTAAACGGGATAAACCGAAATCACCAATAATGAGATGGGCAATGCAGCAATTCTGCACCCTCTAAGTCAGTGGGGGTTCTCGTTTGCAAACCCCAAGCTGCGTCTCTTTTACGCAGCCGGTTATAGGAATTGTGCTAAATATGCGCACATATACTTGCAACACTATCTGAAACTTTTGAGTACACTATGCGATAAAAAAATTTGATGAAGATGTCGTTACCCCATTACACTACCCAACGATCCAACGCAGTGACAAATTTTGGTGGTCCAGAACCTGTAATGATTCAACGATAGAAGAAATCTTGATAAGAGCAAAGCAACACTAGAATGCTAAATATTTACACTTTTTTGTCTCTCAGTTTGGAGATCACAATCCATTTCTAAAGCCACCAGAAGTTTCTTCCCTCTCTACGGGTATTGACTCAAGTTGGTTGTGGGATTGCTCGCTGATCTGGTCGGTCGCTGATAATAAAGTGAGTTGTGAATGAGGCCTTTAACGTTGAGGAAGCAACATGAAAAGATATTGAAGGCAAACAATTTAGTGGCATTTCTTTGTAAAGGAAGTATGCAGTTGTCTCTAGCTTCTGTTACGAGAGTAGATACTATCTGTAAAGATGTGTAAACCCAAATCATCCTTTACACAGAATGGTATATACAGTAAAGATGGAATATCAAATTGCTAAAAACTTCCAGTGTGAGTTATGCGTTGATCCTTCATCAGTATTTGATGAATCTATTTTCACAAGGAAAGAAATCCTGTATCGTTATAGTGTTATTACTTGAAGCAAAAGATCCATCCACCATCACAAAACAAACAGCTGGTGTCATACATGTTATAGGTGGAAGATACCTTCTCCATAATGTTTAATATGGGAAAGCTAATGTCATTTTTGATGAGTACAAAGAAGGAGAAAACATCATAGAAATAACATCTGCGTTCTATTACAACAGATAAGCCTTCTTCTCTAGAAGACTTTCTCTGCCTCATATCTTGTGCTTGCCCTCAGCGGTTCATTGGATAGTGAATATTTGAAAAGTCTGAAAGTGGACTGAAGTGCTCAACTATGCACAAACTGTGTTAGACATAGCTTCAACAACAACGATTTTGCCGCCACTGTTCTTGTGGATGGACAATCCTGATTTAATGCACTTAAAATTTGCATAAATAGTATTTCAACTTGGGTGGGGGTAGGAATGGGTTATTATTTTATTGGTAGCGGTGGCGGGGGTGCTGTAGCTTTGGGAGGAGGTGCGCCATCGCTATTGGAGAATGGACACACTTGATTTCTAACTTTAACTTTGCATGAAATAATATTTCTGCTTGAAATGTATGGAGGGGATTTCTGGGGTATTGCTTCTTTGTACGGGGAGAGGGGGGCTCTGTAGCTTTGGTAGGTTGTGTCATCCCTCTTGGGGTGTAAACACCTTTAATTTAATGGTTTTAAATTTTTTATGACATAATATTCCCACTTGAAATGCCCCCCATTCAGAAACTAAACGCACAATGTGGTAGGACTTTTTACCTGTTCTTATTGGGAGGGTAGTAAACAGTTTGCAACTGTTTTTAACTTTTTTTTTTTTTGGATGTTTGGGTCCTATCCCTATTTTTACTGTTCTTTTTAGATATACAAAGTAAAACAAATAATTATGTTCTGAAATTTTTGACGTTTCTACTTTTTTTATAACTTCTAGTTTTGGTTCTTAAATTGGGGGAAAAAAATTAACGATAAAAAGTGGGGGGCGGTTGCCTCCTCGTCCTTTCCCCCTCCCCTATATCCCCGCCACTGCCTGTAAGTGACGTAATTGTTGTGGAAAAGTCCTAAATTTTATGCCATGCCCTATGAGAGCACTCTCATCTTCCTCCAGGATCGTCCATATTTATGTAACATTCCGTTCCAAGCTCCTAAGAACCCATTCTTGTATGAGACTCCTGACATCAGATTCCCTTTCGGCACGAAAATGAATGTCACCGGGTGAAAGGGGCAAAAACAAACCGGCATCCACACACACAAAAAAGCTTCTCGTTAGTTCGTGGCCTTGGACGGAAAAGGAAGGTTGTTAGGGTCTGTTTTCGTTTCGGATTGACGCTGAGGTACACAAGGACGGACAGACGTGATGGCAATGCTAATCGAAGAGGAAAAAGCGAAGAATATGTACGGCATATGAATGAGACGCTTCGGTTATGAATCACACTCAGGTGTGGTTGCTTGTTCCAAAGAAGAAGAAGAACGAGAGAATCGTTCGTCGAAGGGTTAAATTTATTCCTCGGTTTGTTTGTGCTATGTGTAAACAAACTTGTGCGAGATAACTTCAGTGCTTTTCCGTAAGTGGCGAATCTTTCTAAACTCAGGTGCGAAACAAAATAAAAGAAGAGGAGCAAAGAATGATTTTTTCTTCTAAAATTTGCCTTGTGCTGGAAGAATTCTTTCGGGAATTTATTTATACGGAGATCGAGTTTCACAATTTTGAATTTGCAATCGATTCAACTGCAGTTTTATTGAAATAAATTTTACACAACGAAAATTTTTTTTTAAATCCTTTTATTTAATTTAGAACTTAGGAAACTGGTTGCGATTTCATGATGCAAATGTTAATGCTGTGAAATGAATGGGATTTATTTTTCAATAACTTCCCACATGGTGGAAAAGTTCTTAAGAACTTGAATTTGTTTCCGCGAGATATAGTTTTATAATTTTAAATTTGTACTTGATTCAACTGCAGTTTTGTTTAAAAATGTTTCGTGCCATCAGAAAATTTAAAAATTCTTTTCTTCACCATAGAACTTCGAAAGCTTGTTGCGATTTCATGATGCGGGGGTTCACCGGAGAGGGAGGGGGGTATGGCGCAGACAGCGCCGTTGAAAATCTTAGGGTTTTGGTGTTTTAAGGTTAGGTGTTTCAAGGGGTATTTTTCTCTTTTTTTAATAGTCTTTTCTTATATCTTTGAAAATATTTGCAGTCCTTTACAGCTTTTAGTTCGCGCATAAACCGCAAATTTACGTGAAATTTACCAAAAATCGACATTTTTATCCTATTTTGCACATTGCAGTATTTCTTCTTTTAGATCCCAGTTTAATTTTTTTTTACAACAAATGTGCAGTTTTCAGTTTTTTGCTGGAAATATATTCATATTTTATTCTATTAACAACCAAGAACAAACCCCAAGCAGGTGGTTGCGCTTTTTGTTCCACCCTGCAAATTCCCAAGAAAAGTAGTTATTAACAGGACTTGTATATTTGTAAAGTAATTTACATTCAAAATAAATATATTATTTTAAACAAGTTTCTACGTTTTGATCCAGGTTTTGAAGTTGAACTGGTGACTCAATTTTTACATTGATGATCGCGAGCATAAAATTGCAATCCATATCTTGTCTCCTGGCAAACTACCCAATTTACCGACTCACTAACTAGTTTAATAACCCTATCTACAATCAGAGTGTAAAAGAGGAACATTAACTGAATTATGAGTAAAGCTTCAACTGTTTTTGTATAATTTATATTACTAGTGGCACCGCACGGCTTTGCCCGTAGTAGAAAATTAAAAGGTCTCTTGGTTCGCCTGTATATTTACAAATAATGTATGAGGAATTTCTCGCCAGTTGGCTTGCCCATGTTACGGTTCCACGTTACGATAACTTGGTAATTTACTCGTCCATCTTATGATAATTTTGCTCGGGAAAATGTTCTTAAAATTGGAATAGAAAAATAACAAAATCGAATTTTTGAAAAATCGCTTTAAGGTGCACACCCCCATGCTACAAACTAATTCTGCGCCAAATTTCATGAAAATCGGCCGAGCGTTCTAGGCGCTATACTCGTCACAGAGATCTGACAGACAGAGATCCGGACAGAGAGACTTTCAGCTTTATTATTAGTAAACAAAGATTAACTTCGATAGAACTCGGTCGCAAGAAATCGAACTTTCAAAAAACTGACTTAAAAAGCGAGCAAAAGTACATTTCATTGACATTTTCAATGTAATACAGAAACGAAATGGTAAAATTGATCTCTCTCTTCCAAAACCAAGACCTTTCAGTCATTAGCATTCCTTAACACGCGTTAACGGAGTACTAAGCCGGGTCCAATTTCCCAATAGGCAGAGTAGTCAGCTGCCTAGGGTGGCAAAATTCTCAGGGGCGGCAAATTTTGCTTTAACAACGTATATATATATATATATATATATATATATATATATATATATATATATATATATATATATATATTATTACTCTTGAAGTGAACTACTAGTATTCTTTAACTTTCCATAGTGACATCCTTTTCTTAAAATTGTCTTGTACTTTCACTCATCTTATGAAAATGAAATATTTTTCAAGCATGCTAATAGATGTGCTTAAAACAAAGCAAGTGTCATTGCGTTTGAGCAGAAGCTCCAACAAGATTGGAGTTGGTTTGACTAAGATTTTTAGTGCCATAGTAAAGTGTATTCAATTATGGTTTCTTCAGTGATTGACGTGTATTTTATCTTCAACATTATCAATACTTAAAAAAAAAATCTGTTAATAATTTTAAGTCTGGGCGGCAAATAAAAATAAGTAACGAGCAAAAAAGTCTGAATGAATTTAATGAAGAAAACATGCTTACTTAAAGACCGATGAACAAAAAGGAGTTTTCAAAAAGGTTTCAAAAAGTGATATATATTTTTTAAATGGGCAGTTTTCAAAAGCAGAATCTTTAGACTTTTTGGAACGTAATCCAGTAACAATTTACAAGTGAAATACCATCGAGTAATGAGGACTGGTAAGAAACGTAAAGTGAGTGAACGTAATGACACACAGAGGAAATTAATTACATCGTTAATTCATATCTAAAAACAATTCTCAATTAAACGAATGATAAAACAACAGTATGCATCAATATCATACATTCGTAACACCTAATCGGAAGGAACGTTAAGCATCATAATTAAAAAACAATTTTAAAAAAGAGAAAAGAATCTCAATGTTGAAATTTTGTCCACAAATTTTCCAAATAAGGAATTTTTTGGGAGATCACAGTGACCTTCCATCGGGGCACCCCTGAATAAAAAAAATGTCATCAATTCTTCAAAAGCTTGGCAGTTGAAATTTCAGGAACACTATTTTTTGCGGTTTTTTTTAATCACGGACATTTTTTTTTTTTTTTTTTTTTTGAGGGGGAAGGGGGGGGGCGGCAGATTTAAATCTTCCTAGGGGCGGCGTGGAGCTAAATTTGGCTCTGGTACTAGGGCTGTATGTTTTGCAAAATAAACCACTAAGCTCGTAAATTATATCTTTAAAAATCATGCTTCTATATGGTTCGATAAAATTTAACTTTAAAGAAGAGAACAAACTTCCGTGAACCTGTACAGTTATTTAAAGTTACGAAATTTACAAGTTAGGTGTCTGATGATCTTTTAAACATCGTGGATCCGGTGATTCAAAGAAATGCTTACTTTGTCATTTTTTAGAAATTGTTATTGGTCATGGTAGTGGAAAGCGAAATGGAAGGAAATTGGATTTCACTTCGGTATACAGTACAACGCAAAAGATTATCCATCAGGAAATGCTTCTATAGGTATAAGATAATTTCTTCCACCAATATTTAAATATAAAGCTTCGAACTATAACAGTTGAAGAGTTAATTGATTGACCATCGTGTTTACTTACCTCCATTTCAGTGATGAAGTGGAAAACAAGAATAGTTTGAATTATTCTAGGAACTATACATTCTCTTAAGTATGCATTCTAAAAATTCCCATATCAAACTCTGGCAGTTAAAAGAATTGTGGAACTGGCCAGTGAATTTGCAGAAATTCATTTGAGTATTAAGACGCAAGAGATGGATCTATATGAAAAACTTTATGTTTGCCAACATCACTGCCAAAACTGAGTCTATGTCCAACTTCAAGCCTTGATCGAAACGAAGAAACTTGGTTAAAATAATATAGTTACTGTGAATATAAGTAACTTTACAAATATATAAGTCCTGTAAATAACTACTCTTCTTGGGAATTGCAGGGTGGAACACAAAGTGCAACCACCTACTTGGGGTTGATTCTGGGTTATTAATGGAACAAAATATGATTACATTTCCAGCAAAGAGCTGTAGACCGCACATTTACAGTAATCAAATTATAACTGGGATAGAGATGAAAACGGTCGGAAAAAAACAGGAAAATTTCGGGGGGAAAACGGGAAAAAAGCAGTTTTTTTTCCGAGGAGGTTTGTTTTCACTCCCGAAAAATGGAAAAATTATTTTTTTCAACTTTTCAGAAAGTTTTAATTTAAATTTTCAGCAAAAAGTGATTAGAAATTTCTCATACTTAAATTCTCTCTGAAGCAATTCTCCCCCTCCCCCTCTTTGTATGTTGAAATATTGTCTAACTTTGATAATGCAAGTTGTTGTATGATAGTATAATTTGCATATAAATCAACTGTCTATAGGTAACTGTCAAAACTAAATAAATTAACAAAACACAAACACTAATAATATGAGACCTTTAAGAATCAATAAATTAATTGGTTTCAAATTAGCCGACGTTTGAGGTAATACAGAGGTGCAACTGTAAATTGAAATTTTAATTCAAGGGTCGTAATTCCTTTAATCAAGTTTTGTTCAAAAAGGCAGGTATGACTACTTAAAATTATTGTGCTTAGCACGGCCGTATGAACTCAAGTTTAAGTTTTCGTTCAGCTTTAGAAACTATTACGCAGTTTTGGTTTGGGGTTTATGTTGTTAAAGAAAAAGAAAAACCAATTTAGTTTCGATTTGGATTGAAAAAAATCAAAACTAGCTTTCATTTTCAGACAGCAAAGTTACAATGTAAGGAAGGGAAATCATCCTTATTTTTGTTTCAAACAATATCAATCATGTTTGAAAGTCGAAAATTACAATTATTATTTCAGTTTCAAAGGCAATCTAAAAAAGAAAATGCTTTTGTTATGATTGAACACACCAATATTATTGGTTGAACGACGACTTGACCTATTTCTAGTGTTTGACTAAGAAAGCTCTCCGTTAAAAAACAATTTTTTTTCCTACTTAATTTTACCTTTATATGTACTTCTGTCAAACAGAAAAAGAAGATGTTTGGATTGCATATATATTTTTAATGCTTAACCCTTTATTTGTTCCCAGAAACAGAGCTATTTGGAATTCCTATTTTTATTCATGAAAAAATCAACTTTTCCATTTTTTCCGAAACAAACCGGCAAAAAACCGGTTTTTTTCCACCACTTCAAAATTTCCGGAAGTTTTACATCTCTAAACTGGGATCAAAATGAAGAAATACTGCAATGTGCAAAATAAGCTAAAAACATCGATTTTTGGTAAATTTCACGTAACTTTTCGGCTAATCCTCGAAGTAACAAGAAGTTCCGACTAGAACTAAACGAACCTACTTTCTCTAATACCCATACTACTTTTCAGTACCTGATCAATATTCTCAAAAATAGCTAAAATCGCAAATTGTTTCAAACATATTTTTTTAATATCTTAAGCTGATTTCTAGGAATAAAATATACCTCACTCATCTAAAAAAAAAAAAAAACCGAACAAATAAAATAGCAGCACCTTTTAAACAAAGCATCTACTACACTTTTTTCCATTAAAAAAATTCTTTAACAGCTTTCAAAACGAAAAAATAATAATTAAAATTAATTAGCTCATTAAAATAAATACATCATATCAAAAAAAATCGTTTCTTTTTCCCCTGTTGCCAAAAATATTTTTTTAAATAAATTAATGCACTTACCAAAATAAATAAAAACAATAAAATGTCAACTTAAAGAAATAATTTTCATTGTCAAAATAAAAAATTGTCTGCGCATATCTTTATGTAGAAACATAAATGACTTCAAGTTTATTCGCCGAAAACTGAACGCCTAAATTAAAACTTTAGCGTGAAAATAAAAGCAAGTCATATCAACAATAAGTACTTCAAAGTTAAAACCATAGCTGCGGAGTCGGAGTCAATCTCATTTTGGGGTAAAGGAATCAGAGTCGAATATCCAAAAATCGGAGCCAGTCATTTGTCCTCGTGTATAAAGTTTTGCCAAAGCTACGAAGTCAGAGTGGAAGTCGGGGAGTCTGAGTCCGATTAATTGTCGGGTACAGTAGTCGGAGTCGGAGTCAGGTGTCCCCAAATTCTCGGAGTCGGAGTCTGGAGTTTGGCGTCAAGAGCTGTTTCCAACAAAATTTGTTTGAAGTAAATCCGCCTTCAAATACGGAATCTACATTGACTTTCAGTTTCCCCGTAGGCGCTAATGTTAAGGGATTTGAACTGTTCAAAATTGAACGGTAAATTGTTGGAATCAAAAAGATATTTTATGTACAAGTTTTTCATCAAAAGCTTTTTCCTACAAAGTTTGTTTGAAGCAAATTCGCCTCACAATGCGGAATTGCCTTGAATTTCCCCGTAGGCGCTAATGTTAAGTTTTTTTTGAACTGCTCAAAATTGAACAAAAAATAGTTCAAATCAAAATGTGAAATATGGGAAAGAGGTGTCCTCGCCGAGATCTTTCGAATAAAAAAAAGTTTGGTCGAATCGGACTATTCATTCAAAAGTTATTAGGGGGGGACAGACAGACAGACCGACAGACATTTTCCCCCATCTCAATACCCTACTTTCCAATTTTTAATTTTTCGATATTTATTTAATTCTTTTATTTATTTTTGACTTTTTTTTGTTTTTCGCGATATTTTTAAGATGCATTAAGCCTTCTTTCATGTTTTTTTCTACTTTTTCTGACTTTTACTGGGAAAGTGGGCTAAAAACTGTAAAGGAAAGTAAATAATTTCGAAGATTTTTGAAAAGGGTATTGAAAGTAAGCATGTAAAGGGTTTTTGAACAAGAATTTGAAATATTTGTATTTTTTTAAAAAAATATTTGACAATTGATCATTTTTTACCATTTTATTCTTATTTTTTCTATGTTTGGGATGGCAATATACAACTTTATTTTGTTATTAAAAGTCGCTTTTCTAAATTTTTTTTTTTTTTTTTTGACCCACCCTAATGGGCACTCCTGCATGATATGAATCCAAATGAAAATTCAGACAGTTTCCCAAACCTTTAATGCGAGTATTAAGGAAGAAACGCAAATATCAAAAAGATATAAAATATTCATTTAGAATTTAATTTAAAACAGAAGAATTTTTTTTTTTTTGTATTTTGTATTTTGAGACTGGGGAGATCAATGCCAATGTTCAATGGGGAGATCAATGCCAATGTTCAAATAGAAATTGATATCAAAAATATTTAATTTTGAACGAATGTAAAAATAAATACACAAACCAATAAATGTATACATAAATGAAACAACAAATTAATAAATATAATAATTTAATTGACAAAATTAATAACTCATTAAATAATTTTTACGAGGAAATAAATTAACAAGAAGTTCTGTCTAGAGCAAAACGATCCTACTTTCCCATATACCAACATCGACTTTCTAGTATCTGATCAGTATTCTCAAAATTAGCTAAAATCGTAAATTATTTCAAACATATTTTTTTAATATTTCAAATTGATTTCGAGAAATAAAGTATGCCTCGCTCATCTAAAGAATTAAATACGTAAAAAATAAATAAAAGAACAATTGAAATAGCAGCACCTTTTAAACAAAGCAGCTAAACACATTTTTTCCATTTAAAAAAAAAAAAAAAAAAACCTTCAACCGCTTTCAAAAAGGAAAAAAAAGAATTCAAATCAAAAGCTCATTAAAATAATCATATCAAAAAAAAAATCGTTTGTTTTTCCCCTGTTGCGAAAAAAATTTTTAAGAATGAATTAATGTACTTTCAAGAATAGGTAAAAACAATAAAATGTCAACTTAAAGAAATAATTTTCATTGTCAAAAAAAAAAAAAAATCGTCTGTGCATATCTTTATGTAGAAACATAAAGGACTCCGAATTTCTCCGCCAAAAACTGAATACATAAATTAAAACTTTAGCTTGAAAATAAAATCAAAACATATTTAAAACAATTGTTTCACAGTAAAAACCATGGCTGTGGAGTCAGAGTCGAAGTCCATTTGATTTTGGGACAAAAGAATTAGATTCGCGAGCCGTAAGTTTTAAATTCAAAGACTCGGAGTTGAAACCGCGGTCATTTCCCCAAAACGTCCGCAAGTCTGCCAATATTTGCAGAGACGGAGTAGGACTTATTATTTGATACAGGAGTCGGAGTCAGAGTCGAATATCCAAGAGTCGGAGTCAGCCATTTTTCCTCCATGCCTAAAATTTTGCCAAAGCTACGAAGTCAGATTCAAAGTCGGGAAGTCGGAGTCTGAGTAATTTTCGGGCACAGGAATCGGAGTCGGTGTTCGGAGCGCCGAAATTATCGGAGTCGGAGTCAGGAGTAGGTCGTCAAGAGCTATTTCCAACAAAGTTTGTTTGAAGTAAATCCGCCTTCAAGTTTGGAATCTGTATTGATTTTCAGTTTCCCCTTAGGCGCTAATGTTAAGAGATTTGAACTGTTCAAAATTGAACGAAAACTTGTTCAAATCAAAAAGATATTTTCGATACATGTTTTTCATCAAAAGCTTTTCCATACTAAGTTTGTTTGGAGCCACTTCGCTTCAAGATTTATTTTTGATTTGAATTTCCCCATAGGCGCTAATGTTAAACTTTTTTGAACTGTTCAAAATTGAACGTAAAATCAAATATTGAATTATGGGAATGAGATGTCCTCACCGAGATCTTTCTAACAAAAAAATTGTTCGAATCGGACTATTCATTCAAAAGTTATTAGGGGGGGGGGGGACTGACAGACAGACCGACAGACATTTTTCCCCATCTCAATGCCCTACTTTCCAATTTTTAATTTTTCAATATTTATCTAACTATTTTATTTATTTCTGACTTTCTTTGTTTTTCGGGATATTTTTAAGATGTATTAAGCCTTCTTTCATGCTTTTTTCTTCTTTCTTTGACTTTTACTGGGAAAGTAGACTAAAAAGGAAAAGAATAGGAAATACGTGAAAGAATAAACGATTGAATATGCAAGAAGAAATGAGGTAGTTACATAATGCACAAATGATTCAAAGATTGAATGCATAATGAAATGTCATAAACCTCTTCCCTTAACCTCATTCACTTCGCTCCAAATGAAGTTTAAAAATTGTACTAGATATTTAAAAACAAAATATGCCTAATATTAAAATAATAAGTATTTCACTTTATTTTCTCAGTATGGCTTATTTCAAATTCTAACAATACTTTTAATTGTTTGTAATTACAAAATGATAAATTTTATCATTGTATAATAACAAAAATTATTTTTGATGTACAATCCCAAAATATTACAACAAAAGTATCAAATTTTGAAAATGTCTTATATTACACCTTAATCTTTCATTAATTAAATTTTAAAAATTAGGCAGAGCCTAATTTTTACTTCATTTTACAAACAAGAAGTTTTGTCTAGAAATATACGAGCCTACTTTCCCGTATACCCATACTACTTTCTAGTACCTGATCAATATTCTCAAAAATAGCTAAAATCGCAAATTGTTTCAAACATATTTTTTAATATTTTAAGCTAATTTCTAGAAATAAAATATTCCTCACTCATCTAAAAAAATTAAATGCGTAAAATAAATAAATAAATAAATAAATAAAATAGCAGCACCTTTTAAACAAAGCAGCTTATACACTTTTTTCCATTAAAAAATTCTTTAACAGCCTTTAAAACAAAAAAATAATAATTAAAATTATTAAGCTTCTTCTTTACTAATAATAAAGCTGAAAGTCTCTCTGTCCGGAGGATGTCTGGATGTCTGTAGGATATCTGTAGGATGTCTGTAGGATGTCTGTGACGCGCATAGCGCCTAGACCGTTTGGCCGATTTTCATGAAATTTGGCACAAAGTTAGTATGTAGCATCGGGGTGTGCACCTCGAAGCGATTTTTCAAAAATTCGATTTTGTTCTTTTTCTATTCCAATTTTCTTTACTAATAATAAAGCTGAAAGTCTCTCTGTCCGGAGGATGTCTGGATGTCTGTAGGATATCTGTAGGATGTCTGTAGGATGTCTGTGACGCGCATAGCGCCTAGACCGTTTGGCCGATTTTCATGAAATTTGGCACAAAGTTAGTATGTAGCATGGGGGTGTGCACCTCGAAGCGATTTTTCGAAAATTCGATTTTGTTCTTTTTCTATTCCAATTTTAAGAAAAAAAAATATCATAAGATGGACGAATAAATTACGAAATTATCATAACGTGGAACCGTAACATGGGCACAAGCCAATTGGCGAGATACGAAATTATCATAACGTGGAACCGTAACGTGGGCACAAGCCAATTGGCGAGAAAATTCACTACACATCATTTGTAAATATACAGGCGAACCAAAAGACCTTTTAATTTGCTATTACGGGCGAAGCCGTGCGGGTACCACTAGTTACTAATAATAAAGCTGAAAGTCTCTCTGTCCGGAGGATGTCTGGATGTCTGGATATCTGTAAGATGTCCGTAGGATGTCTGTAGGATGTCTGTGACGCGCATAGCGCCTAAACCGTTCGGCCGATTTTCATGAAATTTGGCACAAAGTTAGTATGTAGCATGGGGGTGTGCACCTCGAAGCGATTTTTCGAAAATTCGATGTGGTTCTTTTTTTATTTCAATTTTAAGAAAAAAAACTATCATAAATTACGAAATTATCATAACGTGGAACCGTAACATGAGCACAAGCCAATTGGCGAGATACAAAATTATCATAACGAGGAACTGTAACGTCGGTACAAGCCAATTGGCGAGAAAATTCACCATACATTATTTGTAAATATACAAGCGAACCAAAATACCTTTAATTTTTCTATTACGGGCGAAGCCGTGCGGGTGCCACTAGTATCTTTATATATTAATAGGCAAGCTGTTTTTTTTTTCGGTACCGATTCCTCCTCTGTTTCCGAACCGATTTCCTTCGTTCTTTTTTTGTTCAGTAGCTATTGCCGAGTTTTAGTGTCATCAATAAAAAATTTTGAAATCGAACGCTAATTAACGGAGATATTAATAAAAAACGCATTTTCGTCCTAAATGTCTCTTTCTACGCGAACGGATGGTCCATTTTTTTCAAATTTGATATGGTTGGAAAGGTCTTTAAAAAATACTCCTAGCGAAGAAACTGTCAGGGCGCCCAAGGTCCAATAACCTAAATCCACTTCAAAAAAAGTTATAAGCGTTTTTTAGTTAGCGAAACTCAAAAATTTCAATTTTATCTCTTTTCCATTGTTGAAATTCATTGTTGGAAGCGTGAAACATTAAGTTTTAATTGGTTTTTTAAACAGCTCTTTCTACATGAAAAATGCATTTTAGCGCTTCGAGCTTGGTATGGTTAAAAAGCTCGTGCAAAATACTACTAAACACGTTCTACCTGGTTTAACCCCACGTTGTACCCCATGTTCGAAAATGCCAATCCGCTAAAATGGCTAGAAAACGCGCTAGAAGCAATTAAAAGTTAGTGAAAATTCATTTTTATTTGCTTTTTCACGCGACATAATTAGCGTGAAGAAATTGCTGGATAATAAATACTGTGTTGCCAATTCTCGCTTGAGCATAAAGAAATGAAATACTTGCATTTGTTTTTATTATCGAGGCTTTTTGGGCAACTACGGGCATTTAAAATAATTTCATTTTGATTGTTTTCGCGATTTTAATATTTAGATAAATCATTTTACGGAGTGAGGGACGGCTTTCAGTTCCAGCTCTCAATAATACCTGCATTTGCTATCACCACAAAACTTTCGATAAAATTGACGTATTATTACGACGTCCAGTGTTTTCACATAGACAATGAGGTTGTTTCCTTCAATCAAAAGTAGTACTTTTTGTCACTGAAATTGATAGAATAAGCAAAAAAAAAATAAAAATAACAAGGACCCAGAAAATACTTTCATTTTCCCAACAGTTATTTTTTAATTATTTTTTTACAATGTCAGATTTTTCAAACAAGGCGTGGTCTTGATGACGTCACAAATGATGCTCTTTGGCGCATCTTTCCACCACGTTTCCACGTCATGATAATCAAGAAGTGAATTAAAATTGTGCTCTGCGCTTGCTATCAACCATGTCGTTGCCAATACATATGAGTAAAGATACGAATTAAATATTTTGCTCTGTGAATGGCAACACTGAATGGCATTTCATCATTTGTGATGTCATCGGCAGAAGCGTAAATAATGAAAGCGCACCGATTTAAGTAATTTTTAAAAATATTAAACTTAAACAAATTATTTAAAAAATGGTTAGAACCTATGTTTTTAAGCATGCTCTTTCAGAAAAAAAAAATATTTTTAAAATTTTGGAAACGACTCCATTGTGAAATTGGCGAACTTTATCCATTTTGGCACCAATGCCAGTGCGAGAAATATTTTTCTTTTGCATTCTTAAAAAATTAGTACAGAAATGTCTATTTGCAAGGAACTGACTACGAATCAAGTCTCTCTTTAAGGTGGGGTTCATTAAATTGTAACAGTTCGTGACAAGGCGGAGGAAATAAATGACAACAGGAACATACAATGGGGAGAATGAGACATCAAGCTTTTTTTTTTTATAAGAACGTCTATGAAAATCAGTAGGACATGTGGCAAATGGAAGAGGGTTTATGGTGAAGTGTGAAACTTTGCGACAAAGGGTAGAGGGATCGAAATTTTGAAAAGTGCATTTGTCCGTTTTCCCCTAAACCGTAAACAAATCACAAACACGATTTTTTTTTAAAAAACAGCACTTTTATTGCGACGTCCAGTGTTTTTGAACGAACAATTTTTAATGTAGCAAGTAGGATTCGTTTATTTGACAGTTTGGAACTTAATAATTCTAACGGCAAAGGTCAAGGCAACTTTAACTTATTAAAAGAAGCATTGTTCATGCAGAAGTTTTACGTATAACCTGAGTTTTGCAGGATCATTTCATTCGGGAAGATTTCGATAACTGTTAAATTGGCGGGCGCTCTTCATCTATTGGCGTTAAATTTTTGGCACCGAATGCAGATCAAGAAATGTTTTTACTTTGCATACGAAAACAAAGAGTAGGGAAATGTATATTTGCATACGGTTGCCACAAAATATGGGCTGTCCACGGATAAAGTCCCGCTTTAAGGTGGGGTTCACGAAATAGTAACAGTAACATGACAAGAGGGGCATACAATGGAGAGAATGTGACAACAAGCTTTTTTTTTTAATAGGAACGTTTATGGAAAATAGTGTGACATGTGACTAAGGGAAGAGGGAGTATGGTGAAGTGCAAAATTTGTGACAAAAGGGAGAGAGGGTCGAAAGTGTTGAAAGGTGTGACATGCACCGCCCTTAACCATAATCAAATCTCAAAGACGACCTTTTTTTAAAATTGTATTTTTTTTTTTTTTTTTTTGCGAAGTCCAGTGTTTTTGAATAAACAGTTATATGTTGCCACGAGTAGAGTTCGTTCATTTCATACTTGGTAATTTATATTTCTAATGACGATGTCAAAGCAAATTACTCAATAATAGTAGAAGTTTTATAAGTAATATTGTTCACGCAGAAGTTTTACGTATAAACTGAGTTTTGCTGCTTCATTCCATTCTAAAATTGTATGATTGGCGATTTTTATCCATTGGCGTAAAATTTTTTGTTTCCAATTCTAGCGCGAAAAATCCTTTTCCTCTGCATACGTAAACAAAGAGTAGGGAAATGTCTATTTGCATAAGGGTAAGCACAAAACAACATGGTATCCAAAATAAAATTATTCAAGCCAGGAATTTGACGACCACACCAATTTCTTGATGGGGTTATTTTCTTCAGTTAAAAGTGCTACTTTTAGTCAATGAAATTGATAGAATAAGCAAAAGAAATAACGTGGAGCCAGAAAAAACTTTTCTTTTCCCGACAGTTAGTTTTTATTATTACTTTTTAATGTTTGATTTTGGAAATAAAGCGTGGTCTTTATGACGTTACAAGTGACGTATTTTGGCGCGCTACTCCATAGCCGAGAAAAAGTTTTACGCTTTGCTGTCAACAACGTTTCCAAGTGATGATAATTTGCGCTGTGCGCTAATGACATCAGTGAATGGCATTTCATCGCTTTTGATGCCATGTGCAGAAGCGTAAAAAAATGAATTTCAATCTGCGCATCAATTAAAATAATAGTTAAAAAATATTGAATTTTTTGAAATTATTTAAAAAATGGTTAAAACCTTTGTTTTCAAGCATACTCTTTCAGAAAAAAAAAATACTTTTAAAATTTTGGAAACGACCCCATTTCTGAAATATCGCTTTTAATCCATTTATTTTGAGATTAACCGACAAAAAGCAAAATTGAAATAAATTATTACTGTTTTTTATTTTGTGTACATATATAAATTGTATGCTTCCAGATATGCAGTAAACATGAGTAAGAGTAGAAATAAAAATGTTAGAATTAGTTAAATTCATACAAGTTTTCTCAAATATTCATTTATGAATAAGGTCGAATTTCGACCACTGGACGAACACTAGTTCAAATAAATACATCATATCAAAAGAAAAAAAATCGCTTCTTTTTCCCCTGTTGCCAAAAATATTTTTTTAAATGAATTAATGCACTTACCAAAATAAATAAAAAAAATTTAAAAATTAATTTGAATTCTGAAATTTTGAATTCAAATTATGTTCTTCGCAATCACGAACTGAGACAGGACCCTACTCATTGGAGTTATTGTTTCTAGAAACAGCTTCTGCCCCCCCCCCCCCCAAGCCTGCCTCTCCTCCTGGGCGTTTACGTGTGCATAGTTGTGTAAGTGTGTAGGCTTGTGTGTGTGCGTAGACCTGTGTGTATGCACGATGGCGTGTGTGTGTGTGTAGGACATGGACGCCTCCGACCAGGAGAAGCGGATAGCTCAGGAGCGGAGCAGCCGCGCCACGCCGCCTGCAAAGGACGGTGGGCGGTGGTGCTGGTGTCCCTGGTCCAAGCTGAAAAAGGCACGGAACATCAAAAACGGTCAAATGAGAACAATAAGCAATCGTGATTGCTCAACAATAAAATGTCAACTTAAAGAAATACTTTTCATTGTCAAAGAAAAAAAAATCGCCTGCGCATATCTTTATGTAGAAACATAAATGACTTCGAGTTTATTTGCTGAAAACTAAACACCTAAATTAAAATTTTAGCGTGAAAATAAAAACAAGTCATATCAACAATAATTATTTCGCAGTTATGAGTACTCCCATAGCTACGGAGTCGGAGTCAATCTCATTTTGGGATAAAGGAGTCGGAGACGAATATCCAAGAATTGGAGTCAGTCATTTGTCCTCCGTGTATAAATTTTTGCCAAAGCTACGAAATCAAATTCGAAGTCTTGGAGTCGGAGTCCGATTAATTGTCGGGCACAAGAGTCGAATTCGGAGTTAGATGTCCCTAAATTATCGGAGTCGGAGTCTGGAGTCAAGAGCTATTTCCAACAAAATTTGTTTGAAAGAAATCCGCTTTCAAGTACGGAATATACATTGACTTTCAGGGTCCCCATAGGCGCTAATGTTAAAGGATTTGAACCGTTCAAAATTGAACGGAAAATTGTTCAAATCAAAAAGATATTTTATATACAAGTTTTTCATCAAAAGCTTTTTCCTACAAAGTTTGTTTGAAGCAAATTCACCTCACAGTTCGGAATTGCTTTGAATTTCCCCGTAGGCGCTAATGTTAAGTTTTTTTTTTGAACTGTTCAAAATTGAACAAAAAATAGTTCAAATCAAAATGTGAAATATTTGAAAGAGGTGTCCTCGCCGAGATCTTTCGAAGAAAAAAAAGTTTGTTCGAATCGGACTATTCATTCAAAAGTTATTAGAGGGGGACAGACAGACAGACCGACAGACATTTTCCCCCATCTCAGTACCCTACTTTCCAAATCTAACTATTTTATTTATTTTTGACTTTTTTTTTTGTTCTTCGGGATATTTTTAAGATGCATTAAGCCTTCTTTCATGCTTTTTTAGCCTACTTTCACAGTATAAGTCAGAGGAAGAAGAAAAAAGCATGAAAAAAGGCTTAATGCATCTTAAAAATATCGCGAAAAACAAAAATAAATAAAATAATTAAAAAAAGAAATTAATTTGAATTTTGACATCTTGAATTCAAATTATGTTTTTCGCAATCACGAGTGTGTGTTTGTATGTGTGTGGGGGGGGGGGGGTATGTGTATGTGTGTAGGCATGTGTGTTTGTGTCTGTGTGCAGTCATGAGTGTGTGGGTAGTTGTGTGTATGAGTGTTTGTGTGCGTGGGGGCGGAGTATGTGTATGTGTGTGTAAGCATATGTGTTTGTGTCTGTGTGCAGGCATGAATGTGTGGGCAGTTGCGTGTATTTGTGTGTATGTGTAGGTGTCTGTATGCATGCGTGTGTGTATTTGTTTGTGTATGTGTGTAGGGGTATGTGTGTGTATGGTGGTGTTTGTGTATGTGTGTGTATGTGTTTGTGTGTGCGTGTATGTATGCGTGTGTGTGTAGGATATGGACGCAACCTGGAGACGGTTTTCGCTGGAGGAGCAGCATCGTGAAGCCGGCCAACGCGACGGGTGGTGCTGGCAGAGGATGGCGCCGCGCCGCCGGTGGGAAAAATGATAGCACGCCAAAAACAGTCAAATGAAAGCAATAAGCAATCGTGATTGCTCAATAAATATCGAAAATTTAAAAATTGGAAAGTAGGGTATTGAGATGGGGAAAAATGTCTGTCGGTCTGTCTGTCTGTCCCCCCTAATTACTTTTGAATGAATAGTCCGATTCGAACAAACTTTTTTTTGTTCGAAAGATCTCGGCGAGTACACCTCATTCCCATATCTCACTTTTTGATTTGAACTATTTTTTGTTCAATTTTGAACAGTTAAAAAAACTTAACATTAGCGCCTACGGGGAAATTCAAGGCAATTCCGAACTCTGAGGCGAATTTGCTTCAAACAAACTTTGTAGGAAAAAACTTTTGATGAAAAACTTGTATATAAAATATCTTTTTGATTTGAACAATTTTCCGTTCAATTTTGAACAGTTCAAATCCCTTAACATTAGCGCCTACGGGGAAACTGAAAGTCAACGTAGATTCTGTACTTGAAGGCGGACTTCAGACAAATTTTGTTGGAAATAGCTCTTGACGCCATACTCCAGACTCCGATTCCGTGAATTTAGGGGCACCTAATTCCGACTCCTGTGCCCGATAATTAATCGGACTCCGACTCCCAGACTTCGACTCTGACTTCTTAGCTTTGGCAAAAATTTATACACGGAGGACAGATGACTGACTCCGATTCTTGGATATTCGACTCCGACTCCTTTATCCCAAAATGAGATTGACTCCAACTCCGCAGCTATGGTTTTAACTGTGAAATAATTATTGTTGATATGACTTGTTTTTATTTTCACGCTAAAGTTTTAATTTATGCATTCAGTTTTCGGCGAATAAACTCGAAGTCATTCATGTTTCTACATAAAGATATGCGCAGACGATTTTTTTTTCTTTTTTTTTTTTTTGACAATGAAAATTATTTCTTTTAGCTGTTATTTTATTGTTTTTATTTATTTTGGTAATTGCATTAATTCATTTAAAAAATTGTTTTTGGCAACAGGTGAAAAAGAAACGATTTTTTTTTTTTTTTTGATATGATGTATTTATTTTAATAAACTCATTAATTTTAATTATTATTTTTTCGTTTCGGAAGCTGTTAAAGAATTTCTTTAATGGAAAAAAGTGTATAAGCTGCTTTGTTTAAAAGGTGCTGCCATTTTTCTTTTCTTTTTTTTCGTAAGATGAGTGAGGAATATTTTATTCTTAGAAATTAGCTTAAAATATTTTAAAAATATTTTTGAAACAATTTGCGATTTTAGCTATTTTTGAGAATATTGATCAGGTACTAGAAAGTAGTATGGGTATATGGGAAAGTAGGCTCGTTTAGTTCTAGACAGTACTTCTTGTTCTTCTTTCTCTGACTTTTACTGGGAAAGTAGGCTAAAAAGGAAGTATTGTATTCGCGAAAAAATTTTCACTCAAAAATCGGCCCTCATTTCCATTTTGCTCACCCCTGAATGAATGTTGAGTTTATTTTTCAACCCGTCCACACGTGCCTATATGCCTAGGAACGTACAGACACCCGAAATATCCATTTTGATGATCCCCGAGTTAATCAGAACGAGTTTTCTCGTGACGTCCGTATGTACGTATGTATGTGCGTATGTGCATAGGTGTGTATGTGTGTATGTATGTCGCATTACTCAAGAACGGAATGTCCTAGAAAATTGAAATTTGGTACTAGACTTCTAGTGGGGTCTAGTTGTGCACCTTCCTTTTTGGTTGCATTCTGATGTTCCAAAGGGGTCTCTTGCCCCTTTTTGGGGTGGAAATCATTGTTAATTTAGATGTAAACTCAAGTGGTGTTATAATTTGGCAGACACTTGGCGATATATCGCCAGTCTTTTGGTCGCCAAGTTTTGTCGACATATTGGCGACAAATTTGGCGGGTTTTTTTTTTTTTTTTTTTTTTTTTTTTAAATCTGTTTCAATTTGGTCACTGTTTGTGATATTTAGAGAGTAAACTATTGAATCACATTAAAACTGCCAAGAATGAGAAAGTGACATTAAATTGGAGTAAAAGGAAGTCATGTGATGCACACATCAGCTCGTTAAAAAAGGAAATACAAAGCCTATTGTCCTCAGAACCTATTTTTACAAGTAACTAGCCTAAAAGTTCGATCTAACATGCTACAATTCTAATAAAAATTGAAAAGAAATGAAGGAGCTCAGCTCCCGTGAGTTCCCATGCAAATTAAGCCTGTTCAGAGGTAACTACTTTCTAGCTGGAATCAGGCATATATTTAATTACATAGTTGAAACATTTTCAGATTGGTGGCGCTGCAAATTGTGTGTGTGTGTGTGTGTAATTTTCCTCAAACGTTAGAATGAAAACTTAAAAAAAACAGCTTAGATTTTTTAAGGAAATTGTTTTACTATTGAAGATTGAAAATAAAGGTAATAGGGTCAGTTGGGAAAAAAAGAAATATGAGGAAGATGAAAACAAACTCTATTGCCGCAGTTGTGGTGATTTTTGAAGCTAAATAATTGGTAAGTGAGGACTATGTTCAGTTGGGGTAAATGGAAACATGGGATTCGACAGAAAACAAAATCTATTTTGACACTTGTGAGGATTTTTGAAACTAAACAATTGTGGAGTGAAGATTAAGCAATATAAAGGAAATATTTTGAGACTTTCGCGTGTGTTTAAAAGAATGTGTTGGTTTCATCATTGTCTGAAAATGATATTGTGGAAAAGGTTGTTTTTTAATGTTTACTGATTTTGCATTTTCTTCACCAGCAGGTCTACAAATGTTTTTTTTTTTCGTCGAACGGGGCTGCGTTTTAGGCTATTTAGTCTTTCGCAGACCTAGTGCACTCTCCCGATACGGCATCCAATCTTTCATGTGCCACCATTAAGCAGGGCCGCGCTGTGCCTATATGCGAGATCGTGTGGCGCCAGCGTCAAAAAAGGCGTCTAACTCCACCAATCAAAAATGTTCCAAATGGAGGAAAATTACTCCAAACGAAAAACAAAATAATAATAATAATAAAGAAATATAATTGAACTTTTCATTATATCCAGGGCCTGCTCAACCCAAAGTGATGCCCAGGCCCTGGCAAAATTTAATGCCCCTCTCACAAGAAAATGCGCACATTTTTCGTATGGCGTTTTCAAAAAAGGGAAGAAATAAAGAAATTTACCCCATATTATTGCCCTAAAATTGAGGTGTGATTTTGATTTTTTTAGTTCCAGAAAGTAACGACTTGATTTTATAGGAAGGATTTTCAATTTCAGGTTTTAAGGTGGGATGTCCTCTATACTTCAATTTAGAAATATAATGAGTGCCCTGTTGTCATGTTTTAACAGGTATAAAAGATTGATTAGTTATTCATCAATTAGAGATTATAGAGATGTTTAGAGCGGCGTTAAATTTGATATTTAAAATGTTTACTTTTTCCAAAACGATTTAACATATCAGAGGAGCTAATGAACTCAAAAAACAGTTCGAGATATAAAGTGAAAACGTACACTGTATTCCAAAATTAAATATACACATTTAAAAAAAATTAAAGCCAAACGTATTTTTTCTTCTTCATATTGGTCTACAAAACGTCAATCCAGCTGTTAAGTATATTTTCGCCGAACGCCACTGCGTAAAGGCGCTCAAAAAACATTTGCACGGCGACGCCGATCAGGCTTGGCGCGGGGCCGGCATTAAGGCGCGGATATCAGTGGCACGGATAATTTGGACGCCCAGTTTCCACCAGATGGAGGCACCTGGGCTCTCTTTGATGCGAAATTTCAATTTTGCCGAGGCCAAGCGAACACCCAAGCGATCTTTTACATGCCGCATAATCATACGACATGGGCGCTGATAACTTTCTGCATCTCGAAAATCCACCGACACCCCAGATCAGAACCTGGGTCCACAGGCGTAGAAGGCCAGCGCCTACCCATCACGCCACCAGCCGGCTTGGTCTACAACTGTGTAGTAACTGATTTTTACTTTTTATTTATTTATTTATTTATTTTTTTTTTTTTTTTTTGTCTTTTTTTTAATTTTCAATAACCTTTCATTAATTTCAATGTTTCAGCGAATATCCATACTTGAGAAGAAAAAAAACCCTCTAAACTGCTGTTTTTTCTTTCGCTTTTTAAACAATATCGACTTGTCACATCACACTGTGCTCTTGCCACACATTGTAATTGTAATGCTCATGTTTCCTGACGGAACGTTATTTAAGGCAAAAGTAACTTCCATAAACTTAGTCCCTAAACATTTTCTTAACATTCTTGGAGGGTACGCTAAATAAATCTAAACGCCTCGGAAGGTTATATTTCTCAGAGTGATGAAGTGTTGAGCAAATTCCTAAAGAAGCGTCTATTTACAAAGTGGAGACAGCAGCCATTTTTTAGAACAAGCTACGAAGCTTGATTTAAAGTTCCACTTCCTTTAAGAAGATGCGACGTTAATTGAAGTACACATAGCTAGGAAATCAATAATGGTACTTAGCAATAGAAATTCTGCCAAAATCATTACAAAAGGTTTCTTGATTATCAAAAAACAATGTAAAATTTGCTCTTTTCGATTTAATGTTAGTTACTTACCGTGTTGATGGCACCTTAATTGTTTTAAAATCATTTATGGTTATATAAACACTAAGGTGCTTATAGTTAGATAAAACCAAAGGGTCCGGCAAATTCTGGGCGACTATAAATTTACCTTGGTGGCTAATTTTTTAGAACAAGAATCTTCCAGAAGTCATGTTATATTGAATTTGCCTATAAACTCCGAAAAATAGTTTCGCACCTAAAGTTAGTTTTTCCCGGCCCCTAAGAATAAAGAGTTTTTGTCTGTTTCTGACTCCCACGGTTTTTACGTTGGAAATAAATTTAAATACGATTTCAACGTGTAGCTCTGTTGTGCGTTACCTAGGTGGAGAAAGATAAAGAGAAAGTAAAAGGGGGGCAGCGATACTGGATGTAAGGAAAGTCGCCTAGCACGTCGATTTACTGTCCAAAAGAAAAGTAAAAAAGAAGTAAAAAGTGAAAATTGTTTTATATTATTTTCTTGAATTTATGCCTAGTATAGTAACTAAAATAATCATTTATCCAACTTTTTGAAGCAAAAAAACTGCAAATTACTGCAGGCACGTATTTCGGTGCTGGATGAAAAGTCATCGGGGAAAAGCAACACGGTGGAACGGGAGACACTATAAATACCTAAAAATGGAGAGTAGCAAAACAAATAAGACCAAATGACACCTGGAGCCGAAATTTGTGTATCGGATTATTATATCGGACGACTTTTCATCCAAAAGCTCACACTTCTTCGCATTGAAAAACGTGTTCCTTGTGACACCGAAACACGTATCTGCAGTATTTCAATTACACGTCCCTATTGCGTCAAAAAGAGGTAAGGTAAAGATTGTCAAGATCATTGCTCATCTTATCAGAGCCACACTGTGCATCGACCAAAATCAAAACAACTCCAATTCTTCGCCATTGCAGCAAGCTTCGTTTGAGAATCCAAAGAGAAACAGGTAATATCCTTATTTCAACTAGAGTAAATCTTGCATGGCTGTATTGATTGTATTTTAAAAGAGATTAAAGTGCTTAAAAACTGCAGAAAACAACACTTCTGAGTGAAATTAATGATACGACTCCTTTTGATTTTAAAGTTGCTCGGTTAAAGAGTAAACAGAACGAAGTCAGTTTCTTAAAGATAAACTAGCATTTGTAGGTGATTTTCTCAACTCAATAGTTATGAAAGTTTTATAAAATGAGATTGAAGTAAAATAATATGAACTCAAAGCCATTTAGCATAAACATTTTGAGTTAGAAATATAAAAGTCAGCTCGGATGAGAAAATAAATGGAACTATGAAAGCATTAACAACTCCTGTTCCAAAAAAACCACTAAATTACAACATTGGAAAAAGCATTCAGGATTTTTCAAACATTGGAAAATGCTTTCCGTAACCGAAAGTGTTTTTTCTAACTCAGGAAAGGCATTGCTAAACATAAAGTGGCTGCTGATTTTGAATCTGAAATTTTAGTCATTATCTTAGAAAAAAAAGTAAACGGTGTTTTATGTTACATTGGTGAAGAAGAAATAAAATCTCATGAAAATATTTCTGGAACTTGTCTTTTAAGAATATCAACATACAGTACAAGAAAGCTTTCTAAAGTTTTGCACAGGAAAACGAGAACTGAATAAATCACATTTTCGGTTCGCTTCCAGGCTAAGAGCCAATTTTTGAGACTAATTTGTCTTACTTAAAGTGAAATAGTTTAAACATTATGCCAGTTCATAAGATCTGATGAAATCTTCTAAACATTGGATGAAACACTTTCATCATTTATTCACGTCAAAATTGTACAAGTTTGACAAAAATTGAAATAATTAGCTGAAATAATCAACAATTTATTTTGTTCATGACGACAGATTTCTAAGTGAAAATAATTTTAGCATTTACGATGTTCGCAATAGTTTTAATAGTTTCCAAAAGAACACAAGTATGTCATTCTTTCTATAAGAAATAACCGAAATGAAAAATATCCGATTAATAAGTGTCATAGGCATGGCTCTGGTTACGAGATGCTTGACCTTGGATGAGTTCGTTCATGTTTGAGTTAAAAAAGGAGGCAAAAGGAATCGTTTAATCCTTCGCCTGACGCGGATGCCGCCTCCATCGCCCCTCCCTTGAGGGACTCTACCACGGCAAATTTTCTATAATGAAGTTCAATAAAAAAAAAAGATATTTGATGATGTTAGAGAAAGGGTTTTTGGGGGGTTCTTCCCGGAAATGTTTCGGTATTCAAGTCCGAAACTGTTTTGATGAAAATTTTGAAACCAGAGGACACGTAGTAAAGATTAAGTCATAAAAATCAATCGTCCCTCCCTTGAAACATTTCTCAATCCGCCATTGTCCTTTACCCACCTGAATTTATCTTATCTGTGCCAGACAGTGCAGTGTACATATGCAGTAAATATCACACCTATGCTGGTACGTAAAATTGAGTTTACTGGTAGATAACTCGATATTGAATCTTAAGAGAGGATGGATTACGGACCGATTTTTCAACTGGTAGAATCGTTTCTACCATACCAGCACACGGCCCTTGGACGGATTTTGTTAACGGCGCCCAAAAAAATAAATTTGAAAAACAGTTCGATGCTTTAAAAAAGAAGATAGCTGAAATTCAAACTCATTCAGAAAAATACTAGGAAATCGTGGAACCACTGCAGTTATCATCACAGAAAATAAATTCCAGTTCTTCTGATTCAAGTGCCAAAATTAGTAATTTAAAGCCTAATCTTATTCAAAATGCCACGGTGAAAAACAGTAGGTTGTTTAAACTTCGCTCAGCTTTCGAGGAAATAATTAGTGAAAAAATTTAGCTCAAGTTTTTATATCAAAACCATTAAAACTACTTAAAATCCTAACTCTTGAAATGGTAACAAAAATATCAACAATAATTTTGCAAAACATTGAAGGGGGGGGGGGGCGCGGAGCGTTGAGAAATGAGATCACATCTTTCTAGAAGTTCATTTGATAACTCAAAAGAGAGAAACTAAAGATTATAATAACAAAAATAATTTTATTTACAATACATAATAACTTTGTTTACAATCGTTTAAAGCAATTTAAAACAGTCTTTACTCAAGTGATTTTTACTCTTAACTCGAGTGGTTTTAACGTCGCTAATCCTATTAACAAAACAATTAAATCTGCTGCATAGATGAAGTGGAAGGATGAGAAGAAGTTGCTACCATTCTTCAGGTTGTGGCAACCCTGATCTCCATCCTCGCCGCTCTGGGCTAGGATGGAGTCACCAACCTTGATGCCACGGGAGTACTCGTGCACCCAGGAACAAGTTGCGCTGAGCAGAGTTGGCAATTAATATACTACTCAAGGTCGCCCATTATTTACTGTTATTTCACGCTCGTTCCTTTTCCTGCTAAACTTGCTCACAAATGAATGCGTTAGGTTTTCAAACAAGTTCTATGATCTTTTGTCAAACAGACGCATCTTTGGCTAAGAAATCCTTTTTTGGTACTGACCAATCCTTGTACTCTTCGTACATCCCACCTAGGAAAACCGGAACTAAACTTTTTGGGGAGATGGGAAATTATCAATTTTGCTGAATGAAACTCAGAACCTTGTCGCATTAATACGGAAATGCTCACATACCTACATCAGAGTTCGTAGTTGTCCTATATTCCTGATAAAAAATATTTTTTCTTGATTTGTCTTACTTTTTAGATTTTTGTCTTGATACTCCTGTGATTTTTTAAAAAATACGTATACTTTATTTCTTTCTTTCTCAACTACAATAGTACTAGTGCCAATTCTCTATAAAAAACAATTTATTTCCCCCAAAAGCAATTAATTCTCTCCAGTAGCGTAACTAAGGGGTCTATCGCCCCTTGCGAACTAAAAGAAATAGCGCCCCCTCCCCCCCAGGGGAAATGAAAGGATTTTCTGGGTCCATTTCTACCGTATTCTTTAAATCATCCACTATTAGAATGAAATAAGAAATGAACCATCAATTCATAAGAAATAACTTTTAGCAAACTAAACATCTTCCACACTGATAATCAGGGATGCTATCTACCCCAAATTTAATGGCGCAATTTCCCCACCAAAATTTTTCTCGACTCTCTTTCCCTTTCTCAATTTTTTTAGCTCTCTTTTTTATTTTTTTAATTATTTTTAAATATTTTTATTTATTTATTTATTTATTTTTAAATATTACTTTTATTTTATTCGAGAAATTCCGTGCTACCGCCAATGACATACATACACACACACACACACAAACTGAACAAAGAATTGAAATAAAATAGTAACAGAATAAAATAAAATAAATAATTTAAATTAAAAATAAATCAATAAATAAAGTTAAATAAATGAAAAAAAAAATATTTGAAAAAAATCCCCCTCCTCTTGTGGGCACTCTGACTGGTAATTACTTTCTAACTAATGTCCCAATTAGCCTCATTTTGCGAAGTTTTTTTACTCGTAATTAGAACCGTTTCCAGGAATCCTTAAACTAAATCTCTAATACTTAATTTGAATTTCGAGAATGTCTATAATACGCATATGTAAAAACTCTTTATTTTTGGTGGGGGGTGGGGGGGGAGGGATTTCTGATATTGAACACGTGCTTCACTGAAAGTATGCCGTGTTAGGCTTCAATTTTTTTGCATCCGATAAATGTTTCAATTATTTCAAAGGTTAGAAGTTACATTTCAACATATTCTTCCATAGTAGTAAAGTATTTTATCATTTAATTTAATTATTGATTTGCATACTTGCTTTAAATTTTTGAGTGCGTTAGGATAAAGTAAGTCTTATTTGCTGTTCATCCAGGAAACTTTTTTGTTACACCAAATATTTTTTTCTTGGTAAAATATTTTGATATTTCATTAATGCTCGGATTGCTCATTTAAACTGCGGAATACCCCCCCCCCTTTCCGCGAGGCAAAATTAATTCAAAAGAGACTTGAAAAAAAAATGAAATCGTCAAGAAAACGATACGTTGGTTTGATTAGTAAAACTGTTTTTTATTTTTAATTTGAGATATAAAAAAATAATGAGATAAAAAACTTTTCTGAGAAAGTATCAGTCCTGTAAGAAACGTTATTTTGAAGTTAAATAGAATAATGTACATAAGTATTTCCTTCAAAAGGGCATTATTGAATTTCGTATGTTTTTTTTTTCTTTTTCTTTCTTTCTTTTCTGTAAAAACAATCTTTTGTAATAGAAATTATTTTTCTCAGTATTTTCCGAGCGTACTGAACTCTTAAATCTTTACACCTGAAGCTTTTTTTTCAGCCACAAAAATAAATAAATAAATAAAAATAAAAAAAAAAAACCTGAGTGTTTCAGTTTTGTGTGGCTGTATCATTCGTTTCACTGCGTCAAGAGAGATATTGTAAAATAAACAACTTTAAAAAATTCAAAGTGACCTTATGAAATAAACAAATTTTCAGCCTCGAGAAACTAGTGTGTCAATAAATAAAGCACAATTTTAATACAATACTTTACAAAAGAAAACAATTTGGAACACATAAAATCCTTTATTGCATCCGATTTTTATTTCCACTTTTTAATCGTTACCAAAGCGAAAAAATAAGTTAATAGTAAAAATTTGGAATATTCTTTTCCCTCCCTCCCCCTTTTCTCTCTCTCTCTTTTTATTTGATAAAAAAGAACTGAAATCCTCCCTTCGCCTCAATGTGAACACGTTCTTTGAAAGATTCAAAAACTCCACTGAAATAGCACTGCACAGCAAAAAAAAAAAAAATGAAAATGCTTCTGACACCATTCTGGATTATTCTTATGTAGATGACCCCTTGAATCCATTTTCCCTCTTTGCCCACCACTTTTTAGAAATGGCGCTCCCACCCCCATTTATTTTCCGTTTTTTTTTTTTTTTTTTTTTTTTTTTTTTTTTTTTTTTTTTTTTTTTTTTTTTTTTTTTTTTTTGCAGTTTTATAACCATTATTTTTCTTTGGAAAGAAATGAAGCATTGCTTTAATCATTATCTTTCGTCTAAGGCGGACTAGAGAAGTTCAAAATTATGAAAGTTTGTAGCAAATCGGGAGACTCGTAAAAATATTCCCACAAAAATATTTTTTAAATTATCAAATACGAACCTTTTTACTTCCTCTCACGCAGTAAAGGAAGTATTGTATTCACGAAAAAAAAATTCCCTCGAAATTTGGTCTAATTTTCCATTTTACTCATACTCGAATGAATGTTGAGTGGTATTTTTCGACCCGACCGAAAGTTCATATATGGACACCCGAAAAATCCATTTTTGACTATCCTCGAGTTAACTACCACGAGTTTTCTCGTGACGTCTGTATGTTTGTGTGTAATTTCGTTTTGCTCAAAAACGGTATGTCATAGAAAGTTGCTAGTTAAAATTTGGTATGTAGACTCCTAGTGGGGTCGAGTTGCGCACTTCTTCTTTTGGTTGCATTCAGATGTTCCGAAAGAGGTCTTTTACACCTTTTTTTGGAGGGGGGGGGGAATCAGTGTTAATTTCAATCCAAACTCGATTGATATTAAAATTTAGGGAAAACTTGGCGATACACCACCACACTTTTGGTCGCCAAGTTTTGTCGTCAACTTGGCGACAAATTTGGTGAAAAGAATTGTTTTTCTAATTTGGTTTCAATTTGGCGCTATTCGTTATATTTAGAGAGCTATCCATTGAATCACGTTAAAACTGTCAATATTAGGAAACATTTTCTCTATAAAACGCGCTTTTTTTTCTTCTTTTTTTTTTTTTTTTTTTTTTTTGCATTGGTTCGCGACAAACCAGTTTTCTATGGGGTTTGTTTTACAAATTTTCCAGATTTTTTTCGTTAAAAACAGAGTATCGGACTCACTCCCATGAGTCACATGTTCGAGAAAATTTTTACGCTAAAAAAAAATCTTCAAAAATCTTGGAAACACCGCTTGTTGCATACGAGTCGCACTGCAGATCTTCAGTAAAGAAATTTTCCGTAATGTTTATATTTACTCAAATTACCTTCACATATATATTTAAGATTAAAATTTAAATTAAGTCTGATTATATTATAGCATTAATGTGTATTTATATGCAGAGCCCCTCGCCTCTTTATTATAAATTGCAAAACTAATAGCTCACTAAATTACTGGGGTTCTTAATTAAATTTCTAGGGGAAAACTCTCAATTGCCTATTCCGATATTCGTCTCAATTGAAGTACGTTCAAAAATATATTGTTCCTCTGTGCAATTGAAAATCCAGCAAATTTCCCCTTTTTTTACGATTTTTGCCAGCCTTCACCAGGTTTTTCTAGTTTTTGCCGCAGCCGTTCTAACAAAATACCTTTTGCCGGTAAAATGACCAACCCAACTATAATTACTATTCTAACTAAAACACAATAGCTGAATGCTGAAAGCCGAATTTTATTTTATGAGTAATACGTGATTGGCTCTTTGACGTTCGCTGGAACCTCTCATTGATTAGAGCTAAGGTGGAAAATTATCAAAACTAAATGAATCATATGAACATCAAAATCCTTAAATTGACGCTGCGGAATTTGCAGTCAAACAGAAATTTTTATTTTCGCTTTCATCGTGAAATGTAAGAAAAAAAAAAAGAAATAGATCGAAAAGAAAAAACGAAAACAAAGAACTGAGAGATAAAGAAAAGTGACGAACCTGAATGTTTTGAATGCTCTGAACTGTGCACTTCACTAAAAGTTTGACAAAGGAAATTTCTCTCAAGTCACCTCTATATCTTGTACACAGGGGCACCCCGAGCTTAGGTTTTTGGGAGGGGGAGAATTTACCGAATGGAACTCCGAATTTTACCGAATGATAAAACATCTGCGTACACGCATGGATAAATACCTCCATCTAATGAAAAGACATCAAGCATCATATTTTCTAAAAAAAACAACTGCAGTTTTGAAGTGCTGTCTCCAAATTTTCCGAACTGTCGGACGAATGCCGAATGAAGACATTTTTGGGAGGTCACAGTGACCTCAGTGACCCCCCCCCCCATTGGAACCCCCTTCTTGTCCGTACAGGGCCGCGTGAGCCAAAGCGGGCCCCTTGCCGGTTTGGTCCCCCGGTCCCCGGTCTCTCTACCAGTATAAAACTTATAAAACTTATTAATATTACTCCCGATTCTTAGCCGGGCCCCTCCAAAGGCCGGGCCCCTAAATTCCGACTGGGCTCATATGGCCTCTCGTCGGCCCTGTATACATGTTACTGAAGTACATTGAACTCTAGTGAGAAACATCTAATCAAATGCAATAATTGCTACAAAAAATCACAATTAACAGCGGCAGTTGTGGGTTTCTCAGAAGAAAACTGAAACAGTAAAAAGCTAAAAACTAATAGATGGATAAGATAGAAGTTTCCACAATTTATCTTACTATTCAATGTTTTGCAATCGTTTTTTCTTGGACGATCATCTGCTATCTGAAGAGTTCCAAGTACAAAAGAATAAATAAGACGTCCTTATCATGTGCGAAAGATCTATTAATGTAAGAATAAACCTCAATTTTCTGACTTTTGCCTCTTGGTAACAACGATTGCTGCATCCGCGAAAAGTTGAAGACCCCGGGCTTTTGTCCTTGGTTTTTACGCGCTCTTTTTGTCCGATAAAATGTTTTAATAACCTAGATTAAAGATCAAGTAGAGACGGACCTTCCGATGCCTAGATGGCGCTTCTACGGGAGAGATGATGGTCTCACTGCGCATGCGTACGTCAAATGCGATAGGGTGGGAGATTGGCAGGAAAGGGTTGCTCTAGAATTAGGATTTATCGCTCTTTCCTGGCGATTCTTTTTGAAACATAACATTTAATAAGACAGTGATGGGAGCATATGGTAAGTGATTACCATGGGCTCCAGACTGCGATATTCAAACCGCGGGCTGCCGTTTAGATTTTTCAAAAAAAAAAAAGATTTGGCTCATAACACTTCCAAGGTTTGGGTAAAAAAATCCAGATCACCCAACACCCAGATCACCCTTGACACATTTAAAAAAATCACAGAAAACCAACAAATTGTCGTATGAATTTGCGGTTTGCACCACAATACTTCACAGGTTCAAAAGTTTTTATGACATTGAAAAACCAAAAAAAAAAAAAAAAAAAAAATGAAGAGGGGGGGGGGGGGAAATGAAGAAGAAAAAAGGCATTTTGCAGCCAGGGTGTCAGTATATGCTATGCTTGTAACTCTTCGTTTAGTAATTTTCATTCCTTTTTGCGTTTTCCTATGTCAACAAAAACGATTTAAAAGTTACTTTTAAATCGTTCGGCGATCCAAGATCTTTTGTTTTATTAAAACTTAAATTAAATTGAAATATTTTAACTGTTAAATAAAATTTGCTTGCTTTTAATTCCCAGTTTTTAAGGAATTATGTTCAGTAATCTGAGTTATTACAAAATTCTTTCAAAAATGTTAAATTTTGCAAAAGTAAATAAATTTTCTCTTTATGCTAAAAAGGGAGATGGCATTCCTCTTTTAAAACTTTTCTAAGGCTTCTTCTTGTGCCTGTAAGCAAACAAATTTTGAGGGGGGTTTTCCTCCTCTTTTGTTTTACTTTTATTCTTTTAATGAATAATAGTTAAATATAACAAAAATAGTGGAAAATTCGTTAAGTGTGCGATATTGGGGAATTATTATTTATTCTGATTTAAACTGTTAACATTACTTTTCAAACAATAAAAACATTTTCAACTGAATCCAGGAGAAATATTTACTTTTTCTTTCGTTTAGGTTTTTTGCAGCTAATGGTTTAGCATTTGATTTATTATTAACTAGCTGCGTCGCCCGCTGTTATTCAAAGTTTTTGTTAACATATTGTTTCATACGTTATCTTAATGTTTGCATGTTTTTATTACTTATTTTAAACTACTCATATTTATACCTTTCTTCTCAAAACACGCTTACTTTTAACATATCTTGACTTTATACTTATGTATATAATTGGTACTTAAAAATTGTTTGGCGCAGTATAGCCCTCAGAGGCTCTTGCGCCATTAAAAATAAACAAACCAAACCGCCCGCTGTTGCTCGGCCTGCCTCTGAAATTAGTTATAGCAAGTGAAGCGTGTTCAGCAAAAGAAGAAAAACTTAAATAAAAGAAAAAACAGTGCACAACTTTCCATTAGAGAAAGGACGACAGTCCCTTAAAATATCGATTAAAATGCAGACATTAGTCCCTAAAAATTCCCATTCTAACATTGAAACTTCGTAAATGAAATTAACACACCCTTAACAATCCTAATTCCAGTCAGATTGTATTTGGCACTTCGTAAGGCATCTCGGCTGTTGCATCGATCCCTGATGAGAAAAAAAAAAAAAAAAAAAAAAAAAAAAAAAAACAAGAACTCTTAAGCCGTGAGGCATACGAGTCCTCTTTTCTCCTGAATAAATAAGGAGAAATATAGCTAAAAATGTCTTTACATTAAAAGCAAGAGTTCCAAAATGGGGTCAACAGTCTCTGTAAATCCTGATAAGAATTACGACAACAGTTCTCGAAAATCTCTAGAGCATCTCGAAGTTCCACAAAAAAATCCTAACTTGACAACAGTTCTTAAAACTTCCCATAAGAGTAAAGAAAACAGTCCCTTAAAATTCCCATTAGAATGTTGATTGTTGACGATGTGGAAAAATAGCTTCAAAAAATGCCCTTTTGTTCTACAAAACTCCCCATTAGAATAATGACGTCTGCCCATCAAATATACATCAGCAACAATCACACTGAAATAGCGTTAATGGCAACCGATAAGATTAACGTAACTGAAAAACCCTGAATTATAACTAAAATCCTTGTGTTTTTTCTGCCGGCAGGACAAAAAATATATAAGAAGAAAAATAAATAATGAAACAAGAAAAAAAAAAGAAAAAAAAAACGGAAAATTTTTAATTCCTCCATCACAAGAAAAGCCTCAAAGAAAAGTAAGAATTTTATTTGTTCACTATCGAGAAAAAATGGCCAAAATTTAGTAAGCTTTTTTTTTCTTTTTTTTTTTCAATGATTTTTTCATGTTCATTACCTTAGCTCATGCAGACGATAAATATCGAATTTAAAATTGATTTAAAAAAATGCATATATAGCTATTTTCCTGGTTAATTCAACCCTCTTCGTGTTTTCGAATCATAGCAAGGAAATCTTCCAAGGGGGTATTTTTTAAAGACTTTCCAATGAAACTAAAACTCCGACTATACAATCATTATTTCGAGTAGAGAGATTCATTTTATGCCAGTTCTGAGTCCTAAAATCATGCACTTTCGGAAATTCCCCTACGATCCTTCCCAGGTGTAAAAATATGTCCCTGCCAAGTTTGCCCAAGAGACCGACGTAAACTACGGTTTTGTGTGGGGAAAACACACACACACATATATATGATTGAATAGATTGAATGTAATTACATCAAATGTTTCATTTATTTATAACTGAACAGTGTTAACGAATTTTAATTCAATAAACAAAACAAACGTTTTTGAATCAAAGTTATATTACTCGATGAAGGTAACTGTTCTCCTTGACGTTCATAGTAATTTCTATTAGAGTTATATAATTTCAAAATTTTTCAAATTTTAAATTTGTTTGTTTTCATGACTCAGACTGGAATTAACAAAATAAGAAACAAACGAATGGAGCTAAGAGCAAGTGAACGAATAAAGATACTAAAACTACATGCCATGCGCAAACCAAATGCCTATCCGTGTTCCTCCTTGTTTACGGAAAATATATTTGTATTGTTTTCAGTCGTGTCACACCGCAATTCAGTCCTCTGGTGGACATGCGTTTCCAATATCCGGTCTGAAGACGTGCCAATATTTTCGTCAGCTCAAAAACAGGGACATAAGGGATGAAAACAGTTCTTCTAATGCAGGTATACGTATCGACGCCATTTCAGTTTCCATGTTTTTTTTTTTTTTTTTTTTTGTTTTCTTTTTTTTTTGTGACATAGACCGAAAAATCCAACAAATTAAACTGATAATTGAAAGTGTCAGATATAAAATCTGCACTTTTTTTTGTGCAGTTTTTCCATATTTATGTAAAACTTTATCGCGTATTTTCACTCTTTACTTCGTTTTCTTCTCGATTTGGTTTTCACAAAAAAAAAAAGGGAAAAACTTTCAGCACAATCTATAGTAGTGGTTACTAACCTTTTAAAAAAAAAAAAGTCATCAAATCACTTTCAAAATAATAAAGCCTATGGTAAAATTTACTAAATTACTGAAGTATTAGTAATGGTCCATGTGATTAATATTGCGCCCAAATAATACTATCACATGTTGATAACTCGCAAGATAAGAGCAACATGATGATTGCAACCAAAAAATAAATTGAATGCAGGAGGACGGGGCACCCTTCGAAGAATTAGGTTTTTCTCACGGCACCGTACTCATTTATCTCTATTATACACTCTGAGGAAAATTAGTAAGGAAGAAGAAACAAAGATCCACTCATTATTTGCTTGTTGAAATGAGGCCTTTTTCAAGCTCTTAATGTTTTTGGTTGTGGAGGAATCACTCTCTTTTGTTGTTTAGTTTTATTTTTCTTTTTTCTTTCTTTCTTTAATAAAATATCTAACACCGGGTGAGGATTTAATGGGTAAACCACTACAATGTTTTTCCTTTTTTGTTTCATCAACATCAACGATTTGATATCGTTGAAACTCTACTCCATCGCTTCCCAACCGGTGGTTTACGACCCCTGGGGGTTCACAGAAGAATTTCAAGGGGATCGCGAAAATAATATTGTAATGGTGGATTTTTAAGATACTAGTTTGAGACAAAGTTCAAGCGTTTTTCACTACCATTTATTCATTTGTCAGTTGAAAGTAAATGTTAGCATATTTGCTGACCTATTTCGAGTCCTTTTAAAGAAGGTAGTATAAATTTAGAGATTCTAATTTTACTCTTAGGAAAAAGATCATGTATTTAATCTGAGACAGTTGTGACAAAATTATTTTTAAAGATCATTCTTTGATGTACTTCTGCATTCACTTTTGTAGATAAATGAACTGCTTTGTCAGAACAAAATATTTTAAATTTTATTACTCTTCTGGACAACGTTTGTGTGTGAAAAAGGATTTTCAAGGTATGCAGACATAAGTACCGAAGCAAATTAAATGCTGAACCTGGCGAAAGCCTAAATTTCGGATATTTTAGCTTCTTTACTCCACAATTGCTCCATTAAGAGTCTTTTAAAAGTTGACTGAAACTGAAGCTTAACAAAGAATAGCTAGTGAGTTTGTTTTTTATGGAATTTGTTTGGAATTCATTTTTTGGCTATCATTTCAATTTGTAGCAATGTTTGTACTTCTATATTTTGCAATTATATTTTCACTCCTTTTAGGAAAATATCATCAAACTATAAAAATTCTCCGAAACTTTGTGCCTGTGTGCAGGTGCTTTTTTTTTTTGGCTTGTTGCTTAATACTTACTGCACAAGGGGTTCTCAAATTTCTTTCTGATATTGGAAGGGGTTCGTAGGGGTGAAAAGGTTAGGAACCGCTGCTCTACTCTATCCCGGAAATATTACGGGCAGGAGGAATAGGAGACGAAAGCTCAGCCCGTGATTTTGACAGGAGCGAGCGGAAAGGGAAAAAAGAATTTGCACATAAGAAAATGTTGTTGGTAACTTTTTTTTTACTCCTGTCCTCTCCTTTGCCCGGGCTCCATTGCTGTAGTATACCGTACACCTCCTTGTGAGTTCCATGATGTCACAGTATACTCCAACGAGGGCAGTCCTCCCCACCGGGTGCATTTTGAATTTTAAGGGAACACTATATGACAGGTTCTCCCAAAGTGGGTGCCGCGACACCCTGGTGTGCCGTCGGGGTAAGCTAGGGGTACCGCGAAGTGTCCACGATACCAAATATTTTTAGTAACTAATACAAAACAATGATGGGAGCATGGGCGGATCCAGAAACTGCTCTAGGAGGGGGCGGGTGATTTTCTTTTCTACTACGTATCTCAGTTGAGGTGCACATTATTTCGTCTGATACAACTAAAATATCGAGATTTATCCAAGGAGGTCCCCGAACCTATTCCCTTCCTTCGTCCAAAATTGCTTTTTGGAACTTCAGTTTCATAGTAATTCCGGAGAAATGTTTCGAACCCCTTTTCCCCTTACATGATTGAAAGTATTCTAAAATTGCTCTTTGGAACTCCAGCATCGAAAATTACTGCAGGAAAGTTACTCAACCGATTTTTTCTCTAGACACTACATGAAATGTCTACAATCGCGTCATTAAAACTTACATTTTGAAAAATATCCGGGGGAAGGTCTCCAAACTCGTCCTCCTAACATCACTAAAGATTATAATCTGAAATAGCTATTTTGAAATTTCAAATCCAAGAAGTTTCCAAAAGGAAGATTCGAATTTCATTCCTTTAACTAATGTCGTCAAAGATAACCTTCACTTGCGTTCTAGAACATCAATTTGGAAAAAATGCCGATGCACGATCCCTCAAGGGAGGAGCGATCGCCCCTCTCTTGAATCCGTCCATGGATGGGAGATCACTGTGATCTCCCAAAACTCTCCTTATTCGGAAAATTTTGTCTGGCGGTTCGGCAAAATTATCATCATTCGGCAAAATTTAGAGCTCCGTTCGACAAAAGTATCATCATTCGGAAATTGGGAGTTCCATTCGAAAAAATTTCGAGTTCCTTTCGACAAATTGAGAATTTTCCCAAAAAATTGAGTTCGGATCTTGTATCCATTGTTCAATTGCCTATAACTAAACTTTACAAACCAGACATATGGATTGAAATATAAAAATGGCTGTCTAAGCAGCTCGTATTTGCATGGAACTCAGCAGGGGAAGAAAGGGCGGAAATAACTTAAGATTCCTCGGGACAGTTGGGCGTCGGGTGGCAATCGATTCGCACCCTTTCTCGCGCCTTTTTTCCGGCGCTGGTTTTGTTTTCGGGAAGAGCTGAAGTCGGTTCTTTCTTCGATTCTCTTCAGTTTCCGTTTTCTTATTTTTCCGAGTCCGCCCCTCTCTTTCGAAACGTGCTTTTTCGAGAACATGGTCACATTTTGTTCGTAGAACGAAGAATATGTGCTGTTATGATTAGATTTTATAAGCACGAGGCGCCAATTCAATGGCTTGAAAATAATTTTTGCCCACTTTGAGGACAAAACGCTTTGGGATGGAGGATGGATATTTCTCATGCATAAATCTAAGAAATGGTGAAGTATGTGCAAATGGATGGGACGTGTATATCCATATGTTCCATTAGAGATACAAAGCAACAATTATTTACCAAATTTTAATTTGAAATTCAACTCATAAATATTTGGATTGTTAATGTCATTACTTTCATAATTCTGGTCCGTATGAACACGAGATATTTTCAATCGAATTATTTTCATATATGCGATGTTTTCAAAACAATACTAGTATATTTCTCGACCAAAAACTATTATTATTTATTTATATTTTATTTTTTGCTAATGCTAAGATTTTGATGTTTTAATACCTTGGAAAAAGTATGTCTTATAACTTATTTGTATTCGATAATTAAATTTTGAATTATTGAACATATATACCATGGTCTTAAAAGGGTTAAATTGTTTTGTTTCCCGCCAAAACAAATTGACGATTTGCAAGGCATTCATTGTATTCAAAAAAGAATACAATGGATGCTTTGTATCCTTTTTTTTTTTTTAACCTCCATTGAACTTCAAAAGTACTTTTGCACACAAGGATATTTTCTAGATGTGACACCGGTGTCGATGTTTGTGACGAATCAATGACGGTGGTTTCAAAACACAGATTTTGTTCGTTCTGTTGGCAATTTGTTTGTTCTGTTTGTTTTAGTGGTGCAACAACCTTAATGGACAATACTGCGCCAAACGATTACTAAAAAATGGGGGAAAAAAGTAACAACGCAAGTACAAAAGTAATTGGAGAAAAAATGGAAGAATATCGGGTAACTGGAAAGGTTTCCGCTGCATTTTTGTGAATTTTTGTAATAAAAATATTAATTAAAAATCAATTTTAATCCATAGTTGGGGCAAACCTAACCTGGAAGCTCCGTGATACTGTGATTGGAATCTGTGTACCCTTCACAATGCTGCCAGATTAGGTTTACTCCAAGTATAGTACATATCGTCGGGGCATCATGCTAAACTGACGAATGTGAAAATTCGTGCTTTTCCAATTCGATGGTTTTTTGCAGCACTCAAAAAGGGCTATCTGCTGGTTCAAACTACTTCAAACGATAGTTTTACACTTAAAGTTATCAATAAAAATTAAAACATTGAAAAAAGTAACTAAACGCTAAAACAAATATTGTTTTGGCTCTCCTGAAAAGTGCTAATTTTCACATTCGTAAGTTTAGCATGGTGCCGACGATATAGTCCATTATTATCTATGCCTATGCAAGTAAGTGTAAAACTTGTGTGATTCATCGGCGAAAAGCTTAGCCTTGTGATTTTCAGTGGCCGTTCGGTCAGCCAATTTCTTACCATCAACAGAGTTTTACAAAGACGGACACAAATGGCAGTCAGACGATGCAAGGTCCGGACTGTACGGGGGTTGCATCAAAGCTTCCCAACCAAGTTCCGTCAATGTGTTCCGAGTCATCAAAGATGTGTGTGGTCTAGCATTATCATGATGGAACACAACGCCTTTTCCATTGGCCCAATACTAGTCTTTTTTTTTTCTTTTCAGTTTATAGCTCTTTTAGTCATTTTTTGTGAACCGACGAAATGATTATGAAAGTGAAAGATATTCATTCTTTTCTCAAGCCTATAGGTCCACTGGTTTTGCCCCTTCTTTTTCCGCTCGGTGGTCCTGTATACAAAGACCCTGCGCCTTGCACCCACCATTACTGTGTTCAGACTAGATTTCCCACGACTGAGAGGGGTCGAAATTGGATTGAATTTATAGTAATGGGTCAAAACCAGAGGTTTTAAAATTCAAGAGGTGTCGAGATCTTCCTCCCTCGACTTCATTCGAATGGCGCGCCCGCCGCAGGAGGGCGTCATTAGGAGTAGAGGGGATACCTTGAAGCCCGCAGTTCCGCTAGGGCTGCGCAGTCGGAGTCGGACTGACTTTGTTGTAAAGGAGTTGGATTCGCGGTCGGTCGTTTGACCTACGAATCCTCTTCCCCCTAATGTCATCAAGTAGAAACAATATATATATTATATATATATATATATATATATATATATATATATATATATATATATATATATATATATATATATATATATATATTGTCTTTAAATTTCGAAAACTTTCCATGAGAGAACCTCTATCTCTGCGCCGCCGAACATCGCAACATACAGCTTAAAATTGCGTTTCTAAAACCTCAATGTCAGGCTGCCCAGGCAGGACTGAGGAGTTGAAATTGGACTGATTTTGAAGTAAATGTGAATCGGTGTAAAAGGCTTTAAAATTTCAAGAATCGGAGTCTGTTGTTTTCCCTTCAATACGCAAACTTTGCTTTTATCCAGTAAATAAGAAGTTTTGTGATGTTCACTTGATCCTGGTCAGCATATCAAGTACAAATCTTTTTTTAACCGTAATGAGCAAAAGGTTTTGTCGCGATCATGAAATCCAAATTGGAGAACCTGTTTGATGACAGATGATACAAAGAAACGTTCTCTCCGATTAACATGCAAGGGCTTGGAAGGATATCCATTGCGTAGGAGTGAAGTTGAGAGGAAATCAGGCGCTCGTTACATATCGTCACATGACCTTGTCAGAAACCCTTCCTCTTTCAGGGTACCGCTGCGTAACGAGGGAATGCGTTGTTGTGTTCGCGCGACACTTCCACACGAAAACAGCAATCGAAACTAATTTCATCTGCGCTTGCTCTGCAAAGGATTATCGCTTGACCTTCAGAGAGTACTTTGTTTCTTTTCTTTGTTTGGGGACGTGCATCGAAAATGTTTTCTTACCTCTTTATTCTTCTGGATTATTATTTTTTTTTAATTAGAAATTGTTTAGACCACCGATTCTCAACCAGTGGTCCGGCGGACCGGCACCAGTCCGTAGAAAAATTTGAAGGTCCTCCAATATCTTTTACTCGTCCTCGTTAAAAAAAAAAATTCTCCCACTTAAATAAAAACAGAAGAATCTCACAATTTTTATATGAATTTCGTGATTAAATTTCATATCTTTTTATGATTTTCTAAAATATTCAATTTCTTATGTATAATCGTTACAATAATTACCTATCCTTGCATTTAAAGATTTTGTGTTTTTAGGACTGTTCTCAAAAACTGAAACAACTGTTATTTATCTATTTATTTGTTTACTTTTCAAGTTAAAAAAAAAGCTAATTGGTTCGAAAAACATTTTTCATTACTTTTTAACGGTCCGCTAGTCGAAATGGAAATTAAGGTCGATTTTTGAGTGAAAGTTTTTTTACGAATACAATACATCATTTTTTGTAAAAGGAAGAAAAAAAAAATCCCCGGTCCGCAATTTGTTTTTAAAAGGCTTTTACCGGTTTTAACCAGGTTGAGAAACTCTGGTGCTCAACCTTTTTTCTTTTTACCCGAGAGCCCGGTAGCAGAAACAGCTAGCGGTGCATCGCAGATTCTTGAGGAAGTCTACAGACTATTTCTTAGTTGAAGGAGAAAAAAATGTGAAATTTTTGAAGAAAATAAGTACATCAGTTAATAGAGATTTACGAGCTATAATCCACAGGTAGCACGTACTTGTATTAGTATCTTATTTTTAAACATTTTTCAGTGCCGATTTAGAGTTTACGAGTGTTCCGATGTTGGTTTATCTTGCAGACCATTTTTACTTCCTTTTTCAAAAAAGGAAGTATTGTATTTGCGAAAAAAAAATTTCACTCAAAAATCGGCCTTAATTTCCATATTGTTCACTCCCAAATGAATGTTGAGGTTCTTTTTCGACCCCACCACACGTACATATGTACCTAAGAACGTATAGACGCCCAAAATATCCATTTTGAAGTTTCCCGAGTTAATTACAACGAGTTTTCTCGTGACGTCTGTATGTACGTATGTATGTCTTTCATTTAACTTATACAAGTAAATGACATTAATATTTAAAGACAAAAAACAGGGCTGAGGTAGGCCGATAGGTTTTAGGCGGCGAAGAAGTCGTCGGTTCGATACTGACCTGTCGAAAATCTTTCGTGCACGTTAATGGAGACTGGTGCACGTTAAATATGCCATGATTACAAAGTCCTCTAAGTTCACTTCCCAAATTCATACCTTTAACCGAACAGGATCAGGATTTGTTTGTTCTTGATCTTTATCTCATTTATTGAAATGTTGATAGATAGAACGTGCATGTATCTTATGTTGACTGCGCGAAAGTCAGACTTCCACCCTTGTGGTTCTCATACCTGAAACGCAAACGCTCAACTAGCCTTAAATCAGGTCATAGGCGCCCATATGTGTAATTTTAGAGAGGGCAAAGAAATTTTTATATATTTCAATACCTTAGTTCAAAGGAAAAAAACTTCTACTTTCTGCTTCTGTTTACAAAGTAATAAAAGAAAGTTATATTCGTGAAAATTTTCAGTTTTTCAATGAGACCAACACATCACCAGTTTAGGGAAATTTATATTTTTTGTTTTCTTTATAAAACAGGTGGAACTTTGTTATCTAAATGCATTTTTGTAATTCTAAAAGTAAAACCAAAGCAGATTAAACGCTTTTTTTTTCTTTCTAAGAAAACAATTTGTAAAATCCTGGTTGAAGGTCCAGAAACCTAGTTGTTTCATATGCAATCCTATTACTAGTAAGCCTGGAAATGGTAAATGTCTCCAAGAATATAAGGAAAAGTTCAAAATTTATGCAAAACTGGTATTCAAGACATAGGAAGAAGACAAAACTTAAAATAATCGAATTTATTAAATGTTGTACACCAGCCTATGTAGCTCTATGTTTGTCACTTTTAGAACCATGCAGCCACCGCTCAACCAGTTTTTGCACTTAGAATCTCAGAAGAATCAGCGAGAAATGTCCTTCCAAAACATCCATTGATAAATTTAGCCTTTTTTTTTTCTTGTGTTTCGAGATTTATTTCTTTGTACTCGCTCGCGAATGTCAGGCTATATTTATATACTCGTCACTCGTTTTTCCGGAAACTCGTTCGTTTTCTTCCTATCACTTCTGCTAAGAAGTTTGGCGCCAATATTGTTTTTATTTTTCTTTTAAGGCAGTATTTTCCTACAGATTCCATAATATATGGTCCTTTCTCGCTGCGCTCCTCGTAAAAGTCAAGAGCAATATTTTTAAGTAAAACAATGTTAATAAGACACAAATGACAATGAAGATTGCATACACGTGTCTCGGAGTTTCAAAAGGTTTTTTTTTTTTTTTTTTTGTGAAAAAAGAGGCATTATGAAAAATATTAAAACAACAGCCTGACAATACATTTTTATCTACAAAACGAGACTCCTTTAGGGTTTAAAAAATATGTTTCTCTAGGATGTGTAATAGTAGGCTTGCCAGATTTCTAAAAAAATCAATCGGGACACACCCGAATGCCCCCCCCCCCAGCGTCGATAGTATTCAAAAGGGTACACACCTGTGGCTAATTTTCAGAGCGCATTATAGAGCAATTTATTATCAATGCTATGAATAAATGGTTACTAATTATGAACCTAAAACTTATGACATAAGTCGATAAAATTTGAACATTTCACTTCTTGGATGTAAATTATTAACATTTAATTTTAGTGATAAAAACACTTTGTGAATGAGGAATAAAAAATTTAACAATATTTACATGAACTTTTCATTTTATAGGACTTTTAGAGTCTTTTTTGGTTTTAATCTTGTAAAAATCCCCACAAGCTAATTCGGTAATAATTTTACTAGTCAATGCTACAAATGATAAAGTAATTGTCCAAAATAATCCGCCACAGTTAATTATTTTGAGACCTTTTTGGTCATTTGTAATCAAGTTTATCTTTTTTCAGGACGTAAAGTAAACCGTCCGGGACACCGGTATATTGTCTGAAAACCGGGAATGTCCCGGTCAGATGGGGATGTCTTGCAAGCCTATGAATCAGTTATGTAAGAACAAAGCTGAACAAGTGAGAATAAAAATTTCACGCTTTTTTTTTTTTTTTTCTGAAGAATAAATTTTTTTTAAATTACCCGTGTCCGTTCCATCTTGGCATCGCACAATTACTTCGACAGTAATATTGCTTTATGAACTTTTTTTTAACCTACTTTCCCGTTAAGGTAAAAGAAAGAAGAAAAGCAAGAAAGAAGCTTAATGCATCTCAAAAATACCGTTAAAAACCAAAAAAAAAAACGTCAAAAATATTAAATATTTAAATAAATATCGAAAAATTAAAAATTAGAAATTAGGGTTTTGAGACGGGAAAACTGTGTGTCGGTTGGCCTATCTGTATGTTTGTTTGTCCCCAGCTCCCTGATAATTTTTGTGTGAATAAACTGATTCGAACAAACATTTTTTTCATTCCATACTTCACTCTTTGATTTGAGCATTTTTTCGTTCAATTTTGATTAGTTCAAAAACTTAACATTAGTGCCTATGGAGGAATTTAAGGCAAATATAAACCCCGAACTAAGAAGCAAATTTGCTTGACACATTCTGTTGGAAAAAGCTATTGATGAAAAACATGTATGAAAAAGATCATTTCAAATTCGAACATTTGTTTTCCAGTTTTGAACAGTTCCAAAAAAAAATTGAACAATACAGCCTGCGGAGAAATTAATGGCAAATATAAATCCCGAACTTAAACGCAATTTGCTTCAAACAAACTTAGTGGGGAAAAAGCTGTTGATAAAGAAAGTGCATAGAAAATATCTTTTAGAATTGAACAATTTTTCTTTCAGTTTTGAACAGTTCAAAAACCTCCGCATTAGTGCTTACTGAGAAGCTTAAGGTCATAGATCTCGAATTTAAAGACCGGGCTTGAAAGAAACTTTTGTCTTTCTTTCACGTCGAGCGTGAAATAATAGAATTCTTGCGGTAATATCACACGGTTTCCCTTCAGTAAGGGAAGAATAATTGTTAACGGAATGTATCTATATATTCTCATTTCTTTAAAATATATTTATTGTTCTAATTTTCAAAGCCAATTTTTATTAAAAGATGTAGATTGATTTCCTTGATAAGAACGCAGATCCAGGGCCCAATTTCCCAATAGGCACAGTAGGCAGCTGCCTAGGGCGGCAAAATTTTCAGGGGAGGCAAATTTAAACTAAGATTTTTAGTGCCATATTAAAGTGTATTCAGTTTTGGTTTCTTCAGTGGTTGACGTGTAATTTCTCTTCTACATTATTAATATTAAAAACTTTTCTGTTAATAGTGTTGAGCCTGGGCGGCAAATGAAAATGAGTGACGAGCGAAAAAGGGTGAATGATTTTAAATGAAGAAAACATGCTCTTGTCAAAAACCGATGAACAAAAAAGAGTCTTCATAAAGCTTTTAGAAAGTGATACATATTTTTCAAATGAGCAGCTTTCAAAAGCAGAATCTTTGAGCTTTTTGGAATGTAATTAGAAACAATTTACAAGTGAAATACCATAAAGCAATGAGGAGTGGTAAGAAACGTAAAGTGAGTGAACGTAATAATACAGAGGAAATTATTTAAATTGTCGATTTAAATAACTTCCCCCATAGATGAAAACAATTCTCAATTTGCCGAATGATAAAATGCGAGTAAGCACGAATGTCAAACATTCATAACACCTAATCAAAAGGAACGTTAAGCGTAATAAAAAGAAAACAATTTTAAAAAAAGAATGTCAATTTTGCAATTTTGTCCCCAAATTTTCCAAATAAGGAATATTTCGGGAGGTCATCTGCCATCGGGGCACCCCAGAATATAAATGCCATTATTTCTTTATAAGCTTGACAGTTTCAATTTCGGGAACACTTTTTCTTTTTAATTATGGAAATTTTGCATCTTTTTTTTTTTTTTTTTTTTTTTTTTGAGGGGTGGGGGAGGCGCCAGAACTCAGATCTGCCTAGGGGCGGCATTGCCCTAAATTCGGCTCTGCTTATATCCGTAAACTTGCATATTGTGCATTGACAAAAAATCGTTCCTTTCAACCCCAAATATATGTTTGCAATGGGGTCGTTCCCAAAATTTTAAAAGTATTTTTTTCTGAAAGAGCATGCGCAAAAACGTAGAATCTAACCATTTTTAAATAATTTCTTTAAGTTTAATATTTTTAAAAAATTACTTGAATCGGTGCTCTTTCATCGTTTAACGCTTCTGCCGATGACATCACAAATGATAAAATGCCATTCAGTGTTACCATTCACGGTCCAAAATATTTCATTCGCATCTTTACTCACGTGTATTGGCAACGATATGGTTGATAGCAAGCGTAGAGCACAATTGTAATTCACTTCTTGATCATCATAACGTGGAAATGCAGTAGAAAGATGCGCCATAGTGCTTATTAAATTATGACGGTCATAAAGACCACGCCTTGTTTGAAGAATCTGACATTTTAAAAAATTAATTAAAAAATAACTGTTGGAAAAATGAAAGTATTTTCTGAGTCCATGTTATTATTATTTTTTTTTTTTTTTTTTTTTTTTTTGCTTATTCTATCAATTTCAGTGACAAAAAGTACTACTTTTGACTGAAGGAAACAACCCCATTTCTGAAAATTCGTGATATTTTAATTTAAATGTTGCTGATTTCTCTCTTGCAAAATAGGATATTTACCTTTGTGCATAGTGCATTTTTTCTCTTCACGTAGAGTGATTCCCGAAAAAAGAAATAAATAAACAAATAGAACCTGCTTAAATTATCCTAGAATAATTGCTTGCCTGTAATATTTATTTCATTTAAAATGAAGTTGCACAAAAAAAATTAAAAAAAAAAAATAAATAAATAAAAAGGTTTATGTTCTAGAAATTTAAATTCAACAGGCGATTCCAAACAAGGCAACTTGATGGAATGGTAAAAAGAGCATTTCAAATTACGGCTAACATGAAACAGCGATAAAAAAAAAGATAAACTAGTCTTTTAAAAAGGAAGGTTAGCTGAATGAAAACCAGTTTTCGAGATAACCTTCAAATATCCACATACGGCGTGTCTTACGTGACAACAAGCAAGTGTAAATATAAAAGGAAATAAAACTAATACAAAACAAGGAGGGGAAACGAACGGGGAGCGTTCAAAACTTACGTGTCAATGATTTTTACGTGATTGAACTCGAAGGCGCATTCCTTCGAGTCAAAATGAAATGTAGGTTTTCGGGTTTTAACTTATTCCGAATTTTATTAATAGGAAAATTTTATTTCTTTACTTTTTTCTGTGATAGTTTCTTTTGATGAAAAGCTTGTGCCTCCGGTAAATAAATTCTTGTGCACCGTTTTGGTAAACAGGATGTCAAAAATAATTAAGTGTCATTAACTGACCTTGGCTATTATGACTTGGAAGTGAGACTTATAAATGAATAGAGGCGTAACTTTATTAAAGAAACAGAACCTATCAGGTTTCTTCGCTTTCTTTACTTTTCCCTCGATAGTTTTCTTGTTCATTTTTCTTCCTTTATTTTCTTCATGTTTTCGTTTCATTTTTCCCCTCTTTCAATGAAACTTACCCCAGCATTAGTATATGTAATTTTTTAATTTACCTTTTAAGAATAAAAATGATGAAATGAATTCAATGGTAAAAGAAATGTGGTGCGGAATCTTCAAAACTTACTTTATCGGTTTGATTTTTTCTAATCATCTGTGTAAATGAATGCACAGAGTAAAACAAAAGAAATAGTTTTATCTGCATCAATTTTTTAAAACATTTCGAAAAGCTAATGCAAACAGAAAAAAGTCTATATCCGTCTGGAAATTTTATTTTTTTTAAATTATTTTTCCGCATTGTCCTCATTTTTAAAAAACTGGAAAAGCTTAACTGCAATTAGAGGAGTATGAAAAAGGCTGGCTCAGAAGGCCTTGGCCCACCCAGGGGTGTCGTGTCATGAATGGTAATGGTTTTTCCAGGCCAGTCATTTACTAGGGTCCATCCCCCCACCCCCTGGTTTAGGAAAATCAATGTACTTGCATGCAAGTAGGTGTGATTTTTGATGTTTTTTGGTTTGCAATTTACACTGAGTACATATCCGGGACATGTACAAGGATATTATATCCTTTGTCCCCCCCCCCTCCTTCCCCTAGAAAAGATCAAATGACGGGCCTGTTTTTTTTTCTAAAAACATAAAAATAAATTAATGGAATCAAAACAAAGCGTGTCTTAATGACATAACGTACTGTATGATTTCCACTTTGTAAAAATTAAATTGCAAAATAATGCAACAAAAATAACGCGTCGATCAGCTTCAAAATTTACTTTGCCTTCCCCATATTAGAAAACAAAAGACTGGAAATAAATGACATAAATGTAAACAAAATGATCTTGCTTCGGATTCAAAAACTTGATCTTTTTAACTCTTTATAATTATATAGTTAGAAAGCAGTGTACATAAAAAAAGCTGGTTGCACAGTTTGAGTTTTATCTTTTTCATTGTGTAAAAAGGTAAATAAAAGTCAATAGAAGTCAATAGATACGAACTAAAGCTTGTATAAATATCAAACTGTTTTCAATCTAGGGGGGGGGGTAAAACAAATCGGTTTGAATTCAGAAAATAACTTCAGGTAAGCCGTCTTCGGCTGCAGCTTCGACCTCATACTTTGGTGACGGGGATACGAGAACAAATAATTTATGCGCCCTAAAACATGCTTCACTTTGTCTTTTTTTTTTTTTAATTTAGTTTTACATTTCCTACTTAGGAAGAAATTTGGTTCTCAGTTTGAGAATAAGAGAAAGTTAGGAGGAAAAATAAAAAAAACAAGACTTTAATTAAGAGTTTCATTTTACTCAAAGATAGAAAATGCAGTTGATAGGTCATTTAAAGAAAGCTACTGAAATTAAAATTTGAAATGATTAAAATTGAAAATGCTAGAATGGAAGAAGAAAATATAACGAAAGAACTAAATTTGTTTACTATTATAATTTCAAATATTTACTTATTATTAATAGCTTCTTGAAACTTTTTCGCAGAATAGTTACAGAAAGCTTAATAGTTACAAACATATTACTGCTTGAAACATAAGTTTTACTACGTTATGCAATTTCAAGGTTTTGCAGATAGTAATTATTTTTACTGTTAATACATACAATGAAAATAAACATTGCTAGAAGATTACAGATTACAAAACTCCGAATTTAATGTCTTAAAAACAATGTAGGAAAACATTCAACATACTAATAACTATAGTACGCATTGAGTTTGCTCGAGTGGAAAAAGTAAGTTTAAATAACGATACGAATGATTCGCATCGCTGCCTTTAGAAGCACTATGTTAAATATTATTTTTAGATTATACTTATTCATGTTTTGTGTTAGCAAAAACGATCTTAATGGCATGTGTTTTATATTTACAAAACTTTTCGAAATTTTTAAATATAATTTGAGAATGTATCAAGTTATTTAAAACGTGAAAAACTTGAACAAGACTTCAAAATTATAACTTTTATTAGAACGAATATATTTATTTTTATACAATCGTTATAGAATATTATAGACTCATATGAGATGAAGTCAAAGTTAATTATTCGAACTTAAAAGTAATTTTTTCAAACTATAATTTCTGAATTCAGAACAAGAATTATACATAGAAAATATATGATCTGCTGTGTTTATCCTCATGTTTTAAGAAATCTATTTAAAAAAATTTAGAACAAAAGTTTCAAACGTTTTTTTTTTTTTCTAAATTTGTGAAACACTTGTTTCACAAAAGGATTATCTCCATTTTCATTACTACTTTCTGTAAAACTATCTTTCTTTTATTGGTTCGCTACAATCTAGGGAGTGTAATATTTGTGATAATAAAGTATCAAACTCATTTCCTAAATTTAAAGACATTTATTTCTATTTCTTTTATGACTTTCTGTAAAACTATCTTTCCTGTATTAATTCGCAACAGACTGGGAAGTATAATATTTGTAATGAAAAATGTTTCAAACTCTTTATCTAAATTTAAAGACATTTCGGTCACGTTAGGCAGTGGCGTAGCTAGGGAGGAGCGGAGGGGGCGGTCCGCCCCGGGCGGCACTTTTCGAGGGGCGGCAAATTAACCCTTTTGATGTGGAAAAAATAAAAGTGTTTTTCAGATAAGGAAATTATGTAAGACAAAACAACGTTAGAAGAAGCACAAATTTGTAAATTACAATTACATTTTTTGCTGTAATTTACAAATTTGTGCTTCTTCTAACGATGTTTTGTCTTAACTTATTGTTCAGCACAAAGGTATTTTTTTATCTTAAGGAAATTATGGTTTTAATCTGTAGCTGCAGGCAAAAAGAAAATCTTCGAATTGTTGACTTTTGTGTCACTACCAGCTTAAAATTTACTTTTATGCAAAACTTTCGTTTTCTTTCCAAAACTTTCAAAAGTCTTTCTTGATAGCATATCAGTACAATTCCTTGTTTTTTTTTCTGAGGGGGCGGTAGGGGGCAGTCTAGAGACCAATGTTTTTTTAGACTGTAGAAGTTCAACTCCAGAAGGAAGAAAAGAATGAAATTTTCCAATTTTCGTTATAAGAAAGAGTTAACACTGGATTTTAAGAGAGTTTTTTGAAAACCTCCTTGTGAAACAAAAGTTTTCAGGAAAATGGTGACATGAGTATGAAAGAGAGGGAGAAATGAAAAATGGTACACGAAACAATTTATTGGCTCATCACAGGGGTGGTTTTATATGTTGCAGATTTTACTTTGATTTTTCAGTCATTACAAGAGTTCCCAATATCAAAAGAAGTAAAAGGGATTTCTGTTTTCTCGCTTTTGAGAGTAGGAAATCAATCCGACAACTTTGGATCACATGTTTTACTCTTCCTTATGAAAGATGAGCGAATATCATTTTCACGATTTGGTTTGGTCCCTTAACTAGGCCAAACATAGTCAAAAATAGTATTTTAGAGTATTCAGTTACAAATATATCCTGTTCGGAACCTTTCCCACCTTCACTCTGTAGTCTAACAGCGTGAAAAGATAGCTTAAAAATGTTTTTAGGAGGAGGAGCTCTCGAAACTTTCATATCTTTTCATGATATCACCAAAGATAACTTAGAAATACGGTTTTAGAGCTCAATGGTTAAAAATTTCTGGGTAGAACTCTAAACCCTGTCTTTTCCTCTAACATAAGCAAACACAGCCAAAAAGTACATATTTAGGTCCTTGATTCTGAAAATTTATCGGAAAAAACTCCTACCCTCTCTTCTCAAGTCTCAACATATAGCCTAAAATTACGTTTTTAAAACTTCGATACTTCAATATCAATTTGTGAAAACAGCATTTGAACCATTATCCTTTATCTCCTAACGTTATCAAAGATAGTGTTACAAATTCTGTAAATAGTAATTATTGTAGTAACGTAATCTGTAAATAGTTTCCCGTAATGAATATACAACCCCTTAACATATGGCTAAAGTATACAACCCCCTATTCTTTTTTTCTTATTTCATTCTCTGATTTTATCAATGAAAGTGTAGTTGTAGAACGTTGTAGCATTTTCTGGAATCTTTGAGATTTCTTTTCGGTGTGTATATAAGCCGTTAGCGATGGATAAATAGAGAGTTTCGATTGAGATTTCGAACTGAGAGCGTTTTTGCTCTGTTTATTGCGAGGCATTTCGCTGTGTTGTTTTCGTATTTGGAAGTAAATACGTGTGTAAACGTTGAGTTTACGGTGTTGTGTGATAGTTGCTTAATTGCTGATGAATAATTTAGCAGTTGTTGACGATCTTTCCTGTACATAGTGTAAATAAATTTCCTGTGCTTTTATCAAGAATTGTGTCTTCATTTCAAGAAAGTGGAAGTCGCGCCGAATCCGTTACAATAGCTTAAAGCACGTTTTTAGTACTTCAGTTTCGGAATTTTTCTGAGAGAGATACTTTTATCCTCCCCCCCCCCCCCAATCTAACGTCTCCGAAGATTAAAACTGCGTTTTAGAAACTTCAATTCTGAAAAATTTCCGTGGAAGGAAAGCCGAACTCTTCAAACCTTTTCCTAACGTCCCCAGAGATAGCCCAAAATTTCGCTCACAGAAGTTTGCGTGGGTGGGAGAGCTCGTTAGTCCTTTCTCGAAGATAGCATAAAATGAACTTCAGTAAGAAAAATTTTGGGAGGGAGAATCCTCCCTCTGAACCCTTTTGCTCCTAACATTTTAAACATCAAACAAATATTAAAGTCGGGCCTAAATTACGGAAATTTTTATGAGAGAGCCGTCTGGCTTTACAACATTTTTGGTGCCATTAGATGTTAGGGAACACTTTAACGTCAACAAAGATAGCCTAGAATAGCGTTTTTGAGACTTTGGTGCTGAAGAATTTCCAAGGAAACAAGCCCAACTTTTCCCATTTCAGAAAATCACCAAAGATACCTTTAAAATTGATTTAAAAAATATTTCAGTAAGAAACCTCATTTTCTCCCCCCCCCCCCCCCCAACGCGTCAACTGAGTTAGAATACACATGCGTTGCCGAAGATAGCCTAAAATTGAATATTTCAGAGTTGAAAATTTTCGAATTGAGTATCCGACCATTCCCGCTTTTCTTAACCTCTCCACAAAGTAGCCTAAGCTACAATTTAAAACTTTGATTACGGAGCATTTCCTTGCGGTGCCCACCGATCCCTTAACGTGAACAAACAAACATTAAAAGAGACTTTAGTTTTGAAAAAAATCAGGAGCAAACCCAACCCGCCCTTCACTTCACTAAAAACTGCCTAAAATTGCAATTCTTTACGTAAATTTAGTAATTTTCTCCAAGTGTTCCCCCCCCCCTTTTTCTTTTGTAAGTATGTAGAAATTAATTACGCTATTTTTTCCTTTAATTAGATTTCTAGTTTTAATTTACAACATTTTAACAGTTTAATATATTGGCTATTTCACAACGAAAGGGCGGCAAATTGAGAAACCGCCCCGGGCGGCAAACCCTGTAGCTACGCCACTGACGTTAGACCAGTGGTTTCCCGTCTGTGGGGGTTGCCTCCTTCGGAGGCGTGTAATAATTGTAACGGGGGCATGCAGCTGTTACCAATATATCAAATTTTGATATACACAAACAGAAGAAATCAAATCGGTGTGAGAAAATAAAAATTTAACAAAACGTCATCATATTTCAGGATTGAGAGCTCACATTAAGAACAACGATATATTTTCAAGTACACCACGTTTTGCGAAAATTTGCTCTCAAAAGCGTGCCTAAGAATTTTATTTCATGTAAAACATGGTATTGTTTCCTAACATACTAAACAAATTGTACATCAGGATCAAATTCGTAAAATTTGATTAGTACAAAAAAAGGGGGGGACACAGCAATTTCTTTATGGAAAAGGGGGACAAGAGTATAAGCTGTTTGGAAACCACTGGGATGCACAGTATCATATTTTTTCTTGACATTTCTGTAAAACCATCTTCCCTGCATTAGTTCGCCAACATGGGTAGTAAGATTTGTAATTAAAAAGTTTCAAACTCTCTTTCTAAATTTGAGATATTTGGGACGTAAAGGCTTAAACATTATCTATATTTCTCTAATAACGTTTTGCAAAACTATCTTTTCGAAAAGCAAAGGGTTTAACATTATCTATATTTCTATTGTGACGTTTTGTAAAACTATCTTTCCTGAATTGGTTCCCAACAACATGAGAAGTGTAATAATTGTAATAAGAAAGTTTCGAACACTTTTTACAAAATTTAAAGACATTTGTGTCATATAGAGTCATTCGATTATGACTTTCTGTAAAACTATCTTTCCTGCATCAGTTCGCAACAACCTGTGGAGTGTAATGTTTGTACTAAAAACGTTTCAAACCCATTTTCCATATTTAAAGTAATTTGGGTCACATAAAGAGTTAGACATTATCTATATTTCTACAACGTCTTTCTGCAAAACTGTTTCCTGTATCGGTTCACAACAACATGGAAAGTGCAATATGTGTCATACGTTTCAAACACTTTCTCTAAATTTAAAGACATGTTGATCATATCGAATTAAATATTATCTCAATTTCCACCATGCCTTTCTGTAAAACTATCTTTCCTGTATCGGTTCACCACAACCTGAGGAGTGTAATATTTGTAATAATAAAGTTTCGAACTCGTTTTCGAATTTAAAGACATTTAAAGGGTTAAACATTATCCGTATTTCTGTTATTATTTTCTGTTTATCTATCTTTCTTGCATCGGCATGCAACAACCTGGGAAATGTAATGGTTATACTATTTTTCTACTCATTGTAATGTTCTTTCATCTTGTACTAGTTACGTTTCCTGCCGTTGCACTGTCTACCTCGAAAATAAAAGTAGTGTTAAGTGACGCATGTTCAACAATCAAGCTTAAATAAAAGAAAAAAAAAATAGCGTAAAATTCCAAGTCAACGTGGAAAGAAAAACAATTTTATGGCTCAACACTCAATTTGGGCCCTCTATACGAATTCCTGAGCATCAAAAGTCTTCTGTACCAAATTTGACAAATATCCGACGTAAAATGTGGATTTTTATGAGTTAAACCCCTCCAATGGGGGGGCCTTTGTTTTCCCATGGCTATCTGCGATCCGCCGATGGCGATCCTGCGATCGAAGATAGTTACGGTTCTCCACAGGGAGACGAAAAACCCCCCATGTGAATTCGTGTGTATCAAAGGACTTTTGTGCCGCATTTGGCAAAAATACGACTTAAACATGGTATTTGTATGGGGAAGAAATACACCCACATACATATATTACATTTATATACACAGAGATTTTTTTACGTTTACACATTCCGTTTTGTTATTGTTTTTGTAGTTTTGGATTTTAGTCACTGACAAGAAGATCCAATTTCTTTTAACTTGAAAAAAATGTTGTCTGTTTTTACCATAATTAGTATAGAAAGACCGGAAAGTATACCTTTTTTTTTTCTTTTACAAACATAATTTCTTTTAAAGTTTTTGCTTTTAATCAACGGTGCTATCACCCTCGTTATAAACAACCTTTTGCCGTGTAGTACACAAATTTTCAGTCTCGGATTGGTAGAAACTAATCGGTTTTGTGAGCAAAATATCTGTATCGCATTTTGGATGTCGGACAAATTTGCAAGGTTTTGTTTTCGCATATAGACCGGAATAAAGGGAAATCAGATGATGCAGTGTCAGGTGAATATTCTAAGTGAAGACGCCCAGTTCATTAATTTTTAAGGGTCCACCTTGGACGGTGTATTTCAGAATCACTCTTTTTCTGCTGATAATAATAGAAATATTCTCACCACAAATTGCACCATCTGATTTCGCTTTCTTCCAATTGCTAAAACACTTTCTATGAGTCAAAAACTTGAAAAGTTGGCTTGTATCCAAGATGCCGTTTTCAGATATACACTTCTGTTTGTGAAAATTGCAACACCACGAAGGACTTACGCGAGTGAGCTCAAAATTGCAGGAAATGTAAAGTAGGGCATGATATGCAAATGATTAGAATTGCAGACCGGCAGCGCATGCGTATGCTGAGCAGCGCCCTCTGAACGGCGAATCGAACCGAATATAAATAGACGGCTGTAGCGAGGCGTGTATGATTATCGGTGGTTATATGCTAGAATAAACGTTAATTGAATCTTTACTATGCCTCTTCGCCGAAAGAAAGCGAAATTTGAGCAAATTTCGGAGTTAGAACAGGGCAGAACCGTCGGCCTTCGTGAAGCTGGATTGTCCTATCGTGCAGTAGCCGCTCTTGTGCAGCGTAACAGCAGCCCAATCATGCGTGTTTGGAAGCAGTAGACGGACGAGGGTCGGACAGTTCGAAAATCCGGGAGTGGACCACGAAATGTGACGTCAGCTCGCGATGACAGACACCTGGTGCGTATGGCACTGACGAACCGCACAGCTTCTTCTAGACAATTGGCAGCACAGTGGTCAACAGCTACACTGCCGCGCTTAGCACAAAAGTGGTATCTGCACTTTTCATCAAAATTGAGTTAAGATGATTCTCTGTCACATATTTCACCAAAATACAACGTTGTAAGAACGTTTGTGAATTAGAAATATTTTAGTAAGAAAATCTGAAAAAGTTGCATCTGAATCAAATACATGGAGCCGCAAAACTTTAAACAGCAATATCTCATTTTGAACTCAGCTGCAGATACGACTTTTGCGATTGGCACGGCAGTACAGGTGTTTCATTGTGTGCTTCGTCAATTCAGAATCGTCTGCTGCAGCGTGGGCTGCGCGCAAGGATTCCTTTATACAAGATTCCTCTCACGCAAAACCATCGCCGCCTGTGGCTACCATGGGCCAGTGTGCATAGGAGCTGGCGTGCTCATAGGCAGCAGGTCGTCTTTTCTGACGAATCCCACTTCAATTTTGGCACCATGATGGTCGAATTCGTGTCAGGCGCTGGACCCGGAGTTATGGTCTGGGGTGCCATAGCATATCATGGACGATCACAATTGCTACGAATTGTGGGCAATTTGAACAGCACCCGATACATAAACGAAGTTTTACAGCCCCAAGCTATTCCTTTCCTACAAAGATTGCCAGGGGCTGTATTCCAGCAGGATAATGCCCGTCCACATGTCGCTAGGACTGTCAAATCCTACCTTGATTCGCAGCAGGTACAGCTTCTTCCTTGGCCTGCATATTCCCCGGATATGTCACCGATTGAACATGTGTGGGACTTCGTTGGGCGGCGTCTCGCTCGTGATCCTCGTCCTGTTGCTTCGACATACGAACTTTGGTTGCGCATACAAACAATATGGAATACTCTTCCGCAGGCAGATATTCAAACTTTGTTTCACTCCATGCCGAGTCGTGTAGCAGCTCTTATTGCGGCGCGTGATGGCCACACAAAATACTAATTTCTATCTCTTTTTATTGTTTGTTTGGTTTGAAAATGTAATCATTTATTTGTACCATTACCACTCAACTGTGTATTAAATTTCATTCAACTATGATGCTTCCTTCATGGTGTTGCAATTTTCACAAAGAGATGAGACAGGCATATGTAATAGAGGTAGACTAGGGTGCCGTAAGAAATTTCGTGCCGCCAAAAACTGTGCCACTAAGCAGAAAAGTTTGGGGACCCCTGATATGAGCAGAAAATTAAAGAAATTATTTACATTATTTTTTTTTTAAAGATGCTTTTAGTATATTCATGTATTTCTTTTGAACTTTCCTTTTTCTTTATTTAGAGGTGTAATTGAAAAAAGAAATACATCTTTTAATAATGGAAATGATGAACATGCTCCTGAAATAATTTTACATCCTATAAAATTCATGGAAACAAGAATTTAAAACAAAAATCGTTAACAGACATTTTACAGCTCTTATTTTTGCAGAAATTATACTGTTGAAATTGATCCAAGTATAAAAGTATTTTTAAAAATGAGATCATTTATTAACACCAACTGTGATTTTCTTATCTGATAAAATGTCAGAAGGGATTGAAAGAGAAAAGGCTTCATTTGTTCCAGAAGGATTACAGCAAAAGTGTTACTTCATTCACGTTAAACTGAGATAATCCTTTCGATAAGATTACTGGCTTGAACGGACGATTCTAATGACACGCGAAAATAAAAGAAAAAAATCATTGAACGCGTTACTTTTCAATCTGGTTATTTTCCGCTTAGTGTTCTTCATTTTCAAGGTTTTCCTTTGACTATCATCACTTTCCACCCCATTAATTTGCAATAAAATCCCTGCTATCGCAAAACCATGGTATAGAAAAGTTTGTCGCAAAAAGAGTGTGCATTAAAACTAAAGAAGTTCATTATATACTTTATTCGCAACATGCAATAAGGAATGGGGTGGTTTCCTTCAGTCAAAAGTACTACTTTTAGTCAATGGATAGAATGAGCAAAAAAAAATTACATGGACCCCGAAAATACTTTCATTTTCCCAACAGTTATTTTTTAATTTTAAAATGTCCGATTTTTTAAACAAGGCGTGGTCTTTATGACGTCACAAATGATGCAATTTGGCGCATCTTTCTACTACATTTCCACGTTATGATAATCAAGCAGCGAATTAAAATTGTGCTCTACGCTTGCTATAAACCATATCGTTGCCAATACACGTGAGTAAAGATGTGAATTAAATACTTTGTTCTGTGAATGGCAACATTGAGGCATTTCATCATTTGTGATGTCACACGACAGAAGTGTAAACAATAAAAGCGCACCGATTTAAGTATTTTTTTAAAATATTAAACTTAAATAAATTATTTAAAAAATGGTCAGATCCTATGTTTTTAAGCATGCTCTTTCGGAAAAAAAATACCTTTAAATTTTGGGAACGACCCCATTGCGAAGACCCGTGCGCAGTATTCACGCTTGAAATTTGTAGCGCTTCTGAAAAAATACCAGAAGTAAAAATTAACATATTTTCCAAATAGAAAATTACCGAAATCAATTACTCACAAACTAATTGAGATAATGGCTCTAAAATGAACAATATTCCGTTATTTTGTGTGCTTAATGGATGCATGAAATTTCAAGAAATTATCTGCATTATTTAAGCAGTGATGCTCAACCTTTGTCTACCCGAGGGCCGCAACTCATATTAAAATGATTCTCGCGGGAACGAGCGCAAAGAAATTTAATACGTTTAATTTTTAGCTAAATAACGCGGGAAAATGTGGAAAAGGGAAAAAACAACAGTAAAATGCTGTTATCAATTACTATGCTTTTCCGCATTTATTAAATGTATTTGTTTTCCATAAACAAATTTCTGAATGCTTGGTCACAAATTTGCAACATAGTCAGTAATTTTGCTTTTCAATTTGAAACATTAAATGAAAAAAAAAAAACAAGCCACACGGATCAGCTTAGCTGGCCGGATGTGACCCGCGGGCCGTTAGCGTGATTTAAAGAATCTGTAAATGTTACCTTATCGTTAGTCAATTAAAAAACGAGATAATCCTAATGCAATTATATGATGGAATTGATAATAACGATCATCAATGCCAAAACTGACTAGATCCAAAGGTAGAAACTTGTTTAATATCCTATAGTAATAGTAAATGTTAACATGTTGTAAATAACTGTAAATAACTGTCTTTCTTGGTTTGGTAGTTAGGAAGGGCAGGGTGAAACACGAGGTACAACCAGCTCCTCGCGATGATTTCGAGGTCGTGAATGCAATACAATGGATCAATATAACTAGAAGAATCTGTTTTTTACCAAAAACGTTTGAATCAAGTGCGAGAAATGTGCTGAAAAATTATCACCGAAAGCGGTCTGCATCATTCAAGTGATTTCCACTTGGTTATCGCACAGTTTCGGGTAAAAATTGTTTTAGTAGCGCTGCTTCAGTCGTTCCATCATTTTCCTTGCAATTAAAAACAGCTGACGGGAGCACTACACGCTACCTCAGTCAAACACTGTTTTCCAGTGACTGGTGATATAGACAGACGGGAAAAAGTTACGCATGTGCACAAAGATTCAAGGTTAGGTCATGCAAGCACACTTGACTGATACTCATGAAGTTTTCAAAATAATAATAATAATAATAATAATAATAATAATAATAATAATAATAATAATAATAATAATAATAATAATAATAATAATAATAATAATAATAATAATAATAAAGAGTTATATATTTCTAACAAAACTCGAACGGTTTTAGGCAGCGTTTGCTTTTTGGATACGTTTGCTCTATGTCTGTCACACTTTTTTCTAATAATATCATAGACTAATAATAAGAGTAGACCGAGCTTTCCCAAACTTGCTGATGAAAAAATTGGTTCATGGATAGATCATGTGACTGGTGGAAGGCTTGGCGAAAACTTTGGCAGCATGGTTGCTAGATATTCGCAACTCCAACGAACTATAGGGGGCACTGCAGTCACTGACTAATGGCGAACGAAAAAACTAAAACAAACGCATGTGGTAACGAAGAAAATGGTAATAAGTCTTGTAAATTTTGTTCGTATGCATGATTTTTTTCGCTTTATTCTTTTTAAATTAATTTTCAAAGTCTTGTGGATATTCTGGCCCACGTAGAAAGAAATGAGAATTCAAGAAGCATTACTAAACGTCAAACATTAATGCAAACTACGTAGTTCGTAGTTCTAAGCAGCTATTTCCACGATGTTGAAATCGGTATTTATCAATTCTTGATAAAACTAAATAATAATTGTGGCCTGACGAGAATAACAATTAATGCTAGAAAATTCAATATGACATTACAAATTATTATCGAAAGAAGATGATACTTTTTTGCCTTACTTGGCTAGCGCTTATTGTTTTGCATTTGTAGCTGAGTTATTTCTCTCGAATTCCCGAATCGGTTAATTTAAAATTTTTCTGTTTCGATTTTCGATAATTTCTGAGCTACGATTTAATTGTGTCATGTTATGCGAATCATCAACAAAATTCTGAAGGATATATGGTGGTAGTTTTATTTTCAGTTGATTGACCATTATTTCTTTTTACTTATCGAATTCTGTAATCTTACTACGATTTTATTCCACTCATGATAAAAATTAAAAATGGTTTCACTAAAAACGCGAAATCTCGCCAAGGATACTTAGCTCGCACAATACTAAAACTATAACCCTAAACAAATTTGGCGAAACCTTTCAGCTGAGAATAAAAGCAACAAAATAAATTCTTTCTCGGTCAAACATTTTTCATTTCGTTCTACGATAATATATTCACGAAAAAATTTTGCATACTGTCTATTCCAACTAAATGCTGCTGTAAAATATGGTTTGTTAAATTAATTTGAGATTTAAAAAAAACCATATTCTTACAAATTCACACAAAACAATAAAATTTTTACCTGGTATAACGTTATCCAAGTTTGTTGATCCAGAGTTTTCTGGTGTCAACGCGCTTTCACCATTTCTCGATCAAATCACTTTTTAGAGGGAAATAATGAAAACTAACATTATTTTGAGGAGCTTGAACACTTTCTGTTGCTGAAAGCAATCCAAGACACATCGATTGCGTTAATAAATACTCAGAACAAACTGCCTATGTTTAAGTCAACAGACTTACGTGGAACGCAATGTGGCAATGTTTTAGTTTTTCCGGCAGTTTTGTAAATCACCGCAAGGTAGCGTATTCGAGCGCTGGAGTTGCGAATAGTTTGGCACTCAACATGTATTTTAAGACGTAATGTGTTTGCATTATAATTTTTTTTTCCAGGTGCAGAGATTGAATTGTTTTTCTTTTAGTTATGTATTATTTTGACATTAGTAATTAGTTTTTGGTCAGTTTTCAGTAATTTTATTTCATTCGGAACTGCTACTTCAGCGTTGCCGTGAACGGAATGGCGTAAACGTTTTGCGTTAACGCAAAAATGTACTAATCGGTATCTTAAATTGAAATTGTAGGTAAAAATCTTACCGTTTGCCGATTCTTTTTGGACGCTTGCATCTTTAATTGCTCAGAGAGTTATTGAAATTGACTAAAGAAAATGCACAGTACTATCTAAACGAAAAACTCACTATATTAAGAAAATATTTACAACTTAGAATAACAAATTTACAAATCGGACTCCATAAAAGATCATTCTTCCGTGTTTCATCAATTCTATTTATTTTATTTCTTGCGGGCGTTGATCGTCTGCTACGATCAACGCCCGCTGTTGCTAGGATATTCGCAACTCCAGAGCTCGAATACGCTACCTTGCGGATATTTACAAAACTGCCGGAAAAACTAAAACATTGCGTTCCACGTGTTCATTTTGGGCAAAACAAACAGTTTGTTATGTGTATTTTTTTTTATTTGGGTAATTCATCATTTGGAATCGTCATTCGCAACAGCGTAACATCAAAAATATCTGATATAAACTGTGAGTACACATTTTATTTATCTTGTTTTGAGTGAATTTGAATAAGTATCAGTTTTTCAATTCGATGAAAAAAAGTGGACTTAACAAAATTGACTGGATACCAGGGCCGTGCTGAAAAATTACTTTTCCTTAACCTAATTCCACATTAATAACCTTTAATCCCATTTAAATAACCTTTGTTACTACAGCATAAAAACTGAAATGGACAGTACGCAAATAAATTTTCTTGAAAATATTTATCGCTGGATTGAAAAATCCAGAAAGAACGTTAAGAATTTGAACAATAAAAAATAAAAGTTTGGAATTTTTATCGCTAAAATATCGCGCCAACTTGACTTTATTGCTCTGCAAAAGTTGTCATTATCGGTGTAAGAGTTTCGCCAAAAATCTGTTTATAGGGTTATGGTTTTAAAATTGTGTGAAAGAAGAATGTATCTTGACAAGATTTCGCATATCAGTTAAATCATTTCCATGACGAATGAATTAAATGCATGATAATTTCTTTTGATATCCAATCATATAGTCATAGAAATAAATTATTTAGTGTTAAATGTTACTCTTGACAGTCTGACACGTATGTGCACTATGTGACAAAAATGTCGACAAATGCCGGAAATGTCACAAAAATGACAACAAAAACTGGACATAATATGTATTAATGTTTAGAAAAAACGGTACAAAATGAAAATGCTGTTCTAAGCAAACCAAAAATTTATGAATTCCGAATTCAACATCGTGAAAATGGCTGCTTCAGAACAACTTACTGCGTGTTCTGCATTAGTTTTTTACTTTGGTAATACTTTTTGATTTCGAATCTCTTTCTACATGGGTCAGAATAGCCAAGAGACTTTGAAAAATCTTTTCAAATGAATAAATAACAAAAAATCATACATGCGAACAAAAAGTTCTGTCATTTCCTAAGTTTAGAAGCAATTTATACGTTACAGAGAGCGTTTGTTTTAGTTTTTTCAGCCGCCATTAGACAGTGACTGCAGCGCCCCCTATAGTTTGTTGGAGTTGCGAATCCACCAGTCACATGGTTTGGTTTATGAGCAGCAAAAGAGTTGCCATAGCTCGGTCTACTCTTATTATTAGTCTATGCATAATATCAATAGTATGATTAATCATATGTATCTAATTTAAACAAAGATTTTTGCTTAACACAAAGAAAAAAAAATATGGGCGAGATATTTTTTTTCCCTTTCATTGAAGTAAGGTACAGTATTTAGACTGATATTGCCGTTACTAATCTCAACTCATTTACAAAGGAATCAGATATCATCAGTAAAAGAAACGTTAAGCATCAAATAAATAAAGTACCAGCGATACTAGCTGGAAAGAAACGAATCTATTAAAAATAAATTCACTGTGACTTTCCTTCTCATTCGCACAGCAATTTTATACGCCAAAAATCGTCTACGTGTGACTGAAGAATTTATAATGTCATATATCATGGAACTATTTTTGAAAAAAATGTTAACTGGCAGCTTCTTTGGAAACAACACAACTCGATTTATTGTAAATGCTTGTTTCCCCTTTTGTGCTCGGGATAATATGTTGGTATATTTCAAGGCTATGGAGATTGACACTTCTTTAAAAACAGAATGTTATCAGTGGATCTAGACACCAATGTAGAGAAACGATGTTAATTTAGAGTAACTTTAAATCATATGGGTGGTTAGTTTTCCACCACTTCAGTAAATTTGACTTCGAAATAAATTGTAGAAGGTCCAGTGCTGCACGCTACTGGCTGGCAAGGATGTGCATTTCAACCGCGTTGCAATTAACTTCAAGGAAACAAATTTTAATGGAATTCAAGCAATGTAATGACAATCAAAACGGGACTGAACATTAGGTTGAGTCGAAAAATAGATATTTTCGAAAATCGTCTTCTAATTTAAAAAAAAAAAAAAACATTCTGTATTGACACCTTAGTCGCAGAATTTTTTTCAGTAGCCTGCGACGAAGATTAATAATTAAAACATATTCTGCAAGAGAAATCGACATTTAATCGCAAAATCTAAATCGGCTCTGAGAATGCATAAAAATAAGTTGCTAAAACAAATACATGTTACCTGTGGATTATATCCCAAAAAATAACGTGCTAATCTTTATTAGCTAAAATTTAAGAATATTGTTATCTTTGAAAATTTTAAGTTTTTTTCTCTCCCAACTATGAAATAGTCTGCAGACTTTCTCAAGAATCTGCTACATACGTCGCAGTATTCGCCTCGCCATGTTTCTGCTAACAGGATTGTCATCTTAAATATGGGAAAAATAATATTAAATTAAAATATTTATGTTTTTAGATCACGTATATGAGCTTCAAAGTTTGAATAAAAAGTTTTTTTAAAGAAAGGTTAAATTTAAATTTTTTAAAATTAAAATACAAATATTTTAATTTTTGTAAACCAATAAAGTTTTGAAGCATTAGTCAAATTATTGTCATTTTTAAAGATTTATAGCTAAATTTCTTTTCGAGAGACGATATTTTTCCAATATTATCATCATTTTCTCTTGAGCAGAAGAGGTTTGTGTTTGAATTTTATTACTAGCGTTTTGGTTTGAAATTTACGATAAAATTGACTAAATTTGATCTTGTTAGTTTCTCTTATTCGTTTTCGCGTTCTTTTCAAAAAAATTTACAATTTTAATTATGTTTATGTCTGGGAATATGTTTCAAATGATTATGCTTAGGCTCTATGCAAATTTTCAAGGCACTATATAATTTCTTAATATATTTTTGCCAAGTAAAAAGTGAGACATGACAGCAAACCAATACGGGTGACAACAATTTACCAATTGTTCTACTAACAAGAAAAAGGTTTTTGCCAAAATTTAGTACAGTTAAAACAAATATTCAAGGAACATATCATGAAGTATTAATGCAACTGATGGTTGGAATAAATAATTTATAGAATAAATACATTCAAAATTACACTCGAAATTAACTTTCACGAAAGGGAAAGTAAGTGATCAGGGAAGTAGAAAAAAAATAAAAACATCGTACACGCAAAAACGCACAAAAATCGATTCATCTCCCCATCTAGTACTGAAAATATCATTTTTCAATCTTTCCGCTACTTTTGTTTAATGCTATTCTAATAGTTCGTGCTTTTGAAGCCAAATTTTTGCACCTTTAATTGAAAGTATTAATTATTTTCAGCTAATACCGAAAATACCGGTATTTTACATCAGCAAATAGTCCAAATACTGGTATTACAAAATTGCAAAATTGCTCGAAATACCGGTATTCGGTGTAGTAATCATCAATGCCAAAACTGACATTGATGACTGATGATGAGAAACAAGTCATATTGCAAATGTGTAAATACTGTGAAGGGCCTGCGTTTCACTTGTGACCTAAAAGGAAGACACTGAAGTGAAGAGGAAGACAATACTTGAGTTGTGGCGCCATCTATCGAAATTAATGCAAAACAAATTTCTTTTAAGAATTATATTAATGTTTCTGAACTTTTGTCTCATCTCTCCGGCATTTTGGAGCATATTCAGTAAGTTACCGCCCTATAACCAGGGCTAAGGCAGAAACACATGAAATACACCGCCAGCTCAGTCAATTCCAGCCGAGGACTGCAGTTTCGTGCTTATTAGCATTCATCAGCCCGGCATAGGACCACCTCTAGCTCAGTCACTCCTATGCCGGGCTGATGAGTGCTTATAAGCACGAAACTGCTGTCCTCGGCTGGAATTGACTGAGCTGGTGGTGTGTATTTTGTTTTCATGTATTTTGGAGCATTTCTTTTTTTTAACCGAATAGCAACAGTCACTGGCAACAGCGAAAAATCTATTAAAATAGAGTCTACTGATTGATTCTACTGATTTAGATTGTTCTCTTAACTAAGGGAATAATCTAAATGAGTAGAATTCTTGTTCATAAGAAAGAATTGGAAAATGATTTAAAAAGAAAGCAAGTATGTATTGTTGAAATCATACCTGCTATAGTCAAAATTTGTCCCGTTTTTCCTAAAAAGTTCAAGGCGGGGGATGAAATTGGAAAAAATGTACGAAATTTGACAAAATGGACGAGTTGACATTATGAAAACTCACTCATTTTTTATACATACAATTATTGCGATAGTGTAATAGAATTATTATGCAATTTGATTACATTATTTTTTTTAATTATTTTTTTTTGAACTAATCATTTAGTAGAGACATAATAATTGTATTTTAATCATAATGATCTAATGAATCCGTAAAAAATGTTATTTGCACTATCGTGCACCAATTTTAGACGATTTTTTGGTGTTAAATTAATCAAATTTAACAAAATGAAATAGCAGTTGAATATAATTTGCATTACTATACAGTTGCTAACTTAAAAAGAAAAAGTTATTTTTATCACTATAAAAATATTTTATGATTTCCAAAATCACTGATCGAGTAACGCTCTGAAGCCAGCAATGAAACTCGCGATGAAATGAATGCAGGGGAGAGTGAGGCTAAAAGTTCCGCGGGTAAGTTGTTCCCTTTGAAAAGGGGTCGTTTCCAAAATTTTAAAAGTATTTTTTCTGAAAGAACATGTTTAAAAACATAGGATCTAACCATTTTGTAAATAATTTGTTAAAATTTAATATTTTTAAAATATTACTTAAATCGGTGCGCTTTCATTATTTACATTTCTTGCCGATGACATCACAAATGATGAAATACCATTCTGTGTTGCCATTCACAGAGCAAAATATTTAATTCGCATCTTTACTCACGTGTATTGGCAACGATATGGTTGATAGCAAGCGTAGAGGGCAATTTTAATTCGCTTCTTGATTATCATAACGTGGAAACGCGGTTCGAAATGCGCCAAAGAGTATCATTTGTGACGTCATCAAGACCACGCCTTGTTTGCAAAATCAGACATTTTTAAAAATTAATTAAATAATAACTGTTGGGAAAATGAAAGAATTTTCTGGGTCCATGTTATTTTCTTTGCTCATTTTATCAATTTCAGTGACTAAAAGTACTACTTTTGACTGAAGGAAACAACCCCATTCTTCATTTACCGAATGTAACGCTGAAATACCGAATGACAAAACATGAGAATATACGCATATCTACGAGATGAGAAATAAGACATCATTGTAAATATAATGTAATTCTGCCTCGAAATTTGTCGAATCGTTAAACTAAAGCTGCCAGATAAGGAATTTTTCTGGAGATTATAGTAATCCCCCATATGGATTCCCATGATTGTTGTATAATATCAAAGCAGTGTTTTTTTATGCAGGAAAATTGTCTTAAGCAACAACTCAAATCTTAGTTGCCAAACAATTTAAGGCATTTTTATTTGCCTTTTACCACTATCTTTTTACTTCCTTTTACAAAAAAGGAAGTATTGTATTCGCGAAAAAATTTTCACACAAAAATTGACCTTAATTTCCATTTTGCTCACCCTCGAATAAATGCTGATGTTTTTTTTTTCCCCGACTCGACCACGCGTGGATAAGTGCCTAAGAACGTATAGACACGCGAAATATCCATTTTGACGATTCCCGAGTTAGTTACAACGAGTTTTCTCGTGACGTCCGTATGTACGTATGTATGTATGTGCGTATGTATGTCGCATAACTCAAGAACGGTATGTCCTAGAAAGTTGAAATTTGGTACGTAAACTCCTAGTGGGGTCTAGTTGTGCACCTTCCCTTTTGGTTGCATTCGGGTGTTTTTAAGGGAGTCTTTTGCCCCTTTGTGGGGGGAAATCATTGTTAATTTCGATGTAAACTCAAGTGGTGTTACAATTTGGCGGACACTTGGCGATATATCGCCAATCTTTTGGTCGCCAAGTTCTGTCGCCAACTTAGCGAAAAATTTGGTGATTTTTTTTTTTTTAATCTAGTTTCAATTTAGCCACTATTGGTGATATTTAGAAAGTAAACTATTGAATTACATTAAATATACCAATAATTCGAAAATGACATTAAACTGGAGTAAAAGGAAGTCATTTGAAGCACACATCAGCTCGTTTAATGTAATTTTCAAACATCAAATGTTTATGTATAAATATTTACGTTTTAAAAGACAATATGCCGTAAATATATTGACAGTACGCCAGTACCAAAGCTGGTTCGCAAAATTTTGATTCAGCAGTTTTGATGTCGAAAAGACACCTCTAGTTCTGAAAGGCCAATTTTGAAGCTAATGAAGACACAACAAAGAAAATTATTGTTACAAAACGGTGGATAAAAACACTAGTGATCGTAAAAAGATTACAGTTTTCAAATTGAACTGTTTATGTCTATTTGAAAGATTTAGGTTTAAAGTACTGTCGGAAAAAAAATGACTTTCCGAACAACCCAATGATATTCGAGCTCATAGAAATTCCTGGTCACACTTTTGCAATTTTACTTTCAAATGCAGCGTGCTGTATAAAAAAGTTAAATTATCTCAAGTTAGACCGGAAATTTCAAATGTTTACTTAGTCGTCAGTGGCTGGTATACACTCTTAGTTTAGTAGCCACGTTATTCAAAACTTTTTATTTATTTATTTTTCCAGCTAAATAAAAAAAGCAGTATAATCAAATACAAGTTGTGAAAGAAAATATTCCCATATGAGATCTAAGAGCAATTTTATTCATTTCCTCCCCCTCCCTCTCCCAAAGGCATGTTCAAACCTATTGTACAAGCTTGCACGTTTGCGCTTGCTTCTTGAGGGGTAGGGTCAGGAGAGTGAAATTAATAATGACTTTTATAATTTTTTGGCTGGCAACATGTAATACTATTTAAGAATTTGGTATCGTTTTTACATTACAAACTAATTGCTTCAAAATAGAAATGATTTGGATATGAAAAATCAACAATGCAATAATTGTCTGTTGCCGGTCGGATTTTTAAGGAGTGACCAGTTGAGTAGTTTATTTAGTCTCTAACGTAAGGCATTTAGTCACCAGATGGCAAGTGGCGAGAGATTATTTTCAAGTATAACTTAAGAAAATATAAAATTCTATCATTGGCAAAAGCAAGATTCTCCAAATTCCTAACAATATTATGTCCAAGTAGCCTAACACAAAAATTATTTAATCCAGAAAGTGTTTTCATTTTCTTTAATAGTTAGAAATAACTTATCTGATGTTATTCTACTCTTATTAAAACAATAACTCATTTAGTTTTTACTACAAAAATTTTTGAATAACCAGAAAGCCACACTTTTCGCGTGTTCCCATCCGTTTTTCAAATGTACTTAAATTTTTTAAGAATTTTATATCAGCATTCCACAAGTTCAATTTGTAGTACAAAATGAAGCATACTTAAAGGTGTAAAATAGCATTCTTTAAATAAATTTAATTATTTAAATCATCAAGTTACATCGTTTTAAACTTTGTCCCCAGGTTTTCATATCGTTCTCCTGTCCTAGTAATGAGTTCAATTATTTTAGATAAAAAAAAAGAAATTTTTAATCTGCTTTAAAAGTGTTTATTTTCACCATTTCGTTGGATTCCTGGAATATTTTGTTAATATGATTTGTCTGTTGTTCTCATTAATAGAATAGAAAATAACATTATTTATCTTAAATATAATCCTGAGCCTACGTAACAGGCAAACTGTATGGAAATATCATACTCCTGTCCTAAAAGAAAATATTCCTGTTCTAAAAAAGTGTCATACTCCTGGTGCAAAAAAATCACTCTCCTAAAATTATTTCTCAAGCACTAATAATGCATCCCGTAGAACAGAAGGATTTATTTATAATACATTAGTTAGAAAATAAAATTGATTGAAAAAAAGAAAGTTAAATTTGGCAAACGATAAATAAAAAATGTATCAGTGGAATAATTCTATTTAAAATTCTTTTTGTTGTTGTTCAGACGAAGCGTTCCAAAAAAGATTTGGTTAGACATTTGTTTATCTAAATGTTACTCGAATAGGTAAGTGAAGTTGCTATTAATTTCGTAGTCGCTTGAAATTAAAAGTAAAATATATGTTATTATTTTGCTGATTGCTTTTTTGTTTTATGTTTGTATTTCCTGAACTATAAAATAATTCCCAGGTTAGGAGAAGGTAACTTTTCCTTTTGTAAACTTTATCATACTAGAATGTTTCAAAGTAGCAATCGATTTTTTTTCGTTGAAATGAATGTCCGTTATTCGAAGTGTAAGCTATTCAGAGTAAAATGGAAAAACCTATATGGGGACTTGTACTCGAAGAAATTGGGGGTGTCCGTTAAGGGAGGTGTTACATAAATTTTGTTTTGTCACTTAATAACCATACTTTTTGATTTCGGCTTCAGTTATTTCTTTATTGCTATAGTTACATGTTAGATAACCCATGAAGAAATTCATTTTGTACCTGTCCTGGTGCTGCTTGTCAGTCTCTTACTGTATGAAAATTTGACCCCCTCTTTTAGGGATGTAACATAGTTAGAGTGAGTTCCCTCTATTTTTCTCTTAATAAGTTCCTAACAAAGAGTAAGTATATAATTTTTTTTCAGATTTTTTTTTCAGCATTTTTTTTTTTTAATGTGATTAAAAAATGTCAGGTTTTTGAAGAATCACGCACATCCAGTTAATTAACACAATATTTTAAAAATTAATTTAACTGTTTATACGTTCATATTTAAAAATCTACAATGCAATGCTGGAAATTAGGGTAACGGCACCAGTAACAGACATGCTTAAGAAATTGCTCTCAGGTTAACTCAATTTTCTGAGCCTTTTAATGTATTTAGAATTTAAAAATTATTTTTTTCTCGTGCAACTACATCTTGTCTAACGTTTGGCTACTTCTGTATCCTGTGAATTAGTTAATTCTAATTTTTGTTGCTCGATTTCGAAAAAAGTTCCGAACCCCAATAACAGACACTGACAATTCTGATGATACCCTGTAACAGATTGGATGAGGAAAGGATGAGTAATGAGCATAATTCCCCTTTTCTCTTCAAATGTGCAAAAGGTTTTTATTTTTAGATCTAAAACCTTATAAAATTCAAATGAGCATGAAACACCGGCAGACCTCGTGGTAGCTGTTCATAACCTTCCACTACTGCCTTGTCAATACCAACTGACTCATAAAATTCACTCGGATAAACACTAGATGGTTGCACCGTATTCATGAGCCGCAGCAACATCAGTTTTAATCGCCTAAAAATTTTATCATTCAAATCCAAATTTACGACTGTCTGTTACTGGACCCTTATTGTCTGTTACTGTTACCGTTACCCTATACTGTAGATTTTTGTTTTCTTACAACCTAGTAAATATTACCTAAAAAATAAAATTAAAAAAGCTTTTTTGTTTTACATTTATAAACTTTGTTACTGAAACACAAAACAAATGCTCTACTTTCACATACACTAATTTTTCTAATATGATATTTTTTCTCGGAAGAGCACCCCCTCCCCCGCCACCCCCATCATTTTCCTTTTACATCATCAAAGATAGCTAAAACATTTTTGAGGCATCAGTTTTTAAAATTTCCTGAAGACAGCCCCTTCCGCACTATCCAGAATTTCCATCCTGCAACGTCACTGAAGGTATTTCAAAACTTTTCTTTTAAAAATTCAATTTTGAAACATTTAAGGTCGATATCTCTCGTATCTATACACTCGAAAGTTATTCTACATTAGTATTAACTCCACTAGTATTTTTCGTACTTGACTTTCAAAACGTTTTCTGGTGGAATGATTCGCTGCACCCTTACCCAAAGTTCCTTAATGATGTCCTAAACTTTACAGTTTTAAAACGGCCGTTTCAGACCTTTTTTTTAGAAGTACCCTCCTCCCTTCCCGTCTCCTCACTTTTCATCACCAAAGATAGCCTAAACTTCTTTTATGACTAAAGATTCGGATCTCTCAACGCCCTTTCCTGAACTTAAAAAATGGCTTAAAATTGCGTTTATTATTATTAAATTCGAAATTTTTCCCAGGAAAAGTCCTGATAATTCCCATTTCTCCAGTCTGCAAGCATCTTTAACCTATCTTTCAATGTGATGGATTATATAAATACGTGTACTTATATACAATTGAAATATTTTTAATAACTGCAACAGAAGGCACGTTTAGTATATCCAGTATGTTTTCTTGAAGTCTTTTAATCGTATCTTCCATCCTCCCGTTGCACCTGTCTTATAAAGATACCAAGGTTATTTTTTTAATCTGAAATTACTTATTAACATATTGATCAGCAAATTAAAAAGTGGAATTTAAATGAAGAAAAAAAAATAAAATAAACTACCGAAAACAATCTTTTGAACTGGCGGTTTTAAACCTTTTATATGTCCCGACCCAATTTTTAACAGCCCGAGACCCGGTACATGCACTGTTCATAATGAAACACACATTTGTATTAGGCGCCACGCTTCAATTAAGTGCTTTAAGGATTTCATAAATTAGGCTAAGATACTTAACAAAATATTTATACTATGTATTTTCAACTCAAATTACTCATTCAAATGTTACTTTTCTGCTTTACTATGCCTGTGGGCTTCATGTAAATCATAAAATTCTAATTTCCTAAATGAATGAAATGCAACAGATGATAAAACTTTCGATAAAAATATACTGAATGGCAGGAGTTACGTTTTTCTCAGAAGTGAGCTAATATTAATTGAAGTAAAACTTTAGACAATAAACTTTTAGAAAAAATATCGTTACTCAGAAGACTTTTGCTCACTCGAAATTAGGTTAAAATCTCATCTACGTTATAAATAGCGTATTTTAGGGGAGGGTGAAGGCCCCTTCCAAAAGGAAATAATAATAACTATTTAATTTTTTTTAATTGACTTAAAAGAACACAAAAGACACAAATCTTATTTGAATAAAAGCATTTTTGTTTGCTGAAGAAGTAATACCGAAGTTAAGACACCAGAGCAACAGAAAACATTAAACTCACTGGTTTCGAACTCATATAACGTATTATTGTGATTCGTCTATTAATTATTCTTTGATGGAATCAGTAATAAATATTTTTAAAAAATGTGGAGCCATGACTAGAATAGTCATTTAGATCCAGGAATCTATTTGCGAAATAATAGCTTTATTTTTCAGCTTATAAACAATGCAAAATGAAATAAATAATTAAAAGAAATTGGCAAAACTATAATATAAATAGAAACGGCATGCATTTTAGAATTTTTAAGAACAAATCAGCAACTGCTTTGAAACTCGCAAAGAAAAAGTTTTTGAATTCTTAAATAAAACATGTTATGAAGCTATAAGCTATGATTTTCTTATTTACATAATATTTTGTAGTTAAACTAGAAAGTAGTTAAAAAAACTCAAATAAGGTACCGGTTTATTTAATAACCTTGTCTAGTGATGTGCCGGATCGTTAAAAAAGTAGATCCGCGGATACGGATCATTAGTGTCAAGATCCGTGGATACGGATACGGATCTCAATTTCTCCCCCCCCCCCCCCTCCATCCCCCAATTCAACTATCCAAGTGTAAAATTTGTTACGGAAGGTATTCCCGTCAGAATAATGGCAGTTTCTTCAAAAAATGTCAGCTGCGGCAAAAATATAATCAAGACTATGATTTACTCTTCAAAGAAATCTCCGTTGAAATTGAGGGAGAGTTGGAAGGAATGGGTCAGCGCTGCATTAATGCTTAGATGGAATGTGAAAAATTATTTCTAGCTTACTCGGTAGATATAGGACACAGGAGCAAGAGTGTAAAACTGCTACTGGACAGGCTAGAAATAATTTTTCCCATTTTATTTCAGCATAAATGCAGCGCTGACCCATTCCAACGAACTTCTCCGATCGACGAAATACAGAGCCGGGAACACCTTTACAAACAGTAAATAGAGAATTTAGTCTCTCTTTTTTTGAAGGATGCCGAGAAAAACAAAAATGAAGAATAACAGAAACCCCAAATCAATAACGAAAACTAATATTAAATTAAAAATTAAAAGCACAAAACATGTACCAGAGAGCCGACCTCATATTAAGATGAATTTCGCTGGTCAGAACACACATTTGTTAACAAATATGAACTGACAGCAGGTAAAATTTTTAAATCATTGAGCCTTTTCTACTTATCTTCCGACTATGAAATCGCTACCAATCACGCGTATAAAGGCTTAGAACTGCATTTAAAATTTACTTAACAAGATTATAGCTCCTTCTGTATATAAATTGAAAGTTTCAAATAAATATCAAACGCAGAAAACTTCGTTCTTTCAATTAAGACCAACATTTTTAACGTACGGGTAAATTTTTACTACCCTAATTGTGAAAAACCTTAAATCGGTTTTTAATTAATATCTCCGGTAATTAAAGTTCTACAAAAACGAGACCAAGCTAAGAACACTTTCGATCAAGTCACCTTTTGAACGAAAAATGAACTTTCAAAATCGGTTTATCTGTTTAAGATCTACGGTGCCACATAAAGACACACTGATACGCACTTTTAAAACTTATTTCCCCTTCCTTTTTGCAACGAGGGGGGGGGGGGGTACAAATTGCATCTGAAATGATAATCATCTGAAATCATAACTCATAATTTAAATAGGGAATAAAACCTAATTTAAACGGAATTTAATTCTTTTATTCAAATATTTAAAAAAATTTAAAATAGAAATGATCCGTTTAAGATCCGTCAAAATAGTAACGGATACAGATCTTTATTTTCCCTCGGATATCCGCGGATACGGATACGGATATCCGGAACATCACTAACCTTGTCCTCGTCTTGTAATCATCATGAAAATTTTCCTACTTAAAACCGCTCATTTTAAAGCATCTCGGTGAAATTATATAGGGTTTACTATTTAATTGGCTTGAAATTTTAAAAATATTTTACATCTATATTCAAAATAGAAAAGTGCATAATATTATGTTCTTAAAAGTAGATTAATTGGCCTTGGCACTTAAGGGATTCTGGAAAAAAAAAAGAGATTTGAAAATGAAGCCATGAAAACTTTGTTACGATACATTGAAAATGGAGGGGGAGGGGGCGGCGCTTTTCAATTTCTTGGGCCCCCTCCAAAAAGTCTTTCTGTATCCGCCCCTGCATGTTATTGTTGTAGATATAAATCATATTCGAGTGGAACTCAATTTAAGCCCATAGGACCTCCAGCAATCCATTCTTTCTCGGTCTGTTTAGCCAAACATTGGCGCAAGATGGCCACAAGATGGCGCAAGCAAAAGTTCTGGAGTATCAAAAATTGCTAACCAGAAAAAAAAAACCTCCTGAAATACTTGTAAAAACAAAAAGTAAATGGCAGACTTTATAAAAAGTACATAGATGAAACATACTTTTGGAATTAGAATAGCATAAGAAATGCCTTGGAGTCGCAATCTAGAGATTGGGATCCCTTGCTCAAAAGTCGAATTCCAAAGTTCATAAAGAATTATAAAATTAAAGATTGTGAGCCCAAAACCAATGGTCAAACCACAGGATTAGAATTGTAACAAGTTAATCTTTACGTACCACATAGTTTTAAAACTTAGCCGTTCAGATTATTTCAAAACTTATGATACGTAGTTAGTTTATTTAAAGCAAATGTGTGAAGCTCAGTAAATATAACAAATAAAAAGTTTCTCATATTGTAAAGAACATTAATATACCTGTAAGTAAGAAACGTGCCTTTAAAATATTCAAAAGCAAGACGAAAACGATAACGAATGATCCATAATGTTTATAAGCAAGCAAGGCAAGTTGAGTAGCTTTGCAGAAATTGGTTTGAGTTTCCTATTGGTTACATAGCACCGCGTGATTAAAAAAAAAAAGATTATATTACACAAAGAACTTTGAGATAAGTTAACAACTGGAATGATTGCAAAAATACAGCAAAAATTGCTGTAAAAAGTACAGCATTTTTCCATTTTATTCATACAGTTTATAGTACAACCAATTAACTTTATATCTAGCCATCATCATTGTAGCAAAGAAAGCGGTGATTTCACAAGCGCTGTCAAATGTACACACAATGTGTTCTAAAATGTATTCCTAAACTTTGATTTAATAAATATCCTTAGCAAAGCACATTCGGGTCACTTTTGGAACATTTTCTTTATAACGGAACATAGAAAAACATTTCAGTGCACTTTATTTCAATACCGAATACATTCGAAGTGCCGCCCGCTGTGTTAGAGGAGTCTGAATGCGATTGGGAGGTCCCGGGTTCGAATCCCGGATCGGGCATGGATGTACTTTCCCTCTCTTGTCCTTTTTTCCTGTGAATGTGTTGTTGTGCTGTGAATGGTTGCTTACACTATAAACGGGTCCTTATGCCATTTGTGTACTGTGGAAGTCGGACTTCACACCAAATGGCGATACAGTTAGAAAAGTGAAGCAGTGCATTCCGAATCGCCAATTTAGCTGGCACAGGACAACAACATTTGAAGTTCATTTTAGTATACATTCAGACAACTGTAACATTTTTAGTGTTCCAAATGTGTACCGATTATTTACAGTGCGCCATCTTCCATTTCATCCTCAGAAAGTTAATTTTTTTATTGAATGGATCGCGATTGATTATGATCTTCACTGTTTCCTTGTATTTCACTCCTCCTAAATGAATTTCATTCCTTTAAAACATCAAGGAATATTTTTACACCTTGAAAAAAATCTAGCTATATCTCTGGTCTTAATAGAATGTTGGTGCGACGTTTCGAGGTCAGGGGTTTGTAACACAAAATGTATCTCCTCAACTGTGTAAAACATAAGATTTAAGGATTAAAAAAATCTTTGAAAATTAAACTATATTAGCAAGAAGACATACATTAGGTATATGTCACCGTATTGAAACTTTTATCTATAATGACTTTAATGTGGTGTTCGGAATAAAAAATCTCCGCCTTTTTTTTCATAAATAAACAACGTCCGCTGCCTTTGTTGGCTTGTAAATGTCGAGAATGATTGAATTATGAGATGGATATTATTCTCCCAAAATATTTTTCAGTTACATTACACAATCTTCATTCTTAGCCCTCCATGGGATAGAACGAACCATACCTGATGATATAAGCATGGAAAAGCGTGAATCACGACAACTTCGGACCCTACTACACCAAAATGCTTAAAATCACTTCTTTTCCTCCTTTTTTTTTTTCCATTTTTTCTTAGAACCGATGCTTTTTCATTTGCAAGTATTAGGCTTGGTCATTCCTTCATATGAACAAAGACGTTTGTCAACGAGCTGTTTTACGTTGCGTATGTCATTCTGCCACTTTTATTCTTTTCTTGTGAAAAATAAATATGTTTTCAGGAAACAATAAGAATAAATAATTTGACGCTAGATATTGCTTTTCATGCCAAATTAAATTCGGTTTTGTATATATACTAGGGTGGAATTCTCTTGTTTCTAAGTTACCTTTTGCTTTTTAGCTAAGAAAGTACTGATATTGCATTGAAAGCAACAACTTAAGGTATGTTTGAATGTTTTGGTAAAAGACAGTTCTGTATTTTTTTGCAATTTGTATTTTGTTTAATCAAAAATTTGAGAATGTAATAGGAAAAAGAAAATGTTCGAAAAATTTCAGAAACAGTGCTGAAACTTTGACTATTCAGAACCTGGTTTCCACGAGGACAAATGAGTCACTTGCCCAGAATCCTCAAATTTCTTGACTTTTTTTTCTGCTTGGTTTGTTTGCAATTCTACAATTTTGTATGTGCTTGCTTCCAAATATAAACAAATCTAACAAGTCTCACGCAGTTAATTATTAATAGAATAGAAAAAAAAATATTTCTTATACTAATAGTATACTCTTAAAATATTTCATCTCTGTATATTTGAGTGAATTCCATGCATTTGTGCATTTTAACTCTTGATTTATTCAACTTATCACAATATATCAAGGTTTCAATCGAATATACATCCAAGCTGTTTGATTATAATGCATGCTTGTGCAAAACATGGAAATCTAGGAGTATCTTGCAGAATTTCTCAAAAAAAAAAAAAAAAAAAAGAAAAGAAAAGGGCTATTATAGTGCTTAAATAAGTCTTAGAATTACCTACGTAACTGAATTCTACTCTCATTTTGGTTTCAATATATAATCAACTGATTTTTTTTTGAAACTGATTTTTGGTAATAACACGTTAAAATATCCTTTATTTTATTGCAATGTAAAGTATCGTAATGTAAAAGATTGAACCCTATAATATGTGTTTGTCGTCGTTTTAAACGCAAAAACTGTTCTAAAGAAAAAAAAAATAATTTTTTGAAAATTTACTTAACAGCGACTGAGAAAATCTCAGATTCATTCTCTCAGTTAAAAAATGTTCAACCTTTCAAGAAAATGGCTAAAACTATTATAACCTTGATTCAGCGAACTTGGCTGAAGTAAATGTTTGATCTTTATTTTTATAGTTAACGATCGTCTAGTCTTTTATTTATTAGCCCATATTTCATGTTGTATCACTGTTCTGCATTTCATAAACTATGAGAATAGTTAAACGAATACATAAAAGAATATACAAATTAATAAAAATGAGTTATTTGCTTTGTGGTGAAACATTAAGCTAAAAGAGGAAATTCTTGATGTAGAATTACTCCTTTCTTTCAGAAATATTTCAAAAAGCGAATTTGAAACTCCAAAAAAAGTTACAAATAAGAAAAAAAGCTTCGGTGCACGAAGATTGAGACTGAATAGGAAAATGATAAAAATGCTAAATCATTAGCACTTGTAAAAATAAAGCAGTTTTTTTTTTTTTTTTCCTTTTTTTCTGAGCATAAAATGTTTGCTTAAAATCCTAAAGTTTTGAAAAACTAGCTTACGTATTGCTTTTTTGTATATCCAAAAGCTCCAAAATAGAAGACTGTGTTAGATTCGTGAAAGTTTTCGAATTCAAGCGGATTTAAGCGTTTTAAAAGGCCCTGAACTTATTCTGACCAATTTAGGGAAAAACCCGTCTCTATGTATCTGTGAGGACAGAAACGAGAGACGCAGAGGTGGTTTTTTTTTTTTTTTTGTGACTATTCAAAACTATGTTTTTGTGACCACTCTAAGTCAAAAAGTAATGCATGAAATCGAACGAAATTTGGTACACATGTACTATGTACTAGGAGTACGACATCGATGTCGATTTGTTTTTACCATCTATGTATTACTATCTTTTCTCCACTGCTAGACCGACACTGAATGTCAGCATGAGGGTGAGATAGAATAGGGTTCTGTATTTGGCTTCTTTCTCGTAAAACTGTTGTTATGTCTAGTTGAACTAAAATAACGTATTTCACTAAGTTTGCGCACTTGGCTGAAACTTAGACCGTTCTGCATGCCAAACGGCAGGAGTCAAGAGCCATTATTTTGAAGTTCAGACAAGGTGTGGCAGTGACCATTTTTTATTTTTCTAATTTTTTTATATGTCAAAGTAGGTCATAAGAAGTGAACATTCTGAAAATTTTAGCCTTCCAAAAAATTTTTTTTCGCTCGTTAAAAATTCCCAAAGTTTGACGTTTTGCAGCGCTTTTTTTAGAAAAATTCTAAAAGTCGCATTTCAGTGCGCTTTAGCTCTTTACAGAAACACCACCTCACGGTTATGTTTATATTTATTGGTTGTACTGTATCTAGTGATAATGACTTCAGAGTTATTTTGGTTGGGGGTTGTTGCTTTCTTCAGATAAGGGATCGCAAAGTATGGATTTTATCTGTTTTCGCGCAAGTTTAACCTGCGTTATTTCCCTCAAAAAGCCACCCACCGAAAAAATATAACATATACTGAAAGTTTATACTATAAAGAGAATAAATGGCACAAAATTTGTATGAGGTTTAATTTTTTTTAGGAGAAAATTACCCTGACATTTTTCAAATTTTCAAAAATAGTGCTTTTTTGATCGCAATTAACTCAAAACAGCATCACTAGGGGAAAAAACCTTTTATATATTGTTGTACCTGGCTATGTGTAAAACATCTTGAAAAAGAAAGCAGCATGGGATCTCTTCTTGTTTTCCAGAAAATAATTTTTTTGTAGCTCATTTTATGCGTTTTCTCGTACGTAAAACTTGTGTCCAGTATGCAGATTAGATCTGCTAAAACTTAAAGTATGTAGTAAAAATGCATATATGTATGTATACAGAAAGAGAAAAAGACTAGCAATACTTTATTTTTCTGATTTTTACAAATTGATGGTATTTTAATTGCAGGTAAATCAGAAGACGATAAATCGATATCATAATATATATATATATGTGTGTGTGTATATATATATATATATATATATATATATATATATATATATATATATATATTGATTTGTCGTATCAATCCCAAAATAATTCTTTCTTATTTATGTCCATAGCAATGGAAGAAATTTCATGAACAATATCTGCTTCACTTTCCTCTAAATGTCTATTTTCTATGTCATCTTCAAATACCTCTAAAAGGCTGTCGGTTCTTGATAAATCAGTATTATTCGCTTTTTTTTCTTTGTATATCGGCTAAAAGCAGCTTGAATTTGACTTTTTGTCAGATATTCATTCGGTTGGAATATTTTTATGTCTTCAATCATGTCTGTTTTCATTGTATGTTCTACAACAAAGGAGAAAACAAAGAAGAAAACATTTTGGAAATCTCATGTGAGGGGTGGGCTCTCCCAACTTGTAAAAGTACACGATTTTCATTGAAACAAAAAGAGTTTCTTTATGAAAAGTTCATTTATGGTGAGAAAACCGGGAGAAGACAGACGCCCGACCAAGTGGAACATGCAATTAAACAGAGATGATTGAAGCCATAAAAATATTCCAACCGAACGAATATCTAACAAAAGGTCAAATTCAAGCTGTTTTTAGCCGATATACAAAGCAAGAAAAAGCGAATAATATTAATTTATCAAGAACCGACAGCCTTTTAGAGGTATTTGAAGATGACATAGAAAATAGACATTTTGAAGAAACTGAAGCAGATATTGTTCATGAAATTTCTTCCATTGCTATGGACATAAACAAGAAAGAATTATTTTGGAATTGATACTATAAATCAATATATATATATATAATATAGTTTTCTGATTTATCTGGAATTAAAATACCATCAATTTGTAAAAATCAGAAAAATAAACTATTGCTAGTCTTTTTCCCTTTCTCTACGCACACATATATACATTCTTACTACATCCTTTAAGTTTTAGCAACTCTAATCTGCATACTGGTCACACGTTTTACGTACGAGAAAACACATAAAATGAGCTACAAAAAAAATTATTTTCTGAAAAACAAGAAGAGATCTCATGCTGCTATCTTTTTCATGATGTTTTACACATAGCCAGGTACCATAAAAGGTTTTTTTCCCTAGTGATGCTGTTTTGAGTTAATTGCGATCAAAAAAGCACAATTTTTGAAAATTTGAAAAATATCAAGGTATTTTTCTCCTAAAAAAAATTAAACCTCAAACAAATTTTGTTCCATTTACTCTCTTTATAGTATAAACTTTCAGTATATGTTACATTTTTTTCGGGGGATGGCTTTTTGGGGGAAATAACGCAGGTTAAACTTGCGCGAAAACAGATAAAATCCATACTTTGCGATCCCTTATCTGAAGAAAGCAACAACTCCCAACCAAAATAACTATGAAGTCATCATCACGAGAAACAGTACACCCAATAAATATAAGCATAACCGTGAGGTGGTGTTTCTGTAAAGAGCTATAGCGCACTGAAATGCGACTTTTAGAATTTTTCTAAAAAAGCGCTGCAAAACGTCAAACTTTGGGAATTTTTAACGAGCGAAAAATTTTTTTTGGAAGGCTAAAAATTTCAGAATGTTCACTTCTCATGATCTACTTTGACATACAAAAAAATTAGGAAAATCAAAAATGGCCAAAATTTCCGTTTTTTGTCTGAATTTCAAAATAATGGCCAAATTCCCTTTTATGCACGAAGTCATAAAATAACCAGGGTTCGAAAGTTCTGTCCGACATGTCCAGGGCATGTAAAAATTCCGATCGGGCATGAATCTTTTACCTTTATATACATGGCTGGGCATATAATTATTATATGATTAAGTATTGGTAATCTTAATGACCTATGTACTATTCTTATATATTATTTCTGTAGCCTGTTTTTGGTTTCTACGCGAGAGTTTCCTCAATTCTTGATCGATTTCTTTGATTTACACCTTATTTTAAAGCTTATCGTGCTGGCTACTGACGAAAAATAGACCCACGGTCTAAAAATTGTTTTTTTCTGCAAAAAAAACCTGTTTTAAAGAACCAGAATGAGGTTTTCGGTCAAACTTATAACTTTAATTTTCGCTATGACCGACAGAGCTGAATAGCTTGATCGGCAGAGCGTTCTCCTCGTAACATGGAGAATGAGTGTTCGGGCCCACCTCCGGACAATCTGCATCAAAAAATTAGAGAAATATCGCGCATTGCATGAACACTGAATAAAGTGAATAACAAAAATGAGGGAATTGAATAAATGAGAAGGAAACGCTCCTTGCTGTTATGAAAACCTGATGTATTATTGTGCTAAATTACTTCTAAATTGTAAGGTTTTTCTTTTTTAAGTTTTTGCTCCAGTAAGAAAATTAAAGCCGTAAGTAGTAAGCGAAAATATAAGTATCAGGTTTAAGATTTCAGACTACAATGGAATTGTTTTTTGTTCAGAAAAAAAATAAATAAATCGCATACTGAAATATAGATTCTTCTAATGAGTTTTTGTTTCCTTGTACAAATTTAAAAAAAATACTACCTCAATTTGAAGGGTAAACTACATTTATTTCTTCTTTTTGTAAAAAACAAATAGCCTATCACATTTTTACTACATTCGAAAAGCTACGCTTAAAAAAGAGCTTAGTTCAAATTATTTTGTATTTTAACCCTGCTGTTAAATGATGAACACGTGCTGCCATCTAAGTCATAACGGTTCAATCAGCCTGCGGTAACAAATTGTAAAAATTTTCAAAAAAATAAAAACAGTTCTCTTCAATATCTTATCTTATGTATTATTCCACTCTCATTTGAAAACTTATCAGGCTGACTAATGATGAAAAATAGACTTACGGTCGAAAAATCAAGTTTTGGGAAACGCCCCTTGCTGTTTCAAAACCTTGATGCAGCCTGAAGTTCTTATGCAGATTTTTTTTTAAAGCAAAGTTCTAATACAATTTTCCAATTTTTTACGTCGCTTTCGGCAAGAAAAAAAATTTTTTGAATTTTGACATCTTGAATTTAAATTATGTTTTTCGCAGTCACGAGTGTGTGTATGTAGGCGTGCGTGTTTGTGTGTGGGGGCATGTGTTTGTGTGTAGGGGTTATGTGTTTGTGTGTAGGGGTTATGTGTATGTGCGTGTAGGCATGTGTGTTTGTGTCTGTGTGCTGGCATAAGTGTGTGGGTAGTTGTGTGTATGAATGTGTGTGTGGGGGGGGGGTATGTGTATGCGTGTGTAGGCATAAGTGTTTGTGTCTGTGTGCAGGCATGAATGTGTGGGTAGTTGTGTGTATGTGTGTATGTTTTTGTGTGTGTATGTGTGGGTGTCTGTATGTATGCGTGTGTCTATGTGTTTGTATGTGTGTATGTGTAGGTGTATGTGTGTGTAGGTATACGTGTGTGTAGGTGTATGTGTGAGTATGTGTTTGTGTGCATGTGTGTGTGTAGTTGTGTGTGTAGGTATACGTGTGTGTAGGTGTATGTGTGAGTATGTGTTTGTGTGCATGTGTGTGTAGTTGTGTATGTAAGCGCGTGTGTGTAGGACATGGATGCAACCTGGAGACGGCTTTCGCTATAGGTGCAGCATCGTGAGGAGCCGGTCGACGGTGATGGTGCGGAGGGCGGCGGTGGGAAAAAATCGAAAGAGGCCAAAAACAGTCAAATGAAAAGAATAAGCAATCGTGATTGCTCAAAAAATTGTGTATGTGTGTGTGTGTTTCTTTTTCTTTTTTTTCTTTCTTTCTTTTTTTTTTTAATAAAGCTTAAAAGTACTGAACTTAGTTGTTCGGTTAAATTGATAAGTTTTTTTCGGTAGAGCGTTCAGCTATAAACTAACTGAACTTCGGGCAGGCTCGAGCTGTCCAACATAATAGCAAATTTTGATTAATATTACACATTACATGTACTCATAACATACAGCAGATAACACACGTGATAAAATAAATGCTATGGGAATGCATCTTGGTGTTTCGACTCCTTTATGCAGGCTACAGTTATCATTCGAATAAGTTGACTGTTAATCGAAGGGTGTTCTTCCTTTTTTTTAAGCTTTGACTCCATCCAGACCACTCAGCATAATGTAAGCATAAAAAAGTATTAGATTTACCTCAAGGAAATCCTTTTTGTGCAGAAAAACAGTTTTATTGTATGCTGAAATGTAGATGTTTCTAATAGCAGTCTTCGACCTTTTGTACAAATGAAAAAATACTACACCAAATTAAAACTACGAGTTTCACAGAGTAGACATTTAAATTTTTATTCGCGCGAATAAAATATAAAACATTAAATTAATTATCAACGTCATTAGTAAGAAATCATTTTCTACTCCTCTGCTTTCTGCTTAAAAAAAAAAAAAAACATTTTGTCTACGTTCGAAAAATTACACTTAAAAAACGGACTCAGTTCAACTGGTTTTGGTTTTGAATTTTAAGTGTTCGATTAAAAGAGAAATATGTGCGGGCATTTAAGCCGTAACGGTTAAAGCAACCTTCTATATGAAATAGTTCAATATTCAAAGATAAAAACACTTATTTTCAATCTAATTTATTACTTCTCTAGAATGATTGTTTCAACCGCTACGTGAGATCTTCGTCATTCTTTAATCAAATTCCATGCTTTACGCATAATTTTAAATCGTATCATGCTGGTTAATGACAAAACATAGACGCATGATCTTTTTTTTTTTTTTTTCGGCGAAAAGCTTTTTTTTTTTTTTTTTTTTTGCTGTTTTTTATTACGCATTCCTTCAATGAAGAATGCATTCGAAATTAAGCATTCGAAAAGGAAGGCGTAGTTGCAGGGGCGGCATTTCAGCATTTCGTTTGGGGGATCAAGTTTCTTGAACATGAATTTCCTCAGTACGGAATAAAATACATATTGGTTAACAAGTAGTGATAAATAAAATGGTTTTAATGTTAAGAGTAATTAGGTTTGTTAAGAACAATTCAAATTTTTGCGACCGAAGTTTTAAATTTATTTTGTAATAAGTTATCTCACAAAATATCTTAGCACTAGTTTTTATTTTTTTGTAAAATTTTAATCTGCTGTTTTTGGAGTCAGAAAAAACAGAAAATTTTGTAACTATATTTAATCAATATCCAATGATTTGCTTAATTGCCAATGCAGCTTAAAGATGAAGGTCTTGCTGGCCTCATTGCACTTCGAAGGCAATTCTCTAACCTCATGAGACACAAAAGTCAAAATTGGTTGACGTTCAGTTCTCCTACAACTTTCTAGTTGTGCGCTGAGTTTTTTACACTGATGAAAAGGCTCCATTGTAACCTTGAAATAGCTATACGCTGTAGTTTCGTGTTAATTTGTGCTTTATTTACGTTGGTTCTTCAATTTAATCATAAAAGTCATCTTTCAAATGACTGACCTAATTGAAACAGTCAAAAAAACATGGAAGCAAGAAAGTTATGTCAAAAAGTACATTTCCTTCAGATTCCTTTCTTTAAAATAACCAAGAAAGCTTTTTAAATTGGGCTAGTATTTATTTTGTGTCATTAAAAATTATAGTCGCAATTCACAAAACAATCCCTCTTCCCTTATGCTATTACTTACAAGTGTAATATTTTCTTTTTCTATAGCCGACTTAAGACTAATATAATTAATATTGAATTTAAGACCAATTATAAATATATCTCATCAAATTCTGTCTCAATTTCTTGAGAGACTGAATTGATAATTTTATTCAAAATATTAATTTAATATTTTGACTAAAACTTCATGCGGGTTTTGCCACCTCTTCTACATTGGCATACAGTGAGAACTGTTATGAAAAGTTCTGTCACTAAGTTCCACACCTTGTTCAAGTATGCATAAATGCGAAAATTACTGAGAGTTCCAATTGTCAATCCAAGAATTAAGATTAGCGAGTTGAAATTTTTATGATAGAGTGTAGCATTGTTCAAAAAACGCTTCACACTATAAATAAAGTAAACAAAAATTTAAACAAAGTCATACATATTAAAATGACATCAGATTTTTCTGTCGATGAAAAGGTCGCTGTCCAGTAATTCTTCCAGGGGGCATTCATAGATTTAACTCTTGAAGACCATCTTGTGTCACTCAGAGATTGTGAAGTAAAGAGCCTCAAGATAAATTTGTCGACGTGAAAGTGTTTTTTGATGTGGGATGTTTTTAAAAAATAGCATATCGTTACAAAAAGTTTCAATGAAAGCATATAATACATCGAGTTGCTAAAATGTGTTTCTAGTACAAGGCATTAATAAACACTTACCAGCTAAACAAAGTTATAATATGAGCATAAAAAGTTATATAAAATGACAGGGAGTTTACGCGTAAAAATTGCGCAGTTTCAACACTGTACAGGCATCTCATACAATATGCACCATCATAACATACAGCACACAATTTTGAAATATTTAACTCATATGAAGAGATTACTTCTTAAGTTAAGACAAACAATTATTCTCCATCAGTGTTTTCTGTTCTGAAAATGCAAGCAAAAGATTTTCTAAGTTATCTAAATAGAATTTACCCTTTTTTTTATTATTCTTAGTGAAAATTTGGGGGTGCAACCGCCTCCTCTCGCCCCTCCTATTTACCGCCCATGCGTAGTTGGTAGGTTTGTTGGAGTGTCGTGCTGTTAATCTGCATGGCGCCAATTCGAATTCGTGCCAATAAATATCTCCTTAATGTTTCTTTTTTTCCCGTCAGATGCTCACATGGGCAGGACTGTATTTGCCACAACCTGTTTTTTCACCTGCACAATTATTGCTTTTTCACGAGCCACACTTTTAATGATATTAATGTTTGCATTGAAAATACGTACAACCAAAAGGTGAGTGATGATCAAATTATCACAACGTAGTGTATTTAACGAGGTTTTGTTACTGATGTCTTTAAATTACAAGCTTTCTCTTCTGCGCTTACTTTTTTTTTGGTTCTTCTTCATAATGTTCTTCCTTTGAAATTTTTAAAGAGCGAAATGCCTTATGAAAGATTCGAAGCACAGTGCGGAGTTCCGCACGGGTCGACTAGTTTATTTTAACTTTATTTTATTTTATTTTTTATATTAAAACAGTTCTTGATTAAGGTGTAATTTTTTGTCTGATTAATGCTTTACGACAAGTTCAAATATCTTTATTATTATACAATTAAAAAAAACTGGGCATTTAAAAATTTTATGGAAATTGTTTTGTTACACTTAAGTTTTTAGAATATCATGATATTTCGGGGGAGGGGGTTATGCCATTGCTCTTAGGGGGTGATGGGTACCCCTGCTATAGTTTGCTCAATCCATTTGCACGGGTGGGACATTTTTACGCATATATTTGCACTTTGTTCCGGGAATTTAAATTTTGGCTTTTAATTGTGGTATATTCGAATATCAAGATTCAATACGTAGCATAATATGAAGTATCAACTTTCTAAAAGAAATTTCTGTACTTGAAAAATTATGATTCGTGCGTGCCGCGGGTGTGACCTACAGTCACGCCCGCAACAGTCTTATTTGAGCGAAGCAAATGGATTGTGTAATTTAAAACAATTAATCAACTATGTATGGAGGATTTTCATGTACGTTTTCTTTCACATCTAGAGGAATGAAAAAGTAATCTTAGACGTTTATATTTTCAGCTATGATGAAATTCCTGCTTCTCTCTGTCCTCCTGGTTGCGTTTGTCGTTTCTTGCTACGCATATTCTTATTCCAAGTCCTGTTACATCAATGACGAAGGCAGGGAGATCTGCGACGTTGATGAAAATCCGAACGGAGGCTCTTCATCCTCTTACGCCTCATCCGGAGGAGGACGACGAGGAGAAGGACGAGCATGGGCTGGACCCTTTGTTCCTTCTCCCTATGGATTCTTCATGTGTAAGTATAATTGTTAAACTGGTGAAAACTGACCAGAGAGTCACACGAGCAGTGTAATAAGAAAAAAAGTTTGAACAGATAACAATCTAAAGAGACAGACACAACAATCTATTGAGACTTTTTTTGATGAAAAAAGTATTTGCCTTGAGCTTCGTATCATCAAAATGTTTGGTCTTAAAGTCTGCCGAAATTTTCAGAAAAGATGCCAAAATTAAACAAATTGGTGAGAAATGGAAGTTACAATGCGACTCTGTCTGCATGTGGCAGCACAAACCTATGAAAGATGCCTTTCATTTCTCACCGAAACTCGTGAAGTTTGGCGACTTTTCATAAATTTTTATCAGACTTTTAGACCTCATATTTTGATCATGGGGACATGAAGGCAGGTATCCTGAAACATGTTTTACTATGCTCTTTCGATTGCTGGTTATTTTTTTATGCATTTTTTTAAATTCATTATTACGCAATCGAATGGTTTCCTGGGGAGGAGTAATTAAGTCACGTATTAATGTTTCATGAACAATTCGCTTCCTATTTCAAGAAATTTAGCTTTCCACATAATAGAATTTGTTATTCTACAAGAAAAAGACTTCTAAAAAAAAGACTACTAGCGGGGAAATAAACAGTTTCAGTTTTCGCAAATATTAAATTAATTCAATGACCGTTTCAGTGGCAAATGTATAGGGGCGCCTAAATTTTCTTTTTTATACAGCTTACAGAAAATGAGAAGATAGTTATAGAAGAATTATTTCAAAAATACAGTTCTATCTCTCCTCACATTACATACAAGGTCCGGCTATTAATTTCCAGGACTGACGTAAGTGTAGAACGAAAAGCCGGAAGATGGCGCAAATGATTGCATATTGAAGAGCGTTTTCTTGCGCATGTGCAGTGCAATCGGCGTCATTCTAAAAGGAGTGGTTCTCGTGAAAAAACGCATTAAAACGGAGCGCTCAAAATCCTGTCGTCAAAGTGAAAATGGAGCAAAGAATTACCATTAAATTTTGTATTAAATTGGGCAAGACAGCTGCAGAAACATATGAAATGTTGAAACAAGTTCACTTGAACTTTTGAATGGTTTAAACACTTTTGGGACGGGAGCAAAAGCGTCGGCGATGATCCACACACAGGTCGGCCGCTGTCCATACGCAAGCTGGAAGCAATTGAAAATGTTTGCATTTTGGTGACAACAGTAATTGAAGAGCTACGTTTTAATGCGCTTCTCCAAGAGAATCTCTTACTTCAGAATTGCGCCGATTGCACTGCTCATGCGCAAGAAAACGCTCTTCAATATGCAATCATTAGCGCCATTTTCCGGCTTTTCGTTCTCTTACAGTTACGTCAGTCCTGAAAATTAATAGCCGGACCTTGTATCTAATATGAGGAAAGATAGAACTGTATTTTTGAAATAATTCTTCTATAACTATCTTCTTATTTTCTGTAAGCTGTATAAAAAAGAAAATTTAGGCTCCCTATACATTTGCCCCTGAAACGGTCATTGAATTAATTTAATATTTGCGAAAACTGAAGTTGTTTATTTCCCCGCTAGCAATCTTTTTTTTCCAATACATTCTATATTTTCGATTATTTATATCAATTCATTTTAGCTTTATTTTCCTTTAGTGCTCACTATTCTATAGGTAACGATTAAAGCAAGCCTTTCACATCATGAATTGTTCTTAAGTTATAATTGTTAGTAAACGTTTAAAAATTAAAAGTCGAGCTTAAAACTGTGTAAAAAAATATTTATAGTGAACTGTGTAACTTAAAAAACTCGTGATTCCCTATTGGTTTTGCTTTTGCGCCTAGCAAATTTTACCACTAGTGATTAGCTTTCTATTCCGTGTTCCCCACGACGTCTGGAAATTATTTTAATGTATTTCTCCAGTAAAATTGAGTTCTTAAAAACCCTCATTTACTTAGTACACTGCACAACACTACGGTTTTCTAAGGGAAGTGTTAACCACGTGAGGCAACTTTGCACCATTTCTTAACTTTTGGTGCATTGAACTTGGAAACTAAACTGTAGAAAATAATATGTTGCCCGAAGGGAGGTGACGAGAGGTCACTGTGACCTTCCAAAAGTTTCCTTTTTCGGTAAATTTTCTGTGACGATTCGGTAAAATTTGGAGCTCTATTCGGCAAAATTTTCCTCATTCGGCGAAATTCAGAGATACATTCGGTAAAATTATCATCATTCGTCGAAATTTGGAGTTCCATTCGGCAAAATTATCAATCATCATTCGTCGAAATTTGGAGTTCCACTCGGCAAAATGATCATCAATCGTCGAAATTTCGAGTTCCATTCGGCAAAATTATTATCATTCGGCGAAATTTTGGAGTTCCACTTGGAAAATTGAGAATTTCCGTCTTCCCAAAAATTTGAGTTCGGGGCGCCCTTGAAAGTTACTCTGCTGGTAAAAGTTATACTATCAACTTACTACTTTTTATTTTGCACATAAACTAGTATTAAATTAATTATTTAACCCCTCCCTTCCCCGACCCTAATTGCCCACTTCATATGAAGATGAACTTCGCGGGTCAGAACACATAAGTTAAATTCCAGAACAACGTCAGTGCATCGGCTCACAAAGTGTACGCTGTGACAATAAAAATATACCAGAAATTTTTTGGTAGAGCAGTAATTATATTAATAAATAGTGGTACCCGCACGGCTTTGCCTGTAGTAGAAAATTAAAAGGTCTTTTGATTTGGCGGTTTATTTACAAATAATGTGTGGTGAATTTCTCGCCAATTGTCTTCTCCATGTTACGGATCCACGTTATGATAACTTGGTAATTTACTCGTCCATCTTATGATAATTTTGCTCGGGAAAATGTTCTTAAAATTGGAATAGAAAAAGAACAAAATCGAATTTTCCAAAAATCGCTTCGAGGTGCACATCCCCACGCTACAAACTAATTTTATGCCAAATTTCATGAAAATTGACCTAACCGTCTAGACGCTATGCGCGTCACAGAGATCCAGACATTTAGACATTCAGACAGAGAGATTTTCAGCTTTATTATTTGTAAAGATTCATTATACTATTGTTTATTGTTTTAAACCCTATTTAATTTGCATTGATAGATAAAGAAAACCAATTTAATTTAAATGAATCCATTTATATTTATAATCGTTGATTGCGTATGCATATTTTCTTTAAATTTTTGTCTTTAGTTTTCTAAGTTCCACTCGGCTAGTTTTTAAGAATGATCTCAAGTAGTGTCTTACTGTTGTAATGCATGCAGCTTATTTTCGCCAAAAAAAAAAAAAAATTAATTTGAATTCTGAAATTTTGAATCCAAATTATGTTTTTCACAATCACGAACTGAGACAGGACCCTACTCATTGGAGTTATTGTTTCTAGAAACGGCTCCTGTCCCCCCCCCCCCCCCCCCCCCCAAGCCTGCCTCTCCTCCTGGACGGTTACGTGTGCATAGTTGTGCGTGTGCGTAGACCTGTGTGTATGTACGTGGGCGTGTGTGAGTGTATGTGTGTGAAGTCATGTGTGTGTATGTGTGTGAACGAGCGTGTGTGTAGGACATGGACGCCTCCGATCGGATAGCTCAAAACCGGAGCAGCCGCGCCGCGCCGCCAGCAGAGAACGGTGGGCAGTGGTGCTGCAGCGGCTTCTGGTCCAAGTTGAAAAAGGCACGGACACCAAAAACGGTCAAATGAGAACAATAAGCAATCGTGATTGCTCAAAAAAATCACGCATTCATGTTTGATGTATGTGCATACGCTTGTCTTCTAAATGCTATTATAGTTTCGAAATTATTGAGAGAAAGTTTCAATTATGCTTCTGCACAGCAGGTGAATAGCTTTTCATTGATTTGTTTTGTTTCCAGATCGATAAGACGTGCAGCCAGAAGTGACTTCAAGGTATCCGATAGTACTCAAATCCAATTATACTGTAAAAACAGATTGTAAAATTTCAAAATAAAAATCATTAAAGCATTATTTTTTGATCCACTTTTTTTTCTTCATCATGTGTTCCTAATGGGAGATACCACAGAAAATCTATGGGCAGCAACAGCAAATATGAAAAAACGGAAGTCATAACTTCCGGATTTGGCTACTGGCATGATCAGCTATTCTAAACTAGTGAATTATTTCAGAGCCGAGATTATATGCAAGCGCACATAATCACCACCTTTTCTGTATTATATATAGCCAATCCAATGCTCCAAGTTAAAAGTTTTGAGAAATAAAATATGAATGTGGCATAATTGATCGAATCATAAGGGCCGTTTCCATGGACACTTTCGACCCCGGAAAAAACCTGCTTTTCACCGCATTCCGGTTATTAGCGGGTTTTATGTGGAATCTTTCGACTCCTGCTAGCTTCTGGTGAAAGCGGTGTTTCTACCCGGAATGCATTACGCGGTCTACTAGCCGCTAAGGATGCTGGGTAAAAACCGCTTTCTCTGGTATAATGGGAGAACCTCCATGTTAATCTAGAAAAAGTAGTTATCTGCATAGTCTCGAAAGTTTTTGAAATATCAGTTTAATGCTTTTTCTTGTCAAAAACTCACACTAAATTAGCTAATTTAACTGGTACGTGGTGGCTTATAAACACGATAGAATCATTAGCGACACATCATAAAAATTTTATACTTTATAAGACAAATTTCCGAACTTAAATATGCATTATAGATTTAGATTTAAAAAAACCTAACCTGATCGCATCACATCATATTTTCTTGCGCGTATTGTAATATTTAAGAGTAAAACTTTAATTTTCTCCAATAATGTTTTTTTTTTTTTTTGGAATTGTGACGTTTTTGTTGCCTGTGGGTGATAAGTTCAAATTCATCGAAATTAAATTGCAGGGATATATCACCCCCCCCCCCCTCCCCAAGAAAAAAAATCCTGAAACGAAAAAAACCTGCCGAAAATGGCAACCTGAATTGATAAGGACCTTTTTTCAGCATACGCATGGAATCCTTACGCTTTGGATTGACGTCATAACGCCTTTCTCAACTATCTCCGTTTGCGGAATTTTTGCTGGAATACCTACTACCGATTTTTTCTGGAATAGGGCGCTTAACAGTGCGTTCTTAAGGAAGAGAATTCTCTCACTGTAATTCCGAAACCCGTAAAAACCCGTAACTGCCGATCAAAACTATTGGTAGTAAGAAAGCAAAAAAAAAGGAAAAAAAAAAGAGGCTCAAACAATTTGTCGCTAAAAAGACGAATTGGCGTATCTCACTTAGAAGAATTATCAGAAAACCGATTTTAAAGACTTCCAGTTTAGTGTATCGCTTAAGAACCGTCACCAGTGTAAGGGATTGTAACTTTTATACTATTTATTGTAGAAATACGCCCATTGGTCATATTATAAAATCGACTTTGGATATTTCTTTGGTGGTCACAACTCATTTTTCGATTTTTTTTTTTTTTTTTTTTGATATATGCTCATCCGTCATTTTAGCGACAAATTTTATTGGTTGCGAAAGGTTTTACAAATACCATGCGCAAATTCAAATTTACTCTAAAAACAAGACAGTTAATTAAAGTGAGGTTTGAGGGTTTTTTTTTTTTTTTTTTTTTTTTTTTTGAGTGAGGTTATTAAAAACTTAGTCGTTGAGTGTCCAAATATTAACAACATCGGAATCTTGTTGGAATAATTGTATTTGGCAGAAGACAAAGGGTGTGTGTACAGAACAATAAAATCTACTTGGTAAAATTTCGTTTTAGTTATGTAAATAATGGCTGCAGCTACATCTGAAGACTAAAACAGTAAGACCTAAACAATAGGAATGGTAAACTTCCATTCAGAGCCTGATTAACGCACAGGCCAACAAGTCCTGTACCTGAGGCTTCATCTTCATAAGGGGCTCCTAATTTTTTTTTTTTTAAAATATGCATAGTAATAAAGAATCACATATTTTCAAGAAAATAATCAAAGATTAATGATTTATTAATCACAAAAAATTTTGTGACCTTTCGTTAGTATTTTTCTTATTTAGTTGGTTTTATATAAGTAAGAAAACTTTATTTCTTGAGAGTTTCAGGCAAAATTAAGTATAGTTACTATTTGTTCTTTTCCGTAAATAAACTGACTAATGAAGCTAAAAAGACTGAAAAAGGAATTATTTGGTAAATGGCCTCTTTTTTTTTTCTTTGAATACATGTCTGAGAGAGAGAGAGGGGGGGGGGGATTGCATCCCTGATTATTTGCATCCCTGATTATAATCACTGTCTTCATAAATCCTTTCAATAGAAGAAATAAAACAGAAAGACACTATGTAAGCTGGCACGAATTCAGACATATTTTCACAACCAAGTGTTCAAAACCGGAAAGGTATAACATGTCGTTCAGTCTGAACCCAGTTTTGTGTGATGCTATAATAGAAAATACTCTAACGTAGACATTTTTCATAATTGCCAAGGGTGACATAATTTTGCTGTTTCTATGTGTATTCATATGCTCCATCCATTCGTGGAACATGAATTACTTGCAAAAACATCAATATTTACGTAAGGTTGTCTTGCTATACGCAGTCGTAAAAAAATGAAATTATCGTGCTTGAACATACAAAGAAATCAATTTCAATTTCTGTGCTGAAGTATCATAGTTAAATCACGTTTTTTCAATACAATGTAATTCTGTACAAATAGTAAATCGATTAAATCCGAAAAACTAGAACACTGGAGAAATCGACAAAAAGATATTTTCTTCTGATAAATGTTTACAAAGTTACTTTTGTTTTGAAGACATAAGAGTGATTTTAAACTCATATCGCTAAAATACATTTTTTCCAACTTTAAACGTTAGAGAAGGTATGTACAAACATTGTCCTCTTTTGCGAGAAGCCTAGTTTCACAATCCAACCTGATGGTCATATTTTTCTCAAGGGGCATGTGAGAACGGGTACAGTTCAGCACTCTTGATGGGAAACAGGTCCGTCATTTGGGCGATCTGGGGGGGAGGGTAATCCCCCCCCCCAATGGATATCAAAAAACATAATGTGATTGTGTATTTTGGTGCTTTTTCCAATAAAATGTATTGAGTATATGCCCATTGTCTCCCCCCCCCCCCACACACACACACACACGGGAAAACTTTGAAATGACGGGCCGGATGGGAATTGTGATTAGGAAGAAGGTAGTGCCAATAAATGCATTGCCCTACAGCAGTGAAAAAGGAAAACGCAAGCACCCAAAAAAATTTGGGAGAATGTTTTGGTGGATTTTGCTCTATAGTTCATTGCAAGAACGAAAATATAATTGTAAAATATAAACTGCAAACATTGCTACAAACTAAAATTAATGCAAAATAAATTTAACAAGTTCAGAACTCTGTGATTATTCATTGCTAATCTTCAGTCAACTTTGAAAAAACTCATAAACTGGAAGAGTTCCAAAACAAAGAAGCTTAAAGTTATCGGGCAGCTTCAGTCTTACATTAGATTCAGCATTAAATTTGCTTATGTACATATCTCTGTATGTTTCGAAAACCTGTTATAGAAACGTTGTCCGAAAGGATAATAAAATTTGAAATAGGTTTTTCTGACACAACAATACTAATAATCTGTAAAATTGATGCAGAGGTAAATTAAAGAATAATCTTTCTCATATACCTTTTACAGAACTATATCAGATTGACTAAATGACATTTCTTCTTTCAGTAAAAAAGGCAAATTCAGTCATAGGCATCTAAATGTAAGATTTCTTGAAAGGGACTACGGGTGCAGTTTTTTAATAAGGATGTAATGTGTGGTTTAATAGTTTCAAAGCTGTAGAATTTTTTCTGTCTGATCCATGCTATAAGTACGGAATAAAATGCGACGTTATTTATTAGAACCCCAAAGCATTCATATGCTTTCGAGTGAATACATTATATTCAAGAGTTGAACATTTTACGGCATTGCTTTCATTCTATTATGCTCAATAATAACGGTGATTTTTTTGCTTTCTAAGGGCAGATTTAATTCTTTAAATGCACGAAAAATGTCAGCAAGTAAGCTAACATTTTCATTCAAAGAGTATCAAATGTGAAAGAAAAATGAATAAATGATGAATATTTTCGCGAACCCCCTTAATACCTCTTGCGAACCAACAGGGGTTTGCGAACCACCGGATGGGAAACGATGCCCTACAATTACCCGGTATCAATTATATAACATTGTTTTTATTTTTTATTTTGACTGTTAATGTTATATTTAAATGCAATCAATCAGTGTGATAAAACTTCATTAACGTATCAAGCTTCATGATCAAATTTTAAAAAGATTAAGTTTAAACCGAGATGATTATTTCATAGATGATGGATTAAAGGCAAGAGATTAACTGAGTTTAAACAGTTTCACTCCCCCCTCCCCCTTCCTCATCCAAGAGTCCTAGCGTTTAACGTATTACGAATAAAAAGCACCTTTTCGAATTAAAACAAACTGTTGACCTAATAAACAGTAAAGAAAGCATCTTTTTTCTTTCAATTTTTTGAGTTTTGTTAGTATTTTCATTGTTCTAAGGACCTTTCATCTGAACCTATTTATTCATTTGTGAAGATATGAGGCAATGAGAAACAGGTATGTGAGCGGACTTTTTTAAGTTTTGAGTTAAGTGCGAGCAAAGTTCAAACATTATGTAAACTTTCATTTAAAAGTTTCCGAAAGCATGTTATACAGTGGCCCCTACCAGGGCTGCAAGTACCATATCTTACCCTAAAACAGAAGTCAGTTCCTTTCACCATTTGCAATAGTTAACTTATAAATGTTGACTTGAGGCATTTCTTTCACCTCCTTGAGTTCAGTTGCTTCAGTTAGTAGCATACGGATAGTAGCGTACATAGTAGTGACAAGTCCGCCATCTTGGGGCTAAACGCCGCTTTCTTCTGATGTTTGCTAGGATGAAGTAGCGTGTTTTCTTTTTGATTCTGGATTTATATGGAGTTAATAATAAACCAAAATCAAGACACGAAACACGCTATTTCATCATAGCAGACATCAGAAGAAAGCGGCGTTTAGCCCCAAGATGGCGGACGTTGTCGCTACTTAAACTGCAATCTAGGACTTTAGTCATGGGCAGAGACACGGCTAAAAAAATTTCTGAGAGAAGATAGGAGTTCGTGAACAACCCAACATCACAATCTTATTTCTTGTTTTTGATTATCTAAAGACCATGAATTCTGGAGGTTGGACATACTCCCCTCACTCTTTAAAGCTCTGATCATGGATAGTTGGATCTAAGGTCCATAATAGATTTCGGGAAGTATGAAACAACTAAAATTACGTAAGAGTTTAAATCATGAAACAGGAACTTGTAGTTTCAGAGACTTTCGTTACAGCGTCATGAAAAGCTCTGGCGACGTAATCCACATTCTTCGAGTTCAGTCCGCAAATACTGATCCGTCCACTTTGGGCAAGATAAATGTGGTGCTCTTCAATAAGGTATTTCACCTGCAGCGCTAGAAGATTAAAATTTTAAAGTAATAAGTTTCAAAATTATGAAAATGTATTGTTTACAAACATTTCGTCGAACATTCAGTTTTAAAAAAGCTTATGCATGAAGGAAAATTCGTAAATTCTGTACCTCAGAGCCAGAAGGACGTAAGTCACATTATGATAATTTTACAGGGGAGAGGAAAAGCATTTTTCTAGCGCATACAAAAGATGCAACGCGCGCTCTTTTAACCTCGGTAAAAAATTGAAAATGATTTTTTTTTTAAGACCTACGTTCACATGGCTCGATGCAAAATAGGTTTCTACATACAATGCACTAATAAACGGAAATTCGCAATTTTCGGACTTAAGTCAGACTGGCTCTGAGATACAGAACTAAGAGATGCAGATGGAAGTAAAAGAAGAAAACGATCAGAAAGGTTAAATTGGATTCTAAGATCATATTGAATTTGTTTAATCTACTCGCTACGTTGACCGGCGTTACACGGTGTACCTCGAAAATAAAAGTTGTGTCAGGTGACGCATGTTCAGTAAATCAGTTTTAAATAAAAGAAAAGAAATCATCGTTTCATCGCGGAGTATACGGGCGCAGTGTTATTGCACTGGATATTTTAATGCGGTTTTTGAAAATATGACGTATTCTTGAAAGTTCCATCACTCCAATTGTAGCAAATGCATTGAAAAAACAATTGCTACAAGTACTCCAAAAAATAAAATAAGTTGACTCACGGTTTAGGCCTGTATATGAGAACATTCCAGTCTGCGCAGTTATGTGATTCCACTTTCCTGGTGTGTCCAATTCATCCAATTTTTGCTTGAGAATAGCTCTCATTTTGATTATTCGCCCAGACATTTCTGTCATCTGTTCTTGCCTAAAAGAGAAAACGATTAATCTAGAATCATAACTTCAGCACCCATATAATAGAAGGCTAAGAATGAACCAAGAATTACAAAGGCTTCTTGTTTAATAAAATTGAAATTACAGTCAGTCAACTTAGCAACTTAAAACTCTTCGCTTTTATTTTGCAGAATCAAAAGATTTTATAATTTGTTATGTTGCATGGAATATTACCTTGTACGGCAAGAGACGTCAACATTTAAAAATCAGCGTTCGTTCAGGAACACCTCCGAAATGTAACTTTAGAAGTATTGGATTATACAATTAGCTGTGTATTTGCACCAACGCCCCGGTAGTACTTTTCACTTTTAACTCCAGGGTAGAGAAGAAAACAATCGGAAAAAAAACAGAAAATTTTCCAAAAAAAAGGAAAAAAAAACCGTTTTTTTCCGAAGGGGTTTATTTCCACTTCGGAAAAATTGAAAAATAATTTTTTTCAACTTTTCAGGAAGTTTTAGAAGAAATTTTCAGCAAAAAGTGATTAGAAATTTTTCATACTCAAATTCTGACGCAATTTCCTCCCCCCACCCCCTCCTTGTATGTTAAAATATTGTATAACTTTGATAATGCAAGTTGTTGTATGATATTATAATTTGCATATAGATCAAAAAAACATTTAATACTTTTCGCAAAAAATAAATAAATAAATAAATAAACAAACCAATATCCTTTGTGAAGAATTTATTTTCCTTCTTCATAAAACAAACAAGCATAACTTTAATCACAGAACTATGTTTCTGCTGATTGTGCGAACCAAATGTACAGGGTGCGGCAAAAAAAAAAAAAAAAAACAACGGGCAAGCAATTTTTTACGTAACTTTATTAAAAATAAATAAATTATCAAAACACAAAAAATAATAATATGAGAAGACCTTTAGCAACGTATAAATTATTTGGTTTCAAACTAGCCGCCTTTTAAAGTAAAACAGAGGTGCAACTGATAGAAAATTTTCATTCAAGAGCCGCAAGTCCTTTAATCAATCTGTTCCCAAAAAACAATTGGTAAAGAGAGTCCAAACTTTTGTGTAGTTTGGGGTAGACCAAGGGCGTCCATATAGGGACGCATGGAGGAAGGGAATCAAGCCCCCCCCCCCCCCCTAGAAATGAGAACTTCTTTGCTTTTAGTTCTTTTTTCTTTGCAAAAATGTATAAAAATTTCTTTTCCAGCTAATGAATAAGTTATTAAAAATGTCAAATTTTAATATCTCTAATCTGTACTGAAATCGGTTTCTATGGGGAAACCATTCTGCTAAACCATGGGGAAAATTTTTGATCCACCCTTAAAATTTTGCCTATAGGCGCCCTTGGGGTAGACCTTTGACTCTAAAACATGCCATACATTGTAATAAATGTGATTGAGATCTAGCGAGTAGACGATGTCATGTCAAAAACAATGCGCCTTGCAATACTCTTGTCTTTTTGGCCACATGAACTGGTGTGGAGTAAAATTGGAATGTCCACTCTACATTGCTGTGCTGAAGTGCTCTTAGCTCCACAAAAGTACAACAGCTTCTAAAATGTCCTTCTGGTACTCTTTTTGATTCATTTTATAGCCCTCATCCACAAAAAAAACACACACACACACACATTTTCTGTTGCTTGTGCTGATTTCATCACAGACAAAGCCTGACTTCGGATTTCGGTGATGTTTTACTAAAATGTTCACTGTTCGTTTTCGTACACGTTCCGGACATCGACAATAATTTGTAAGCCACTTGAAGCGGCATACCGCTTCAAATACTGTTTGTCGAAGCACAACAAGCAAACGAACTGTCATTCTACTTGCATAAACAACTTTAAAATAGCAGGTCTTTTGCTTAAAATGCACCTTGTATGCTGCCGTGCAAAGCACAAAAGTTAAATCTGCAGTTGAGCTCAAGCAGAGAGATTGTGTTTTAAAGTTTAGCTCTTCCATATATTTGAATCAGGTCTCTCTTTCTTTTTTCCCCTTCAGAATTTATAAAAAAAAAGTTTCTGATGACCCTAAAGCATTTTATTTAGTAATTAAAATATGAAACAGAGAAAAACTTGGTTATAATAACTCAGTTTTTTTCAAAAATGTAGGTATGACTACTTTTACTACTGTGCTTAGCACGGCCGTATGAATGAACTGAAACTCCAGTTCTAATTCAGCTTTAGAAACCATTACGCAGTTTTGGTTTGGGGTTTCTGTGGGAAAGGAAGAGAAAAACCAATTTAGTTTTGATTTGGACTAAGACTGGATTGGAAAAAATCAAAACTCAATAGCTTTTATTTTCAGACAGTAAAGTTACTTTGTAAGGAAGGGAAATCATACTTATTTTTCTTTCAAACAATATCAATCATGTTTGAAAATCAAAAATTATAATTATTACTAGCTGCGTTCCCGGCGTTGCACGGGCTGCCTAAAAAATGAAAGAGATGTCCAGTTGATGTTTTTGTAGTACTCTGATATTAGTTTCTAACGCGTTAAGGAATAAATAAATGCGCGTAATACAAGGTTTGCAAAACACCAGTAAAACATATTTTTGGCAAAAACCTCATCAACGTTAATAATAGCTATCAATGATACAAGTTATCAGTGTTTTCAATAAGCACAAAAGATGAAAATATATGCATTATCAACTATAATTTGTGCTCACGTTAAACTGATTTACATCTGATAGACTATATCGGAAATATTTATGCACAATAACAATCCCCTTTTTACATAAAATGGCCTACTACCTGGCGTTGCCCGGGTGTTAATTAATGCAACAGACCTCTTAGGTAATTATTTGGATGAATTCTATCCACGTGAACGTAAAATAATAACATCAATCCGTTTTCGAGGTAAAAACCCTCAAAAGAACTAAAATATCGCAGAAAATTAAGCATTTACAGAAAAAAATAGCATCAATAAACACAGATCAACACACATATCGATACTATATTGAAACGGATGACGTTATTTAAAGAAAAAAGCATGTATGAAAAATATTAAGTAAATATTAAGTAATATTAAGTATTTTCAATTAACAAAAAAATCTCCCAAAAACAGAGCCAAATTCAAAACTTCTACTTTTCTTATAATTCAAAAAAATTTTTTTTTCTTACTCATTCGGAACTCCAGCGCTCGAATACGCTACCTTGCGGTGATTTACAAAACTGCCGATGAAACTAAAACATTGACACGTTGCGTTCCACGTGTGTCTGTTGACGTAAACACAGGCAGTTTGTTTTGAGTATTTATTAACGCAATCGATGAGTCTTAGTTTGCTTTCAGCTACAGAAATTAATTCGTCCCTTAGTAGTATTCTCGAGCTTCTCAAAATAATGTTAGTTTTCCTTATTTCCTTCTAAAATATGAGTTGATTGAAAATGGTGAAAGCGAAAATTGGATTAACAGACTTGGATAACGTTATACAAGGTAAAAAATTTTATTGTTTTGTATGAATTTGTAAGAATATGAGTTTTTTTTAATCTTAAATTAATTTAACTAACCATCTTTTACAGCAGCATTTAGTTGGAATGGACGGTATGCAAAATATTTTCTTGAATATATTATCGTAGAACAAAATGAATAACCGAGAAAGAATTTACTTTATTCCTTTTATTCTCAGCTGAAAGGTTTCGCCAAATTTGTTTAGGGTTATAGTTTTAGTATTGTGCGAGCTAAGTAGCCTTGGCGAGATTTCGCGTTTTTAGTTAAACCATTTTTAATTTTTATCATGAGTGGAATAAAATGGCAGTAAGGTTACAGAATTCGATAAGTAAAAAGAAATAATAATCAGTCAACTGAAAAGAAAACTACCACCATATATCCGTAAGAATTCTGTAGATGATTTGCATAACTTGACATAATTAAATCGTAACTCAGAAATTAGAAAAATCGAAACAGAAAAATTTTAAATTAACCGATTCGGGAATTCGAGAGAAATAACTCGGCAACAAATGCAAAACAATAAGCGCTAGCCAAGCAAGGCAAAGAAGTATCATCTTCTTTCGATAATAATTTGTAATGTCATATTGAATTTTCTAGCATTAATTGTTGTTCTTGTCAGGCCACAATTATTATTTAGTTTTATCAAGAATTGATAAATATCGAATTCAACATCGTGGAAATAGCTGCTTAGAACTACGAACTACGTAGTTTGCATTAATCTTTGACGTTTAGTAATGCTTCTTGAATTCTCATTTCTTTCTACGTGGGCCAGAATATCCACAAGACTTTGAAAATTAATTTAAAAAGAATAAAGCGAAAAATATCATACATACGAACAAAAATCACAACACTTTTAGCATTTTCTTCGTTACCACATGAGTTTGTTTTAGTTTTTAAGTCGACCATTAGACAGTGACTGCAGTGCCCCCTATAGTTCGTTGGAGTTGCGAATTGTGGCCAGCCTTGAGGAAGAAAGGGTGATAAATCAGAAATAAATTTATTTCTCGCCTTGAAAGCTCATCTCCATATATTCATTCATAAAAGAAAAGAGCCATTTTGTAACTAAAAATTTGAATTTATAACTCTTTGAATTTTTTTTCAATCCCCCCTCCCCCCATATGCATTGTAGACCATCAAAGAAACTGTGTGCCAAATTTGGTAAAGATCCGACGTAAATTGAACTTTTATATAAGGAAGAAACAGACATACAATTTTATAGAATTATAATGTGATTTTAAAGATTTAAAGTAGCAGCTACAGAAAATTTACGACAAAAATTAAAACTTAAATGCTTCATTTATTGTATTTGTGATGATTCTCTAAAGTATTTTAGGTCGAATACTCCCGAAAGAAACATTACTTAATTATTTGACTTGAGAAAAGCCTCAAAAAATCACGCATGAAACAAAGACATTGATGGAAAGTTGAGATGAAGCACTGAAAAATAATTTGAATGGAGGAAAGCCTTCGAAAATTAGAGATTTTATGTCGAAATCCGAGGTTCATAACTAATAGTTTTTAACTGATATCTCCGCTAATTATTATCGGAGGATTGTGTTAAATAGCCAAACATGAAGAAGGGAAGATTACGAATCCATCGATACCTGGTTCGATGGTCAGTTCACTGTTGTTCGGGAGAAGAAGCTTGGACATACATAGATACGCTCAGTTTTTAATTATATAAGAGATTTCAGGTTTCAAAGGCAATCTAAAATAGAAAATATAATTGTTATGATTAGACATACACAGTGCTGGTAAAAAAAATTGCATCACCCTCGCATTTTCACAACAATGGGATTATGTGAGAAGTTTTGGTCGATCGATTAACGATGAATGTATGTGAAATCCTGCAAAACTTATGAAATAAACATTTAACAGCAGGAATCCGATAATTGTTTACGTAGATCGGGGCTGTTTCCCGGCCAAGGCAAACTGCTGACCCCATGCTCATTTTTCCATTTCTGGGTTAAAAGAAACTCCCAGGGGTGGACTGGCACGCTGGCAAATTGGCTCCCGGGCCGATGCATCATTGCGCCCTCAAGCTCGACGCCTTTTTTGTTTTAGTTGTTGAATTTCCTCTAGATTTTAAATTTCCCCCTCTCTTCCCCCCCCCCTTTTTTTTTTTTTTTTTTGCACCTTTCTTTTCCAAGGTTGGCGCCCTTTCGCACTGTCAAAAATGAAACGCTCAATTTTGACGATTCGGCAATCCTCGAGCACTATTTCGTTATTTTCGACGATCCTTTCGTCACCGAATCACGTGATATTTGACGAAACCAGAAATCTCAAATTTTTGACGAAATTATTTCGTCCCAATTTCGTCATATTGCAGTGCATTCTGGGAATTTTTGTTTCAGTCTTGTACTTGCTTGTTAAATTATCTTACGGAAATTATCCTACAGGATTCATAAAAAAGGTTAGTATTTATTGAAATTTGTATGTGCAATGTGCCTTCTTTTATGTATTCTTACATTTTTGTTTAGTGTTGTGTTTATTGTTGTATTTAAAACACATTAAAATTGAAAACGAACGGTTCGATTAGGTTTAGAATACTGTGTGTTGTTAACTTTGAGTCACCTCCACGTTAGGCTTAGCTAGCGTTATTTTTTTTTTATTTGAAAAAGAGAATATTGGTTTGTTGAAATTTATTTTCAAAAACGTACTTCCTTTATTTCGTTAAAAAAATTACAAACATGACTAAAGAATTTGTACAAATTTAAACTTACAAAAAAAAAAAAAAAAACACTCCACCGTAGCTAAACTAACACAGATGATATACAGCGCTTTTATAAATGGCATAGAACTTTGAAGCTTTTAATTTCAACGTGGAATATATTACATGGTTATGTGTTTTCATTCTTCTCCATGAATTTTACAAAAATAATTCTGTTAAACGAAGTGTATTTTTTAGTTTAATAGTTCAAATTTGTTTCATTCCGCATTTTTATTTTCTTAAAAAAATACTATGTACCAATCCCCCAGTAAGTATTGATATTTTTTCTTCTTCCACTCTACATTTAATGTTTTTTTTCAATATAATAATTTATACAGTAGTTCCCAAAAGTGTTCGCAAACTAATCATTTTCAATGAAATATTGCTATACCCATTAGTAAAAATTAATATTTTGGAATGGGTAAAAAATATTACAAAACTTCATGAAATATTTAAGTAGCAAAATAAAATTTATTTTGAAGAAATTAATAAGAACTTTATAGCACAAAAGTGTTCGTAGAAAATATTTTAAAATAATTGTTTAGCAATCTTTGAATAAAATCGATGAAACTCGAGGAAAAAAAAAGCGCTTGATGCAATAAAAAATAAATGCAAACCGTTTATATCAGCTTTTGGATCCGAAATGATACCGTCTGTTATTTTGTTAAGCTCGTAGACAAGACTTTTAAATGCTTATCCCATGTTGTTTATATAATCTCGTTCCCTGCAGCAGATGTTTCTAGCAATAAGTGCTTATGTTCATTATTTGTGGAGCCTTTTTTTTTTTACTTGCATAAAACATGAAGTAAAGTAAATATCAATTTAATACAAATCATTTTAAGATAGAGAAAATATTAATTTACATAAAGAAATCTATCTTTGTGCTTGATATTTCAGCAGAATATTTTCAATATTTTTTAAAAAATTTCCGCAAATTAAAATAAATTATTGAAAGTAGAGTTTTAATGTTTAACCTCGATTTAAAAAGAAAAGATAGTATAGCAGCATGTTTGAAAATTGTAATAACAATAATATGCACTTTTTGTTTATTTTCCCACTTCATACACTAAATTTATAGGTTTTTCTATGTCAATTTGTGTTACATGATTTGTCATAATTATTAATTTTTCCATTATACATAGTTTCTACAGCTAAAATAAATGTAGCATTAATTTTATTGCCATATTTGCCGCCTGAAGGTATTGTCAACAAAAAGTGAGAAATCCCGGTCTACATTAAATCAGACTAAGAAGCATTTTATAGATGAACTTCCAATAAATCCAAATTTTTTGTTGGAGCTGTGATTTTGCTGGATACAAAGTAAAATGTCTGAAAATTTAACCGAACTTCAATTGAAAAATTGAAAGGATAATGAAAATATATGAAAAATTAAAAGGATAATGAAAATATATGATAAGAAGTAACAAGCTTTGCTTGTTTGCACCACACTGGTCCCTATTTTCATTATAAATCTTTGGAAAAAAAAATCCATTGATATCAGTCAATTAGTTCTCAAGACACAAACAAACAAGGAAATGCACTTTGTTATTGGGTTTCCCCTATCTTTGGCAGCTCTTCTCCCTTGGCGTTTTTTTTTAAATTTACTGCGTGAAAATTGCATATTTTAAAAATCAAATATGCTTAGTTAAAAGGTGATACTCCCTTCGTCTCCGTCCCAAACTAGTAAGTAGAGCTACGTTTGAATATTTTTGTACTAGTGATTGATTCTGATGATTTTATGATTTTGTTCGAATATTTTTTAAAGATTTCAAGGTACTATACTATCAATTAAAAACTTTACTTGGCAAGCATTCCCTCTTAAAATCATTACCAGCTGAGTTAAAAAAATCCGAAGTACACACGCCCTTAAGCTACGCCCCATTTTGTAAGTACTCTACCCCCAGTATAGCAGAAAAATCAGTTTCTTTTTCCTACTAAATCCCTATCCATCAGCTAGAAGGTAGCTTTATGTAATTATTAGTTAACTTATGAAATGGAGCTTGGCTTCGAGTGTTGGAGCCCTGGATTTTTGACTCGAATTTGATAATGGTTTAAGGAGGTAAAGCTCGGTAAGTAAATGTTGTTTATTGATAACATAGCACAATAAAATCTCTGAAAAAAGTGCAAATAAAATCATAATCACCAGTTTCAGTACTACTTAATTCATAAGTACTTTATTAGAACTAATTTGAGTAGGGGGAGAGAATACTTCAGAAAACATTCGTGAAGAAAACGGAACACGAAAATCGAAAAAAAAAAAAAAAAGAAAAAGAAAAACGGTGTATTTTGGCTATCGGTTAAAATAAAAAATAAATTAAAAAAAAAAATCACAGATCAACAATTTTCGCACTTTTGATTTTTTTATAGCTCAAAAAATGAAAATTCACGACTTGATGCGCGAAAGAATTAACTCGTTTAATGGCTAAATAATGCTGATTCTCGATAAATTGAAGAAACTCTAATTCTAGAATATTATTCAGAAATTAATTTCAGAAACTAACTGAGAATCTATCTGCCTAAATAAAAATTTTGTTCATCCGCTGTAAAAATAACTCATTCTTGCAATCTGCTTGAAAAAAAGCTGTCAGCATTGAAATCATCATATATTTTGAAAAATATGAAAATTAAATCAGATGCTTTTCAAAGTCACAAGCGAATCGTTGCTTTTTAACTTAAGGAAAAAAAAAACTCAGATTTTGAAAGATATCGTGAAAACATGTTTTATTTCAGAAATAAACTGATGAATTTAATCGTAAAACTTTCCTCGAAATAGAAAAAAGATACATGTGCATGAGGGCATATACCCATGGACTTAAACCTTTACTTATTATGTTATATATTCTCTTTTTAAAACTTTTTTTAGGATGGATCCAACATCACGGAGATAATTGGAACAAGGACAGACGAAGACTTTTTCATAATTATAACAATATTCTAAATGTTCGTATATTATACATTGATTTCATGTTACACATGTTTGGAAATAAAAATAAAAACTTAGGGGTGAAAAGCAAAGGTATATTTTTATAATTATTTAACAAACATTACACTAAATTAATTTTACCGAAATATTTATTTCACATCTGCATTTTTTAAAGATTTATATTTTCAAATACCTTTTTCAATTTTGGCAGAGAATTGTTTTCAAAGTATGAAGTATGAAATGCATGCAATAATAAAATTCCTGTATTAAAAAACAGGAATTTTATTATTGCATGCATTTCATGTGGCCAAAGAAACATTCTACATACAAGCAAAATTAATAAAACAAATAATTAATTAGAAAAAGAAAAAGGTAAGCTTTTTCTTAAGATTATCTAATTTTATTTTCTGTATCTAATTTTAGAACAAATATGTACTAACTTAAAGTTGTCCAATTTATTGTACTTTTTCTTTGAAATTTGTGGTATAAGTTGGATAAAAATCTTTTTTTTTTTTTTTCTGGAATTTTTTATGCGATGCAATGAAGAAACTTCTCAGCAATTTTCTCCCGAGCATATATCGATCTAACTGTGCATAAAAGTGGCACATGATTTATTTTTCCAGAACCCAATGTCTGCTGAGGAAGTAGCACTTTTATATTCCCAGTAGGGGCAGGGCGATGTAGGAATTTCAACATCGTGATGCATCGCCGTCCTTACATCGCGATGTAGCGATGTAGTTCAAACGGTTTGAAATATTCTTTCCGCTTTAGGGGCACCCCCCCTCCCCAATTAGGGGAGTTTTCCTTACAAAAATCCAGGCTTTTGTCAGATCTTTTTCTAATTTGGCACATAGGTTCTTTAATCACATGGGGTAGTACCCCATATGAATACTACCCCATGGGAAACTATCCTATGTGGATTTCCAGCATCAAAGGATATCTGGGCCGAATCTGGAAAAGATCCGACGAAAACTGGATTTTAATAAGGAAAACTCCTATGGGGTTTGCCACACATAGCGGGGCGAAAACTACACTATGAGAATGCCGAAACATCAAAAGACAAATGTACTAAATTTGGAACAGATCAGACAAAAACTGGGTTCTTTCAAGACCCCCCCCCCACACACACACGTGGTTTCCCACTCCATAGCGGGACGAAGACGGGAATTTCCGAGCGTCAAAGGATATCTGTGACAATTTTGGAAAAGGCATGATAAAACTGGTTTTTTGTAAGAAAACCCCTCATTTGGTGGTTGTCCCCCATAGCGAGGCGAAAACCACCCTATGAGAATTCCTGAGCATCAATGAACGAAACTCTATGCGAAATTTTGGAAAGATCAGACAAAAAATAAATGTTTTTCAAGGAAAACCCCATCGGGGTTGCCCCCCCCCCCCACCCATACATTGACGAAAGCTAACCTCCGTGAATTCCTGAGCATCAAAGAACCTCTATGGCAAATTTAGAAAAGATCGGAAAAAAAACTTTTTTTTATATAAGGAGAACCCCCAATGCGGTGTTGCTCCCCCCCCCCCCCCATCATGGAGGATTGAAAACTACCATGTGTGAATTCCCGAGCATCAGAGGACTTCTGTTCCAAATTTGGAAAAGATATGATAAAAACTGTTTTTCTATAAGAACCCCTCACGTATGAGGGTTGCCCCCCATAGCGGAAAGAAAACCACCCTATCAGAATTCCTGAGCATCAAATAACGAAACTCTGCCAAATTCGGAAAGATCCAACAAAAACTGGATTTTTTGTAGGAAAACTACTATAGGGGTTGCCCTCCCTCCCATAGAAGACCGAAAACTACCCTGCGTGAATCCCCGTGCATCAAAGAGCCTATGTGTCAAATTTTGGAAAGATCCGACAAAAATTGGATTTTTTCAAAGACCCCCCCATCGCCCCCCCCCCCTCCCCTTATAAAGTGATGAAAATTACCCTGCGTGATTCTTGAGCATCTAAGAACCTCTGTGGCAAATTTAAAAAAGATCGGACAAAAACTTTTTTTTTAATACGGAGAACCCCCAATGTGGGGTTGTCTGTCCCCCCCACCCCCCACATAGAGGGACATAAACGACCTTGTGTGAATTCCCGAGCCTCCAATAACGAACCTCTGTGCCAAATTTGGAAAATATCCGACAAAAATGAGATTTTTTGAAGGAAAACCCTCATTATGGGGGGGGGGGGTTGATTAGATATCATGGGGAGTTTAATCTGCAATGATTTGTTTTACCTTTTTTAAGAAGTTGTTTGTTTGCATTTTTACATAAATAAAAATTCGCTTGACATATTTTATGTGCCTCTTTTTTTTAACAATTACTTGTCTTTTTTTTTGGTGGGGGGGGGGAGGGGGCTGCAGGCCCGTTGTTTCAATTTTTTCCCAAATATGACAAAGAGTCTGTACTCAATAAAAATGTTACAAAAAACGAACTAAAACAACGCCCCAGTCATGTATAAAAACATGAATGTTCAAAAATCAAGACGGGAGGGGGGGTCAATTGACCCCCTGACCTCGTAAATGACGGGCCTGTGAAAGTGACTATACGTAATAAAGTGGGAAACTACGGTGGTAAGATTCTGAAGTTAGGATTTGATCACACGCACACGAATCTTATAAAATACAGTCGAACCTCGTTATAACGAACTTAAAGGGACCATTAAAATCGATTATTATAAAAAGTTGATTCGCTTTATCCAAAAAACAATAAACAATAAGACAAAGATTGCAAAAAAGTTCATTTCAGCAGTTATTTGTTTTAAGCGTGTTCGAATTAACGAGGTTCGACTGTATTCTCAAAAAAAAAAAAAAAAAATTAATGTGCTCAAAGAAAAAAAAAAAGGAAATAAATTTTCTTAAAAATTTACGAAATTAACGTCCTCATATATGACGAAATTAATTTGACGAAACTAATGCTCTCAAAACTACGAAAATGATTGTTAATTTGACAGAACTAGAATGAAGAAATATTTCGTTACATTTGACGAAATTCGCATCCTCAAACCACTAACAAAAGCAGTTTCTTCAATTTGACGAAATGTTCGCTCGGAGCATATCCCTGGAAGTGGTTTCGTCAAAAACGAAGAAAATTTCGTCAAATTTGAAAGTCCATTTCTGAGAGTGCGAGGGACCCGGTCCGCCCCAGGAAACTCCTTTTTCAATGCAAAAGCGATCGGATGTCTTTTTATCCATTAGCTCACCTCCTTTGCAATGGAAAAGGGGTTCCTTGCAACCCCGAAATACGAATCAGCACCTCTTCGCAAATTCGTGCAATTCAACGTTGCAACATTTCCTTTTACTTAACCCACGTGGTTATGAGTCAACCTAAAAAACTATGAGTAAAACTTCAATAGATACCACATTACTATTCGAACAAAATATTGTAAGTGATAATAGTCTCCATAAAGACCACGTCAAACCTCATCTGACCGCATTCCATTCTGAGTGATCAAAAATAATCAAATAAAGAAAACTACTCAAAATGGCACTAGGATGTCCTGGATGTCCTCAGGCCGGTGAATGAAAGATCAGCTAAGCTGTCTTTATGTTCAAAAAATTATTGGTGTGAAAGGACTTCAACTGCTGATTCTGTTGCAAAACGAATGAAAATGCGTCAGAACTGGCAACAATTGGAATTTTCGGGTCTGTTAGAAAGTAATTTGAAGTTTGTATACCTGACTATGCGCTGTAAAACCTCTAGTGTACGAATCACAATTTTTAGAAAGCCGAGATAAAACGTTAGACTGGGTACCCACTGAGGAGGGGGGGGGGGGTAAAAAATTTTAATGGGGAGGGGGTGTTTTATAGGGTTTTTGATCAGATTTGGGGGGGAGGGGTATTTTGTAGCAGTTGATGGGTGTGCGGCATCGCCCTTGGGAGGGGATGGGTAACCCTGCGTTAAATAAAATATATATAGTTTCAGTTGTCGGGAGTTGAAGACGTATGAACAAGGTTCATTTTGTCAGACCTTCTCTTTTACCCGACATTCTTTATAAGTTATATTTAGCGTCAGAAAATCGACTTTTGGCAATATTTATAGTTTATAAATCACATAATGTGCTGCAGTGGAAAGGCAAAAGCAGTATCTGCACGAATGAGTTTTTGAGATATATGAGGAAACGCGTTTTGGATTCTATACTATCAGTAGTGAAATGTTGGAATTCAACTGGTGTTTTATTTTCAGCAAAAACTAAACAAGGAAGCATGTATAATGAAGCTTAAGTACAATAGATGACAAAAATGCAAAATAAATAAATAAATAAATAGAAATAAATATAAAAAATTTCCAGATTCTGCCCTTTACCTTTCCACGGCAATATAGTAGGAAAATGTGGGGCAAAGGGAAATTGTTAAGATAACTTACTGTTTTCAAAATGAACAAGTTGGAAATTTGTTCTGAAAATTACGGTTCATAAAGAAAGACAAAACTATATTTTATAATAAAACTTGCATTGAAACATTATTTTTTATTTTTGGCAATGAATTTATACCTCTAAATAAAGGTGGAAATTTTTCACTTCTTTTTTTATGAATAAAAAGGAAAAATAAAATATTTTTCTAATAAAATATTTTCAATACAATTATTTAAAAAAATATTTTTGATCGAATAAATGAGCAAATAAAAGAATGAATGAATAATTACATGAAAAGGAAATGAAACAATGAGTGATTAATAAGTTAATAAAATAGAAAAATAAATCAGTTAATAAAATCGTGAATGAATAAGAAAAAGAGTGAATGAGTGAATAAATAAGAGAATTATCAAATGAAGGAATGTAACTGAAATAATTAATAAATGAATACGTGTGTGATTCGACAAATGATTGAATAAGTAAATGAAATGAAACTATTCCAATTTACCTCGTATGTACTTGATTAACTGTACAAAGCATTTAAAATGCAAATAAGTTTAATATTAAGCAAATAAATACTACACTGAATATTAGTAGATCTCAATTAATATTTAAAATGTTAACAACAAGAACTTTATCTTTTGATAATAACAAAAATAATTTTTAGCTCACAACAAAATATTACAATTTGAGTATCAATTTTTGAAAACTGCTTATATTATCATATTCCTTGATTTTCAGAGGTATATTTTCTTGACTGAAATAGACTACATGTGTTACTACATAGTTAAAATACTACTCGATGGGTGGCGCTAAAAGCAGAGTAAATATTTCATCATTTCACTTTGCCCCGCTCCTTCACTTTGCCCCACATTCCTCTACATCCTACGATAAAAACAAAAACACTGACGCAAAACCTCTCTTTTAAATCAACTTAAAAAAAAAATAACAAGCTTCCTCTTCAGTAAAGTTTGACCACGGATACATGGCGGATGACCTCGAAACGGAGACGTCACTTGTATCATTTGTAATAGGTTGAATCAGCCAGAAAGCACATTGTTGTTAGGCGTTTTCGCTGATCCTATCTATTACAAAATAATAACAAACAACCTATTACAAATGATACAAATGATGTTTTTGCTTCAAGGTCATCCGCCATCTCTCCTTGGTTAAGCTTTACCAGTGTTTCATAAAATTAAAACTAACCATTTAGCAAATAAAGTTGGGTCGTTAAGAATTCGTGTAACAATTCTAACACCATGGCAGGGTGGGTTAGAATAATTCCCTCTCACCAGAAAAGTCACCTGGGATTCTATATTGGCCAGAGCCGCTGGATCCTTTACTACTACCGTCAAATTGCCCACTCTTTCATCTAAAAAAAGAACACATAAAAATGAATTACAATCTAATACGATTTAAGATGATTTTTAGTTTAAATATATTTTCCCCTAACCAGTACCATAAGAAAATGGAGGTGGCCTAAAAACTTTTTAGCAGTATTACGGAATGGCAACCAGTGAATTATTTTTTACGTAACTAGGGGGCTCTGCCCCCTGCTCGCTAACACCCACCTGCCCTCGAAGTTTGCTTCGCAATCTTACTTGATTCGCAAATATTTAAATCGTCAATAAAAAAGAAACGGATTAAAAACGCATTATGAGCTCCCTTTGGAACAAAAAGCACCCCTTCCCCAAAATAATTTATACCAACTTGTAGAGCGATAAGGGCTAAGTGGCCCCTGAACATTGCAAAACTGCAGTTGTGTACATTTGACAAGTCGCTTTCATATTCGTGGTCTCTAGTAATATATTTCGCTCTTTAGCTCGGGACTCGAATTGAGTTAAACCTAAGATTTTCCGTTAAAATCGAAACCCTTAAAATTTGTGAATGAGAAAGAAGAATCAAACGAATCGAAAAGACTTAACTATGGAAACGCCAAATAAAACATCAATACTGTTTAACCACGGATTGTATGGAAAGGCAAACACCCGGTTTACACGCGGAAATGGAAGCATCTATTAGTTTTCAGGGATGTCAGGCTTTGCAGATGTATGTTAGCCTCTAAATTAAGCAGAGTCTCATTCAAATGAGCCGAGTACGCGCATAATTTTTTTTTCCCCTCATTCAGATGGAGTCGCCTTAACTGGATGTTTGCCAATTCCATACAATCCGTGGTCAAACAGTAATTTGAGTGGAAATGAGATTTTTCGAACTTGATTAAAACTGCTTGTAACTTTTTTTTTTCTTTGGAGATAAAAGCTAAGTTTTTCGACCATAGGCCGAATTAGATCTCGAGTAAAAAACGCCGCTCTTTCTAGTGGTGTCAAGAAGGAAATTGTAGGACAATTCCTTCACGTTTTACTGATAGATTTAATAAAGAAAGTAGTCCCTAAATTTTAGCTGAGTCTAAAAAAGTTCGAGCTAAAAACAAAAATAACTTTCGCCGTATTGAATTTAGAGCATTGAAATAAATTGCGAAGAACGCGAAAAATTCTACCCTTTCCAACGATATATAATATCAATATATACAAGTAATTTTTCACCCTTTTAAAAGGCAATAATTTACGCGAAATTTGAGCTTAAAAAATTAATTACAAAAAACTAAAACAAAACCCCAGGTGCAAACCATCGGGAAATTTTGTATAAAGTTTCAAAGCTGTAGGTGCTATGGGTCTCCTGGACGCAGGCCCGCCAGACTTCCTTTCAAAATTTTCTTCGACCTTACTTATTTTTAATAAAATAAAAGAGAAAGAGGTACTTACTGTATAAACCTAAGTTTTTTGCAAAAGATTGGGCGCAGAAAAGCTCAAATCCACGACGGACAAAGTAGCGAACGGGCCAACTGTCCCTTTCCAGATCTCCAGAAGCAAAACCCTGATAAGCGCAATCAAGGAATGGAAATAGTTTCCTCTTCTAAAAAAGCAAAAAAAAAGTATTTGCTACTGAAAATTTTTGTTTATATAATAGAAATGGCTAAGATACATTGACTTGCACAATAAATTGTATGATTCTAGAAAAAGTGAAAATATATTTTGAAGAAAAATTGTGTTTATGTATATGACATTCCCCAGAACACCGATAATGAAGAAACCAACTATCCGGGAACCTATTAACCACATATACAATTAACTGGGCGATCAAAGACAATACAAGTTTTCCCTCCCACCTTCTAAAAGTTGTTTTTAAATATGGGCAACAATTTATACATTACATGTAAATAATTTATGACTATTATTTCTACCTTTTGTTTTTTTTAAATTCTGTCACAGTTGAAAAGTTAACTTCTATAAACGCGCCATTTGCCATAATACATTTGACTTGTTATACAACACCAAAAAACATTGCCATTGACGATTTTTAAAGTTACCCAACTAACCGGATTTTCGTTATCTGCTTTCTTTTGTACCGACTGATCTGGATAATCGGCGTTGTACTATACTTATTAACGTGACAGAGAAATTGTGATCTAAATTCATCTTCAACTACCGAAACTAACCATTTTATCTTTTGGAGGTATTGATGAGGAAGCGTGTAAAATTGAAATTGGATAAAAGATCCGGAAAGCATTTATGCAACAGCTAAACAACTGTTTTTCATTGTGTTCCAAGCGAACTAGTAAACAACACAACTCATAAAAATTACTGAAGACCTCAAAGTAGAGATTCGGATTTTTACCACGCAAACACTCATCTATATACATAAATGACTACTTCTGTATGTAAGGATGTTTGGGGTAATCTTCAAAACTGCTGGACCGATTTTAACCATTTCTGTCACTATAGATAGCTACATCTATTTACATTTTCAAGTAGCTGAGTTGCACTTCTTGAAAGAAATATTGATTGTCAGGAAAGGATTATAAACTTAAAGGTTGAACTCCTTCAACTTTTTAAATCCTTTCTTACAGCGAACATTCGTAAAAGTCGTAAAAATGTTTGGAATGAAAAATTGTCTCAGTAAAAGAATGAAAGAATAAATAATTGTCAGTAATATTCCATGTTCAAATGAGCCAATTTATTTATCTAAACCACTTTTTGAATTATTTCGTTCAATCCTCAAACGGTGTGTATGTGTATGCTTTTCATTTATTTATTTTTAAAAAAGTAGCGAAGTAGCGACAACTTTTAAAAAGTAGTTTGTAGTTGCTACATTTTGAAAAACGTAATTGCAGTTGTAGTTAATTACATTTGTAATAAAGTAGTTGTATTTGTAGTTCGCTAGGAAAAAAAAAAGTAGTTTTTCCAACCATTGGTATAAGCGATTACTTCACACACTTGAGGCGGTGGGTTCGACTCCCACCCTCCCTCCGGATGTACTTTCCTTCTTTATGACGTAAATTCTTTCATGTGTTGTTTATATATATTCTGTACTGTATAGAATAAAAATATATCATGCGTAATGGAGGCAAAACATTCAGATTGTAGTCCTCATCAAAAAATAAACGTGTGCAATAAGAAACGAAAGAAAGAAAGAAAGTGCGATTTTTAATTCCCACCGTCACAACACTAAATTATTTGACTGGTTGGAATAATGTCTGATTAGAGAATATTTTTCACAATATGACGGCAACAGAAATACAAAGATAGATATGATCGTGAAGTTTCAAATGAAGTTCATAAACCTAAAAATATAAGCCAAAACATAATTACAGGAAAACAAACAGTCAAGGCTCGGAAAGAGGAACTCACCAAATAGGCTCTTGAAGAATCCCAAAAAAAGGAGAAGGAATTTCTATGTACATTAGAAAAAAGTTCAATCTTACTCAGTAAATCGCTAAAAATGTTTAAAATATCCTGTGGCTAAGTGAAAAATTCTAAGTTTGGCAAAAGTTTCAATGACTAAAGGAAAGCAATATTATGACTAAGAGGAAAGTACGAATCATTGAAGAAAAAATCCTATTGAAAAAAAAAAAGAAAAAAAGAAAAATTTACTGACGAAGAAGACATTTTATTTCTAAAACGAAGAATAACTTCAAATGACGGACGAAAGTCATGAATAAAGAACAATTATTATGACTAAAGGGATAGTTCGAATCATTGAAGAAAAAGCCTATTGAAAAAACGAGAAAGTGAAAAATATCAATACAAAAACACATTTTATATCTAAAAACGGAGAAAAACTTCAAATGACGGACGGAAAGTCATCAGTAAAAGGAAAATCCCACTCCAAATCAAAAGTAGCTTTCAGTTATGTTAGAACTGACTATTCGAAGTCATGAACGGTTTGAACACAGAATAAAACTTGTGTATCAATGAACATTTGGAAACAGTCACAAAATTACCTCCATTACATCAGCAATTCGCTTCCACTCTTCTTGTGTTGGATCGACGCCAGTAGGGTTGTGTCCACAAACATGGAGAACGACAACAGAATCTTCGGGCGCATTCTAAGAAAACAATATGTTAGTGAAAGTTAATCAGTTCGATTTCCATCATATATTTTCTGTTGGTATGACGCGGCAAGGATTGTTGCTGTAGGGCCGGCTCTGCTGCCGCCCTAGGCGATATTACCAAGTGCCACCCCCACCCCCACCCCCCGGCCATTGAATAATAATAATAACAATAATAATAATAATAATATATGAATAAAATGATAATATATAAATAAAATAAAAATAACAGTAAAGTGTTAAAAATTAAAAAGCTGTTTTGAGTTAAATTCTAAACTGGGTTTTGCATATCCAAGCACTGGTACACGTAGTGCATTTTATGGCACTAAAACAGGTATTGGTATTTTTAAAAGACTTTTAAATCACTCAATTTGCCGCCTCTAAAACAAAATTGAATTTCTTGTTAATTTCCGAACTATGCTTTGCATATCATAGCACTGGTACACACTCTTAATTAATTTTTTAGAATTGAAGCAGTGAATCTTATGGCGATGAAACAAATATTCTTACAGTGGTGGTAAAAAAAACGAGCTGATGTGTGAATCACATGACTTCCTTTTACTCCAATTTAATGTCATTTCCCCATTACTGGCAATTTTAATGTGATTCAATAGTTTACCCTCTCTTTCACCAACAGTGGCCAAATAGAAAAATTAAAAAAAAAATCGCCAAGTTTTTTGGCGAAGAAGACAGGCGATATATCGCCAAATGTCCACCAAATTATAACACCGCATGAGTTTACACCGAAATTAGCAATGATTCCCCCCCCCCCAAAAGGGTCAAAAGATCCCTTTAGAAACACCCGAATGCTACCAAAAAGGGAGGTGCACAACTAGACTCCACTAGGAGTCTCCGTACCAAATTTCAACTTTCTAGGACATACCGTTCTTGAGTTATGCGACATAAATACGCACATACATACTAACGTACATACAGACGTCACGAGAAAACTCGTTTTAACTAAAATCTCAATATTCATTCAAGAGTGAGTAAAATGGAAATTAAGGTCGATTTTTGAGTAAAAATTTTGTCGCGAATACAATACTTCCTTTTTTGTAAAAGGAAGTAAAAAAAAAACGAAGTCATATTTTGGTATAATTCTCTACATAGTCTAATATTTTCGAGGGCCCCAGAAACTAGAGGGCCCTAAGGAGGGTTTTATAGGCCAAATAGCTAATCAGATCCGGATGTTCGCTCTTAGAAGAAAAAAAAATCGTCGCCAAGTTGGCGAAAAAACTTGGCGACCAAAAGCTTGGCGATACGTCACCAAGTGTTTACCAAATTATAACACCACTTAAGTTTGCATTGATATTAACAATGATTTCCCCCCAAAAAGGTGCAAAAGACCCCCTTAGGAACATCCGAAAGCAACCAAAAGGGGAGGTGCACAACTAGACCCCACTACGAGTCTATGTACCAAATTTCAACTTTCTAGGACATACCATTTTTGAGTTATGCGAGATACATACGCACATACGCACATACACACATACGCACATACATACAGACGTCACGAGAAAAGTCGTTGTAATTACCTCGGTGATGGTCAAAATGGATATTTCGCGTGTCTATACATTCTTAGGCACTTTTCCGCATGTGGTCGAATCGAAAAAAAAAACTCAACATTCATTTGGGGGTGAGCAAAATGGAAATTAAGGGCGATTTTTGAGTGAAAATTTTTTCGCGAATACAATACTTCCTTTTTTGTAAAAGGAAGTAAAAATTGCATCACCAGCGCCGCATAGGAGAGGAATATCATCCCAACTGCATTCAACACACAGTCAAGCATCCCGTATCCCAGATGATTTGAGGATGTATTTCTGATCAAGGAGTTGGTGGGCTTCACTTTGTGCAAGGAACAGTAAACACTCAGGTGTATATTGGTATTTTGGAGGGAAAATTGCTTCCTGCTATCCGGGATCACTTTACTTCAGTTCCAAACGTCAATTTCCAGGATGATTCTGCTCCGTGCCATAGGGCAAAACTGGTAAGTATTAATTTAAAAACATTTCTCCGGCCATTAGACTTAAATTGACATTGGTTTGAGTATTTTTTTTTTCCTCTAAACTCACGCGCAGGATCAGAAATGGAAAAATTAACATGGGGTCAGTAGTTTGCCTTGGCCCGGAAACAGCCCCGATTTACGTAAACAATTATCGGATTCCTGCTGTTAAATGTTTATTTCATAAGTTTTGCTGAATTTCACACACATTCATCGTTAGTCGGTCGACCAAATCTTTTCACATAATCCCATTGTTGTGAAAATGCGAGGGTGATGCAATTTTTTTTACCAGCACTGTACTTGAAAAAAAAAAAAAAGTTTCAATTTCGAAATTTGCCGCCTCTAAAATCTGTCGCCCTAGGCGACCGCCTAGGTCGCCTACACCAGGAGCCGGGCCTGGTTGCTGTACAAAGAACCCCTGCTCAAAAATATCGCTGTTCCAAAATTTCTGATTTAAATCGCTTTTATGAGGCACACTTCTAGTTTGGTATACATTTGGTAAAGGTGTAAAAGTAACATCATTTAATGAGCAGAGATTATAGTGTGGAAACAATCTTCTTGTTTAGGGGTTCTTAAAGTGGGTGCTGCGGCACCCTAGGATTGTCATAGGAAGGGGCGAAGGGTACCGCGAAGTCTTCAGAAAGAACTACGATACATTTTTTTTAGTCTGCATTTTTCTAAGAGTTTAGAACCAATTAATACAAAAGGTTTAAATTTATCGTTCAAACAAGGCACTGAACAGGTGTTAAGAAGAATGTACAGAATTGAATTCCTGCTTGTAAATTTCCCTGAGAACCAAGGCCACAAAATCGAATTTCTTTTTAAAAATCTTGAACATTAAAAAATCAGTAGTGATTTTATTAATTTTAGGGGAGAAAAATCTGAAATACATTTCCTCACAGGAAAGTAATTAACAGCCACAACTGTGTCCAGTTTATTTTAGGAATATTGAAGAAAAAAAGTTATGTTAACTCTGGCTTTTTCTTAGCTTCAAAATGATGTAAAGTTTGAAAATATGTTTGGTTTTCCTTTATTCCATGTTGTTGAAAAAATTTTCAAGATGGGAATAAATGTACAATTATTCGAATATTCTAATCAGGAGATGATTGAATTATGTGCCAAATTTTTCTCAAATACATTCAGAGGCATGGAATTATTGACATACAAGTGAACAAATTAAGTCAAATTTAATGATATGGATTAAAAATATGTTCAATTATTCCAAATACTGTCTATTTTATCAATATATCTGCATATTTTACACGTGAAGACAGATTAATTAAATATACTTCCAAATCTTCAAGCATTCCTTTGAAATCCAAAGCTTTGTCTAAAGGATTCCAATATCTGTAAGTATGGCAATGTTTAAATCCAGCATTCCTAAAGATATATGGATGATTTGCTGAAAAACAAAATAATGTGTACATTTATTGATTAAATTCTATATTGAAATGAACTCAACAAATTAAAAAGCATTTTCTCGTATTTAAAAAATAATAATTACGCCAGGTAGGATCCGATAGATAGTAATCTGTAAAATGCGCGCTAGTTGCTAGAAAATCAGCTCCAAGTCTCAATGCACCAGTTCCGCTCAAAGCCTGTACACCTAGTACCTGAAAGGAAAATATTTTGTATACTTTAGCAGTACATCCAAGGTCAGTTTACAAGAGAGGGTTCAAATTGATTATTGTCATTTTTCCCAACTTACAAACAACTAATCATGAACAATTTAATGTCATGGAAATGATGCCATACACTGACATACAAACACACTTGTACTGCGGTGGGCAGGTAAATGGCAGTATATACAAAAAATGATTTTAGGAGTTGCTTGAAGAAATGCGTTTTAGGTTTTATTTATTTATTTATTTAAAAGCATTGTACACTACAGAAATAATCCAATTACAGTGACAACAATAGAGAAAAAGGAATTAAAACAAACTACACATTTAAAATATTAAAACTTAAAATTGTAAAATGACAAGTTAAAAATATCTAAATCATGACAATGAATGTTAAAAAGTTTGTAAAATTTAAAAAGACAAAAATTATCAACATAGTTCCGTCTGGTAAAAATATTTTTAAAAGAAGAATGACTCCTAAGCGTCCTACTTGGGATAGCAAGTTATATTGAATTGATGATATCTGAGCAGTCAATTAAATTATGTAGAACCTTGTAGAAAAAAAGAAGACAAAAAAGCTCCTGGCGTGATTTAAAAGTGGGAACATTATAAATATTACATAAATGAAAGTAAGAATAAGTTTTAAAATTTTGATTATTAGTTCTATAACATAAGTAACAAATTTGGATTGAATCTGTTCAAGAGTTTTAGATTTATTATTGTAATAGGGATCCCAATTAACACACACGTTTTCCACAATCACTAGTAAAATATTGGAACTCGAAGTTCTTAACCAAATAAGCATGTTTTTGCAATAAAACTTAAGCAAGACAAAATGCAAGAAAGAAATAAAAACAAAAAATTGTTGATGTTGCCGTTTACTTGCTTTCGATAGTATAGTAACCACTGAAGAATTTAATTAATTTAAAAAAGAAAAATTAATAATGGTGCTTGGTGCTTAATGTTCTGTACTACATCAATCAGTTTTCGTGCAAAAATAAATGGAATGAATGCTCATGGCAAATATTCTTCGAGTAGTTAATAGTGTTTATAAGGGGGTTGCTTCCTTCAGTCAAAAGTAGTACTTTTAGTCACTGAAATCGATAGAATAAGCAAAAAAAAATAACATGGACAAAGAAAATTCTTTCATTTTTCCAACGGTTATTTTTTTAATTATTTTTTTTAAATGTCCGATTTTTCAAACAAGGCGTGGTCTTGATGACATGACAAATGATGCTCTTTGGAGCATCTTTGTACCGCGTTTCCCCGTGATGATAATCAAGAAGCGAATTAAAATTGCGCTCTACGCTTGCTATCAAACATATCGTTGCCAATACACGTGAGTAAAGATGCGAATTAAATATTTTGCTCTGTGAATGGCAACACAGAATGGCTTTTCATCATTTGTGATGTCATCGGCAAGAAATATAAACAATGAAAGATCACCGATTTAAGTAATTTTTTGAAAATATTAAACAAACAAATTATTTTGAAAATGGTTGGATCCTATGTTTTTAAGCATGTTCTTTCAGAAAAAAAATACTTTTAAAATATTTGAAACGACCCCATTAAAAAACTTTATCGCATGCATTTTTCAACAATAATTATTCCTATCAGAAACAAAATCACTTTTTAGAAGGAATAAATGCGTTTTGCTGTTCGCATTTTATATCTGCAAGTTTATGAACTTCAGCTGACGTTTAACACAGAAAGAATCATTGGTGTCATCTCCTTGTTTTGGCTGCCATAATTTAAACTAGTCTGCCTGTTTACTAAAGAAGAGTTGATGGAAACTTGGTATCTATGCCTAAGATACCTTATTCATTTGATGTTTGGCTACATTAGTCTTAGATTTGAAACACAATTGAGAAATAAACGTACCATTTTTCTTTACAGTAAACCTTATTACCATTAGAAACAAAAATAACCTTATTCTTCGATTAATCCTTATTGCATTATGAATTTCAATTACCTTCCTATATTTACTCAAAGTAGCTTTTTATTCGACTTCTCGTGGGTAATTTTTGCGACTTAAATTCAAAAGATGCCGTGGTCATCGAAAAAGTAATGTCGGGATTTCGCAGTAAATAAGTTTTAATTCCACCTTTAACCGTCAAAATTCATAAAAATTCGAAAAGAGATGTAGGAGCTGAACTTCCATCAAATTAAGCTCAGTTTGGGCAGCGAAAAGCTTAGTTTTATAAAATTTATTTTCTTATGGACACTAATCAGTATATTTACGACCATAATCACCAGATTATAGCTAAAATGTTTGCTATCTTTTCCTCGTTACATCTACTTCAATTTCTGGAACAGGATTTCTAGTGAAAACTAAATTTTTTTTTCAGATGGAAGGAAATGTTTCTTCTCAATTCGTACAGTTGATTGCAACAGATTTTGAAAGTATAGGAAACTTCTGTGAGATGCTGGAACTTTTTCCACGATATAATTTCTTATTTTAAAGTTGCGGAAAACGCAGTTGATGTACTTTTCCCGTTTTTAAACAAAAATGCTGAACTTTGATTGAACCAATTTATCAATTAATATCAATACCTTACATTTTATCATTTGATTGTCGTGGAATCAGCTTCTTTCTCATCATGTTGAGAGTGAATTTCAGCTTTGCGGATAAACGATAGTGTGTATATTACTTTGTATAGTCAAGTGTATTTTTATCGGAGCTATAAGATAACATTTTTTGCTTACTGCATTTCTAAGAAACACATGATTTCCTTTATTACAGAAATCATTACTGACAGAATGATGTAGTACTAAGGCGATGGCTTTTTACGCTCAGAAACACTGGTTCGAACTTAGCTCCAGTCAGTGGATTTTCAGGATGCAGAAAATCGACAGCATCCATGTCGTATGGTTTTGCGGCTTGTAAAAGACCAGTCTGAGTACTCGCTTGGTTGTGAATACTATTGGCAAAAGAAAATTCCTAGTTCAGTTTCACATCGAAGAGAGCCCAGGGGCCTCCATCTGGTGGGCAACTGAGCAACAAAAATTGTCTCGGTAATGGCATCCGCCGATAGTGTTGCCACATAAAAAATTGTTTCCCAGTCTCTGGGGAATGTACAAGGTCTGCGATTGGTTAGTAGCCACTACTTGTAACCCCATTAGAAACAAAAATATAAAACTATTGGTTTACCCTGTTTTCTTTAATAGCTGGGCTATTTTCTCCGAGTAACAATCTGGTAGCAGCTTTGGTGAACTCTTTCAGTCCCAGCTGGCCAAGATATTCATGATTTAAGGTTTCATCTTCAGCTATAGATGTTTCAGCTTTTCTGACAACAGGTAAAACCCACGGTTTCCCTTCTTCACTTCGATAAGCTGATTAGAAGAAATTCTATTTAAATAGCAAAATTTTTACAATGGACGAAGTAAAACGTGAAATGAAATAAAATTTTTGCGGAAACAAGGCCAATCACCTTTAAAATGCTCTTTAAATTAAAAACATAATGACTAACAGTTGTTTTCGGTATAACACGGCTGGTCTACGTATTATTTTGTGATAAACAGCTTAACTTCTCAATTAAAAAATAATAATTAAAATAAAAAAAACAGGATCCCGTAAAACTAAAAAATAAATAAATGAAAAAAAAAAGAAAGAAAACTTTAATTTTTGACTTATGCATTTAATTCATGCTTTTCGCAGTCCCGAGTGTGTATGTGCAAACGTGTGTGTGTATAGGCATGTGTGTGGGTAGACCTGTGTTTGTGCGCGTAACGTGTGTGTAAGGACGTGTGGGCGGGTGTGTAGGAGTTCGTGTGTATTGTGTATGTGTGTAGGACATGGACAACATGGCAATCGCCCAAGAGGAGCAGATTCCGGTGCACAGCGCTGCCGGTGGAGGCCCAGGACCAAAAGAGCAACATCTGGAGACGGTGATACTCGCAGAAAACCCGGGGGCAAAAATCAAAGGACGCGGACGTTATTCAACGGTCAGTTGAAAACAATAAGCAATTCGTTTTTTCTCAAAAAAAAAAAAAAACTTTACCTAGAAATATTCGAAAGATACATTTTGTCGAGAGATACATAAATCGAGAAGGTCTTGTTACCATTCGGGGGAGAAGTGGCGGAGTTGTCTTCAGTTATTAAACTAATTAATTACTGTCAGTGATGTTCCCATCATTTTTTCTGAGGGTATACTCCCAGTAATCCATTATGCACAATATGTGTATGCGATACTGCACATGCACAATACTATTATAGTGCTGAATTTCATTATTACTACAAACTGTACGTGCCGTACCGTTTTATTTTATGTCACTCTCCCATTGATCACTGTGCATCGTAACAGTATTTTATGTTGAATTATACAGCTGTTTTAAAATAAAAATTCAGGATTTTATGTAAGAAATAGTAATGTATAGTTGAAAAATGATTCAAAACAGTTTGAAGGGTATTTAAGAATGTCTGAAATAATCAAGTATGTTCACACAAAATTCGTATACCAACCTTTTTTTAAAACGCGAAATCGGAGAGGTGTTAGAACTCATCCCTCGCGTAAGTCGAGACTCGACTGTATTACCATTTGCACTATTTATTATTCAGTTCCAAACAAGGACATATGTGTCAACAAATCACAAAAGTAAAGTTTCAGGTTAAACAATTGATAGTAAACTGCTGCTGGCTTTAAATTATTTTCGAATGTTATAGAAAGAGGGTAAAAAAACAACGTTGCCGTATATACACGGATATTGCATATATATAAAACCGGGCAAACCGCACTTGTATCTTAATAAACTCTTTATGAGTTTTAAACTTCACGAGATTAAAGCAAAATTTAATATATCTCTCTCCTTTTCTCTCGTTACGTATCAGTTGGGCATATTTTGATATTTTTCCCCAAGGACAACATTAAAAAAAATCATAATTTAAAATATTTTTGTAAAATTATCTAACTTAGTATAATCAAGAATAACTTATTACCTCAGAAATTGAAAACTTTTTTGAACACATTTAATTACGATTCGTGTTGTTAAAATAGTGAGAAATCAGCATCTAAAATACAAACATGGAAAACCAAATATGTTTAACTCTCTCTCTTTTCCCTTTCTCAAAAATCAACAGCTTTTTTTCATTTTTTAACGGATAAATATTTTATTCATTTATTTTACTTTTTACGGGGCAATAAAAAGAAGTCTAACTCAAAATAAAAAGGAAAACTGCTTAAAAGAACAAATTAACTCTTTCATCTAGTTCCTGAGTTATTATTTACATTTGATATTTTGTTAAATAATTTGAAAAACTGTAACATTGAATAGAAAAATAAATTTTACCCAAACTGTTTTTAAAAAACTTCGACAAATATTTTTTTTTCTGAACTTTGCAGGAATTGCACATGAATTAAATAGGCATTTGAAATTTCAAATTGATTATGACACATAAAAAAGGATAGCTTTAATCCAACTGAGATTCTGAAAATTTTTCTAATTTATTAATTAGTTCAAAAGAATGTATAACAATAAACTATACATACTGAAAAGTAGGTTATTTACCTCCAATCGACAAGTTGACCTTATCTGGGAAAACATCTTCTTCACACGCTTTATTTAAAGCAAACATTTCGACAGGAGGAGCCGGTTTAACGATTGCAAATCTGGATGTCATTATGAAAATTAATTGGTCACCTATTGAATAAATTAATTGGTAGAAGTTGATTATAATTGCATCCAAAAATAATATAGCCACAAAATTCGTGCGCTATCTCTTTGCACCCTGGACTCCAAATGACAATTGTAGGAACCCACGTAACTTCTTAAAAAGCAGCTCTTTTGAGATGCTCTTTTCTGATCACTCGAGTGCTGGAGAAAAGAGCGATCACCTCAATAATAAAATCTAGCGTGGTTGGCGTTTTATTTGGCGGAATATAGCAGATGTACTTTTAAAGGCTATATGTACCGCGTACCGCCTGCAATTAAAGAAGGAAGAAGAAAAATTACAATTACGGAATACATGAAAATGACTGCTAACGAGTGTGTTCTACTACTACTTACGGGAGTGAAATTATTTTTAAACAAAAATATAACGGGGAAGAAGGAAAAAGAAACGTTTTTTTATATTTCTTGAAACGAAGATGTGGGTGAAGAGTTAGTACGCTTTGCGAATATCTTTATCTCCATGTATTAAAAAAAATAATAACGACAAAGAAATTGTGAGATAGTGTCTGTTCTATGTCTAGAAAACCACATGGAACCTACAGCCTCAAAATTTGGTACCAATAAAAAATTAATTTGGATCCAGGAACTTGCAATTTAGGGCGTCTTATTTTTTTAATTAGATTTTTTATAATTAATTTTTTAAGCAAAAATTTCACTTAAGTTGGTCATTGAGGAGATGAAAGCTTTCCCTCACCCTTTAACATTCTATATCGTTCAAAATAGTTTTTTTTTTTTTTCTACACGAGATAAGTTTGTTCAAAGCTCTCAATTTAATTCGCAACTCCAATAAACTATAGGGGGCGCTGCAGTCACTGTCTAATGGCGTATGAAAAAGGTAGAATAAACACACGCCGTAATTTATAACTTGCTTTGACGTTTAGTGAATGAGAGTAATTTTTCATCGTGTTTGTGGGAAGCTTTCTTTTCTATTCTTCTGAAATTGCATTACATCACAAACTGTCTGAAGACTGTAATTTACCCCCCCCCCCCCCAAAAAAAAAAACACGTGGAATGGAATGTTTTACCTTTTTCTTTAGTGTTGTTAATCACCGCAAAATAGCGTATTCAAGCTCTGGAGTTGCGAATTAGAAAGGGAGGGTTTCTACTTTAGCGAAAGTCCTAGGCTAAACTCTCAATCCAGCTGGAGCTTAAGAACAAAATGGCAGTGACATTTCAAACGCACAAAACGGACGTTTTGCTACGCTCAGGACTTGCACGTAAATATTTTTACACATTAGATAAAATTCAGGCTACGTTTTGAAGACTACAGAGCTGTCTCAATTCTATTCACAAACTTAAAGTCCTAAGTATAAGACTAAGCTACTAAGCATAAGACTATATAGTTGAGGTAAACCTAACCTTGTGAGAGCTAAACAGATCCCAATCGCAGCATTACGACGCAGTCAGGTTGACCATGGATTGTATGGAATTGGCAAACATCCAGTTAAGGCGACTCCATCTGATTGAGGGGGAAAATAAACGCGCGTATTCCGCTCATTTTAATGAGACTCTGCTTAATTTAGAGGCTAACATACATCTGCAAAATCTGCCATCCCTGAAAACTAATAGATACTTCGATTTCCGCGTGTAAACCGGATGTTTGCCTTTCCATACAATCCGTGGTTAGACAGTAGTCTAAGCATTTTTTTAAGCACTTTTATTATACTTCGCCTGATTGTCACGGAGAAATCTGAGGCCTCGTTTTGCTTATATCTCTGCAACTAGATCACTTAAAACTTCAGGATTTACTAAATGATTTGCTTAATCTTAAGGTACAACTTAGCGCTGAAAAATTAAAATTCTAAAATAAAATTATTATTTCAGTTAGGATGGAAAACAGCAAATTTCATGTGATTTCCCTATTAAATGGTTAAATAAAGAAAGAACTATTTCCAAAAAGCGTTTGCTCGCATTGGACTTGAATAACACATCAGCGTGCTCTGCAATCATTATTGACACTTGTACGAATATTTTCTAGAACAGAAAGAACCGTTTGCATCTAATTTTTAATTGCTATCATTTCCCCTGGTGATAACAATGCAATGTGTACAATTTATCTGCAAGGTGTACAATTTATCACATATGTTTACGAAATTTCAGTTAACAAAAGTCATTACATTAGTCTTCAAATTAGTCTTATTGTGTTACAGACAGTTAAACTGCTGTTAAAATGCTAGTTCACTTTCATCCCAGCAGTCATAAAACAGTGGACTGAATAAATAAGCTGATGCATTATCATTTCCGCTGAGAATGTCAATTTAAAAATCAGGCCGAATAATGCACGCTTAAAATAGCAGATATGGTAAAATTGGCAGAACTTTTTTTTCTATTCATTTAAAGATTAATTTAAGAAATTTCTAAGGCGGTGTCAAAAGCAGACAAAGTAGAAAGTAATTGAACTGCCAGAAAAAGTACTTGGCAACACAATATTTCTATGCTTTGGACATTTACTTCTAAAAATTCAAATTCAAGTGAAATGTAACTCGCTCAGCTGTTATTATAACGAAAAAAAAAATTTATGCTACAATGACTAGTGATAGACCATGAAATAATTGCAGTTTTAACTGAATTATTTTGCAACCAAGGACATACATTTATGAATCTAAAATTTTTGAAAGTATTTTTGGATTCCAATAAATCATACAAAATTTTTATATAGGTATTTAAATGTAAACTAATTTTTTTTCCTAAAAAATCTGATATGATCACAATAATTTTTCAGTCACTAAAAATGCTGAACAAAAACATTTTAGTAGCAAAATTTTTTGAAAATAAAAGAAGCTTCAAATATACAGCAATAACGATGCAAAACTACTGCGGTGAGCAACAAAACATTTTTCTTTCTCTTTTGAATTTTTTAAAACAAATATTTTATTTTATTAAAAAAAAAAAGAAAAAGAAAAAAAAACTTTTTTTTATAGCTAGTAGTTTTTAAAAAAATCTGTGACTAGCAATTCGCAACTACAGAGCTCGAATACGCTACCTTGCGTGGTTAACAATACTAAAGAAAAAGATAAAACATCCTATTCCATGTGTTTTCTTTGTGGTAAATTACAGGCTTCAGACAGTTTGTGGTGTAATGTAATTTCAGAAGAATAGAAAAGAAAGCTTCCTACAAACACGATGAAAAATTACTGCCATTCACGAAGCGTAGATGCAAGTATAATTCCGTAACTTATAACAAGTTACGGAATTCGTTTGTTTTACCTTTTTCATCCGCCATTAGACAGTGACTGCAGCGCCCCTATAGTTTATTGGAGTTGCGAATAATTTAGTAATTACGAAAATTAAGTTTACAATAAATAAATAATTTTTAAAAATAAAATATTAAATTGAAGTGTTGAACTCTTAACTTACCAGATATTACCAGATATATTACCGCCAAAGTTTTATGATTGACTACTTTGAAGAAAATCCAGAATTTGTGATATTTGCGACATTTTCGGACTTATAAAAAATTTTACCCTTGAAAATTCTCTGATTTCTGTATTTTATCGATGTCCTAAACGTCCTTAATTAATTCTTTAGATCAATTTTATTTTCTGAAATCTTATAAAGAAACTTCTGTAAATTAATGATAATTTTTATGAGTCACTTGAATCAACACAGATGCAAATGGCTTGAAATTTTCGAGTCGAATGCGAGTGGCAAAATTAAAAGTTTACAAATCCTCAACTACACAATTAGACACATAAAGAAGGCTAAAAATAATGCTAACACAATGTTATAAATGTCCAAAGTGTAGAATAACATCTTATCAAAAACAACCCTGTTGTAAAAATTTCCCCGCCAAGAAAACCTTTAACTTTTCCGCACAAAAAAGAAAACCTGCATCCTAAACCCAAAAATCTTCAGCCATAAAAAGTTATGATATCTAGTTTGCCCGCCAAGTATCTGTCAAACTATCATCCTCTCTCTTCTCCTTTTTCATCACAGCTACTTCCATTAGAACCTCCTCCCACCTTCAACTCCTCAGAAATATGGATAGATCTTTTAAATTGTTTATCTTGTTTGGCGGGAAGCTTTTCAAAAGTGAAGTGGTTGCTTGGTGAGAAAAAAGGGGGTGAAGGAAGGGGGGAGAGGTGGTCTTCTCTTGGTGAGAGAAGGGAAGGGGGGTCAAATGACACAAAAGGCACATCAGTAGGGCCCAAGGAATGTGTGTGCGAAATTTCAGCTTGATTCCTTTTTTCGTCTGGATTGTAGCCCGGTCAAAGAAAGCGAAAACTTTTTTGAACAGCGATTTTATAAATTTAATACCTCCTGCCCCTGGTGGTCCAGGGGATTGTATTTTGGTTTACGGCGACAGGGGCTACTAGAGATTGAGTGTACGAAAAATCAACTCCGAGGGTCTTCATGGCGCTGAGATACAGAGGGGTGAAAAACCCAAAAAACCCCAACTTGTTCTGTCGTGTAATCCTGTTCTTGGTCGCTTTTATTTTCTTTCGTCTTTGGCGGTGGATTTGCTTCTGTTGGCTGCTGACGTTTGGTTTCCTTGGCGGGGCGGGACGCTCCCGCGTCCCGTGATAGTAAAGAAAAATGAGCGAGTATCATAGAAGCGGATGCAATCGGATTTTGAAATGTGTGAAAAATCGGGACTGACACATAAAAGCGTAAGAAACGGCAAAGATGCGTACATTTTGCACCTAATCTGTACAATTCGGTAAATGTGCATGTTCTTGAGCTCAAAATCCATGACTAGATGTTAGTTTCCATGATTTTTGCGCATTTTCAGCTGAAAATCATGACTTTCCATGACCATTTTCGATCATAATCGAAATCCATGCCTTTCCATGGCTTGTGACCATGTGAGCAGACACCCTCTAAGTAAATCCATTACAATCATTACAAAAAATTTCTTCTGCCATTATACACGGTGCACCCGTTTAACCCGCAAGACCTCTATTTTAGCAACCGTTAGTCCAAAAGGGCAAGGGTTCCGAACTTTCCCGTTTCTACCACCCTTTGAAGGATTGAAGACTTTCCATGGCACCCTGGTTTATCTCTGTTATGTGCTCATAACGTAAGTGAGCCAATGGTGGGCATAGTTAAGCTTTGATGATCATTCATAACTTTTTGGTTACGTTCATTTGCTCATGACGTAAGTGAGCCAATGGTGGGCATAGTTAAGCTTTGATGATCATTCATAACTTTTTTATTACGTTCATTTGTATGATTTTTTAAAGTTGAATTTTACACTAATATGAAACGTGCAATTTATTTTTAAGATACTAGGGGGCCCTGCTCCCTGCTCATTAACGCTCACCAACCCCCAAAGATTGCTTCGCAATCTTATTTGATCCGCATAGATATAAATCGTCAATTAGAAAGAAACAGCTAAAAAAACGCATTATGAGCTCCCTTTGGATCAAAAAGCACCCCTTCCCCCGGTTTCAAAATAACTTGTACCAACCTACAGAACCGTAAAGGCTAAGGGGCTTCTGAGCATTGCAAAACTGCAGTTTTGTATGCATGAAAAGTCGCTTTCATATTCGTGGTCTCTAGTAATTTGCTCTTTAGCTCGGGGCTCGAATTGAGTTGAGCCGTTACATTTTGATTTTCCGTTTAAACCGAAACCCTTGAAGTTTGTAAATAAGAAAAAAGAAACATGCGAATCGAAAAGACGTAACACTGTGGCAACACCAAATAAAACATCATTAATTTTAATGGAGATGAGATATTATTCTAACTTGATTTTTAACGGCGTGTAACTTTTTTTTCCCTTTGGAGATAGAATCTTAGTTTTTCGACCATAGGTCTAGTTAAATCTGGAGTAAAAAAGCCGCTCTTTCCAGTGGTGTCAAAAAGAAAACTGTGGGACAAATCCTTCGCTTTTTACTGATAAATTTAATGAAGAAGTAGTGCCTATATTTTAGCGAAGCCTAAAAAAGTTCGAGCTAATAACGCAAATAACTTCCGCCTTATTTAAGTTAGAGTATTGAAACAAAACGCGTAAAATTCTACCCTTTCCAACGATATATATTATATAATATTAATATGTGCAAGCAATTTTCACCCCTTCAATAGGCAATAATAGGCAATTCACGCGAAATTTGAGCTTAAAAAATTAATTACAAAAAAAAAACTAATTCGAATTTTAAAAAAAAAAACCTCAGTTGCACACCCCCGGGGCTTGAAAAAATTTTGTACAAATTATCAAGCCTGTAGGTGCTATGGGTCTCGTGGACGCAGGTCCACCACAGACTTCCTTCCAGAATTTCTTCGAAACCTTACTTTTATTTACTGTAAAGAGAAAATTCGACTATTTTCCTAATACAGTTTCAAAACTGTAGCCTATGCTGTCACCTTTGGAGCATAGTGTTCCAAAGGTGACCATGTGTTGAAATCAATTTTAAAATGTGAAAAAAGTTATCAGCAAATTATTTTAAATTCTAGAGGACATACAACCTTAAATAGAAAGGAAAAAATTGTAAGGAAATTCAGAGGATAAAATTATAATAAAAATATTTTCTATCCAGCGCTGTCATGACTTCACTTGGTCTCGAATTTGTTTTAGAAATTGAAGGCAAAACATATTGATATGAGTACTGTTAAAGAATAACATAATAGAGTGAAGCATGGATTATTACATTGCTAAAAAATAATCTTTAGAAACCGTATCTTAACTCAAAGTTTTAAGAATGTAAACACTCCTGTTTTACACACTCCTAAATTAAAATATTTTCTTTCCTGGAAATGAGAACTATTCCTCCTACCACATACAATGACAACCAATCATATAATGTCCCCAAAATCAGCCATCTGCACAGCAGATACATGATTTACAATGCAGTAGCATCGTTCTATGCTAAAAATAAAATGAATTAAACTTTTTACGGGTGGTCTACCGTAGGAACGCTGGTCATCTTTGGCTCACCTGCCATTGGGTATACAGCTTTATTCAGTCCTTTTTTTTTTCTTTTTTTTTTTTTTGCTTAAAAAAACTCATTTGTTATTTAAATAATAAAATTGATTATTACACTATTCAAAGTATTATCCATCGCTAGCCACTACTTTTTCCTATCTTTCTAGCAATTTATAGATTCCATCCTGGAAGATGCGTTAATTTTTTGAAGCCCAGAATCAATCGAGTCAATCTTTGACACCCTACTTTGAAGTGAAGCGTATATTGCAGACAAAGCGTTCTGCATCAATCGAAACAAATGGTAGTCGGAAGAGGCAAGGTCAGGGAAATAAGGCGGATGAGCCAGAATTACCAATGCACTGTTTTCCAAATAGTTTTTAACCAGAACACTAACATGAGGCTGAGCATAGTCATGGTGAAAGATTATGGACTCGTGTCTGGTTTCATTCTGGACGTGTTTCGGTTATAGCTTGCTCTAAACTGATCATTTGCTGCCTGCAGAAGTTTCCAGCGATGGTTTGACCGGGATTTAGCAGTTTATAGTGGATATTTTCTGATCCCACCAAATACATAGCATAATCTTGGAGCTGTGGATATTCGGCTTTAGCGTTGATGTTCCCGGTTGACCATGCTTTGCATGATTTTTTGGGTTTCGGGTTATCGTTGTGAATCCATTTTTCGTCTCTAATAATGATTCTATGTTGAAAAGACTTTTCTTTGTACCACTCAAGCAACATTTTGGACATGAAAAATCGTCGTCCGATATCTCTCGGTTTCAATTTGTATGGGATCCAATTTCCTTGTTTTTGGACGTTTCGAAATAGCTTGTTCAGTAACTTTAAATGTTTCTACTACTTTTTTTTTTTTTTTTTTTTTTTTTTGGCGTTTGACACGAATCTTGATCAAGTGAAGTTACTAACTCTTTATCTTCAAACTTTTTCGGTTGACCCGAACACTCTTTGTCTTCAACAGTAATTTTTTTTTTTTTTTTCCCAACTTTGAAATCGTCTCTTCAAGATTTATCCGACGGTACAGATTCACGATCAATTTCCGCAAGCATTCGAAATGCTTCAGCTACACTTTTCTTCCAATTGAATTAAAAAATCAAAGCTTCCTGTAAATGGTGCTTATTTAGAATGAAACTCGACATTTTCAATGCAGTAAAAATTAAACTTGTTGTGCAAAACTCAAAGGCTTATAGACAATATTTAGTTTACAGATGTTGACACTTCACAATACAGCAAAAAACAGCTATCGCCATTAACTATTTATAGCACTTAGCGCCAACTTTTGAAAATGAACCAAACTAAGTTGTACACCCAATATACTAACACCAAGGAAACTTCCCGGCATCCAGTTTGAGAACCCTTGTTATAGTTCATTCAGGGAGAAGTGATAGCGTTAACAAGTAAACAAAGATAGTTGCTGGTTTTGCAACATCATTTGTCATTACTCCTTGGATTGAAGATTCTTTAACTAACATTTAGCTTATCTGATTAGCACTGTTTTCAACTTCCCAGCACCAACGGGACAACAGTATTGGCAGGTGTCGGGCTGCTTTGCTTACTTCGGCTATTACTTCTCGCTGAATGCTTTGTAGATGCATATTATCAATTGAAAAAATAGCAGAGTTAAGATACTAAAGGCTTGAAGGGGAAAAAATAGTGAAAAAGTACAAACTTTTTATATGGCAACTAGGTCCCTAAAGTTATATCAGGCAAACCACATGCATGAAACTAGTATGTTGTGGCCATCACAAAACTTTCTTCTATATTTTTCTTTTTTTTTTTTCTGGTCCCTTCCCATGCTTGACGAGGAAGCAATATTCCCAACAAAAACAAAATTACACATGCAAAAACTTGACGACCATCCCAATGTCTGAATTATTACAAAAGCAAAGCAAAGAGCGAAAATTGAAAGTCATTTTAAAAGCCTTGCTTGAATTAATTACAAATATTTTATTTGTTAACAAACATAAAATGGCAACAGTTAAAAATTTTAAATCATTGAGATAATATTTCCGATCATTTCCATACAATTAAAATCACGAGAAATACGCAGACGACAATCTGTTACGATTTATCTTTCTTATTGTTGCATTAATAAAGCTATTTTTATTCTCAAAAAAAAAAAAAAAAAAATCAACACCTCTTAGAGCGGTTGGCGTCAAAATTGAACCAAAACCTGTTTACATACCAAAACCTGTGATTCACACATATTCCAAATTTCAACCAGAACGTAGCATTACTTCTTGAGATAGGACACTCACAATGGAAAAAAAGAACTTGCGATTGCGCTACCTCCTTTTTAGCTGTTGACACCAAAATAAAATCAGCTCTTATACCCACTAAGGGCTACTTGCCGATAAATTTTTCTTTCATTCTGTTCATTATTTCTTGAGATACAGCAGTCACAATTGACGACGAAAAACGTTCTATAGCTCAACCCCGTTTGAGTTATTGACACCAAAATTGAATCAGCACTTGTTCCTGTTAACATATGGGCAACATATGGACCAAATTTTGTTTGATACCGCCAGTTATTTCCCGAGGAATAGCAAGCACGTGTAACTCAAAAAACGTCCCATTGCTCCACCCGCCTTGGAGGAATTCGCGTCAAAAACCAATGGGCACAAGTTCACATAGGGGCACATATGTGTACCGAATTTCGTTCGATTTAATGCGGTAGTTTTTGCTGTAGAGCGGTCACAAAAAACTGGTCACACACAGACGTGACACACACACACACAGACAGACAGACATTTTCCAAAAAATAGTCGAAATGGACTCGGCACACTTCAAAACGTTCAAATCCGTCAAAATTCGAAAATTTGCACGAATCCAATACTTTCTTCTATATATTAGATATAGAAGAAAGTAAAAACCACTTCGGGTACAAAAAAATTTGGCATTAGTATGACCAATAATCACCAAGGTTTGAAACAAACTGTTTTGTGACAAATGCCACTTTACCCTTGTGCTTGCTTACAACTTTTTTCTTTTCGGGGGGGGGGGGGGAGAGTAGGGGAAGAAGGGGGGATAGCAGCTAACAAGGGAACAAAACTGAATGTGTGAATAAAGTATGTTTTTTCAAATTGCATGACATTTTGTCATTCGTTTTTCTGTATCACAGCATAACGAATTCGACAACCTCCCCCCCCCCCCCATGTCATTCTTTTGAAAGTATGTTCTCATCTAATGTTTTAGCACAGTCCCTTAGAATTTTGAACTTGAATATCAACTTGAATTTTAATCACAAATGTTTTGTGCTAGTGTTTTTATCCATTAATATTATAATTTATCCATTATAAATTTAATTGAATTGAAGGGCCTGGAGGCCATATAAAAAGTGAAATTCACTATTTCTTTTCAATTTTATTTTCACCTCAAACCTTTCATATCTTTGATCTACATCTTATTTTGACCATTTTTACAACTGGATGCACGTAAGACTATGATTACGAAAATGACCTTGCAGGTTAAACGGGAGGCTGTATAGAAGTTTGGTAAGACCTAACTGTGGAAGCATGTTGCTCAGTTTTAGATTCCTTACCATAAGAAATATATTTGCTTGTTAAAAGAGTCCAAAGAAGGTTACACAAAGTCAATGAGTGAACTTCCAGATTATAATTAGGGCTCCAAGCTTAAAAGTTTTAATATGTAGTCTTGAATAAAAGAAAATTCAGGGAGGGAACGATTCAGCTGTTTACATTTATTAAAAAGGAAAATCTTATTGAGTTAAATCTTTCTACAGTAACAAAACTATAGGTTACTGTTTCAAGCTATTCCAATTCCAGGTTAATTTTGAAATTATGGAAAATAACTATTTTTAATAAGGTTGTATGTATTTGAAATAGTTTGCCAGAATCAGTAATTACTTTAGTCACCTATGTGAATTAGTTTTAAAGAGGACTCTTGAACTCCATTAGGGATCGATTATTTCACCAGGCATAGTTGATCCCAGCAGCCAGGCACCAATTTTCACTTTTGTATTTATACTTAAATTTATTTTGTATTTTAATTATTTAGACACTAAACTACAAAGAAACTACACAAACAAAACCAATCATAAAAAAGATAACAGTAACTTTTTATTCTAACAGTAAATCTAAAAACAACTGATTGGAACAAGTATCATAGATCTATAATTCATGAAACATAGATTGGCAACGTTATATAAATTACATTTTGTGTGCAAAACAAGGATCACAGACTTGAAGGAAATTTCGTTACAGCAGCATGAAAAGCTTTAGCAACATACCCCACATTTTTTGTGTTCAAACCACAAATACTGATGCGTCCGTCTTTAGGAAGGTAAATGTGATGTTCTTCAACAAGATACTTGACTTGTTGCTCTAAAAAAAACGAATATATTGGTTATTTGCTAAATCAAACACTATCCATGCTTTCTCTTTTTGCAACACTTTAAATGTGAGTAAATGAAAAAAAATTAAATTATGCTTTGAATTAACCACTTAGAGCATTAGCCCATGTCTGACACAGGCAAAACTTACTGGCAAACACTTTGTTTTTATACCACTTTCTTAGATTATTACCTCATTTTCCAAAACACTTCAAAGTATATACATTTTGTAAAAAATTTACACAACAGAAATTTACAACAGGTGGATTTTACTGATTAACCAAAATTTTGTTTTTATTTCATTCCAATACATTATATAAAAGCTTTTTCAATTAAAAAACGAAAAAAAATTTCAAATAGTGTTCCACATCATTTTTTTTTTTTTTTTTTTTTTTTTGACTGAAGTAGTTTTTTTCTTTCGTACATTTTTGTGTCATTTTCTACACGTTATCAAAAACTCTTAGTTTCAATCATCACATGAGCAAATAGCCACTTCAGAACTTGTATTACTTTATGCTCCAGGAAAATACTTAAAGCAACATCTTAAAGAAGAAAAAGGAAAAAAGACAAACACATACGATTCAACCCAGTGTATGAAAACATTCCAATCTGACTAGTTATGTGGTCCCAATTTCCAGGAGTAGCTAATTCTTCTAATTTTTGCTTCAAAGCAGCCCTCATTTTGATTATTCTTCCAGACATTTCACTAATATGACCTTGCCTAGATAAAAGAAAGCACTGTTAATAATTCAGCAATATTAATTTTCTGAAAGGACTGTTACCATTTCTAAAAATAAGTGCCATTTATTTATCAATCAAATACAGTAAAACCCCTCATAACGGACACCCCTCAAATGCAGACAATTTTTGATTCCAATCCAAATAACATTATTAAACACCAGTCCTCCAGACACCCCTCTACAGGGGACAAAAAATTTTGTACTCAACCAGAGAAATCATAGCACAAATAAATTAAAAGTAACGGAAGACTTCTTAATGTTATATTTCCCCTTACAAAGAAATACCTGTTAATACAAAGAAATTTCATTGCGCACAAAAGAAATTTCTTTCAATAACTTAAAGGGATAATACTACCCAAGGAAGGTAAACAGCAGTGTCTGCAAATGTTTTGCTTTTCATTTATTTGCAGCTTTGTCATCTTTTTTACTGTAGCTTTATTGCACAAAGCGCTGAAAATAAATAACGAAAATAATATGAAATTCCAACATCTTACTAGTATTTGTGCAGAATCAAAAAAAACATTTCTTTAAAGATCTCAAAAATTCATTTTTGTAGATACTGCAGTTTACCTGCCAACGGCAGAATAAATTAACACAAACACTACTGGAAAAAGCTAAACCCTCATCATGAAAAAAAAAAATTGAATTTCCAAAGAAAGTACAAACCATTCAGCAAATAAAGTTGGGTCGTTAAGAACTCGAGAAACAATCCTTACTCCATGGCATGGTGGATTAGAATAATTCCCTCTCACCAACAAAGTGATTTGAGCACGACTGTTAACAAGAGCTTCTGGATCCTTAGCTACTATGGTCAGATTCCCAGCTCTTTCATCTGAAATGTAAAGAATAATGTAAAAATGTTGAAAAAAAGTGGTTGTTGCCAGGGTCAATTACAAAATGACCCTGGGCAACAACTAGATTTGGACCAATTCATCTAGTTACATGTCCTATTTAAACTTATTTTACCTATGCTTTACCATTTGTCTTGAAACCCAGGTCTTTACGTTCAAAGATCCATTAGTGTTTGCCCATCTTCATACCTGACCCAGCTAGCCTTACATGCACTTCAAATTGTAACCAAGACAGGGAAAAAAGTGATGTTTGTGCCAATATATGGAAATTTTTCCAAAGTCTTCTTTAAGTCACTTTCAAGAAAACAACATAATACAATTTTAAGATAAAATAAATTGGATATGATATTGATTAAATTAACTGTGAATAAAGAAAAGATTACATTGCTAATGCAAGAAGCATTCTTTCTATAAAATATGTTCGTAAAAGATTTTGATAAATTCAAATATTAAATTTTGTTGATTTGACATGATTTTCATGGAGCTGAATATTTTTTTCCAAGAAAATTATGAGCCATAAATCAGAAAAAAAAAATGCAACTTAACCTTGCTGTTGTCATATCAAGTGATGTCACCTATTGATGGCCTTTAATTTTTCCTGTAAACTCACATCTCATTAAACATTTGACAGTATGTAGTACATATCTTCTCTTCTACAGGAACTAAATGAAAAAACAATACTGTGATTCCTGAATCTCTTCTACAGGAACTAAGTGAAAAAACGATACTGATTCCTGAATCTCTCCTACAGGAACTAAAGGAAAAAACGATACTGTGATTCCTGAATCTCTTCTACAGGAACTAAATGAAAGAACGATACTGTGATTCCTGAATTGAAAAATATGTTGCTTGCATATATTTCAAGGTTATATGATGAATCTCTTTTTCAATCGGAAAAGGTTTTGAGTACCAACACATAAACAGCAATCAAAACGTGCGCAAAGAACAAACCAAAACCCAAGCTATAAAAAATCAAGCAGTTCAGAAAGCCAGCCAAAAAAATTAAAACACTGACCAATCAGAATTACAAAAAAAAAAAAGACAAAACTTGTCAAAGTTAGAAAAAAAAAAAGTTTTAGATGGTTCTTTTCATACTTCTAAATTAATAAATTTGATCTTCTAACTGTTCTATTATCATTGGCTGAAACTTCCTTCTATTTCTTTTTGAACAGTCTCCGAAGGCTCTGATCAAGAACAAGAAGTTCATTTTCTGGTACATTTTAGGGAGCCATTTCCACTATTTCTCTTAATATCATACCTCAGAGTCAGGACGATGTAAGTCCAAAAATTACGATTTTTTATTAATTAGTGCATGGTATGTAGAAGCCTATTCTGCATCAAGTCATGTGAATGTAATTCTTGAAAAAAAGCCTTTTCAATATTTCACCAAGGTTAAAAGAGCGTGTGTAACATCCTTTGCATGGGCTAGAAAAAAGTTTTTCCTCTCTACTATAAAATTATCATAATGTGACTTATGTCGTTCTCGCTCTGAGGTACAGATGTTATTGTAAACTTGCTTAATATGGATGCCATTGACTGTATTTCTTATTTGAATAAATTACACGGTCTACTTCAAAAATATAAGTATATTTGGTGTTTCAAGCATTTTACATTATAATATAAATTTTTCTGTTTTCATAACATTTTTTATTGCTGCCCCACTCCTATTAGTCATAGCATGATGTTATATATCCTGTAGCTTTTCTCAGTAAATGGACTATTCAACACAAAAGAATTTTTTAATTTGAACCAGCATTCCTGAGATTAGAGCGTTCAAACAAACAAATTCTTCTGCTTCATTTCAGTTAATTAATTCATTCATAAGAAAGATAAGACAATGATACATATTTGTTTTTACAACTCATTTTTAGCATTGTGTAGGATTTTCTCTGAAATTCAGGCAGAACTTAGCTTGATTTTGAGGAACCTCAAGATTTTCCACATGGCTGACTCGAACCTACGCCCATTGGATTGTGAAGCTTGCACTTTCTGGTCAAGCCACTGTGAATACAAGAATTTGGCGTTTCAAGCATTTTATATTATGATATAAATTTTCCCGTTTTCATAACATTTTTTATTGCTGCTCCACTCCTATTAGTCATAGCATGATGTTATATATCCTGTAGCCTTTTTCAGTAAATGGACTATTCAACACAAAAAGAATTTTTTAATTCGGACCAGTAGTTCCTGATATTAGCGCGTTCAAATAAACAAACTCTTCAGCTTTACATTATTAGTATAGATTTGTTTAGAGTTTTCCGTTTAGTAAAGAGAAAGAAAGTGTGAAACTGTCCATTAAAAATCCCAACAAATGAAGAAACACATAGGAGGAGCCCCCAGTTTCTGTTGCTTACTCTAAAAATGCTTGTGTTAATTTTAGCTTTCTAAAAATAAAGAAAAAACAGTTATGCAGTTTATATCAACTTAAAAGTTTAAATTTTTAAAACATGTTTTTTCTGGCTTCTAAAAAGCAAACATATGGTAAAAGATGCTTATACAATAATTTAATCAAATTTGCATTCATCATATTGAGACTGGTGACATTCTAGATTAGGTATGCCCATAAAAAATAAACGGTATTTAGGAGGTAGTAAAGTTATAATTAGCTCCATTTTACACCTGTACACTTAATATAAATATTATAACTGCAATGTAAACCATTATAGTAACTTTATTTGTTATCAATGTTTAAAATATGAATTATCAAAATATCACCAAATAAAGATGTTAACAATATGAAAATTACAAAAATATATCCTGTCTTGGAATTATACTAAAGATATCATTATTTATTCATTTATTTATTTTTAAATCAATGTTAAACACTTGTCTCTAACAAATATCTATTTAAATGCATCAAATTTGGCAGAAAATCTTTCAAATAAAGCAGCAGTTTGCACCTGTCATACCACAACAAGTGATTTTCTAGTTGTTGAAACAAACAAGCCTGATATCAGATTTACAACCATATATATATATATATATATATATATATATATATATCGCTAGCCCTCAAAGGTGTGAAAACACAGCAAGATCTTTTTGTAACTAATCGGCTTGAAAATTAAATTTTTGCAAAACTAATTTCTTTGAAGAATTTTCTGAAATATGCTTCTTGGTAGGAGTAAAAAATACCAAATATTTCACAAAATAACGAAAAAATGCTTTATAATTATGAGAAAAACATCACTTTAAATTTAAAATTACATACTTTGCAAAAACATGAATCACTTTCCTTGTGCTGACAGCATTTATGAGATCTTGAGTCATGTTACTCTACATAAAGAATTAATTATTGCTGTCATAAATCTTCAAAACTTTCATATTAAATTAACACAAGTCAGTCAACTTTTACTTACTGTTTGGAGCCTGATAAAATATAAAAAATGAGATAATTTGAAGTGATTTTAGTAGTCTTTAGTTATAGGTAGCTGGACCATAATATCACCATTAAAGGTTCTCTACATCCCATTTTTATGGAAGATTGAAACTTTGAAATCATGAGAGAACATTTTTATTATTTTTTTAAATGTATTTTATTTTTATTTATTTATTCTATATTTTTGTAATGACTTTTCTGAAATTTTTTGTGCTTGTACACATGTTGATTGGGAAAATTTGGGAAATATTACTGAATAAAATGGTCAAGGGTTTTTTTTTTTTTTTCTATTAATAACAGAAGCCAATTGTTTTGCAACTGACAATAGGTCAGATCAATAGCAAGATATTCCATTTTTGGCTGAATTTGGTTAGATGCCAGAAGTGAAAAGGCAAAAGACATGTGATTTTTCATCTTTTAAATTTCAAACTTAAGATTTCAGTACAAAAAGAAGATAAAAAAAGAATTGTTTCTGGTCTCAGGAAAAGTTGTGCCTATTTGGCAAAGCTAATTTTCAATTTACTTACTGTAAAAATCAACAAGAAAACCTTTTTCAAAATGAGAAAATGATCTCCAACACAAAATAATGAGAAAATAACACGAGACTTAAACTGAGGAACAAAACAAGAGTTGTATTAAAATGATCCAAATATGAAATCTTTGGAAGATGATTCACACAGGCTCTGTTCATTCAGCTTTTTAGTACATTGTCATTCACTTCAGATACACATAGGCATAGAAATATTGCCTCCTTTCATCCCCAAGCTTTCTAAAATTCAAAGAAGTTTGTTCAACATATAAGATGCTTTTTGAGTTCAATTGCAAGGAGATAACCCACTCATAAGTATTGCTTATTTATCAGAAAACAACTAATAATATTGACAGACCAATAACAGACATGCACAGAGTTTTAAAATTGGGGATACCCTGGTACTAGGCAGTTTCTTTTAAGTACTATTGATTGTTAGCTGCTCTATCAGGCTATTTACGTATTAAAATGCGTTCTGAAGACTATAGAGCACCGCCTGCCTAGTCTAATGGTCAGAGTAGTCTGACTGCAACAGGAAGGTCCGGGTTCGAATTCCGGGCATGGATGTACTTTCTCTCTCCTCTTATTGTCGTTTTCTTGTGTGAATGTGTTATTATGCTCTGAATGGTTGCCTACCCCATAAACGGGTCCTTATGGCATGTGAGTACTGTAGAAGTTGGACTTCATACCAAATTACGTAACAGTCGGAAAAGTGAAGCAGCGCACCCCCAAGTTGCCAGCCTAGCTGGCACACGACAACAACAACAGCTGCTCTAATACTAATTAATGAATGTGTGAATGGTTTAAAAGTGCATGACTTTAATCTTAGTATCAACTGATTGACATTAAATATTAAATTCCCTCCAAAACAATTTTTTCAAAAGAATGCAATATCAAAAAAAACTTATATTTGTAGATGGCTTTGATTTTGCTTAAGGTGACAACATGACAAGAAAAAGAGATTTGCATGACTCAAATAAAAAATCTACATACATACAAGCAACAATTAACAGATAAATGCAGTAAACTATTAAACTGAAGCATTGCTGATTGATACATAGTTTAAAGTTTAAACATATATAACTAATAAGTAATGATATATAATACAGTATAAATTATCGAACCGAAATCCAAGTAAAAACATCAAAATTTCATAAGTTTGTAAAAATATTTCAGAAAATATACACAAAAAATTATAACAATAATAAATTATAATTAAATGCTAAAAGTAAGAATTTAATAATGATGTCAAACTATGATATTGATCTTGGCTTTAATAAAAGAACACCACTAAAAAATAAAACCTTATATATTAAAAAAATCAATATTGGTAAGAGCTAAGTTTTCAAATACTCCTTTTCAGTGCTGATTTTCACTGATGTTCAGATCTTAAAAAGTCTTCTTAATGTCACTGTAGTTAGGTATGCTTTAAATACATATTTAAAAGACTTATGCACAGAAGGGCAAATGCAGGCGATTTACATTAAAAGGGATGCAAAGCATTTTGGGTAAAAATAATTGAAAAAGCAACAGAACATATCCTTGTTTTTACTATATAACTTACTAATACTAGTTTAAGCTCTACTAACTGCATAGTTATTGTACCTTTTTGATGATTCACTTGTAAAAATAAATAAATAAAATAAATTTGATTTAAATTTTAAGAAAATTAATAAATGCTGCCCAAATTGTAATTAAATATGATTACATTTCTTTTCAAAACTAAGAATTGGTTTGTAAGTAAGCCTTTTGTAAATAAGCAGAATATGATATATTAAAAGCATAATCAAATTTCATATTTCAAACAAATGCTTGAGAGTTTTTCTTAAATATTCATCAGTATTAATGGGCATTTCTGTTAAATTAGTTCTACTTATGTAAAAAAAACTAATTCTAATTTAAATGGAGTTAGAATCAAAATAAAAGAAAAAAGAGGAAAAAATGCATGCATATAATAATTTTCAATTGCTTACTGTATAATCCAAAGTTTTTGGCAAATGACTGAGCACAAAGAAGTTCGAATCCACGATCCACAAAATAACGAACAGCCCAACTGTCCTTTATTAAATCTCCAGATGCAAAACCTTGATAAGCACAATCAAAGAATGGAAACAATTTCTTCCTCTAAAACATTTTATACCACAAAAAAGTTAGTTTAACAATGTAAATAAATCTAATATACACTTTAAAGTCAAAGATTTTTTTCAAAAGTGTAATTTTTTTAAAAGAAATTTAATTATTAAAAAATGGCTTGATTTAATCTTCTTTAAATTAGCTTAATTTCAGGGAAATTGAAAATATAATCAATATGAAATTTTGCTTCTTTGAATAACTGCTTAAACAAAATTCCTTGATCTTAACAAGATAGAGACCTTGTGAAACTAGTTGAGAAAAGCAGTTCCAAGAAGAAATCCTCTTCCTAGAGACACAACTCATCTCTCTCCTCATTCCTGAGTCTTCCTAACATATTTTTTTTTTCATTAAGTTACCGCCCATTAGCCAGGGCTAAGGCAGAAATACATGAAATACACCGCCAGCTCAGTCATTCCAGCGGAAAATTGTAATTTCGTGCTTATTAGTACTCATCAGCCCGGCATAGGAAGTGAATGAGCTGGAGGTGGAAAAACCTCTTAAGGAAGCCAAGAGTGCCAAACAAACTGGTAGCTAATATAGAATTAGCACTGACCAGACGAGTGACTGAAGCAATAGTTCAATTCAAAGAATGAAGGAAAGGCATGGTATTTTCAGAACTGAAAATACCTGAAATATAGATTTAGCACTGATAAATGGTCACTCGTCTGGTCATTTCTAATTCTATATTAGAAACCAGTTTGTTTCGCTCTCTTGGCTTCCTTAATAGGTTTTTTTCACCTCCAGCTCAGTCACTTCAGGCTGATGAGTGCTAATAAGCACGAAACTGCAGTCCTCGACTGGAATGACTGAGCTGGTGGTGTATTTCATGAACATATTATAATGTTTTACTGCTCTATGCTACGATTTTATATCATATACAGGTGTTAAAATTTAAACTAAAGTGGAAAGATGAGTTTCTCAAGTTTTATAAGAGGTGGGTTTAAAATATTTTGTAAAAAGAAAACTTAAGAGTTGATTATTTGACCTTTCCTGTGCTCCCACGTTCAATCACTTTTTAATTGCTCTTTACCAAACAACTAAAAATGTCTTATGTTATTCTACTAAATTACAAATACAGTATAACCTTGATTTAAGGGGTCTAAGGACCTTTAACCTTCAAAATTTTTGACTTTCTGGAGAAAATATATGCTATACACAATTTAATTCTGAATAATTTGATACCTTAATTATTACCATACGCAAAAAACTTTTCAAAATGCGTAACCTTTCCCCGTAGAGATTTATGTTAGCAGCAGCTGTTTAAGCCTCTTTCTCAGGTGCCGGTTTCTTGTTTTGCATCCATGATATCTCAGAAAGTTTCTTATATATTTCCATAAAACTTTTCGGGCAGGTTTGTCTGAGGTTTTTTTTTATGATCTAAACCTAAATTTTTAATAAAAATTTAAAGTTCATATTTAAAAAAAATATTTTGGCCAAAATTTTTATATTAATTTATAAAATTTCAAAAAAATAAATAAATAAATTTAAAAAAAGAAATAAATTTAGGTTCAGATCATAAAAATAAACCAGATAAACATGCATAAAAAGTTTTACAGAAATATATAAGAAACTTTGGGATATCACGCGTACAAAACGAAAAAACCGGCACCTGAGAAAAAGAGGCTTGAACAGCTGCTATTAACATAAATCTCTATGGGGAAAGGTTACGCATTTTTACAATAACTTGAAAAGTTTTTTGCGTTTGGTAATAATTAAGGTATCAAATTATTCAGAATTAAACAACAAATAACATATATTTTTTCCAGACAGTCAAAAATTTTGAAGGTTAAAGGTCTTTAGACCCCTAACGATTGTCAAGGAACAGGAAAAAGTTATCATTAAATCAAGGAAATCTAGGAGCATAGATATTCAATGCAGTAAAATCCAGACCAGTGAAATGTATCCTTAAATAGTGGTATATCGCTGAACTGGGTATTGTCAAATTGAAGTTATACTGTACTCTAAAGATTTATAAGTCAAATGCTTAAAATTGTGACTCAAATTTTATGTTTATCCTCATTAAAATGATATTAAAACAGAACATTACTTTTTGTAATATGTTTGTCTATTTGCTCATATGTACAATATTACAGTGCATATCGAAATGATAGGTCCGCCCACATTTTTCAAAGTTTTGACTCTTAATTGAGAATAAGAATCACTTTCTTGGTACAGATAATTAATCAGAAATTGGTCTAACTAGTTATGAAGAAATTTCGTAAAAAATATTCCTTTTTATTTCATGCAAATTTTCATTTTTAGACCATTTCGAAAAGATAGGTCCACCTTCACAAATTTTGCTCTAAATACGTTTAATTTCAAAAATTTTGAATAAATCTCGTTGCTTAGTCTTACTGCGAGATTATGCTGGCTGCTGTGGAGGTATTTAAACAGATTTAAGCATCACGTTGTAAGCAAACAAAATGGGTCGTCGTTGCAGTCTTTCGCTGATTGAGCAAGGGAAAATTGAAGCATTTAATAAGTGTGGAAAATCGAATAGAGAAATAGGTAAGCTTTTAAATAGATCGCATAATGTTGTTAACAATTTTTTGTGACTTAGAAATGCTTAATAGCAGTAAAAAATCATCTGGCTGTCCATCAAAAGTGAAACCCCGACAAAGAAGGACTATCCTAAAGGACTTAAAACCAGGAAATATAAGCTTATTCACTTTAGGCAGATAACAAAACCCTCCAATATCAAAATCAATAGTCCATAGAGTAGTAAAGAAGTTCGCCAATTTAGTTTACATAAGGAGGGAAGCGGCTCCAAAATCGACTAAAAAGCACAAAGAAAAGAGATTGAATTTCGCTAAGGAAGTGAATGCCAGGAAACAAGATTGGCATCGTATGATATTCAGTGATGAAAAGAAACTCAACCTGGATGGTCCAGATGGCTGGCAGTATTACTGGCATGATCTTCATAATGATAGACAGATATTCTCGAAGAGGCAAGCTGGTGGTGGTTCTGTTATGGTATAAGTTGAATTTGGAGGTGCTGGAAAAACTGATATAGCATTTGTAGACAATCAATTGAATGCTGCAGGCTATCAACAGTTGCTTGAACAATATTTTCTTCCACAATTACATTGGGAGCCCGTTCTTCATGTTCCAACAAGATGATGCTCCTCTGCACACTGCAAAATCCACTTTCGAATAGTTTCTAGATAATGGTGTACATGTTATCGATTGGTCACCTTGCAGTCCCGACTTGAATCCGTTTGAAAATATGTAAGGTATACTTGCAAGAGCGGTGTATGCAGGCGGAATGCTGTACAACAGTATTGCAGATTTGAAAAGGGCTATTTTCACCAAATGGTTAAAAATCAAGACAAGTTGTATGCAAAAACTTGTAGAAACCATGCCAAATAGGCTTTATGAGCTTATTCAGGAAAAAGTACAAAAATGTCTTATCAATTCAACATTAATTTGACGTTTGGCTCAATGGACCTATCTTTTTGGAACAGCTGTTTCATGTAAATTTTGTTTAACTTATTATTTCTATTATTTGCATACTCTTCATGCATTATTTTACATTGAATGAAGCAATTTAGTTTATGAAATAGTACTTTGCATATAATATAAATCCTTTTTTACCAACATAATTTTTTATTTTACGGGAGGATCCATCATTTCGACACACTGTATACTTACATTCATTTTAACTCATCTAAAAGCCTAATTTAGGGACAAGTGCCAAGTTTTGAAGCATAAAAATGAAAGTTGAAAAACCAGAAGCACTATCCGAGGATACAAAAGAAACTGATTTTGCTGGCTTTTAGGAATATCATGGATGATAAATTAAACAAATTATCAAGAATATAATATTTGATTCCCTTGATATGAATTTGCAATAGAAGTTACATTTTCAACCTCATATATTTGCCGAAATGAATATATAAAATTATCACAAATGGTAAAATAATGTATTTCATACAATAACTGGAGGTACTGTTTTGTGTATTGCTTGTTAAGGGATCCATTCAAAGTCATAAACTAATGATACAAAATCCAAATTTTAATAAGAGAATGATATGCTTTTTTATAAATAGATATTTAGAATGACCTCTATCAAGTCGGCAATCTGTTTCCACTGATCTTGTGTTGCATCTACACCAGTAGGATTGTGTGCACAAGCATGTAAAATAATGACTGAATCCTCAGGAGCATTCTGAAACAATAATTAAAAATTAAATACATACAAATGAACTCTTTTTTAAAAAAATATGTTTGATTGAGATTGCTCAAAGTTCATCTTCAGCAAAATAATTTTCTTAATGTAGAGCAAGTCTCTAAGTAAATGTGACACAATATGTATGTTTTTTTACACATATATCAGTATCTTGCAATGACTTAATTCCAACAATAAACTTTAAAAATCTGAACTACAGTGGAGCACCGTTTATACCTTTTTGGAAGGGACTGTATGAAAAAGGCATATAAATGAAAAGACGTATAACAGGTCTTTTATAATATGCATAAGACTCTGCAGGGAACAATTAAAAAAACATATAATCGATACAAATGTATAAAAGAGAAACATATAAACGATGCTTCACTGTATTAAGTAAAACATCACAGTAAAAACATAAGTTAAAAAAAATATGGGGGAAAAAAGTTACTTTCAGGCCAGACAAAATTTGAAGAGAAAAAAACATACCTCCAAATCTTGAAGCATTCCTTCAAAATCTAAGTTTCTTTTAGTAGGGTTCCAGTATCTATATGTGTGGCAATTTTTAAACCCAGCATGCATAAATACCAATCGATGATTAGCTATAAAAAAAGATAGTAATAATAATTATGATAGTTAGCGAATTTTCAATTTAAAAAAAGATTAACTTTGTTGGCTGATAAATAGTTTCCATATTTCTCTGCTTACGCTCAATTTGTCAATTTGAAACATATATTAGCACTATCAAATTTATTTTAATGTTCACTGGAGTGCTGGCAGCACTTTTAGAAGCATACAGCTCATTTCAAAAAACTTTAGAAAATGGACTTTTTATGATGAAAATGCAATCACTAAATGTAAAAATATCATAACAATTTTTCGATGTACACAAATTTAATGGAAACAAAATGTCATTTCAATTTAAGGTAAAAGAATAAAGAGCATTCTTCAACAAGAACATCTAAAAGCTTAGAGAAAGTAAAGAACTTAAAATAATTTAAAATATATGTCAGTTCTGTTGCTGGTGTGTAATATAATTATAAAACAAATGATATAGCCATAAAAAAATTAATAAGTAAAGGAATGGTAAAAAGCAATATTAATTCATCAATAAAAGTTACAAAAGTTCATCAATAAAAGTTAGCCAACAAATGAAATAGCCATGAAAAAAAATTAATAAGTTAAGGCAATGGTAAAATGCAATATTAATTCATTAATAAAAGTCACACTCATAGATGAAGCGAGTTTAAACCTCTACTGTCCACTGTAACTTTGAGGTCACATTGAATTTCATCATTACATTTTCCGAAAAGAGACAATAGTCCTTTACTGACCAGTGTGACATGACTGGTGCAATATGGCTGCTCTACATTTATGTTGTTGGTACCAACCAGTGGTGGTGATTCGGCGTGGGGGGCAAGGGGGGGTGACAGCCCATGCACTTTTTTCATCATCAAAGATTGTCTCAATGTTAAGATTTCAATTTCAAAACATTCTGAGTGAGATCACCCGAACATTAATGTCACCAAATATTGCTTAAAATTTCAGTTTTAAAACTTAAATTTTGAAAAATTTTCTTAAAGAAGTTCCCCAATCGCACTCCCTCCTTCTTTTAAATTCAAAGATAACCTACATTTGCATTATAAAGACTCTAGTTTGAGGAGAAAAAATCAAGAAGAGAATCCCCCTAGATAGGGTAAAACTGAGTTTTTAAGACCTCAATTTAGAAAAAAAAAATTGGAGATCTTTTCTGAAATCCCCAAAGGAAGTTCAAGTCTAAGTTCTTAAGATTTCATCAGTTCAAAAAATTAAAATTCCAAAAAATAAAAAATACTGGGAGAACCTCAGAACCCTTTCGTTCCTCCTAAGTCAATAAAAGAGAAGTTTGAAATAACATTTTAAAAGTCGTTTGAAAAGTGTTTTAAACTTTGCAAAATTTCTGGGAGAGAATCCCTAACCCCTTGCTCTAAGTTTGCTTAAGATGGCTTTAATCTGCGTCTTTAAGACAGCAGTTTGAGATTTTTTTCCGGGAAGAGCCTTTCTTACCCTTACATTACCAAAGTGAGTCCAAACTTCTTTGTTTTATATTGCTGTAATTATTATTATTAATTAAACTTTCAAAAAAAAAAAAAAAACAGGGACCACCCTGGAAACTCCTTTTCATTCCCCGAACATTGACAAAACTACTAAAACGGCGTTTTTAAAACTACAATTACAAAACATTTTCACAAGAGAACATCTGAAGCCCCCCCCCCCCCCCCCCCCAGTCACTCAAGATAGCCTAAAATAGCCTTCAACTTCCAGAAAAGTTTTCGCCCTTGCACTTATAAGTTCCCACTCACTTTCTCTGGTACCAACATAAGTCAATACTTCAGTCATACAGCAATTAACCTATTTTGAAAGTATAAAATTTAAAAAACAAAAACCCATATAGATTTTTTTCTTTTGAAATAATAATTTGGGCAGAAGAGTCTTACTAGAACTAAAAAAAGAAGGTTTTAACACTTTTTTTTTCTTTCTTAAGATTTTTTTAATACGAAGAACAGTACACTCCCGATTATCCACGGAATTGGGTGGCACAGGAATGGCAGATAATCTGAAAAACGTTTAAAATGTTGGGCCAATAAGGTAAAAAAATATCCTTGCTTAAAAACAAATGTATCAAACATAAAACATGACACAGTGAAAATATATGCAGTAGGTACATTTAAAATCAACTGCATTTTATGTACCAAAGCATACAAAAACAATTAAGAAAAAATACTTATAACATTTAGGTCAGCTAATATATTCCCTAAATTAGACCTAACTCTTAGATATGAAATATAAGACAAAACCAACAGAATTTAAAATTCACGAATTGTTGGAATAATCAGGTTTTTATTCATTACTGGGAAAACTCATTTTCTAAACTCTTGAGAGCACATTGCCCATTTTCAGCATCAGTTTATCAGCCAACTGTGCCACTCTTAATATTATAAGAGTCTGTTAATATGTTACAAAGCAGTTTCATGAGTTATTCGCGCTTGTGCTTTGGGCTCAACTTCACTTTCAGTAAAATCTTCTCTCTTCCCTATTGCTTTACTTACGATTGCTTAATTTGTCAGTAAATTATGCTCATTATTTTTTTCTACAGACATTCACAGATAATCCACAAGGCTGATAATTGGGGGGTTCATGTAACAGTAATTTGATAACAATAACATTTAATAAATAACCAAAATATGAACATACGCCAAGTGGGGGCAGACATGTAGAAATCTGTAAAGTTTGCACATCTGGCTAAAAAGTCAGCTCCAACTCTTAAGGCACCAGTTCCACTTAAAGTTTGCACACCTAAAGTCTAATAAAAATTTAAACATTTTGTTAATTCTTAAAAAGCATTCTTAATACCAAAAGAAACACACTAAAACTCAATGTTTCCAATTTCTATTTCAAAATGCTTAAAACAGCGAGAATTCTTAAACATGTAGCTAAGAAAGTTCTTTTACATCATTTCAGTTCATTTCAGATTTTTTTTCATTTATTTTCCAGAAATCTCCTTGGGTCTCCAAATTTTAGGGGCAACACTGCTCATTAAAAAAAATGTTATCATAAAACTATTTCAAGGCTACAATGAAGCTTCTTCATCGGTACAAAAGTGCTCAACATATGACAAAAAAGTCGTTTGTTGTGTTTTCAGCAGGGCTGCAGAGTTGGAAGAAAAATGATCAACTCAGGAATTTTAGAGCCTTTGACTTCGACTCCATTTCCTCAAAATCAGTTTGACTCCACAAGCACTGACAGAGTTATGGACTTAGAGGGAAATTTAAAAAACAACTCTGACTGATTTTTGAAATTTTAAACCTTTGACTCCTAACTCTACCTCCTCTACTCAATAATCAGTCAGACTCTGACTCTGTAGGTCAGATTTTGAGCACTTTTGTCCTTTTCGTAGTGTTTTGAGCTCTTTTATACTGGTTGAAAGGCTCCATTGTAGCCCTGAAATAGTTACTTACAGTATTTTCTTGACAGTTTGTGTTTTATTAACGTTATTTTTCATTTCAATCATATTTTAGCAAAGTATTTTTGATTCTTTTTCATTTGAAGTACCAATAACTAACTATTAATTGTGTGTCAAAAGTTAACCTTACTCTGTTTTCCTTGATGGCAGGACTATCTTCACCCAACAACATTCGAGAAGCTGCTTTGCTGAACTCATCCAAACCAAGCTGACCGAGATATTCATGATTCAAAGTCTCATCTTCACTCAATGCTTTTTCAGTTTTTCTAACCACAGGTAATACCCATGGCTTCCCTTCATCCGTTCTATAAGCTGCATTTAGAACAAAGACAATTAATTATCTTAATCTCAAATGAACAAGACCAGCTAAAAATTATTTTCAAGGTAGTTTCTTTCTTTTTCAAATTTCATGGCTTCTAAATTTATGAAAAGACAGTATTTATTTGAAATTAAAGGTAATTGTATTGGCATTGCAATATAAAACAAGGCATTAACAAACCTTAATTGAGGTTTACACAAAAAAATGAAAACTTTAGATTTAATTTTGAATGGTGTTTGAATCTTGAAAACTCCCATCTGGCCTTGTACTCATTACAGGTAATGATTTTGCATGTTTGAAATGTAGAACATGCAGTTTATTACATCTCACTTTTAAAGAAAAGCTGCACCAAAATGAGTTTAAATCATTTTTAACACAAAGCAAAATCAAAAAGGTTTAAATTTTTCTTGAAGTATCAAAGGTGTATAAAATATAATGTTTTGGACTTCTTTGATAGAAAAAAATATCTTTCATCATCACAGCTTTAGAATGGCAACATTTCCAGCAATTTTTCTACAGTCAGCGATCAAAATAAAAAAAACTCAAAAGTAGTCTGCAAGATAAACCGAAGTTAAAATAATTGTAATCTGAAATTAGCACTGAAAAATGCTCTGAAATAAGATGTTTAACTTAAAAACTAAAAGTTGGACCTACATGTTAGTCTGGTCAATATCCCAAAAAATATTGTACAAATCTGACACCGAAAGTAAACCTTATTTTGCCTTTTTTTTCTGTCCCTACCAAAAATAGCAAGCTGACTTTTTGAAGAATCTGCAGCATGATGCTGTTTTTGATATCAGGGCAATGTTCATAAAATATGTAATGTATTTTTACGAGTAATACTGAGAAAAGTTTCCTTTTGTTGAAGACATATTAAATTTTTGAGCTTTTTTTTCTATTTTGAAAAATATTTTTTTTTTTTTTTTTAACAAGTGAATCAAACTATATAAAGCTTTTCTGCAAATTTAACATCTAAATCCAAAAGAAGAAAAGAAGCAGAGAAAGACCTTTTAGTATGAGGTAATCTAGAATGGCTTGATTGTGAAGGCGCTGAACTTGTAACTGGACAGTCTCAAAGTTTGATGCCTGTCGATTGAAGATCTTCTGTGTAAGCTAAAATGGTGATTATTTAATATTAAATCTGTCTTTTGTCACCAAGTCTTCCAAGTTCCCATTCCAAATCGAAAGCTCTGTGGGTGCTAGATCAGGAATGGGATGGTTTCCTTCAGTCAAAAGTACTACTTTTAGTCATTGAAATGGATAGAATGAGCAAAAAAAATTACATGGACCCAGAAAATACTTTCATTTTCCCAACAGTTTTTTTTTTTAATTATTTTTTTAAATGTCCAATTTTTCAAACAAGACATGGTATTTATGACATCACGAATGATGCATTTTGGCGCATCTTTTTACCACGGTTCCACGTGATGATAAGCAAGCTATTAAATTTGCACTCTATGCTTGCTATCAACCATACCATTGCCAATGCACGTAAGTTAAGATGCGAATTAAATATTTTGTTTTGTGAATGACAACATTGAATGGCATTTCATCATTTGTGATGTCACACTACAGAAGTGTAAACAATGAAAGCGCAGAGATTTAAGTATTGTTTTAAAAATATTAAACTTAAATAAATTATTTAAAAAATGGTCAGATCCTATATTTTTAAGCATGCTCTTTCAGAAAAAAATACTTTTAAAATTTTGGAAACTACCCCATTGCTTAGCTCCTGGTTCAGATCAAAAAACAGCTGTCTTCCAACCAGTTAGATTGTGTAATAGTAGGCTGGTAGGTATGGGAAAACCTGGAGCAATGGAGAAGGGTACATGTACATTAATTTTTCTCGCCAGAAAAAAATTAAGTAATTTACTGAAAATTATCTTTCATTTGGAATCCAGTATATAACTTTAATATAAAACTTAACGCTAGGCAGGGTTCGTCAATATATATCATGATATATATCACGATATATATCCAATATTTATTTTGAAAATATCATGATATTTTGGATATTTATTTTTTCAACTATGGTATTTTCAATATAAAAAGTATCTTAATCACAGTAATTTTGTTTATTCATTATTTAAAATAACCAAAAAGTTATTTACTATATTTTATAAGGTATAATACATCATTAATACAACAAAGTAATATAATATTCCTTTTTTACTTTGTGCTTCATATTCATAAAATTATTAGTAATGCAACATTTTAATTCATATTAAAAGTGCCTAATTAAATTTGAAACTTAGCTCAGAAAAAAATGTCTTATGACTTTGCACCGACTAATGCATATTACTTATTTTTGAATCATATAACTGTAAAAGTAGCCAACAGAAGAAAAATGATTGAAACAGATAATGCGAATTTAACTCCGTTAAAATTGATAGAAATGTAAACTGAAATATTAGATATAAATAAAAAAAGAAACATTAATTTTAAGTCTACATTTTGCAATTATAATATAAGAAATTAAAAAGTGATTTAAAGGTTGCATTTACTATTTTGAAGACTTCAGTTTGTGCTAACTGAAAATATTGGATATATCAAAATATCCGACATATAACAAAACGTCAAATATTTTCGATATTTTCAAACCCTGGCTAGCAGTTTGTCATTTTTATTTTTTACTTCACATATTATACAATTATGAAAAAACTAAATTTTCAAAATATTTTGCATAGTTTTTTTAAAACTAGAATATAGATCTTATTAAGAAATAACCACAATCATAGCAGTATTTAAAGGGTGGGTTTTTAGGGTTCCTACCCCCTCCGAAAAGGTTCAAAATTCCTCCAAAAAAGGGTTTTTATTATACTTTCATGGGTGCCACTCAAAAAATTGGCCAGGACTGAAATGCGCGTGGCTCCATTTCGCGACACCAAAATGTTAGCACTTAGTTTGTTTAATGTTTTATACTTATATAATGATAATTTTTCATGCTGTAACTATATAGTATAACCAAATTGTAAGGTTAAGTAAAAATTAAAACCTAAATAAAAAAAATAACATATCATTGTCCAAGATTTTTAGGAGGTAAAAGCAGAAAAAGAACTTAAGAATAATATACAATTAAAAAACTTACTACTTGCTACTGCAGAAAAAAAGCTTCAGATTTTATAGTTCAGGTTACATAAATAGTTCATATTTCATACAAAAAAATAGTAATTAAAAAAAATTCAGGTATGAGATTCTTGGCTATAAGATGCATTGTGATAAAAACTTTAATAAAATTTTCCAGATTAAGATAAGAATGGTTAAAATCAACATATTGAGTGACTTATTTAATTATTTTTTGGAAAAAAAACAGCTTATCTTTTTAACTTTGGCAGATGGGCAATTTTTTGTCCTCAGAAGAATAAGACCTTTTTTGAGAGTGAGAGATTCAAAAGTAAAGATTTTTTTCATCTATAAAAATCATTTTGAACATGGAAAAAAAATCTGATGGCCCAAATTTTTGAAAAGACGGAATTCTGTCCCTTGGACGGAAGTGTGGCAACCATGTATACTTTTCTCACTGAAAAAATTATTACTACAATTTTATTATTCATGCATTCATTCGGTTATTTATTTATTTTTCAATTTCACTTGAAGAATGAAATTATTATTATTGAAGAAGTATACACTAGTGATTTATACACAGTATTTAGTTTTATTGTAGTTATTGCGAACACAACCTTTCTTACAAAGCAATACAGCGTTTTTCTTCAAATTTTAAATATGTAATGCAAACAAAAACATCAAAAAATTTTTAATTTGAAAGTTCAAAACTCTATATTTAGCATCTCTTATCTCTGTCATAAAATATGATATTAAGAAGTATTATTTCGAATATACCTATTTGAGCATACGTTTCTATTCTTTTATTAAAAAGGCATCAAATATTTAACAGAGGGGAAGTTATGTAGTATCAGATTTCATTCCTTCATTTAATATACACAACATTTTTCACATTTATTCATGTTAATGCCCTTTAAGTCGCACCTCATTTAAATAACTTATTCTAACAAAAATCAATAAAATTTACAAATGAAATCAAACTTTGTTGATCTTATAGATTTCATGAAAAATGTGTTTTTAAAACCCTCCCTGAAACAAAAGTCTGATTAAGGCCCTGACCACAATGAACTATTAATTGAAATTAACAGATAGGCCCCATTACAAGCATACAACAATAATAGCAAATTTAGTATCCTGAGTTTTGATGAAATATTTAACAAAACATGTATTTTTAATTAATTATGTTCGATGCTTTATTGAATCTAGGCAAGTAAGAAAATATATTTCATAGTCAGGTAGTTATACTTTCATTTCTGCAGGGTTGCCAATCTTGGAGAAACAATTTGAGGAGCATCTGTGGTGATGTTGAGGAGCAATTTAAAATTTTGAGGAGCAGTTTGGAATTTTGTATTAAAATCACTAAAACCACTTATCTAAAAATTTTTTAGAGCTTTAATAATCATTTTAAGCACTAGTATAAAAAATTATTTTTAAACTGATAAAACAGCTTTAAACACTATTTCAATCTTTGAGTAGAAACATCTTTAATTTACCATATTTCAGGTTTGTTATGATAAAATAACAAAAATTAAGCTTGAAAACGTTCTACTGGGAAATGCGAAACAAAAGAGCTCCTTAGCGGATCCGCAGAGTTTCGCTATTTTTGCGGAGCAATTCCGCAAAATGTGGAGCAGTTGGCAACCCTGTTTCTGTGAAATGAACAAAATTCTTCAACACTTGAGATTCAATTTTGAACCATCTTTGACTGTAAAGTTATAGCTACACCAAGTAGTTACACAAGTATAGTCTGATTTGAGTTAGAACAATAACACAAAATTTTAATGACCAAAGAAAAGTTCCTACTCTCTACTTTAATGAGAGAGAATAATACATTTAATACAAATATTGATCAGCTATAGTAAAATTTTCTTTGGGGTATAACTTTGATATACCCCCCCAAAAATTACTCGCCAAATCTGGCCTCCCTACGGACTTTTTAGGGTTGCTGTTTCTTATTTTGGTGTTGCCAATTTAGGTTTTTTCAGCTTTTAGGTTTTTGCTGTTGGGACATTCCACGGTATTTTTGACATTTATGTAGAGTCCGTAACGTGACCTTTTTTGCCATAACTTTTTAATTTACCGTTTGATTTGCAAATTATTTTAATTTGAGCTAGTGTGTTGGTAGGAAAAGATCAAAATGAAATAATATGATAATCAAACAGTAAATTAAAAAGTTATGGCAAATAAGGTCACGTTTCGGACTCTACACAAATGTCAAAAATACCGTGGAATGCCCCTGTCGCCAAATTTAGTATTTTCTTGTATTTTGTACAATTTTTTGAGTGATTTTTTCTTTTTTTGAAATTTTTGTGGCAACAATTTTTGGATTTCATATATGTTTTAGCGCCATTTCTTTGTGAAGTGATCAAGCAGATTCTGACTTGCTGTATTTTCCCGCAAATCTGGTTGTATTTTCCAATTTTATTTTTTTTTCTATTAAATATTTTTATCTTTTAGCTTTCAATATTCCTACTGTATTTAGTGTTGTTGAAAACCAGGTATTTTGCGCCAACGCAAAAACAGGTATTTTGCTTGGCGAGGAAAAAAAATCGCCAAATTTCCGATTTGGGGGGGTATATCAAAGTAGTTCCTTCTTTGGTCAAGGAATAAGGACATGTTAAAAAAAAAAAAAAAAAAATAGACAAATTAAGAGTTGGGGCAAACCTAACCTGGTAGCATTGTGAAGGCTACGCAAAAACCTAATCACAGCATTATACTGTCAGGTTAGGTTTGTTCCAACTAGTTTACTTTGTCATGCCATCAGGAAAGATCAACACAATGTTAAAGATTTTTAAGCAGTAAAAAGAAAAAAATGTAAAATATTATATGCCAAAAAACATCTTAACGATCTTGTTTTTTAAATATTTTTCACCCTATTGATTTACAAAGCAAATATAAAAAATGTAGGCAAAATAAATGTGCAAATGGTCACAAATTTTTGAATTCGAGGAAAACCTTTGATAGAACGTATTACATGTGTCAATAATGTTACTTACCACCGATTCCTAAGTCAACTTTATCCGGAAATGAATCTTCTTTATAAGCTTTATTTAAAGCGAAAATTTCAACAGGGGGAGCAGCTTCAACACATGAAAATCGGGAAGACATCTTCGAAATAATATAAATATAACTTTATTTATTTCTTTTTCGAACAAAATGGGGAATATCGCACGTTTCCTCCTTACCGTGACCTTGTTCGTAAATCAACTTATATCCTCCACTCAAGTTGCTCAATGTCAACCAAAACAGTGCGAAAGTAGGAAAACACTTTCACTTTGATTAGGTCACCGGGACAACAGAGATAATCGATAAAGGAGTCTCCTTTCAGATAAAAAGGTTTTAACTTTTTTTTTTCTTCGCTTCAAATATTGCATGATTTTATAATATTTTTATTTAAATTATTACTTTGCGAGGCTTCAGTTTTCGTGAGCCCGTCTTATGGAACCTGGGGAAATATTTCCATCTTGAATTTTTCGTGAATTTACAATGTATGCAAAATACTAACTTGGATACTTGATTGTGAATTTGAACTGCGCTCAGCGCTCAGCTGGAAGGTCACTTTTTACACCAAAATACCCCGTACCTACCACTATTTGTTGTTTAACTAGTTTGATGGAACCCTGAAGACAGCTCTAATTTTTCGACCCAGACAAGTAGCTGAGCAATCCTTGGTTCATCATCCCCAGAGGTATCGATCGTTTGACTACGAGCATATTTAACGTCCCCCAGTCACCATTATTGAAGACGTGGTGGATCTTCGACAAGCTAGAATTGAACTCGGGACCTTCCGGTTACAAGTCAAAGGAGGATCAGAGGGGACATGATTCAGTTGATTAAATTTATCAAAATGAATGATGTTAATGGATTAAATTTTTGCACCGAAAGCAGGACAAAGGGTCATTGTTTTATGCTATTCAAATCTCAGGCTAACCTGGAAATAAGAAAAAACTACTACTTTAGTAGGGTTGTGGGCACTTGGAACAGCTTACCGGAAGAGGTGGTAACGAGCAAGGGCCCCCTCCAAAATGTGGGAAAAAAATTAAATAACTGTTGTTATTTTTGGTTTTAGTTGCTCACAAATAATTTTCAAACTTTTAGCAACAAAATGAATAAATAAATATGATAGTGATAATAATAATTATAATGCGTTAGAGGAGAGATTTCCGAACTGGGTGCCGCAGGTACAGGTGAGGGGTGCCGCCAAGCGACCATGGTAACAATAATACGTATGTATATAAAACTAGACTAGGATGCCATGAGAAAATTCTAATTCTTCAAAGGGTGCTGTGAATCGTTAAAGGATGGGAAACCTGTTTTGGATGACACCATGATATGGTGTTCAGAAAGGGTTACAGGATCCGTACCCCGTTCGCCAGAAAAGAACGGATATTGGGAAAGCGAAGTTATTTCAACAAAACGAAAAGCAAATAATGTTGGGGGGGGGGGGGGGAATCTCAATTCTTTCAAAAAGAAATCTTTAAATAAAAAAAAAGCAGATGCAGCTAATTGCTTAGCAATTTTAAGTTCCTCTTTCTTTCACCCCACCCCCTTTTTTTGAGCAATCACGATTGCTTATTGCTTTCATTTGACTGTTTTTGGCGTCCTTTGATTTCATTTTCCCACCGCCATCCTCCGCACCATCACCGTCGACCGGCTCCTCACGATGCTGCTCCTATAGCGAAAACCGACTCCAGGTTGCATCCATGTCCTATACACACGCGCATATTTACACAACTACACACACACACGAACACACACACAGACACATACACACACGCATACATACAGACACACACACATACACACAACTACCCACGCATACATACAGACACCCACACATACACACAACTACCCAACACATTCATACCTGCACACATACACAAACACATTTGCCTACACGCACATACACATACCCTCCCACACACACATTCATACACATAACTACCCACACACTCATACCTGCACACAGACACAAACACACGTGCCTACACACACATACACAAACTCCTACACACATACACACATAATCCCCACACACAAACACTCAAGCCTACATACACACACTCGTGATTGCGAAAAACATAATTTGAATTCAAGATGTCAAAATTCAAATTAATTTTTCTTTTTTTTTCTTTTTAAAATGATTCTCTCCTTAACTCTCGTTCCCTAAAAAGAAAATTAAAATAAGTTTTAGTTGTTCGATTGGAGTAATAATGGAAACTGATGTCCTAAAAACGCATTTATTTAGGCGTTTTTCCGGCATCAATTTCAAAACATTTCTGGAGGAGGATCCCCGAAACAACATCCTTTCATTGAGATTACTATGAAAAATAGTCTGTAATTGTGCCTTTAAGATTTCTATTTTGAAAAGTTTCAGAGGAAGATCCTTAAAACCACTCCTTACCACTAAACGTCTGTAAAGATGACCTGAAATTGCGTTGTACCTTTCAGAGAAGAATTCTCGAACTCCTTCTTACTTCCAAAAGATTGCCTAATGTTGGGAAAAAATCTGAATTGCTTTTGAAAAGAACCTCAAGATAAAATTTTTCAAAAGTTACTGATGACTATTGATCACGTCCAACACTTCCTATTCTACCATTTTTTTTTTTTTTTTTCTTTTTCCTTGTCGGTCTAAGTCAAGAAAGTCTTCAAAATGCTACACTTCGAAGTACCCGCCACCCACTAAAACCATTAAAGAGCTTCTCCAACCTCATTTTCAGGGTTACAATGTCGAAAAATTTCCAGGGGACAACTACCAAACGCCTTGTCTTCTGAAAGCATCGAAAATTGTTTAAGATTGCCTTTAATGAAGCTTCAATTTTGAAAAATGGTCGAACCCCTTTACCAAATATGGTTCACAGACGCGATTTTAAGACTTCAATTACGTAAAAATTTCGGACGAGGGTCCGATGACTCCCGTATGAAATATGACAAGGAAAAACTACAATTTTGCAAAATTCAAGGTGGAGAGTGTTTAAATCCCTCCACCTAGTATTACTGAACTTCGTTTTTTAGGACTTTAATTTCAAAATAGTTTTTGGGGACTGTCCCAGAACCGCATTGCCCGTAACACCATCGAAATTAGTATGAAACTGCGTTTTTAGAACTTCAATTTCGAAAAATTGGGCGGAGGGGTGAGGGATTTCGCTCTATTGTTTAAAAAAAAATCAATAGGGGGCGACTTCAGAAAGACCCATTCTTTTCATTACACTAACGTCAACAAATCCAGCCTATGATGGCGTTTTTAAGATTTCAATTCCTAAAAACTTCTGCAGAAGCCCCCGAAATTTTCCCCCTTTTAGCATCACCAGAGACTGTCTAAAACCGCGTTCTTATGACTAGAATTTCAAAAAATTTCCGGGGGAGAACCCCCGAAACCCCCTCCCCACCAAAGCGATTATTTCTCGAGAGTGCCCTCCTAAAGCTATTATTTGGTTGCGCCACTCGATGACAAACTTTATATAAAGTTCTTGCCCCACCTAGAAAAAATTCAGAAGATCAAGGCACTATTACTCCCCACCCCCCAAAAAATTACAAAAAACAAAATAAGGGGTGGGGGAGCTAATCTTGGTTATATGGGCCCCCTCCAAAATAAAAACATATTGTTACAAATCCTGTAAATAGTAATTATTGTAGTAACGTAACCTGTAAATAGTTTCCCGTAATGAATATACAACCCCTTTTCATATGGCTAAAGTATACGACCCCCCTATTTCCTTTTTGTTCATTGATAAAATTTGATAACGGTCTTTTCCAGAAGCGTGTGGAATATTTGAGAGATTTCTTTTCGGTCTGTATATAAGCCGTTAGCGATGGATAAACAGTTGAGTTTCGATTGAGAATTTGTGCTGTGAGTGGATTAGCTCTGTTTATTGCGAGGCATTTCGCTGTGTTGTTTTCGTATTTGGAAGTAAATACGTGTGTAAACGTTGAGTTTACGGTGTTGTGTGATAATTGCTTAATTGCTGATGAATAATTTAGCAGTTGTTGACGATATTTCCTGTATATAGTGTAAATAAATTTCCTGTGTTTTTATCAAGAACTGTGTCATCCTTTCAAGAAAGTTGGAAGTCTCACCGAATCCGTTACAATTTGGCGCCCAACGTGGGGCTACTTCAGGACTTTCTTGCAGTAAGTGTGACTTTGGACATTTGTTCATAAAGACTTTTTTTAAATTTGGACTTTATTTTTATGGTGATTACTCGCGCAATGGATGAACAATTAAAACAACTTCTTGATGCAATCAACTCTGTTAAAAATGATATGGCGGCTAATCAAGAACAATTAAAAAATGATATGGCGGTTAATCAAGAACAATTAAAAAGTGATCTGACTGCAAGTATGTTGGCAAATCAAGACCAGTTAAAAAGCGATTTAACGGTGCTGAAAAAGGACTTAGCGTCTAACCAAGAGGAAATTAAAAACGACCTTATTTCGGTAAAAACTGTGATGGAAAACAAATTTAATGACATAGAGCATCGAGTTGATGCTATTGAAGAAAATTTGATACCGTTGAAAGCCGATTCAATGCTGTAGAAAATAAATTTGAAGAAGAAGATAGAAGATTTTATCTATTTAAAGAAGAGATCTTTAAGGACGTGGAAAGGAGATTGGCGACCGCGGAAAGCAGCTCTGTACAGTTTGGCGCTCCCACATCGGTTGCTCGACCGTCCATTAAACTTGCCACATTTGATGGGAAAACTTCGTGGCAGGTTTACAAAACTCAGTTCATGATAGTGGCGGAAGCGAACGGATGGGACTCTGCTACCAAGGCCTGCCATCTTGCAGCATCCCTGAGAGGTGACGCAGCGGACATTCTTCAGACCCTTCCGGACGGCCAGCGCCTGGATTTCGCCGCCCTCACAGCTGCGTTGGAGCTTCGCTTCGGTGAGAAGTGCCAGAAAGATTTCAGCCGACTCCAGTTGAAGTCCCGTTTCCAGAAAACTGGCGAAACCCTGCAAGAGCTTGCGGCGGACATCGAGAGACTGTCTCATCTTGCTTTTTGCGACTGTCCTGCGGATGTTCGAGACAACCTGGCACTCAACTACTACATCGACGGGGTTCGAGATCCGGAAATCCAGAAAGCTCTACGGATGGCGGATGTCAAAGACCTGAATTCTGCTGTTGTGTATGCGATGAAGTTGGAGGCCGCCCAGCAAGCAACCCGTGTGGATCGCCGTCCCATCCGAACTCTGGAAGCTGATGAGTCTGATTCCAGGTCGTCCCACCTCGCTGAACTCGAGAGACAACTCGGTGACTTGGCAAGACATCTGAGCAGCATAACAGCCCAAAAGAAACAAGAGCAGAAGTGCTGGAAATGCGGTAGTGAAGGACACCTGCGAAGGAGTTGTCCGGCTCGCCAAGCTACGCGAGGGAAGGAAATCACCACCACCAGAGCTCTGCAGATTTCCTCTTCTAGTAGTGGCAGTGATGGACTTTTCATTTACGCCCATGTAAATGGGAATCCTTGCAAACTGATTGTCGACACTGGAGCCAATGTGACAATCGTTAGGACAGATGTGGCTCGTGAATTTGGATTGAAACTGCTGTGGACATCGCCACGCGTAAGTCTCCAGACTGTGACAGGTGACAAAATCGAGATTGACGGTAAAGTGGACTTGGAAATAGTGTTTGGGAATGCCACCTACCATCATACGGCATTCGTCGCTGATATCACGGACCCCTTCATTCTCGGATTGGACTTTTTGAAGAAATATGACTTCACTCTCGACTTCAAGACTAATGAGCTGCACTCGATGAGAGAAGACATAGCCGTTTTCCCTGCAGAAAGTGATATAAAATCCGCTCATCAAATAATAGCCCAAACAGATTTATCGATTCCCTCAAGGTCAGAATCATTAATACCTGGCTCCATTGAAGAAACCAATAGTTTTCGATTTGGACTCATTGAATACCCTAACCTAAGCAATAGCCTAAAAGGAGTGCTGGTAGCATCTACGCTTGTGGACCTTTCTAAGGATGTAATTCTCGTGAGAATCGCCAACGTGAGTGAAAGGCCAAGGAATATCCGGAAAGGTGAAGTGTTAGCAACTTGTACTCCAGTAAACTGCATCATTAGAAGAATCAATTCCCCCGAGACTGTGTCTTCTGAGTCCTTGACATCGAAGTTAATTGGGAGTGCACCATTAACGAAAGATCAAAGAACTGCTGCGGAACAATTGGTGGACGACTTCAAGCATCTGTTTTCATCTACATCGGAGGATGTGGGTCGGACGAATTTAACGCAGCATAGGATCTACACTGGAGAACACCCCCCTATTAAACAGCATCCAAGACGACTACCGTTCGCCAAGAAGGAAGAGGTTGAGACCCTCCTGAAAGAGATGAAGGAGAATGATGTAATCGAACCTTCATCCAGTCCTTGGGCCTCTCCCATCGTCTTGGTCCGAAAGAAAGATGGCTCCACTAGATTTTGTGTTGATTACCGACAGCTGAATGAAATCACCAAGAAAGACAGTTACCCTCTTCCACGGATAGACGACACCTTGGACACTCTTTCCGGACACAAGTGGTTTTCGACCCTGGACTTGAAGAGCGGCTACTGGCAGGTTGAAATACACCCTGATGACCGAGAGAAGACAGCATTTACAACTGGACAAGGCTTATGGCAGTTTAAAGTGATGCCCTTCGGCCTCTGCAATGCGCCAGCTACGTTCGAGCGTCTTATGGAGAAAGTGTTAAGAGGACTTTCCTACGAATCCTGTCTGGTCTATTTAGACGATATCATCATCGTGGGACGCAGTTTCGAAGAACATCTGGCAAATCTTAGGAAGGTGCTGCAAAAGCTTAAGGAAGCCAATCTGAAGTTAAGCCCGTCCAAATGTAATTTGTTCCGCCGGGAAGTGAACTACCTTGGTCACATCATCTCTTCTGAGGGTGTACAAACCGATCCAGAGAAGGTATCTGCGGTCAGGAGTTGGAGTCGTCCCGAAAACATCCATCAGTTGCGAAGTTTCCTGGGGCTCTGCACGTACTACAGGAAGTTTGTGAGGGGTTTTTCCAACACGACCTTTGCATAAGCTGACGGAGAGCAAGCAAAAGTTTGAATGGTCCAAAGAATGCGAAGATGCATTTCTACGACTGAAGGAGGCTTTAACATCAACGCCTATCCTCGCCTATCCTCAGCCTGAAAAATCCTTCATCCTAGACACTGATGCGAGCAACGAGGGCATCGGAGCTGTTTTATCCCAAGAAATTGACGGAAATGAACATGTCATCGCTTACTGGAGCAAATGCTTATCAAAGTCGGAGCGAAATTACTGCGTCACCAGAAAGGAGTTACTGGCCATAGTGAAAGCTGTAGAACACTTCCATCATTACCTCTACGGCCGAAAATTTCTGCTTCGGACAGATCATGCCTCATTAACTTGGCTTTTGAACTTCAAAAATCCGGAAGGCCAGATAGCCAGATGGATACAGCGGCTCCAGGAATATGACATGGAGATCAAGCATCGAAAAGGGTTATCTCACGGTAATGCTGACGCTTTATCAAGGAGACCCTGTCCTGAGAAATGCCACTATTGTTCCCGAATCGAGAAACAGTATGGAACGACTAGCCCTACCGCCTATCAGGTGACAGTGACTCCAACATCATCAGAACCTGATCCATGGAGTGATGACCAAGTTCGAAAAGATCAACTTGAAGACCCCGACATAAAACCAATTTTAGAGTTCATGGAAAGTGACAGTCGACGCCCTAGCTGGCAGGACGTTTCCACCTTCACTCCTGCAACAAAAAGATACTGGGCTTTATGGAACTCACTCCATTTACGGAACGGCGTACTGTACCGAAAATGGGAATCTGATGAAGGCAAAACATTTAGGTGGCAGTTACTACATCCCCGATCAAGGATTTCAGATGTTCTGAAAGAAATACATAGTAGTGCGACTGGAGGACATTTTGGTGTCTTCAAAACCCTCAATAAAGTTCGGGAGCGCTTCTTCTGGAGCAAGGCGAAGGATGACGTGGAGAAGTGGTGCCATTCTTGTGACGCCTGTTCTGCTCGTAAAGGGCCGAAGAAAAGAAGCAGAGGGAAACTACATCTGTACAACGTTGGAGCACCTTTCGAACGAATTGGGATCGACATCCTGGGTCCTCTACCAAGAACTGCTGATGGGAACAAATACATTCTTGTTTTCATCGACTATTTCACCAAATGGCCCGAAGCGTATCCCATTCCAGATCAAGAAGCTACCACCGTAGCAGAGACTCTAGTCCAACATTGGATCTCGAGATATGGAACACCTTTGCAGATTCATTCCGATCAAGGGAGGAATTTCATCTCTGCTGTGTTTAAGGGCCTATGTCAAATTTTCGGAATTGAGAAAACTAGGACAACACCACTACACCCACAATCGGACGGCATGGTGGAGAGATTTAACCGCACAATCCTAAATAATCTCTCGCTTATGGTATCCAGAAATCAACAGGATTGGGACAAGAAGCTACCTTTGTTCCTGCTGGCCTACCGCAGTGCTGTCCACGAGACTACCGGATATGCCCCATCTCAGATGCTCTTCGGACGAGAGCTTCGACTACCTTGTGATCTCGTCTTCGGTCGTCCTCCGGATGCGCCTTCATCGCCTGAGGAGTACATCCAGGATCTCCAGGCCCGGTTGGAAGACGTTCATAACTTCGCACGAGAGCGAATCAACATCGCGGCGGAGAAGATGAAGACCAGATACGACACAAGGTCTACTGGACATGAATTCAACGAAGGCGACAAGGTTTGGTTATGGAATCCCATCCGACGGAAAGGTCTTTCACCCAAATTGCAGTCGCATTGGGATGGACCCTACAAAGTCCTTAACCGACTGAATGACGTCGTAGTGAGGATCCAAAAATCACCTAATGCAAAACCTAGGGTTGTACATTATGATCGGTTAGCCCCAAACTATGGCCATAGTTCATGAGTGTTACGTAAACAACCATGGTTGATAACATAAAAGTTGTAGATAATTTTTGCTTTTAATGTCCAGTAATATTTCTTGTTATTATTGTGTTTTCTGTATCTGTTAGTTATTATTTAATGTGTGTAATTGTGAACTTGTGATAGAAGTTTGGCACCCTTTCTGGGGATTGCACTGCCCGGGACGTGCAGTCCTTAGGAAGGAGGCAATGTTACAAATCCTGTAAATAGTAATTATTGTAGTAACGTAACCTGTAAATAGTTTCCCGTAATGAATATACAACCCCTTTTCATATGGCTAAAGTATACGACCCCCCTATTTCCTTTTTGTTCATTGATAAAATTTGATAACGGTCTTTTCCAGAAGCGTGTGGAATATTTGAGAGATTTCTTTTCGGTCTGTATATAAGCCGTTAGCGATGGATAAACAGTTGAGTTTCGATTGAGAATTTGTGCTGTGAGTGGATTAGCTCTGTTTATTGCGAGGCATTTCGCTGTGTTGTTTTCGTATTTGGAAGTAAATACGTGTGTAAACGTTGAGTTTACGGTGTTGTGTGATAATTGCTTAATTGCTGATGAATAATTTAGCAGTTGTTGACGATATTTCCTGTACATAGTGTAAATAAATTTCCTGTGTTTTTATCAAGAACTGTGTCATCCTTTCAAGAAAGTTGGAAGTCTCACCGAATCCGCTACAATATATACGCCACTGGTCGGCACATTTTGTATAAGTCCGATGCCTTATTACCGATCAGGCCATTCCACGTCCCAAGCTGGGAGGTCACCATGACCACACAAAAATTTCCTTATTCAGAATATTTCATCTAACGATTCAGCAATATTGGGAAAAGAATTACATCCCTACTAGCAAAATTTCTTGCATCAACCTTGACAGATCTTGATATTATACTGACGGCGTCAATATTGACGTGTTTCATACTGCATAAAGCTTGCATAAAGATTAAAAAGCAATATTACAATAACAACCCGTATGCAACATTGCATTCATCTTAAAATATCAATATTGATATTACCTTAAAATAACAACATTGCATACATGTTGACGCCATCAAGATGATATTGATTTCATGCTGTCGCCGTCAAGGTAATTAGTACACAATAGAACAGGTGGACCTTCGTTGATACTTGCGCATGCGCACAGTTCTTTCTACCCAGCGTCCCTCGCATTGCTGGCACATCTTCCTGCTTCGACCTGCGATTCAGTCGGTTCAGCTGCACGTGGCCTTGCATTCTTTTAGGCTTCGTTAAGTTGGTTGCTTAGTTGTTAGTGTGGAATAGTATTGTTTTAGGAAAAACTTATGAATGAAGAATAACTGCATTTGTTTATTAATATAGTACTAAACAAGTCATATCGCAGACGATGTGCGATCAATGTTAGAAATGGCCGAAAATAACTTTTTTCGTCCCTAGACTTTGAAACAAAGGACATGAAGCCCAGAATTTCGTATTATCACTTCAATCTCACGTAAGATTAATTTTATTCAATGGTTATTTATGTTATTCTTTAAGATAAATTCATATGTTTTGTCCATTTAATATTTTCAATGCTGACATCCATTTGAAAATGTACTTTATTGTATTTATTTATTTATTATTTTGCTATCTTTACTCTTAAATGTGGCTATAAAAACTTCCGCAATTATTCCTAACTAGGCATTTTATGTCTTTATAATACAATTAGAAGCATGAATTTAAAAAATAAGTCAAGTATTACGTAAAACGAAGAAACATTCATTTTTTAAATTAAATTGCGAGTAATATTAATACCTTTATATGAATTTCCGATCAGATGTCAGCTTTGAAAATATTCTTAGGCTAGAAAACTATCTTGAAGAATAACAGAAATAATTAAAGAATGAAATTTAATTCTCGAGTTTAAAGTGAAATTAATACAAATAAATAAATGGATAAAACACCTTGCAAACGTGCTGATTTCATACTGTCATGTCAATGTATCCTGACATTTTCCTGTCATATCAATACGTATGCAATATTACAAAAGCAAGATCATCTTGCCAAGACCTTGATTTCATGCTGTCATTACAACATTTTGATATTATCCTGTCATATCAATACATATGCAAGATTACAAAAGCAAGATCATCTTGCCTAGACCTTGATTTCATGCTGTCATGACAACATCTTGATATTATCCTGTCATATCAATACGTATGCAATATTACAAGAGCAGCCTACCTTGATATTTTCCTGATATTATGCTGCATACACCTTGTCAGTCAATATTGTGGCAGCCTGCTGACAGCATAAATGGTGTAACATAACAATATTGAGGCAGCATTAATCAGGGGCGTAGCTAAGGGGGGGTTTTGGGGGACAAACCCCCCCCCCCCCCGAAAAGTTAGTCTCAAAAAAAAGAGAAAAAGAAGAGAGAAGAGAAAGAAAAAAAAAGAAGAAAAGGGAAAAATTCCAAGCGATTATGCATATATATATATATATATTATATATATATATATATATATATATATATATATATATATATATATTATATATGTGTATATATATATATATATATATATATATATATATATATATATATATATATATATATATATATATATATATATATATATATATATATATATATATATATATATATATATATATAAAAGAAGTAACCCCCCCCCCCCCCGAAAGTCGGGTCTAGCTACGCCACTGGCATTAATGCAAGATGATTTTTCTTGCATGTCAACCTTTATGCAATAATGAGGCAAGATATTTTGCATACTGGGATTATTTTAAGTGAAGCCTATGTTTTTTCTTAATTAAATGTACAGTAGACCCTCGTTTTACGCGGGTCTCCAACTAAAAAAAAATCTACAACTAAAAAAATAAAATTGAACTTTTCGGAATAAAAGTAGCAGTGAAATTATACTGCTCGAACAAGCAATCCTCCTTGCTGCATATCTAAAGGAAAAACTATTGCTTTGTTGTGTCTAAATATGCTATTCAAAAGCGCAATCTTTTATACTGAAAGCCAGTGCCGGATTTGGAAGTATGGAGGCCCCGGGGCAACGAAATAGTGGAGGCCCCTAATCAGCGTTCGAAAAGATCATCATGCTTTCAAAAGTATCCGATACTTTAATATTTATCCGAATATTTTGATACATGTATATATCCCATGTATATATCCCATATGTATGTATCCCATATTTTGATATATGTATATATTTTCGACCCATGAAAGTTAGGATATTTCGTAAACATTTTATTGTGGAGGCCTCGGGGCAGTAGCCCCGCCTGCCCTCCCCTAAATCCGGCCCTGCTGAAAGCACATGATGCTAATAAATGCATACATTAGCATTTTTCTTCATGTGTGGAGAGATGAATGTTATTTCGCTATGTCTGTAATGTCACAAGGTTGAGCATTTTTCTTCAACTATTTATGCATTAAATTAAAGAAAGAGGTACGCTTCTGGTTGCACCGCCCCGTGCCCCTCCCCTACAGAATGCTTAGTTGAATGTTTTTCAAAAATATTTACTATTAAAGGGGGGGGGGGGGACGCATTTTTAGAAAACAAAGTGATTTCAATACGGAAAGAATAAGGATGTTGGGGTAAAGCTTTAATTTCTTTTAAAACATAATACTTTAAAAAAGAAATCTTGGAGTTTACAATTCTCAATAGTTTCAGCTAAGTGATCAACTACTCCCACTCAGTCCTATTTCTCTTCTTTTTTCCTTGTTATTATTATTTTTTTATAGTTCGCTTGAAAATAAGAAAGTTTTCAAAATGCTACTCCTCTGAATCCCCCCCCCCCGCATTACGGACCACTTCAAATTTCGTTTCCAGATCTTCAATTTCGCAAAATTTTGAGAAAGCTCACGAATTCGAAACAACATTGCCTGAAACTGCGTTCGGAAATCAGTTAAAATTGCGTTCTTAGAGCTTCAATTTCGAATGATTGCCAGTCCTAATGTTACCAAATATGGTCTTACAAACACGTTTTTAAGACTTCAATTTAAGAAAATATTCGAGCAAAGCCCTTCGAACTTCATTCGTTTAATGTAATCAAAAATTAGGCTTTTCAAGGGCATTTGGGCAAATGCCAGAAGGGCCGGTTCCTCCGAGGGCCGCCGAAAAGATCAGGTTGCAAGAGCGAAATTTTTGCGCCGTGGCCCCACAGAAGGATACCGATAGCTCGGGAAAAGGTTTTAAAGCATCGTGATATGACGAAAAACTTTTCATGAGGATTGGAATCGACTAGAGGCCATGTCAGCCTTGTCGGAAACACAGGGCCGCTGAGGGCCAAGGCGGGCTCTTTGTCAGTTACTGATAGGTCCCCCCCCCTCCCTTATCTTACTCTATCGCCTTGTCACGATAAAGCCTTTCCCTGCATTTTAAACGAATCGTGTTGAACATTTTATCGTGACAAGGCTGAACTCTGTCCGGTCACTTAAATGTTTTACTGGTAAAACTGTCATTTCAGGGGAATGAAGAAACGAAAGAGCCGTCAACTATGAACGCCATACTGGAGTTTAGGGTTCATCCATTGGAGTTCAGGTTAAAAATTTAAACTATCAAAACATATCAAAAACAGGCAATGGCTTTGTTCAAATGTAGAAGCAGTTTTTACCCGTCATACCTTGACTGGCGATTTTCTAGTTTTTTATTAAATGCAAATAACCTGGAAAGAAAAGCAATTTTTGAAGTTAAAAACAAAGTTTAATAACATTCGTTTTGATATTAAGCGCATTATTAAATGTTTTCCAGATGCATACTATAGTAAAATAATGCAAAAAAGAATATTATTAAACCAAGCCCCCCCCCCCCCCCCCCCCCCCCGATGAGAGGTCACGGAAGGTTGCTGTGACCTCACGAAAAGATAATTTTTCTGCAAATTTTGTCCGAGGACTCGGAAAATTTCGACACATAATTGCAAGATTGCAACTTTAAAATGTCCGAATGTCCCTTTTCATTAGATGTACGTACTGGTGCATAATTGTATTTTTTCAATCTGCAAAATTAGAAATTCCATTCGGCAAATTCAGAATTTTTCCTCTCCCAAAAATTTCAGTTCGGAGCGTCCCTGCATAAAAAATTGGTTTTACTTGTCGAATAGCACCCATTCAAGCTTTGTCATCTCATATCTAGCGTTTTATTTAATTTTATTTTAATAAAAAAAACAGGAAAAAACAAACAAAACTACTAATAGTTGAAACAAATTAAGCAATTTGTAATAAAAAAATATAATAAATTAAACAATATTAGCGAAGCACAAAATTTGAAAAAAAAAAAAAGACTTGATGGCACAGCAGATATCAGGGAAAGAACGTCACATGCGTAACTGGTATGTTCAGGGAGTCGGAAGGAAAATAGCCGACTCCGACCCCGACTCCGACTCCAACTCCGACTCCGGCTTTTTTATTTATTTATTTTTCAATTCAACCCCTATCCCCCTCATGAGAAGGGAGGAAAACCTCTATACAGAGATTGAAATATTAATTTGTTTCTTATGAAATTTAAGCGCTGTATTTTTTTTTTTTTTTTGTAAAATTAAGAAGCATACAACGTCAGAAATTGAATTTGAAAATCAAATTGTTCCAATAATTACGATTTTAAAATTGAAATCACATAATCATCCTATTGTTAAAAAAAATTGAAAAGGTTTAACTTGCTCCCCATTAATGTTTAACGAATAGATGTTGATCAAATCGTGTGATTTTCAAAAACGCTTTTTTTGCTAAGTCAAAAAACCTTTCTAGAGCGAGGGCGGTCCGCTCCGGCCGAGATCCATCTGGTGGGTGACACCTCAAGTATATTTCAGAGTTTATAAAAACAATACACATACTTTAATTCTGAAAAAAAAAAAATCCCCAATAAATTTGAAATTATATTTCATCTATAAAATTTCAACGAAAATAAGGCACTATACTTGTATTGAGGGAAAATATGGGGTACATGTACGCTTGGAGAAAATTTTACAGAAAATGCGGCAATATACAGCTTTGTACAAATAGCTTTTCTTTTTCCTATAATTATTCCCTCAATTTTTAATTTTAATTTTACTGGCTGCTTTAGAATTAATCTTGAAATGAAGATTTTAAGATTAACTGCAATTATTTGAGTGTTGTAACCAAGATATTTGTTCTATTTCATACTTTTGTTGAGAATCAAGCTTGTAGATGTTGTCCTTAAATTGAAAAGACAGATATATTTTATCATGTCTTTTAGATTTGCGCCTTTGCACGCCAACACTAAGCTGAATTACAGAACACCGTAAGATACCTCTCGAACTACGGGCTCCAACTTGCTCAAGGGGTACATTCCTTTTACAATTTTATAACTGAGGTCGAAGTAAAAAAAATGTTATTATTGTTGTTTTAAAGTGATTTCAAAAATTTTTATTATTGTTGTTTTAAAGTGATTAAAAAAATATAAAATGTTAGGTAAGAAAACCGTGCTCACAGTTGCTATTATTTCAAGAATGTTGAAAAACAAGCAAACTAGGGAACAGCGTAGGTGGCTATTACAGAAAATTCGATGAACAATCAAGCCAGCTGGTTATTAATGACAGTTGTTTTCTTATTAGTAGGCTTTTATACATGTAATCGAATCAACTGGTAGTCAGTTTTTTAAAAAATGCCAGGAGAGTCAGCGAAAATTAAAGAAAAAAAAGTAGACCGAAGTCGGAGTCGGAGTCGGCATATTTTCTACCGACTCCGACTCCAACTCCTTTATGCCAAAATCAGTCCGACTCCGACTCTTCGACTCCGACTCCGACTCCACAGCCCTGTTTATTACTAGGATAACTTCAAGCTTAAAATCGCGAAAAATTCTCAAGTAATGGTCTCAGTAATGCTCACTGGTAATACCTCTTAGCCAAACTTAGAGCAATGAGCCATTTTGTACTTTGCGGTGACAACTTCTTTGTTTTAGCGGAGTGTTGTATATAATTTCAAATTGCATCACTGTCTTCTTCACGTGAAAACCCATTCAAAACTGAATAAAATGCTAACTTTAATTGTTGTAAACCATTCTATGAACATTCATGTAAAATTATTACAATGTTTAACTTTTTTTATTGAATTAAGCTCATAAGCTTACTCTTTTGTTCTGAAAAAGCCGCCTTGTAGCTTGTGGTTCTGATATACTGAATATAAAAAGCTTTTTTCTCATTATTATAAAAAGCAGAAATTCTGATATAGAGCTGAAGGCTTACAAAAAATAATCTATTTAAGTTTCTAATTAAAAGTCGAAGCCATTTTATATTCGACGTTCAACAGATTCCTTATAGATCAGCAGAAATTATTGATATATGTTCTTAATACTATTTAAAACATGTCATTTGCTGGATTTTTCGAATTTGAGAGTGTTGTAGCATAAATTTAAAAAAAGTTTAATCTTCAGTTTGTTTTATTTTACTTCCGTTGAAAAATTATTTATTTTGGTAAAATATGTGATGCAAAAATTCTCTTTGAAAATTTTGCACACTGATATTAGTTACGGTTCATACATCATGAGCATATATATTGTAAACTTCTGCTTTTGCCATTAGTTCATTGCAAATTAGAACTTAAAAAGCATGCTAATTCAACTTTTTTTTTTTCATGTTATATCAATTTATTTTGGATACATAAGTAATAATACCATGTATATAGGACCCTTTTCCCGGGTTGTGAGCAGAGCTTAAGTAATATGGGACATCACTGCACCTTGGTCGGTCATTTAGGGGGTTTGCATTGAAAGTCAAAAAGTCTTAACAGAGGCGGGCTTGATCTATTAAATGAGAAGAAAGGGAAAAAAAGGATAATTTTATAATCTTTGATACCTATACCTTTAACATTTTTTACTTCATTTTCTTCAAAACGCTTTTTAATCATTTGTTTTAAATTTAGTTCTAAACTTTAAAATGGTTCCAAAAAAACAAAAAAAAAGGAGGGAGAGAAAACATTGCTTTTCTTGAAATATGTTTTCCCTCTCATGTTTAATCATTTGAAAGGGACATAACATCAAATGAATTAATTTTCTTTTGATCAGGCATTTAATGTTAGGCATATAATGATATAATTAATAAAAGTTTGTAAATTGTAATCGCAAAACTACAAAGTTAGTATTGCAATGCGCATTTACGGTGTTTACTCGCATAAGAATGCACGTTTTTCAGATTCCCTGTAGTACCCCCCCCCCCCCCCCCCAAGGGCCGGTTGATTTGACAGTTGCCAGGGCCGAATTTTCTTCCCAGTCCGCCCCTGCCTCTGAACGACTTCTCTTAATACCATAGAAAACTGCTTAGGTTTTCAGGACTTTAATTTTGAAAATTTTTCCGGGGGAAGCTTTAGAATTCCTTCCTTGTAAAAATCTTTAAAGTTTGCGTTTTTGGAAGTTCAATTTTGAAAAATTGGAGGAAAGAAAACGAATTGATTTCTGTCTATAAAGAAAATCGATCGGGTAGAACCTCAGAGTTCCATTCCTTATTCTAACGTCAATAAATATCGCCTATAATTACGTTTATAGGGTTCAACTTCTATAAATTTCCGTGGAGCCCCATGTACTTTTTTCCTCCATAACACCACCAAAGACGGTTTAAAATTGCGTTTTTCAAACTACAAGTTTCAAAAATTTCCCGGGGAAAAACCCCGGACCCCTCTTATTAAAAAAGGGATTTTTTTTCAGTCTCCCCCCCCCCCCCAAAAAAAAACTATTTTCTAGTTGCGCAACTGCTCCTGTCGTCATCTTTTGACAGGCATAAAAGTTTTGTTAATTGTTCATTAAATAGAGATTTAGATAGATATTCGACGTGGCTTCAAATTAAATATTAAAATATTTTCTTCCGAAATACATTATTAGCATATCAGAGGAGCTGCTGAACTCGGAATAATTTCGAGATATGGAGTAAAAACGTATACCATATTGCGAAATTAAATATTCACGTATTATGTCTTTATAAACTAAATGCCAAAAGCTTTTTTTTTTTTTTTTTCATTTTATATTTGTCTACAAAACCTCCCTCCAGGTGTTAACTACATTTTTCTCGAACGCCAGAGCATAGGGGCGCTCAAAGGACATTTTCATGACGGCGCCGATCGGGCTTGGCGCGGCCCTGGGGATCACCAGGGGCACCCTGGTACCCAGTGGCGTAGCTAGGGCGGGACGGAGAGGGCGGTCCGCCCCGGGCGGCACTTTTCGAGGGGCGGCAAATCAACCCTTTTGATGTGGAAAAAATAAACGTATTTTTCAAATTAGGAAATTATCATTTTAATCTGTTACTGCAGGCAAAAAGAAAATCTTCGAATCGTAAGACTTTTGTGTCATTATCAGATTGAAATTACTTTTAAACAATACTTTCTGCTTTCTTTAACTTTCAAAAGGCTTTCTTGATAGCATATCAGCGAAATTCCTTGTTTTTATTATTCTGAGGGGGCGGCAGTGGACAGTCATGGAACCAATGTTTTTTTTAGACTTTAGAAGTTAACTGCATAGGACATCATATAGAGGGGCAAGTGGGGATCCTAGCCCCCCCCCCCCTCCCCAGAAATTAGAACTTTCTTGCTTTTAGTACTTTTTTCTTTGCAAAGAAGTAAAAACATTTCTTCTCCAGCCGTTGATGAATACGTTATTAAAAATGTCAAGTATTAGTAATTCTAATCTGCACTGAAATCGCTTTCCATGGGAAAAATATAATCTCTAAACAATAGGGAAAATATCTGAGCCCTCCCTCCCCCCCCCCCCCTTAAAATTTTTCATCTGGGCGCCCATGCTCCAGGAGGAAGAAAACAATGTTTTCCAATCTTCGTTAGAAGAAAGAGTTAACACTGGATTTTAAGTTTCTTGAAAACCTCCTGGTGAAACAAACTTTTTTTTTTAAACTTCAAAAACATGGTAACAAGAGTAAAAAAGGTAGGGGGAGGTGAAAATTTGTACACGAAACGATTTATTGCTTATCACAGAGTGGCTTTATATGTTGCAGGATTTAATTTGATTTCTCATTCATTACAAGAGGAATTTTTTATATATATATATAAATATTCATTTTTTCTCTATTTCAAAAGAAGTAAAAGGGATTTCTGTTTTCTCGCTTTTGAGAGTAAAAAATCTATCCGACAATTTTGGGTCACATGTTAGTCTATTCCTTATGGAAGGTAAGTGAATTTCGTTCAATATTTGGTTTTGGTCCCTCAACTTGGCCAAGCATAGTCTAAAATTGTTTTTTAGCGGATTCAGTTTCAAATAATTTCGGTTGGGAACCTCTCCCACCTCCACTCTGTAGTCTAACAGCGTGAAAGATAGCTTAAAAATTTTTTTTAGGAGGGAGAGCTCTCGAATCTCTCATCTCTTTTCCTATATCACCAAAGATAGCTTAGAAATGGTTTTAGACCTCAATGTTTAAAATTTCTGGTCAGTACTCCGAAACCTGTCTTTTGCTCTAACGTAGCAAACACAGGCAAAAAGTACATACTTAGGACTTTAATTCTAAAAACTTTCCTTGAGAAAACTCCTTCCCTCTCCTCTAAAGTCTCAACATATAACCTAAAATCACGTTTTTAAAACTTTGATATTTCAATATCAATTTTTGAAATCAGCATTTGAACCTTGACTATGCTTTTTCTCCTAACGTGATCGAAGATAGCTTAAAATACGTTTTTAGGACTTCAGTTTCGGAATTTTTCTGAGAAAGATACCTTAAGTACCCCCCCACCCCTCATCTTACATCTCCACAGATTAAAGCTGTGTTTTCGAAACTTCAATTTTGAAAAATTTTGAGGAAGGGAAAATCGAACTCCTGCGACCTTTTCCCAACGTCCCCAAAGATAGCCGAAGATTTCTGTCATAGATATTTGCATATGTGGGAGAGCTCGCTAATTCTTCCCACCCTAAGATAGCCTAAAATGAACTTCAGCTTGAAGAAAACTTTTGGGAGGGAAACCTCCCTCTGCCCCCCCCCCCCCTTTTGCTCCTAACATTATCAATGTCAAACAAAGTTTTAAGTCGGGCATCAATTACGTAAGTTTTCTATGAGAGAGCATCCTGGCTTCACAACATTTTTGGTGCCATTAGGTGCTTAGGAAAAGTTTAACCTCATCAAAAATAGCTTAGAACTGCTTTGCGTTTTTGAGACTTTGTTGCTGAACAATTTTCAAAGAAAGAAGCCGAACCTTCCCCAATCCAGTAAATCACCAAAGGTACTTTTGAAATTGATTTCAATTTAGAAGATATTTCAGTAAAAACACCTCAGCGCTCCTCCCTCCCCTAACGCTTACAACTACCTTCGAAAACACATGCAATTGCGTTGCCAAAGATAGCTTAAAATTGCATATTTCAGAGCTGAAAATTTTCGAATTGAGTATCCTACAATTCCCGGTTTTCTTAAGCTTTCCACAAAGTAACCTAAGCTGTATTTTAAAACTTTATAAATGTTTTTAAATGATTAAAGCTTAATAGAGTTAAACTCGATTAAACTTTTATTGAATTTAACTCTAAAAAAGTTTATAGAGGTGAACTTGATAACTCTATAAACTTTTATTAAGTATGTAGAAAATAATTGCGATTTTTTTTTCTTTTTAATAATATTTCCAGTTTTAATTTAAACACCCTTGACAGTTTAATGTATTTGCTATTTCACAACTGAAGGGCGGCAAACACTGTAGTTACACCACTGCTGGTACCCCATTAGCACATAAAAATGAAAGTTAATACGAAAGTCACTAAAATTCTACATTTTTAGGTTCATTAATTTCTTACCTCATACGCTTTAAAAATGCATTTTAATTAAAATATTTGAAAATTATCCATAAGCGAGCAGATATGGAAGCCTTTCCAAGCGCAATTTCAACCTCCTGGTACAGTGGTACCTCCATTTCTGAAGCCCTACGCACGCCTATGCGGATGAGTTTCGGTTTTACGCGGATGCGGAAATGCAAACTGATAAAAAAATTTCCTTTTTCAAAACACTAACTCCTAAAGATTGCAGATTATGCGTAATCAACTGCATTTTGGCGTGCTAATAATAATCGAGCTTGGGCCACTAGAGACATTTTATGCCATTGGTTCCAGAGCTTTTTCGAGAATTAAAGTTATTATAAACTCACACAGTTCAGAACTCACTGCAAGAAGAACTTTTAGGGGTGACAAAGGAGGACAAAACCAACGAGGATACCGACGTTGGTGAAGCATAACCTTAAACGTTCACATTGAAAATTTTAAGCGATTCCTAGACAATAGAAATGATCCTTCTGATTTGTTAGTGAAGAAAGATTCTATCATGGAAATGACGCAAGTGATCATGGATGCGTTAATGCACTGCAAAGAATAAAGAATTACAGAGAAAGATTCTTAATGGCTGCCAAAAGACTATCATAGCCAGCTCCTCTTCATAAACAGAACACGAAATTAATTTTGTTTTCTTGTGCATGCTGTGCATAAAAGTCAATGTAAGTACACCTGCAACTTGCGACTTAAAACTGGCAATATATCGCCAAGTGATTGCCAAATTATAACACCACTTGAGTACATCGAAATTAACAATGATTTTCCCCCAAAAACGGGGCAAAAGACCCCTTTAGAAACACCCGAATGCAACCAAAAAGGGAGGTGCACAACTAGACCCCACTAGCAGTCTACGTACCAAATTTCAACTCTCTAGGACTTACCGTTCTTGAGTAATGCGACATACATACGCATATCCGCACATACATACATACGTACATACGGACGTCACGAGAAAAGTCGTTGTAATTAACTCGGGGAATGTCAAAATGGATATTTCGAGTGTTTATAGGTTCTTAGGCACTTATCCGCGTGTGGTCGGGTTGAAAAAAAAAACTCATCATTAATTCGGCGGTGAGCAAAATGGAAATTAAGGCCGAATTTTGAGTGAATTTTTTTCGCGAATACAATACTTCCTTTTTTGGAAAAGGAAGTAAAAAGAAAATTAATTTGAATTCTGAAATTTTGAATCACGAGTTGCGACAGGACCCTACTCATTGAAGTTACTGTTCCTAGAAACGGCTCCTGTCCCTCCAAGCCTGCCCCTCCTCTTGGGCGTTTACGTGTGTATCGTTGTGTATGTGTATTTGTGTGTACATAGGCCTGTGTGTATGCACATTGGCATGTGTGTAAAGGCACGGGTGTGTGTGTTTGTATGTATGTGTATGAGCGTGCGTGTGTGTAAGGACATAAACGCCACCGATCAGGAGAAACGGATTCCGGGGGACAGTGCTAAGGACTGGAAGAGCCGCGCCTGGTAGAAGACGATGGGGTTGAAAAGGGAACCAAACATCAAGGACGGTCAAATGAAAACAATTAGCAATCTTGATTACTCAAAAAACTTTTCAAAGGGGCTGCTTAAGGGTGCTCTTCACTGAGAGTCTGAAAGATTCGGATCTAATGTTAACCTACGGGGAAAGTTGGAGCTTGTTTTACAAATTCCTGTAAAGTTTTCGGATCCGTTTTTTGTTCTGAGTATTTTTCAAGACCATGTCTGTTTCTTTTAGTTTTTACTTTTTTGATGTGTCCATTCTCCGATTTTTTAAAATTCGAGAAAAAATGAATTTCTTCGAAAATGAGGTACTGTTGGACATTTCGCTCTGTAAAACATCTGCAACTCGTGTTATCGAAATTTTAAGAACGCCCTGACACGCAAAATATTTCCAGCTCTCTTTTGAGGTCTTGTTTGAAATAATGCGACCATTTTTTAAACAAATATCATGTTCTAACTATTGAAAAAAATTTCAAAATACGTTCACTTTTTGCATTTGCCCCGCCCTAGAATAGTTACCTCCCCTTTTTGAGGGGTAAAAGCTAATGGGGTGTAAGATTTATTACCCTCTCATTAGTTCCCCGCAATGACCTCCGCTGGACGTCCTTTCTTCTTTCCTCTTTTCCTAAGGCTTTCGTGCAGAATCAAGTGTTTTTGAAAGTGAATCCATGTAGATGCGTGCTATTAGCTGTTAAATTCGCAACATCTGCTTTTTTTTTCAAATTTGTGGTTTGAAAAGAAATAGATTTGAAAGGAATATTTCTGAGTCAAATTGTTTATTTACAATATAATGAACATTGTTACAATGCTGTCGAATGCGAAAAGTTGACATTTTTCCCTTCCAGTAGAAAAATATTTTTATATATAGATTAAATCGTATTCCAGATACTGGGTATTTTGCATCGTTTTACATGTGTTTTATGTTACTACAAATGGTACACACATAAAGTGCTTTCCACAGCTCAACAAACATTTTTGAAAATTATTTGTGTCTTTAAGAGCCAGACTCGTCAAATTTCTTTAGAAGGTTTGGGAGGTGGAAAATTCAATAGCGGAAAACATTCCGTACACCAAGTCGTCTAAAATTGCATTTTTGGATTTCAAAAACCTGCATGTCCCCAACGTTAATGAAGATGGCCTACAATCATGTTTATAACACTTTAAAAATTTTGCCTCCCCCCCCCCCAACATCACACTAAGACTGCGTTTTTAGACTATTTCGAAAAATTCCGGGGAAAGCTTCCGAACTCCCAGTTTCCTAACAGAATTGAAGAACCTGAAATTGTGTTTTTGGCGTTTCAAGTTCAAAAATTTGCTGGTGGAAGATCACAGGACCTCTTACTTACTTCCAAATACTACCAGAGATCGTCTAAAAGTGCATTTTGAAAATTTTTATTTTCGAGAAAATTAAAAGGCATAGCCCCCAAACAGAGTGCTTGGGAAAATAGGGAGTATTTCTGAGTAAATAGTATGCTTACGATAAAGATCATGTTAATTAAATATAGAAATGGTTCCCTCTCCTAAACAAGAAGCTAAATCCTTTCTCTCGCTGTATTTACATATTACTAGGAGTCAATAGAATAGAAAATGTGGGATCTCAAAAAAGATTTTTGTTCTATACGAATGAAAATTACTTGATAATCATTGGATTAGAACATTCATTTTATTCTGTGACTGAAGACAGGATACGATAATTTTTCGGCACAGAAGTGCGTAACACAGAACTTAAAAGAAAAAGTTTGTCTTGTTTGTTTTGTTTTTTTAATTGTGAACCCTTACTTGTACCTATAATTGCTTTCCTAAATGTAAGCTGTTCATTTTCATTTTTGTTTCAACTTTATGTATTTCCTGCAAATCTGTTTCTTGCCCTTTTTTTTATTTTTTATTATTGATTCATTAAATGCAAGATGCATGAAAACGAGGCAGAGCGATAAAAACTTTAAAATCTGGCAGAGCGAGGCGTTGAGATTTTTTTCATCTAAGTATTTCGAGATTTTTTTTTTTTTTTTTCAGGCAGATATACATGTAGGTAATATTTTCGTGCCTTCTGAGAAAAAGGACAACCCTTAATATTTATTATGACAACTAACGAGGATCAGACACCAACAAGACTCATTAGAAAATTTTAATAAAAACTCAATGTGTTGAAGTAGAAGCACTATATACACTATATGACCAAAAGCATCGGGACACTTTCAAAAATTCACATGTTTAGGGATTTCTCGAGAAATAATAGACCAATTGCTCTATAATTTGTTTCGCATAAAATGTATACTCTAGTTGTCATTTTCCAATAAAAATTAAGTCTGCTATTCATTTAAGGGACCGACAACAAATTGAGTAAAAAAGTTTTTTTTATAATTTTTCATTGCAAATTGCTGGGAATAAGCTATAATTTTCAGAAATGAGTTAAAAATCTATCAAAAACTTATTTTTATATTTTTGTGAAAGTATCTCTTATACCCATGGAAATATAAGCATTTCTTTCAAAAATGCAAAATTTTTTTGAAGGTTTTCGCCTTATATTACGCAGAGTATTTCTTCAAACGTTACTAAACTTTTAAAATATTTGACAGCATTTTAGAGAAACATAATAATAAAATTTGAAGTTAAAATATTGAAAATTTGTTGAAATATGAACAGTTAAAGCTATTAATTTTTCACTGCGCAGACACGAAAGATAGCAATTTATAACGTTCATAATTCAAAGCTCAGATACATCCTACAATCCATGAAAAAAATTCCACCGCAATTTCTTTAAATTTTAAAAAGTTATCAGCAATCTAATGAGCCAAATTTCTATAATTCTAGGATAAGCGACGAATGGTAAGGAATTGTTAGCAAACTGGCAACACTTTCCTGCCATCGTTATAGAGTGATTCATGATAAGAACAGATTATTTGTTGCTGGTCCCCTAAATGAATATCAGACTTAATTGTTATTGGATTTGACGTCTGGAGTATACTTTTCATGAGAAAAAAATTACAGAGCAGAGAGCAATTGGTCTTTTATTTTTTGAGAAATCCGTAAAATTGTGAATTTTTGAAAGTGTCCCAATACTTTTGGTCATATAATGCATGTAATACCTCATGTATTTTGCCGAATTTAGTAACTGGGAATCTGAGACTCTAAAAGTGCTAGGTTTAGTTTTATTGCAAAATTTCAACGCAAGATAGTTTACAAACATTGAGAGTGGGGGAAGGAGTGATTTTTGCCTTTGAGCTTGGAGCAGGGTGAGCACCCTTGCATACAAAGATCAGAGAAAAATCTTTAATTTTTCAAATTCAGGAAATCCTTATCCGTAGCCGTCCGCGACTTTGCCGTTGTTATGCTCAATTTGAAAGAACTTTCACCATAACAACCCTTTGAGAAATGCTATCGTAGCCTTCTCATCTGCATATAGTACTTAGATAAATAAATAAATATTTTTTCAAAAAGAAAAGGATTCAAAGATAAAGATTAGGGGAATTTTCTGGTCACCAGTGGTGAGAAAAGGCATTTATAGTAGCCACATTTTTTTCTAGTCGCCACTACATTTGTAAAACAGGTAACTAACCAACAAAGTAGTATTTAATTTAGCACTAAAATATAAATATTATCAGTTCAAATAAAGGTTAATGTAAGTAATTAGTGGCATTAATGTTTATTGTACAATCAAGTATTAACTATGCAAAGAGGATCTAGTTTCATTTTTAAGAATGTTTTCTGCTAACTCGGATGGGGTTGGGGAGAGTGGCAAACAGGCAGAGGAAGTGAAAGAATTTCGCCAACCGATAACTAGTTGGTCCCCAATTTTATTCGGCACTCGATTTTTCAGATTTATTAAGTAGGATCATCCATTTTTAAAAAATATTTTTTTGTTAGAATTTGGAGTTCATTTCGTTAAAATTCAGTGTGGTCATGTAGGCTATCTTTTTTTTCCTTCCTTTTTTGATATTATCAATTTTCAATAACGAACATTTTTCTAAAAATAAAACGAATTTATAAATTTATTTATTGCAAATATTCATTCATTCGTTAATTTTTCCTAGATGAGATCAGGAACCGTATTAATGGGGAAAAAAATCTTCGTTTCAAAAATTAATTTTAGTGCGAATGCAAATAAATTAATATCACAAGCGGGATTGCAAAATGCCGCGCCTTTTACACTGAGTAATTTTTCTTTTACCTATGTAGTCAAGACTCAAGAGGGAAAGAACTAGAATTTCCTTGGAAGGGTCTGTAAAAAGCTGCGGTTTCATTTCGCCGTCAGCTATTACCTCCTTCGACTACTCTGCACAGCAGGGGAGCGTCCGGTCTGTCCCCCTGCAAAATGTGACAGGTCACATGATCCACAATCCACACTTTCATCGGCCACCGCTCGTTCTATTGGTTGTTGAAGTGTCAATCACTTCACTGATGAACATTGCTTTCGTTTAAAGAAAAAGCCCATTTTCAAGCGAGATCGTTTTTCTTCCCCACTGAAGAGCAGCCTTTTAAGGACCGTGCCCTTTGCACATCTGATGCCAATCCACCGATATGGCATCCAGTCTTTCATGTTAGCACAGCTAATTTTATCCAGATTCCAGAAAACCGGGAAATTTTTGCTCGATTTTACCGCCATTTAAAAATATATAAGCATTTCCAAAAAACGTCAAAATTTTTTCCAAAATACCTAAAAGAATGAAAGTTTCCTTTATAAATATTGTATATACACCTATAACTCGGGAAATTTAGTACAAAAATGAGGTTCTAAGTTGGAGGGTCATTTTACTCGTGGGGAAAAAAAAATTCTTGAAAGAAACTCGAAAAGCAAACGAAGCTTTAATACTCGATATTTTATCCATATTTTATTCTAATTCAACACCAACGAAACAAATAATGTGGTATTCTAATGCAGGTTTTGTACTAAACGGACGCTAATTAAAGCTGTCCAGAGCACAAGTGACTGCGTGAAAAATGGGTAACATCGAATATCAAATTCGTGAATTTTTCGTATAGTTGATTAGAGCAGAATCTAAAGTTAACGAAACCGTTAAACGTTAGGCCGTTAAACGAAAGACTAATACGGCTACAAGTCTTTAAGAAAAAAAATTAGATTGATATCAGTTCTATGCAATATTAAAAAAAAATCATAAATATCGAAACCAGGGTTGCCAGATTTAAGAACAGTAAATACGGGACAGGCTTCTAGAAGTGAAAGTGGGGGGGGGGGGGGGGTATTTGAGGTTGCAGGAAAAAACTGGGTATTTTTATGGGGTGATTTTCGACGTAGAACGTCTCTTCATGATGAATCTATGAAATTCAATCGTAACAAAGCATTAAACTTTACAAAATGTCACCGATCAAAGTATAAAAATCGTTTTTATTGTGATTGACGACGCATGCGTATGGATATATTTCCAAAATTAGTCAATGAGCAAAGAGGAAGCAATCATTCAGCTCCTCATGGCCTGCCGCCAAAACAAAAACCAAATTGAAACGAAAATAATTTTTGCGTTTGCTGCCACAAGATTTTCTTATTGCTCTTTATTTCACATTTTTTGTTTTATTTTATTTTTTCCCCCGTTTTGTAAAATATTGTTATTAGCCAGAATACGGGACTTTAGCCGTCCCGTATGGAAGTTTTCCGGGGGGGGGGAGTTCTCCCAATTTTTCAAAATACGGGACTGTCTCTTGAAATCCGGGACGTCTGGCAACCCTGATCGAAACCGCGAAAACGAAACTATCACAGAAAAAAAAAACCGCTTGTACAAAAACGAACTCTTTTTATACTCTAGTATTAAAAAGCGCCCATTTACGCTCACAGCCACACCTCTTACATCTTATTTTCTTTCTTTTTAAAACGTTTATTATCGAAAACTGCAGTAATTTTTCTAATTTCAATCCTTCGGCTTTTAAATGGCTCTTTCTTCAAATATTTTGAAATTTATAAGCATTTCTGAACTTTTTTTTCGCGAACAACCTTCTTCAACTTTTATACTTTAAGATGCGTTACCGTTCTTATAGAAAGGTTTCCCAAATTGGGTGCCATGGTATCAATATATATGAATATAATAGACAGACTAGGGTGCCGTGATAAAATTCTAAAGAAAAATGAAACGAGTAAAAGAAAATAATGCAAGATTTTCAAGTTCTGTTATCAGATTTTTTTTACATTAGACTTTTCAATAATGAAAAAGCATGCCATACTGTACCACATCTTTCTATTCGGAACTCCAGCGCTCGAATACGCTACCTTGCGGTGATTTATAAAACTGCGTCTGCACCTAAAACATTGCCACGTTGCGCATCACGTGTGTCTGTTGACGTAAACACAGGCAGTTTGTTCTGAGTATTTATTAACGCAATCGATGTGTCTTAGTTTGCTTTCAGCTACAGAAATTAATTCGTCCCTTAGTAGTATTCTCGAGCTTCTCAAAATAATGTTAGTTTTTCTTATTTCTTTCAAAAAAGTATTAAATGGTGGAAGCGTAAACAAGAAAAGTCTGGATTAACAAAATTGGATAACGTAATACCAGGTAAAATTTTTTATTGTTTTGTATGAATTTGTAAGAATATGAGTTTTTTTTTAATCTTAAATTAATTTAACTAATCATATTTTACAGCAGCATTTAGTTGGAATGGACAGTATGCAAAATATTTTCTTGAATTTATTATCGTAGAACAAAATGAAAAATGTTTAACCGAGAAAGAATTTACTTTATTCCTTTTATTCTCAGCTGAAAGGTTTCGCCAAATTTGTTTAGGGTTATAGTAGTTTTAGTATTGTGCAAGCAAAGTAGCCTTGGCGAGTTTTCGCATTTTTAGTTAAACCATTTTTAATTTTTATCATGAGTGGAATAAAATGATAGTAAGATTACAGAATTCGATAGGCAAAAAGAAATAATGGTCAATCAACTGAAAAGAAAACTACCACCATATATAAACTGTGAGTACACATTTTATTTATTTTGTTCTGAGTGAATTTGAATCAGTTTTTCAATTCGATGGAAAAAAAACGAACTTAACAACATTGACTGGACACTTTTCCTTAACCTAATTCCACATAAATGATTTAAATAACCTTTGTTACTACAGTATCCTACTGAAATAGACAGTATGCAAATAAATTTTCTTGAAAATATTTATCGCAGAACAGATTGAAAAATCCAGAAAGAACGTTAAGAATTTTAACAATAAAAAATAAAAGTTCGCCAAAAATCTGTTTATAGGCTTATGGTTTTAAAATTATGTGAAAGAATAATGTATCTTGACAAGATTTCGCATATCAGGTAAATCATTTCCATGACGAATGAATTAAATGCATGATTTCTTTGGATATCCAATCATATAGTCATAGAAATAAATTATCTAGTGTTAAACGTTACTCTTGACAGTCTGCCACGTATGTGCACTATGTGACAAAAATGTCAACAAATGCCGGAAATGTCACGAAACTGAACTTAATATGTACTAATGTATAGAAAAAACGGTACAAAATGAAAATGCCGTTCGAAGCGAACCAAAAATTTATGAATTCCGAATTCAACATCGTGAAAATGGCTGCTTCAGAACAACTTACTGTGTGTTCTGCATTAATTGTTTACTTTCGTAATACTTTTTGGTTTCTAATCTCTTTCTATATGGGTCAGAATAACCAAAAGACTTTGAAAAATCTTTTCAAATGAATAAAGCGAAAAAATCATACATACGAACAAAAATCACAACACTTTTAGCATTTTCTTCGTTACCACATGCGTTTGTTTTAGTTTTCAATTCCGCCATTAGACAGTGACTGCAGTGCCCCCTATAGTTCGTTGGAGTTGCGAATTAAAAATTTATTTAGCATATATTATTGATGCCCATTATATATATTTGTGACTCCTCTGTCCCTTTTTGAAATGACACGACGCTAATTCACGACACTGAGAAATTTATAGTAAAAATAATGTATGCAAAATTCCACTAGATGTCAGCTTATTAGTACCAGGCCACGTGCTTTCATATCAGACTGTCATCATTAAGCTGACTCAAGCAAAGATCGTGCGTACCTAATCTGCTTTGGTACAATATTGACATTCGCGAACAATCTTCTTTTCACTTTCTATTTAATAACATCAGATACGCACGATCGGTAATCAGAACGAAGTTTCCTGTCTTTTTTTTTGACGTAAACACTCATTCCTTACCAAACCAAAAGTATGAGAAACTTTTATCTAAGTTTTACGAAACGTCCTTATAATCAACGAGTCATTCCATGCCAAATGAACAAGGCACTCAACCTGACTCTCTCAGAGTCAGATTTTCATGAAACTTCTAGACTGACATTTTAAACTTATGTGCAGTGATATCCCGTCACTATGATCTAAATTTTCAGTCCCAATTTAGTTTTCATTTTCCATTACAACGAAATTTCCGGTATAACGAAACAAATGCAGTCCCTCGAAGTTCATTGCAACATTATTTCACTGTATAGTTAAAAAAAATCTTTCATTCATAATTGAAAAGAAATTAATTTTTGAAACTCGTTAAAAAAAACATTTTTTTACTCGCTGCCAGTGCCTTTAAATGTTATAACCGAAGTTCTAGGGGAGTTACAGGTTTGAATAATAGCTCATTTTAGAACACTTTAATTTATAAGGAATTATAATTAATTTCCACATTAATTTTTCACAAAATAAAAAAAAATCAGCTAGCGCAGTGGCGGATCCAGACAATCCTGTTGGGAGGGGCGATTGTGTAATGTTTTATAAGGGAGGGGGGGGGACAAAAGAAAATAATTTTTTAAGAAAAGTTTAAGAACTGAAGTAGGCTTTTTTCTTTTTTTCGAATAATGTGTATCGTTCAAAGAGTTTTAATGAAATTTATAGGTGTTTCAAGTACCACAAGAATAAAAAAATGGAAAAAAAAAAAGAGTTTTAACTAATCTTCTGGATCCATTATCTAAATCAAACCCTCCAACTTTTGATGCGTTTGAAGACTCATGAGGTATTTTCAGTAGCTATTCAGGTCCTCAATTGTACTTTTTTCGATATAAAAGAAAGGTTACATTATCAAAATGGTATCACTTTTTACCAGTTTTCGTACCGAACATAATGAAACACTAAAGTTGCGTTTGTTTGTTTGCTGATTGAGTTGGTTAATATTTGCGCGTAAGTAGGAATTGTTTTGCAGGGTCTCCCCCTAAAAATTTTTGATAGGAACGCATTTTATAGACTATTTGGTGGTTAAGAGCCATTGTCTGTAAGCATCAGGCAGGTTGTGATTGTTGGGATTTTTAATTTTCTTTATTTTCACATAGGTTGTTTCTTATCATGAATGTAATGTAAATCCGAAATTTGAGTTTTGTCTGATTCACCGTTTTTGAGAAAACAATTTTTTTGTTTAGGGGGCGTGGCACATTTTTGCTGGTTTTTCAAATTTGCAGATTTTAATGTGCTTGTTGCTTGAAGCGCCCTTATAATGACATGGATTTTTTAATTCCATATCACTATATGGTCTTGTTAGATACTGTTACAGTTGTGAAATCGGTGACACTACGAGGGCGACGCCCACAAACTCCGTTTAAAAATGACCGAAAATGAATTTTTTTCTATATTCAAGGCCAATTTTCTCAAAGCGCCTTCATGATGACACCAACATTTTTAGATCATTTTCTAGCCACACTTACATGCATCAAAAATATGTATCAAAATCGGTGTCACTATAAGGGCGCCAGAAGATATTGGAACTTTTATTCGATAAATTTCACAAAAACACAAATATTTAAAATCTAACTACAACTGTCGCCCTCATAGCAAAGATCTGATACTAAATTTGGTTGATAACCAACATGTTTGTCTAACATTTGCACAAAAAAAATCGGTGTCACTCCTATTATTTTTGGAAATATAATCGTTCGAAGTTAGTACGTTATGGCGTTTTTTCATATTTATTTATTTAATACTTTCACACCCAGATAGTTTTTTGAACATATTTATTTTTAATTTAATACAAAAATGTGTATCTTTTAACATAAATAGCTTTGGGCAGTAAGAGCGTCTTTTTCTTGAATAGAAAATGCCCGTTTTAATATAGGTACAGGCGGATGTATTGTGCATAATATGACTAGATTATCATACCAATACTCATCTTGTTTTTTCGGCTAAACAAATCTATATATTCCAATTGTTCTTGAAATACATTTGACCTCAACTTGCAAATGGATTTTATACGAAAGATGTATAGAGAGAAGCTCTTACAAACATCTTATATAAATGCTTCAAATTTTCAACTAATAAATACCCCTGCATTGCCAAAAGTTCAATTTAATGAAATTGGATGGACCCTATCTTTACGAGCTCAGTTCAAGTTCACTTCAAAGCAGAAGGAGTATTTATAAGAACAATTTACGATTGGTGAAAATACTGGGAAAAAACAACATCCCTGTCAAGTTGCACACTAGATGAGAAATGCAGTTCGTAACGGGGAAAAAAACAGTTCGTTGCTTCAGAGTATTGTACTATGAAACAAATCCTATCCCTTTTTTTTACGATGGAAGAAACAAAAAAAAAAAAAAAAAAAAAAACGAATGCATTCTCAATACATCAAATGAGAATATTGAAGAAAGCTAACATTTAGAATCTGAAACTGAATTTGAGGATAATATAGACCAAAGCGAAGAAAACATTAAGAATCAAATGAAACCAATTTCAGAAAGACGGTCATCTCTTATTGAAAACTGCTAATTTTGTAGCACTAAAGCATGGGAAAACATGGTATTCTAGAAAAATAGTAGAAGTTGACCATTTGCATATTTAGGTCAAATGCATGTCAAGAACAATTGGAATAAATAAATTTGTTTGGCCGGAAAAACAAGACGAGTATTGGTATAATAGTCTAGACATGTTATGCACAATAGATCCACCTCCACCTGGTACCTATATCAAAACGGGCATTTTCTATTCAAGAATAAGACTCTCTTGCTGCCCAAAGCTGTTTACAGGCCCGTGTCCAGAATTTCATAAAGGGAGGGGTTTTGGTTTCAATGTTTTTTCGTTCTTACCTGCACTGTCAGAAAAACACAGGAGTGGCTCAAATAATTCATTTCTGTTTAACGGCTACAATGAGGGGCATAGCGGTGTGTGTGGGAAGTGGGGGGGGGGGGGGGGGTCCAAAATCTCAGAAGATGTGTTTTCAAGTGATATTACCAATTCTATTATTGTATATTTTATATACAGTAGACATGCCTAGTTTTTATTCGGCTCATGTTTATCCGGATGAAACTTGTATAGTTAAAAAATGTATATTTACTTAAATAATAATTTAAAACTGTAAGTGCAAAACAGTGCTGCAACTAGAAACTAAGTTTTAAGGGAGACATGTTGAAAAATAATCTAATCTGATAAGGGTGCCGGGGTTCCTCCTCCGGAAAATTTTGAAATTTTTAGTACTGAAAACGGAATTTTAGACGGTCTTTGGCTCCGCGAAAATTTGTAGAAATTAAAGGCGTGGAACGCGATTATAGGCCATATTTATTGACGTTATGGCAAGGAATGCGGCTCAGAGACTCTTTCTAATCGTTTTTTTTTTCTTGAAAAATAGATTAAAATTTATTTTTAATCTCCCTTTCAAATTTTTGAAATTGAAGTTCCAAAAACGCAATTGCAGATTAACTTTGAAGATTTTTACGAGGAGGGGATTCTGATGCTAACCCCTGGATTTTCCTTCAAAGTTTAAAACTTTAAGCAGTATTTATATTAGGAGGAGAGGTTCAGAGGTTATTCTACTTAAATTTTTAGTTAGTTTTGTTTGAAGAACCTAATTTTTGATGATATTAAAGGAAAGCGATTCGAGGACTCTTGCTCGCATTTTTTCTGAAAGTGGAGTCTCAAAAACGCAGTTGTACGATCATATTTGGTAAAATTAGGGCCTTTTTAAAACTGAAACAAAACCAAACCCGAGTTTCGGCGACGCAATTTTAAGCAATGTTGATAGAATAAGCGATGTTGTTCGGGGGCTTTTTCTGGAAATTTTGCGAAACTGAAGATCTGGAAACCAAAGTTTGAAATGCTCCGTAATGCTATTGCCACGGGGGGGGGGGGGGGTTAGTAGGAGTAGCATTTTGAAGAAGATTTTATTATTTTCAGACAAACTAGAAAAAAGGGAAAAAAAATGCTGGGAACTTCAATGAGAATGTTTTGTTTTTTTAAATACCATAAACAAACTTCAACATTAAAGTTAATTTTAAGTCAAGCTTACACATTTCTTTGGTTTTTATTATGTTTCCACTATGGGAGGGGTTTAACCCCTAAAACCCTCCCCTTGGACACGGGTTTGGCTGTTTATGTTATAAGGTACACTTCTTTGTGTTAAATTGAAAATAAATATGTTCAAAAAAAAAAAAAAAAAAAAAAAAAAAAAACTGGGTGTGAAAGTATTAAATAAATAAATATAAAAAAACGCCATAACGTACTAACTTCGAACGATTATATTTCCAAAAATTATAGGAGTGACACCGATTTTTTTTTTTTGTGCAAATGTTAGACAAACATGTTGGTTATCAACCTAATGGAATATCAGATATCTGCTATGAAGGCGACAGTTGTAATTAGATTCTAAATATTTGTGTTTTTGTGAAATTTATCGAATAAAAGTTCCAATATCTTCTGGCGCCCTTATAGTGACACCGATTTTGATACATATTTTTGATGTATGTAAGTGTGGCTAGAAAATGATCTAAAAATGTTGGTGTCATCATGAAGGCGCTTTGAGAAAATTGGCCTTGAATATAGAAAAAAAATCATTTTCGGTCATTTTTAAACGGAGTTTGTGGGCGTCGCCCTCGTAGTGTCACCTATTTGACAGCTGTAACAGTATCTAACAAGACCATATAGTGATATGGAATTAAAAAATCCATGTCATTATAAGGGCGCTTCAAGCAACAAGCACATTAAAATCTGCAAATTTGAAAAACCGGCAAAAATGTGCCACGCCCCCTAAACAAAAAAAATTGTTTTCTCAAAAACGGTGAGTCAGACAAAGCTCAAATTTCGGATTTACATTACATTTAAGATAAGGAACAACATATGTGAAAATAAAAAAAATTTAAAAATGTCAACAATCCCAAATGCTTTAAACTGCCTGACAGACAATGGCTCTTAATAAGAGAAAGGAAAGTTTGGAGTTCCCTTTCCGGAATTTTTTTGAAATTTATGGGTATAATTTCGAAAACACAATTGTTTGCTATCTTAGTTTTCTTGAAGGGAAAGGATGAGATTCAGGAATTCTCCCCAGTCGTTTTATGATATTAGAGCGTCAAAAACGCAATTTCAGATACCTTTAGGTTGCGAAAAACAAGGAGTTCGGGGGCTTTCCACCGGAAAAAATTTCGGAATTGAATGCCTAAAAACGCAATAACAGGCCATCTTTGATGACGTAGCAAAAGACTTGGGGTTCAGAACTTTTCGATGTAGGGGAGTTCCAAAAACGTTGTTTTAGATGATCTTTGAATCATGTTGAAAGCTGAGGAAAGAAGGACATGGGGGTTACTCTCCGGAACTTTTTTGAAATTGAAGTCTTGAAAACGCAGTTGTAAGCAATCTTTTATGACGTAAGGGCAAGAAACGCGGTTTGGAACGTTCCATCGGAAATTGTTCGAAATTGGAGCCTTGAAGTGCGATGGTTGGCCATCTTTGGTAGCGTTAAGGAAAGGGAAGGAATCTTTCCTCAACAGGAGGAGTCCTCAACTTTTCAATATTTAAGCTTCCAAAACGTAATGCTAGTGGGTGTTCATTGATGTTAGGGGAAAGACTCGAGATCGGGGGCTCTCCCCTGGAATTTTTTCGGAATTGGAGTTCTAGAAACGTACTTGAAGGCCCTCATTAACGACATTTTCGAAAAAGTGTTCGATTACGGCGATTTTTTCCAAATTGAAGTTTCAAAAATTCAAAATTCTTGACAATCGTTGATGACATTGAGGAGAGGGACTCTTCCCTGGAAAATTTTTGGAATTAAAGTCTTAAAAATACAGTTGTAGGCGATTTTTGTGATGTATTGGGGGGGGGGGGGAGTTTGGTTACCTTTCATCGGAAATTTTTCGAATTTAAAAACCTTTTGGGGGGGGGGACGATCGGCCCTCCCCCTGTGGATCCGCCACTGAACTAGCGTCTTGGAAAACTTTATATATATATATATACTTTTGATATATTTTAATCAACATCCAAAAATTGTCAGAGTGGGATTATGAATAATGGATCAGCAGGTTAAAATGTTCTGCAACAGCTGATCCCTTCAAGGTCCCACTTTGGAAAGTGTTCACTAAAAAAAAAAAATGCAATAAAATCATATATTTCTTCAAAATTTTCGAAGAATGCTATCTTGAGTTTTTAAATTAGTTAAGTTATGGATGTATTCTTTGCTTTTTAGAAGCAATACTTTGGGCATCACTTTTCACACATTTTCCAACACCTATAAAAGTATGGTACACAGAGAACGCCAATGTGAAAACAGTTGTTTTTTGTCAGTGTCTGTGATATGAGCTTGGAGCAACAAAAACTAAAAGGATCATGTAAGAGGAAGAGTAATGCGTTCTTCTAGTGTTTTAGAGTCAAAAGTTTTTTTTTTTGCTTGCACCTTCAGTTTGTTGCCAACTGACACACAAAAGACATTTGCAGATTAATTTTCCAAACATAGACTACTTTAACGCCGATTGTTTAGGAATCTTGCTTAATATCCTCAAACTGATGCATAATTGGAAATTTAATTTTTGTCACCAACTTAACTATACATCGCCAAGTTAACAGAAGCTTTAGAGTTGCTTATGCAATTTATATAAATAAAACAAAAAATATATGTGTGTACGTTCCCTATACAAATACAGTTTACGTGGGATCTCGACCAAATTTTGCCTGGTAGTTCTCGGGCCCCTGAGAAGGAACGTAAGAGGTTTTCGAACGCCAAAAAAGAACCAAACCGTTTGAATTTTAATTTTAGGACCCGAAACTGGCTTTCTACCCAAAATAATTATCTGATCAGTTTGAATTTGGCATCATTCGAAAACCGGCGAAAAACACCCAGAGTTCCTTCGAATTTAAGAAAAAAAAGCGCTGTAAAATCACCGGGAAAAAATTAAAAAGCACTGTTAAGCCTAATGGAACATAAATTTTACATCGGAAAATTATAGTTTGCACGATCTCATTTTAAAATAGCATAAATAAAGTTTCAGAAAAGTGCCACTTTTTTTTTTCGCGACTGCGACGAAATAAAATATTGTTTTTGTTTTGAGGTAAAACTTTTGCTTTTGATTATTATTTGGCAATTTATCTTTTTTTTTTTTTTGTACCGCGAGAAGAAGTTAATCAGGAAAGTTACGTTCCATTTGCTCGGGAATTTTTTATTTGCCTTTCTTTGAGAATGATTGTTTGGACGGGAAATCTTAGTTTTTTTCCCTCTAAACTTTTATTTTCGAGGTAGACCGTGCAACGCTGGGCAATGCAGCTAGTAAGTTTGTGCTGAAAAGTAAAAAAAGAAATAACGATGTCAAACGATTTTCTAGTTTTTAATAAAATCTAGTTTTTAACTTGTGCTATTGAAATCCAAAACAGTAGAAACATAACTTAAATTTCCATTTGACAATTGCAATTTAAAAAAAAAAGAAAAAATATTGTTCTTGGTAGTAATAGAGTGTTAGGTTCAACATTAAACCTGGGGTGAGATACATGCAATAATCTAGCTTTGTCTATACTGCTCGAAACAACTTGTACATCAAAAATATACAAAGAATTAAATCGTTTTTCATGATAGTGTCTCTAATATTTTGGAAGTGTTGCGTATAAGATGTAAAATAAAAACACTGGGTTATCTTTGAGTAACAAATTTAATTATTCAAACCAAGGTAAAAACTCATGTTAACAAAAAGCAAGGGGGAAATACTTGCAGCCATATAATGCATATAATGTACAAGCAAAAGGGGAAAAAAACCTGAAAGACAGATCTTTAATATTAATTTTATAACATCTAATAACTTTGTGCAGTAATTTTACACTTAGACTAGTTAGCACTTTTAAATTTCTGCGTTACAATCAACTGGATCACTTTTCATAACAGGAGAAAGATGCAACTTGAAACCTTGAAACAGTAATTTATTTCAGACACTTATCATAGTAAAATGCATCAACATAAAACTAAGATGCACTTTATTAGGTCATTAAATTCTAGATTTCTTCATAATAAAAATATCTTGAAACAAAAAACACTAAGGAGACTTGAATGAGATAAAACTGAATAAATACATCCATGCACATTATAATAAGTTAGTGGAACAGTACATTTTCCCTTCAAGCAAAGCATACAACAGGTACCAATAAGAATTTCTTCAAATATCAACTACCTCAAAAGGAATTTTCATTTACTTATCGACAAGAAAATTAATTAAATAGGTAATTTAAAAAAAATAGTTCTCTGTTATAGAGACTTTACTTGATTTGGCAACTAATTTACTTTCTACTTCGGCAAAAAACATAAAATTAACATTTACCTAGCCACTATGTTAGCTCTTTTTCTGATTTTGTACTTTAATGAACCCGTTAACATTGATTATTGACCTGTTGTCTTAATTCAGCAGATTTTTAACATTTTGATGGATCTAAATGTTGTGCCATTTAGGTAGCGGATAACTTTAATTGTACTTTTCCCTTTATTCAATGACTTATTTCTTTATTTGGTGTACTATTTCATATATATATATATATATATATATATATATATATACAGTCGACGCTCATTATAACGACCACACATTATAAAGACCGTCCCATTATAACGACCAGTGGTAGAAGTCCCAACTTTGTTCCTATAAACTCTATGTTAATTTGCTTTCGTTATAACGACCGTTCTGTATCGTCTAATCCAATACAGCGACCGAATCAGCGGACGCTATTTCTTGTGTTCTTTCCAATAAAACAAATTTGTAGCTTAAAATGACATTGATTATTGTTTACGGACATCTGCCTGAAGTTTTCAATGTCAAATCCAACTTTAAGAGGGGGGGGGGGAGATTACCATTCACCACAGCTAGCACAGAAAAAATAATGGGGGGAAAAATCGAGAAAATTCCAGATTCCTAAGAAAAGGGAGTTGACAGATGTATTGGTAGTTTGGTGTTTGAATTTAGTGGTTTTAAAGACTTGGGGTTCTCGAGGGACTTTTAAATGTTGCTTTGGAAAGCAAGAGAAACACAATTTATCACCTATATCTGAAACAGAAAATAATGTTTTGCAAAAATCACGTCTGCTAAAAAGGCAGACCTCTGTTTCTGGTTTTGTCTTCAGAAATTGTTGTGGTAGTAGTAGAAGTAGCAGATCTGAAAGTGTGTAACATTTTCCTCCCTATATTTTCTACTTTAAAACTTGTTTAATATTCTGTCATAATATTTTGCGCACTACTTTTCTAAAAATTCCTATGATAAAAAACATTTGGGCATTTACTTGGACATGCATGATGACGGTGTACATTTTTTAAATTTATACCTCTTATGACGACCACTCGTTATAAAGACCTTTTTCTCTGGGACGGAGATGGTCGTTATATCGAGCGTCGACTGTATATATATATATATATATATATATATATATATATATATATTTAAGTTTCCTGGAGCATTACTTTTCATTTTAAACCTTTTTCAAAGGTTTATTTTGCTGAAAAGTTCATTAAAAAGACAACATAGTGCAATGTATTGCCAAACAAGTAGTTGTATAAGTAGTTGTATTGCAACTTCGATAAAACATGGTAGCTAAAAGTAAACTAAAAAATAATCGCCAAGAAAAAAATGTGCCACCAATCAGAGAAGAGTACCAAACAGAATCAACAGTTGGTTTTTCATTATTCCTATTTAGCTCAATTCAATAGCTTTGTAACTTACTGTAAGATCATTAAAAGCACCTCCGATGAAAAGGATATGTTTTAAAGAAAAGAAAAGTAAAGGGGGGGGGGGGGGACAGTATATGAAAGATTTAAATATTTACACGAATTAAAAAGAAAATAATAAATATAGTGTATAATTTTAAAAGTAAACATTTCCCAACGGGAAGAAACTTTAAACAATCATTTTTAACGAAGCATTTCTTGTTGATGAAAGCCATTTCTTTTCTCCAGTTTCATATATGTTATCTAGATCAATTTTAGTAACACCAACCATGTAAATAATAGTTGGCCTATATAAATATGAGTAACTTTTCATAAATCCCAATAGTAAACACTAATTGGGTATGCCTAAAGAATTGCAAACATTCTTAACAAATTTGACTAGTTTACACTGGAAATTTAAAGCTTTATGCATTATACTAAATTTTGTAAATTATGTTAAAACTCTAGCATGTCAGACTGCTTTTGTAACTAAGCAACATCATACTTTCAAAGTCAATACAGTGCTCATCGACTTACCTTAAACGACCTATTAGTGAAACAATTAAACACTAATATTCTTTACTGAGGAAAAAAATGTTTCTGCATTAGAATAAAAAAGCATAGGAAAAAAATTTCACAGCATTTTTTGAATTTTAAAACAATTTTAAGAGCAATGAAGTATATTGTCAAAATATCACAAAACTTTAATGCAAAATGTAGTTAAATAAAGAAAGATAAAATATCACTCATCAATAAACCACTAGATAAATGTAGATGCTCTTAAAATTCAAAGACTAACTTTAAGCATTTCAAGACAAAATTGCTTAAAAACTTAATTTAATCACATGTAATTTTTAGCTTAAAATTTACAATCAGGAGTTGAGAATTTATCGTATACATTGAATATAAAGCAGAAGTTTACTTAATCAAGTTTAGGTGTTACTACAAGAAATTCAAAATGAATGAACCTCTTATTATGTGCAACAAAAGTTTGGAATTAGAAAGTCTCTAACTGCATCAGAAATATCAGTAAATATTCAAAATGTGACGACAAGCTTATGGTATAGTAATTAAAATCAGACTTTTTGGAATAATTTTTAAACATCCATTGCCCCCTTTCATAATAAGGTGAAATTCAATGTAGTAATCATACAGGCTTTTTTGAGTAATTTTTTTAATAAATAAAAAAAACACTTCACAATAAGCAACAATAATTAATAATTCAGAGTAAAAGTTCCAAGTATATTAGTTTTGGTAGTGTTATCACAACAATATTAATTCTTTAATTCATCATAAAAACAGTTCTTTCCTTATAACTCAACAATACAAAAACTTCAAAATAGAAGTTTATATAAATAGTAATAAAATAACACAATTAAGTAGTAGTTTAAATGCATTAAAAAATGTAACACTTCAGGCAATATTTAAAATTCAACATTTTCACGTGAAAGAAGATAAATTTACTTTAAAATTTGCATGTAATGTGTCCCTATCATTGGAAATATGACTTTTTCTTTTTTAACTAGATGAATAAATACAGAAAGACAAATGAATGTACATATTTTCGTGATGACTAGAAAATAGGATTACCAGATTAGAATTGACAGTTTAAAGACTAATTCATGCATACTGACGTCAACAAATAATTCTGAAAATTTCACAAGTTAAATATTACTCAATCCTTTATTTTTGATGTAAACCCAAGTTTTTTTTTTATTTAAAGTTTAGGCTCCCTAATAAAGAAAAAAAAATAAATAAATAAATAAAAAAGCAAAATACTTAAAAATGTAATCACATATAAACCCAAACAATAACTGATAACAAGAAAATGAAAATAGTAATTTCTACACACACACACACACACAAATAAATAAATAAAATAGAAGTATAGAAACTTGGAAATGAGAACAAATTTCGACTCTCTAGTTTGAAAATATTATATTCTTCACCTGAATGAAATGTTTCATATTTTACATCTATGGATTCTGCGCTCATATAGTTTCTAAAATAAATTCCAGAAAATCAAAAACAGTGACAAAAATAACAATCTAGATTAAATCACCTGATTCAGACAGGAATTTCACATTTTTTAGACTTGTTTAGCTCAATTAAACATAATTAAAGCTACTAGGATGTGCCCTATCATGCCTTAAATAAATTACAAATTGCAGTTTGTGATTTCTGACAATGCAACAATGTAAATTACACAAAACAGTTACACTATAAAAAAGTGAGTATGAAAAAACAAAAACAGAAGCAAACACAGCAAATTTCTGTGTACAGATAAATGCTTCATTTTTACATTTCTAGAATACAATCTTTTATATAAATGCACAGTAGAACTAGTGATTGCTGACTAAACAAATCTAAGCTAAGCACCATCTGATTTATTACACTGCATTCTGTGGAGGGACTTATTGGTCTCAACAAAAAGTTACTTTTTCCCAGAAGCACCCTAAAGAAGAAACCAGAAAAAATGCAAATTAATTTAATTAAAGATTGTTACAACAACATCAGTTTATGAAAACACTATAATATTAGAACACAGGCCTTCCTAAATTGTTAAACAAACAGACCCCCCCCCCCCCCTAAAGTTAAATACAGGGTGGACATAACTATCCAACCCTACTTAAAAGGTTGTGTCACCTTTTTACGCATTAATGAACAGACAATTTTGCATTTTAAGCATCCTTTTTAGGGGCAAGACAGATGGTCGATTTACAGTATTTCTTGTCTGTTGTACAATTTCCAGACTAGACATGTTTTCATGTTCCATTTAAAAGAACATGAAAGATAATAAAAAAAAAAAAAAACCTAAACACTTAAAAATCACCCAACATTGCTGGTCTTGCAAACTTTCTTTTTTGAATTTTCTTCTACCAAAATGATTCATGGTTGTTCATCTATTTATGATCTAGATTTTTGGGAATCTTATTACACTTTGGATGAGAATTCTGCTTTTGTTCTCCATGATTTGGATGCCTGATTTGCCAAATCTATTAACTCCATAAAACAAAAAGTTGAGAAAAGTTATTAAGAAGATGGGGTTACCCATAAAAGTAAATAGGACCTCGTGTTACATTTTCTGCCATCACATGGTCAGAAATGTACTGAACCAAAACTGTAATATAAATTCAAATGCTAAGCATTGATTAAGTACTACAAAGTAGAAATGATGATTTTTTTAAAAAGTGGAGTATAATTTGGCAACTGAGGCATCCATTTGTTGAGTGCACTCCTGTTCCCTTCGATTTCGAAATCTTCTGATTAATGTCTTTTGACTATGACGTTATACGAGTGCAGTTGTCCTGTAGCCCTCTTACCATTTTGATCACACTATGTTTACAATTTTTAGTTTCTACTTTTAGAAATATGCCTCCCTGTCTTCCTATACTAGTTCACCTGGCTTGCCTTTGGGTTATCGTGAATCTTTTATGCACTGATGAAGATTGAAGAGGTTAGCTGGAAAGCCTCTAAACAATTGTTTGCTTGGTCACATCTATTTTTATTGCTTTTGTTTACATTTTTATTTACAAAATCAAAGATGCTTAAATTCAAATTTTCCATTGTTCTACAAAACTAATGCCAAGAACGGATTGAGGTCTGTAAAAACTGATGCAAACATTATGCAATCTGTTTGTCACAAATTTACTGCAAATTATGTCCACCTTACTGGTAGCAGTTTTGAATTATTGATAAAACATGTTTGCGACCTGGATTCTTGGCACTACTTGGAGCCAGGAGTGTTCACAGGAGGGGGGGGGGGGGGGACACCTGTTGGTCTGAGCCCAAGCCTGAAGGGGGCCCAATATTTTTAAAATTAGGGGTGAAAAATAGGGGTAAACAGTATGGCCCGGAAAAGTCATTTGTGATGGGTCCCAAAATTTCTTTGCACGCTCATGCTCAGGGCCCCCATATGGCCAGGGTTACACGGCTATGGTACCGGGCCTGTAAGCGAGGGGGTCTGTGTGCCTCCACAGGAAAAGAAGAAAGGAAAAAGAGAAAAGTTGATGTGGTTTTCTGTTAACATCAACACTGCAGCATTAGTAATTATTCATTATACCACTCACATAAATAAAATAAATTACTAGTACTAATATAACCAAAGTTGCAGATTTACAATATCACAAAAATGACAATTGCAATCGGTGCCCAGGACAAAAAAGACACAGGGAGGCTGAAAGGAATGTTTCTCAGACACTTATTGTGAGAGTCAAACCCCTAAATCTACCAACGAACAAACATGACTTTAAAATGACGAAAAGGAAAGCACACTATATTTATAATAGCGTTTAATTTAGTTTTTCCATATCAATTTTAATGGTTAGTTTCATCATTTAAAGCTATCTTTAGATACATCAATATCTGTATAAATGTACAAAAGAGCTAAGCCATGGGAATGGATTTTCTGTAGCTCCTCCACAATTCACGTTGAAACCCTAATTAACTTGCATTTGACAATGCATACTTGCCAACCTTTGGAAAAAAAAAAAAAAAAAAAAACAGGAGACTCCACTAGAATGAATTCACAAGAATAAAAAAATTATATTACGTGAAATTCTTACAAAAATATCCTATTCTGTAACAAATAAAAGTTTAACATAAATAGAACATTTTAAAAATTACAATAACCAAGTTTCAATTGCAAAATAAGTATTAGAACATCAAGTTGTTGCATGGTTAATCAAATAGAAAAATATAATAACTAATTGAAAAGTATAGTTAGTACTTAGTATGAAGAGTCCCTTAGCTGCAATTACTGCTTCTAAGCGTCTCGGCATACATTCTGCCAAATCATTCGTGACTTTTAAAGACATTTCGTTCCACGCCTCCTGCAAAGCCTGTTTCAAACTTAATTTGCTTGTTATCGAGTTTTTTCAAATTTTAATATCTAATAAATGCCACAGATGTTCTATTGGGTTCAGATCTGGTGATTGTGGTGCAGTTATTAGTTTCCGAGGAGCATTATATAAAAGCCACTCTTTGGTTTTTTGGCGGTGTGCTTGGGATCTTGATCTTGTTGAAAGAGGAATGTATTCTCTAGTCTTCATTTTCCGGCACTACTTTTCAAATTATGCAGTAACATTGATTTATGACAGAGCTGTCATTTTCTCATCAATGAAATGGATACTTCCAACCCCATTGTGTGCCCTACATCCCCAGACCATGACATTACCTCCTCCCTGCTTTACAGTTTTCAGTAAGTTTTGCGGTTCTAAAGCAGTATCTTTTTTTCTCCCAACAGTGAATATGTGCTTTAGTTTGAAAATTTCAAACTTACTTTCGTCAAAAAAAATAAAAATTTTCCAGAAATCTATTGTGTTTTACTCTTATATTTTTTAGTACCTTTTTTAAACTCGAGTCGATTGATTCTGTTGATTTCTGAAATAAAAGGCTTTCTTCCTTTTATACCAGGGCTATGCAAAACATTTCTTACAGTCTGAGCTGTTACAATTTTTCCTGATATTGATTCAATATTAGCGGCCAACATCTTTGCACTTCCTGTTGGATTTTTAAAGCATTTTTGACCACTTGACGTCTTTCTCTTACAGTCAATTGGTTGGTCTCCCTGATCTGTCTTTGTTATCAACAACACCAGGCTCTTTTTTCTTTTTAAGAAAGTGATGAATAGCACACAAAGACACATTCAACATGCTTCTTATTTCACGGAATGTTTTTTCCCACTTTTATACAGATAAACTATCTGTTCTCTTTTTGCAATTAGAACCTCTTTTATTTTCGGTGCCATGCCAAGAAAATTTCACAGAACCGATTTTGAACTAAATGTCAGCAAAGGAAACGAGCTGTTTTTACGTGCCCTTGACATGTGGGAGAGAAACCTTGAAAATCAAATGACACCAAGTTGTAATTTGCAAGTTTCGTTTTTGTTCTAATACTTTTTTGCGGAGTGAATCCCGTTGTTTTGATTTTAAAAATACTGTATTTATTTCGAGCTCTTTTTATGCTTACGTATTGCACTATTTAAATAAATACTAACTGGTATTAATTAATTTTCAGATTTATTCAACGTCATTACCTTGAAAACTTGAATTCTTTGCAGATGTAAGTTAATTGGTAGCACCAAGAAAAATGTACTGCAAAGGAAAAACCAAATAAGGAGAATTTGCTTAAAGTTTCGTACATTCCCAGTCTCTATCAAAAAAAGTTGCTACAAAAATTTAATTACTGAAATCCGGAAAAAGAATCACTATATAATTAAAATAAAATATAAAATAAGTAGGTATAGGATAGTACATGTTAAAACAAATTCAAAGTTTCAAAATAATTGAAATATTTTCAAGATGCAAAAGGATTGAAATCTGCTCAATTTTCGGCAAAGCACGTGCTTTAATGAACATGCAATGTGGAAAGCTTCCAAAAATAAATTTTTACTAAATTTTTTTATTAATTGGAAAAATTCTTATTCCCTGACATTGGTAGATGACTAGAAAGGGGCGCCATCTGTTGAGAAGAAACTGAAACTTTTTGATGATTGACTGAAAAACTGCAAAAACGGGAGAAAATCGTAAAAAAAACCGGGAAATTGGGAGATGAAAACAAAAAATGGGAGTTTCTTGTTAAAAACAGTAGAGTTGGCAAGTATGCAATGTGACCCATATCTTGATTTTGATCTATATGTACTTTACTTAATTATTTAAAAAAAAATTCTCCAACATGGCTTAATGACATTCTTCTCTTAGATTTATAATTTTTATTGGGTAATTTTGAAAGAACAATTAAATGGCCTGAATGTTTATGTTCGCATACTTCCAATGACAGGTGCAACAGCAGAAGGGTCTTGTTAGGGAACAAATTACAAACATTACAATGTTAATCCATGAATCAAGAATGACTTCACTCATTGGCTGTGTTGGCTATTGGGCTATTAAAGAACACCTTGCATTAATTTTAGAGACATAATAAAAGAATTCTTTCTGAAGAAAGGATGGAAGGTTTAAGGAAAGTGCATGAAGGTATAAAAGATGTTTAAATTGTCTTATTCACTACTTAGGACTTAAACCTCAACTACAGAACTACACATGTAAGCACAAATAGCATTTTGGTTTTTCCAGCTGCTAAAATAAAATGTTCAGGCATTATTTCTGGCATGCTACAAGCTAATATGCTTATTGACTATGTGTTTAAGCTTATTGATTCACTACTTTTTATCTAAATAGCTTGCAAAACTAAATTATATGTAATTTAGAATCAAGAAAAATGAAAAAGTTTCAAAATTCCAAATGTTGCCTAAACAGTAAATGTTGATGGGGGGGGGGGAAGGGATGTTATAGAGAGCCTGTTACAATATCTAGCACTGGGGCCCACACACTACTGCATATAAAAACACACATTCAAAAAACTTCATTCTTAAATTATAAACCAACAATGTAAAGGAGAAAAAAGCTAACATAAAACTATTTTAAAGTACATGTAAAATTAAACTAGGGTGCTTAGTAATTGAATAGTGAAAAATATATATATATATATTTATGAGAAATACAAAGTTAAATAAATGTGGTATGCATATTTGAATTTTGGATTTTTATGCCAATGCAAAGATAAGGAAATAATTGTTTTTAAAGAAATAGAAGCAATAAATAATTAAAAATATAAAACATATCGTTGCCTCAGAGCAACAGTAAGATATCTAATCCCAGAAATTACACTAAGATATCTTACTGTTACTCTGATGCCACGATATATATAAGATAATTAAAAAAATAAGGTTATTGTCAGGAAAATCTCAGTAAATCATGCACAGAACAAAGAAATAATATGTATGCAGCTCATCATGCTAAACATTTATATTCGTGCAAGCAATGCAGCTTACCCTTTTTCTCGACTTTTTCCTTTTTTCAGATTTATTTGGTATAATATTAGACTGCAAGTGAAAAGGGTTAAATCACAATATTAGAGACCATATACTAGGAAATGGTTACTAGTTAAAAACATTACCATGGCAAATAAATTTTAAAAATACACTGCACAATATTAAAAAAAAAAAAAAAAAAATTCATGTTTAGAGATTTCACAAGTAAATGTTGAAATTCCCAATTGTATTCAATTATCACAGGAAAATATAAAGAAGGTTTATATAAAAGAAAGAAGGTTTATATGAAAAAAATTGACGAATTAGAAAGGAAAAACAAAATAGTTTTCAATACAATTATAATTTGTTTCGGTGACCTGCATTAAACCATTTGAGACCTCAGAGGCTTAACACTAAAGTTGTTTTTCAAAAAAATACTCAGGTGAAAGTTTTAATGCTAAAATTTAATGAATAGTAAATTTTCAACTATATTTTGGTAGTCTCCATCTATTTGAGAGCTGCATAATTTTGCACGAAAAAGAAGCACCTATATTTATGGAAACATAACTTCTTCAGCTAAATTTTAAAGTCATTATCATGACAGGTCATCTACCAGTTTTAAATGGGATTTTAAAAAAGAGAGAATTGGAGGACAATAATGACTTTAAAGCAAGGTTCGTGATTTAATTTTTTTTAAATATTTAAATCAGATTTTTTATATGTATATTTTTTAAATGTTCAAAAATTTGTAGATATTAATTACTATACGTCTATAAACATAATATATTTCATACAATAGATGAATCCACTCAGCTTACTTTTAAAATTACAATAAGTTCTCTTACTATTCAATAAATTTTTAATATTTATAAATATGTTATAATGCTCAGATAAGGTGTGCTTTTGTTTTATGCTTTGCTTAAAGATAAGGTTTAGATCATGAAGTGCGTTTTAGTATTAAATAATATGTTGAACAATTACTTTTCTTAACTATATTACTCATGGTGTATAAGAAAAACTGCTAGTTTTTATATGGTTCTGAACTGTAATTTTGGACTAAAAGCAATATTGCGAGAGTGAAAATCTGTTACACGCACAGAAAGAGGGATCTATGTAGTTTTGCCTGTTGAAGTTAAGATAGTATAATGCAGTATACTTAAATGTAGAGCAATACATTCTAAAAATGCAAATTTAATCTATAAAAATTGAATCAACTGATTTTAATTAATGATTTTGTTAAAAAAATCAGTTAATTCAAATCGATTTAAATCTATTTTTTTTTTAAATCTCTTGAATTAAATCATGATTTTAATTGTGATTTAAATCAAGCTCATTTAAATCAACAAACCCTGCATAAAAGGTACACTGAATGGACCCAAACATCTCAGTGAAGAGTCAAATTTGTTGAAAAAAAGCATGATAATTATGGACAGCCCCTAAGTACTGCAAGATCAAGCCCTTCCACAGGAGAAAATTCTTGCTAATGATTATCCACATCCCTCAGGAGAAAAGTCTGACTGCGCTAATCTTGGACTGGCACCTTCTTGGTGCCAAACTTTTGAAAGAGTGTCGGCTGTCAAGATGGTCTCATGAACAAAGGGATTTTTTAAGAAGTATATTGGAAATAACAAGCAGCCTATTTCGCCAAATAGAAAATCATGATTTTGCAACAGATTCATAGTGAGTGGAGATGAAGGGTGTATATTCAGATGCATAAATAACCATGGTAATGTAACATGCTTTATGATGTTAGACGCATTAATAATAATGCTATGGCGTGGGTTTAAAAATGCAGTATGCACACACTTGAAAACATCATAAAGAATTAAGTACTTACATTGACTTCAGGAATTTGCATAAGAGTGTTATCAGAAACAGAAATTGAAGTTGCTAAGGAATCCTATAAAAAAAAATATTGTACAGATTAAAATCCTGCCAAATGCAGCAAAAATAAGACTTTGAATGGCAAACTAAATTCTTACACTTAGTTACAAGAGAAATCTATTCTGTGAAATGTATTCTTTGCAACAAGATAAAAACTGCATTTAGATGCTTTTTAGCAAACCCATGTCTGAACTAGATAGACATTTCCCATCTTAAATTGTTTTGAATATCCCCTTTCCCCCTCCAATCAGTTCACACACACACAGTCCAAAAGCATTGCCTGATGCTAATCTTCAAGAAGTAACATGGCTTAATTTTGCTGATTGAAAAAAGAAACACTGCTTTTTGCACTTTTTTAGCCTACTTTCCCAGTAAAAGTCAGAAAAAGAAGAAAAAAGCATGAAAGAAGGCTTAATGCATCTTAAAAATATCGTGAAAAACAAAAAAAAGTCAAAAATAAATAAAATAATTAAATAAATATTGAAAAATTAAAAATTGGAAAGTAGGGTATTGAGATGGGGAAAAATGTCTGTCGGTCTGTCTGTCTGTCCCCCCCTAATAACTTTTGAATGAATAGTCCGATTCGAACAAACTTTTTTTTGTTCGAAAGATCTCGGCGAGGACACCTCATTCCCATATTTCACTTTTTGATTTGAACTATTTTTTGTTCAATTTTGAACAGTTCAAAAAAACTTAACATTAGCGCCTACGGGGAAATTCAAAGCAATTCCGAACTGTGAGGCGAATTTGCTTCAAACAAACTTTGTAGGAAAAAGCTTTTGATAAAAAACTTGTATATAAGATATCTTTTTGATTTGAACAATTTTCCGTTCAATTTTGAACAGTTCAAATCCCTTAACATTAGCGCCTACGGGGAAACTGAAAGTCAATGTAGATTCCGTACTTGAAGGCGGATTTACTTCAAACAAACTTTGTTGGAAATAGCTCTTGACGACCTACTCCCGACTCCGACTCCGAGAATTTAGGGGGACCTGACACCGACTCTGACTCCTGTTCCCGACAATTAATCGGACTCCGACTCCCCGACTTCGACTCTGACTTCGTAGCTTTGGCAAACATTTATACACGGAGGACAAATGACTGACTCCGATTCTTGGATATTCGACTCCGACTCTTTTATCCCAAAATGAGATTGACTCCGACTCCGCTGCTGTGGTTTTAACTGTGAAATAATTATTGTTGATATGATTTGTTTTTATTTTCACGCTAAAGTTTTAATTTAGGTATTTAGTTTTCGTTGAATAAACTCGAAAAATATGCGCAGACGATTTTTTTTTTTTTTTTTGACAATGAAAATTATTTCTTTAAGTTGACATTTTATTGTTTTTTTTTTATTTTGGTAAGTGCATTAATTCGTTTAAAAAATTATTTTCGGCAACAGGGGAAAAAGAAACGATTTTTTTTTATATGATGTATTTATTTTAATGAACTTATTATTATTTTTTCGTTTTGAAAGCTGTTAAAAAAATTTTTTAATGGAAAGAAGTGTATTAGCTGCTTTGTTTAAAAGGTGCTGCTATTTTATTTGTTCGTTTTTTTGAAGAAAAGTAAGGAATATTTTATTCCTAGAAATCAGCTTAAAATATTAAAAAAAATATGTTTGAAAAAACTTGCGATTTTAGCTATTTTTGAGAATATTGATCAGGTACTAGAAAGTAGTATGGGTATACGGGAAAGTAGGCTCGTCTAGTTCTAGACGGAACTTCTTGTTTTCTGATCAGGGGGAGTCATTGCTAATGAATTTCTCTTTGTGAGGGAAAAATAAAAGTTTTAAAAATAAAGCATTATCAACAAATTAAGAGATAATTAAATGCTTACAAAGAAAAAAAAAACTTCAAAAATTTACCTTATATAGATTAGAGAAAGGTGTATTCTATCAAAATCAACACATATTATGAAAGGTGGATGAAAAATTTTCGAAAGGAAAAATAATTTTAATGAAATAGTACTTACAATAACACCTAATTTTTCTTGAAGCAATTTTTTTTCAAGCTCTTCTTTTTGTAGTTTCAAACGCAATTCTTCTATTTCATAAAGGGCCTGCATATAAAAAAAAAACAAGAGTCACTTTTAATTCTTTTTGTAAATGAAACAATATTTTACTATTAGAAAGTATTAATTGACAGCCCTGCTTAGAACTAATATTAGTTCAATTTAATAATTTCTACTGAATCTTTTTTTAAAACATCTTTTCCTATTAAGCATATTGTAAGTGTATTAATTTTGAGTTGTACAACAAATTTAATTAAGATTGATCAGTAGTGTTCACTCTAGGAAAAAAAAGGGCAGGGTGCTGGCCTTTGAAAGGGGCACTTTTTTAAAAAAGAGCACTATTTCAACACGGTGTCCCCCCCCCCCCCCATCCAAGACCAATGATGCACCACTCAAAAAGTACGGAGCGCCCCCCCCCCCCAAAAAAAATTAAGAGGAGAAATAACACTTAAAACACCTTGCAAAAATTCAGTCTATTCTACACCATGACCTCCCCCCCCCCCCTTCGATTGCCGTCACCACTGACTTTAGTATTAAATATGATTTCATCCAGAAAACGCACTTGTCTTCAGAATAGGTGTTAACTCACCCCCCCCCCCCCCACACACACAAATGCCCACTAAGCTGTGCATATTTTCCACTCTAAAGGAACATTTAGCTAATGCTGAAACTTGGCTTTGGGTGTTTTTCAACACTTTTCAGGCCATAATTTTAACTACCTATAAGTGTAAAAAAAAATTCTAGGCATTTCAAAACCCTTTGAATTTTAATTTAAGAAGAAGAGTATTTAATTACTGATCTCCCCTTCCTACCAAAGAAACTGCCTAGTAATGTGCATCGTGCCATTAAGTTTTTTAGTAGACATCAAAATCGTGATGAGTGTGAATTCTCCTTTTTTAAATATATTACACTTCAAATAGAATAATTAACTTAAAATACTGTATGCAGTGCTTCAAAAATGCAGTGGTAGCAAGTTGCAAACTAAAAAGACTTCATTTGAGCTCTATTTCCTAGTCTTGGAGTTGTTCAAATTCATAACACAAATGTGTTGGCAGATGTATGCGCTCCCAAATGCATATCGGCATAAGCAGCTTGGACCAAGTTAAGATTTTTATCTCAGGCAATTTTTGTAAAAATTTAATGTATCGGCACTTTAATTTTGTGATTTTTTTAAAAATCAATTGTATAATATTTATAAAAGAAAAACAGTGCAAGATCATTTTAGTTAGAAAAAAGCACGAGTATGTCAAACGTATGCTTTTTATTATGTCAATAGGTGTTTTAAATAATCTGTTATATGAATCACACACACACATATACAAAGATAATAAAAATACTTAGCAAAAAGGAAAGAATTGAATGAACGCCCTGTCAATGCGATGTTTCCATTTCAAATGGTTTTTAAGGGGGGGGGGGGATTAAAAATCCAAGATATTAAAAAAATACCCTTGCATTTTAGCCCAGTAAGCTTTGTACTATGTTCTTCTTAGGAAACAATCAGAAAGTTTAACTTTCCAGAAACAGATGTAAAAAGATTGCTACACAATCACTAGCAATGCGCTAAAATTAGCTAAGCCTAATTTCCACATGCAAACGAAAAATGGACACAAAGGGCTGAAATGTTAGGAAAATGTCCTATTCCCTCTCTCATTGTTGATTCTCAGAAGATCAAGGATGGGAAGGAATGAAACAAAGATTTCTCCCTTCCCAGAGGACCCTACTCCTTCCCACAACCTTTCAAAAACCCACACTCAGTAGAAGGAAGAACATGCCTTTGTTTCCTACTGATAAGCTTGTTTGAATTCTGAGAATCTCATCTCCTCTTTGCCTAGGTATTTGCTTCCCCTTTTGTTTATGGGGCCGTTTTCAAGGTGAAATTCTGGGAACAAGGATAAGACATAGGCATTTTTGCAGATGATCGCTGGATAAATAAAATTGCTCCGATATCGCGGCAGGTCGAAACGATGGTTGAGGCATCTATTTAAAAACACAAAGTGCAATTTCTTATTTTTGAAAAGGGCGGGGCGCATTTCGCGATCTAAAAAAAGGGCAGGGCGCATTCTGCTGATATGCGAAAGGGCAAGGCGCTGCGGCCTTCAAAAACGGCCTAGCGGGAACACTATTCATCAGTAAGTTACCGCCCTATAGCCTAGCCCTGGCTATAGGGCGGTAACTTCTGAATATACCTGCCTTGCCTTCAATATTCGAGTTGAATCGAAGCATTGTTTCGGTCACTCGTCTGGTCTGTGCTAATGCTGTATTAGCTACCAGTTTGTTTGGCACTTTTGGCTTCCTTAAGAGGTTTTCCACCTCCAGCTCAGTCACTCCTATGGCGGCTGATGAGTGCTAATAAGCACAAAACTGCAGCCCTTGGCTGGAATTGACTGAGCTGGTGGTGTATTTCACGTAATTAAGATTGGTTAAGATTTTTTCAAGGGAAAACAATACTGTCGTTGAAAGTAAAGGGCAGCATCTGCAAATGTTTCACTTTGGTTTTACATTTTTGTCGAGCTTTGTTGTCCAAGCTTGCCTGCTTGGTTTACCTTGAAATTCAGCACGAAAAAAATGTCAAATTCCAACATCACTATTGTTAGTACGGAATTCAAAATGAGTCTCTTCAAATATCTCAAAAATTCATTTCTGCAGATAATATGCTTTACCTTTCCACGGCAGAATAGCTTGTATATTCATAAGTGAACAATTTAGTATGACAAATGAGGACTAATTTTGGAGCTAACTTAACGCAGGGCATATTCTTTGATAAATACATTTTCAAACAAAACACGTAAAAAAATTAAAAAATAGAAACTTTTATACTTTCCGATTTTAAACCAACCCTTTAAACTAAGCACTAAATAAATACTGATACATTCTGATATAATTTTATTTTTGGTTGTTAATGGAAAACTTTTAACAACAGGGAGATAACAGCTCTATATAGAAAGTGCAAATAAATAGGAGGAGGGGGGTGCAAATTCTTTAAACAAGATCATGTGAGAATTAGAACTCAATAATAAATAAATTATAAAAAAAAACAAGGGTAAACAATGTAAGAAAGCAAAATTTTATTCATACCAGACCTCACACCACGTAAAAAAGTAAGGTTGGATCTCCCATTGTGACTAAAATTTTAAATAGGCTTTTTGAAATTTTAGTGGGAGAAATTTTAATTATTGTTATTGCTTAAACATTTCAGCTAAATAGTTATTTGAATAATGTATTTGCATATTATGAAGAACAAAACTTATTTTACAAGCATAACATGGAAAGAATTTTCCATTTGTTTGCTAGAACAAATGTGCATCCTAATAAAGATCTCCGGAAATAGGAAATGAAACAACTTCAAGCTGAAAAAAATGGATAAGTACAAAAATAAAAAAACTATAATACATGAGTTTTAAAGTTACAAGTACAACAAACCCCTTTTCATGAGCTTATGGATGAACGAAAATCTAATAAAAGTTTTTGTTGGGTGTAGTTTCATCCATAAACTCAAGCCTTTTGCCTAGAAAAAAGTATTATTTGTAACTTCTGATAACACATTGTAAATGAATCCGTACGTAAAAAATACGTAAAAGTTGAAATAATTTGCAATTTTCATGTTTTAAATTTATTAAATTAAGAAAACAGTTAAAATGAAGTTTAATACATTAAATATAAAAATCTACATGCAGTCAAACTTGTTTATGTCAAAAAGCTCTCTTTTTCTGAATTGTAAAAATATATCTGCATTCATGGACTAAATTAAAAATGCTTCTCATGGTTATTCAGGAGTGTCATTTTAAATTGCCACTCCTAAAAGTATTTATTTTTCAGAAATTTTATCCAAAATCTCTATATCAAATTCCAGCTATAGTGTAACTTTTGAATTCCTAGCCTGCTATGAGGAATAATTAGTTATGCATGGAAGTTTTTTAAGTAACTGTAAATTGTTTCAATTCACCAAATTTGCAGTCAATTTTAAAGTGAAAATTGAAGGGATATTTTTTAGTAATAAGCGGTGGAGTGGGGTCAGATTTTACACAAGTCAAATGTCACAATAAATGATCGTAAAGCAGAAAGATAAATCACGAAAAAATTTACTCTCATGTCAAAACATTATGCTTAACTTTGATAAACCGAAACTTATGAGAATATTAAAAAATTGGGAGAAATAAACAGAAAAGCTGGAGTTTTTTTGCCAAAATTGGGAGAGTTGGCAACTCTGTAAATCTGTATTAATTTCAACTATTAAACTAATATTAATTATTTTTGTTTAATAACTAAAATTTCAACAACATAAAAATTAATGTTTTCAAAATGAATTTAATCTTTAAGTGAAAAAAAAAAAATCCATTTTGCACATTTAAAGATCTTGCAAATATATGTGCATGCTATTGTTTTAATGAAATAATTAAAAATTAGGTACACATGCCAATGATTACTCAGACATCAAGCCTAAAACTTACTTCATTACTTTTCTGAACCAAAGTTAATTTTTCAATTTCCTCCATTTGTAGCCTTGATTGTAATTCAATAAGCTTTGCCTCCATCTATAAAGGATATGTTGACTATAGCTGTTGCGACTTTTTGAGAGTGGGTGTTGTTGCACAAGCAACCTTAATAAAAACATCGACGGACCATTTGAAAACTTTTATTCACATCTTTAGAACAACAGAAAAAAGCCAAAATTAAGTATGGTAACTATGGCAACTAACAGCCAGCGCCATTTCACAAGCGAAGAGGCATTCACAAATGGAGAGGTCTCCTAAGTGGAGAGATATTCAACAATTCCTCCCGCCTTGACACATTTTCACAAGAAATTGTCAGCCCTCTGACTATAAAGTAACTAATGCACTACCTTTTCCATCAATATTAAAATTTGCAACATAAAATGAAATTGCACAAAGTTATATACTCAAAATAGTTCAAGTAACACACACAAAATAATATAAAACAGAAGAACAGTCACAAGATTACTCAAGTTTCCAGCGGCAGCAATTTTTGCCACTGCTCTTTTGAACTCCCCGTTTTGCGTCCGGACTTTTACCACTCGAACTTTTTCATCCTCGCCAGGGTACACCTCAATAATCCTACCCAGTTGCCATTTCGTGCACGGCAAGGAGTCTTCCTTAATTAGGACCATCAAGCCAACTTTTAAGTTTTCTTTCTCGATCATCCATTTGGACTGCTGCTGTAACGTGTTCAAGTAGTCTTTCTTCCATTTTTGCCAAACACTCTGAACAACCTTTGTAGTACGCTGCCATCGACTTAACCTGTTGCCATTTAAAGTGGTCAGTTTGGGCTCAGGTACTGCACTCAGTGACCGTCCAATCAAAAAATGACCAGGTGTCAGCGCCTCGTAACTGTCAATGTCTGATGACAAAGGTGTTAATGGGCAAGAGTTTAAAATGGACTCAATTTGCAAAATGATGGTTTCAAATTCCTCATAATTAAATCTCAGGTTCCCAATAGATCTTATTAAATGGTGTTTTACATTCTTTACACCTGCTTCCCACAATCCCCCAAAATGAGGTGACCTGGGAGGAATAAATTTCCACTCGATACCTTCAGAAGTTATAAAAGCTGAGAACTCGTCATCTGGAGCTACTACTAATTTCGACCATCTTTTAAGCTCTGATTTAGCACCTACCATATTTGTGGCATTATCTGAATAGATTTTAGCCGGCTTTCCTCTTCTAGCCATGAAACGCTTCAAGGTTGCGATCAATGCATCCGAAGTTAGATCACTCAAGACCTCAAGATGGATTGCTTTTGTTGAGAAACATATAAAAACACAAACATAAATCTTATTCAAAGTTCCTTTACGTTGGTTTTTGTAAGTCACATAGAACAGCCCGCACAGATCTATTCCAGCGCAATTAAAGGCAAAAGTCCCTGATATTCGATTTTTCGGCAAATCTGCCATAATTTGAGAACTCAAAAGGGGTTTATTTCTAAAGCATGTAATGCAGGAATGTACTGCTTTTCTAGCCAAGTCTCTACCACCCAATGGCCAGAATTTTAACCGAACTACATTCAATAGCCCTTGTGGTCCAACGTGAAGAAACTTTAAATGATAAGTAAAAAATATTTTCTTAGTTAATTTACACTTCTTAGGCAATATAATAGGGCATTTTTGTTCATAAGGAATGTCTGCTCTTAACAACCTTCCACCTACTCTCACTATTTCCTTTTTATCCACAAATGGCGTTAAATTACTTAACCCTTCGACGGTTTTCTTGTCTAGAGCTTTCTGAGCGTCTCGAATCAAATGATGCTCCGCGATTCTAAATTCTTCAACACAGATTCTACCTGAACAACACTCACGTCTTTTTAAATTGTTTATGAATCGTAATACATAACACAAAATATGCACAGTTTTAAAATTGTTATTACTGCAGTTCAATACATCGTCCAGCACTGATGAGCTTGCTGCAATAATCATCGTAGTATTACTAGACTCTTTTGCAGGAATCTTAATTTCACGGTAAAACTGTTCATTATCGGATTGAACTTCAGTGAATTTAGGTACACTTGTTGAAGATTCGACATCTTGAGCTAGAAATTGTGGACCATTCCACCACCGGTTGCTACATATTAGATCCTGTGTTTTGCATCCTCTTGAAATTAATTCTGCGGGATTTTCCGATGATTTAACATATCCCCACTGTTTTACATCAGTAAGAGATTGAATAGTTGACACTCTTGAAGCTACAAATGTTTTTCATTCAGACGGTGATTTCAGAATCCATGAAAGAACAATTGTACTGTCAGAATAGTAGTACACTGAAGAACGGGGTACTTTTAGAGCTGACATCACTTTATGCATTAGTTTTGCCAAAAGTGTTGCACCACAAAGTTCCAGTCTTGGAATTGTCAAGGTCTTTATGGGAGCCACACGGCTCTTACTACATAGTAAATAGGAGGCAAGTTTACCAGAATGGCTTTGACTCACGGCATAAATTACCGCACCATAGGCAACTTCTGATGCATCCGAAAAACCCTTAAGAATTAAAACTCTAAAATCCTCACTAAATATAAATCTACTGATCTTTATCTCATTAATCAACTCTAGGGACTCCCGAAATTCTTTCCACTTTCAGTTTATCTTCAGGTAACTTATCATCCCACAGAGATTTCAAAGCTCAAAGTTTCTGCATAAATACCTTGGCGACCGTAACTATAGGACCTAAGAGACCTAAAGGGTCAAATATACGTGCAATTACTGAAAGCACCTCTCTTTTCGTAAACTGGTTTTGTTCTGTCATTGATAAGTGAAATTTCAAAGTGTCGCTCTTTGGATCCCATATGAGACCTAATGCTTTAGTTTCTTCAACACAGCTAAAGTTGTAACTCTCAGAAGTTCCCACGATTTCTAGTAAACTTGAATCATTACTACACCACTTGTGAAATGCCATACCACATGTCTCAAATAATTGTACTAACTCACTTTGCAAAGTTTTAGCTGATTCTAAATCTCCTGAACCAGTTAGGACATCGTCCATGTAAAAATTGTTTTGAATAGCCAACGATGCCATAGGAAACTCTTTTTGACCATCTAATGCTAGTTGTTTTAAACACCTCATAGCTAGGTATGGAGCGTTCGTAGTTCCGTACGTTACCGTACCAAGGTTGTATACTTTCACCGGTTCACTAAAGGAATCCTTCCATAAAATACGTTGTAAATTGTGTTGACTAGGATTAATGAGAATCATCCTGTACATTTTATGACATCAGCTGTAAAAGCAAACCGATGCATTCTAAATCGCAAAATAATTCATCCTGAATCACCCCACCATTTATTTGAATAGAATTTAAGGACTCCCCAGTTGATGTAGGTTGCGAAGCATTGAACACAACCCTCATCTTTGTAGAATTTTTCTCAGGGCGAAAGACACCTAAATGTGGTATATAATAAGTTATCCCTGGTTCTTCTACCTCTTTGACCTTCTGCATGTGCCCTAAATCCCTATATTCTCTCATGAACTCAGTGTACAGTGCCATTTGCACAGGGTCTTTTTCAAGACGTCTATATAGAGAATTTAGTTTTCTAAGGGCAATACTTTTTGATTCTCCCAAACACTGAGGGTCTTTTTTGAAAGGCATTTGCACAACGAACTTACCGGTCTCGTTTCTTCTATAAGTTTCTGTAAAATTTTGATCACATTTAAATTCGTCAGAATTTTTTAGAAATGACCTTTCATCCACTTCTTCTAATTCCCAGAACTTTTGTAGTTCATCATTTAAATTTTCCGCTTCACGAATTAGCCCACAATGAACTCTATTCTCCTCATAATCTCTAACACTTCCTCCAACTATATAACCAAATATCGAATTTTGTAAAATTAAATTTGAATTTTGAATATATATCTTCCCTGATAACAGCAGCTCAAAAAACACTTCATTACCTAACAACATTGAACTTTTTCCAGGTTTATTAAAATCTTGATCTGCTAAATTAATATCAAAAGGAAAATTTAATTTATTTATTGGGACATATTTAGAAGGGGTTATATTTGTTATTTTCGATGTAATCAGAAAATTTAGTTCCTTTGAAAAGCTTCTGCTCTAATTCTGTATCGTAGCGCTTGTCTTCCATTTAATATTTACGGAAGTTCCACCTACGCCATTAAGTGATAGGTTTATCTTTTTCTTTGGTGTACGTAATGAATCTGCCAATTCATTAGTGATCAAGTTGCACATGGAACCTCCGTCGAGAATCGCCCTAGCAGAAATCATTTCCCCTTGAATATTCTGAACATAAACAACTGCAGTAGAAAGTAAGACTGTTGACTCAGACACAACATTATTTAAGACTATCGTTTCGCTGTTTTCAGTTTTAAAGGGAGTCGCCAAGGCATTCAGTTGACTAACGCGCTCAACTATTTCACTTTTTGCTTGAGTAATATTCGAATCCCTTTTTTTGTTCATCGAACCAACTTTCGATGATTGAAACTCTGTTTCATATTGAGCAGTTCTATTACCCTGATCCCCATAACATAATGTTGTGTGGTGTTTTTTCTTACATTTTAAACACGAATAATTAGATTGACAAATTTTTTGTGAATGGTTTGGAAGCATACAATTAAAACAAAGTTTAAATTTCTTAACAATAGCTACTCGTTCTTTTATCGGCAATTTCTGATACTTTGAACACTTACACGTAACATGATTATCCATTTCACATATAACACACTTATGAAGTTTTCCCTCTTTTGATTCTGACACAATTGATAAAACTCTGGTAGAATTGTTGCGTTTTACATTCATATTTGAGACGTTAAGTGTTTTTGCGTGGTTTTTCAAAAAATCCATTAACTCATTTACTGACGGTAATTCATCTTTTTTTTAATTTCTCTCCCACCACATTTTAGTATTCGAATCTAATTTCTGACTCAAAACGTAGCCAAGAAAAACAGACGAAGCACCTTCTATGTTTTGGTTTAAAATTTCAAGTGATCTTAAACACTCACTCGCGATATCTATTAAACTCAAAACTGCGTTTGGATTTTAATTTTGAATACTAGGAATGCTCATAAAACGTTTTAAATGTGCGTATACCTGTTCGCGATTATTCGAATAGCGTTCTTCTAGCAGTGACCACGCTAATTGATAATTCACATCTACTATAGATATAGACTGAATAATTCGTAAAGCATCACCAGGGTTCATACACTTTTGGTTAAAAAAAGTTCCCTGACTTTTCCAGGTTTTCCAGGTTGTTTTTTAGAAAATTCCAGGTTACTCGCTTCATTAAAAATTTAAGTTTAAATAGTAATATTTTCAAAATAATTAAAATTGTTTAAAGTAGCAATGCAGAAGAACTGAAACTTCTCCCCTTAGATTAAAAAAAAAAAAAAAAACTTGGATTTTTTTTCCTTTGTTTTCTCTGTCAAAATTTTAAGTCTTTTTAAAACATTTTGTTCAAAATTGTTTTAATTTGTTTACTATTTGTTGAAAACAGAGTACTTTCAACTTATTTTAGCGTTTTTTTTTGATGTCACGCGTAATATTATAGCTTTTCGCTGTAGTCCTGCAGCAACCTTTTAGCATCCACTTTTGGTTTACAATACTTTTTATTTTCTTATAAGTAGGTTACACAAAACATATTGAGCAAAATGCAAAGCTAAATTTTAGTATAAATATGGTTAACTTGTTGCATCAATTGGCATACCATGTAATGCATAGTAACAAAAATCAACATCCGCCGATCATAGGCCAATGCCAATAATCTTTTTTTTTTTTTTTTCACATATTAAAGGATGCTTACATTAAAATTTCAAATTTTCTTTTCCAGAAAGTATTAGTTAATTTTCAAAAATTCACAACTTTTTGCACATTTTAATGTTATTTTCAATGTTACTCATTAATATAAACATCCAATTCTGTTTCTGGAAGTTTAAGTCTACTTCCATTGTGCAAACGATCAAATATGGCGACAAAGTGAAAAATTTAAAATAATATGTAGATTTTTGGATTTGTAGTATAAAAGTAGTAATAAATAATTAATAATCCTTAAAAGGATACAATAAAAGCAAAATAGTCAGTATTTAGCACATAAGAGTCTAAATCAATTAAAACAAAAAAATGTTATGAAGATTAAATTTTGCATTTTTCCAGAAAATAATTACAAATTATCCGGAAAAAAAAGGCACAATTTGTGTTGTTTTCAATAGTTTGCATTGCAATTAACATCCAATGCCGTTTTCGGGAACTTAGGCACTTAAAAAGTCTTGTGTACTTCCATCTTGGGAATGACCAAATATGGCGGCTATGCCCAAAAATAAGAAATAACTTTTTTAATTTGTCGCATGAAGACAATTAAAAAATAATTAATCTTCATGAAACTACAATTCATTGAAAAGTTTTTATCACATTTGCGTCCGAGGCAGTGAGGATAAGATTAAGTTTTAAGAACAAAATTTTTCATTTCTCAAGAAAATTATTTTAAATAACAATAGAAAAACAATTTGTAGACCATTTTTTGTTATTTTCATCAGTTTTCAATTAAAGAAAACATCTAATTCTGCTTTGTTTTTAGAAACTTAGAAATTTTAGGATCGTATCTACATCCATCTTGTGAATGACCAAAGATGGCGACTACGTTTCACACGTAGCTGAAATGATTTTCCGATCAAAAAAAAAAAAAAAACTTTTCCCCGATCGACCTTCCCCCATCTACAGGTTGTGCGTCCGAAGCAGTAAATTGTCTTCTCTCCTTTTGAGTTTGTGCATAATTGCTGTTCACCTGATTTTTTTTCCCTTGGGAACTACTGAGAGCCAAAAACGGCAGCTGCTGAAGATTTTTTGGGTCGCCACTTTTTTCATTGCTTTAAAATTGTTACAATTTTTTTTAAATACATCGATAAAAATGAAGATTAGATCTCATAAAACCAAATTCCCTGGGAAAAAATTGGGAAAAGAAAATTTTTGGGGACACATTTGGAAAATTCCCTGACATTTTTGACTATGTCATTTTCCATGATAATTCCAAGTTTTCCCGGAGCGTACGAACCCTGAACCGAATAGAATGTTGTGGCAACCCATCTAAAACTTTAGGCAGTAGAAAGAAATGCGTTCCCCTCACTGACTCCATGCAAGAAAATCTTCGCTCTTTTGGCGAATTTTTCGTTGTGAAAAAAAAAAAACGTTCATTTCTCGATCGCAGTTTTTAAGTGCCAGCTTCGGTTTAGATAAAAATTTGCAATTTTTTTCGTGAAATCACAATAAAAACGAAGACTAGATCTCATGGTACTTAATTCCTTGGGGGAAAAAATGGAAAAAAAATTTTTGGAGGACAAAATTTGAAAACTCCCTGACTTTTCCCTGACATTTTTGACAGTGTTATTTTCCCTGACAATTCCCGGTTTTCCCGGAATTCCCGGAGCGTACGAACCCTGATCACCTTTAAGAGAGGATTTTAGGTATTGTAATTTTATTCCCTCTGACAACTCCTTATTTGAATGAATAGTTGCATTGAAAATATCTCTAAATGAAAGCCATTCATGTAAACTCCCAGAAAATACAGGCAATGATATTTTTGGCAATCTCACGGTGGTGCTCTGCTTTGAAACCGAGACTGGTTGTTTCGAATCATCATTTTCGCGTTTGATTCGGCTTAACTTGAAATCAATATCATCCCTAATATCATAAATCTGTTCTTGTTCTGATGAATAAATTTCTATTTTATTGTCTTTGCAATTAGTAAAAAGATAATCAAAACACTCGTTTAATTCATCGATAGTGGATGCAAGTTTCTGTTCACAAATATTGACATCTTTAACATCACAACCTTCTTGTAATTTCGTAGCAAGTTTGGTTAACTGGGCCTTTTGGACTAGTTTTTTTGCCAGCGCTTGTTTTAAGGCAGTAATTGGCATGTTTAGACAATTCTATCTCAAGGCAGGTAGCACTATTGACTCAAAAAACACTAATTATTATAAATTATCCAGAAATAAGTTGTGTAACAACATTACCATTCGGATTCTCTTGAACTGTAAGCACAATGCTTCAAGGCAAATCGGCAAATTCAAACCGAAGTCACTCGAAGATCACACACAGTGCATAATGAACTTAGAATATTTAACTACTATTCTCGTAAATATCCATAGATCTAGTCCTCCTGGCTCGTAAAGGACCAAAAATTTTGTTGCACAAGCAACCTTAATAAAAACATCGACAGACCATTAGAAAACTTTTATTCACATCTTAAGAACAACAGAAAAAAGCCAAAATTAAATATGGTAACTATGGCAACTAACAGCCAGCGCCATCTCACAAGCGAAGAGGCATTCACAAATGGAGAGGTCTCCTAAGTGGAGAGATATTCAACAGTGGGCTTAGCGCAAATTGGGGAAATGCTCTAGTTACAATTTCATAATTTAGATGGTAAACTTTCTTTTTTTTTGTCAGTAAATGGATTGATAGATAATTGTTCTTCTCAACATCTTTTCAAGCTATTATTAAGATAACATTAACATTGCCACTTGCAAAAATAAAAAAAAGTTCAACTTTTGTTGATATGGTACTAAAAAACAAAGCATAGAAAAATTCTACAAGCTATGAATAAATTTATAATTAAACTAGTATTTAAATGACAAAAAATAAAAAATTTGATATTAAATTTACCAAATAGATATAATTTTTTTTCTGACAATTTGAACTTGCATCACCCTTTGAAGGTAAACATTTTATTTGTAAAAATATTTCCTTTCTAGGACAAAAAAAAGCAATCTTAAAAAAAAAAAAAAAAGAAAGGGAAAGACATTCACGAATGATGAAATAACACACTTTAAAAGTAAAAATGAATTTTCAGGAGTAAGAACTTTCACTATTATGGCCTTTTCCTTCCTGTGCAAATCTGCTATAGGTTCTTAAGGTATTTGCTGATTACTGCTTTTGATCTAGCTGATGTATTGTAGAAAATACTCAAATGACAAAATACTGCTCTGAAAAGTGAAGTTGTTTACTTTGAGAAGAGCTCTAAATGGGAAGGGGGAGAAACGTTGAATAATTAAACAACAAAAAGAAATATTTAGAGCAATAAAACATTTAAAATATCTAAAGAATATTTAAACTATATTAAAAAAATTAATACTTCTTTCAAGCCTTTGAGCTGTTCCAGATTTGTTTGTAGAGTTCTATTTTGCAATTTCAGCTTTTCATTTTCATCTAACGCCTATAGAAAAAAGGTATTCAAAACAAAGGTTTATGAAAAAAAAAAAAACCCCATCAAATATCAATAAACTAAGTTAAGTATTTTGAAAAAATAAATCTAAAAACACCTTCATAAGCAACATTCATAATAATAAAAACAAGTTACTTCAATAAAAATTCCCAAAATTTAAATCTAGCAGGTGGTCTTGAAATGGGAAAATGTGTATGCTGCCACCAATAACTCTTGGGGGAATACTCCGAGTAGAACAAAAAAAAATTTTTTTTTCACTGTTCATAAGTATACACTTATCATACATACAATAATACATTTTATGCTTTGCATGTATTTTTTTCACTGATGGAAATTTAAAAAAAAAAAAGGTTTCTTGCTTTTTTTAACAGTAATTGATGGCTGAGACAATATTATTTTATTAACTTCCCTTTTCCATTTTACAGCATAAAAACAGTATAGTACCAAAAATCTCGGATGTGATACTTTTCTCCATACCATACCATTTATTGTAGTGCTTTAAGATTGTCTTGGTGTTTTTTGCTGGATAAAGTCCCTCATAAAATGGCTAGTACTAATAATATATTGGCTTAAAAATCAATTGGGCACTGGTTTAAAATTTGAATTTTCAAGTTGAGTGTTTGCCATTTCATTCCCTAGCTTGCAGGATGTAAATAAACAATATATGTAAACAAGACTACTAGAAAAAGTTTGAATCGATTTCAGTGGGACTTTTCTGCAAAAATGCAAGGTAAAATAATGAATACTTCAGGAATTTAGGATAAAATAATCAATATTAGGAATTTTAGGACAGCTTTTTAAAATTTAGGGATTTTAGGAAAACTAAGACAACTCTAACCCCGGAAAATGTTGCCACTTCAGTGGTTTTGCTACTTGTAGAATGCTACTTCTGATCATTGGTATAGAATAGAGCATAAATACAAAACACACTTATGAACACTTATAATTAATACACTTATAAATACATGCACAGAAATAGTTGTTGAACATTATAAAAAATCTTACTTCTGTTAGAATTTCACTTTTACTTTGCAATTCTTTTTTCCATTTCTTTTCTTCTTCCTCAACATTACTCTGCAGATTTTTCAAAATTTTTTCCTAAAATTATACCAATAACAGAAAAAATATAAATGAAAACTCTGAAAAGGTTAAACAGGGTGGCGATAGGAACTGTGAAAAAAAGTTCCCTGACTTTTCCCTGATTAAGTTCACCAAATTTCCCTGATTTACATTACCAATGATAATGGTTTTCTTTCTTTGCTCTACTTGAAATCCATTGTATGTTTGTATAAAATGCAGCATTTTAAACGTTTGAAGTTGTGTAAAGTTGCTGAACTAAATATATATTTTAAAAAGATGCTACTTTTTTAATAAAATGGTTTAAAAAAACATATCAAGTCAATTTTTTTGGGAGAAAAAACCTACAAAACAGTATATTATATTTTTCTACAATGGAAATATTATAGAAAATTTAGAAAAAAAATACTTTGCTTCCAGAAACCACTTAGCATAAGAATTTTAAGAAACTATTAAAATTACTCTTAAGAACATATATGTATTTATGATATTACTAAAAAGTAATTGAAATTATTTTGAACTAAGTTCTCAAACAGTATTATAATTGTTGCAAGAATAACAAGTAATAGTGAAAGAGTAGAAGTAATGTAGTTATTCTTACATAACTAATTGACACATTTATGCTGAACAGATGAAACCATTTGACATCCATTCATAGGGAGCTTTTCTCTAATCAAAAACATACCTTTTAATGAATGAATGCTAGGTAAAATAAACAACCTAACACAGTGGTTCCCAACCTTTTTTGGCCCTTTCGGAAGTTAAATTACAGCTATCCCCCCCCCCCCCATGTTCTTCCCTTAAGACACAAATTAGATGGTGCTGATTTTAGTGAAGATTAATGTTACTGAACGCCTAATTTTAGTTTAAACCTTCAAAAAGTGCATGATAAAGTGATAATTAGCTTTAAAACTGATTTTTATTCCTGACCCCTTCCGCTCTCCCCCCCCCCCCCAAAAAAAGGAAAAAAAAAAAAGAAAAAACGTAATTTGAAGTGCTTTAATTAACCAACGTCATTCACATAGCAAAAATAAAAATACTACATTTTTCAGTAACATGCTTTTTTTTTTTTAAATTGAAATCCGGAAAAAAATGAAAATTTTAACTGTTAAGATTTGTTCTTTTTTACCTTTTTAATGGCTGCCTTGTGCTTGATGGAACTCCGTCAAAGCTTTGATGTCTGGCTTTATATTAGTGAGATTTAATCTGAGGTCCCCTTTGAGGCAGATGTCCAATCTATTTCTTTGCTTCGTGAGAAGCTGCACTACAGAGCTAAATCCTCTTTCAACTAAATATGTTGAGGGGAATGAGATGAGGAGCTGTTCAACTTTTTTCCAAAGTTGTGGGTAAGTACCCATAAGCTTCACCCAGGAAAGTTCGTAACTGTATTGCTAGAAAGTAATTTTTGATTCACAATCAAATTTCAAATCCATAAACTCTGTCTGCAAAGAGTTTTCCAGTTCATCCACATCTTCAAAATTAAATGGGTCTAAAATCCAGTCAGGAATTTGTAAGTTGATCAAATCTGCAAACCTTGATTCCATGTTCTTTTTTAACTGATCAAAGTGATCAATGAAAATTAAAATTTTTTCTTCAGGAAGTTAGTTCATCATCCACTAGTAAACTTTTTTTAGAATCAGAAGCAGGATAAATTCTTTACGGCCAATATTTGCCTTGTAGATTTCAAATTTGGCAATGAGTGCTGAAATTATGCTTTTGGCCTTGATGAGGTTCATCTTGTTTCCTTCAAGCTAAATGTTGACTTCGTTCATTTTTTTAAAAAACATCTGTAAGATACACAAGTTCCAATTTGCGCTGTTTCAAATTCTCACTTAAAGCAGGAGCATGCAAGTCGAAAAACTCAGCTACAGAGTCGAATAATTCAAAGAAACGGCACAAACAGTTTCCTTTGGAAAGCCATCTTACAGACGTATGTAAAAGTAAGCGTTCGAATTTTTCATCATTTTCATGGCAAAGCTCTTAAAACAGGCGATCATTGAAAGAATTAACTTTGATCTTGTTAATACCAGTAATGACTAATTGTAAGGTTTCATGTAAAACACCACTCAATTTTTTTGCAGTCAAGTGTTGACGATGAATGACACAATGGATGGTAATCACTTCTGGCACTCCTTTTTTAAGGTATGCAAGAAAACCAATATGACGACCCGCCATGGCAGGGGCACCATCTGCTGCGCAAGCACTTACATTTGTCAATGGAATTTCTTTTTCTTCAAATAATCCTTCACCATTAAAAAAAAATCGACGATCCCTTTGTATCAGTAATCAAAGTTCTGGCGAACAACATTTCCTCAGTTATTTCTTTCAGCTCATTAATAAACCTCACGTAAGCTAATAAAATAGCTCTGTTATCTGTCACAGTTGACTCATCAATCTGTAGTGCAAATTTACTTTGTTTCAAAACATTTATGAGTTTGCACTCAACGTCAGCAACCATTTCATCTATTCTCCTGGAAACTGTGTTGTTATTAAGGGGGAGAGGTTGACTTATCTTTTTACAGGAGCCCTCACCAAGCAAAATTTCAACTATTTTTTTTGGCAGCCGGTAGAATAAGAGATTCGCCAATCGTATGAGGCTTACCACATTTTGCTATCAAAAGAGACACTTCGTACAAAGCAAGAAGCCCTTTGTCAATATCTGTTGCTTGTCTTCTAATTCACCCACCTAAGGCAGTTTATCTGCTTTTTTTTTTTTTTTTTGAGGTCTTGAAAATAACTAAGCGGTTTATTTACTTTGTCATGTACTCTTGACAAATGCTCTTTAATTCGCGAGGGCTTCATCACTTCATTGCTAGAAAATGTTTTATTGCACAAAAGACAATGCAGAAACTTCACATTTTGCGGTGAAGTGACAAAACCAAATTTTAAATACTCCGCTGAATACTGCCGGCACTTCTTTTTCGAATTCCTATCGAACTTCCACACTACGAAACATGCTCAATCAAACAAAAATTCACTAAATTAAATCAAACAACAGAAACTACTTAAGGAGGTTTATGCGCTGATTGCAAGATTCTGAATGACAACTGATAAGTTAATGCAAAAATCCATTCCTACACATATCCATCCACTTTTCAGGCGTTAAATATATGCTGACGCCAACGGTCAGACAGTGCTTACAAGTTTTTCTTCTTCCTCGTGAAAACGGCAATAAAATAAAAGATATTATTTTTCGCTTTTGGGATTTTTTTATCCGAACAGATTTGATTCAACTGTAAATCATACATGCCTTATTTTCTGGGAACGACTTTCTTTGATTTGACGTACCATATGCTTGGTTCGGTATTACACAACATAGGTATTCTGAAAGATATTTCTGAATTGTGTACCGGTTTGTTTTAATAAATATAGTTTTTGATAGGTCAAAAATTTCCCATTACCAAGTATCCGAATACCGGTCGCCCCCCAGAAATTTATCGCCCCCTAGAAGAGTTCAATCCCCCCTTTGGGGGCGATCGTCCCCAGGTTGGGAATCACTGACCTAACAGACACAGCAATCTTAGGAAGTTCATCCTGTGGTTAATAAGTAAGATTCAATACTTTGACGTTGAGGAAAAAAGATGCACAAATATACGGCAGTGTATAATCGCACCTCATTAATTTTACTTTCTTTTTGAACAGATAATAGGCGGAAAATGCGTAGGGAATCAGAGTACTTAATTTTGTAAAGCAAAAGAAAAAATTTTTTTTTCTTCTTAAAATCAATTTTCCCTGATTTTTTGTTATTTTTCAAAATTCCCTGATATTTCCCTGACTTTTCTCTGATTAATAAAGTTCCCTGACTTTTTACTGATCTCCCTGATTTGTTGCCACCCTGTTAAAGTATGTCAAAATTCAAATATCAAAATAAATGCATGAATTTTATTTTCCAAATTAGAAGTTATTTTGTATAGGTAAACATAATTGTTGACATCGTAGAATAAATCAATGAAATAGGAAAATATTTTAAGTGATTTTTGACACCCATAAAAAAGAATTATTGTGAGTCATTCAATTACTTACATAACATGCAGTATTTAGCATTCATTTTATCATTTTGATTTAACTTTTTAAATCATTGTTAACTGGAAAATTAAAAAGAAGAATTTTCATTTTATTTTTCTTTCAAAGCATTTTTTTCACTAAATGTAAAAACTTTGAACAGTAAAACCTTTGCATTATATTTGACAAAAAGAACACCATCTTTGTGTACCCGGTGGGGGGGGGGGGGGGGGGGTACACACTTATACAAAAAATGAAGCTAGTTATTATCAAAACTAAGATATTTTTATATCTTAATTGTTGACAATAACCAATTTTAATCATTGCATAACTAAACATGTTACCTTTATGTGTCATAAAAGAAAAGACAAGATTTAAATCGAATGTCCTATTAGCTTTAATTCCTGTCTTTATGTGTTGGCATTTTAAAAAAATATTTAAGAAATATACTTAATTAAAATGAAAAAATAAAAAATTGAATTGAAGTTCAGTTTAGGGCGGCCCCCTCTCATATCTTGGCCCCCCACTCGCCCCCTCTTCGGAATGCCCTCTGTCCCTTTAAACATGACATTGCCTTGACAGATGACAGAAAGAAGATATTGCGTCCAGCCGTCAAACTTTACACCTCAGTCCCGCGCATTTCACTACAATTTTTGCCTGATATTCTGAAGGGGGCGGCAAAGTGGCCAAAATGTCTATTTACCTATCTTCCACCTGTTTTTTCTTCAGCACTGGCCACAGCTAAGAGCAAGAATAAAGCAGAAAGAACACTTTCTTGAATTTATTAAATGGTCTCACACTAATAAATGTTCTTCTATGGGGGAGAGGGTTAGGGGGCACCGTTGTAAGTCAAAATTTTAATTTGTCTTTACTTTTATTTATTTTCCGATTTAGCAAGGTGAGGCTGAATTTGGCGCCCTTTGAACGTGGCACACAAACATACGTACATACTAGGGTGCGTCTTATTTTTAAAGGTGATATTTTTTCATGAGGCACCCTCTCATTTTGTTCCTTTGGATGAAAAAATTTTTCTCATATCTGAAAAATAAAAATTGAATAATATTTAGAAGGTGCTACCACTGCTGCAAAATTTGTCAAATCTCTCTCTTTTTTTTTTTTTTTAAATTTATTTTTTAGTCTAGATAACAAGTAGCAATCAGTGAAAAGTTCCTATTGTCACAAAGAGAAAAATTACAATATTGCTGAATGTAAAAGACCAAAAGTGTAAACTTGTGATATAAATGGCATTACCGAACTTCCGGTTTTTTTTTTTTTTTGACATTATTAAATAAAACGACAACCATGAAATGCTTATTATTTTCTCGTATATATTAGAAATAGGTATTTGTGTTATGTTAAATCCAACCAACCTAATTTCATGTTGATTAAAAATGTAACAAGATATATTGGAGAGTTGATTTTTACACCATTTTTTTCACAATGAATGTAATTTTAATCACTGGTAGCACCCCTTAAATTATGATCAAATTCTATGAAACTTTTATGTGTGTATTTTTTCATCAAAAGGAAACAATTAAAGGGGTGCCCCATAAGATATTCAAAACTTTTTTAAAAAGTGCATTATAAGACACACCCTAAGTACATACAGACGTCACATGAAAACTCGTTGTAACTAACTCAGGAATCTTCACAATGGATATTTCGTGTGTCTATACATTCTTAGGCACTTATTCAAGTGTGGTCGAGTCAAAAAAAAAACTCAATATTCAATCGGGGGTGAGTAAAATGGAAATTAAGGTCAATTTTTGAGGGAAAATTACTTCCTTTTTTGTAAAAGGAAGAAAAAAATCTTAACGCATAGTAGACATCAACTGTAAATATACAGGTGAACCAAACAACTTTTTAATACTCTACCACAGGCAAAGCCGTGAAGGTACTGCTAGAATACAAATAAAGTGCTTACCGTTTCAGCTAAAACATAATCAGAGTTTTTGATTTTGCACTCTAAACGTGACTTTTCTTTTTCATTCTCTTCAAGTTTCATAATCAAACCATCAATGTCTTTAGAACCATGATTCAAATCTTCTAATTTTGAAGCTTTTATATGGGAAATTACTTCTGCTTCATATTGTGACCATAATAGTTTGTTATCCTATAGTAAGAAAAAAATTTCGAAATTTAAAACAACCAACGTGCATCACACAACAATTTGATGTCTTTCACATCAATAATAAATTAATAATGAATGAATAAAAGAGAACATAACATTAAGCAAAAAATAATTTCTGAATTTAAAGCATGTTCGGCGATGAGAGGATATTTCACAACTAAGTATAACTTAATATTTGGAATGTTCTTAAAATAACAGAAATTTCACTATATTTCAAATGTTTAGAAAATTGTAATCTTTAGTTTCATTAGCAAAATATAATTACTCACTGAACATTTAGGAACTTTCATACTTGGAAAAATTCTTTGAAGAAATTCTCTTAAGGATAATGCAAAATTTTCTAAATCACATACTGCTTTCTGAAAAAAAAAAGACATTTGTTAACAACATATGGGATGCAAGTCAAATTGAAAAGATATATAAATTTACTAGAAATTGCTTCAAATATTAAATTAAGTCCTACCAAATTTCGTTAAAGCATTTTTATGAGACATAGGTACATTTCGAGTAGATTTTATTTTGCCAAAGTATGAGCAACACAGTTTTGTTCTTAATTTTGTGCAAAAGATATTTTCAGGAAGCTTTGTTTTCCTGCTAAAGGGGGGGGGGGACTGAAGTATGACACCTGAAGTGTATGAGGTTTAAGAGGACCATGTTTGATTAATTTTAGCTTGAGGGAGATAATATGGGAATTTTGCCATAGAAAATAAATAACTGGAAGGTTAGAAATGCTTGGAGATGAAAAATTGGAGACAGTATTCAACAAAGACTCCAGTGAAATGAAAGAATTAGCAGAATGTTTGGAGTGACAGAACAAGAAGTTTCATTAAACAACCATGCAAAGGATGTTAAGTAATAATACAGGATTAGAAAGTTGGAATTTGAAACTGGAGCTGGTTAGGATAACTGAAGCTGGTTATTTATATTAAATAATATAAATAAGCTTGAACACAAAATTTAATATAACAATACATAACTTTATTTTGAACGTATTATAATTAGAACACATCAAAAAAAGAATAAAAGCACTCAATACAAATTAAGAGATTAATTTGAGATAATCTAGTATCCGGGAGACTATCAAATCTTCAATTTTTCTCAAATGGGGCAAACCTTGAAGATACTGTCCTAACCCATCTTTTTGTATCAAGTTTCAAAGAAAAACACTGAAGTAAGGGGAGTTTGCTGCCCCCAGAAGTTACTATCTGGAGCAAGGGCCCCGGTTTGCTCCTCCTACATCTGGCACTGCAAGGTGAGGTTGACATGCAATAAAAGTCACTTTCACAACATCAATGGGAGGGCTGCCACTCATTGGTGCCCATATGCAAAATTGTAGGGGGGGGGGGGGGGCTCAGATATTTCCCCCATGGTTTATCAGGATATTCTCCCCATGGAAACAGATTTTAGTACAGATTAGTGTGATTAAAATTTGACATTTTTAATAATTTTTTCATTAATGGCTGGAAAAAATGTAAAAGGATATTTTTACATATTTGCAAATAAAAAAGTGCTAAAAGCAAATCTAATTTCTAAGGGGGGGGGGGGGGCTTGAGCCCCCACTTGCCCCCTATATGGATGCCCATGCTGCCACTTATATATATAGCCTTCTATAACTTTAAATATGAGATTATAACGGACAAAGGCAACTCAGGTTACTGTCAATGCCTTGTTTGATATTTTGACTTGATACATGCAAATACTGAAAATCCAGATTCAGAAATGAGGATAAAAATTGCACTGAAAACCTCAAAAGTAAAAAAGCGATAATCTTGAAAGACTTACAAATTAAAAAGTGATTTAGTTGTAAATCTTTTAAGTACATTATCATTGTTTTTACTTTTTCATCTTTTTTAATGAACTCATGCGTCCCTCGAAATTTTTCTACATCCCCTTAGGGGCAGCACCCCTAGGTTGAGCACCCCTGTACTAAATTATGAGCTGATAAAACCAATTGAAACCATCAAGTCAGCTCTCTTCTTTTCCTTCATTGACTCAACATCCAATGTGGGCCAAGAACTCTTTTAGGATCTTGTTCCATCTTTCTTTTCCACTTCTCTCATTCTTTTTTGCTTCGGTTATGCCAATTGGTCATTCTTATTGCTTTAAAGTTCTCACCAACACAGTCAACCCAACTTAGGACACCTTACCACAATTAATCTCTACTGACAAAAATTGATGCATTTGTGCTAAGCATTGCAAAAAAAAAAAAAAGCATATTGGAATATAAACAGAGACATGACAAAGCGATTTTGTGGCCAGACAATCAGTCAAAAATGACTTAGAAACTTGAACAGGATACCCTAACTCACTTGCCATAGTCTGAACATTGCTTTTTCTCATTATTACTTGTTTCTTCCATGGGTTACAGTCTATCAAAAATCAGCTATTTTATTCTTACAAAGAGGACGAAAAATGAATGAACTCTTGGATTGCTTCGAAAGATCATTCGTTCTTCCAACGTGGTACTGTAGGTACTAAAGGGTAAAGAAAATGATGATGGACAATACTTTAATTAATTAATCTGTTGCTATTTTTACACATTAATCGTTTAAGTTTCACACATACAAAAACACAATGTAATCATGTGATACAGGAGTGCCCCCACCCAGAAGGACAATGGTGCACCCCCCCCCCCCCCAAATGCTGCAGAGTACCTTAAATGCCAGAATGATAGTCCTCCAAAATGACGTAAAAAACCTTGTCCAATTACTCTCCCCCCTTAAAATTTCAATGGTTAAGTCCCTTCCATGGCCTCCCCCTCCCAGCTCCATCCCAGTGTGAACTCCTGTGTTAAACAGGTATTAAAAATAGAATTATTTTATGACTAAAAAAAACAATACAAAAAAAAAAATTGAATTTTGTCATCTTGAATTCAAATTATTGTTACAAATTCTGTAAATAGTAATTATTGTAGTAACGTAACCTGTAAATAGTTTCCCGTAATGAAGATACAGCCCCTGTACAGAGTGCTGGTAACATCTACGCTTGTGGACCTTTCTAAGGATGTAATTTCTGTGAGAGTCGCCAACGTGAGTGAAAGGCCAAGGAATATCCGAAAAGGTGAAGTGTTGGCAACTTGTGCTCCAGTAAACTGCATCATTAGAAGAATCAATTCCCAAGAGACTGTGTCTTCTGAGTCCATAACATCAAAGTTAATTGGGAGTGCGTCATTATCGAAAGATCAAAGAACTGCTGCGGAACAATTGGTGGACGACTTCAAGCATCTGTTTTTATCTACATCAGAGGATGTTGGCCGTACGAATTTAACGCAGCATAGGATTTACACTGAAGAACACCCCCCTATTAAACAGCATTCAAGACGACTACCATTCGCCAAGAAGGAAGAGGTTGAGACCCTACTGAAAGAGATGAAGGAGAATGATGTAATCGAATCCTTCATCCAGTCTTTGGGCCTCTCCCATCGTCTTAGTCCGAAAGAAAGATGGCTTCACCAGATTTTGTCAACACCACTACACCCACAATCGGACGGCATGGTGGAGAGATTTAACCGCACAATCCTGAATAATCTCTCGCTTATGGTATCCAGAAATCAACAGGATTGGGACAAGAAGCTACCTTTGTTCCTGCTGGCCTACCGCAGTGATATCCACGAGACTACCGGACATGCCCCATCTCAGATGCTCTTCGGACGAGAGCTTCGGCTACCTTGTGATCTTGTCTTCAGTCGTCCTATGGATGCGCCTTCATCGCCTGAGGAGTACATCCAGGATCTCCAGGGCCGGTTGGAAGACGTTCATAACTTCGCACGAGAGCGAATCAACATCGCGGCGGAGAAGATGAAGATCCGATACGACACAAGGTCTACTGGACATGAATTCAACGAAGGCGACAAGGTTTGGTTATGGAATCCCATCCGACGGAAAGGTCTTTCACCCAAATTGCAGTGGCATTGGGATGGACCCTATAAAGTCCTTAACCGAGTGAATGACATCGTAGTGAGGATCCAAAAATCACCTAATGCAAAACCTAGGGTTGTACATTATGATCGGTTAGCCCCATACTATGGCCATAGTTCATGAGTATTACGTAAACAACCATGGTTGATAACATAAAAGGTGTAGATAATTTTTGCTTTTAATGTTTAGTAATACTTCTTGTTATTATTGTGTTTTCTGTATCTGTTAGTTATTAATTAATGTGTATATTTGTAAACTTGTGATAGAAGTTTGGCACCCTTTCTGGGGATTGTACTGCCGGGACTTGCAGTCCTTAGGAAGGGGGCAATGTTACAAATTCTGTAAATAGTAATTATTGTAGTAACGTAACCTGTAAATAGTTTCCAATAATGAATATACAGCCCCTATACATTCGGCTGAAGTATACGATCCCCCTATTCTTTTTTTTCATTGATAAAATTTGTGAATGAAATAAGAAAGTGTAGAACGGTGTAGCATTTTCTGGAATAGTTGAGAGGTCTCTTTCGGTGTGTATAAAAAGCCGTTAGGCATGATAAAGAGTTAGTTTTGATTGAGAATTTGTACTGAGATTATATTAGCTCTGTTTATTGCGAGGCATTTCGCTGTGTTGTTTTTCGTATTTGGAAGTAAATACGTATGTAAACGTTGAGTTTACAGTGTTGTGTGATAATTGCTTAATTGCTGATGATTAATTTAGCAGTTGTTGACGATCTTTCCTGTACATAGCGTAAATAAATTTCTTGTGTTTTTAATGAAGAACTGTGTCGTCCTTTCAAGAAAGTTAGAAGCCGCACCGGATCCGTTACATTATGTTTTTCGCAATCACGAGTGTGTGTGTGTGTGAATGTAGGCTTTCGTGGGGGGGGGGGGGGGGGGGTTATGTGTGTTTGTGTGTAGAGGTATGTGTGTGTAGCCATGTGTGTTTGTGTCTGTGTGCAGGCATGAGTGTGTGAGTAGCTGTGTGTATGAGTATTTGTGTGCGTGGGGGCGGAGCATGTGTATGTGTGTAGGCATATGTGTTTGTGTGCAGGCATGAATGTGTGGGTACAGGGTGGGGACAGGAACCGTGAAGAAAAGTTCCCCGACTTTTCCCTGATTTCCCTCACTAAGTTCACCAAATTTCCCTGATTTACATTACCAATTATAGTGGTTTCCTTTCTTTGCTCTACTTGAAATCCATTGTACGTTTGTATAAAAAGCAGTATTTTAAACGTTTTAAGTTGTGTAAAGTTGATGAACTAAAGATCTATTTTAAAAAAATGCTACTTTTTTAACAAAACGGTAAAAAAAACATATCAAGTGAATTTTTCTGGAAAAAAAAAACTACAAAATAGTACAGTATAAACAGTATATTTATAAAATAAAAATTAATGAATACTGATTTCATTCCCCCATCACCCAATGTAATGGCATACTGTACAAAACAAGTAAAAGGCTAGAGTTTACTCAATTTTAATGATACAGAAAAAATAATACTATTTTTGTGATCACAGGGTGGCGACAGGAATTGTGAAAAAAAGTTCCCTGACTTTTCCCTGATTAAGTTCACCAAATTTCCCTGATTTACGTTACCAACAATAATGGTTTTCTTTCTTTGCTCTACTTGAAATTCATTGTATGTTTGTATAAAATGCAGTATTTTAAACTTTTTAAGTTGTGTAAAGTTGTTGAACAAAAGATATATTTTAAAAAGATGCTACTTTTTTAATAAAATGGTAAAAAAAAAAAACCAAGACAATTTTTTTTTTTTTGGGAAGGGAGGGGGGGAACCTACAAAACAGTATATTAATTTTTTCTACATGGAAAGATTATAGAAAATTTAAAAAAAAAAAAAAAACTGCTTCCAAAAACCACTTAGCACAAGAATTTTAAGAAACTATTAAAATCACTCTTAAAAACATATGTGTCTTTATGGTAGAACTAAAAAGTAATTGAAATTATTTTGAACTAAACTTTTAAACAGTATAATAATTGTTGCAAGAATAACAAGTAATAGTGAAATAATAGAAGTAATGTAGTTATTCTTATATAACTAATTGACATATTTATGCAAAACAGATGAAACCTTTTGACATCCATTCATAGGGAGCTTTTCTCTAATCAAGAACATAGGTTTTAATGAATGAACACAGCGTTTTAACAATAAAAAATAATGATATTTACTTAAGTACACAAGTTTATTCTATTTCAAATGATTTAAGTATGTAACGAAAAAAATCTTAGATTGCTTTTGTAACAAACAACTTTGAACTGCAAGAAGAAAAAAAAAGCAATTAGTTAATTTCAAAATATATAAAAGATTATAACTTGGTTATAAAATAAAAGAATCATTAAGTCAGAAGAAAAGAAAACCTTTATGATCTGCAGCAGCAAAAAATAGTAGGGTCTGGTGGGGTAAAGTGGTCATAAAATCGGAGGTTTTCAACTTTGGTGGATAATAAATACAACAAATAATTTAAACACCTCAACTTTTTTTGTTGTTATTTTACATTGCATTATTAGAGAACACAGTACACTGAAGTTTAGAAAAAAAAATATTGATTTAATTAGTTTTATAACACTTTCTTTTCCCTTTGTATTTATGACCACTTTACCCCATGGGATGGGGGAAAGTGGTCATAGCATGGGGTAAAGTGGTCATAGTTAAAAATAAATGCAAAGACGTGTTAAATAACCCTAATATTTGTATATTTCAGTTATTTTTATGGTAACAAGTATATGCACTAATATATGCGTGTATTCACGAGTATATACGTGTCGTGTAAACATGAGTAATCACGTTCATATATGAGTAGATACCGTGCATATCTGAGTATATACGTGTATAGTAGAGGTATATACGCATATATGTACAAGTGTACATGTGGGTATATAACATAACTGTACATAAATGTATATACGGGTATACACGAGTTAATTCGTGGATTCATCCAGTGCGTGTTTGCACGTGTCTACTCACGTATATACACGTATATATGGAAGCACGAGTATATACGTATGTATACGTGTAAGCACAATTATATACCTGAAAAAACGTATATACGTACATTTATGTGTCCGTACATACTCGTCAACCAGTACATATATGTATTCACGAGTATATACGCTTACATACATGTATGCCTACAGAGTGAATCCAAGCTCTTGAGCAAAAATCTAAGGGGTGTGAGAAGTGAGGATAAAAAGCAAAGAATAATAAGGAGTTTATGGTCGTTGACGCGCTACATGCACACAAAGCCAGAAACTGATGGATGCAAAACAGGTCACAAATTTTTTACACAAAGATGATTTTACTCAAAATTTAGTTTTTAAGAATATTTAGAGCACTTTTTAAAAGTTACGGCCCGTAGTAGTTCTAATACACGCATCGCAACAAAGGCGCAGCGACGGATGAAAGTTTTTCAAAAGTCTCGTTATTAAAACAGAGAGTGCTTTGTGATTGCGACGCATGCATTACAGCTGCAGGCCGCAAATTTCTTCAACCGCTTTAAAACCTTCTTACAACCTAAAATGTTGTGCAAAATTGTCTTAGTGTAACAAATTTGTGACCTGTTTCGCATCCATCAGTCTTTGGCTTTGCGTGCATGTAGCGCGTCAGCATTGTATTTGTGACCATATGTTCCTTGGGATTCTTGCTTCTTATCCTCCCCTCTAACAATTGGTAAAAATTTTCCCAAGAGTTTAAACTCTGTTGTAAGTTTAAACAAGAGTTAAACTTACTTGTATGTCATATGCTTGTATGTAAGTATCTACTCGAGTACGTACGTGTATATACGTGTCTACCTGAGTATATAAGTGTTCGTATACATACGAGTAAAAGGAAGTATATACTTGCATAGTCGAATGTAAGGCTGCATAGATAAAAAATACCCATATCGCAGATACCCATATACGTATTTATTGGTGCATTAATGTGAATACGTTTGTATACGTGCCTACACGAGTATATGCGTATGCATACGTATATACTCGTATATTTAACCCATTTACGGAAAAAACAATACATATTAAGTGAAATTAATATTTCATTTATATCTGCCTTATACATAACTCTTAAGTGACATTAGAAGAACAATATTCGTTAAGCCTAATATTATGACCACTTTACCCCATCTTACTGAAATTGTTCTGAAAAATGATCTAAAATATATTCAGCTAACTGCTAATGAGTAAGCGATCTTAAGACATGTAGGAAGCTTCCTGTGCCGTCAATCTGTTCATAATTCTAACAGACAAAATTTCCCAAAGAAGTTAAAAGAGGTGTTTAGATTTTTAAAATTTTCATATTTACACAAAATATTTTGTTTACCAAATAAAATTTTTCCAGGTTTGGAAATTTTGTATTAAAAATGTAGTTTCTAACTCCCCGAATCTAAAATAAAATTTTCACATTCATGCGAACATTTATTTCCAAGCTATAGTCATTTATTTGACGTATGACCACTTTACCCCATTGACCACTTTCCCCCACCAGACCCTATAACGGCAAAAAACAAAGTTTTTTTGATTGAAAGTTCAATTTTAACAATTAAACTAAAAGAAGTAATAACTTTTAAGCTTTTATCAGTACAGTATAACCTGTAAAGTTGAACACCCTTGTAAGTTGACCACCTGTCTATGTTGATCGCTTTTGTCAGGAACGGAATTAGTCCTATCTCATATAATGAAGGAAAACCTCTGCAACTTGACCACCTCTCTATCTTGACCACCCAGGTCTGCTAATTCTATATTAGCTACCAGTTTGTTTCGCACTCTTGGCTTCCTTAAGAGGTTTTCCATCTCCAGCTCAGTCACTTTCCTATGCCGGGCTGATGAGTGCTAATAAGCACGAAACTGCAGTCCTCGGCTGGAAATGACTGAGCTTGCGGTGTATTTCACATAAAATGTCTATCTGTTAAAAGGAATAAAAAGAGATTGAAATTTGACTGATTTCATTAAAAAAAAAAAAGAACAATATCTGAAACACTTATAAGGATTTTTATTTTGATATATCCTAAATATTTTAATAAAAATAGAACACAACCTATGAATTTTAACGAAGTATCATATAATCATTTTCTAACTTCTTTCAAAAAGGATAAAAATCTTATTATTACTATTACTTTTATTATCATTTTAATGAATTCTGAAGTCCCAATACATGTTCAAACAAGGCAGATTAAGTAAAATATCAATTCCATATTTGAAGGAGGAAAAAATGAATAACTATACCTCTTTCTCTACTAAGGCTTCTTTGACTTTAGCTTCAGACTCAACATTAATTTGATTTAGCCTTTCATACAAACTTTCTTGAAATTCTTCCAATCTAAGATTAGCTTGTATTTCAGCTTTTAACAATCTCTCCTCAGCTTCTTTTCTTATACTTTCTGCTTCTTCTCGTACAGTATCAAGCTCTTTTGAATAGCTTTCTCGCAATGTATGTTCAACTTCTTTAATTTGTTCATTTAAAGTATTTTGCATTTCTTTTGAAGTACTATCAGCTTTTCTTTGAGCTTCTTGTACTTTTTCTTCTGAGGATTTCATAACATCTTGTAGCCTTTCTTCTGCTTTTTTCAGTGCTTCAGATAAGCCACTATTTTTATCAACCAAACTCTGATTTAGCTGTCTCTCAGCAACAAGATCACTAGACAAAGAAGTAACTTCACATCTGCATTGCTCTAGCTCTTCCAAAAGACGATGAATAATATTTTCTTTTTCATGAACTACACTATTATGCTCATCCATGTTTATTGATTGCATTTCTGGTGATTCCAAAGTCTGTTGCTTTTCATCTGTTCCATCTCCTGCCATTCTTTCTATATTCTGAGTTACTTGTGTGGCTAAGACTTCATTATCTTTCTTTAATGACTGAATAACTTGAAGATGTTCACATTTTACACTTGTAAGATCCATCACTTCCTCCCTTAATTTCTCAAGACAATTACCTAGATCGATTTGCTGCCTATTAGACTCCTCCAATCGGTTTTGGAGTTTCATAATTTCTTGTTCAGAACTATTAAGTTTGTGCTTAGCTTCTTCTAATCTTTGCCTGAGTGATGAATTATCTGCTTCCAAGCTACTACAAACTGATTGAGCATTTTGCAACTCCTGAACCAGTGAAGATCTCGAATTTTCAGTTTGCTGTATTTTGTTGCTCATTTCGTTGATTCTTTGTTTATAACTGTATTCTTCTTCCTGATGAGAATTAACAAGTTGCTCAATATGTTTTTCTAACTGCTGAATTTGATGGTGGAGCTCTTCTTGATTTTGTTGCATAGCTGCTTGATGAGTTTCATACTTTTCACGAGATGAACGCAACTGTTCAATTTCATGCTGTAAGCGGGAAAGTTCCATTGTGCTTCGCTGTTGCTTCCTGTAAATGGAAAAGTAGATGACAAAATATGGAAACATTAGTCTTGATTTTAAAATTAACTCTAGTACACTAACAAAACTTAAGTAATTTCAATGTGCATTTGATAGGCAAAAGCAAAACCAATATAGGTTATGCACAAATTAACATTTTTACATAAATACAAACTAATAAAAGCAAAAGTAAACATTTCAGTAGCCTTATTTTTCAGAGCTGAGCTTATACATACCAGTGAAACCTGTTCAAAACAATACTGTCCACAACAATACTGTCCACATAAATAAACTTGCCTATAGCGATATTTTCGTTGGTCCTATTAAAATTTCAGCATAAGTAATCAAATTGTCTATAACGATAACCTGTCTGTAACAATATTTTTTTAGGTCCCAACAGTATTGTTGTAGACAGGTTTTACTGTAAGAGGGAAAAAAAAGCTTTTATGTGAAATTGTATTTTTTAAAGATTATTCTTAAAGTTACTTTCTCTGTCCTAAGTCAATTTCACATTTTAAAAGCTGCCAAAAACAATGCAAAATAATAGAAATCCTTACGTACTAATATATGAAGAGAATTCCTTCGCTACCTTTTTTTCTGTTTGTCAGCAGGTTCTCTTCATTCTTTTTTCATTCAGTAGCCATTGCCAAGTATTATTTTCAATAATTCAAGTACATGAAATATTTAGAGCTGATTAGCAGTAAGAAAAAGCTATTCTCTTTTTATGTGCAATATATTATAGTTATATTGAAATGAAAGTGAATGTTTTTTTTTTTTTTTTTTTGGTTTGGTGTTTTACTAAGGATAGGTGATAGATAAATATGTATTAAATTTCAAAAAGTTTCCCCTCAAAAAAAAAAAACATTTTTATGTTTTATTTTACTCTAAACACTATTTCTAGAAGTTTGATTTGCAGCAAAGGTGTCAAATAAAATAAGTATATGATTTCTTGATTCCAACTCTCAAACATTGCAGTTAATCTTAATATCTGCACATTTAGCTTAATTCTAAAGCAGCCAAAAAAAATGTGAACTAAAAATTTGAGAGAAGAAATAGGCAGTATATAGCATATGTACAAATAGCTTTTACCATACTGCTTATAATACTTCTCTCTATTTTTAAATAGAAAATTTATTGTCTTTACAATTTACGTAACTATGAAGACGAATAGAAAATTTTTAGTGGAAGGAATTATATACTTATTTCATACTTTGTAGTGGAAACTAAGCTTATAGAAATAGTCATCAGGTTTAAGAAAATATTTTAAATATTTTATTGTACATTCTCAATGTTGGATTTGATTTCCGTTTAAGTTTGTTTAGAATTTTGAAATCAGTAGAACAGCATACTCTCTTCAAGAACAAATTAGGCTTATATCTAGAAAAAAGAAATTAAAATTTAGGTGGAAGAATAGTCAGGGAATAAAATGGAGGAAATATTAACTTTGCCAAACCTCCTTGGGAGTTCCCTCATTTTGGATAATAAATACCAGACAACTTTTAAAATTGTTAGATGCCACAGAACCAGGACAGAATTTGCGAAGAAAGGGCTTAACCCCTAGATACTCTCATTAAACTTTTTTTAAGCAAATAAAACTCAACTTTTACTACAGCTTCGAGCAATTTTGAAAATTGTCAAAAATGAGAAAATCTGCTAAGCGGCAGAAGATATTTAAATATGATCTGCAAAAAATTATTCAAACAAAATTGAAGTTTCTTTTGTCTAAAGTAAAGTGAGAAAGTTCCTCACTCTGATTCTATTCTGTTTAATGATTGTAGCTGGCTGTTTTCTTCTTGAGATCTCTGGAGAGCTAACGCATGCTCTTCTTTCAATTTATTCTTCATCTAAATGAAAACAGATAAATACACATTTACAATATTTTTCAACAATTTGTTTGCATACATAAAAAATACTGTTTTATATGAAGCAGTCGCACATGAATAACAGAATGTAAAGCACCTAAAAGTAAAGGGATGTAAGTGCTATAATAAAAATTTTGGAGATGACTAGTACAAATGAAGAGCTTGTTTCTAAGTGGCGTCAAATCTTTTTTTTTTTTTTGCATTTTTGAAAAGCCACGATTGAGATTTATTATTTGAAATTAAGGAAAAGATGTTTCTCAGTAATCTATGAACGATAATAACACTAAATTATATGGTTAATAAAATCCTGACGAAATAGTCAATTAGAAATGAAAAAAGGAAAATTGATTTAACCCCTTCTGGAATAAAACAGCATGACTTATGGAACAAATTAAGGACAAAATAAAATGACTTCCTTCCATTTGAAAGTAATTTGATAAACACTAAGTTTAACCTAAGTATATGAAAGTAATTTGTTATATGTATCTCATAATTTACAAACTAAAGTCATTTAAACCTAAACTTAATATGTAGGTGTAATGATATTCTTGATCGTCAATAGATATGATATGCTTGAATCATCAAGCATTATCCGAATTTAGTATTCGTTGAATATCTTGAACTGATATTAGTATCTAATAATGTAGATCATGGAATCTTTTTCGACACGATCTTCGGTAACAGTAAATTGGGATTAGTAAACAGAAATAGGATTGAATTTAGAAATTGCTTTAGATGAAGTTTAATTATAAATATGACTCTGAGTTAATAACTTTTTCTTTGATTTTAATTTATACAATTGCTAATCTTTATCTTTACTAATAATAAAGCTGAATGTCCTCTATCTGGATCTCTGTGACGCGCATAGCGCCTAGACCGTTCGGCCGATTTTCATGAAATTTGGCACAAAGTTAGTTTGTACCATGGGGGTGTGCACTGTGCACCTCAAAGCGATTTTTCAAAAATTCGATGTGGTTCTTTTTCCAATCCAATTTTAAGAACAAAAATATCATAAACTGGACGCGTAAATTATGAAATTATCATAACGTGGAACCGTAACACGGGTACAAGCCAATTGGCGAGAAAATTCACCATACATTATTTGTAAATATACAGGCGAACCAAAAGACCTTTTAATTTTCTACTACGGGCAAAGCCGTGCGGGTACCACTAGTCGTTAATAAACCTGTTATTCAGGGTGGCGACAGGAATTGTGAAAAAAAGTTCCCTGACTTTTCCCTGATTTCCCTGATTAAGTTCACCAAATTTCCCTGATTTACGTTACCAATGATAATAGTTTTCTTTCTTTACTCTACTTGAAATCCATTGTATGTTTGTATAAAATGCAGTATTTTAAACGTTTTAAGTTGTGTAAAGTTGTTGAACTAAAGATATGTTTTTAAAAAATGCTACTTTTTTAATAAAATGGTTAAAAAATATTATCAAGTCCATTTTTTTTGGGAAAAAACCCCTACAAAACAGTATATTAATTTTTCTACATGGAAAGATTATAGAAAATTTAAAAAAAAAAAAATACTTTACTCCCAGAAACCACTTAGCATAAGAATTTTAAGAAACTATTAAAATTACTCTTAAAAACATATGTGTATTTCTGATAGAACTAAAAAGTAATTGAAATTATTTTGAACTAAGTTTTCAAACAGTATAATAATTGTTGCAAGAATAACAAGTAATAGTGAAAGAATAGAAGTAATGTAGGTATTCTTATATAACTAATTGACATATTTATGCAAAACAGATGAAACCATTTGACATCCATTCATAGGGAGCTTTTCTCTAATCAAGAACATAGGTTTTAATGAATGAATACAGCATTTTAACAATAAAAAAAATAAAGATATTTACTTAAGTACACAAGTTAACTCTATTTCAAATGATTTCAGTACGTAACGAAAAAAAAATCTTAGATTGCTTTTGTAACAAACAACTTTGAAATGCAAAAAAAAGAAGAAAAAAAAAAGCAATTAGTTAATTTCAAAATATATAAAAGAAGAATACAACTTGGTTATAAAATTAAAGAATCACTTCAGTCTGAAGAAAAGAAAACCTTTATAATTTGTGGCGACAACAAATAGTATAACGGCAAAAAGCAAAGTTTTTTAATTGAAAGTTCAATTTTAGCAATTAAATTAAAAACGCGAAGAAGTAATAACTTTTAAGCTTTTATAGTATTAATTCAAAAACCAAAGATTTCTTCTTGAAATTGTGATTACAGTACGCTAATTACTTCGAGACAATGGAATAAAGGCAAAGGAGCTAAGGCATTAATGAAGGTTTCCTCTTTGCCTGTATGGTTGTTTATTTTACATAGCATTGAAAGCGTAAAAGGAAATTTCAAGCTAGGTAAAATAAACAACCTAACAGACACAGAAGCAATCTTAGGAAGTCATCCTGTGGTTAATAAGTAAGATTCAGTACTTTGATGTGGGGGAAAAAAGATGCACAAATATGCGGCAGTGTATAATCGCACCTCATTAATTTTGCTTTTTGTTTGAACAGATAATTGGCGGAAAATGCATAGGGAATTAGAGTACAAAATTTTGTAAAGCAAAAAAAAAAAATTTTTTTTCTTCATAAAATAAATTTTCCCTGATTTTTTGTTATTTTTTCAAAATTCCCTGATATTTCCCTGACTTTTCCCTGATTCATAAAGTTCCCTGACTTTTCCCTGATCTGTCGCCACCCTGTTATTGTTTATAATAGGACTTTTTTTTTAACTTAGTTTAAGATGATTCACTAAACAGAAAATTAATTTCAATTGATTTTTTGACCACTCTATTTACGCATTACACTTAGCTAATTTATTAGCTTTGAATTATTAGTATTTTTAGCAAAACTTGGGCTATTACTACTTATGCAATATGCTAGAGAATTATAGCCCATCATAATTCAAGTTTTTTTTCTTTTTTTTTATATGTAAACACAGCATAAATAATACATATTTTGACTTATGTTTTGCGCTACGCAATCAGTCATTATGCAGTCATCGAAATTAAGTAATGAAGCTGTCTAGCTGTTAAACCGGACATTCGACTCCCGATACCAAAAATTAAACCCAATACATAAAAATTATCCCAGCTAAAACAATATGTCATTCTACCAATTAATTCGATGCTTAGTTTTGAATTTCAATGGTTTTGTTACCTATTCATTTCTGTCTGTTCAATTTGATTTTTGTACTCCAGAAAGTCGAAATACAGTTCAGCACTGTAAACTACCTACCTATTGTTTATTAAATAATAATGTTCCCCTCTAATTAGTAATGGTTATTTTGATTAAGTTTAATTCCGCTTAAGTTTTGACCGCAAAAATTTGACCCTTCACTCCGCCTTTGTTCAGAATGGTCCATTTTTGCAAAGGGGTGATATGGAAAGGAAAGTTGAAACAGAATTTTTAAGTGCGTCATTAGTTCTAGAGCTTGAATAAGTCACCTAGGAATTTAAGAAATTAGATCAACAGGTAAAGCAATTTAATTTTGTGCAGTCAAGGCAGATGTCTCATTGGAAAAGTCACATCCTACGTAAGTGGGTGGGTCTTGGTGTTACTTCTTACAGCAGCCATTAGAAACGCCTTCTTTAATTAATTTCAATTGAAAATTGGCCAGAGTAGGATTGCAATAAAGTCATTTTTACCTTTTCGCCAACTCAATACATCTAATGCTGCAATTCAAACCTTTCAGGTCTAAATAATCGCAACACGAAAATAAACTAAGAGTGTATTTTTTCATACCACCAAAATATTGCTAAACTCCAAAATATGGCACGTATCCTTTTTTTCCTTCTCTCCCTATTTTGAGGAATGGATTCGTTTTCCCAAATGATTGACAAGGGTCGTTTGTTCGCAGTTGGACTATATCTATCCACTCTAATGACAGAGGTCTGCAGTAAATATTGGTTGAAGAGGGTCAGGCTATAAAATTTGGGAAGCCTTGGTATAATAAATACATTGGCTACTAAAAAACAATATTCAGAGCACAGAAATACCTGTTGCATCTTAGATTGAAGAGAATTCATTTCGGAGGCATACTGATCATGTTTACGTTGCATCATAGCGTGCAAAGCCTTGATTTCTTGCTGTTCTTGCTTCAAAGTTTCACGCAATGATTTCTCAGTTCCTGACGCTTGAGCTTTAATATCATTTATTTCTTGCTGCAATTCATTTATCCTTTCATTGGCAGCCTGACATGATTTCTGTTCAGATTTTAAGGCATCTTCTTTTTCTTGTATTAGTTTTTTTAGAACAGCACTGTCATTTTTCTGAAATGTAAACCAAAATACTTATTCATAAACATGTGACATACAACTTCTTTAATAGAAAGATTTTTTTTTACACTTCATGAATGCTTTCTTATTACTGATATTTTACTATATACGATTAAAACTACACATTGAATCTTTTTAAACTTTATCATCCACCAAATATATAAAATTTAAGGTTGGAATACTGCACTTGGACATTTAAACAATGCAAGCGCAACGTGAACTTGACTATTTATCAATGTACATTTTTGAATTTTGTTTGATGTTGTATTGAATAAAAGTTCTTACTATGTAGGGTTGCCATCAAAATTTTACTTGAAAATAGTTGCTTTAATAATCTAAAATTTAAAAAATAGTCGCCTAAATTGTCTCCTCAGAGGAGCAGTTGAGTTACGTTTTTAATCCGTGAAGTTGCTTTTACCTTTTTTTTTTTTTGAAATTAACTCAAAAACTACATTGCATGACACAACCACACAATACATCTTGAAACATGACTAATTTAGTAAATAAAAAAAAATCAAAATGTAATTTCTCAGATTTAACATTTGTTTTTAACATTTAGTTCATTTTTAGCATTTTTCAATGGAATTACTGTTTTAAAAACAGAAATTACTTTTCATGTAATGTCATGAAGGTGTTACATGCAATGTCGCATTTTAAGTGTCACAAAGTGAAAAAAAAACTTAATTTGTAATTTTTTAATTACAAGGGAAATTAAACATACTTACCCTGGTTTTAAAAACATAAAAGAGTTATAAATTGATTTTTTGTGTGATTGAAACAAACATATAACTACTGCATAGTTAAAAATAATTTTAAGCCTTTAATTTTAAAATTTGATGACAAAAAAGAAAAACTTAAGACATTTCTTGGGGTTTTAAGTACATAATCAATAAAACTTTTCCTTCAAAGTCTAATCTATTGTCTTTTTTAGTTCCTCCAGATAATTTTTACATCCCTTATGTATCCCATATGCCTTTTTTTTAATAGTTTCTTTGTTTTTAAATTTTACTTTGGGACCTTTCCTTCAAAAATGAGTAACCAATTTTCTTCTGTTTTAATTGCCCATGTCTCACTACCATATAAAATTATTGGTCTACTAAGGGTTTTGAATAGATTTACTTTCGTATTAATAGTCTGGAGCCAGGAACTCAGATTTTACCTGGTTCTTTAAATTGAAGTAGCATTTATTTGTCATTAAAATTCTATAAAATTTGTTAGTAATTAAAATAAAACCAAAGTTAGTTAATCTAAGGTAGCATACAATCAAACTAATGTCTGAATAATGTCAAAAATACAAAATATTTACAAGATGCAAAAGTATTGAACTAAAACAGAGGAGGAATTTTTTTTTTACACATGTGTTGAGCACATGGTACCCATTGTTTCTTTTTTTTTTTATCAATGAATGTCACAAATTATGAAAAAAGTCTCCTAAAATGTAAAAAGTTGCCAATTTTTTAAAAAATGGTCACTTTTAGGTCGCTTTTAATAAAAAAAGTCGCCATAGTCGCCTTACGGTCCGGTCGCTGACCGGTCGCCTTACGGTCAGAAATAGTCACAAAAGTCCCCTTTTTAGTTGCCAATGGCAACCCTACCATGCTATTGTATGCTGGACACACCAACACATTAGGTTCTCTATATTGCATGCACTGGAGCTTAAACATTCTCTTTTAGTTCCTAGTTAAAAATTTTGGTCTTTTGACCATATTTAATGAATCCTCCATGGCTGATGAGCTCTGGATTCCAGCGTTATTTATCTCTGACTTATGTCAATGTCTGCGAAGTACAGTATTTTAATTTTTATTGAGAGCTTTTGTTTCTGTTTCTTGAAACCAAAAATTGAAAATTTATTTAGAATCTGCACATTATTTAAAATTTCGGTGACAAAAAATTATTTTTGCGTTATCGTTAATGATAAAAAACTTTTACATTGTTCAAAAAATACCCTTCGTGAAGCACCCGAAAACAGTCAATATCTTTTTCTACTTAATAGCTGTTTGCAATTTTCCTTTTTCTCATCATTTATTATTTATAATTTGTTTAATATTTGCAATTATGTTTGCTTAATTTTATATATATATATATATATATATATATATATATATATATATATATATATATATATATATATATATATAACTTACATTCACAGGTTATATTGCTACACAGGTTAAATAAAATTGTTATATTTCCAAGCATGTTCCTCTTATGTATAATTAACATTATATTGACAAATAAGCTCTTAAAAGGCACCAAGCTTTCATTAAAATAATTGGCAAAAATGTTAACATAGTGATTATTAATGACTGATAATAAAAGCAAAAAGAAATAAAAAGATATTTAGAGAAATTTTTTAACAACAAATTTACAATAACAATGATATCTTTGTGTACGACAAGAAGATATTATTAAAAAAATAATAGTAATCACCTTTTTTTCAGCATTTACACCCCTTTGTTTTCCACTTAAGGCATCTACAATGTGCTGTATTTCCTCCTCAGTAAGATTAGCGGATTTTATGACATTAATTATTTTGTTCTCTCTTGGATCCATGCTTTCTGCAGCTGAAATATAAAAAAAGATGACTAGATACAAAAACGAACATTAGCACAAATTATCAAATCAAATTGATCTTTTGTATCTCATAAAATTTATAAATCTTTTAAACACACGATTGTTGAAATTATGTTTTGATTAATAGAAACATTAAGCATTAGAACAAAAGATTGCCAAGCAACACATTAACATATTGCATTAGCATATGTCCGAGCTAGACAATATGGAAGCAATAAATATGCTTCAGAGTAATGGATAAGGTTTTACATACAACTAAAACAGTCATTTTCCAGCGTTATACGCTGCCTCAGAAAAAAAATATAAACAAAGAAAAGAACAGGCATAAGAAGCTATTACAATTCACTCTTTGAGTTAAGTCACTATTATTTCTTCACATACTCTATCTAAGTTAAACCACTTTTATTTCAGTTGAAGAACTACATTGTAGCATATAGCACTCAAATACAGCAAATATTTCTAGAGTGAGTCAGTTGCTAAGGAACAAAAAAGAAGTTAACAGCATTTCAGCACTTTTGTGCTAAGGAAATTTAGCAATCATTTTTTTCTAAACATAAGTTAAAATGAGCTAAAAATGATAAAGTAAACTGTATTGAGCTTCACTTTATTCAGCATCGTCTGATTTTTTTAAAAAAAATGTTGCATACATAAAAACAAGATAGTTTTAAATTTAAAAACAATTCCAAAATATTAAATTTTTACATTTTAAAATCATAAAATTGATAATATCTACCTAAAAATGAATTTCAGTCACATTTTTAGTTTCACATGTAATTTAAAATACATTAAAAAGAAATTGAACAAATAAAAAATTGCTCAAAATCTGTGGTATAGACTACTATGGATACATAAGGAAAATAAAGGTTTTTACGAAGTTATAGAAAAAGACATTTAACAATCTAAAAGTGTAATATTTTTTACACTGTAATATAATATGGTAAAAGAAACTTACTTGATTCCAAGCTGTCTGATTTATTTTTCTTGTTCTTTTTTACAGGAGACTTTTTGCAAGGTTTAGAAGAATCATTTTCCTCAGTTTTTTCTTTAGAATCCCCTAGATGTTCAGTCGATTCTTCAGCAGCTTGAAGTTTGAAATCATCATTAGATCTTGAGTTTGTCTCCACAGATAAAACCTTTTTGTCTTCACAAAAAGGTTGGTCATTACAAAGAGGATTGTTAAATGAAGAGGGTTCATCGGTTTCTTCAGATGATGACAACTGCTGAAGGCATTCATCTAAAGACATACAGATTTCTTATCAACAACCTTTTTTCTTTTCATTTAAAGAAGAAAAGACCATGTTTCTGGGACATAAAATTTACTATTCATTAAATCTGTAGTACCTCAGAGTCAGAAGGGCATAAGTCCAAAAATTAAGATTTTCTGTTTATTAGTGCATTGTATGTAGAAGCCTATTCTGCATCAAGTTAGGTCAACGGAAATAATTCTTTAAAAAAAAACTTTTTAGTTTTTTACCAGGGTTAAAAGAGCGCTCGTCGCATCCTTTACATAAGTCAGGAAAAAGTTTTTCCTCTACTGTAAAATGATCATGTGACTTAGTCCTCTTCTGGCTCTGAGGTACAGAAATGAAGAACACTTTCATTATAATAAGATGTAAGTTATTGTCCTCAAGTTCAGGTTAGTGATGGGCTAAATTCAGTTTAACTACCAGTTTGAAGGTAATCCCAGCTTCAATGAGAGGACATCTGCATCTAGTTTGGCTATCGACTATTCCAGGCCAAAACTGCAGTCTCTGGGCCAGGCTGTAGGTATATGCTTGTATTTTCATTATAATTTTACATATATTAGTGTTAATATTCCCAAAAATATTTTAGAAACAAAAACATAATATTCCTCAACATCATGATAAGTCAAAACAAAATTAGAATAGGTAAATTCCCATAACATGAAGAAAAAAAAATGATGACATGTATGAGGAATGAATGTTATTCTTAACTGACTTCAAATGCAAAAATGAATTAAAAGGCTAGTATTCATTTTTTTTTAATGCAAGATTTTTCGTAATAAAATCTCAATTTGGTTCAAAAATAGCAAATTTGGGCCTTTTGCAGGGCTGCGCCGTCCCTATGTGCAAGGTCGAGCGACGCACGACGGAGCCAGAGTCAAAAAGGCGCTGAGCTCTACCGATCAAAAATGTTCCATAGGGGGAAAAAAATCTCCAACCGAAATAAAAAAGTGAACTTTTCATTATGTAAATGGTGGCGGTGAAATTATACTGCTCATTGAAACAAGCAATCTGTTTCGCTGCCTATCTTAAAGGGAAAATTATTGCCTTGTTTTGTCAAAACATGCTATTCCAAAGCGCAAGCTTTTACACTGAAAATACTTGACTCTCATCTAACTAATGCGTAAATAAGGCAGCGCGGCACAACAAATTTGCTACTCTCCATTTTGGTTACTGAACTCGAAATAAGTTTGAGGTATGAAGTAAAAATGTAAACTGTTATTCCATAATTAATTATTTGCAATGTTCCTATTTTCGGGACGCACGGAAAACCAGAGAAATTTTGTTCATTCGATTATTATAATGTATTCTTCAAATTAGATTTTTTTTTTAATAAAAAATGTTGAGAGGATCACCACCATCTTGAGTTACATTTGGTATGTATTATTAGTTTGCATTTTTTACTTTAACGATTTAAGATGTATAATAAGTATGTAGTGTCAATAAAGGGTAGGGCTGCGCCTCGCACTGAAACCAAACTGGATACTTGAAAGTGATTTAAGTGCATATGAAAAACTTTCGTGAGCAGTATTAGTCAATTAGTTGAGATTTTAACTTCCTGTATTTTGCTCATGAAATGTTAAAAAATATTCTTAATCATTTGAATGGGAAAAAGTCGAAACTTTTCATTTTTAACGTTAAGATCTTCACACTTCAGCTTATAAAATTTGGGGGGAAAATCGTAGTTCTTTTTAAAATAAATCTTTTAATAAAAAATTTCCATGTTGTAGATTATTTGTCAGCTAATTACGCTCCAACCATTTCTTTTTTTTTTTAATTTCCCCCTTTTTTATCCTTTTTATTTCGTGTTGAGATGAAATATTTTCAATTGCCAAGCCCTGGAAGGTCCTACCCCCCCCCCCCCAAAAACAAAATCATTACAGATCGTCCTCAATTTGAGGAGAGCCACCTAACAACATTGAAGATAGTCTTAGATTCAGGGTTCATACTCTATTTGGATGAAAAAATTCCATGACTTTTCCAATACTTTTTCATGACTTCAATGAAAATTTTCATGACCTTGTTACACGAAAAGAAAAGCACTATTTAATCTCAAACTTACTAATTTTTGGAAATGAGCATTAACAAAACGTCTCAATGAATACCACAGCCTCATTCTCTTATTTGTCTTCATCATATAAATTTAAGTATCGTAAAAATGCAGTGAAACGAATATGATGATGCTTAAATATGTAACATTTTTTTTATAAACAGGCAGAATGATATTGAATGGAACAAATGTTGAATGAGTGAGTCATCACTAAGTTTCAATAAATGTGCTTCAAAAGTGGCCTTTTAGTGTCAATAGAGCATTTAATCATCCACGTAACTTGACAGTATTTTGAATTTTTAAAATGAAGCCGCATAGTTTAGTTCTTTAAGTTTCCAAACCAGATCTTTTTTGATTCATTACTGAATGGTTTTTTCAATGTTCTGATTTAAAAGTATACTTGTTTTGTTGACTTATTTGCACATTTTCAAGTGTATATAAATTAATAGGTTCAGAAATTCCAGAATATGTTAGATTCCTGACATTGAGCGTAGCAGTGGGTCGCATGGATTAGTTTTGTGGATCGTATGCTGGGCACTACTCTTTTAGATTATTAGAATTCATATTTTTCTGTATTCTATCGCCTGACTAAAGTTCTTTATTTTCTAAAATTTTCAATAAATTAAGATAAACTCTGTCAAATTTAATAATAAAGTTCTTACGAGTGATGGAATCGAACTCGGATGCAATTGAGTTGCCTTTTTTTGAGTGGGCGTGGCAAAACAAAGAATGCAAGTTCGCTACTACAGAATATGAAACATAAGAAGTGTTGAAAATAACAGTTTATTCAAAATCAGTTATGTCCAAGCAGAAAAATCACATCGCAAAAAAAGGCAAGCAGCTGCGACAGAAGTGGATGCAATGAGATTTCAAAATTCAAGATATAGTTTTGGGATCGTTCAATTTTCCACTTTTAATAGCTTTTATGCGCTATAGTGTTAAATCACTCAAGATTTCTAATGCTCTTTTAGTTACTGTTACTTTCTCTTTGTCCAGGACATTTTTCCATGACTTGAAAGAAATTTCCATGACTTTCAATGAAAATTTCAATTTTCCATGACTTTTCCAGGTCTGAAATTCGCTTATTTTTTTTCCATGACTTTCCAGGATTTCCATGACCCGTACGAACCCTGTAGATTGCGTGTTTTGGAGCTTTTTTTTTCGAAAAATTGCCAGGACCCTAACGCTACTAGAAAATAGTCGACAATTGCATTTATAAGTCTTTTTCAGAAAAAGTAAGCGGGAGAGCCTCGGATCCTTTCTTCATAATACAATTATGAACGTCTAAAATCTTAGTCTTTGGGGATTTTAGTTTTGAGACATTGGGGAGGGGACGTTTAATCTATCAGAAACTTCTCAAGTCCTAACTTTCCCTAATGGTAACAAGTATGGTCTATAACTGCATTTTAAAGATACACATTTCGGAAAATATTGGAGAGATTCCCGGAACTTTTTCTCCTCTTAACATCTCCAAAGATCGAATAAAATTGCATGTTTAGGCTGATGAAGAATTGAAGCTAAGTTTAAATGAAAAAAAAAATTGTTCCCCACCTCCTCCCCTAAAACGGATTTCTGATTGCGTCACTGTTTTGTAACTCTTAGCCGAGTCAATCAGTTTATTTAGTATTAGATGTCTTCAGCGTGCAATATACATATGTATAAATTTGCTTTTAATGCTATTTAAAAAAATAAAAAAAAAACTTATGTTACAATAAATGTATTTAAGTGTACATTTTAACAAAGCAAAAAGTTCGCAATTTTATTTTTTTAATAAAGTAAATGCCTAAGTTATTTATTCCTACATTATATTTGTATACAAAACCTCACTCCATGTGTGTTAACCATATTTTCCGCGAACACCACGACATGAAGGCGCTCAAAAGACATTTACACAACGGCGCCGATCAGGCTTGGCGTGGCCCTGGCCTTTTGTATCAGGATACATTAGATATTGAAAATTGGCATAGTTGGCCCACACTCCCTCCCCCCCTGCTGTATTAATACAATAAAGAAGATAATTATCCAGGATACTCGGGACTCACCACTACTCTGGATAACTGAATTTTACGATTTTATGGATTGCTATAAAACGCTATTTGCTGATTATAAAAACCCAAATTTGCTTTAAATAAAAAAGTATAACATCTTAAATCATGAAGAAAGCAGAAAATGTTTAGAGTACAGAAATGCTTACAAATTTCAAAATGGTGAAAGATATAAAATGAAAGAACTTAAATTTCTGAAAACTTAAAACATTCACCAGATTCTCACGAAGAAACTCTTTAAAAGAAAGTTTTCACTACAGTATTTGATAACAAGCGTTTTAAAAAGAAGGAAAACAAAATGCAAGAACTGTTTACAAGGGTAAATGGGCTATTTTTTGTACTAGTGTATGAAAGCAGTCTATTTTTGGGAACATTTTTCAATAGTTTCGTTATTATGATTACAATATTTGTCAATTGTTGCTTTGGATTTGAATTTATTTGATTTCTTAAGTTCTTGTTTGTAGCCTTGTGTTGTTGTCGTGTGCCAACTATGCTGGCAATTTGGAGTGTGTTGCTTCACTTTTTCAACTGTACCATAATTTGGTATGAAGTCCAATTTCCACAGTACACACATGCCATAAGGAGCCTTTTATAGGACAGGCAACCATTTACAGCATAACAACATATTCACACAAAGAAAAGACAAGGACATTACAGAGAAGGTACATCCACGCCCGAGTCTGGATTCGAATCTTGGACCTCTCCATCACAGTCAAACTTCTCTGACCCCTAGATTAGGCAGGGAGCTCTTATAGCCTTATTACGGTCTTCCGTTTAACAATCTCTAAATCCACAATATCAACTACCTGGAAAATTTGTAAACTCTGGTATTTCATATTTCTGGCACTTTTCGCCTAGCAACATTAAGCTCTGATTGTCTCTAACTCATTGCCGTTCAATACAAGAAATGCATTAGAATGCGTTAGTATTTATTTTATTAGCAGTCAAAAAGAATATAAAGAAAATAGCAGATTTTTAAGCATTTTTTCTTTTCAAATTTTGTTCTGGAAAATTTACGCTGTGTGTAAAATGACCCATAATTCTAAAGTTTGTTTTTAGTACTAAATTTCACAAATTATACGTGATTATATGCAGTATTTATAAAGGAAATATTCATATCTATTTAGTTATTTCAAACAAATGCTCACTTTTCAAGAATTGCCGAAAATGTGTGTGTTTTTTTTATACTGTGAAAAATTAGCGGCTTTCTGGATCCCGGATAAAAGGTTCTGTACTGTAGTTTTAAAATATTCTATAAGGTACAAAATTTGTACAATTTACCTCCTTTATCCTGTTTTCTCTGACGAGGTTTCTTGACATGAGCAACTCTAGTAGGCAATGAATGACTAGTAGTGCAGTTACTTTCAGATAATTCAATTTTAGAATCAAGTTCTTCAGAAGATTTACTTTCAACTTCATAACCAGGATTTCTTTCTTCTTCATTCTTTTCCTTTGTTTTCTTACCCCATTTTTTAAACTTCTTTTCTTTTTTATTTTTATCAGTTTTTGCTTGCTGTAGAGCTTCTTGGTTTCTACGTCTCTGTTCTTCTATGGCCTCTTCATACGTACGCTCACGCATCCCAAAAACAGATATCAAATATACCACCAAGGCAGATATCACAAAAACTCCAGCACAAATTATAGCTGTATGGAGGTCCATAGCAGATGTGGAATTAGAGAACCAAGCCATTGAATTTTGTAGCCAATCACTAACACTCTGAAAAGCTGGCTGATAATTCATGCTGGAAAATAAAATAAGTCTTAATTACATATTCTTGTAAAAAGGAAAACTAATTACAATTAAGTAAATTACGATGTTAGGATGTCAAGAAAAGGTCATGAGGACCATAAAAAACATTTGAAAGACAATTGTGGGTTAAAATGTAAATGAAATTTTCCAACAAAATGTAATGGAGATTTCTGACTTAAAGAGAAGTATAACTAATAAACAATATGAAATAACAAATATAATTATGAGAACACTAGAGCAACTATACATACAGGCCGACATCATTTTTGGATCAGATTTTTCATTGTTATGAAGCTAGGGTAACTAGTTTAAAGTTTCGCTATATTGCCAAGATTTTCTAAATTGGTAAGTCATTAATATTTTATTTTTAAACAATTCACTTGCAACCAGTAATTGCTAGCAGTGAAAATTCACTGAAACACGATAACTCGCCATAAAAGACAACCACTCAAATATGCGCTCCAATCCAAAATGGCTGATCTTAGGCTGATGTGTCGGCTTGTCTATATAGTGGCCTTAGAAGCAGAGGTTCCCAAACTTTAGACTTCCGCTGACCCCCTCTGGGAAAATCACAAACTTCGAGGACCCCCACTCCACCCAGCGCATGCAAAAAAAAAAAAAAAAAATGATGTGACTAAGCTAAATTTTTTTTTTCTCAAAAAAAAAAGTTTTTTCTTTACATTTATTTATTGTCCTGTATATTTTTATTAATGAGCAGTGTGTTTACTTTCAAGAGTTCCGAGGAGGGGGGGGAGGGGCCTCAGGGCTCGAAAATTATATTGCCCAACATGTCCGGGGCAAGTAAAAATTCCGATCTGGCATGAATCTTTTACCTTTGCATGCCCAGCTTAGCATGTAATTATTACAATTTTTAAATTAAGTATTTTTTATTTTAATGACTTATTATGTACTATTTATTTAAACTTTTTTTATGTTGTATATTGCAATAATTCTTGATTCAGATATAAAGCTGTGAAATTAATTTTTTGTGTGATTAATGCTAGACAACAAACTGAAATATTTTTATTATTATACAATTAAAAAAAACCGGAGTACATGAAAAAGTTTATTTGGGATGTACCTTTTAGACTAACATGCCTGGGCAGACAAGTAAAGTTTTTAAGATTTTTCTAATCCTGGGAGGGCTGCAGCGTCCTGCATGTAAGTACTTAAGCAAGAACTTTTTTTTATTCCTCATAAATGTGCTTTTTTTTTTTTGATTGTTACTCGTCCTTCAATCTTGATTATTTTTAGTGTTTTAGCTGGATAACACAGCGGACCACCTGGCATGGACTCGCAGACCCCCAGGGGTCCGCAGATTAGTTTGGGAAACTCTGCATCAGAGAACACTACACACATAACTGCATGTAGTTCATGCAACAGATACCAATTTGGTCGGATACCAAATGCCAAATACCAGAGTTGCCGATAGCAAGGCAGGTCTTTTTTCAATTAGGTCCCCAAGCCCCCCCCCCCCCCCCAAAAAAAAAACCTTGCCAAATTTGTACTAATCTGATTCCAAACCGGGCTTCCACTCTTCCAGCAGATTAAAAAATAGGGTCTTTATATGGCACATTTCAAAACTATTTAGGGCCACTTCACGCCAATGTCGAACACTAATTCCCTTTGACGCCTTAAATTTATTTATATGTATTTTTTTTTATCAACCATTCATTCATAATTGATGAGTTATTTTGAAATGCGTAAAAAAGCACTTTTTTTTTACTTGACAGCAGAGCTTTAAAATTTTATAATTAAAGTTCAAGGGGAACTATAGAGTTTAATGATAGTGCATTTTAAAAACAAGTACATGCACATTAATTTAATATGTTTATGTAACTTGAATAATTGTTGATATATTTTTTTTTTTTTTTTCATGAAATGCTTAATTCAAAAATTTTAAAGATTTGTCTTTTGGGAAAAAAACACATGATTTTTATTGTACTTTATTGATTACAGAGAATTTCAGAGTGGGATCTTGAAAGGATCATCAATTGTAGCAAATAATGTAAGACACATTACTGCAATTTTAGCTAAAACGTTTTAGTAACTGCTGAACCCTTCATGATCCCACTGAAATTTTTTTTAAAAGTATTTTTTTTTTTAAAAATTAATATCACAAAATTTTTTAAATTTTTATATTTTAAAATTTGGTGGAAAGCCTTTTCTCTCAAAAATTATTTAAGTTACAAATAGTGATGTAAAATACCCGGATATTTATTTTTAGGGGTAAATACCAACTATTTCAAAAATTTATATTCAACTAAAATATTTTTCTGTATGTATTCCACTATAGGGGCATTCCAAGGTATTTTTGACATTTATGTAGAGTCCGTAACGTGACCTTTTTTGCCATAACTTTTTAATTTACTGTTTGATTAGCATATTAATTTATTTTGATCTTTTCCTACCAACACACCAGCTCAAATTAAAATAATTTGCAAATCAAATGGTAAATTAAAAAGTTATGGCAAAAAAAGGTCACGTTATGGACTCTACATAATGTCCAAAATACCGTGGAATGCCCCAATATATATATATATATATATATATATATAACCAACCATATACAAAATAATAAATTTTTTCCAAAAATTTGTATTTTGATCATATACTTAAAGAATTATTGTGTGAAACAACTTGGTAATCTAATATGATATTCACATTAAATGTGTTGGATATGCTTAATTAATGTTGATAGCCAAATTTCAGATATAAAAAGTCATTTTACAAAAAGTAAAAAGCTTAACTGGTTACAAAAAAAAATAATAAAAATAAGGTCCTAGTCTTTTATAACCCAGTAATATGTCCCTGCATGACATCAAAATGTAAAGAAATGTCGCTCAATTTATTATTACTATTTATTTACCTGTATCATTTGCAGAAATTTTCTCCAAACTTAGTTCAAGTGTTCAGGCGTATTCTGCAGATAACGTAGTCCTTAGTTCGCTTATTTCATTTTGATATTTCGACTTTCTCTTTTTATTGTATTTCAAGCATAGTATTGAGTGTGAGAAAAAATAGAGACGTTATAGGGTTATAGCTGTTTTAATGTTTTAATTTAAAGAACAAAACAATTTAATACTAAAAATAAATGCAGTATAACATAAATGTTAGCATAAAAATACTTGATCATTCCTTTTTCAGTAAAACGTGTTTGAAGATGTTTTTTTTTTTTTTTTAAAGACAAAAACCGTAAATCATCACCTTTTGATATTACCTAAATTTTTTTTGCAAAATGCGCTATTACAGGGGGGTTAACCCTGCCCTCGGATAAATACCCTAAAAAATATTTACCTTCCCACCCTACATCACTAATTGCATGTATTAAAAATAGTTTGAATAAATTTTCATCATGAAGGACGGAGGAGCAAATGAGCAAGGAACAGAAAACAATATTTTGATTTTTTTTTTGCTTATTAATGTGTAAACTGTATATTTGCCTCGTTATCACTTAAACAGCAATAAAATGAATAACATCATAGTGTCTTAATAACTTCTCAGTTTATTCTTCCAAACATCCCTCATGCTTCCTTTTTTTTTCCATTTTGGATATGACTAACCTAGATTGTGATTTCAAAATCCTGAAGTTCATCATTGAATTGCTTATACTTCTCCAATTATGACATTGAAAAGAAAGATTCTTTGGTTCACGATATGTTTCTTTCATAATTTCATCAAGTCTTTCAATAAAAGACTGTAATACATATGTATGTTGTATGTATCAGTTTTACCAATTATTTCATATTTAGATTTTTAAAAAAACTCCCATTCACGTTTTGCTTTTTTTTTTTTTTTTTGCAAAATACACAGGTTTTGGGTATTTGCCCAGGCCTTAGGTAAATACCCGGGTAAATATCCAAAAAATATTTACCTACCTGCTGGGTATTTATCCGATCCACATCACTAGTTACAAAATAAAAAATGAATTTAATTCTTTTTAAAATGAGCAATTAGAAAACTCTGTTGCTTTCATAAAGCATAAAGTATAACATTTGAAAGCGAAATTTTGCAATAACTTTCCCACATTATTTGCTGTAACTAACTCCTGAGTCACTGATAGTCTCACTCAGAAACATGTTGAATGTATTCATTAAAATACATTTAAGATCATATTTTTTTCAAAACTTTTAAAGGACATTATTTTTAATTTGATGAAAAAGTTTTTCTTCAAATATTATAAAACTATGTACACTAAACTCCGGATTATCCACAGGGCGGATTACCCACTGGCTTTCATACATTCAAAAACATGTTTTTTTGGCAATAATTAACTGAATGTAGATAAATGCACACATTTTAACTTAGCACAAAACTTGTTCCTAGATATCAATACTTTTTTCCCTCCCTCCCAATGGCATCAAACGTTTCACGGTCCCTGAAACTGGACTACTTGAAACCTAATTTTTAGATCTACACTACTTGCTGTTTAAAATCTACGCTATAATTATTGATTTTTAGGTCCATGTGACTTATGCGTGTAGTCAAGTAACTGCACCAATCTTGTTCAAAAAACTTCCTTCCTTTCCCCTATGCATTTTAAGTTATAACCTAGTTTGATGTGTTTCAATTAATCTGTTTGAACCATTTGCTTGCATATGTGTAAAATTCACTTGCTATAATGAGCGATTCTTTTTTAGCTTTTACATACATTTTTTACACAATGTTATTCAGTTAGGACCAGTATGTTCCCATCAATTTTTCTGAGGGTAACTAGACTAGCTCGCAAAAATCCATTACGTACAATATGTGCATGCGATCATATACATAATATGAAAATTTTTGAAGCTTGAGGGCATACGCTATAAGTAAAAAAAAAAAAAAAAAATGTGAGAGTATACGGCAGAATGAGAACACCCCTAGTTAAGATGCAACAATTATTGATCTATCTAAAGTTATTGCATAGACTAATATAGTCTTCTACTTGCTTTGCGGATTATCCACGAATTCTATTCTGTATATCAAATTAAAGTACATGTAAGTACCTTTAAAATATGAGTTATTATGCAACTCTATTGCTTCTATACAACTTGAATCAAACACTTTAAGACACTGCTGGCAAGTAAAAAACAATGCTGTTTAACGAATTCCAAAAATTAATAACACACCACTTATGAATGATAGACTTTTTAAACATATAGATAAATTTAAAACTTCAGAGTAAGGTTTCTAAAAGTTTCATGAAAATCTGAGAAGTCAAGTTGAGATTTTTTCTTTCATTGATTTTTGACACAGAATGACACAAATCCTAAAAAAATTGGGGATAAAATTTTAGGGCTTTTGACAACAAAATATGGGCTTTAGAAGGACCCCTACAAACAATACTTGAAAATAGTTCCTTTATAAGGACTTTTGGGGACCTATGGGAACCCTGCCTCAAAGAACAGGCCCCTAGTTTCAGACTAGGCTGACAAGGTCTCATGCTTGCTTTTTTCATTACATTTTCCTTTTTTTAAGATGAAATTGCTGTTTGTTTGCATTTTGTCTTATTTTTATACTTTTACACTAGAATAAATTTTTCACTCTCATTTTAAGAATGCAAAATCTTAATCTGATTATAAGAGAGTTGCGAGGAACACCTTTTTCAATGCAAAAAAAAAAAGAGCTTATAGGTAAAAAGGCATCAGACAAAAGACAAAATCTTTTCATCCATAAGCTCATTTCTTTTGCATTGAAAAAGGCATTCCTTATAACGTTGAAGCACAGCTCTGCAGTAATCTGCAATTTGTGCTTTTTGACGTTGTTATTTCTTATTTTACTACAATATTTGTTTTCTCATTATTCTAAAAGTTTTCAGATTTTGAGGGGTTTTAAATGTGCACCAATGTGCCCCATGCACTTGGTCTGAAGAAATGTCATCAAGCAGTCAATGTTTTTTCTTTGTGGTAAAAAAATAAAAAAACTACAAATAATGATAAACTAAAAAGAGGAGTTCAATTTGTTACTCTATTCATCACCTAAAACCATCTAAAAAAAATATTCAGACATAAGAAAATTACTCAACAATGAAAAATTAGTGAATTTGTTACTGAAATAAAAATTAATATAAAAAATATCAATAACATTAAAATTATTAAGACTATTTCAACAAGCTCCATCTTATTTAAATAACATTTGCTGGTAATAAATCAAAATACTTAATGGTACAAAAATAAATGAGATTGGTCTAATGATGCCCGACAATCCCTAATCATTTTTAAACAAAATAATCCATTTGTAACCCTTCTAAATTATTTTATTGAACATGCTTTATCAATCTCTGAAGCATGAGTATATTTCAATCATCTTTTTTCTTTTCTGATCTTAAAAAAGTCAGTGCACTTTTCATCAAAACATCATATTTTGGTGGTTCCCCCAATACCCTTTTAAGTGTATTTTAAGCTATCTTCCATCCCTAATCCAATTGCTGTTCATAATATCTAAAATACTCCTTTAGTTGTACAGAATTAAGTATCACTAAGCTACTCAGAAACGGTTTTTCGGAACTAATTCCAAATTTGGGACCAAATAATAAGTTATAAAAAAAAGGGACAAGGGCGGAAATTCCGGACCTATGATCACTTCAATTACAATTTAGTACTTTATAAACACAACAAAATACATTAATGAAACAAAATAGAAAATATACTTCCTTCGTTCGCATTGTATCCAACAAATATTCCAAAAAAGAATAGCAAACTTTAATACAAAAGAACAAAATTTCAAGCTCATACAATTAAAAAAAATATGAACCCTTTCATAAGAAACTTGTATTACACATTAACTTAAAGAGCATTACGCACAATTTAAAATAATATTAAATCTTCAGCACGCAACAATAAAAAGACATTTACTGCGCAATACTGAAAAATAAAGTGTTTACATCAATATTAATTTTCGCAAAAATGGAAAACACAAAATATCATAACTTACACAAAGCTGCAAATATATCTAAAGAAACTGAAATGTAAAGAAACTATAATTTAGACCAACTAATAAGAATTCCATTCAAAATCTTATAGGAAATTTGTTTTTTGCCGGTCGCTAGCGATGCACAACCTCCCGCGGGGAAGATGCAGACAAATAATTGTATTGGTTGAGGAAGATCATGTGATCAAAATATAACATATGGAATGGAGTGCGAAATATTATAGAGGGAGACTTTAAAGCAAAATCTGAACCCAACATTAAGAACTGAAAGTAACCAATGCGCTATCTGGCGGCGAGAGAATCTAAATAGGATAAGATGGCGATTGCCAGCAATGTTTCAACCATCAATCTTTCTGACTAATCTGAAAAAGACATCTTTACAAAAAAAGAAACTTGTCTTTTTTTTCATCCAACTAGTATATATTATGACGATCTGCGAAAAAAAATTATGTTCCAGCTAAATTTTTAAAGAAAACTTGGCCTTTTCGCCACGAACTCAGTTTATATTAGTCAGTACTACAGGGACTCCAGTCAGTACAAAGTCTGCATTTTTAAATTATTACTTAAAAATATTTTGATTTTTTAAATAATTTTAAAATAAATCAATAAAATTAATTTGGAACAAATAAAAACACATAGTAAACCTAATTCGCAACTCCAGCGCTCGAATACGCTACCTTGAGGAGATTTACAAAACTGCCGACAAAACTAAAACATTGAGTTCCATGTGTTCATTTTGGGCAAAACAAATAGTTTGATATGTGTATTTTTTTTATTTGCGTAATTCATCATTTGGAATCGTCATCCGCAACAGCGTAACATCAAAAATATCTGATATAAACTGTGAGTACACATTTTATTTATCTTGTTCTGAGTGAATTTGAATAAATATCAGTTTATCAATTCGATGAAAAAAAAACGAACTTAACAACATTGACTGGACACTTTTCCTTAACCTAATTCCACATAAATGATTTAAATAACTTTTGTTACTACAGTATCCTACTGAAATAGACAGTATGCAAATAAATTTTCTTGAAAATATTTATCGCAGAACAGATTGAAAAATCCAGAAAGAACGTTAAGAATTTGAACAATAAAAAATAAAAGTTCACCAAAAATCTGTTTATAGGGTTATGGTTTTAAAATTGTGTGAAAGAATAATGTATCTTCACAAGATTTCGCATATCAGGTAAATCATTTCCATGACGAATGAATTAAATGCATGATTTCTTTTGATATCCAATCATATAGTCATAGAAATAAATTATCTAGTGTTAAACGTTACTCTTGACAGTCTGTCACGTATGTGCACTATGTGAAAAAAATGTCAACAAATGCCGGAAATGTCACGAAACTGAACTTAATATCTACTAATGTATAGAAAAAACGGTACAAAATGAAAATGCCGTTCGAAGCGAACTAAAAATTTACGAATTCCGAATTCAACATTGTGAAAATGGCTGCTTCAGAACAACTTATTGTGTGTTCTGCATAATTTTTTACTTTCGTAATACTTTTTGATTTCTAATCTCTTTCTACATGGGTCAAAATAACCAAAAGACTTTGAAAAATCTTTTCAAATGAATAAAGAACAAAAAATCATACATGCGAACAAAAATATCTATCATTTCCTAAGTTTAGAAGCAATTTATATGTTACAGCGTGCGTTTGTTTTAGTTTTTTCATCGGCCATTAGACAGTGGCTGCAGCGCCCCCTATAGTTTGTTGAAGTTGCGAATAATAGGCGGTACGTCAAAAAAATATAAGTTATCACCCAAACTGAATATTTACAAATACAAATACAAAAGTGACGACCAGCAACAGGCTCTGGGCCCAGCTAGACTGGTCCTAGTCAATTTACAATCCCCAGTGAAGATCAATGGCCCTCTTAAAACTGTCTACTCCTTTGCTCATTACCACCTCTTCCGGTAAGCTCTTCCAAGGTTCCACTACCCTGCTAAAATAATAATTTTTCCTAATATCCATGTTAGCCTGAGATTTAAATAGCTTAAAACAATGACCCCTTGTCCTGTTTTCAGTGCTAAACTTTAGCCCCATAACATCTTTCGTTTCAATAAATTTAAACAACTGAATCATGTCCCCTCGGTCTCTTCTTTGCTCAAGACTGTACATTTTTAGCCCTCTAAGCCTGGAATCATAATCTAAGTGGGAAAGTCCACTTATTAGCCTTGTAGCTCGCCTTTGAACCCTTTCCAATACATTAATGTCTTTCTTAAGATAAGGAGACCAAAATTGAACAGCATACTCCAAATGGGATCTTACCAAACTTCTATATAAGGGCAGAAGAACTTCTTTAGATTTATTTGAAATAGATCTATTGATAAACCCAAGCATCTTGTTGGCTTTGTTGCTAGCAATGCTGCACTGTTGGCTAAACTTTAAATCCTGACTTATTAAGACCCCCAGATCAGTAACTTTGTCTGCCTGACTAATGACTGAACCTTGCAAATGATAGCTTGTACACTTATTTCCATGCCCTAAATGTAACACTTGACATTTCCCAACATTAACAGCCATACCCCATTTATCAGCCCACTCCGTAATATGATCTAGATCCTCTTGCAGCTGATTTGCTTGTTCTTCATTTTCTATAGTCCCCCATAACTTTGACATCATCAGCAAAACAATTCATGTTCCCAGAAATATTTTTGTGAATATCGTTCATAAAGACAATGAACAAAACAGGCCCTAACACTGATCCTTGAGGAACCCCGCTTAAGACCTCACTCCAATTAGAATAATTTCCCCTTACAACTACTCTTTGTTTCCTTCCGGTCAGCCAGTTTTTTACCCAAATGAAAGTTTTCCCTCCTATTCCTATATCAGCTAATTTGCTAAGTAGAGCAACATGGGGTACCTTATCGAAAGCTTTTTGAAAATCAATGTAAACAACATCTAGAGGCTTCTTATTGTCCAAAGCCATGGTAATTTTGTCATAGAAATGTAATAAATTAGTTGCACAAGATTTACCTTTCCTGAAACCGTACTGAAAACTAGTCAATAGATTATTAGTCTCTAGAAAATTTACTATCTTAATTTTATCAAAAATTTTGCAAACCACCGAAGTTAGACTCACAGGTCTATAATTTCCCGCACTCCCTTTAGACCCTTTCTTGAAGAGTGGTGTAATGTTAGCCAGCTTCCAGTCCTCTGGCACTGTCCCCGAATTATAAGAAGCATTGAAAATGTTTGCGATTAGATTACATCTGCTAATTCCTCTGCACATTGAACTAAAATTTTCGGATAAATATTATCAGGTCCCGGAGCCTTAGTTTCTTTAATTTTTTTCAAATAAAGTAAAACGTCCTCCCTGGAAAATACAAAGTCCTCAAGCTGTACTATAGCTTGTGTCTTGTTGGTGTCAACTGTTGAGATACAGTTATCGTTAAAAACACTCGAAAAAAAGTTATTAAGAACATTAGCAATATCACCATCGTCCTAAATCAAAATTCCGTGCTCATCAACCAGTGGCCCATTATGACTATTTCGAACTTTCCCCGAATTAGCGTATGTAAAAAACATCCCTGGAGAACCACATTGGCCAAATTTTAGTGTTGACACCCTTTCTCCTAAAAGGAACATGATCCCTAACCGTATTCGCTAGATTTTCCTTAATCTCTGCCCACTGAAGATTCACATCGCTATTGTCCAATCCAGAAGAAAAAACTGCTTTCAAACTCTGCCGAAGTGCCACAAAGTCAGTATTTCTGAAATTGGGCACAAACCTAAAATTCTCTACTTTGCGCATATCAAATTTAATCCCAAACCTAATACAGTTGTGGTCACTATCTCCAATGTGTTCCCCTACACATAACCCCTGAACAGAGCCTTCCATGTCGTAGAAAACTAAATCCAAAATCGCGTCCTGTCGAGTACCCTGAGTTACAATTTGATCTAAGAAACAGTCACCAATTACTTTCAAAAATTCCTCTTCTCTGCTATTTATGGTAAAAATTATTCCAATCAATTCCTGGAAAATTAAAATCCCCCATTATGATGACTGACCCCTTGCTAGAAATGTCACTAATGATACTAAACATCTGTTCGTCTTGACCCTGGCTTAAGTTGGGTGGCCTATAAATATTCCCTAAACGTAGTTTTTTGCCCTTATTACTAATCAACTCCAGCCAAATCATATCAATCTCATTAGGTTTATCATTAATTGCCAATTCATTGCAAATTAAAGTATCTCTGACATAAAGTAAAACCCTACCACCTCTTTTACCTACTCTATCTTGTCTAAACAAATTATACCCAGCAAAAGATAATAAATCATCATCACTTTCGGTAGCCCATGTCTCGGTAACTCCAATAATATCCAACCTCTCGTCTATAATTATGCTTTTCAATTCTTCCATCTTGTTCCTAATACTACGAGCATTTGTATAAAAAACCTTAAGCAAGCCCATCTTACTTTTATTTAATGCTGCACGATTGTTTGAATCCCAACTGTTAAAATCTTGTCTCTTATGAGCCACCCTATTTCCGTTTCTACTCAAATCCCAATAGTTAGTACCCTTTCGAATTCTGCTCCTTAAACCATGCCCCCCATTCCCCATTTATACTGATTTAAAAAAAAAAACTAGTATTCAAGAAACTACCTACAATAATCAGGGGCGGACTGGCCCTTTGGCTCATTGGCCCGATAGCAGATGCGCACTTCCGCCTGTGCGCCTTTGAACGCCTTCGTTTTTTGAGCAATCACGATTGCTTATTGTTCTCATTTGACCATTTTTGGTGTCCGTGCCTTTTTGAACTTGGACCAGAAGCCTTTGCAGCACCACCGCCCACCGTCCTCTGCTAGCGGCGCGGCGCGACTGCTCCGGTTTTAAGCTATCCGCTTCTCCTGGTTGGAGGTGTCCATGTCCTACACACTCGCACGTTCACACACACACACACACGACTTCACACACATACACTCACACACACCTACGTGCATACACACAGGTCTACGCACACACACAACTATGCACAAGTAACCACCCAGGAGGAGAGGCAGACTTGAGGGGGACAGGAGCCGTTTCTAGAAACAATAACTCCAATGAGTAGGGTCCTGTCTCTGTTCGTGATTGCGAAAAACATAATTTGAATTCAAAATTTCAGAATTCAAATTAAAATTTTTTTTTTTTTTTCGTTTTTCTTTCTTGCTTTTTTTTTTTTTTTTCGCCTTTACACCTGTGCCACTTGGCTACTTTTTCTTTCTTTCTTTCTTTCTTTTTTTTTACTCTCTCTTGAACCTGTGCATCTTTGCTTTTTATGCGTCCCTGAAATTCAGCTGCTTCGTGTTTATTTATTTATTTATTTTTATTTCCGCCATTAAACCTGAGCACCGTTGATGTTTTTTTTTTTTTTTTTTTTTTTGTGCCTCCATACCTGTTTATGTTTTGTTATTATTATTATTTTTTATGCCCTCGAACATTTTTTTTTCTTTTACATCATTTGTGCTCTCGAACGTGTGCGCCTTCGTTGTTTTATTTCCTTTTTTCGCTCCCTCGAACCTGTGCACCCTCAAATCTGTGCTGTGTGACTTCGTTTATTTCCTTCTTTCTTTCATTTTTTGCACCCTTTAACCTATGTGCTATCCTCTTATAAACCCTCAAACTCGTGCACCTTCTGTTTTTTTTCTTTCTTTTGCGCTCTCAATAAGTCTTCGTTTTTTTTATATATATATTTTTTTAGCAATCACGATTGCTTTGTTCTCACTTGACCGCCCTTGGTGTATCACGATTGCTTTGTTCTCACTTGACCGCCCTTGGTGTCTGGTTCCTTTTTCAGCTTGGACCAGGAACCTTTGCAGCACCCAGGTAAGTGTCCTAGACACACGCACGCTCGCACACATGCACACTCACACACAAACAAACTCACGCACACGCCTACGTGCATGCACACAGGTCTGGTCTACGCACACAAGCATACGCATGCACAGCACGCACGCGCACGCCTACACACACCACTATTCACACGCAACCGCCCAGGAGCGGTCTAGGAAGATTGGGCGCCGCAGTTTGGGCGCCGGGAACTTTGGGCGCTGAGTATTTTGGGCGCCGGGAACTTCGGGCGCCGAGCACTTTGGGCGCCGGGAACTTTGGGCGCCGAGCATATTGTGTCCAGTATTCCCGGGGCCTAAAATGCTCGGCGCCCAATGTTTCCGGCGTACAAAATGCTCGGCGCCCAATGTTCCCGGCGGCGAATTTTGAAACGCTCTCAATGCTTACGTTACGGTAGCTACCGGTTAGTTAATCACGTGACAGCTAATGATCACGTGCTCCAATCAACTGCTTAGAATGGTAACCGGTTGATCATAGAAGGCTGCGGTTAGTAACCGGTCGACCGGTGAGGTTCGTCGAACGCAAGCATTCCTTGCGTTCGACGAGCTCAACTGGTAGCTACCGGTGATTCGATCACGTGACATGTAATGATCACGTGCTTCAATCAACTTATCAACATATTAATACGGTAAGCGGTTGATGATAGAACGCAGCGGTTAGCATCCGGTTACTCAGTGGTCGACCGGTTAGGATTGCCGAACAAAACCAATTACAGTACATTGGCGAAATGAGAAATAAAAACGAGCGCGTTCTATTAAACAGCATGGTAACCTGGGATACATTAAAGCAACCCCGAGTAAAATGTAAACAGAGCCGCCCCTTTAAATTGTGAGGTAGAAATTGCAATGCGAAATATTTCTGTTTAAAGTTTTAGTTCCTTTTATTTTCACGATTTACCGTTTTTGTGTTGTGAAATATTTCCGTTTTCATAGGGTTTCTTCTGAATCTTAATTTACGTCTGTATTGTTGTTATGTTTGGAAAATTCTGCTTGCTGTAAACATTTGCAATAAACTCACATCGAAAGAGACGCAGAACAGATTTAAACATGGTAGATAATACATGCTGTTTCAAAATGAGTTTCTTTGACTGTTGATTTTTTTTATATTCTTGAGAATAGTAACTGAAATACGACCTGAGTGTGCTTCTCTTGATGTTTTAATGTTGTTGATGTTTTAATTTATTGGTTTTCTCTGAACAATGTTGAAGATTTTGGTTAGTTCATAAAGTTTTTTAACAATAAAAATGTCGTGAGAAAATCTGTAAAAAATACTACCATTTAATGATCTAAGAAATACATTTTATCTCAGGAAAGAATATAATCCTTTTCATTTATTTTGTAATTTCACCTTCATCTGTCTCAGTTTTTAGTTTTATTAAAAAAAAAAAAAAAAAAGGGAAAGGATGGGTGGGAAGATGCTGAGTCACTGCTCCTATGCTCTGTGAGGCTCGTGAGAATTTGAGCCAGTGTCAGCCTTTGCACACTCTCCCCCCCCCCCCACCCATTTACTAGAAAAAAATTGAAATGACACGTTTGTCTACCACCAACTACTCGCAATCAGTAGTCATTGGCCCCAGGAACTGTAAGCTGTTCCATTTCGATTGTTTTATGCTCCGAGCTTGTGTCACTCCTTAACTGTACTAAATCATTATAGTCTAATAGATGTGAGTTCATTTGTATGCTAATGATAATAATATATTCAGAGCTCTAAAAAAAAAAATTTTTTTTTTGGCCTTGTTAATTTTGCCTGAATGAACTGATAATTGATAACAATTTGCAGATTGCATCAAAATCTTAATTATATTAAAATGTTCCCTATCAAAGGAGTTTACAGCAAATATTGTATAATTGACTTTGAATTCATAGCACCTGTGATAGTTAAATTAGAGGGGGGAGGGGAGCCAAAGTGAGTGCCCTTGGCTAGTACATTCTTGCATCCTTTGAACTTGTTCGTTTCCGTTTTTTTTCCCTTACATTCATGGCCTGTGAAACAATCCAGAAAACTTGCAGAAGGGGTTGCTATTCATATTGTATTGTAATTAACTCTGAATTTGGAGCACTTCAGAAGTGATTGGTAGTCGGGGGAAAGGAGGGGGGAGGCTCTTGAGCCAAAGTAAGCACCCTACAACATGTGAGTCACCCATGTTTTTCTTTTTTAGGTTCAAAGCAATCCATATAAGTTTGCAGAAGGAGCTTGCAGCTAATTATTCTTGCATTATAATTAATTTTGAATTCATGGTACTGTGGAAGTGGAAGGAAAATTGGGGGAAGGGCCAGATCTGAAGCCAAAGTGAGCTCAAGATATGGCACGCTTCTCCATGACATTCAATCGTCTTCTCAACTTCATACTTTGTGCAGAATAGGGAGCTGAATAAGATTCAGTGCAAAGGGTTGTGAGAGCCCATGGTGCCCCTACCAATCCTTACGTCCTTATGAATGAAGAACCTTACAACAGAAGACATTTTGACAAAACCTTATTCTTTTCAGCCCTCCATAAATATATCACTTAGATTCCAAGCTAGGCCCACTATAGTTGGGGCAAAACTAACCTAGGAATATTGTGAAGGCTACGCAAATCCTAATCACAGCATTACAGAGCTGCCGGTTAGGTTTACACCAGGCAGACACATGGCATCTTGTTGACCCGTCGAAATTTAAACTTCCTATAAGCAGGGCTGTCATTTAGGAGGGTCAATTGCCTCACCCCTAGCTTTGAGAAATTAATGTTACATATAAGGGGTTGTAGTTTCTGCAATAAAATTTGCATTGAGTAAACACCCTTTCCCACCCCTCAAACCCTGGAAAAATTCGAAATGACAAGCCTGCTTGTACGAAGTATTAGCAGTTCAGGAATACTGAGAAATTAAGAATTTCTGTACTTATTCATGTCTTGAGCAAACCAATGTGATTTTAACCAATTGTTATAATTACTGTGAAAAAGAAACAACTAGCTGCGTGCCCGGCGTTGCACGGGCTACCTAAAAAATGTAAGAGCAGTCCAGTTGATGCTTTTGTAGTACACTGACACTAGTTTCTAACGCGTTAAGGAATAAATAAATGCGCGTAAAGCAAGGTTTGCAAAACACCAGTAAAACATATTTTTGCCAAAACACCTCATCAACGTTAATAATCGTTATCAATGATACAAGTTATGAGTACATTTTCAGTCAGCACAAAAGGGGAAAATATATGCATTATCAACTATAATCTTTACTCACGTTAAACTGAATTACGTCTGATAGACTATATCGGAAATATTTATGCACAATAAAAATCCGCTTTTTACATAAAATAGTCTACTACCCGGCGTTGCCCGGGTGTTTATTAATGCAACATACCACTCAGATAAATATTTGGATGGATTCTATCCACATGGTCGTACAAGAATTACATCAATCCGTTTTCCAGGTACAAACCCTCAAAGAACTCAAATAACTTGTAAATCACTCATTTACTTTACGACGTGCACGGTTCTCCTCGAAAATGAAAGTTATGTCATGTGACGCGTATTTAACAATCAGGCTTGAACAAAAAAAAAAAAAAAAAAAAAAAAAACAGCAAAATTTTGCTGCAGATTACGGCAAAATAATCGAAAAGTAAACAATTTAAACACCCTGATTACAGGAAAAGCCTTAAAACAAAAGCCTAATTTTATTTCTTTATATTCGAGAAAAAGAAATGGCAACAGATCTTTCATCTCAATGATTTTCTTCACGCTGTAAATTTTAATAAAAGCGTTCATCCGGAAAGTTGAGTTGAAGCACTGAATAATAATTTGAATGGAGGAAAGCCTTCGAAAAATAGGGATTTGATTTTGAAATCTAAGAGTCATAATTAATAGTTTTTAATTGATATCTCCGCTAATTATTATCGGAGGATTATGCTAAATAGCCAAACATGAAGACGGGAAGATGACGAATCCATCGATACCTGGTTCGATGGTCAGTTCACTGTCGTTCGGGAGAAGAAGCTTGGACATAGATAGATAGATAGATAGATAGATACTCAGATTTTATATGTATAAGATTACCTTTTCACAGATTATAGGTAGTTCAAGTATTTGGTAAATATTCACTTCAAATTACTTCAGAGTTACCAGAAGATTAGTTTTCAGTGGCTGATTTATGGGTTTAAGAGGCCCATTGAAATATATTTTTGGGGATCCCTTTGTCTGTAATTATCATTATAATTGGATAGCCCATTGCGAGCCTTGGCCTTTTTCAGGAGATCAAGCCAGGCTGTCCTCCTCTTTGTCGTTGACCTCCAGTTTTTGATTTTAATGAAATCAAAATCAGAGTCCACACAGTCGACCTATCTTGTTTTTGGTCTACCCATTGGTCGCTGTCCAAATGGGACCGCACTAAAGACCGTCAACGCAGCTCTGTCATTTTCCATTCTTGAGAAATGACCAGCCCATATCATTGTTTAGTTTGGTAAATTTCAAAATATTGATGGTTCTAAAAAGTTTATTAAGTCTTTGTCTATCATAGAACTAAGTAAAAAAAATAAAAAAAGGCTGCAATTTTGAATCATCTTTATAGCCTTATGGTCCTGGGAGCCCCTTACGATTGCAACATGGTAGATCTGCCATTCCATCTTTAGAATTTTTTTTTTATTTGTTTTGATACTGTCCTAGATATTTTGGTCTAAATTTGGATTTTTTTAGTGCAAAACCAAAATACATCATAGCTTCAGAACAACAGTAACATACCTAATCACAGATATGACACTAAGATATCTTACTGTTGCTTTGAGGGGACAATATAGGGTTTTTTTTAAAGAAACACAACCGAGATTTTATTAGTATTTAAAATAAATTGATATGATATTCCGTTATCATTCTTTATTTTCAACTTTAAGTTTTTAATCACCAGTAGGATTGCAGGAAAGGTAGGAAAAATGCTTAATATTTTTTGACTGTTCCACAACCCAACTAGTTTTTAACTCATAAGTAAAATGCATTTTAATATTTTTCGGAAAATATAAAAGGGATATCGTCTGCAATTTGAATTATGCGTAACTTCAACACACAGAAGAATCAAACTGAAGTATATTTACGAATTAAAATATATTGAATCAATACTGAATTAAAAGAATGTCAAATATATCCTAAAAAATTCATATATTTTTTACATTATATTAGTCAACAACATAACTTTTTAGTAACGCTAACAAAATTCTTGGTTGTTTCACAAAATAAGATTGTATGTGACAAAACATAAGTTTCAAGGATTTTAAATATAATACGAGTTAAAATATGAAAGCCATAACGTATGAAGATGAAGCCAAGCTTTCACGACTGCATAAGGAGCATTTGTAAACAAAATTTATAAGTCTCAGTACAAAATTTAACTAGCGTAATATCCATACACGACTTGCAACATTTAAAAACTTGATACATATTGTGTTCAAATAATTGTTTAATTAGACCAAGAATATCGTTCAGAATTTTAAAAATACAGAACTTTATGACAATCGCGACTATTACAATGAACTTTGTTTTCAAACGGACAGGTTGCAAGCAGAGGCGCTTGAGCAGAGCATAAGCAGCATATTGTTCTCCACAAAGAGCAGCACTGCGAAATTCTTGCCAACCAATTTTGCAGCTTCCGAATTTCGCCAATGCACTGTAATTGAGAGGGTTTCAAAATTCGCTTGCCGGCGCCCAAAGTTCCTAGTGCCTAAAATGCTCGGCGCCCAAAGTTCCCGGCGCTCAAAACGCTCGGCGCCCAAAGTTCCTGCCGCCCAAAATGCTCGGCGCCCAAAGTTCCCGGCGCCCAAAACGATCGGCGCCCAATGTTCCCGGCGCCTAATATGCGGCGCAATACTCGGCGCCCAATCTTCGGCGCCCAATCTTCCCATTTCGGCCCAGGAGGAGCGGCAGGTTTGGGGGACAGGAGACGTTTCTAGTAACAATACCTCCAATGAGTAGGGTCGTGTCGCAACTCGTGATTGCATTGAAAGCATAATTCGAATTCAAAATTTCAGAATTCAAATTATTTTATTATTACTAAGCAATCACGATTGCTTATTGCTCTCACTTGACAGTACTTGATGTTGTGGTTTCTTTTTCAGCTTGGATCAAGGGCCTCTGCAGCAGCACCACTCACCGGTGCGGCTCGTTCCTGAGCATCTTCCCCCGGAATCCACTTCTGCGGCGGTGGCTTCAATGTCCTACACACGCATGCTCATCATACACATACACACATACACACGCCTCCTACGTGCACACACGTAAGCCTACACACACACACACACACTCAACTGTACACACGTAATCAGCCAGAAGGAGGGACATCCTTGGGGGGGGGGGGGAGCCGTTTCTAGAAACAATAACTCTAATGAGTAGGGTCTTGTCTCAACTCGTCATTGCGAAAGACATAATTTGAATTCAAAGTTTCAGAATTCAAATTAGAGTTGATTGGGGGAAGAGAGACAAAGGTCTTTTTTTTTTTTGAGCAATCACGATTGCTTATTGCTTTTATTTGACCGTCCTTGATGTTGTGGTTCCCTTTTCAGCTTGGAACAGGGACACTAGCACCACCGCCCACCGGCCTCTGCCGGCGTGGCTCCGAGCACTGCCTCCTGCAATCCGTTTTTCCTGGTCGATGGTGTCCATGTCCTACATACATGCGTGCACACACACGCTTATACACACACATACACGCCTACGTGCATACCCACAGGTCTACGCACACACACAAGCCTATACATGCATGCATGTGCGCCTACACATACACACACGCCTGCACACACAACTATACACACGTAACTGCCCAGGAGGAGGGGTAGGCTTGGGGGGACAGAAACCGTTTCTAGAAACAATAGCTCCCAATGAGTAGGGTCCTGTCGCAACTCGTGATTGCGAAGAACATAATTTGAATTCAAAATTTCATAATTCAAATTAGTTATCTTTTTTTTGAGCAATCACGATTGCTTATTGTTCTCATTTGACTGTTTTGAATTCCTATCATTTTATTGTCCCACCAGCACCCTCTGCCAGCACCACCGTCGCGTCGACCGGCCTCACGATGCTGCTCCTCTTGCGAAAACCGTCTCCAGGTTGCATCCATATCCTACACACGCATACACACACACGCCTACACACACATACACACTCATGCCTGCGCACAGACACATATTCCTACACACACACGCGCGTACACACACAGCACTGCATACATAACACGCACACACATGCATACATACACACACGTTCGTGATTGCGAAAAACATAATTTGAATTCAAGATGCCAAAAATTCAAATTAATATTAAAAAAAAAACTATTTAAGTTTCTTTGGAACTTAAAACTTTTCGTCAAATCATTAAAATAGATTTACAGTTGCTTTAAAACTCGCTTTAGCGAGTGAAGCGGTTTTTACTGCAATTTTAACTATTTCGCCAAATAAACAAAAAAAGACATCAAATAATATCTTTCAAATGTAAAAATAATTCCGCAGCTCTATTGTTTATCACCAAACTTGCCCAGCAACCATGCTATCATAATCCATCCCCCCCCCTCTAACGAGAAAACAAACATCTCGTGGAACATTCAAAAATCATCGTCAGAAAAAAGAAGAAAATGTCGTACATTTCACTCGGATAAAAACAAATCAAAAGTTTCTTAACGTGCCAAGCGACCACGCTACCGGAACCCAGCCCTTTTGCGAGTTTGCGGATGTTTTTCTTTGGCAATAATAAATGTTTCGCCAAACAAACAAAAAGGTATAAAATCACATTAACAGTAGCTTTCAAATCTTTATATATTAAGAGCTGCGTTGCCCGGCTTTGCCCGGTCTACCTTGAGAACAAAAATTGTGTCAAGTGACATATATTAAACGATTAATTAAAAGAATAACTTAATAACTTAAATAAAAGAAAAAAAACACCATGCAAAATTACCCTTCCAAACAATGACGACAGATATTAAAATACTTCTAAGAAATTAAAATGCGAAAGATGGATTTTAAAAGCGTAACCATGGAAACATAAAATAAAATAAGTTTAAGAAATCAGATGCAAAAGATTCAAAAAGCGTAATCATGGAAACGCGAAAATAAAATGGTTGACAACCTGAATCAAAATGACATATTTCGAAATTGATTTAAAAACGCTTGTAACTTTTTTTCCTTTTAAGATAGAAGCTAATTTTTTCGACCAAACATCGAGAGATATCTGGAGTAAAAAATCTCGCTTTTTCCAATGCTGTCAAAAAGAAAACTGTGGGACAATTCCTTAACTTTTTATTGATAGATTTAACGAAGAAAGTATTGCCTAAATTTCAACTAAGCCTAAAAAAGTTCGAGCTAAAAACGCAAATTACTCCCGCTGTAGTTAAGTTAGAGCATTGAAATAAATTGCTTAGAACGCAGAAAATTCTACCCTTTTTAACGATATATAATATTAACATGTGCAAGTAATTTTTCACCCCTTTAATATCCAATAATAGGCAATTTACGTGAAATTTGGGCCTAAATTTGAATAAAAAAAGAGCTATTTATCGAATTTTTTCGAATTATAGCCTATGTTACTCAGTAAGAAAGCACCTTTCATATAGTGAAAGAATTTTTCAAATAAGTGCAGTGGTTCCGGAGATTACCTCGAACATATAAACACACAAAAATCCGCCCTCTCTCTTTATAATATTGTTACGTTTCCGGTGCGACTTCCAACTTTCTTGAAAGGACGACACAGTTCTTGATAAAAACACAGGAGCTTTATTTACACTATGTACAGGAGAGATCGTTAACTGCTAAATTAATCATCAGCAATTAAGCAAATATCACACACCACCGTAAACTCAACGGTTACACACGTATTTACTTCCAAATACGAAAAACAACACAGCGAAATGCCTCGCAATAAACAGAGTTAATACACTCTCAGTACAAATTCTCAATCGAAACTAAACTTTTTATCATGCGGGACGCTTTTTATAAACATCGAAAAGAGAGCTCTCAAATATTCCACAAGATTCCAAATGCTTCTCGAAAATAGTAGACCGTTATTGTATTTCTTCTTTTTTATTCATTCACGAATCTTATCAATGAAAAATAGGGGGACCATATACTTCAACCGAATGTATAGGGGCTGTATATTCATTACGGGAAACTATTTACAGGTTACGTTACTACAATAATTGCTATTTACAGAATTTGTAACATTGCCCCCTTCCTAAGGACTGCACGTTCCGGACAGTACAATCCCCAGAAAGGGTGCCAAACTTTGCTCGCAAGTTCACAAATGCACACATTAAATAATAACCAATAATACACAGAACACACAATAATAACAAGAAATATTACTAAACATTAAAAGCAAAAAAATTATCTACAACTTTTATGTTATCAACCATGGTTGTTTACGTAATACTCATGAAGTATGGCCTTAGTATGGGGCTAACCGATCATAATGTACAACCCTAGGTTTTGCATTAGGTGATTTTTGGATCCTCACTACGACGTCATTCAGTCGGTTAAGGACTTTGTAGGGTCCATCCCAATGCGACTGCAATTTGGGTGAAAGACCTTTTCGTCGGATGGGATTCCATAACCAAACCTTGTCGCCTTCGTTGAATTCATGTCCAGTAGACCTTGTGTCGTATCGGGTCTTCATCCTCTCCGCCGCGATGTTGATTCGCTCTCGTGCGAAGTTATGAACGTCTTCCAGCCGATCCTGGAGATCCTGGATGTACTCCTCAGGCGATGCAGGCGCATCCGGAGGACGACCGAAGACGAGATCACAAGGTAGCCGAAGCTCTCGTCCGAAGAGCATCTGAGATCAGGGGCGGCAAATAGGAGGGTCAAGAGGGGGCGGTCGCACCCCCAAATTTTATGAGCACAATGATAGAAAATAGGTGAGTTTAATTTTGTAAATCGGAAATCAATGTTTATTTAAAAAAATCTTGCTGGTTCTCAGTAACTATTTGATGAAACTCGACACATTCCCAGACTACAAAAGGTGTTTTTCGTTATTTGGATGAGGACTTAAATTAATGAAGTATTTTTTGGCCTTTTCAGAACATAAAAAAGTGATAGAGAACCATGGTTAATTTTAACTAAAGAAGACATTTCCTCATTTTGGCTAAATATTGCATATTTGTGTGCCCAGTGGAACGATGTATGTCCAATATGAGAGGCTCGTGCAAAGTGGTGTGGCTGCATGGTTTTCAGAAGAAAATTCCTTGATATTTTACAATCACTTTTACGCTTATTTTTTAAGTGTATATTTATTTGATGAGTGTTTATCGCTTTCTTCTGCTAGAAACAGGTTTCAACTGCTTAATGCATTATGTACTTCTATATAGAAACTTCTTAAAAATTCATATGACTATTGAATTTAAAAAAAAAAAAACATAGCAAGAAATACCTTTTATGGGGCTCTATAATTATGCAATCTCGGCGTGACAGAAAATAGTCTTCAAGAGTTAAAACCATAAAATTATTTCTCTATAACTTCAAAGCAGTGATTTGACGACTGGAAGAATTATTGCAAAACGATTCTTACAAAAGTGAAAAAAACTCATGCCCTTAACCATGTATGACTTCGTTTGAATTTTTGTTCAATTTGTTTGTATTGAGGAAAGTTTCTGAAAAATGCTTTACTCTATCAAAACATCTTCAATCCGCTACCCTTAATTTTCGGACTATTCAAACCACAGTTCAGTCTACAATTGATCTGTGCAGCATACTACAATAGTTCAATCTACAGTTGAAACTGAAACTAGATTTTATATAGATGCATACTTCAATCAATCGTGAAACCTTTCAAAAAAATTCTTCCTCCAAGCCAATTTTTAAAAAGCGCAAAAAAAACAAAAAAAAACAAAAAGTGACGAAAACCCACATGATGTCAAACATTGTTTTTCCAATATTTTGTATGAAGTAATCGATTCAGTTTCGAATGAATAACACAGGATTTGATGATAATTATTTTTCTGTATGGTTGGCTCTATATTATCTGGATTGGATGTTGAAAACGAAAAATAAAGTGTTTCAATTATGAGTAAAATTTTTAGCATGAGGCAAGAAAAATTAAAAGCAATAACCGACAGACCGGTTATCACATCTAGAGACTGCAGTTTTGTCCTTGTTATGGACTCATCAGTCTGGAATAGTGAATAACAGAGCTGGATGCAGATGACATCTCATTGAAGCTGAGAACGCCGACGAGACTAGATTATTCAATAAAAAAAACTTAAGCCCCTCACAATTTTTGAAGTTGCCTGGGTGATTTTGAAGAGCATGATATAAAAAGTGTTTTCATACATAATTTTATTACTTACTTCAATTATTTTTTAACTATTCCAATCAGCTCAGCTAATAGAGAAAGATATTTTTTGTCTCAGGAGGTTAGAGAATTATTTTTGAAACACAATGGGCAAAAAAAAAAATCTATTTATTTGTACAGGTAAGACAGCACGACACTGGGCACTGACAGGTTAGTAACACGATTCCCTGCTCTTCCGAATTCAAAAAATCATGCATTAAAACTTTTCCAAGAGGTATAAAAACTTTAGTATCGAGATGTTTTGTATGATAACTTATTAGAAAATGAATGAAAACTTTAATTGTTTCCAAACACAAATTTCTATTCATAGTAAACCGATTTTATGACCATTCCCTGTTAACTAATGTGTGTTTTGTACCGCACTGTAGTAATACATATTTAAGAAACTCGTCCACCAAATGAAATGCTGAAATGCCGCCCCTGTCTGAGATGGGGCACATCCGGTAGTCTCGTGGACAGCACTGCGGTAGGCCAGCAGGAACAAAGGTAGCTTCTTGTCCCAATTCTGTTGATTTCTGGAGACCATAAGCAAGAGATTATTCAGGATTGTGCGGAAATCTCTCCACCATGCCGTCCGATTGTGGGTGTAGTGGTGTTGTTCTAGTTTTCTCAATTCCGAGAATTTGACATAGGCCCTTAAACACAGCAGAGATGAAATTCCTCCCTTGATCGGAATGGATCTGCAAAGGTGTTCCATATCTCGAGATCCAATGCTGGACTAGGGTCTCTGCTACGGTGGTAGCTTCTTGATCTGGAATGGGATATGCTTCCGGCCATTTGGTGAAGTAGTCGATGGAAACAAGAATGTATTTGTACCCATCAGCAGTTCTTGGTAGAGGACCCAGGACGTCGATCCCAATTCGTTCAAAAGGAGCTCCAACGTTGTACAGATGTAGCTTCCCTCTGCTTCTCTTCTACGGTCCTTTACGAGTAGCACAGGCGTCACAAGAATGGCACCACTTCTCTACGTTATCCTTCGCCTTGCTCCAGAAGAAGCGCTCCCGAACTTTATTGAGGGTTTTCAAGACACCAAAATGTCCTCCAGTGGCACTGCTATGTATTTCTTTCAGAACATCTGAAATCCTTGATCGGGGAAGTAGTAACTGCCACCTAGATGTTTTGCCGTCGTCAGATTCCCATTTTCGGTGTAGCACGCCGCACAGTGGTTCAAGGGCGGAAAAAAATAGCCATTTTTAAGTTTTAAGATAAAAAATATTTCATGCCGTAATTACTTAGCCCTTGAGTTGTAGTAACTTACTCCATAAGAGTTTTTTGAAAAAAAAAAAAAAATCCTTTTTCACAGAAATAAGCCAAGATTGTTGAACAATTATGTTTTTACTTTTTTCGGACGTAAGCCTTATACTTCAGTTTTAGTTCATTCGTTCAATAAGGCGGACTAAAATTTAATAAAAGTCATTTCTGATTGATTTTTCAAACTTATAGGATGCATATTACATCGTAATTAAAAATTAAAAATTCATCAAAATTGAAAACTACCTGAATTAAAAAAACATTATTTTCTTAAAAATATAATGAAAAGTATTGTCGAATATACTTTTATCGGCGGCTGCCGGTGGGCTAAAATTTACATATATCTATAGTTTAATCCTTCCTGTAAATAAACATCAACATTTTAGCTGCGACCACCTGCGACTGCAGTCGTGGCAGATGTTTTTGTTTGATCTTCGCTATTTACGAATACCAATAGAGTAAGTTAGAAAATAATTCGTAACGGTATGACGGGGGTAAATTGCTTTTTTATCAAAGAAATTGGTCATCAAATTTGACATGCTCCAGACTAACGTATGTCACAGTTTCACTACTTTGCAGGAGAGCCTAAAAACGTTTGTTTACTGTTTCCGAAAGTTGGGGCTTTTGAAACATTCATCAATAAATATAGAGGATTTTTTAAAAACAGATTTACGTTGTTATGGCTTAATGCAGAGCATTATTCTACATGCAATGCAGTAGTAACCTGAAAATAACAATTTTCGGACCCGTTTGGCTTTAAAAAAGATACATATGAGAAAGAAATTTTTAAAATTCATACAGAATTCTATATAAAAAGTTAAATAACCATTCTGTTCGTAAAACAATAATATTAGAAAATCATTAAACATTTGAAATTTCTGATTTCCTTTTCGAAATCATTCTAGTATAAAGCTGTTCTCAGTTTGTCAATATTGCCAGAAAATATTGTTCGAGGGTATCAAATGCAATAAATAAACCTTCCGTGTGGCATACGACTGATTTAATTTATATTTTTCACTAAAAACAGAAATGAATTTGAACTACAGAGAAACCCCGATTTCACGTTTCTCAGAGGCCTAAATCAAACATAAAATACATAAAATATGGGAAAACGTCAATTCAAATCCAAAAACATAAAATATGGGAAAACGTAAAATACGGAAAATGTATAAAAAACAAAAATCAGATAAGGAAACAAAAATAGTAATAAAGGTTGCTACGATGACGCTTATAGAATGTAAAAATACGATATTTTACGACAAAAACATTATTGTACACACCAGTTTAGATTATTCGAACACATTAAATAACGAATTCGGGCGTTTAGGTTGAAAATAGTCAGTAATAATGAGTTATTGAAACCAAAGTAAATACAGCATCTTCCAGGGGATTGGAACCCTTTGCAAAGTTTTTTCCTGTTCTTTATGATAAAGAAAAGAGTCTTTCACTATTATTAAGCTATTAAATTAAGTATTGAAAGAAGAGACGAGTTGTGTTTCCTCTTCTTCTTGTTCATCTTCATTGGCAGCCGAAAGGTTCATAAGGTCAGCTATGGATGGAGCAGAAGCGTTTCTGTTTTCATGGATTAACTTTCAACAGAGTGGATTATGTTTAAAAATGCACAGAGGGAAACACTTTTCTTAATTTTAAAACACTTTTTCTCTTTTTTTTTTTAACTGCCAAGGGAAAACGTAAAATGCGGGAAATTCATAAATAACAAACTTTCCATCCGGGTTAAATTAATATTATTAGTGCACGGAAAAACTGAGACTTGATGATAAAAAACGTATAATGTGGGGAAAATGTAGATTCGAGTGACGTAAAATCGGGGTTTCGCAGTGAATACGATCAGCAAGCATGAAGATAAATATTACCATGCAACAATTTTAACAATTTTCCAAAGCATTTTTTGAGAATATTCAAAGTTATTGAATTTTCTCCGCTTTTTGTCGTTTTGAACCACTGTGCGCCGTTCCGTAAATGGAGCGAGTTCCATAAAGCCCAGTATCTTTTTGTTGCAGGTCTGAAGATGGAAACGTCCTGCTAACTAGGTCGCCGACTGTCACTCTCCATGAACTCCAAAATTGGTTTTATGTCGGGGTCTTCAAGTTGATCTTTTCGAACTTGGTCGTCACTGCATGGATCAGGCTCTGATGATGTTGGAGTCACTGTCACCTGATAGGCAGTAGCGCTAGTCGTTCCATACTTTTTCTCGATTCGGGAACAATAATTGCAGTTCTCAGGACAGGGTCCCCAAATAAAGCGTCTGCATTACCGTGAGACAACCCTTTTCGGTGCTTGATCTCCATGACATATTCCTGGAGTCGCTGTATCTGGCCTTCCGGATTTTTGAAGTTCAAAAGCCAAGTTAACGAGGCATGATCTGTCCGAAGCAGAAATTTTCGGCCGTAGAGGTAATGATGGAAGTGTTCTGCAGCTTTCACTATGGCCAGTAACTCCTTTCTGGTGATGCAGTAATTTCGCTCCGACTTTGATAAGCATTTGCTCCAGTAAGCGATGACATGTACATTGCCGTCAATTTCTTGGGATAAAACAGCTCCGATGCCCTCGTGGCTCGCATCAGTGTCTAGGATGAAGAATTTTCCAGGCTGAGGATATGTGAGAATAGGCGTTGATGTTAAAGCCTCCTTCAGTCGTAGAAATGCATCTTCGCATTCTTTGGACCATTCAAACTTTTGCTTGCTCTCCGTCAGCATATGCAAAGGTCGTGCAATGTTGGAAAAACCCTTCACAAACTTCCTGTAGCACGTGCAGAGCCCCAGGAAACTTCGCAGCTGATGGATGTTTTCGGGACGACTCCAACTCTTGACCGCAGATACCTTTTCTGGATCGGTTTGTACGCCCTCAGAAGACATGATGTGACCAAGGTAGTTCACTTCCCGGCGGAACAAATTACATTTGGACGGGCTTAACTTCAGATTGACTTCCTTAAGCTTTTGCAGCACCTTCCTAAGATTTGCCAGATGTTCTTCGAAACTGCGTCCCACGATGATGATATCGTCTAAGTAGATCAGACAGGATTCGTAGGAAAGTCCTCTTAACACTGTCTCCATAAGACGCTCGAACGTAGCTGGTGCATTGCAGAGGCCGAAGGGCATCACTTTAAACTGCCATAAGCCTTGTCCAGTTGTAAACGCTGTCTTCTCTCGGTCATCAGGGTGTATCTCAACCTGCCAGTAGCCGCTCTTCAAGTCCAGGGTCGAAAACCACTTGTGTCCGGGAAGAGTGTCGAAGGTGTCATCTATCTGTGGAAGAGGGTAACTGTCTTTCTTGGTGATTTCATTCAGCCATCGGTAATCGACACAAAATCTGGTGGAGCCATCTTTCTTTCGGACTAAGACGACGGGAGAGGCCCAAGGACTGGATGAGGGTTCGATGACATCATTCTCCTACATCTCTTTCAGGAGGGTCTCAACCTCTTCCTTCTTGGCGAACGGTAGTCGTCTTGGATGCTGTTTAATAGGGGGGTGTTCTCCAGTGAAAATCCTATGCTGCGTTAAATTCGTACGGCCAACATCCTCCGATGTAGATGAAAACAGATGCTTGAAGTCGTCCACCAATTGTTCCGCAGCAGTTCTTTGATCTTTCGATAATGGCGCACTCCCAATTAACTCCAATGTCAAGGACTCAGAAGACACAGTCTCGGGGGAATTGATTCTTCTAATGACGCAGTTTACTGGAGTACAAGTTGCTAACACTTCACCTTTCCGGATATTCCTTGCAGTTTCACTCACGTTGGCGACTCTCACAGGAATTACATCCTTAGAAAGGTCCACAAGCGTAGATGCTACCAGCACTCCTTTTAGGTTATTGCTTAGGTTAGGATATTCAATGAGTCCAAATCGAAAACTATTGCTTTCTTCAATGGAGCCAGGTATTAATGATTCTGACCTTGAGGGAATCGATAAATCTGTTTGGGCTATTATTTGATGAGCGGATTTTACATCATTTTCAGCGTTGAAGATGGCTATGTCTTCTCTCATCGAGTGCAGTTCATTAGTCTTAAAGTCCAGGGTGAAGTCATATTTCTTTAAAAAGTCCAATCCGGGAATGAAAGGGTCCGTGATATCAGAGACGAATGCCGTATGATGGTAGGTGGCCTTCCCAAACACTATTTCCAAGTCCACTTTACCTTCAATCCCGATTTTGTCACCTGTCACAGTCTGGTGACTTACGCGTGGCGATGTCCACAACAGTTTCAATCCAATTTCACGAGCCACATCTGTCCTAATGATTGTTACATTGGCTCCAGTGTCGACAATCGGTCTACAAGGATTCCCATTTACATGTGCGTAAATGAGAAGTCCATTACTGCCGCTACTAGAAGAGGAAATCTGCAGAGCTCTGGTAGAGGTGATTTCCTTCCCTCGCGTAGCTTGGCAAGCCGGACAACTTCTTCGCAGGTGCCCTTCGCTACCGCATTTCCAGCACTTCTGCTCTTGTTTCTTTTGGGCTGTTATGCTGTCCAGATGTCTTGCCAAGTCACCGAGTTGTCTCTCAAGTTCAGCGAGATGGGACGACCTGGAATCAGACTCTTCAGCTTCCTGAGTCCTGATTAGATGGCGATCCACACGGGTTGCTTCTTGGACGGCCTCGTATCTCATCGCATATACCAAAGCGGATTTCAGGTCGTTTTTATTCGCCATCCGGAGGGCCTTCTGGATTTCAGGATTCCGAACTCCGTCGATGAAGTAGTTGAGTGCCAGGTTGTCTCGAACATCTGCATGACAGTCGCAAAAAGCAGGATGAGACAGTCTCTCGACGTCCGCCGCTAGCTCTTGCAGGGTTTCCCCGGTTTTCTAGGAAATGGGACTTCAACTGGAGTCGGCTGAAATCTTTCTGGCACTTCTCACCGAAGCGAAGCTCCAACTCAGACGTGAGGGCGGCGAAATCCAGGCGCTGGCTGTCCGGAAGGGTCTGGAGAATGTCCGCTGCGTCACCTCTCAGGGATGCTGCAAGATGATAGGCCTTGGTAAGTGTCCCCTGCATTTGCTTCGGAAACTATCAGGAACTAAGTCTTGTACACTTGCCACGAGGATTTGCCGTCAAATGTGGCAAGCTTAATTGACGGTCTTGCAGCTGAAGGTAGAAAATCACCAGCACCGCTTCCAGAGGCCGCCAATTTCCTTTCCATATCTTTAAAGATCTCTTCTTTAAGTAAATGAAATTTTCTATCTTCTTCTTCAAATTTATTTTCTACAGCATTGAATCGGCTTTCAACGGTATCAAATTTTTCTTCAATAGCATCAACTCGATGCTCTATGTCATTAAATTTATTTTCCATCACAGTCTTTGCCGAAATAAGGTCGTTTTCAATTTCTTCTTGGTTAGAAGTTAAGTCCTTTTTCAGCACCGTTAAATCACTTTTTAATTGGTCTTGATTTGCCCACATACTTACAGTCAGATCACTTTTTAATTGGTCTTGATTAGCCGCCAATTCATTTTTCAATTGCTCTCGATTAGCCGCAAAACTTTCAGTCAAGTCACTTTTCACAGTATTGATTGCGTCAAGAAGTTGTTTTAATTTATCATCCATTGCGCGAGTAATCACCATAAAAACAAAGTCTATAAATTCAAACAGTCTTTATGAAAAAAATGTCCAAAGTCACACTTACTCCAAGAAAGTACAGAAGAAGCCCCACGTTGGGCGCCAATTTTAACGGATCCGGTGCCAACTTTCTTGAAAGGACGACACAGTTCTTGATAAAAACACAGGAGCTTTATTTACACTATGTACAGGAGAGATCGTTAACAACTGCTAAATTAATCATCAGCAATTAAGCAAATATCAGACAACACCGTAAACTCAACGGTTACACACGTATTTACTTCCAAATACGAAAAACAACACAGCGAAATGCCTCGCAATAAACAGAGTTAATACACTCTCAGTACAAATTCTCCATCGAAACTAAACTTTTTATCATGCGGGACGCTTTTTATAAACATCGAAAAGAGAGCTCTCAAATATTTCACAAGATTCAAAATGCTTCTCGAAAATAGATCGTTATTTTATTTCTTCTTTTTATTCATTCACGAATCTTATCAATGAAAAATAGGGGGACCATATACTTCAACCGAATGTATAGGGGCTGTATATTCATTACGGGAAACTATTTACAGGTTACGTTACTACAATAATTACTATTTACAGAATTTGCAACAATATTAGGAAAGATTGAGCAATCTCGATTGCTTATTGCTTCCATTTGACTGTTTTGATGTCCTACGGTTTTATTTTCTCACCAGCACCCTCTGCAGCATCACCGTCGACCCGTTCCTCACGATGCTGCTCCTATAGCGAAAGCCGTCTCCAGGTTGCATCCATATCCTACACATACGCGCATACATATACAACTGCACAGGTATGTGTATACACACACACACACACACGCACATACACACACACACACACGCACACACACACACACCACCACATACGCACACATACACCTACACACACATACACACACGCATACATACAGACACCTACACATACAAACACATACACACATTCATGCCACAACAAAGACACAAACACATATGCCTACACACATACACATACCTGTGGGGAAGTTGTAGTAGAATTTTAAATGTAATTGTTAAAGAACTTAGAGTTTTGCGTTGTGTGAAATATGTATGTATAACCCATTCGTATCACGATCCTCCCCAGTTTGTGCACGTGCATAGAAAAGGTAATGTATCCATGGTGACTTATCATCTGGGATTGAAGATATAAAAAAAGGTACCTGGAGAAATGAGGACACAAATTGTAGATAAAAAGACGATTCATTTACTGTTACTTTGGGGACTTGACTGGCTGGTGCGGATACTGGCGATCTCCTTCCACTAACTCCACATATATCCTGACTCCCGAAAAGAAGGACGATCACACAATGGAACGCTTCATATACATCACTTTGGGCATGGTTCAGTTCGCACGGCTCAATTCGGATCCCGGTGAGCAGCGGGCAGCCTTGCCCGATCCATTCCTAGAGGACATCTCTATCATTCACGAAGCGCAGTTGAAGAGTCCACGCGAAATTCCACGCTCGCGGATCATTTTTATCACTATTCAGGACCGTAGTGGAGCGTTCAGGCGATTCTTACATGTCCGCAGGTCATCTGATGTAGAACTTATTTTATAGATGTTCCATTTTTATAAAAAAAAAAAAAAGAGACGGGTGATGATAATTGTTGAAGAAGAGAAAAAAGGAGACACGACGATACAGGCAACGGATGTGGCTCAACTGACTTTTTCCCACGTGCGCCACAGCCGAGCTCAACTCTGTGTTGCCATACACATTTTTAAAACATTTCGACCGAAGTGCTTCTTCTTCTGTCCGAGAGCAATGGAGGTCAGCGTTGCGTACATAGAGATCAAGGATAGTGGAGAAAGAGAGGAGATCCGTAAAATATATGTCGAGCTTCACGACATATTCTCCCCCCTGACACAGTTAAGAAAAATTTAAAGCCAAACAAACAAAAAACGAAAACCCCAAAAAAATTTTTTTGTATATGAAACCCTATCACTAACCAACATCTCGCATTAACCAGTCACTTACATGGGTGCTTACATAAACCAGTACCTCAGACGGTACCTTTGAAAAAGCTTGATTAAACAATCATAAAAATATACATGATATACAAAAAGGAAGTATCTAGAAATTCATACATACTTATATGCATCAGAACAGTATGTCAGAAAATAATTTGTTGATGACAAATTATTATTATTATTTTTCCACAAGCATATACCCTCAAGTGATAACTCGAGTACTTCACTCAAGAAGGTTCAACTCGTTGTACTTAATCTTAATCCTGATTTTTTTTTTTTTTTTGATACTTCAACAGAAAAAACATATTAGTTTCAATTTAAAAAAAAAACATGAGGAAATTTTTTTTTTTTTGAAATCTTTACAACCAAACATTTTCAAATGGTGAAAATAGTACGTAAAATAGTGTATAAGTTTAACTAACATTTAATCAAAGTATATTCGACTATGCTTCACAATTGTTATGAATGTATACTCCTCCTTTGTATTCATTTTAATTGCAAAATTTGCATTAGTGGCAAACACTATCTTGACAGTTCACCAAAAAAAGTTCTTAGTTTCAGTCACTAAAATTTTTTTTGAAGAAAACAAATTTTTTTTTTTGAAAAGTTCATTTGGCTTTGATGTTGAAAAATGATTGTCACAATTGCTCATAATTAAACTGTCATCTGATTGTAAATTACCAATTTTTTTTATACACACTGTACTTCAATCAAATTTTGTAAAGACACATTAAAAATTATACACAAACAATGCAAATTAAAATATTGAAAAAAACTATGTACAAAATATTGGAAGACACCAGTTTTCAGATCACTCCAACACAGCCATGTGTATTTGTAAGTTCAAACTGATTATGTGTGAACACAAATCACTTCAATCCTTTGGAAAAAATCACAATATCCTCCCCTTAAAAATTTTGCAAAAGAGGTAAACTAAAGTGTATGAAACAAATATTAAACCAAATAAAAACCAAGAAATTACCTTCATAATGAAAATTTAAGCTGCCATCACCAGAGGGATTTTTTTTTTTTTAACAAAAAAAAAAAAAAAACAACCAAAATTCAAAACAAACAAGATCTGTAAACAAAACAAATATGATGCCAGCATCAAAATAACAAACGTAAACAAATAAAGTTTGAATTGAAGAGAAAACCTTAACCTGATCAGTGTGCACCCTGACTCAAGGAAAGTGAAAAAATTTTTGACAACTTCTTAAGTAATACCTTGTTTTATACACTTGAGTTTGTTCCTCGACATTAGAGCTATTTCCCTGATAATGTTGTTTCCTGTGGATTGCAGGTCTTAATCTATCAACATGAACTTTAAATGTATTTGCAAAAGAGTTGTTGGCAAACCTAATTAAATAATTCACTGCGTTACATCTTTTAATAACCTGATATGGTCCAGTAAATTTTGGTTTAAATTTGTCCTTAGATCTTAAGTACACTATTTGCCCTTCCTTAATATCCCTGAGCTTAGCATTTTCATATTGCTTCACATTTGGCTCATATTGTTTTCTCTCTAAATTTGAAAAGGCTGTGGTATACTGTTTCTGTAAGGTTTCAAGGACATGTGCCATATATTGAGTTTTGTCCAATTGAACACATTTTATATCAGGGTTATATGTGTCAAAAATCAAAGCCAATTCCCTACCAAAGTGAGGAGAATTAGGAGTAAAACCTGTTGAGCTGTGTACAGAACCATTATACAAATTCTTCTGAATTTTTAGCGCATGTGAAAAATTATACCCTTCTTCTTGCATTGCTAAAATAGTGGCCTTTATTCCGGTATTTATCCTTTCACTTTTTCCGTTGGCTTGTGGTCTACCTAAAGAAGTGTGTCTTAGTTTAATACCCAATGTTTTTGACAAGGTCTCACACATTTCAGCTGTAAATTGTGAGCCTAAATCTGTTAAATTTACAGCGGGTCTCCCAAAAATACTTATATATGTAAACAAATGCTTTGCAACAGATTCCGCAGAAATGTTCGACATTTGGTATAATTGCATATGTCTACTGAAATTGTCAAGCACAGTAAGTACATATTGTCCATTCCCTAGGGGGCCCAAAATGTCGCAAGAAATTTGATGACCTGGTTCATGAGGAATAAAATTTTTGCCTAAAGGAGCTTTTTGCATAGCATAAGGCTTCAATTTAATGCATTTATCACAAGAATAAACCCAATTCAATGTTTCAGCATACATTCCTACCCAAAAATATTTTTGTTTAATGAACTCATAAGTTTTTGCTAACCCTTGATGAGCCAAGTGAGCAATTGCCATAACCTTAGGTCTCAGTGACTTAGGAACAACAATTTTATGTACTACTTCATTATTTTTCTTGTCGTTGAAAGCATACATCAGTACCTTACTTGAAGGGTGGATAAAATATTGGTCCACTTTTTTAGTTCTACGTTTTGACGACATTTTTTGTAAAATTACAGCTAATTCAGAATCTTTTTGCTGTTCTTGTCTAAATGACTCATCAGAAATTTCTAACTTAGGGTCATGTGGGTTCCGATTAGAAACATTTAGCTGATTTACAAACTCATAGGTGTCATTATTTTCCTGATTGTTATTACTACAATTTTGAGTTTCCCTAGAGCTACTAGTCCTACTTCTAAAATTTTCCTGCCAATTATCTAGACTACCCTCGGTTTCGTCCTCATCCTCTATATTTATTATGGGTAAAATTGCACTAGAATTTAAAAGATCTTGATTTTCTTTTAGACTTTCATTTGGTAACTGTTCAGAAATTCTAGAGATAAAATCCGAAAGCACATTTAACTCCCCTTTTATAAATTTCATGGTAAATGTATATTCACTTAATTGTGATAGCCATCTAGTAGTCAAATCAGCATGCTATGAAATCTTTTTATAATGCTACAGTGGTAGACTATCAGTCAATATACAAAAATGACGTGAATAAAGATGGTATTTAAATGCTTGTACCCCTTTTACAATTGCCATTAACTCAAGTTTAATTGCAGGATACCTTTTCTCATGTTTGGAGAGCGCTTTGCTAAAATATGCAACAGGGTGTAATTTCCCGTCATGTTCCTGCATTAGTACAGCAGCAATTGTTATGCCACTAGCATCAGTATTGAGTACAAATTCCTTATTCCAGTCAGGAAGTTTTACAAAAGGTGCAGCGAAAAAATTTCTTTGCAACAAATTAAAGGCCCTAGTGTGTTCAGAAGTCCACTTAAACTTATTTTTATGAGATGTTAGTTCGGTAAGTGGTTTAGTAAGTTCCGCATATGAGGGAATCAAATGTCTGTAGTAACCACATAATCCCACAAATCTCTTGACTTGTTTTGAAGTTATGGGAATAGGAAATGAAGTTACTTTTACTATGTTGGATTTAACTGGTGACACGATACCCTGTGTTATGCTAAATCCTAGATAATCTATACTCGTTTTATGAAAAATACATTTTTCAGGAGATAGGGTTATGTTATACTTCTGAAAAATGTTCAAAACTGCTGTAATTTTGTCTACAGACTCTTGGAAACTTTGAGCACAAATTAATACATCATCCTGATATGCAAACAAAGCTGGGAGATTTAATTCCTCTAAAATAGAGTCCATCAGAGATTGAAAAATCGAACTCGAATTTTTCAGACCGAAAACGAATCTCTTATTTTTAAATGTACCAAAAGGCGTAGTAAATGCCAAAATATCTTGGTATTCTTCAGGGAGTTTGATTTGCCAATAAGCATTCTTTAAGTCACATACAGTGAAAAATTTATATTGAGCAATATTGCTAAGTATGGTAGCTATTTTTGGAAGAGGGTAAGACGATGATTTTAAAATGCTGTTAATTAGCCTCAAATCCATAGCTAGTCTATATTAAGGTTGGTCATTTTTATTTGTACACTTCTTACGAACAAGGAGCATAGGCGCCGACCACTCAGTATTTGTTCGAGCAATCAAATCTGCGGCCTATAACTGTTCAATTTGTTCCAAAGCCTCCTTTTGTAGAGCCTGCGGAATTGGGAAAGGTAACGTCTTAATTGGGTTCTTGTGAATAAAGTCTAATTTTGGTACTACCTTATCAGTACATCCCAGTGTATATAAATTCTTAGAAAATGCAGCCGAATGTGACATTAAAATGTCCCTTAGGTGGTCTTGTTGTTTACTATCTAAATGGGTTAAGTCAAAATCAGTTTCTTTTAACTCCTCTTTGCGTTTCTGTAAAACCTCCTCACTAGCTGTAATTAAATTCAAATATTCCCTTTGAATGTCCTTATCATTCTCTGCTCCAAATTCAATGTCTGAAATTATGTTTCCAATAACCTGCCCCTTATTTAGGTGAATTTTTTTTGTTTTCGACACATTTTTGATATACACATAGATTTGTTTTGATGATTTATTTACATTACCAGAGTTCAATTTGTTTGAAGAATTTGAAATTGGAAAAGTAGCATTTTGATCAATTTGTAACAAATTGAGATATTCATTAATGTTATTGTCATTTGAAGAGTAAATAGTAGGATCACATTCAAGATCAACAGATTTTAAAGACGGGTCAAACAAAAAGTTTTCAGCAGTCACATTTTCAGACATTGAAACCAAAGCATAGCATGATTCATTTGGGGGAATTATGAGTTTCTTAACAAGACGAGCATGAATTTCTTTTGGATGGTATGCACCGACAAGTGGAATATCCTTATTGTTGATGGAAATCAAATATTTGTCTATGTGCATACATACATTATGGCGGGACATGAAGTCAAAGCCTAAAATTGCTCGATATTTTGACTCTTTTGGAAGTTTAACAATATAAAAAGTGTGCCTGAAATGTATTTTGTTCAACTTAAATGATACCTCTGCACATGCTGAGAAATCCACTGAAGAGTTTACAGTAGCAATCGACACTTTACGAGAAAGAAATCTATATTTTACCTCAGATTTTATGCTTTCAAATGTGTTTTTATCCAAAATGCTAATTGCCCTGAATCAATCAAAAACAAAAATTTGTGATTATTGAAAGAACCTTCAATTAAGGGCAAGTTAACACTATCATGATTAGCCACATTATAAATAAACTCATATTTTGTGGAAATTTCAGTCTGTGAATCCGCATCACTTTTCTCGATGGCATTAGTTGAAATACACCTTTTTTTACTTTGGGAAATTTGACATGCTGATGACAAAAAATTTTTAGAGCCTGACTCATCAGCCAGTGCAGGTCTCTTTTCTAGTTTAAATTTTCCCCATTTGAAATATTTTGAGAATTACTAGCCCAATTTCTAGTGTTTCCCCTATTTTGCCTAAAATTGCCCCTTCCCCTAAAATTTTGTCGACCTGACAAACCTTGATAGTTTGAATTATTCTGATAATTTGAAGAACTTTGGTTCAAACATAAATACTCTCTACAAGAAAACAAAGTGTGCCCTTGACGACTACAAAATTGACAGAAAATCTTATTTCGAAATTGTCCCCTGTGACCAATATTCTGCCTGTTTCCCCTATTTTCAGAACCAAAATTTTGTTGACTGTTGTCATACCTATGCCTAACATTATATGGTTCAGATCTGTTTCTGTTCCCATGAAATTTTTCCCCATTCGAAAATTGTCTTTGTGATCCGCGACATTGTTTAGCTGAATGACCTTTCTTTTCGCATAATTGACATTCAATTTGATTTTGCGCCTGTAAATTGTTAATCTGCTCTTGCATTGCCTTAATTTGAGTTTCATATTCATTTTGAGTGGATGTATGTGGGTTTACTGACATACACGCAGACAATTGTGCATCCTGGCATTTCTGTGCGAATGTTACTGCCTCCTCATACTGAGTTACATCCTTTTCAAACAGCTTACATTTTATATCAGAGGGCAACGCATTAGAAAACTGCACAAACTTTATTTGTGATAGTGCCTTTTTATCACAGTTGTAATAAACTTTTACCGCCATTGCATCAATCCTATGAGCTAAAGACTTAATTGATTCCGCTGGTAACAATTTTATGTTATTAAACTCTGTAACTGATACTATTTTGTTATTTGAGGAGAAGAATTTCTCAAATATGATCTTAGCTTCTTTAATGGTCTGAATTTCTTGGAATTCGGGGCACTCAATGAAATATTTTAAAGCATTACCAGTTAATTTTGATTTCATCAAACTGATCATCATGCCTTGGGTATAATTATTATATGTTTGGACATCATTAAGTTGGGAGAAAAAAAATTTAATCATATCCTCACTTCCGTCAAAATTTTGAATTGATATATTTAAGTGTGGGTGTACACCTGGCCGGTCGGAGGAACTGGGTGTCCCCGAAGAGTGAGTCACATCCTTTGGCATATTATCCCGTGTCTGATTTCTAGTATTAGGCATATTCTTACTTAAGACTTACAAGTCTTATAAAATTTTCCAATTTTTTTAAAAAAAAACATTTAGATGAAATACATCGTACTCAAAACACACTCCTTATTTAAAATAGTAATTAAAACATAACACATGTAAAAAACATCATATATCACATTTAAAAATTCTCGATGACATATAATACTGATAAGATCATTTTCATTTAAAAAAATATTATCATAGAGTTCTTTCATTTTACTATTGTTCATTATTTCTATAAAAATTCATTTTCTTTTCCCGTGCACGCAAACAAACAGGTGAGGAAGGTCAACGGCACCAAATTTATGTGGGGAAGTTGTAGTAGAATTTTAAATGTAATTGTTAAAGAACTTAGATTTTTGCGTTGTGTGAAATATGTATGTATAACCCATTCGTATCACGATCCTCCCCAGTTTGTGCACGTGCATAGAAAAGGTAATGTATCCATGGTGACTTATCATCTGGGATTGGAGATATAAAAAAAGGTACCTGGAGAAATAAGGACACAAATTGTAGATAAAAAGACGATTCATTTACTGTTACTTTGGGGACTTGACTGGCTGGTGCGGATGCCGGCGATCTCCTTCCACTAACTCCACATATATCCTGACTCCCGAAAAGAAGGACGATCACACAATGGAACGCTTCTTATACATCACTTTGGGCATGGTTCAGTTCGCACGGCTCAATTCGGATGCCGGTGAGCAGCGGGCAGCCTTGCCCGATCCATTCCTAGAGGACATCTCTATCATTCACGAAGCGCAGTTGAAGAGTCCACGCGAAATTCCACGCTCGCGGATCATTTTTATCACTATTCAGGACCGTAGTGGAGCGTTCAGGCGATTCTTACATGTCCGCAGGTCATCTGATGTAGAACTTATTTTATAGATGTTCCATTTTTATAAAAAAAAAGAGACGGGTGATGATAATTGTTGAAGAAAAGAAAAAAGGAGTCACGACGATACAGGCAACGGATGTGGCTCAACTGACTTTTTCCCACGTGCGCCACAGCCACATGAGCTCAACTCTGTGTTGCCATACACATTTTTAAAACATTTCGACCGAAGTGCTTCTTCTTCTGTCCGAGAGCAATGGAGGTCAGCGTTGCGTACATAGAGATCAAGGATAGTGGAGAAAGAGAGGAGATCCGTAAAATATATGTCGAGCTTCACGACAATACCCCCCCCCCCCACATACACATATTCGTACACACAACTACCCACAAACAGACACAAACACACATGCCAACACATACATACACATACCCCCTACACACAAACACACATACCCCCACACACAAACACACACACTCGTGATTGCGAAAAACATCATTTGAATTCAAAATGTCAAAATTCAAATTAATTTTTTTTTTTTTTTGAGCAATCACGATGGCTTATTGCTTTTATTTGACCGTCCTTGATGTTGTGGTTCCTTTTTCAGCTTGGACCAGGCACACCAGCACCACCGCCCATCAGCCTCAGCAGGCGCGGCTCCGAGCACTGCCTCCTGGAATCCATTTTCCCTGGTCGATGGCGTCCATGTCCTACACACACGCGCGCTCATACACACACACACACACACACACACACGCTCATGTACACAAGCATTTACACATATACACACACGCCTACGTGTATACACACAGGTCTACGCATACACACAAGCCTGCACATGCACGCAAGTGCGCTTACACATACATACACCCTGCACACACACACACACACACACACGCAACTATGCACACGTAACCGCCCAATAGGAGGGGTAGGCTTCGGGGGACAGGAGCTGTTTCTAGAAACAATAGCCTCCAATAAGTAGGGCCCTGTCGGAACTCGTGATTGCGAAAAACATATTTTGAATTCAAGATGTCAAAGTTCAAATTAATTATATATTTTTTGAGCAATCACGATTGCTTATTGCTTTCATTTAACTGTTTTGATGTCCTATGATTTTATTTTCCCCCGCCAGCACCCTCTGCAGCATCACCGTCGACCACCGGCTCCTGACGATGCTGCTCCTCTGGCGAAAACTGTCTCCATGTTTCGTCAATATCCTACACTTACACGTATACATACACGCACCTACACACACACATACATATATACACCTACACACACACAAACACATACACACATACATACACCTACACACATACACACACAAACACCTACAATTCACATACACACAACTACCCACACACTCATGCGTACACACACATACCCCCCATCACACAAACACGCATACCCCGCACACACAAACCCACACGCCTACATACTCACAAACACTCGTGATTGCGAAAAACATAATTTGAATTCAAGATAACAAAATTCAAATTATTATTTTTTTTCTTCTTCGCCCTAAAAACCAGTGCGACTTCGTTTATTTCTGTCAATCTTTTGCACCCTTGAACTTTGGTGTGCCTTCGGTTTTTACGCACTCAAAACTGTGCACTTTTTGTTATTATTATTATTATTATTATTATTATTTGTCTGTGCTCTCAAACCTGTGCAACTTCGTTTCTTTCTTTCTTTCTTTCATTTTTTTTTTGCGCCCTTGAATCTATGCGCCTTTGTTTTTTTTACGCCCTTAAAATCTGGTCGGCCCCTCGTTTTTTTTTTTTTTTTTTTTTTTTTTTTTTTTTGCCATCAAAATTGAGCTCCTTCGTTTTCTTTCTTTTTTTTTATGCCCTCGAACCTGTGCACCTTCTGTTTTTTTTTCCTTTGAGCCTTCGAACTTTTTATTTTCCGTTTGCTTTATTTGCACCCTCGAACGCGCGTAATTTAGTTTTTTTCTCCTTTCTTATTGCGCTCACAAACCTAAGTGTCTTCGGTGTTTTGTTGTTTTTTCTTTTTTGCACCCTCAAACCTGTGGTCCCCCCTTTTTTATTTTACTCCTTTTTTGGAGGATAAATTCTTGTCACCATTTTACAAATCGTTTGCTATTATTCAACGCTGAACTTATAATTCTAAAACTTGTACTATGCGAACTCCACTGTCCACCGCCCTCCGTGAGCAGGACCAAACCTGGGTGGTGGCTCTATGCCCTACGCATGCCTGTAAACATGCACATACACACACCTGCACGCACACATCTGACTACACACTTTATTTACGTTCTCGAAGGTTCAGAGGACTCTCTTTTTCTTTTTAATTCTTTTACGTCCTTAAACATTTTTGTGCTTTTTTTTTTTTTTTTTTTGCGCTTTTACACTGTGCACATTTTTTTTTTTTTTTTTTGAGCAATCACATTGCTTATTGTTCTCATTTGACTGTTTTGAATTCCTATGATTTTATTTTTCCCCCGCCTTCATCTGCAGCACCACCATCGACCGGCCCTTCCGATGCTGCTCCTCTAGCGAAAACCGTCCCCAGGTTGCATCCATATCCTACACACACACGCATACATACACACACGCATGCCTACACACTGTCGCATACACATACTTACACACATACACACACGAACGCCTACACACACGATCGCACATACACACACACAAACGCACACAGACACACACAAACGCATGCGTACATATACGCACACGCGCACGCCCACACAAAGACACACACAAGTAGATTTTTTTTTTTTTTTTTTTTTTTTTTTTTTTTTTTTTTGCCCCTTTGTTTTTTGTTTTTTTTTTTTTTTTTTTTTTGAGCAAAAAAAAATTGCTCATTGTTCTCACTTGACGGTTTTGATGTCCTATGATTTTATTCCCCCCCCCCCCCCCCCCGCCTCTATCTGCAGCTCCACCGTCGTCCCGCTCCTCCCGATGCTGCTGCTCTAGCGAAAACCCTCTCCAAGCTGCTTTCATATTCTACACACACACACACACTCATGCCTGCACACAGGCACAAACACATACGCCTACGCGCACACTCATGCCTGCACACAGACACAATCGCACACGCCTACGTACACACACATCACACACACCCGTGGTTGCGAAAAACGTATTTTGAACTTCAGATGTCAAAATTCAAATTATTTTTTATATATATATATATATATATATATATATATATACATATATATATATATATATATATATATATATATATATATACATATATATATATATATATATATTATATATATATATATATATATATATATATATGTATATATATATATATATATATATGTATATATATATATATATATATATATATATATATATATATGTATATATATATATATATATATATATATATATATATATATATATATATATATATATATATATATATATATATATACACAGTGGCTCCCAAAAGTGTTCGTACACTTTGAAATTTTTTAGTAAAACCAAAATAACTCGAAACTGAATTCGAATATGAAGTCCAATATTTTTTCACATCATTCCTATATCATTCTAAATACAACCTATTGGTTTTTTCAAAATATTGACGGATCTTCTTTTTGAAATGGGTCAGAAAACGAAAATACAGAGAAATAACACGCCACAAAAGTCATCGTACACTCAAATATTTTCGAATAAATTCATGATTAAAATTGTCATATGCCGTTTTATTAATATTTTTGCATTGTGTTGACCCTTTTTAGTCATTTGGCTTTAATTTTTTGTTTATTTATTCCTTAATATTGTGCTTTTTAGTGTAAAATGGCTGGTATTCGTAAAAAAAACCACAAGCACCATTCAAAATTTGAGTTTTTTTTCCCACAGTAGTGGTAAATTGGTTTGAAATGTCTCTAAAATTAGTTAATTCATTTGTTTGTATAGTAAAGTGCTTGATAAAATGCTTTAAAGAAAGGAATCGGACCGAAAACAAGGTAAGAAAAGGTCAACCGGTAAAGTTGACGAAACGTGATCGAAGATTTAAAGTTGAAGAATTTATGAAAAATACACATTTGAGTGCTGAAACGTTTCCGCAGAGTTAAATAAAACATATTACATTTAATTTTTACCTAAAATTGTTCGCCAAGTTCTCTGATTAGCTGGATTAAATGGGACCTCTTTTCGCAGAAATTTTCTTGGTCGTGCGAAAAACAGAAACCTTACGCTTTTCGTCGCAAAATAAATTATAAATAAGCTAAAAACGTTTTAGAATCACGTCTTACTTACAGATAAAAATTAATTCAACATTTTTGGTTAAATTGTTATATAACTGTAAGTAGAAGAAAAAAAATAGGCACTTAATCTTAAGAACTTATTTGGATCAGTTAATCAGGACGGTGGAGGTTTTCTAGTGTGAGGGTGCATATCAGCATCAGGACTTGGTAGTTTGTAATTTTTTGATGAAATAATGAATCATGCTGTTCCTTTAAATATTTTAAAAACCAATTTTGAACTCTTAGCCAAAAATTTGGTTATTGAAACAACTTTGTTTTTTTTATCAACATAGCGATAAGAAGCACACGGTTTTCAACATTTGCGTCTAGTGCAAAGAAAATTGTCCTAAAGGTTAAAAAATACCCCCTAAATTTCCAGATTTTAACTTAATGTAACGTATTTAGAGATATCTGGAGGCTAGATTACGAAAATAGGGCTTTAAAACGAAAATAGAGCTAGAAACAGTAAGACTCGAAGTGTGGTAGAACACTTACTCAGAAATTACGCAAAAAAAAAGATAGAAAAAAAATGAAATCTATTACCAGAAGTTTAAAAGGTGTTATGAATACTGTATGATATTCTACTAATTAATAACTTAATCAAAAGTTAGATCATTCAATAATATATAGACATTTTATAAAGTGTACAAAGACTTTTGTGAGATAAAATTTCCGGCACTTTTTGATTTTTGATTTTTAAAAAATTAAGTTTTAATATTTTTTAAAAACTTTTCATGTAGTTTTGTTACAAATTGATCACAGATCTTATAATTAAATACCTATTCCGAAATATTAATTCTAACCAATTGATTGGGGACTATTTCGTTGAAAGTCGTAGGTGTACGAAGACTTTTGGGAGCCACTGTATATATTTTTGAGGAATCACGATTGCATGTTATTCTCATTTCCACCGTCTTTGATGTCCATGCCTTTTTCAGCTTGGACCAGGAGCCTCTTCAGCATCACCACCGACCGTCCACTGTAGGCACTCCGAGCACTGCCTCCTGGAATCCATTTCTCCTGGTCGGTGGCGTCCATGTCCTACACATACGCGCGCTCATATACACACATTCGCTCACACACACAAACCTTTACACACATACACACTTACCTACGTGTATACACACACGCCTATGTGCATACACACAGGTCTACGCACACACACAAGCCTACACATGCACGCACAAGTCTACACACACACACAACTATACATACGTAACCGCCCAGGAGGAGGGGTAGGCTTGGGGGAGACAGAAGCCGTTTCTAGAAAAAATAGCCCCCAATGAGCAGGGTCCTGTCGCAACTCGTGATTGCGAAAAACATATTTTGAATTCAAAATTTCAGAATTCAAGTTGATTTTTTTTTAATTGCTTTTTTTTTTCATTGCTGCCTTTGGTAGTCAAGGTTGGCACCTTGGAGGAGCCAGTCCGCCCCTGTGGTTCTCAGGGCCGGATTTACGTATAAGCGAACAAGCTATAGCTTAGGGCCCCCGCTTTACTGGGGGCACCTAACACCGGAAAAATTGCGTGCTAATAAAAATGACAATTCTTAAAAAAAAAAATATTTTCAAGTGATTGAAAACTTCGAAAAGTGTGACTACAAACCTTGAATTTTAAAATTTCTAACAAATTGGAGTTTGTAGGGAGGAGGAATGCCAAAATGTATTAAATTCAGTGTGTGCTTCAATGTTTGCTCGTCAAAGTGTGCTTCAATTTTATTTCTTACAAAAGCGTATAAATTATGAACTGTTCAGGGCAGTATGCTACTTTCTTGTCACCTATTTTTAAACTTACTTTTATTTGTGATTGTGACCTATTTTTAGCACTTTTGTACTACTGATCATTTTATATTTAACTAGACCCCACTACGAGTCTATGTACCAAATTTCAACTTTCTAGGACATACCATTTTTGAGTTATGCGAGATACATACGCACATACGCACATACGCACATACGCACATACACACATACGCACATACATACAGACGTCACGAGAAAAGTCGTTGTAATTACCTCGGTGATGGTCAAAATGGATATTTCGCGTGTCTATACATTCTTAGGCACTTTTCCGCATGTGGTCGAATCGAAAAAAAAACTCAACATTCATTTGGGGGTGAGCAAAATGGAAATTAAGGGCGATTTTTGAGTGAAAATTTTTTCGCGAATACAATACTTCCTTTTTTGTAAAAGGAAGTAAAAATAGTGTTTTCATAGAAATGATTACTAATTCATATGAAGCGAAAAAGCTACACACATAGAAAAACCTGCTATTAGAGACTTGGAAGAGTAAATATTTATGGTATGAAAATATATTTATTTAATGCTTTTAACCACGTTTATACTTCTTGAATCAAGCGAAATATTTCACGGCAACAAATGAATGGAAACATAATCTTTGAAACATGAATAAACAATATTTCATACATAGCTCTGAAACCCGCCATGGTCTCATATTCTGACTGAAATTTCAACACGAATAAAGACACCTCCCACGCATCAAGAAGGAATAATCAATCATTAAAAATTTTATTATGAGTAGAGATTTATTACGATACTAGCATTCCCGTACCCGGCATTGCTCGGGTAGTGGAATTAGCTGGGGTTAACAGTGCTTGGTGCACCTAGTTTCGAAAATCCCCTGTAATAATAATTACTTATTTTAATATATAAAAATCTTCTGTACGGACGTTTGTCACCATAAGGCTTTTAAACGGCTGGATCAATTTTGATCAAATTTTTTGTGTGCAAGCATGGTTTCGAAGCGCGATGGATCGAATCGGAAACGTTTTTGTTAATTAATTAATTAATTTGAACATTGGATGGTTATACCTCCCAAATGATTAATATTTATTTTAACCTATTGTTGAGCGAGAACTGAAATAAATATTTAACCTGTTGCCAAAGGACAATAAGAAAGCCAGTTCTGCTTTTTGGAATGAAATTTCCTACTGTGATATGTCAATTGAGAATAGATAAAACGTAGAGAGAGAATGAAGCTTTCCATTTCTTAAAAGCAACGATTTTAGGTCCCGTGATATATTTTAAAGTAAAGTACTGGATGGTTCACGCAAAACGTGTGTTCTGTCGTCATAGTTGAACCATGTGACCGGATCGGTGCTTTAGGTTTTCTTAACCAAATGATCAGAAAGTACCATACCTAGCAACATTTGTTTCTCGACTCAAATCCATCTGAGTTTTGGCACCAATGTCAAAAATACTTTAAGGATTATCTAATTAATCAGTACATTATTAAAGGATAAAATGATGGAATTTAAAGCCGAAACAAATTTTATTTTCGTCCAGATAAATTACAACAGGGTAGTTCTGTACACAAAAGATCAGTGCAGTGGACGATCTTTATCTTTGGTGGAAAGAACAAATTAGGCAATATATGAAGTTTAAAAAGTTTTCGTTCAAAAGATCGGAGCGCTAATCGATCGGAGTTGGCTTCGCTCACTTATCGGCTGGATTACAGTAACGTGGTGGCTTGGCGACTTTGGCTGTAAACAATAGAGTTGTGTGATCATTTGTTTACAATTTAAAGCTACTGTTAATGTAATTTATTGTATATTTTGTTTATTTGGCGAATTATTTCCAATTGCAAAGAGTTGCTTTTCGTTTTTAAAGAGTTTTTAGTCATTTTAGTTGAAGAAAGCGTTTATTTTACATCGTTAGGGGTGGGGGAGGGATGAGTGATTTTCGCTTATTCAGAAAACTGTTTTTACCTTTATCATTTTTTATACGATATCTTTTTCATTGTTTTCTTCTTTTTCATATGGGGGATGTTGCAACGGGATTTCCCGTTTGTTTTAGATGGGTAGTTAGTTTTTTACACTTAATATCTGAGGACGCTTTTTATCCTTTGAGTATGGCTGAAAGAACAAACCATCAAGTACGGGAGAAAAAATAGTTAATAAAACAACTGCTCAGTGGGCATTAGATAAATCAAGTTGTAATAAATATACGCATTCTGACACCAAGCAGCTTAAAACCTTTTCTTTTTACTTATTTTTTTCAACAAAACTACTTCAAACACTTGATAGTTTATTGAATTTTTTTTTACTTTTCAATTTACAAAGTTTGAACAGAACAACGTCTGTCGGGTCCTCTAGTCTATATATATAATTCTCTTACGTGCCGGCAAATGAAGGGGTGAATTTCTAAACCTCTGTTGGCAACACTTCGCCGATAAATCATGTAAACAAACTTCTACGTTGTTTTGAAATCTTGAATCACAGAATACTCAACGAACTTTTTTTTTTTGAGATGAGTTTGAGTCGGGCTGTGGCCCATTTCAACCTTAATCAGCAAAGAAAAGCTCAAAGAAGGCAGGAAACCGTTCTTGAATCCAATTTAAGACGAGCCATTTCCAGAGTTGTATTCTCTGATTCGCTGCCGATAATTTTTAGCGGCTGGGGAATTTTCAGTCAGCAGTTCCTTCAACAGATCAGGTGCGTCACACAATGCCGGTAACCGCACCTTTCCGTCATGGCAACATTTAGTATATTTATTTGCAGTATTACGCTCTTTCTGCCAATAAAGAGCACCACAAAATTCGCATTCTTCACACATTGCTCCACAATCATGTTCATCGGCAATGTTGTTTTGAACGCGTAGGCGCTTTGAGCGTCGTCTATTCTCTGCTTCAGTACGACAGTTCAGTTCAAAATGAATAACCGAGAAAGAATTTACTTTATTCCTTTTATTCTCAGCTGAAAGGTTTCGCCAAATTTGTTTAGGGTTATAGTAGTTTTAGTATTGTGCAAGCAAAGTAGCCTTGGCGAGTTTTCGCGTTTTTAGTTAAACCATTTTTTGTTCGTGACGTGGCAAGGATTCAGAATAACAACAAGAAGGACAAACGTTTGAGAAAATATGTTTGGTGCTCTCTGAGCCTGTTTTTAGTCATGGCCAGCTCTATGTGGCATTATCAAGAACAAGATCTTTTGAAGCAGTGTCAGTTGTGGCTCCCAAACGGGACATTTTTAATTGTGTATATGAGGAAGTTTTCTCAGATTAGAATATATAAGAGTGTAAATATGTAAATATATAAGAGTGTAAATATGTAAATATATAAGAGTGTAAATAATGTAAATACATCCCTCGGGGGAGCCTGTAACCCCTAGAGGGCGCGTCCCCAGGTGGCGGATAGGGGAATGCCTTCATTGGTTTTCCAATGGGTGGTAGAAGGGAAATAAAATACCTTCCGCGGACCAACAGGTAGAAGTGCAATCTCTCCAAAGCAATGACAGACACTTTTGTATCTATAATGGTAAAGTTGTGCACATTGCCAAGGCAGTCATCTTACATACAGCAAAGTTAAACTGTCGAAAATCTGGCTAAAGCAGACAAATTAACATTATGAACGTAATTTTCATATTGGTTAAATGGATGGTGACCTAAATGCAATTACCAACTTTAATTTTTACGGAAAATTTTAGCTAGGCTAATGTATTGGCATACAGCGAGCGAGCGAAGCGAGCATGGATCGCGAAGCGATCCACAGGGAACTGCGTAAGCAGTTCCGGGGGTTGGCGAGCGATAGCGAGCAGGGGGCGATAGCCCCCTAGTTACCTATAATTTTTCCTAATTTTGGGAGGATCCCGGGGTCCCTGGACTCCTTATATATATGCCCTTGTCCGTAACCGATCTTTAACTGTTATTAACGATCCTTTTAAAGTATTGATTATCTTTGCAAACACAGACCATCCACATTTTATTGTTATACCTATGTTTAAGCAAGAACTTCTTTGTATATAACATTTTTAGTTTTTTTTCCTGGTGCTATAACATTGGCCGTGTGAAAAAAGTCTTCTCTTAAATCGATCCCTGCTACTTTTAATGTATGTCCTTGTGACTTATTAATGGTTATTGCAAAACAAACTTTAACAGGAAACTGCACTCTTCTAACTTCAAAAGGATAGTCCGCCTGTGATGATGTTCTTAAAAACTACGTTTCTAGTTTTGAAAAAATAAAAGCAAAAGACAGAAATATTATGATTTGACTTGAGAAAAGCCTCGAAGAATCACGTGAGAAACAAAAACAATATCAAATTTATAGTTCGCTATCGACCAAAAGTTGAGATGAAGTACTGAATAATGATTTGAATGGAGGAAAGCCTTCGAAAATAAGGAATTTGAATTTCAATGATAGGTTTTAATTTCGCAGAAATTAAGAGGTTTTAATTAATTTCTCCTGAACTAATTGAGATTTCAAAAAATCCTTTCTTAGTGGTTACTTTCGTAATCATGCGGACATGCCTGCCAAATTTCAAGTCTGAAGCTTCAGCGGTTTCGGCTGTGCGTTGATATATATCTTAATATATAAAAATCAATGTCCTGAGATAATATATATACATATATATATACATATATATATACTAGCATTCCCGTACCCGGCATTGCTCGGGTAGTGGAATTAGCTGGGGTTAACAGTGCTTGGTGCACCTAGTTTCGAAAATCCCCTGTAATAATAATTACTTATTTTAATATATAAAAATCTTCTGTACGGACGTTTGTCACCATAAGGCTTTTAAACGGCTGGATCAATTTTGATCAAATTTTTTGTGTGCAAGCATGGTTTCGAAGCGCGATGGATCGAATCGGAAACGTTTTTGTTAATTAATTAATTAATTTGAACATTGGATGGTTATACCTCCCAAATGATTAATATTTATTTTAACCTATTGTTGAGCGAGAACTGAAATAAATATTTAACCTGTTGCCAAAGGACAATAAGAAAGCCAGTTCTGCTTTTTGGAATGAAATTTCCTACTGTGATATGTCAATTGAGAATAGATAAAACGTAGAGAGAGAATGAAGCTTTCCATTTCTTAAAAGCAACGATTTTAGGTCCCGTGATATATTTTAAAGTAAAGTACTGGATGGTTCACGCAAAACGTGTGTTCTGTCGTCATAGTTGAACCATGTGACCGGATCGGTGCTTTAGGTTTTCTTAACCAAATGATCAGAAAGTACCATACCTAGCAACATTTGTTTCTCGACTCAAATCCATCTGAGTTTTGGCACCAATGTCAAAAATACTTTAAGGATTATCTAATTAATCAGTACATTATTAAAGGATAAAATGATGGAATTTAAAGCCGAAACAAATTTTATTTTCGTCCAGATAAATTACAACAGGGTAGTTCTGTACACAAAAGATCAGTGCAGTGGACGATCTTTATCTTTGGTGGAAAGAACAAATTAGGCAATATATGAAGTTTAAAAAGTTTTCGTTCAAAAGATCGGAGCGCTAATCGATCGGAGTTGGCTTCGCTCACTTATCGGCTGGATTACAGTAACGTGGTGGCTTGGCGACTTTGGCTGTAAACAATAGAGTTGTGTGATCATTTGTTTACAATTTAAAGCTACTGTTAATGTAATTTATTGTATATTTTGTTTATTTGGCGAATTATTTCCAATTGCAAAGAGTTGCTTTTCGTTTTTAAAGAGTTTTTAGTCATTTTAGTTGAAGAAAGCGTTTATTTTACATCGTTAGGGGTGGGGGAGGGATGAGTGATTTTCGCTTATTCAGAAAACTGTTTTTACCTTTATCATTTTTTATACGATATCTTTTTCATTGTTTTCTTCTTTTTCATATGGGGGATGTTGCAACGGGATTTCCCGTTTGTTTTAGATGGGTAGTTAGTTTTTTACACTTAATATCTGAGGACGCTTTTTATCCTTTGAGTATGGCTGAAAGAACAAACCATCAAGTACGGGAGAAAAAATAGTTAATAAAACAACTGCTCAGTGGGCATTAGATAAATCAAGTTGTAATAAATATACGCATTCTGACACCAAGCAGCTTAAAACCTTTTCTTTTTACTTATTTTTTTCAACAAAACTACTTCAAACACTTGATAGTTTATTGAATTTTTTTTTACTTTTCAATTTACAAAGTTTGAACAGAACAACGTCTGTCGGGTCCTCTAGTTACCTATAATTTTTCCTAATTTTGGGAGGATCCCGGGGTCCCTGGACTCCTTATATATATGCCCTTGTCCGTAACCGATCTTTAACTGTTATTAACGATCCTTTTAAAGTATTGATTATCTTTGCAAACACAGACCATCCACATTTTATTGTTATACCTATGTTTAAGCAAGAACTTCTTTGTATATAACATTTTTAGTTTTTTTTCCTGGTGCTATAACATTGGCCGTGTGAAAAAAGTCTTCTCTTAAATCGATCCCTGCTACTTTTAATGTATGTCCTTGTGACTTATTAATGGTTATTGCAAAACAAACTTTAACAGGAAACTGCACTCTTCTAACTTCAAAAGGATAGTCCGCCTGTGATGATGTTCTTAAAAACTACGTTTCTAGTTTTGAAAAAATAAAAGCAAAAGACAGAAATATTATGATTTGACTTGAGAAAAGCCTCGAAGAATCACGTGAGAAACAAAAACAATATCAAATTTATAGTTCGCTATCGACCAAAAGTTGAGATGAAGTACTGAATAATGATTTGAATGGAGGAAAGCCTTCGAAAATAAGGAATTTGAATTTCAATGATAGGTTTTAATTTCGCAGAAATTAAGAGGTTTTAATTAATTTCTCCTGAACTAATTGAGATTTCAAAAAATCCTTTCTTAGTGGTTACTTTCGTAATCATGCGGACATGCCTGCCAAATTTCAAGTCTGAAGCTTCAGCGGTTTCGGCTGTGCGTTGATATATATCTTAATATATAAAAATCAATGTCCTGAGATAATATATATACATATATATATACATATATATATATATATATATCAACGCACAGCCGAAACCGCTGAAGCTTCAGACTTGAAATTTGGCAGGCATGTCCGCATGATTACGAAAGTAACCACTAAGAAAGGATTTTTTGAAATCTCAATTAGTTCAGGAGAAATTAATTAAAACCTCTTAATTTCTGCGAAATTAAAACCTATCATTGAAATTCAAATTCCTTATTTTCGAAGGCTTTCCTCCATTCAAATCATTATTCAGTACTTCATCTCAACTTTTGGTCGATAGCGAACTATAAATTTGATATTGTTTTTGTTTCTCACGTGATTCTTCGAGGCTTTTCTCAAGTCAAATCATAATATTTCTGTCTTTTGCTTTTATTTTTTCAAAACTAGAAACGTAGTTTTTAAGAACATCATCACAGGCGGACTATCCTTTTGAAGTTAGAAGAGTGCAGTTTCCTGTTAAAGTTTGTTTTGCAATAACCATTAATAAGTCACAAGGACATACATTAAAAGTAGCAGGGATCGATTTAAGAGAAGACTTTTTTCACACGGCCAATGTTATAGCACCAGGAAAAAAAACTAAAAATGTTATATACAAAGAAGTTCTTGCTTAAACATAGGTATAACAATAAAATGTGGATGGTCTGTGTTTGCAAAGATAATCAATACTTTAAAAGGATCGTTAATAACAGTTAAAGATCGGTTACGGACAAGGGCATATATATAAGGAGTCCAGGGACCCCGGGATCCTCCCAAAATTAGGAAAAATTATAGGTAACTAGAGGACCCGACAGACGTTGTTCTGTTCAAACTTTGTAAATTGAAAAGTAAAAAAAAATTCAATAAACTATCAAGTGTTTGAAGTAGTTTTGTTGAAAAAAATAAGTAAAAAGAAAAGGTTTTAAGCTGCTTGGTGTCAGAATGCGTATATTTATTACAACTTGATTTATCTAATGCCCACTGAGCAGTTGTTTTATTAACTATTTTTTCTCCCGTACTTGATGGTTTGTTCTTTCAGCCATACTCAAAGGATAAAAAGCGTCCTCAGATATTAAGTGTAAAAAACTAACTACCCATCTAAAACAAACGGGAAATCCCGTTGCAACATCCCCCATATGAAAAAGAAGAAAACAATGAAAAAGATATCGTATAAAAAATGATAAAGGTAAAAACAGTTTTCTGAATAAGCGAAAATCACTCATCCCTCCCCCACCCCTAACGATGTAAAATAAACGCTTTCTTCAACTAAAATGACTAAAAACTCTTTAAAAACGAAAAGCAACTCTTTGCAATTGGAAATAATTCGCCAAATAAACAAAATATACAATAAATTACATTAACAGTAGCTTTAAATTGTAAACAAATGATCACACAACTCTATTGTTTACAGCCAAAGTCGCCAAGCCACCACGTTACTGTAATCCAGCCGATAAGTGAGCGAAGCCAACTCCGATCGATTAGCGCTCCGATCTTTTGAACGAAAACTTTTTAAACTTCATATATTGCCTAATTTGTTCTTTCCACCAAAGATAAAGATCGTCCACTGCACTGATCTTTTGTGTACAGAACTACCCTGTTGTAATTTATCTGGACGAAAATAAAATTTGTTTCGGCTTTAAATTCCATCATTTTATCCTTTAATAATGTACTGATTAATTAGATAATCCTTAAAGTATTTTTGACATTGGTGCCAAAACTCAGATGGATTTGAGTCGAGAAACAAATGTTGCTAGGTATGGTACTTTCTGATCATTTGGTTAAGAAAACCTAAAGCACCGATCCGGTCACATGGTTCAACTATGACGACAGAACACACGTTTTGCGTGAACCATCCAGTACTTTACTTTAAAATATATCACGGGACCTAAAATCGTTGCTTTTAAGAAATGGAAAGCTTCATTCTCTCTCTACGTTTTATCTATTCTCAATTGACATATCACAGTAGGAAATTTCATTCCAAAAAGCAGAACTGGCTTTCTTATTGTCCTTTGGCAACAGGTTAAATATTTATTTCAGTTCTCGCTCAACAATAGGTTAAAATAAATATTAATCATTTGGGAGGTATAACCATCCAATGTTCAAATTAATTAATTAATTAACAAAAACGTTTCCGATTCGATCCATCGCGCTTCGAAACCATGCTTGCACACAAAAAATTTGATCAAAATTGATCCAGCCGTTTAAAAGCCTTATGGTGACAAACGTCCGTACAGAAGATTTTTATATATTAAAATAAGTAATTATTATTACAGGGGATTTTCGAAACTAGGTGCACCAAGCACTGTTAACCCCAGCTAATTCCACTACCCGAGCAATGCCGGGTACGGGAATGCTAGTATATATATATGTATATATATATGTATATATATTATCTCAGGACATTGATTTTTATATATTATGATTGATCATCGTATTTATCGGTGGGTTGGAGGGGTTATCAAAAACTAACTGTATTGAAAGCCCATGTGAGCAAAGTAACAAGCATTAACAAATCTCCTTCCTCGCTCTATCTCTCTGTTGATTGCTTCATCGATGTGTCTACTCCAAAAAAGAGTCTACCGTGCACTACCAATTTGCAAAAGAATACATAATTTTAAAAATTGTTTCCCTATTTTTCTCCGAATTTGACTCTAATCTACAATCCACTCCTTCTTTGTAAGGTTTCAAAATGCAGAACTTTATATATATATATATATATATATATATATATATATATATATATATATATATATATATATATATATATATATATATATATATATATATATATATATATATATATATATATATATATATATATATATATATATATATATATATATATATATATATATATATATATATATATATATATATATATATATATATATATATATATATATATATTTATACGCAGGGAACATTCGGCGCCGAGCACTTTGACCGCCAGGAACATTGATGGGCGCCGGGAACTTTGGGTACGCAAAGTGCTCGGCGCTCAATTGACGGCGCCAATCGACGGCTCCTAATCTTCCTAGATTGGGCGCCAAACACATTGGGCCCAATGTTCCTGGCAACCTATATGCTCGGCGCCCAATGTTCCCGACGCCCACAGTGCTCGGCGCCCAATGTTCCCTGCGCCCAATCTTCCCATTTTGCTTTCGAGCAATTCAAAAAGGACAGCAGGCAAACACTTTGAAAATGCGTAAAACATAAAAAGAGAGCATAGCTTTATGCATCACAAAGAAAAAGACAAACATAGTGAGACACACACACAAAAAAAAAGGAAAAATAATTTGAATTTTGACATCTTAAATTCAAATTATGTTTTTCGCAATCACGATTGTGTGTATAGGCGTGTGTGTTTGTGTGTGGGGGTATGTGTTTATGTGTAGGCATGCTGGCATAAGTGTGTGGGTGTGTAATGAATGTATCTGTTGGGGGGGGGGGTATGTGTATGTGTGTAGGCATATGTGTTTTTGTCTGTGTGCTGGCATGAATGTGTGAGTATAGTTGTGTGTATGTTTTTGTGTGGGTGTGTGGGTGTCTGCATGTATGCGTGTGTGTGTGCATGTGTTTGTGTGGTGTGTGTGTATGTAGTTGTGTATGTATGGCATATCGACCGTTCCCAAGCGGTAATTCTGTAAGCCACGATATGTTTTGTAAGACGGCTTGGTTTCTTCCGTGCTGGATAGATGGAGCCACTACTTTTTCATCATTTTTTGCGCTCTTTTTAAAAACGTCTTATGTCTTTTGAAGTTTTAACCATGGATAGCTTACTATCCGGCTTTACTTATTCAAATATTAATATTACAAAAGATCAAAATTAAAATTTAACTTTCAAAGTAAAAGAAATCACTGATGAAAATTCTGAAAATGTAAGTTTTAAACTTTCTTTTCTTAATTTAATTGCGAATAATCCCGAAAAACAAAATTAAAGCGGATTTAAATTATTGGAATTTAAAAAAAAATGTGACAATCCATGTGCCTATATATATATATATATATATATATATATATATATATATATATATATATATATATATATATATATATATATATATATATATATATATATATATATATATTCTTTTTTTTTTTTTGGTGATGGGGGTGTGATCGCTTCCTTTTGGGGGGAGAGGGGAACATATTCACCCTTAGTTTTATTTACCCATGTTTTGCAGCATTTTTTAAAATTAATTTTCTGTTTAGTTTGTTCTTTAAGTTTTGTTGTTTTTTCCACCAGTACTTAAATGTTCTTTACTTAATTGCTATGTTGGGCCTTTTTAGGTTAAAGATTTCTTAGATTGTATTTGTGTTTTAATAGAAATTGAATTAATTTCTCTTTTGAATGGCTTATACAGATTTAACTTAAATATGCTTGTTAATATTATACACAGAACTGGTTACAGCAATACAGTGAAGAAAGAAAACGTACTTGTCGTGTTGCAACAACATATCCGAAATAAGGGAGATTTAATAAATACAAAATCAGCTATCGCTGTGTGCATAAGACAGACAGAAGAGTTCATGGGGATGGTCCTTCAAAGCATACAGGATCAGAGCCTGATTACCGCAGGGGCATGCGGGGCACAGGCCCCTCCTCTTAGATTTCAGGGGGTCCAAAATCTCCTTTATTTATCATGTTAATTCAAAATAAATAATAATTTTCCTCAGAATCTAGAGTACAATGATGTCATTGATATTTTTGCAAATGCTAAGCAAGGAAAAAAATCTCTTATTTGTCGATAAAAATTCCCCTTAAAAACTTGATCTCTGTGCAAATACTAAAACCACTCCCAGTTTAGTCTGTATTTACTATTAAAAGTTATATCACAGATAACTTTAATATTTACGGTTTACTGCAACGGGCAAAGTGCAACTACATCTCTAATAATTATTGTATACTATATTACTTCTACTTTTTAAATATATAGTACTATATTTTGATATGAGGTACCACCAAATTTAGCATGGCTGTGCTAATACGCAAGTATCGAAATATTTTATAGATTCATTACATAGAATAAGCAGGAATAGGAGGGGTGGGGCACAAAATGAATTTCATGCCCAGTGTTCTCAAAAACCTTTGTCGGGCTCTAAGGGGGCCCTGAAATAGAATTGTGCCCCATGTCCAATGTCAGAATGATCAGGCTCTGTATGCACTGCTAAATTGACAATTACAATACAAAGGCAAGTTACTTTCAATTAAATGTACAATATGTTTATGAAATCCTTCAGCAGCTTTCATAAAAAAAAATCTCGAAAGAGTGCTACATGCAATATACCAACAGCTCAGTTATCTCATCCAGAGACTGCGGTGTTGTCCAGTACTGGACAGAGGGGTGGCAATTTAATGAGAGAATTTTTATTACATTTCTATACACAACTTTTTTTACATAATCTTTCTTGGTGAATTACGACTGCGGTGGCTTTTCGAGGGGCGGTTTAACAAGAGGTTTAACTGCAGTTCTGCCTTAGCTCTGGCTTAAGGCAGTAACTTACTCCTTAATAATACCCAAGAACACCATTGCTGGTGTTTCTCGCTGGTTTTCTTAATTTAATTTAACTGCCATTCTGTTGGTACTCTGAGCACCAATAAGAGGATATTTGCCTCCAGCATGGTTATTGACTGTTCCAAACTGATGAGTTCATAACAAGGACAAAACAGCAGCCTCTGGGTGGGATAACCAGGCTGTCTGGCAGATATGCATGCACATTGCATGAATAAGACCAGTCTGGTTAGTAGTTTTTACAATCCAATACCAGTTTCTGGTTCTCAATTTGCCTTTTTATTTATTTATATTAAGTTGATAAGGGTAATGATGATCTTTTCTTGAAATTATTTTTAAGCTCATAATCAGAAACATTGAACCATAATTTGGTTTTTAATTTTGATAATATAAGAACTGATACCCCCTATCAGTCCATCCCCCCGATGGACAGAATTAAAAGCATGATTATTTGAATGAAACAGAACAGAATTTTTTTTTCAAAAAAATAATCATTTCCATTTTATGTTAAATGCCCCGTTAAAAAAAAAAAAAAAAAAAAAAAAAAAAAAAGAGTCAATGTAATTTTTAACATGAAAAGTAAACTTTTGAGCATTACATACATGTTATACACCGTCATAAAACCTATCGACACATGATAAGGTGTCATAGATCATTTTCTCTTGAATTTCAACATTAAGATTTTTATTTTTTAATTTAAAAAGAAGATAGTAATTATATTAGCTATGAAGTTTTAAGGTATTTTATTTCTTAATTAATTGGTAAATTACACGTCAATAGGTGCACTGACTGATTACTTTTAATATCTTCTTCTCACACACTAAAACAAAGCTAAACTAACTGAATTTCTCAACAAAAATATAAGTTTTATTTCATGAAATAAACAATAAAATAGTGGTGCCATCTAGTGTTCACGCAAGAATTAGCACGTCTACAGAATTACCGCTTGGAAACGGTCAATATGCGTAGGTATGCGCGTGTGTGTAGGACATGGATGCAACCTGTAGACGGCTTTCGCTAGAGCCGCTATATAGACGATATATTCGGGTATATTCGCTAGAGCCGCTATATAGTATATATAGGGGCCTTAGCTTTCGCTATAGGAGCAGCATCGTGAGGAGCCCGTCGACGGTGACGGTGCGGATGCTGGCGGTGGGAAAATAAAATCAAAGGACGCCAAAAACAGTCAAATGAAAGCAATAAGCAATCGTGATTGCCCAAGAAAAAGAAAAAGAAACGTACCCCCGCCCCCAAACATGGCCTCTTTTACCACCGACAGAAAAGTTGTCCGGACTACAAAAAGGACCCCAGACCTGAATAAGCTTAGAACCCCGTTAAGTTTTGCATGTATTCTTCATGTGTAGAAATAAACAACAGTAACAGCCTCGTTAATTCATTTCTTCCAAAACAAATGAAAAAATTCCTTTTATTTTTGCCTTAAAGGTCCTTTTAATAAAAAAGAAAATAAAAGAAGAAGTTTTGCTTTGTTAAGCTATTTTTGTCTTATCTTTGAAATATTATTCTCAAGCTGCTCTTAGGAAAAGAAACAAATCAACCTGTGCAGTTTATCTGTAATCACGTGGTCTAGATTTAACCAACTAAGATGTCACTTATATGCTATTGCATTAGGATCAGCTTTTCCTGTGGTGTGAGGGAGGGATTACTAATAGAGAGCTTCCGGTGACGTCATGCAATAGTCTGTGACTCTTTCATGACATGCAAAGCCATAAATAGACAAAGCAATATTATGCTCCGTCTCTGTTGTAAGTCGCTGCCTCTCCCTAAATTTTAGTTGAATGTGAAAAAAATTCGCTTGTTTTTATTTCATGATTTTTTAAATCGAATACAACAAAACAACTCCGTTATTTTGGATGCATACTATATTTTATTAATACTTACTGTATAAGTTTCACATAGGTAAGTTTTCTTAAATTTTAGTAAATTCTGAAATTCTTTCAAAATTGTTTAAAACAATTTGATTTTTCTAAATTGAAAATTTTATTGCGTTAAATTAAATATTATGACTTAATTTGCTATGAAACTTCCTTCTAATTTATATGATGCACACTTTGTTTCACATGTTTCGTATGTTATGCTCCGAATTCGAAGAATATAATGTTATACATAGCTTCGAAAGAAATTTAAATAACATTTTCTCTAGAAATCTGCAATCCTAGCTAGCAAGTCATGAAGTAGAAATCACGTAAAACTTTGTTTTTTTGTTTTGTACCAATTCTGCGATCGTACAGTTTTTAATAAGTTTTATTTGTTTTGGGTTGGGTCTTTTAGAGTTGTGACATATGAATTGCATAACGCTTCAAATAACTAATTGAAATCATTCTTTGTACATTGTTACGAGTATTTCGATTCCTTGATTTAAAAGTGTGTCACCTGGGTTAGAATATTTCGTTAAAACAAATTGTAAAAAAAAAAAAACATGTGTTTGCATTGCATGAAACATCTGCTTTTTAAAAGATGCTTTTTATCAAAGAAAAAAGCACTAATTGAAATTTGTTTTGAATTTTTCAATAATGTTGTTTCAAATATTTAAATTATTTTAGTTGAATCAGTTGGAAAATATTGTTCCCCTTTCTGTGTAAATTTTTTTAAATGCCTTTATGTAAAGAAGTTTGTTGGTTAATTATTTTTTTTAGAAATAAAATTCATTATGTCAGCTCTTTTTCATTTCTGAATTGAAAGATTGTTTACAATTTATCATTATCTAAAAAGTAAAACCTTGGTACCTCTTGAAATAAAAATGTTATGAAGTTTTATCACTTTGTTATTTTATATATTTTAAGGGGAGAAACCAGTTTAGATAGGTCAAAAAATCCACTTATTTTTCATGCCATAAAATGTTAGTAAAACTATTCAAGAATATGTTGCCAAAATTTCAGTAAAAAGTTCTGATTAGTTCCGATTCTATAAGCACTTGAGTGACTGGAGATTTGAAAATGTTCACAGCAGTTTTTCACAAACGTACTTTTCTCAAAACAGCTATTATTCAATTGGTGGGCTTTCTAGCTCGAAAAGTTATTGACCAATCTTTCTGAAAATTTGTGCGAATATATTCTTTTTTCAACTATACTCTATATGAACCTAACTCTGGGATGCTATTATTAATAAATATATATATATATATATATATATATTTAATGCAAGAAATGTGAAAAAAATAGTAAAAAACTTTGACATTGTTTTCAAACACCTCAAAAACATGCAAGTTTAAACTTTTTTTGATCACTATTAGGTTTATATTCTTAGGAAATATGTTGTTTATAAGAAAGAAAAATTATGATGATCATAGATAAAAATTGTTGCTTGGGTAATGCCCACTCTGATGGTGAATATACAGCAGCTTCTAAGTCCACTGTTTCTGGTGGAAATGATTTGAAATAATTACAAGGTGTACTTCAAAAGTTGAATTGAAATCCATGTTTGAACAAATTGTGATTATTTATTTCTTTCCAGTCAGAAAGATTCACTAAAAAGACAAAAATTTTGGCATCCATAAACTGATTCTCCCCCCCCCCCCTTATTTGCTTGTCTATGTTTCCCATTTGAATTGTTTCTTCTGTTATTTTATATATTTTAAGTTAAAAAAACTAAAAATTATTTTGCTATCTTTATTTAAAATAGAAAGTAAACTTTAAAATATTTCTGTTAAAAAGTTAAATTTTTTTTATGTTTCTCTCTTGTGTACAAAATATAATTCCACTTCTTTATTTTGCAGATACACCATGAACGTTATTCTGCTTTTGACATCTATCATTGCTTTAAGCATAGCTCAAGGTATTTGAGATTTTGGAATTTAAATTGTTTTCTTTTATGTTTTATACTGTCCTTAATTATTATTTACCAGCATTGTTTTTATTAAAAGAAAAATAAGATTATTAATAACTGCATTATTTTCTTTACTTTTCCCTAAAATTATCGTAATAAAAATTCTTGCTGCAAAAATTGCTTGCTCTATAAAATCAACATAAGTAGGTGTCAAAGTGAAAAAACTGAATGTCATTTTTAATAAACAAAAATTATACATTTTGACCATCGCGAATCTCAATTGCAACTAGTCAAAAACAAGCAGCTAGGTTGCAATTCAAAAATTTTGCCATCAAATTTTGCATTGAGGATGCTGAATCTGGACATTAAATAATTTTAGTATCTGTTATTTACTTAATTGGGATCTATTTATCTTGAATTTTTAATTTTTATGAAACCCCTATAAATATTGACCATGAAATTATTGCTATATACATGTTTGCATATTTATATGAATAGGGGAGGGGGGCTTACATTTATAGTTGAAATTGCTTCAACTATAAAGTTTTGTAAAACCAATAAAATCGTGTACTGATGAAATATTTTTATGATATGTTATTCCTTTTGAAGGAGAACAGCTGCTAGTGTTCGAAATTAATGTGGTTAATAACAATTTATATTCATGAATTTCAATTAAACCAATCCTCTTATTTTTTTTAAATGTATAAAGGGTTCTTTATTACTAGAGTTTGCAAGTGAAAAGTAAGTCATATTCCCATACTCATGACATCTTACCAACAAATAATTTCTGATTTTCTTGTTAAAGCTGGGTACTTATTCAATTCAAGGTCTGATTTTAAGCGAGTTGGACTGTACATTCATAAAATATGTTATCAGGGGTCTGTCCAGGATTTTTCACAGGGTCCGTTTTTTGTGAAAAATAAAATAATTTTGTGAAAAATCAATTAATTTTGTGAAAAATCAAATAATTTTTTTTTTTTGTTGTAAAAACGAAAGTTAAGACCCTTGAGATGGTGGAAACAGCATCATTGACACTTCAAGTTGAGTGTTTTCTCTCTTTTCTGTTGAGAATATCATTCTTGAATGTTTTTCTAGTATTTGGGGAGGGGGGGGGGAGGCATCGCTCACTGGGAGATAGGCACCCCTCAAGTATCCATGTTTATCAACCATTCTTCATCATGTTAAATTATACTTGAAATGTTATTTGTATAGTATTTAAAATAACTGTAAGAAAAAAAATTCAGTCGGGGGTTCAGCATTTAACTTTTTAACCCAAGACACTGTTTAAGAGCACAGAGTTTCGTTTAAAACTTATAAACTCCAAGATTTTTTACAAAAATAAAAAAATATTTTATTTGTTTACCTCTTAGCTAAGCATACTAAACGTCGAAAATTCGAAAAATCAGATTTCCATAGCGGATGCAAAGAGATTGCAATCATCAAAGTGTAAAATAAATAAGAAACTGCTTCTAAAATAAATATTTTTGATAAATAATAATAATAAATAAATAAAATAAAAAATACACCATCGAAAATGGAATTTCACTTTAAAAACTTGAAATAAGCTTTGTTACAAAAATAAAGAGACTTTTCATTTATTTGCATCCTAATAAAGCAAAGTTAGCTTGAAAAAAGAATAATATATGATTCTCATATCGGATGTAAAAAAATTGCGTTTTTCAAAATGTAGACATCTATAGAAAAAAGGAATGGTAAACAAAAGAGTTTATTTAAAGTTAATTATCCTTTTTAGCATCGAAAAACCAAACCCATATAACTTTCTCCCAAAATAACAGTTTAACATTGCACCGCCAGACGCTCAAATTCGCTGTATATTATTGATCATTAAATCATGAGTGAGGAGAAAAGTGCTTACTACGCCTATTCAGAGAATGTTGACGCTTTTTCAAAGAAGTTTACAACAACACCGCTGCATAAAGCAAACTAGCAAAATTATAAACCAAACTGACTTTCAGCTGTTAATTTCTTTCAAAGAAACCAATAGCAGGCATTATATTTATTTGGCCGTAGTAATTATTTATGGCTTAAAGGAGCATCACAAGAGTGCCCATTTTTTTTTCTTTTGCAAAATTAGCTGATATTGTATAAGTTGATTCCTCTAATTTAACTTTAAGAAAGGTTCCAAACATTATCGTTTTTATACAGGAAATATGCTGTATTATTTTAATTTGAGATTTGCTCGTTCAATAAACAATTTGTGAAAGATCCGTTTTTGTTTATCAGAATTTTGTGAAGGGTCCGATTTGGTTGATTGGATTTTTGTGAAAGATCCGTTTTGGTTGATCGGATTTTTGTGAAGGGTCCGTTAACGGACCCAAATTTGCTCTAGCCAGACCCCTGGTTATAGACCATCTTGCTTTGCAAAGCTCAGTGAAATACTTAAAAAAAAAAAAAAAAAAAAAAAATCAGCAAGCATGATTTTATTAACCTTTTAAAAGATGTGCATATATAGATATCTTTTGTATAATTTTTTTTTTTGAAATATATCCATTTAAATATTTTATATTTTTAGCTCCAGAAAAATTTACCGGTAATCCTTGCATTTCTAAAGAAACATGTGGTGATTGCATAACAGCTGATCCAGAATGTGCATGGTGCTCACAAGAAGTAATTGTTTATTTCTATTTGCTTTTTTCTTGGATACTATTTGATATACAGTCGAACCTCGTTATCACGACACCTTTGGGACTGTCAACAAAGTGTCGTCATAGCCGGAGCGACGTCATAACCGGAATATTTAAAAATTCATAATTATACATTTGTTAACATTAAAATTAGATTTAATGAAGAAAATAGTAGTATGTATATATACATTTTAAATTAGATTTAACTAATCTAAATTTGAATTATTGGTAGATATAAAAAAAATATTTATTTCTTAAAGAAATCTTCACTTATTATTATTATTTTTTGTGTAACTAAAAACTTTTCTAACTAAATAACTTTTCTATAGCATTTTTAACACTCCTCTTTTCCACGAAAGTATCAGCAAGAAAGAAACTAATTCAAGACTCTCCACCTGCTTTGAATTCCTTTCTATTGTCCCTCTTGTCAAAGTATGAAACCTGTACCTTTCAGAACTTATCTACTTGCCCCCCCCCCCCCATTCTTGAGGTGTCATGCCTGGTCAAATCTCTTGCAGAGTCCGAAGTTCCTACAACAAACATTTCCTGATGTTTTCATTATTTTACAGAAAAGTTAACAATTGCAAAGAAATATTTGATCCAGTCGGCGCTGTTCGAAGTGTCGTCGTAACCGGAGGTGCACCAAAAAGACTGTCGTAAAATCCGGAGCTACTTAACGTTAGAATTATGTGGCATAGGTTCGGGACTTTGAAAAAGTGACGTGACATCCGGAGTGTCGTGAAATCCGGGTGTCGCGATAACGAGGTTTGACTGTACATGAAATACACTGCCAGCTCAGTCAATTCCAGCCAAATACTGCAGTTTTGTGCTTATATATTTGATATGTATAAATAATTTTGATTAATTAATAAGGTTAGAAAAATTATAGTAAATGTAATTTTTCTAACTTTTCTATAGTAATAAGGTTATTATTGCAAAAAATATATATATCTGGATAAATTCATGCCTGTTTTTGGTGTAGATATTGATAAAACTTAGAGATGCAATTTTCAGTAATCCAAGAGGATGAACATCACTGCTTTGCAACTCTTTAGATATCAGATTCAAATTCAATTGTTCTTCAAAGTTCAAGGAAAGAATACAGAATTAAAAGTAATTGTCACATTAGAAAATGTCAGCATGACCTATCTTTTACAAACATCATCAAAAAGAGGAGACTGCTCTTTAATGTATTGGAAATAAAGTTTCAAATATTTTCAACTAGCTGAAAATAATTTTTCAGCACCAAAGAGTACCACATACGTAAAGTGGATGAATATTTTTAAAAGCTGAGATTAAATTAAGATAAAAAAAAGGCAGTTAGCTAAAAATACTGAAAATTATTGTTTCTGCTTCATATGCATTTGTATATTAAAAAACAAAATAAGAATTCTTTTCAAACACTTTTTCAATGAAAAAATATCTATATATTTTCATTAAGTAACACTTATGTTTTACAAACCAAACATAGGTACAAACTGATGCAATGTGTCAGAATTCACCACAAAACTATCTTAATAGAAAAGTGTCTGAATGAAGATTGCACCATAATGTTTTAAGTTAATAAAAACTTATAGTCAAAGCTGAGAGTTACTTCATTTCTTTTGACGAAATTCTTATGTAGAGTAAAGAAACTGAAAAAGATTTAATAGATTAAGGGGAATAATGTATGTCTTTGAGAAGAAGGCTTTGTCTTACAAATTGTTAAAATGTAAAATGATTTTATGCTAATTTTTATAGCTGTCCAATGAGCATATTTGCTGTAGAGGTTTTGTTTGTAAATATATTGTATGATTTTAAATTTTGTATGGTATATGGATAGTAACAGAGTAATATGCAGTAAACTCCTGATTATTGGCGAGTGAGTAATCCGTGGCCTTTTACATTTTCAAAAAAATTTTTTTTTCCTGTTGTTGATTGACTGAATATAAGTAAATACATACATTTTAACTTTACAAGTGCAACATTTACTTTTAAACATTCCTATTGCTTTCTCCCTCCTATCCAATGACGTTAAACCTTTTAAGGTTACTGAAGCCTGACTCATTAAAACCTGCTTTTTACATCAACATTATGTACTGCTTTGCTTCTTAACTACGTATTGATCTTAGGACTTATCCTACTTACTGATTTTTATATCCTGCACTACTTACGTGCATAAACAAGTGACTGGATCAGTATTGAAAAAAATTCCCTTCCCTTTGCATACTGCACAGTTTGGTGAAACCTAGATTGATCTGCTGCAGTTAATCTGCTTGTACGATTTGCTCAAGTATGTGTAATCTGTTTGCAGTAATGAGCGATTTTTTTCTAGCTTAAGCATACACTGTTATCATTTCAGCTATACTTTCAATGTGCACAATTTTTATTGATCTTCTTATGCATTATTTGCATACACTAACACCATATTAACCTAAATTGCAGATTATCTGCAAATTCGCTAATCCTCAGTTACCGTGTCACCTTATTCCGTGGATAATCGTGAGTTTACTGTAGTTTTAAAATTAATTGTTATGTTTCAGAGATATTATGAAAATATTTTCATGATAAAAATACTCATACATCATTCCTTTAAAGGTATTCATAATGAAAATTAACTCAGGGGTTATTATTTGTTGCACGATCTAAATTTTTTTTATATGGTATGGCCAAGGCAAAAATTTAGCATTGATTGTTATACTTCATAGTGATATTGTGAAATATTTTTTAATAAAAGTACTTATACATCGAATAAAATATTTTTATAATAAAAGTACTCCTATTCAAGTATTCATGCAGAAAATCCTCTCCCCCCCCCCCCCCCGCTTGATATGGGAGGGGGATTATCATATTTTATGGCATTTAATAAAAATATTTTAATAAAATGAATTCTTAGGATTTTACATCTGATGGAAGTAGAAGGTGTGATTATACAGGAAATTTGAGAAACAAATGTGCAGATGACCATATAGTTATGCCTGCACAGGAAATGACAAAACTTAAGGTAATTTAATCGTTATTTTTTAACAATTTGAAATATTTTCTTTAGTATAGTCCTTTATCAAATAATTTTTATAAATATTCTCTGTATTTCTCTAGGACCAAGAGCTCAGCAATAAGGGAGTGAAAGAAGGTGAAGCGATACAAATTAAACCTCAAGAAATAAATCTGAAATTAAGACCAAGTAATAATTTATTTTAGCTGCTTTATTTTTATTTATTGTATTCAATAATATTTTAACAATCTTTTTTTTTCTCCCCAATCAGATTCTCCTTTTCCATTAGTAGTAGAATTTCGGCAAGCTGAAGATTACCCCGTAGATTTATACTATCTCATGGACCTTTCAAATTCAATGAAGGATGATAAAGACAAGTTGGCAGAATTGGGAAATACATTATCTGGTGAAATGGGGAAAATTACAAGCAATTTCAGACTTGGATTCGGATCATTTGTAGATAAAGTTGTTATGCCGTATGTTAGCACTGTCCCAGAAAAGTAAGTTGATACATGTATGTAGATACAAATATTAAAAATAAATTTGGCTAATGAATTTCATTTCAGAAGTTTTCTGAGTTATGTCGAGTTAAATTATGGTTTACTAAATGGTCTTACAAAAAATCCTCCATTGTGTTACTGTGGGTAATTAGAGTCAAAAAAAAAAAAAAAAGAACATAGATAGTCAAACCTGTCTATTTCGAATTTCATGGGAAGGGAAAAAAAATTCGAGATAAAGAGAGGTTTTGAGATACATAGGTTTTGAGAAACTTACTGAAATTTGGAATCTGATGGTGAAAGTTTTTGAATTTTATACTAAAGACAATACATGCAAAAGATTCAAATTCTTCCGTATTAGTTTTGTTAAGTATTTATTCTACTATTTTATACCATGTACTTTATTGCAAGTTTAAGGAATCATTTTGACAGTAATGAAATTTCAAGCTTTCCTTTTTCAAGCAAAATAGTTTTTTATTGTTTTATGGTGCCTAATTGTTTTTGGATTTAACTATTCTTTTGAGGTTGGCGATTTGCTGAAAATCCATCATTGGAAAAGTCTTCCGCTTTTCTTTGTCCCATTTATCCACTTACTGGAACACCGTTGGTCCTTGCATTGGAGGAACCACTTTATTTATTTATTTATTTTCATTAATGGATTGCCATCCAAAAATTCTAGAATTTTCATTTTTTTCTTCTTTCTTTTCATGCCTATAATCGGTTTTTAATTTGAATGACCTTTAACCACAAACTTGAAAAACTCACCCCACATTTCAAATCTGTCAAGCCCACCCCTCACCTCATTGTCCCATTCTTTGTCCTCTGTTGTGCTTCCGAGAAAGTGCTCGGAACGACTGTCCTTTCTTTGGTCTTCCTAGAAAACCAACGTATTCCTGGACGCATTTCTGCCTTTTTTCCACTGCCCTCTGTGCCTTTTATTACATACTACTGTTTCTGTGTTTAAGGGAAGTTGTTGTTAATGGTTTTGAATATTACTGGGCTTCGAACCCGAAAATGACCGCGTCGCTGGAATTCGAGATATAAAGGTTTTTGGATATTTTGTTTCAAGATAAACATGGAAAATACATTGAATTTTGGCTGCAAATGCAGGGAAATTAAAAAAAAATTGTGACAGACAGGATTTTGAGATAAGCAGGTTCGAGATAAACAGGTTCGTTCGACTTTATATATCTTTTTGTTGCAATTAAATATTCTTTTTCTCGGATAATATTGTCCCGCTATAATTTTAATTTTCAAAAGGGGAAAAAATTCCCCCTTTTTTAAAAACTTGTGCTGTAATGTTGGTAAAAAAAGATTAGATGAGATGGTTTTCCATTGCATTTTGGTCATTTTTTTAGACAGATCAAATTGATATGGGACATTCTGAATTCGAAAATTAAGTCCTGATTCTAAGTCAGGATGAAATGTTATAACAATTTAAAGTACTAACAAACAATATAAGGTTAATTTTATTTAAATCGATCTGCATCTTGAATCTCTTATACTATTGTGAAATTGATTGATATTTTTTAACTTATCTTTTAACCCAGGAACTTATTTTTAGACTTAAACAGCCTTGCACTGATTGTGCTGCACCATATGGATTTTTGAATCATATGCCTTTAACCACTGAGACAACAACTTTTGCAAAACTTGTGAGGGATGCTAGAGTCTCTGGAAATTTGGATGCACCTGAAGGTGGATTTGATGCCATAATGCAGGCAGTTGTTTGCAAGGTATGTATTCATTTTTGAATTTTAACTATCTTTTCATTTTGAGGTTAGTTTCTTAAGTTTTGTTTAATATTTAGTCAAATTATGAATTACACGGCAGGGTTTGAAATAGAGCATGGGATTGCACAAACCACACTCAAAGTTGATAAATCCTGCACAGCCCACAGTTTAAAATTAATTTCAGGAATTTCCAAGTTCATTTGCTGATAAAATAAAACATTTATCAGCAAATTGAAATGTGATCGCTTCAAATAGGGTTACCAGCCATAAATACCATCTATAAAAGTATTGTTCTAAAGTTATTTTACTTTAATAAACTTTTTATTTACCGTTTTTATACCATTAATGCTTTCATTTTGAAAAATGCAATCTGATTGCATCCAATATGAAAATCAAACTTTTACTCCTTTTTTCCAAGCTAACTTCGCTTTATATGAGGGCAAATAAATGAACAGTCTATTAAAACCATCATTCCAAAATTTTAAAACGAAATTCCGTTTTTGTTTAAGAGTTAAAAATTTAACTGCTGAATAGATGGTTTAATTTTAGTTTTACTGCAACTGTGTCGATAGATATTAATGATATGTTTATCATAGGCTTCTAAAATGAAATTCTAAAATAATTTTTAAAAAATTAATTCTTTTATGAGCCGTTTTTATACTTTTGGAGTCTTCACTTTGAGAATGGCAATCTCTTTGTATCTGCTTCGAGAATCAGATTTTTCGAATTTTTCAGTGTAATACGCTTTGTTAGGAGATAAACAAATAAATTCTCCTTTTATTTTTATTGATATCACGAAATTTAAATGTTTTTAACAAAATTCTGATATTTTAAAGAGTTTCAAAGAGTGAAATGCTCAACCACTGCTTGTTTTTGTTTTAATTAAAAATGGAAAATAATATTATTTACAGAAAAAAGAAAATTTTTCACAAAAACACCCATTTTGGAATTTCATTCTACAATCGCCCCCCCCCCCCCCCCCCAATAATTTGCTTTTTCATAAAACAAAGGACCCTGTGAAAAATTCTGGACAGACTCCTGTTCAATAGCCAATGCATGTTTGCAAATATCGGGTGCCCACCAAGGACGAGGGGGGGGGGGGGTCATCAGATTGCACCATTGAAACTTTTAGGGGTAGGTAATTTGAAAAAGGTTTTTGGCTCACTTCGGGGGTGGGGGGGGGGGGGGGGGGGGGGGTTCGCTCTCGAGAGGGAGTGTTTCGTAGTATTTAGGGAGGTGCGCCATGGTTTGGGGGGGGGGGGGGGCACCTCCTGCCTTATTTCAAAAACAATTTTAAAAATGACTCGTTTATTATTATTATTATTTTTTTATTGAAGCCACGCTGGAAGTTTTTGCAGACAGATTATGAAGTTCTAAAAGCTTGTTGCAGACAGCTATAAAACTTTTTGCCTCTGGGACTATAATATTTTCTGAATTAGTCAAGATAAACTTTTGAAAGGAGTGAATTTCATACACATATCTTGAACATTTTTGGACATCTTAAATTATTTAACACCAAAAGCTTAGGCAAAATGCACCAAAATATTTGATTTAAAAATTTATATTCTCAAGATGAAAATAATTGAGTTTGCCTTTTTTAAAAGCAATTTTACTATAAGAACCCATGTAAATACTGATTGGATCAATGATTTATATTTTTCACAAACTAGAAAACCCTTTTTAAATGGAAAGTTTAAACAAACGACTTTTTTCACAAACCAATATATTGAAGAAAGTATTGGATTCGTAAAACTATTCCAATTAACAATTTTGACAGATTTGCACATTTTGAGGTGTGCTGAATCCATTTTGACCATTTTTGGAAAATGTGTATGTCTGTTAGACCGGATCTTGGTAGTTGATCAAGCTTAAAAACTACTGTATGAAGTTTAATAAAATTTGGTACATGTATGCGCATACTTCCATGTAAGTTTCTTTTCTCCTTATTTCTGACTATTATATCTCAAGAAGTAAAGCAATGGTTCAGGTAAAATTAGATATCCAAGTAGGTCTCAAAAAGGAAAGGCATAAATTTATTTTTTGTGCTAGTGTTTTGAAAGGGAAGGGGGCATTGCAATAGAATGTTCTTTCTCTTTCATTGTGACTGCTGTATTTGAAAAAGTAATGGGAAGATAGAGATGAATTTTGTCTACAAGTGAACCTACAGTAGCAGATTCTGATTCAATTTTGGTGGCTGATTTTTTTAGTCATTGCATGGGCTATAATCAGCTTTGTGAAGTCAACAGTAAAGGATGAATCACATTTAAAAGTTTTCTTCACTGTCCTTGATTGTCTCAAGTACAGTTAAAGATTTAGAGATCAAACAAGGTATGAAAAAATTTGAAATAAACCAATAATTCCATTGTCAGGTTTCATCTTTGTAGGACTATTAATTAAAAACTGAATTGGCATTCCCATGCTATTTTGGAGGTGAAAACATAGTTGTACAATTAAATTATTGGTACCAATCAGAAGCGATTTTTCCTGTCTACTATTTTATTGGTTTATTGTTTGGAATTTCCAAACTTTAAGCCTTTCACACAATTTAATTTATTTGCAGAAAATTGGAGAAGTGGTTTTTAACTTTTATCTGTTGTTACTGCTATTTGTTAACAAATAAAATGCTTGCAATTAACTCAAGCAAGGCTTTGAAAATGATTTTCAATTTCGGCTCTTGATTCTTCTGCAAACAGCAAAAGATTAGCCACTTTACGTAAGAGACAAAAATTATTTAAAAAAAAGAAAGAAAAAAGAAAAAAAAAAAAGAAATTGTTTTAATGGTTACAAGATACTATTTGGAAATTGTAATTAAAGTTGTTTATACTATAGAATATTTTACTGTTTCTTTAAAAAAAAAAAAAAAACTTTTTAAACTTAGGACCAAATTGGATGGAGAGAAAAATCAAGAAAGATGTTGGTTTTTTCTTCTGATAGTGGCTTTCATTATGCTGGCGATGGAAAAGTAAGCAGATTAAATTATCTTTGAGATTTAATATACATGCATTATATATGCATATTTTATTACAATAATTCATGCAAACAAAAGCATTTTTTTCTAGCAAGGAAAATATTTAATTTGCATTTAAAAGTGTTTTCCACTTTCTTCTTCTGCCAAATTAACATAGAATTTTGAGCAAAATATTTTCATTTTAAATTTTAAGCATTACAAAGGCAGTTATATACTTATTTTTCTTTTTTACGAATACTTTCTTAATTCAAACCAGCAATGATTTACTGTTACAATTATTTAATACTACAAACATTAACCGCAATTGTTTAATATTTTGAAACTTGGAAAGCAGTTTTAAACCTTTTGTACAAGCTGTAATTATATGTTAATATATCGCTTATTTGGATGAAGATGCCACAATACGAAGAAATGAAGTTTTTGCATTAAGCAATTTGCATTAAGAAAAGTAAGTTTGCTGTGCTCTCCAGTGGTTAATATTCAAGCAAAAAATCTGTCATTATTTTCTAAAGAAGATAACATTCTTTAAAAGCATTTAAGCCAAAAAAATAAATAAATAAATAAATAAATAAAAATTTCTTATTGTGGCATTCTTTTTTTAAACGAGCAATATATTGTATATATGTATACTTGAAAAGCTGATCTTAAACTGAAACCAACATGTACTGTATAAATTATCAAAAAGAAACAAAATCTAAAATTGTATTTCTTTTTTTCTTTTAGCTGGGAGGTATAGTAAAGCCTAATGATGGTTTATGCCATTTGGACCAAGATGGCTATTATACTGAAAGCACTCATCAAGATTATCCGTCTTTGAGTCAAATTAATCATAAAATACAAGAAAACAAAGTCAACATTATTTTTGCAGTGACTGCAAAACAAGTTCCGGTTTATGAAAGACTGAGCATTTTATTGGAAGGTTCTAGTTCAGGAAAACTTGAAAATGATTCCTCTAATGTAGTAGATCTTGTTCGCAACCAGTATGATGTAAGAATTTTATTTTACATAATTTCAAATATGATGGCACATGTTCTATTTAGTTTAATTAATTAATTTGTTATTTTGTCATTTTTTAGAAAATTACTTCAGCTGTTGAAATGAAAGATAATGCTGGAAGCAATATTGAAGTTACATATTACTCGACTTGTCTCGGGTATGGTGAATTTTATTTTACTTGATTGAAAAAATCGCCTTTAATTTCAAAACTCTAGTTATTATTACTTTATAAGTAAAGAAAGTTTTTAAGAGAATTATATTTAAAATTTATGAGATGATTATATTTAAAATAAAAAAAATGGTTATAATTTTTTTGGTGGTAATCAAGTTTTTGAGAGAATTATATGTAAAATTTATAAGAAGATTAATATTTAAAAAAAAAGGTAATAATTTTTTTGCAATTGCCTTATTACATTTAAATTGACTCTTTTTTTCGGTTCTGTAAAAGCAGTATAACAAATAAAAGCGTGAAAGAAAATTTCAAAAAGAACCTTAATAAGAGAAAATGATATTTTTGGCTGTGGAAGCCAATAGTCATTTGGAGACGGATTAGAGGGTTATTTAATGTAGATCAATATAGCATTGAATGTATGCAAAAATATTTGTTTCATAAATTTTGGTACTTGAATATATTTGTTTAATGGTGCTAGTCAATTAGAGATACTTTATTATTTGTGCTTACATTTATTGTGTGCCTAGTTATATTTAATTGACAATGTAATCAATGTCATCTTCAAACTTTAACTAAAGTGTTATTAAAAAAATGAAGTTTTGCTGCTAAGATTTAGAGGTCTAGTCTCTGTCCATACGTAAATAGCATACGTTAATCGTGACGTCATTGCACGAGCACATCGTAACGGACGCTAACAACTTACGCACTCACCGTACGTACGGTAACTACTGTAGTCTCTGCCCAAAAATACCGGGAGTTCGTTAATACTCACTGGGATAACGAACGTACGGTAAGCATTAAACCACGCCTTTCTTCCTGTCCCTGTAAGCCAATGGAAAATTAGAATCGTCGACATGAGAACGCTCAGGAGACGAGGCTAGCCTCAGTTTTGTTTTGATTCTCCTTCCGACGTCTGCTCTCAATCATAGAAAGATGGAAAAAAATGTTCTTGTTGTTACTTACACCACTCGGGTATCCAAATCAGAAAAAAAGGCGTAAAAAAAGAGAACCTTTTGACCTAAGAATCATAATGATAATAAAAAAGAGTATTTTTGTTGGAGTTTTTACCATTTTTTTTGGAGCATTCAGTAACAAGTTCCTAAAAATTAAAATATCAACTAGCAAAGAAAACAAAGCAATGAAAGGTTCTAATTAAATTCATTTTTAATATTTCTTCATTGATCTGCCAATATGATAATGAAATTACAAAATATTCCTAATGTAGTGAAATATCATTCTTTGAAACATTATTTTGAATTGTTTTGTAAATTATCAAAATAGCTTTAACACTATAATGATTTTCAAGAATTTGGCTCAAAATACTTTTGTGCCAACTCTCAAATAAAAAACAGGCACTTCTGGCAACATGGACATATCCACCAGGGGGGGGGGGGTTCAAGGGGGGGGGGCATTTGTCAATGAGTTTGAAAGTGTAAACATCTTCTTCCAAGTCCATTAAAAAAGAAAAATTATTGGTGTTGAGTTAATACTGCTATCATTTTAGAATTACATTGCTTCCAAAATCTTGGGGGGAGGGGGGCTGGGGCTAAAAGACCAGTTCCCAAATTGTCCAAATTATGGCCCTGCCCAGGAGGACACTGAACTTAAATTTTTGGGAGGGAAAAAAGTCTTCAATTATTTGCCAAATGGAATGCCACAAATATTGTCGCTGAATGAGGCTAATTTTGCCTAACAGAACTCCTAATTTTGCTGAATCGGCAAAAAAATTTGTCGAATAAGGAAAATTTTGGGAGGCCACAACGACTTTGCATTGGGACTATCCTGGGCCTGCCCTCCCCTTCCATGTTGAGATGGTGACACCCTTGTGGCACCTGATTTTGTGGCACTTAGACAGAGTTTGAAAGCAGTTTTTTCTTCTGGATTGGACAATAGCGATGTGAATCTTCAGTGGGCAGAGTTTAAGGAAAAGCTAGCAAAAACGGTTGGGGATTATGTCTCTTTTAGGAGAAAGGGTGTCCACACTGAAATTTGGCCAATGTGGTTCTCCAGGGAAACTAAGGATGCTTTAAATTACATTTACGGATTCAGAAAAGAGAGTTGGAGCAAAGACTGGCAGATAACATAAACAGGAATCCCAAGATGTTTTTTACATACGCTAATTCGGGGAAAGTTCGAAATAGTCATATTGGGTCACTGGTTGATGAGCACGGAATTTTGATTCAGGACGATAGTGATATTGCTAATGTTCTTAATAACTTTTTTTCGAGTGTTTTTAATGATAACTGTATCTCAACAGTTGACACCAACAAGACACAAGCTATAGTACAGCTTGAGGACTTTGTATTTTCCAGGGATGACGTTTTACTTCATTTGAAAAAAATTAAAGAGACTAAGGCTCCGGGACCTGATAATATTTATCCAAAAATTTTAGTTGAATGTGCGGAGGAATTAGCAGATGTAATCGTAAATATTTTCAATGCTTCTTATAACTCGGGGACAGTGCCAGAGGACTGGAAGCTGGCTGACATTACACCGCTCTTCAAGAAAGGGTCTAAAGGGAGTGCGGGAAATTATAGACCTGTGAGTCTAACTTCGGTGGTTTGCAAAATTTTTGAAACATTGATAAAAATTAAGATAGTAAATTTTCTAGAGACTAATAATCTATTGACAAGTTTTCAGTACGGTTTCAGGAAAGGTAAATCTTGCGCAACTAATTTATTACATTTCTATGACAAAGTTACCATGGCTTTGGACAATAAGAAGCCTGTAGATGTTGTTTACATTGATTTTCAAAAAGCTTTCGATAAGGTACCGCATGTTGCTCTACTTAGCAAATTAGCTGATATAGGAATAGTAGGGAAAACTTTCATTTGGGTAAAAATCTGGCTAACCAGAAGGAAACAAAGGGTAGTTGTAAAGGGAAATTATTCTAATTGGAGTGAGGTTTTAAGCGGGGTTCCTCAAGGATCAGTGTTAGGGCCTGTTTTGTTCATTGTTTTTATGAACGATATTCACAAAAATATTTCTGGGTACATGAATTGTTTTGCTGATGATGTCAAAGTTATGGGGACTGTAGAAAATGAAGAACAAGCAAAACAGCTGCAAGAGGATCTAGATCATATTACGGAGTGGGCTGATAAATGGGGTATGGCTGTTAATGTTGGGAAATGTCAAGTGCTACATTTAGGGCATGGAAATAAGTGTACAAGTTATTATTTGCAAGGTTCAGTCATTAGTCAGGCAGACAAAGTTACTGATCTGGGGGTTTTAATAAGTCAGGATTTAAAATTTAGCCAACAGTGCAGCACTGCTAGTAACAAAGCCAATAAGATGCTTGGGTTTATCAATAGATCTATTTTAAACAAATCTAAAGAAGTTCTTCTGCCCTTATACAGAAGTTTGGTGAGACCTCATTTGGAGTATGCTGTTCAGTTTTGGTGTCCTTATCTTGAGAAAGACATTAATGTATTGGAAAGGGTTCAAAGGCGAGCTACAAGGCTAATAAATGGACTTTCTCACTTAGACTATGATTCCAGGCTTAGAAGGCAAAAAATGTACAGTCTTGAGCAAAGAAGAGACCGAGGGGACATGATTCAGTTGTTTAAATTTATTAAAATGAAAGATGTTACGGGGCTGAAGTTTAGCACTGAAAACAGGACAAGGGGGCATTGTTTTAAGCTATTTAAATCTCAGGCTAATATGGACGTTAGGAAAAATTATTATTTTAGCAGGGTAGTGGAACCTTGGAACAGTTTACCGGAAGAGGTGGTAATGAGCAAGGGAGTAGATAGTTTTAAGAGGGCCATTGATCTTCACTGGGGATTGTAAATTGACAAGGACCAGTCTAGCTGGGCCCAGAGCCTGTTGCTGGTCGTCACTTTTGTATTTGTATTTGTCTGGCCCTGATCAAGGATTGGGCCAACCAGGCTCTGATCTATAAATTTTTGGGCACCCCAGGCAAAAAATTAGCAGAGCCCCTACTGCCTACTGGAGTTCTACGCCACTGAAAGCCGGGAGCCCCTTTAGTATAGTGAGCCCCCCCCCCCCCCCCCCCCCCGTGCTGCAGGTAAGTAGATCTGGAGCTGGGGATAACTGAGCCCAGGTCCAAGGAGTTTAGAAACCCATCTCTCTTTAAATATCCAATGAATGAAATTTAATTTGTATTTATTAGGCTTTACATATGCAATTACGAAAAGAAAAATAATTGCTAAAATGTTTTTTCATGAATTTCTTTCTATTTGCAAAGTGAAAATTAAAACATCATTCAGAACAATTTGCATAACAGATTATCTAATAGTCGATAATATTCATTTCTGTGACTGCCTGTCCCTAACCGCATCCCCTCTGAACTGGAAATGTCTGCCAAGTCAATACTGGTACTGTTGAATACATCAAACTCTAGGATTCCCCGTACCTACCATTTTTGTTCTAAACTGTTGGATGGGGACCTGAAGACAGCTGTTTTTTGATCCAGGTCAGAAGACGAGTAATCTCTGGTCTAGCACTCCCAGAGGTATTAATTCTTTGATGGACTTTGACTGCGACATATTTAACTTGCCCCAGTCACCATTAACAAACATGGAAGATTTTTGACCGGCTGGCCTGGGACCTTTCGGGTAAGCAGGGGTCCTCCCCCAAGAGCAAAAGCACCCCCCAAAAAATACCTCTTAATTTTCTTCTCCCCCCCTTAGAAATTCTATTGGCGCAGTCTGTACCATGACCCCTTCCAGGTGGGCACCCCTGAGTTAAGAGTCTGACACCTTACCAATTCGGCCAACACACCCCACCTTTGGATAGGGGTTGTTAATCTCTGTATTTATTGCACCCTGTCTCACCCCTCTGAACCTTGAGGGGCCAGATATCCAGTACTGATTATGTCTTGAGGATATCCAAGGATGTCATGATACCCTAAAAAGCATAAAATCTTTGAGGCGGATGGCTAACAGGTTGGCGTGCAAAGTGAGCAGGGGGTGGGGCCCCCTAGTCTAAACTATTTATTTCTGTGTCTATCTTCCCTGGATTGGCCGTGTCTACCTGTACCATTGGATACAGGGCAACTGGGGAAGCCATTTCCACCCCTCTCTTTAACACCCCTCTAAACCTTTAGAGGCCTCCATTCCTGGGGATATCCAGGGATGTCTCGACACCCCTAAAATCATTAATAGTCACCTGCTGCAAGTGGCTTTGAGCCCCCACAGGTTGCAACCAGGGGTTGGCGAGCCAAACGAGCAGGGGGCAGAGCCCTCTAAAATTCCATTAGAATTATACTGCAGTTTGTACAGAATATGTTTTAATATTCCGTTTTATAATAAAATGACAGCTTAAGTAAGGAAATTTGTTTGAAATCAGCCGAAGGAATACAAATAAAGTGCATATTGAAGAAACAACGATGAACATTAATGTAAATTTGCATTTATTGGTTCCGCAACTATGTAAAATTTTGTGATGCGTATTAGGGGAATGATGATATGTATAGTGAAGAAGATGAATTCCAGATCCATCAATTGGGTGGTAAGGGGACCCTCTGGATTTCAGAAACAATCAAATTTGGCATTATTGTGCACGCATTTTATTGTTTTCTCCATATCAAATGCATCGAGCACAAATCTTTAGCCCCCCCCCCTCCCATGGAAAATTGTGAAATGAGACCCTACTGTACTTTGAGGGGGTCCTACGGAAGTATACATGTGTATCTGAGCTTACAGCTATTATGTGCAAAGTCTATGATAGCTGCTGAGTGTTGAATTTGCTCCTTTGAGTGTTCAACAAGAAGAAGCAGAAATATTGGAATGCATCAAAAGACAAGTATTTCAGGAGTCTCATACAATGTGTTGAATAGTTTAGATGCAAAGTTTGTCAAACTTTTTTTTTCTGACCAAAAATGTTCAGATTAACCTCACAGCAATGAAACATTGCTTTCCATCAGCAATATTACTAGCTCATTTGCTCCTTCATCATTATGGGATTACCAACTAATTTACCTTATCATTTGGCAAACACATCATTTTTAATTCCTAGCATTCATTTATATTTATTGATAGGAGTGAAGTAAAAGGTATTCCAGGTTGGCTCTAGAAACATTGTTGTTTATTTTATTTGCAAAAATTAATATTATTCGACATGAAAATGGATCATATCAAATCTATAAATAAATAAATAAAATTCTCAACCTGACCATCTCAGATTTTCATGAAAGTTTTGGAAGCCCTACTCTCTGGCATCTTAAATGTAACAGTAAAATCCCTCCTAACAGCCACCACTCTGATGCAGACAATGTTTTATTCTCCGATTGCAAGGAAAATGACATTATTAAACCTCTGTCCTGCGGACACCCATCTTTTGCCGACAAAATTTTTTCCCGGTTAGCGTCCGTATTAGAGGGGTTTTACAGTATATAATTTAAAAAAAACTTTCATACTTGATTAGTAATTAGTTTCTGAAAGTTGTTGAAAAGCACTTCTTTTTAACTTGCTGGCAGAGCTTAAAATTTTATAATTCAAGCTTTAAGAGAGCTACAGAGCTGTATTATAGCTCACTTTAAATAGAAAGACATGCACTTCAGTTAAATGTGTAATTTAAATACTTTTCGGGAAAAAATACTCTTTCTCAAAATTTTTAAATTAAAAAAAATGAGAATAGGGTCATTTTATAAAAAAGAGCATGATTTTTACTGTATTTGAGTGAATAGGGCCAAAAATTTTCAGAGTGGGACTACAACAAAATTTAAAAAAATAACTTTTTTAAAATTATTGAAATAAAAAAATGTTTAACTTGCAAGTCAGAGATGAAAGATCATGAAATTATCTTTAAAATGTGCTATTGTACAGCTCTGTAGCTCAAAATAAAAACTTAAGTTATAACTAGTGATGTGCCGGATCGTTAGAAGTTCAGATCTGCGGATAAGGATCACTAGTGTCTAGATCCGTGAGAACTTCTTGTGGGTCAGCACACGCTAGAAACTGAAAGCAGATAAATTTTAAATCGTGGAGCGACAAAGAAATTCTTATTACTCGCAAGCATAAAGGTGTAACATTGTACTCAAAATTTACTTTTATGTAAACAAGCTTATAACCACAACTTGGAAACTCCTAACAAATATTAAACGCAGAAAGTTTCATTCTTTCGACTAGTGCCAATATTTAAACACACATATAAGATCACACTATTAAAACAGCGAAAAACACTAAGTTGGTTTTTAATTAATATCTTCATTAATTCATAGGTGTCCACCAAAGGAAGGTCAGACTATGGCATTGAAAATTTTAAGAGGGTTGTTTTCAGGGGTATTTTTCTCTGTTGCATTTGGGGAAGAAGTGGACACCCATGGGTAATTAGTGTTACTAAGACACTTTCTAAGCTAAGAACACTTTCGATCAAGTCACCCTTTGAGCGTAAAAAAGAATGAACAAAATCGTTTCATCTGTTTGGGGGCTACGATTCCACAAATACACACAAATATACATGTCAAACTTCTCTTTCTTAATAGAGTCAGGGTTTAAAAATTAACTTTTTTAATTTCTGAAATGATTCCTTATTTAACTAAATCAAAACACCTAACTTACATAGAATTTAAAAATTTAAAATTGTGAAAAAATATTTTTACCTGAAATATTTGTGTTGTTACATATCAAAGCAAGGCACATGCAGTTTTTTTTTTTTAATGAGCTATTATGCAACTCTGAAGCTCCCGTAGAACTTGAGTTAGGTATAACATTTCAAAACACTACCGAGAAAATAGTGTTTAACAAATTCAGATATTAATTATTTATCAATTGTGTACAATAGATTTTTAAAAAAATTTATATATATTTGAGGTGTCAGAGAGTAGTAGGGTTTCGAAAAGTTTCTTGAAAATCTGAAACGATCAGCTTGAGAATTTTGTTTATTTTATTGCTTGGTTCATGACCCACTTACCTGTCGGAAAATAACTAAGCCATTGACTCTTTAACTTACGCACAAAAGGTTTACGCCAGAAAAATCATGGCGTTAATTTACCGCACGTTCGCGTTTTGGTGGTTGCCTTTTGCGTCCGGTAAGAAAGGGCAGAGACTAGCGAGTTTTGTTGCGTACGTAAAAGTGACGTCACTGGTGGGCGTGGCATGCGCTAAATTTTTACGTATTGGGCAGAGACTAGGCCTCTTAAGTTGTTTTACGTATTTTTTTCTTTTCTCCTAATTGAATTTTTTGTCTCCTCTTTTAGGAATAAAAAGGAAAAGACAAATATTTGCAAGGGTCTTAAAGTAGGAACTAATGTAAGTATCGGTTATATATATCCTCATTATTCTTGTATATATTCCAAATTACAGTCGACGCTCATTATAACGACCACACATTATAAAGACCGTCCCATTATAACGACCAGTGGTAAAAGTCCCAACTTTGTTCCTATGAACTCTATGTTAATTTGCTTTCATTATAACGACCTTTTTGTATCGTCTAATCCAATACAGCGACCGAATTCAGCGGACGCTATTTCTGGTGTTCTTTCCAATAAACAAATTTGTAGCTTGAAAAATGACTTTGATTATTGTTTACGGACATCTGCCTGAAGTTTTCAATGTCAAATCGAACTTTGAGAGGGGTGGAGGGATTACCATTCACCACTGCTAGCACAGAAAAAATAATGGGAGGAAAAATCGAGAAATTTCCAGATTCCTAAGAAAAGAGAGTTGACAGATGTGTTGGTAGTTTGGTGTTTGAATCTAGTGGTTTTTAAAATTTGGGGTTCTCGAGGGACTTTTAAATGCTTCTTTGAAAAGCAAGAAAAACACAATTTATCACCTATATCTGAAACAGAAATAATGTTTCGCAAAAATCTCTTCTGTCAAAAAGGCAAACATCTGTCTGGTTTTATCTTCAGAAAATGTTGTGGTAGTAGTAGTAGTAGCAGATTTGCAAGTGTGTAACATTTTCCTCCCTATATTTTCTACTTTAAAATTTGGTTAATATTCTGTCATAATATTTTGCACACGATTTTTCTAAAAAATTCCTATGATAAAAATAATTTGGGCATTTAACTGGAATGTTTGAAAAAGTACCATTTTTTTCGGAACAGCGGGGCATGCATGATGACCGTGTATATATTTTTTTAATTATACCTCTTATAACGACCACTCGTTATAAAGACCTTTTTCTCTGGGACGGAGATGGTCGTTATATCGAGCGTCGACTGTATTTGCATTGTTAACAGTCATCCATTGGAGCAATTACTGACAAATCAAGACTGGAGCTGCTTTTCCTGAAAATGAGCTAGGATAACCAATCTGTGTTGATCAAGAGTTGGATGTAGCTTGTGCTGGGACAACCAACTTAGACTTGGAAAAACGTTTTATACCATTCTTCAGTAAAAAACAAAACATGAACATTATATGTAAAGAGTATTTGCTTTGACAATATGAAGAAATAAGCTTGAGATGACAAAATTCTGAGTTCTTGCAAACATCTTAAAAAGTCAAAAAATTTTTTGATAAACAACTTTTTTGACAAATTTTAGGACATGTAATTTAGATTTAATACCATGCCATTGTGTACTGTCAGAACAAAATTCTATTCTTAACCAAACAATCAATCCTGTTTCATTAACTAAAACAACAAATGGAACAATACTGTCAGAAAATTGATTACATGATGAGTAAAACCTAAAGTAAAATGAGTATTTCATATTTAATTTGAATTTTGACTAAAGTTTTTTGAAAACTATCTTATTTTTAAAAAAACAAGCCTCATGTTTGAAAGTTAATGTAATGTTTTAACTTGAGATGTACTTATCATTTGGACTTCAGTTGTGGCATGTAATGTGTTTCTGATTTCATGTACAACTTTTTCTAATACTGTTCAGTGAAATTGTTAAAATTTATAATTGAAGCTAGTAGAAAAAATGCTTAGATTGTTAGGATAAATTGTTTTTTGTACTGTACTAATTTTTCGTATTTGTTTTGTTTCCTTGGTTCGTCAGTTTGAATATTAAATATCCAAGTTAAAAATAAATATGTTTATAGGTGACTTTTGAAGCTAATATCGAAGTGACTTCTTGCCCTAAAGATCCCAAGGAATGGGAGCAAACATTCCAGATTTATCCAGTTGGTTTAAATGAAGCTTTAACAATTCATCTGGAAATGATCTGTGAATGTAATTGTGAAAAACCTGAAAATGAAGTAAGACTTGCTTTCTTATAGTAAAGTAATGAACGTAGTTCTATGGAATCCACACTCATTAATCATGGTGAATGTATTGATCATTGTACATTCAAAACAAAATTAATTGTATGTTAAATATGAAACATAAGTAAAAGCAGGATTAATGTTTGACTCAAAATGTGTCATTTAATAGTCGTACTAAAAAGGCTTTGAGAAAACCCAAGAAACATTAAAGTTAATTAAAAATAAAGTGTAACCTCAGAATTCCAAACTTCAGACATCTGAAATTCTGGCTAAACCAAATAGCTTGTGAAGTGAAGGCCCATAATTAGATAAACATAAGCTGTTGAATTGTGGCTTTTTTCAATTGTTCCATTACTATTTATGGTTCAGAAAAGTTGACTTTTAGTTTGATTTTTCTTCCAATCATTGATTGTAGTCTTTCCAACATCAAATTCAACAGCTGATTTTGTTCCACTTACTTTGTCTAAGTTTGAGCACTTGAAGTATTCTTTAACTATGTAGGCAGTGTTTACGTTTTGTCGACACTTTACTTCGCAATTAATCTACTATGAGCAGGTAATAAAAAGCTTGCAACTGTCAAAACAGTAGGAGATTGATCAACTTGTACATGACACTATCACCTAATTGATATGTGCCTTTGGGCAGACACTTCATGTTCACTTGCTCTTACTTCTTAATATTGTATTGTACTTACAGCAATATTCCTGCTACTATAAAGTAAATGACATATTAAACACTCGTGCTTTATCACGGGAAAAACTGCTTTATTATTTTATTAACTTAAAACAAAGCATTTCAGATCACTATCGAGGTAATAACAAGCGTTTAAACAAGTTCACATAGTAAATCCAAACATATTTATTGTTTATCTTATAGTTTGAACATAAGAAACTTGCCTTATATGTTAATCAAGTGTATATGTAAGTGTTAGGGATCTTTGTTTTAAAAATGACAACCTTCCCCTTTCCAACTTTATCTTAAAAATTTTCATATATTTTCTCATGAACTCATCATTGCCCCTAATTTAGCTATTATTTCTTAATATTTATCAACTACATTTCTTATGAATTGATTATGTATTTCTATTTTTAGGAAAAAAATAGTCCTAAATGTACTTTTGGTAATGGAACATATGAGTGTGGTGTCTGTAGTTGCTATAATAATCGGTATGGTCGCGAATGTGAGTGTGATGCTAAAGATAGTGACCAGGCCACCGATGATATTGGATGTTATTTGTAAGTATTATGGATATTTTTCATATTTACCTAAAGTTTAGTATTTATTTCAAATACTGTCTTTGATGCTCTCATATCAGTGGTGTATATTGCAAGGAATGCAGGTAGATGCTTTTGGCATAGACAATAGGTAAAAGACCTATAATAAAAAAGGTATAATATAAATGTTGAACATGTTGTGCTTTAATTAAAAAGGCGTTTTTATTTAATCTTTTATGATTGTCTGCCACAATCACGCATTGGCAAAACCTTTCAAAAATGGTTGTGAATCGTTGGATGGCGGTCCGCGGTCAGGAGTGCTAATTTTCTAACCAACGCAAATGTCGACCATCTTTGAGAGCTAGTTCTGTCTGACTGTCACCTAACCCTTCGTTTGTTACCATGCGAGTTAAATGTAAATGGGCAGTTCTCAAAAGGTAGTAGCAAACATAGACCTCAACTTTGAAGCTTTAACACCAAATAACTTTCATTTTAATGAACTCAAAAAATTTTGAGTTAAATTATTATACTCTATAGAGATAAGAATTGACACAAATTATGGAAAAAATGCTCTTCAAATACCCTTTTAAAATATTTTCTTTGCTAAATGGCACAATTTTGGACATTCAAAATGTTAACTGAGCAAATGTACCATCAAAAAAATAAAAAATAAAACAAAATAAAATTGTTTCCATATGTTTCAAAAAAAAAAAAAAAAAATTAAGGGTATGAATGTCAAACTGAATATTTTTTTGATAATTTTTCCACACATTTTTAAAGTAAAGACATATTTATTTTGTAAACGATTTTAGAAAAAAAGGAAATTGGAAGTTTGATGTGTGTCCAAGCGTTACAATCTAGACAATGCTATTATTTGAGAACTAAATGTATGATTTATATGTTTTAGAGGTATTTTTCGATTCTCAAAATTAATTTTTAATTATTTTCAAGTGTTTTCATTTGTTTTTATGCAGTATCTTTGAAGCAAAGTCATTTTTCTTAAACCTATATGTGAGATGTCTAAATTGCGTTACGATCTAGATGCCGATAATTCTGTCCATTTATTCATTATTATAAATGACCTTCTGTCTTGTAACCTTAATAAAATAAAGGCTATTATAATGTTAATTTCTGTAATCCATTGGTATTTTGCACAATTAATACGTTATGCATCGAACATTTACATAAATAACAGTAGAAACACAAGTTTGCGATCGTAACAAAAGCATTTATTTAAACAAAACGGCGGCAGCTCATAACTCTACAACATTTCGAACATGATTATCTGTTATTTTTCTGATCTTTTGGATAAAATGTTTTCTAATTATGACAATAAATCAACATCTGAACTGCAATTATTTAATAAATAGCTCCTCAATGTTCTAATATTTAGATATTACTCTTCTGTACACAAAAATCGCCAAGCAAACCCCGATTGGTGACAACTCACAGTATACGATAAGCAAAGGGTTACCAGTGGGAAATTCCGGTTTTTGCCAACAATGTCAGTTTTTGCAACTTTATCACCTGCGCTGGCAAAATGAATATTTTATTTTATTTTTTTTGGATTCTACAAAACCATAACAAAATTTTCTTATTTAAAGACCAGTAAATAAAGTCATTCAAGTACTTCATAAATCCTCTATTTTTCATTGCAGAGTTTAAAAATAGATAAAATTTTCGTTGGAAAAGTTCAAAAACATTGAAACTTACATTATGATGATGTCCAAAATCTGTTACCTACTGGAACACTATGTCCAAAATCTGTTACCTACAAACTGATAATTAAATTTGCCATTTATTAATTTTTATAAATACCTGCTGTCTTTTTATGTTTGTATATGATGTTCAAGGTGTACATAATATGCAATAAAAAAATTGATGTCAAATTGCAAAATTTTAAAAATTGCTCAGAATTGATTTTTTTTGTTCCCATCTTTGGGGAACTACCCAAATAAACCATTTGGAAGATGTTGAATTGAAAATTGGAAAATGTGAGAGCTCTGTGCAAAGATGGAGCTTTGATTGTGAGGATATATTTGGCTAAACTTTTCCCCCCAACAATATTACATCCACCCTACAGCCCCACATTTTTGAAAATCCTTGTCATTTTTCAGACTCCTTGACTTTTTTCCTTAGGTCTTTGAAAACCCTGATTTAAAGACCAATCTAGCCCTAGTCTTCTTTGCCATTTTGTCACAAAAAATAAAGTTACTGACCATTCTGCTAAAGGTTATCATTAGCAGCTTGTTTTAAATCTTTACTGTTGGAAACTCTGTATTGGAAACTGCTAGTGGTCTGATTAGTCTTAGCAGCAAAATATTTTAAACAGCTCTGTTTACTTCAATTTAACATGCTTTGCTTTGTGCAACTTTATGCATGCCCTATTTTATCCCATTAAAGTATGTTTTTAATTATCAACATAAAACTAACCTGTCAATGTTTCTAGTGGTAATGATACAAAACCATGTTCTGGAAGGGGCGTCTGCAGATGTGGTGAATGTGAATGTTACAAGCGTCAGGTAGTTACTTTTTTGTCATTTTTTTGATTCTCTGCTTATTAAAACATAAATATGAAATTCCCTATTACTAAACAGAGCATAATAGATATTTCAACTTTTTTTCAAAAAATGTTGAAATTTATTTCTGGTAATTTGAAATTACTAATTATTCCAAGAAATGTAGTAAAGTACATCAAAAGTAATCGAAATGAAAAAATAATTAGTGGAGCCTAAACACAATTAAGTCCTGTACACATGATAAATTCCGGTTTACTATTTCCCCCCCATTGCTATGCTTGTTTATAATAGTATTCTAGTTTTAGTGAAATTTCAAAAGTAAAATGTTCTATCGCATTTTACAGAGAGAATGCATAGTTATAATTAATAATAATAAAATTTATTTATAGAACCCGGAAGAAAAAGTTACTGGGAAGTTTTGTGAGTGTGATAATTATTCCTGTGACAGATCTGATGGCAAAATTTGTAGCGGTAGGTTTAATTCTTGTAATAAAAATAAAATTAATTGTATTATTATACTTTTTGTGACATTTGCATTTCTAATCTTTTTTTTTTTAAATTTGTTAGTTCATAAATAGTAATTTTCTTAATGTGGGAAAAACCCAAAAGTGGGTCACTAAACTATTTTGAAGACTATGAAGTTTCTTAATCTGAAACATTATAGGATATATTAACTTGTAGGAAGAAATAAATTTTTGTTTCGAAATGTAAGGCAATGTAAATGCAATACTAATAATTAAGCAAGTATACACTTGCAAATACTGCATGTAAGTACCATGTATTCAAAAACTTATGTGCAAAATTAACAGGCATTGCAAAATTGTTGAACTAAGTTTAATTCATTTGCAACTGTTTATTGCTTATTTTATTAACTTTGTGCAATGAAAAAAAAAATCAAAGCAACTGCATGTAGAATCTATCGAATGAATTGCTAAATTTGATTTTGCTTTTTAAATAATCAGAGTTTAAACAATATTGGAGGCTTGTTAAGCAACTTTTTTGTTTTATTACTGTAAGAAATTAGTCTCATTACCTATGTTACATTTTAAAAAGTTATAAAAAAGGAAGTGAACCTTAAAAACTAATACCTACTAGGTCCTGATCATGGTGTTTGTGATTGTGGAAAATGCAAATGTAAACCTGGATGGAAAGGATCCGATTGTGGATGCAGAGATACAAATGAAACGTGTGTTGCTCCAAATGGGGTATGTATAATGGATTTAAATATTTTGCAATCAAACTTTAATATTCTAATTTTTTATAAGTTAAATATTTTTTAAAGAAATTTTTGTTCTGAATTGATGGAAACTTTTTTTTTTCATGTACTATAAAATATGATTTAAAAATAAGTGTTTTCAAACATGCTTAGTAAAAATTTTATAAAAAATATCATTTACTTATTTCCTGATATGTAATAGGATGAGTATTAAAAATAGTGGTGGATTAAAATTATTAATTTAAACTTGACTTTTTTGATTTATTGTGTGTGAAAACCCAAAATGAAACATAATAGGCATACACATAATAAGACAAAACATAATAACATAATAAGACATAAATAAAAATAAGCAAAAAAATAAAGTAAATAAATAAACAAATAAAATAAAATACATTTTTTTCAAAAAATGTAGTTTAAAACTTCTGAATTAGAGCAAAAAAAGTCACTAGGTTAAATTTTATTGTCAATTACATTAATTCTGAGCAGTGCAGTCCCTCTTATATGTGTTTTAAAACATTGAATTTAAGAATATTTTTTGCATTACTGCCATTAAAACAAATGAAAAACAAATTTAAATTTTCAGAAAATATGCAGTGGCCATGGGACTTGTGAATGTGGTAATTGCAAGTGTTATGATTCAGAAGAAGAAAGATACAGTGGTTCTTTTTGTGAACGTTGCCCGGTAATTTAATTTATTCTATTTTAATTCTTTGTCTTTCAGTAAATCAGAAATTTTTTAAATTATTTTAATTTTATTTTCAAATATTATAGACATGTCCTCTAAAATGTGATGCATTCCGAGATTGTGTGGAATGTCAGATCTTTCCAGATGACAATGACGTTAATCCTGAAAATTGTTCTGCGTGCTCCTTTATTACTATTGGAGTTGACAAAGTGGAAGGTATGTTGCATAAATTGATAAGAATTTTTCTTCAAATTCTTCATTATATATCGCTTACAGCTATTGAATTAATGTTGATAGGGAAAAGAAAAACATGATAAAATGCAGATCGTCAAAAATCTGCAAAATAAATAAATAAATAAATAAAATAAAAAATAAAAGAAAATAAATTAAAAATAAAAAAAAATAATAAAAAAGTAATAAATAAAAATAAATAAATAGATGAAATACAACAAAATGAGTTTGAATTTTCAGATCTTGAATTCAAATTATGTTTTTTCCAATAATGTGTTAAACGCTGATGCCTGACGACGTCAAGTATGAAAGTTTACAGAATTGCATAGGAACAGATAAAAAATTGCTGAATAAAAGCTTTTTTCTGCATAGTCTTAATTTCAAATAATTAGATTTAAAATAAGATAGAAAATTTTTGGTCAATCTTAAGCTTTTAATTTAAAAAAAAAAAAAAGCCTTGAAAAATCTTAAAACTCCTTTTTCATGTAGTGTGACAAACATTTGTAGTTGGAGAGTTTTTACAAGAGGAAATGAAAATGTTATTAAGGTTTGAATATTTGTATATTAATTATGATATTCATTCATTTGATGTAGTATGAAAGTATACCCTATTTTCTTAGTTAATTATGTGTTTATTTTAATCTTATCTAGTAAAAGAAGAAGAAAATGAGAAGTTGTGTGTATTTAGAGATGACAGAGATTGCCAATTTACTTTCAAATATAAGCTGGACGAAGAAGATCAACCCATTGTTCATGCTCAGCGAACAAAAGGTACAGTCTCTTTTTTAAGAATAAGTGGCAAATATTTTAAAGCATGTATTTATTTTAAATGAGATCAAGTCTTTGTTTTGTTTTTCTTCTTCATGAAATTCTGTATAACTTTTAGCGCTTCTGCCATGAACATTTTATGCTTTTAAAGCCGTAAAATTTAATTTTAGATTAAATTTGAGGGCCATTTTTTGAGTTCAAAATGTGCAATCTCAAGCATTAAACAACTTTTTTCTTTATAATTTTTATGCAGTTTTAAAAATTTTAATTGCATTTAAATTTAAAACATACTTTAATTTGTAAAGACCCTAAGGCCATGTTTAATTTTTTTTTAAATTGAATTATTAAACTGTAAAAGTAATTATACACAATTTAATCCAGTGGTTGGAAGTAGCGCGCTACAAGTAGTGACGCTACTGTAGTAGCTATGTTTTTAGTAGTTTGTAGTGTAGGCACTACTTTGAAAAAACGAAAGTAGAGTAGTGAGTAGTTCGATACCAAAAAAAGTAGTTTGTAGCGATTTCTAAAAACTACATTTAAAAAAAATTCAAAAAAAAAAAAAAAAAAATCCAAATAAAGAAAAGAAACAAGGCCACAAACAAATCTGACTGGTGCTTACATGAGTAAATCTTGCACCAATCAGATTTGTGAGACTGAAAAATGTGAGACCGAGTTGACCTCTGACATATTATTTTGACGCCATACATTCTATCTGTTTTACGCCAGAAGTCATTTGGCATAGAAATTTTCACATTTCCCCAACATTCACCTTGTATAGAGCATGGCTTACGAAGAAAAGAATAAGTGATAGCTGCCAATTAGTGCAGCTTTTGTGTTTTCTGGCCTGACATTTGTTCTTGCCCACGTATTTAATTACAGAAGAAATAAGCAAGGAACTTGTGTTTTCTGGCAGTAGAGAATGTCCCGTGGAGGAACATTTTAGACCCTGACTGGTTAACCTTAAATATTAATGTTATAGAAATGTATGATAACGGAATTTTTTCTGTTTCATGCAAACTTTGCCGCTTAAGCAAAAAGCTTTCAGTATCAATGTCATACGCATATACAATTGAATATCAACTTACTCGAGGGATGCGTTCCCAGACTCCTTGCGTAGGTTGAAAAAGTGTGTTATTGAATAAAAATACTGTTAGGATGAAGAAAACCAGTGGAAGAGAATGGTATAGAATGAAACAGTTCGGTGCATATAATATGTAGCAATAATAAATAGCAGCACTACAGTAGTACTGTACAGTAGATAGAGTAATTATATTCGAATCATTTTTAGCTGTTCATGCATATCGAAAATCTTTACATTTCTAGAGTTGTCAGAAACTTTCTATTTTTACATTCATTTTCAAACTTAAGATAAACATCCCGCTTATGTGAAATTGTTTCATCAACGTCATAATTAGAATAAAATGAATCTTAATTTTACTGATGCAAGACAAGAAGCAAATAAGTTAATTTTTGTGCTTGTCGTCCTTTTTCTTTTTTTATTTGTTGTAATTTGAGTTTCATTACACTACTTTTTAAAAAAATTGTTAGTTTTATTTATGAAATATATTGTTCATAACTGTATTAGGGAATACGTTACTGACAGGCCGAGGAGTCAGTCACCTTTCTCACCTTTAGTCACCTTTTGAAAATTTGGTTACTTTTAGTCATTTTTTACAACTTTTATCACCTTTCTCACTTTTCTTGAAATGTGTCTTACTAATTTTTTTTAAAGTAATTAAATCTTTGAAAAGTATATGAATGATAGCATTAAAAGTGGAATTAATTAAAAAAATAGCCTTAAATATGCCCCCCCCCCCACCTTGTTGTTGTTTAAGAAAAATAGCTATGCTACCAGGAATTCAGGGAATTTTTTTTTATCACTTGCAATTGCACCCTATGAGCAGAGCCAGTCTATCTCTCCCTTCTACAGATGGACTTGCTCCTTATTTTCGGGAATGTATGCTAAAAGAAGCGTGTTTTCCTATTATACTTTGAGCTGTGATGAAACTACCAATGTCAAAGACAAAAAAGAACTGCAACGAATAATAAAATATTGGTCTGAAAGCCAATGTTGCATCACAACAAGGCATCTCAAAATTTTTTCTTGGGCAAGGCAGTTGGTGAAATTTCGATTGAGAAGCTATGTGAAGCACTTACCGAGAGTAATTATCCATGAATAAATGTCTCATGCTTTCCTCAGATGGTTCTTATGTTAATAAAAAGGTTTTTAGGTGTTTGACACTATTATCCTTGAGACACGAGAAAAAAGCCTAATAAATATTGGTACTTGCAGTATTCATACAATGCATAATGCGTACGTCAAAGCATTGCAGTATTAAGTGAAGAAGCATCTGAACTTAGTACTTATAGCTATTTTGATGGTTGGCCTTCCCGTTAGGAGGACTTCGAAGATGTGCAAGCTCAACTAAATACACCTCATCGCAGTGGCGCCGACTTGGAAAAATTATTGAGGGGGCTGGGCCAGTCATCACCGGGGGTTTATGGGGTTATGTAATCCCGCGGAGGTTACCCCCCCCCCCAAAGAAAGGTCGTTTTTTGTGCCTTGAAAATGCCAATTTACATACTTTCTGGTGTGTATAATTTAAACAAACAAACAGTATGTGACATGGCGTTTTCAAAGTAAAACAATCCAAAAATTGGTATACAAATTTTTCTGGTTCAACTAGATCATGCCACTTGTCTTAGTAAGAGACATTTTTTTGTTCTATTTTATGGGGAGTCATGCAGTGCCGTAGCTAGGCATGGAAAATGTACGGCGCTTTACTTCCATTGAAGGGCACTCCCAGAAACTCCGACTTTAAAAATATTGGGGGGAGGGGGCATGCCGCAGAAAATTTTCTAAATCTGAGATGAAAAATAGTGAGTTTTAAAGTTTTTTTAAAGCATTTTAAAGTCATATAATCAACATTAGAACCCCGAAAAGTCGACAAGCCCGACACATATTTTTTGGCTTTGAAAAAAGGAAAAAATAAATACGAACACACACAGTATTTTTGTAAAAAGGTAATTTAATTTAAGCATGCTTTTTAAGACCAGTTGTTTTTTCATTAGTGATATCGGCTAACATATTCAAGCGTAAACGCAGTCTCTCAATGTCTAGGTCACTTTTGAAAAACTCAGTTGATTTTTCAAAATGTTTCACCTTTGTTTAATAAAAGCAAGCACTCTTGTTCAACTGCAATGACCTGTGTGCGTCCAGTTGATGTAAATCGCCCAACAATGCAAAATTGCACCATTTTACAAACCTCAATGTATATTGCCTTGTAGTACACTCGAGTCCCGACCTACGCGAGGGATGCATTCCAAGACCCCTCGCGTAAGTCAAAATTTTGCGTTGTGGAAAAAGGTATGTGTAAAATTTTTTATAAACGTACCCATTTATTTTAGACACTTGTAAACACCCCGTCAAACTGTTAAAAACCATCTCTTAACTCTACTCTAACTTTACATTCCTGTTTCTTATATAAAGAACTGAATGTTACTTGTTTTTTAAAAATACCGTTTTATTCAACATAAAATACTGCTACGATGTACAAAATCAATGATCAATGGGAAAGAAAGAAAAAATAAACCGGTATACGGTAAGCATAGTATATAGTAAGAAAAGCAAATGCATCTTTAGTTGTACTGAACAGTCGATCCATTAATGATATTTGTACACAATACATGAGCAGTTTCCATTTTCATAAATATTTGCATTTTACTAAGACACTACTCGGTGAATTTTTACGGATTTCATTTTCTTGACTTGTAATTGTATGTATGGAAGATTCACTCATATCTAATTCTCGTGCTACCTTCAACGCATTTTTAGTTGAGCTTCAGCTTTTCAAGAAGCTCTAGCTTTTCTTTAATTGTCAGAAACTTTCTCCTTTTATCTTCACAAACTTTAAATGAAACAGCGCTCTTAGGTGTCATTATATTTCATTAACTTTCGCATTTAAAATGAAAAAGGAACTTCCACTCTCAGCGATGCTAAAAGGAAAAAGATCCATTCATGAAAAAAAAAAAAAAATTAGTAGCCAAAGCCGATACGAACACACCACGATTCCCTCCCGAGAATTTTCGTGTTGCGGGTGCGGAATTCGCGTTAGGTCTGAATACTGGAGAAAAAATCGCGTTATAGCCATTTCGCAAAAGTAGGTGGAGTCAACTGTATTCCTTTTGGATTTTGAAAGTGTGCGGTGAGCTGCCTTCGTTGTTTTCACTTCTTTGGTATACGTCGATTCCGAGGAAGGGAAGGATCATCATTTTGTGAAGGTTTTCTTTTAAACACAATTCCTAAAAGTATTCAAAATTATCACGCCTCCCATTTTATATACAAATCATGCTCTCATATATTTTTTCCGGGTCAGCAACACTTAGGTGAGCGCGCCGCAGCGTTGCCCACCGGCAACAGACTTGACCCGTAATTCGCACACTATAACAAATTTTTACAGTACTCGCAGCACTGTTACACTATCATTATTCACACCACTCGTTTTCAGTTAACCTGCTTACACAACCGTAATAATTATTTGTTTTAACTCATTACTAAATGTATTTTACAAGGTAAACTATCTTCAAATAAGGAAAATAAAAGATAAATTTATGAGTTTAAAAAGCATAATGTAATTAATAATTTTTTTGATTTATTGGGGGGGCTCTGCCCCCTCAAAAATATTTTTGAGGTGGCTCGGGCCCCCTCAGGCCCCATGGAGTCGGCGCCACTGCCTCATCGCAAGTTCCTGAAATACACAACTACCTATTGGCTTACTCTTGGACCTGCAGCAAACAGTCTACTGGAACAGTGGGATGCTCTTCAGTATTATTTTTTTAAACATGTGCCTTTAAAAATGAATTCAGCTATGCAAAGCAGGTCATATAAAGCTGTTGCAAATGTTTTAAAAAGACCTTCTATAAAAGCTGAGCTGCATTTTATCATTTCATCTGCTGATTTGTTTATGCAGTTCACGAAACGCTTTCAGTGCCAAGCGTCTATGATACATAAATTGTACCAAGAAATAGAGACCATTGTTCAGACTTTTATGGCTCGGCTAAAAGCCTCTGCTATAAAGAAAGTTATTTTTGAAACGTAGACACGGATGAATTGGTTGCAGTTGGTAACAGACTACTTTTGAAGATCTTGTTGTTAGTGGGGAAGGTGACAGATGAACTGTCAGAACTGAAAGAAAATGAAAAGGTTATGTTTTTAAGAGCTGTTAAAAAGCATTGTGTGACTGCATGCAAGTTGTAATAGAAAAAAGTTGCATATCAAACGGGTAACTGAAAAGTTTTAAATTTTTGGATCCAAAAGAGAGAAGTAAATCTAGAAGCTGTAAGGATTTGATAAAGGTTGCCAAAATCATGCCTCTTAATGTTCCACTCGATAGGTTGCGAGATGAATAGAAACTTTTGCAGCTAGAAAAAGATGATAAAGCATCCGAAAACAAAACCATTGATATCTACTGGCAGCTGCTCATTTCAAAAAAGGACTCAACTTCCAATGACCTAAAGTTTCCTAATGTTTCTAAGGTGATAAAAGCTTCACTTGCATTATCACATCTTAATGCTGACATTGAAAGACTATTTTCCTTTTCAAAGCACCTTTTTGGTGAAAATGAAAATAAAACAGCAAGGACTGAAAGATTTTTAAGCAGCATACTTATAGTTAAAGATGCTGTAAAAGAATATCCTCATTTGCTTTCTTTACCAATTGGTCCAGAAATGATTAAATGTGCACAGCAAGCACACGCAAATTACACAACATACATGGAGAAATGTAAAAGGAAAAAGGATTTGAAATCGAAACAGAAGCAAAAAGAAGAGCAAAAAAGAAAGGATTGTGAAGAAGAAACTAAGAAAATGGAAAAAAAATTAAAACATCTATTGAAAGTGAAACGGTAGAAATCTTTACAAAAAGCATATAGGCTATTTTGGTAAAAGTCAGTAAAAAGAGATAATCCTTTTCTGTTTTTTGAGTTCTTAACAAATTGCTTTTGGTCACCTTTTAGTTACTTTTTTGTCACCTTTTAGTCACCTTTGTTTTCAAATTTCTCACTTTTTTCAAAGGCCATCAGCAGTCCTCGGCCTGTACTGATCAAAAGCATCATAAGTTCATTTAAGTTGTGTACATTTTTTTACAAATGTCCTAATGGAATTTAAAACAATGTTATTTTGTGTTCACTTTATTATAATTTAATTTAAAAAAATGAGAACTAGTATTTTTTTTTAGAAACATTATGTAGAAAACTAAAATCCATAAATAAAGCTGATCTAACAAAAAGTTCATGTATTTTCTAAGTGGAATCAAGTATACCCAATGAAGGGATCATGTATCCCTTGATGTGGGGATACATGATCCCTTTATAAAGTTATGGAAAAATTATTTTACCAAAACTATCTGTTTAATTTCAACTAAAAGAAATACTGATTAAAGTGAAAAACAACGTAAATAAAGCACAAATATTGGAGTAGATACAGCATATAGCTATTTCAAGGCTACAATGGAGCCTCTTCATCAGTGCAAAAAGCTCACCAACACAACCAAAAGTTGCGAGAGAACTGACAAGAACCAAGTGGACACCGGTATTTATACCAAAGAGGGCCAACCAATAAGGATACAGGAACAAGACATCAAACAACCAATCAGCGAACAGCATGTACACTCCGGGCTCAAAGCAGGGGGAGAGACAACCAATCAGAAGCCAGGCTCAAAGCAGGGGGAGAGACAACCAATCAGAAGCCAGGAGACAAAAAGAGTGCGAGACACCGAAGAAACAAGAAAGGCAATTATAGAAATTGCTTCCAAATATCATGAAAAAATGGAGTGCTGGAAAAATCATTGACAAGAGAATGAGAATTTTTCCAAACATAGTAAGCTTCCCAGAAATCGAGGTCATAAACCGAAGAACATTTACAAATAATCTTTGCAGATGAAAAATCAAAACAGTGACCAGAAGTCCAACAATGCTGAGCGATGGAAGAACGAGCAAGTTCTTTATGTTTAACATAGTTTTCGTGCTCTTTCAGACGGTGCTTGAGAGCACGTTTAGTCTGTCCAACATAACCAAGTCCACACTTGCAGGAGATGCTATAAATACCCCAGTTGCTATGGCAATCAATGGGGTCCTTTAAGTTTGTAAATTTTATCTTATTAACAGGAGAAAAAGCTGTATCAAAACCAAATTTCTTCAAAATCTTTGCAACTTGATGACTAACTTTCGGATAATAAGGCAAAACAATAGTATACGAAGCATTGGAAGCAGAAACCTTTTCAGAATGAGAGGGCTTAATTAACTTATTATAAATTGAATCAATGATGCTAGGAGAATAACCACGATCGAAAGCCACTGCTTTAAGATAAGAAAGCTCAGCTGAGCTTTCTTATCTTAAAGCAATTGCTTTCGATCGTGGTTATTCTCCTAGCATCATTGATTCAATTGCTGAGCTTTCTTATCTTAAAGCAATGGCTTTCGATCGTGGTTATTCTCCTAGCATCATTGATTCAATGCTGAGCTTTCTTATCTTAAAACAGTGGCTTTCGATTGTGGTTATTCTCCTAGCATCATTGATTCAATTTATAATAAGTTAATTAAGCCCTCTCATTCTGAAAAGGTTTCTGCTTCCAATGCTTCGTATACTATTGTTTTGCCTTATTATCCAAAAGTTAGTCATCAAGTTGCAAAGATTTTGAAGAAATTTGGTTTTGATACAGCTTTTTCTCCTGTTAATAAGATAAAATTTACAAACTTAAAGGACCCCATTGATTGCCATAGCAACTGGGGTATTTATAGCATCTCCTGCAAGTGTGGACTTGGTTATGTTGGACAGACTAAACGTGCTCTCAAGCACCATCTGAAAGAGCACGAAAACTATGTTAAACATAAAGAACTTGCTCGTTCTTCCATCGCTCAGCATTGTTGGACTTCTGGTCACTGTTTTGATTTTTCATCTGCAAAGATTATTTGTAAATGTTCTTCGGTTTATGACCTCGATTTCTGGGAAGCTTACTATGTTTGGAAAAATTCTCATTCTCTTGTCAATGATTTTTCCAGCACTCCATTTTTTCATGATATTTGGAAGCAATTTCTATAATTGCCTTTCTTGTTTCTTCGGTGTCTCGCACTCTTTTTGTCTCCTGGCTTCTGATTGGTTGTCTCTCCCCCTGCTTTGAGCCCGGAGTGTACATGCTGTTCGCTGATTGGTTGTTTAATGTCTTGTTCCTGTATCCTTATTGGTTGGCCCTCTTTGGTATAAATACCGGTGTCCACTTGGTTCTTGTCAGTTCTCTCGCAACTTTTGGTTGTGTTGGTGAGCTTTTTGCACTGATGAAGAGGCTCCATTGTAACCTTGAAATAGCTATATGCTGTATCTACTCCAATATTTGTGCTTTATTTACGTTGATTTTCACTTTAATCATATTGTAGCACAAAGCTTATATGATAATTTTTCATATAAAAGAAATACTGTCAGATAGAGGATATTTCTTCACGTACTTTTTTTTGTTGAAAAAAACTGATAATTTGCAGCCAAGAAAAAATTTGAAAACTAAAGTGGGGATCAAGTATCCCCAGTCTCCCCTATATGTTACTATGTTTTTTTTTGGTCACTTAAATTGACAGTGTTATTTTAAGGAAAATGTTTTTTTACTTCACACTTCAACTTTTCTTGGCTCTTTTTTAAAAAATGCTAAACTTTGAGGATTTTTTAAATGTAAATAAATGAATGATAAACACAATCTGTTCAAAAGTGATTGATAAATAATTTAAAATGTTCCCCTGCAACACAAAAATTTCACTTCTGTTGTGTGTCTTGACTTACGCCCCGTCTTTTTCATTGGACTTTGTATTTCAAAATTTAGTAATCATTTTACAATGTCGGATGTGTTAAAGGTGTTGCAGTTGATTCTAATGTAGCTTGAATAAAATAGTTTTTATAATAAGTCTACTTAGGTTAGTACAATAATGTTTTAAGTCTTGATTTGCCATATGTGAAGAACTAAAGGCATGAGTTTTTCAAAAATATAATTTCCTTTAATAAGGTACCCTATTTTCTGAATCTTCTAAATCTTAAATCCCCAAATAAAATTGAATTTGGTGGTAAGATGCCTCCAAGTAAGTTTAAAAAAAAAAGTTTAATATGGCTTGTATTGTTGTTGAATCATTTTTTACCTTGTCAACACTAAGCAAAAGAAACTTTAAGCTTGAAACCAAAGGAGACATTTTTTACTTTATTATTTCAACTGTTAAATCCTCATGTTACTGTCACCAATTAAGGGAAAACTTTTTCAATTTCATTGAAATTTTGCCATGAACTGTTATGTTTTAACTATTGAAATTTTAGCAGTTTTGATACATGAGTTATTTTATGATGTTCTAAACATTCTTTGTAAGATGCTTTGATGAAAGGATTATTATTATTGTTATTAATTTTTTTGTCATAACTTTGAAATATTCTTGTAAACTTTATTGCATTTTTAGATTGTCCTGAACCTGTTAATATACTTGCTATTGTCTTGGGAGTTATTGGAGGAATTATAGCTATTGGCCTGGCTCTCTTACTAATTTGGAAATTGCTTACAACTATCCATGATCGACGAGAATTAGCCCGATTTGAGAAAGAAAGACAAATGGCCAAATGGGATACTGTAAGTTCATAACATTACTCCTCAGTTGAATTTAATTTGTTGTACACAAAGTTATTTTACTTTTTCGGGGGGGGGGGGGGGGGGGTAAACCGATTAATTACAAAATATTTTAAATTCCTGTTTGTGTATAAACACAGCATCTGCTTGTTACTACAGTGGAATCTCAATAACTCGACACGCTAAGGGAACACAAAAATATGTCAAGTTAAGCGAATGTCAACTCACCCAGGTTTCACAATTTCAATTCCAGAGTTTTTTGTATCGCTTATTTACTCATGCTTACCATTCAAGTTATGAAAATATCAATTACAGTAAATAATTTTTTTTTTCTTTCTTTCTTTTTTTTTTAAGAGTACATAATATAAATAGAATTATTTGAATGTTTTTATTTTGACCTACCAAAGCTATGATTTAACTACAGTGAAACCTCAATAAGTAGTCGACCGGTTAAGTGGTCACTGCGTTTAAGCGGTCGTTTTTCTTTGGTCCTGACAAGGTCTCATTCACAGTAGTGTAAAATGACCCTCCTTTACTGGTCACCAAATTTAATTTTACCCGCTTAACTAGTCACTCAAAAGTTGTTTTCTAAAATTCCTTTTCCTTATTGGATCTTAGAAAATAGTGTCTGACTTAGTTGAAAGGTGATATTTATTTTCCTTGAAATCTCGATCCTCGGTTCTGGTCATTCAAAGCATAATTCTTGCTGTGACTCTGCCAAGTGCCAAGAATATAAATCTAACTCTTTCCAGCAAAGACAGACAAAATCTAATACCTGGAGAAAGTTAGTCAGTGTTTAACATCCGTTCACAAGGAACAAAAAACACAAAATTTAAAGCTTGATGTACGTTAGAGGAGATAGTTCATTTCTGCAAGCAACAACTTCATCAGTCAATATTGAAGGATTGTATTAATGTACCGTGACTACATTAAAATAAGTTGTTGTTATTAAGTAATGTATAAGTAAGAGAAAACAAAACAAAGTAACTATCATTAGTATTTTCCCCCCTTTTTAAAATTTCCTCTAATTTATAGACATTTCTTACATAAGCTATTGTTTTTCTCACAGAATTCTACTGCTATTCATAAATATTTTTAAGACGTTTTTTTTTTCTTCCTTAATTTCCCACTCCACATAAGTAGTCACTCCGCATAAGTGGTCAAAATGTTTTGGTCCCTTGAGTGACGACTTAACGAGGTTTTACTGTAGATCCTATTTCTACAAACTCCTTATTTAATATTATTAACTCCTTATTTGTTTTTCTTTTTCATGTTACTTACAACCCCTTAATTTTTATATTGTACAGTTCAATAAAAATACAAATCATCACTTTCAACCATTACCAATTCATTGACTGCTGGTTAAAGATCTTTTTTTAACTTTTGATTATTGTTGAAGGCCTATAAAATTCCTTAGTTCAGCATACTATCTTGTTAAAGGGTGCTTTCTAGAAGTTTTATCATTGTAAGGATGATAGTTGAATGCTGTAAAGGTCTAGACCTTTTGTCATTTCTTTGAGCTATATACAAAACTCCCAATATCCAATGCTCAAACATTTGACTGAAATCACTTTTGTGGGTACCTTTGTACCTTTTTTTTCTTTTAGTCCTTAAAAATACTTTTTTCCTCATCAATTTTGTCTCTTAAGTCTTTTTTTTTTTTTTTTTTTTGCATTACAATCCAAAATGCTTGAAAAAACTTAATAGTTAATTTGTTTTTAACCAATGAAAAATGAAAAAAATCTTAGATTTGGTTTTTCCTTGGCTGGTTATGTCACAGTAATTGCTTTGCAATTATCAATCAATAACCATTACATCTGTTCCAAAATAATTTCTTCTGGCTTAAAGGCATTTCTGAGAAAATACTCTTTCTCATTTTCTGAATAGATGTTCCGGTTTTTTGTCTTTACCCTTCTCTGTTCATGTAGGCTTTTCTTAAAAATTATAATTAAATTCAGATGGTGACACACAAGAAACAAAGTCTCTTGTTCTAATTTCAGGTGACTATGAAGCTTCTGGGAGCATATTTGTGGAATTTTTTCCACAAAAAGATAAAGAAATAATGCTATTGGGTGTAGGCTATATAATGTGTGTGTGTGTGGGGGGGGGGAGCATTGTTGAAGTATTTTAAATTGAACCCCCACCCCCATCTCATTAGAAATGTTTTACTGATCACAAAAATAGTATTATTTTTTCTGAATCATCAAAATTGAGTAAACTCTAGCCTTTTACTTGTTTTGTACAGTATGCCATTACATTGGGTGATGGGGGAATGAAATCGGTATTCATTAATTTTTATTTTATAAATATTTTCTCATCAAAAATATCTTTTATTGATGGACCTAATTTGGGCCATGCAAAATTAATTTTACTTGCTTCAGTCATGGGTGGAAGCCTAATACTTCCTGTGTTAATCCTTCTTTTCTGTTCTAAAGTGCTGTCAGTTAGCTCAAATCAGTTTAAAAAAAAATCAATTCTAGTAGCATTAAACGTAACTAGTCTTTTTAACTCAAATGTAATGAAGGCATTCCTAATCAAGATTTACCAAGTGGTAGTTTTAATAGTAAAAAATTGATTAAAAAGGATTAAGATTGAGTAAAGTAGATTGTTTTCATTCAAAGCACTTATTTTGATAAACTTAAGCTCTTTTATAGGTGTAAACATACTTTCAATACAAATTACAGTAGATATTAGTTAAATTAATATTTAATAAATTACATTGGGGTTCAAAATTGTTAAGTTTATTTAATAAAAATGTAAAATTAGATTTTTGTACGCTTTTGTAGAGGATATGATGTGTTAGAAAAAGTATGTTAACAGCTCCTAAGGTACCAGTAGTACATGCAATGTATTTTCTGTCCACTTCCCCCCATCTGAACTATTTGGAATATTTTTATCAACAATAGATGAAAATTTCCAATAAATAAGCCTAATATTGTACGATTGAAGCAGGGGTGTTTGTGATCCGAAAATTTTGGGTTGCCGTTTCTGAAAATTTTGGGCTGCTGACAACACGTTCAAGACTGAAATGCATATTTGAAGAGTTTTTCCAGGGAAGGGGCGGGGGTTGTACTTCCTCATAGTTTTCAAACATTTTGCACTGTTTTCAGAAAATTTTACTTGAGCCCACTATCACCGATGGGTTGAAGTCTCAAATATAATGCATACTGAAAATGACTCATTTAACTTTAATAAATCACAGTTACCAACTAATGCAGCAGTTTTTACAGTGAGATATATCAATAACTAAAAGTGAATAATTGATAATATAAAATGCAACCAAGCAATAGAATTAATTGATGTTTGGAATGCCAGTGATTGCTTCCCATCTTCATGCCTTACAATTAAAAAGAAGTGCGACAAATTGTATAAACATATGAACAAATGATTGACAAGAAGAATAAAAACAAATGGCAAATTCTTGGCAAAAGACTTTTTGATATAGTAACGCTCCCTCAATATAGAATAAGAAAGGTATTTGATAAAAATTTTTATATTGGTAAAAAAACAAGAATGTTATCCGAAGTAAATGATGATTGCATTAAGAACCTGGAGGGAAAAAAAAAGATTATCAGTGATTCTGGAATAGGTACTTTTTTTTTTGGGGGGGGGGGGGGGTTCAGAGAAACTAGTAATTGCATATTCATTAGACTTTGTTTCTTGATTAATATGAAGAAGTAAAAAGGTAAAAAAAAAAAAAAAAGAGAAACAGAAGAACTTAAAATAATTTTGTACTTATCTCAAAAACAGATTCTTTCAAACAGTGTACATAACACAGACAATGACACAGTGCAGATAATACATTAAAAAAAGTGCTTAGCACAAAAATAAATAAAGAAAAATTAAATATCGAGTATTATTCCAACTAATTATGAAGAAATTGATGAAATTACAAAGCAAATGACACAGGATGGAAATAATGATGGAATAAGGTCAAGTTCTGAAATTACTGGTAACGAGCTGATGTGTGCATCACATGACTTCCTTTTACTCCAATTTATTGTCATTTTCTCATTATTGGCAGTTTTAATGTGATTCAATAGTTTACTCTTTAAATATCACCAACAGTGGCCAAATTGAAACCAGATTAAAAAAAATAAAATAAAATTGCCAAATTTGTCGCCAAGTTTGCGACAAAACTTGGCTACCAAAAGACTTGCGATATATCGCCAAGTGTTCGACAAATTATAACACCACTTGAGTTTACATCGAAATTAACAATCATTTCCCCCAAAAAGAGACAAAAGACCCCCTTAGGAACATCCGAATGCAACCAAAAGGGGAGGTGCATAGCTCGACTCCACTAGGATTCTACGTATCAAATTTCAACTTTCTAGGACATACCGTTTTTGAATTATGCAAGATACATACACACATACATACGGACGTCATGAGAAAATTCATTGTAATTAACCCGGGGGTCATCAAAATGGATATTTCGGGTGTCTTTACGTTCCTAGGAATACATCCACTTGTGGTTGGGTCGAAAAAAAACATTCATTCGGGGGTGAACAAAATGGAAATTAAGGCCGATTTTTGAATGAAAATTTTTTCCCGAATACAATACTTCCTTTTTTGTAAAAGGAAGTAAAAATAATGAAAAATCAAGCAAAGAGAATTAAGTCAAGATTCAATTATGAGTAATTTAAAGGTGCTAAATGGTTATCAAGTTGAAGATATTACTACAACTGTTGATGATATTAGAGCTGTATTATGTAACATATCTGCTATAAATACAGAGTCGATTAAATTCAAGATGTGCCTGAGATTGAAATGGTTGCTGCAGTTTGAGATGGAGAGAGGAGTTTTGACAAAGTTATAAGCAAATAAGATGAAGGCACTGATACATATAGGATGAAATATATGAAAAGAGTTAGGAAAGACTCAAACTTGTACAGTGGCTCCCAAAAGTGTTCGTACACTTTGAAATTTTTTAGAAAAATCAATATAACTCGAAACTGAATTCGAATATGAACTTCAATATTTTTTCACATCATTCCTATGTCATTCTAAATACAACGCATTGGTTTTTTTCAAAATATTGACGGATCTTCTTTTTGAAATGGGTCAGAAAACGAAGAGACAGAGAAATAACACGCCACAAAAGTCATCGTACACTCAAATATTTTCGAATAAATTCATGATTAAAATTATCATATACCATTTTATTAATATTTTTGCATTGTGTTGACCCTTAAGAGTCATTTGACTTTAATTTTTTGTTTATTTATTCCTTAATATTGTGCTTATTACTGTAAAATGGCTGGTATTCGTAAAAACCCACAAACACCATTCAAAATTTGAAATTTTTCCACACAGTAGTGGTAAATTGGTTTGAAAAATCTCTAAATTAGTTAATTTATTTGTTTGTATAGTAAAGTGCTTGATAAAATGCTTTAAAGAAAGGAATCGGACCGAAAACAAGGTAAGAAAAGGTCAACCGGCAATGTTGACAAAACGTGATAGGAGATTTAAAGTAAAAAAATTTATGAAAAATACACATTTGAGTGCTGTAAAAGTTTCTGCAGAGGTAAATGAAACATTTTACATTTAATTTTCACCTAAACTTGTTCACCAAGTTCTCTGATTAGCTGGATTAAATGGGACCTCTTCCCGTAGAAATTTTCTTGGTCGTGCGAAAAACAGAAAGCTTCCACTTTTCGCCGCAAAATCAATGATAAATAAGCTAAAAACGTTTTAGAATCACGTCTTACTTACAGATAAAAATAAATTCAACTTTTTTGGTTAAATTGTTGTATAACTGTATGTAGAAGAAAAAATTAGGAACTTAATCTTAAGAACTTATTTGGATCACTTAATCAGGACGGTGGAGGTTTTCTAGTGTGAGGGTGCATATCAGCATCAGGACTTGGTAGTTTGTAATTTTTTGATGAAATAATGAATCATGCTGTTCTTTTAAATATTTTAAAAACCAATTTTGAACTCTTAGCCAAAAATTTGGTTATTGGAAACAACTTTGTTTTTCATCAAAATAACGATAAGAAGAACACGGTTTTCAACGTTTGCGTCTAGGGCCTCGAAAATTGTACTAAAGTTTAGAAAATACTCCCTCAATTTCCAGATTTTAACTTAACGTAACGTATTTAGAGATATCTGGAGGCTAGATTTCGAAAATAGGGCTTTAAAACGAAAATAGAGCTAGAAACAGTAAGACTCGAAGTGTGGTTGAACACTTACTCAGAAATTACGCAAAAAAAGAATAAAATCTATTCCCAGACGTTTAAAAGGTGTTATGAATACTGTATGATATTCTAATAATTAATAACTTAATCAAAAGTTAGATTATTCAATAAGATATAGACATTTTATAAAGTGTACGAAGACTTTTGTGAGATGAAATTTCCGGCACTTTTTGGTTTTTGATTTTTAAAAAATTAAGTTTTAATATTTTTAAAAATCTTTTCATGTAGTTTTGTTAAAAATTGATCATAGATCTTATAATTAAAAACCCATTCTGAAATATTAATTCTAACCAATGGATTGGGGCCCATTTCGTTGAAAGTCGTAGGTGTACGAAGACTTTTGGGAGCCACTGTATTAGATATGGCCTGTATAGGATGACACGCACAAAACCAAACACAAACAAATCATCATTATTCGTCCCACAATGGACGTTTAAGTACATGTTTTTTTTACAAAAACATTATTTTTGCACTAATTAAGCATATCTTAATAATGTAGCAACTAAAGACAGAGGCAATGTGTGGCTTAGAATGTATCATCAAGAACAATGAATCTAACTTTTTTATTTCCTTATGTTTGCAATGTTTTCGAAGCAATGCAAAAACGAAACATTAGAGTTAAAAATTTAAAAAACAACTAGAGTTTACACAATTTTTGTAATATTCAAAAAAATTTTCATCTGATATCATCTTTATATGGCATAGTATGATTTTAGGGGGTTGGATTTTAAATTCAGAAAACTTTTTTCCCCATAGCAATGTTCCCCCTTCCCAATAATGTGATGTAAAACCCAAAAGCTTTGCACTTTTTTTTTATATTTTATCATCAGATATGTTTAGGCATAGTATTAAGAACACTTAATTAAGATCCTTTTTTAAGTTTTATCAAAAGAGTCAAACTTTTGATATAGTTGAAACTACAAGATCTTTACAAAATCCACAAACACATTGCATTATTTATGAGACTTGAATCTGATGCCATGTTGAATACAATCAGTTAATCTGGCTATAATTAGTTTATTTTAAAATAAAATAATGAAAACCCGCTAAGTTTTTGTGCTTATACATACTGAGATCTTAGAAAACTTTTTCAGTACATTGAAAGGAAAGAAACAAGAAGCTTGATACTTTTAAAAGCATTTTGAAAGTAACCAAGGTTTTATTATCTGTACTTCATTTCAAAAGTTGTATGCCCCTAAAATCAGAAACCAAATGTGTTTTTAAGCATTGCAAAAAAATATTGAATAATTTTACCTAGCATCTTAGATATCCACTGAAAAGCTCTTCCTGTTTCATTTTTCAGAGAAATACTATAATTTTAGATTGTATTTTTTCAAATACTAATTTCATAACTTATAACAAAAGTTAAATTAATATTTTCGACCAAGTAAAACATGAGAATTAAAGCAGTACTTTTGTGCTGGAAATAAATTGATAAACACATTGTTAATGAAGCAATTTCACGTGTGTGTGGAAGTAGTTCTGTGTTTAGATTCTTTTGAACCTCTGCTTTTATGTATACGTTGTTAGTCTCTAATCCATAGTTTAGTTAGTTTTTAACTCTTGTAGATTGAAAAGATATGATAGAAAATAAATCGATAGATTAATAGATTATACAGCTCGATAATTAATCAATAGATTAATAGATTGCTTGATTTTACAAACTACTAATTTGCGAATAGGCTCAATTTTATGTTCTCTTTGTATCCTGAAAACAGTCCATAAAATCATGCATCATCTGTATTTTCCTTTTTTTTTGCTCATTTTCGTTAAAAACATTACTTTTATTCTTTTCAATCCAGAGTGAAAATCCTATCTACAAGCAAGCTACCTCTACTTTCAATAATCCAATGTATGGTGGAAAACAATAGAAGCTACACCAAAATGACTTTTGTGTGATGGGTGCTAAAAGAGTTTCTTGCAGTGGTTCAGTGATTTTAAGGTTTTTATAAATACTGTGCTTATGAATATTCTGAAAGGAGTGCTTATATTAAAGATAGTAACTTATGATCGTTAATGTTTGTAATTTTGAAAATTAACATTAAGAATGAAAAATGTTTTTTTTTTTCTTAAAAGTGTGCCAATTTCTTCTTTCTCAATTCTCATTATTATACTGTTCTTTTTCTTTCACTAAGTATTATTGTTTTATGTAATGAATACATGAGATGTAATATATTTTTGATCTATCTGTTGCCATTTTTTAACAATAGAAGCTACAGTGCTGGCCAAATTATTAGACTAAGACTGTTTTAAAAACAAATTCTTTATTGATTACCCAACTATAGACACATTAACGAATGGTGAAATAATTATGTAATATTTAGTATGCATTCCTTTGTTCTTGATGAGCATTTTAAGTCTTTTTGGCATTCTTTTCACAAGGCTTGCACCATTTCTTAACTTTTTAAAAAAGGAGGTAAAAAATTGTTTATACTCACGATTATATATACTCACTAATTACCTAAAACTAACTCTAAATATAACAGAACACACTGATAAAAAGAACTATTGAACTGTTTTAGCTGATTGAGGTTATGTTCCTGGTAGGTAGATAAACAAAGAACATAAACAAAGCAGACAGTGCTGCCACCTGCAAACATTAAATTATGCTAAAATAACATAATAATCAGTGTACAGTATGTACTGTACTTTAACAGTAAAATAAATAGTATTTTAGTACAAATAGTGTAAAAAAAAAAAGCTCTTTAGTCTAATAATTTGGCCATCACTGTAGAAATCCATTTAAAGTTAATGGAGCTGTCTAGTAGTGAAATTTGAAGTTTGAGAGTCAAAAAACTTTTTCTTCTCTTCAGAGTAGTTTTGTTTCAGCCTATTATGCTGTGAAATGTAAAATGTCATTTTCTTTAGTTAGCTATTGTAATTAGTAGATATCTCTTTTGCTTTTTATCTTCAAAGTGCTTTTGTGAATCTTTGTGTCATTTGCTAACTTTCAGAGCTTGCTGAACTGTTTACTCGTGCAATTACAATGACACATACTGCCATTTTTACAAGAATGTGTAAAATTAATGCTATGCTTTAAACCTAGCTTTAATAAGTATATATTTATTGATTTATATATTTTTTGCTTAGGATGTTGGTTTGAGTGTTTAAAGTAACTAAAATAGGTTAATGAAAATTAGTCATCATTGTCTTATATTTAGAGTAGTCGATTTTATTTTCAAAATATTAGTTTTCTATATATATGATCTGTTATCTTACATGCAGTCATGCTGTAGAGTTAATATCAATCAATGCAGTGTAAAAGAAGTTGGATTTTTTCAAAAAAGTGATTTGATGTTTGTATGCATTGGTCATGTACTAAAGACATTTTTTGTATATACAATGCATTTTATGTTATCATTTGTCACATTTTTAAATCTGTCAAAAATGTTTTTATTGCTTATGAGTATGATTGTACTTATTTTACATATTCTGCTTTCCTCTTGGTTAAACATTTCATACTTCTTAAGCTATACATGTTCAAATGTCGTCCATTTTTAAAGCATTTCAAGAACTATTTTTGCTACATTTTTTTCCCTTAATGTATGTGTTGCATTTGTTTTGCTTTGAAAAATTTAGATCTGAGCCGACAATCATTTCATTCAAGAAAAATCATCTGAATGTATCATTATTACTAAGTGCCATTATTATGTATAAATTATTTCTGTACTAATTCATTGAAGTGTCATTTTAAATATAGTCTCTAACAAATTAGTACTGTTAAAGCATTTACTAACCTAGGCAGCTTAAAAAGATATATTTTGGTTAGTGAATTTCATTATTTGTTATAGAAGCTAAATATTTTTGGTATCTATAAAATGTAGGTTATTTTATTAGTTGCAAAATTTTGTTTATTTATCTTGAGCGGGCAACTTTGTGCTTAACTTTTTTCCTCTTACATACAAAGGTTGAATTAAAATTTTGAAAAAAAAAATTTGTAATTGAAATATTCTGAATTTTGAATTGTTATTAGAAAAATATTTAATGGAAATTTATTAAACAAATTTACATGTGCCTGGTTTAAGTATTATTTACAAAGCAAGCAGCTTTGTATTGAATTGCTTGATTCAATTCCCCTCCCCCCCTCCTGTGACTTAGTGAAGAGGAAAATATTTCATAAATTTTATTTGGTGAAAAGAATGTGATTGTATTTTCCTACTATGTTAATAGTTTTTATATGGCTATTTTTGCTTCAATCTTGAAGTATTTTGAGGATCTGCTGACTATTTTTTTTTGCTGTTTTTAAACTGTAATTATTCTTTTTTTTTTTCTGACTGATCCAGAATTCTCCTGAATTGTGATAAATGCAATTATTTCCTCATATATTTAATGCTGATTCATAGCAAAATAATGAAACTTTAAATATTGTATAATATATATATATATATATATATATATATATATATATATATTTGTATAAAAATACCAAAAATATATGTATATATTTATCAGTGGCGAGAATTATGTGCTGCATGTACAGACGTAGGTATAGCCATGATCAGAGAAAAAAAAAGAATAATGAAAATCATAAATCGTTTCTAGATAAAATGATTTTAAAAAAAAATTAATCCTAAACATTTCTTTTCCCCCCCGCACCTTTTGAATGAAAACTAATTCACTAATAATTTTCAGAATTTGCTTTTGGCTGAATGTCATTCAGACAAGTATTTTTCATCCAACCACACCAAGCAAAACACACCAGCTTTAAGCATACGCTTTGTCACCTGAAATTTAGTGATAAGGAATATAGGAGTGTAATATCATCTCCCAGGGGGAATAAAAGGCTTGTATCATTTCATACTATTAAGAGTCTTTTTCATGTGGAAAAGAAATTTTAAGAGATCTGTCAAGCCCAATTGTTTTATCTTAATTATTTTGACTTTATAATAAAAGTTAACTAAAAAAATCAGCTTATAAAATATTAAATAGAGGAGGGGTTTGAAAGAGGTGCATAGTTAAGATATTGAATGTTTGAAGAAAAAAAGAAAATTATTGAAAAAAATACAGAACCTAACTTTTACGTATTGTAGCATAACATTTAAGTTTATTTTCCCATAGCAATGAGAAATATAATTATTTAGTTTTTTAACTTTGACAACCAGTCATTCTTCTGAAAGAGTAATAAGTTCCAATCTCATCTTGTGCCTAGTCCCTTAAGATTTTGAACTTCATTATCTCCTTGCATTTTAGTCGCAAATGTTTCAATTTTTTTGTGTTGGAATTATTTTTCAGTGGAGATTATTTCCCTAAATATAAGTAGCCTAGGGTCTATAAAAAAAAGGATTTCACCTTTTCACACTAATTTTCTTTCTTGCTTCCATTTTTTAATATCCTAACTCTGCACTTTTTTTTGAAATTGAAAGTATGTATCTATTACTAACATAGAAGGCTTGCAGGTTAAAAGGGGAAACGCTGTATATGAATGAATGAAACTAACTCACAGTTGTTGACTTCATCACTTACCATCAGCTTTGGAAAATTAAATTGATAACTTCCTGAAGAAAAAGAAAATAAATTGGTAAATTTTGATTAATCACAAAAAAAATAAAAAATAAAAAAAAACTTTTTGTAGTTACAGGATATTGTTGTTCCTTTTGGAACAATTTCTAAGTTCCAAGTAAGCCACGGATATTTGTATACATATATTTGTTATTGTGTCTGTAACTCGATAATTTTACAAAATATGCTTAAAATCATGATGTGTGAAGCACTTTTAATATGTATTCCATATGGTGGAAAAATACTCATATTTTCCAGTTAATGCATTTAGGAAGCTGCTTGTTTATACAAATTTAATGATCTAACTATCAACTTAAAATGAGAAAGAACAAGTAAAATTTGCCTGAACTTCGGATTGAACCAGGGACTTGGGTATTACCATTTCAATTCAGAATCCTCCAAGCTACCCATGCACAATGAAGCTAAAAAATCAGTTCCTGTGCTTTTGCTTGGGTAGCTCAGATGGCAGAGCATTGGAACTATGATTCAGTTTCCTGGTTCGATCTTGGTCCTAGGCAATATTCTTTCCTTTTTCTCATGTTCAGTCAATAATTGCAATATTTTGATATGTCTGTGTGTACAGTAGCCCATTATTATATTGCACTCATTAGGGGATGAAAAAAACAAACAATAAATCCTAAAATATGGTTATCACGACCTATTAAAGAATTATTAATGATTTGTGCTCACACAAAAACTCCACTTGTTCTTAAATTAGGATGACTGGCTACACAAAGCAATGCAAGAAAATAACCTTTTTAAGATAATATTTCTGATGTGTTGTTGAAATAAGGATTGAAAGCTGCAACTTATTGTAACCAATTCAGATGCAAAAAAAGAAAAAAAATCTCTGCTTTGTTCATCAACTGAAAATAAGAGACAGAGAAATTTTCCTGAGATGTACATTATTTTTACTTCAGTGTCAAACATTTAGAACAAGAAATAGAGCAAGATACAAAGAAATGCTATGATCCAGCGCTTAAATCCGGAAATAATGGTTAAAAGTTTTGTCTGTTTTGCTTCCCACTTGTTAAGAAATAGGTTGCATGTAATAAGTACCATGCGTAGGAGTTTTCTGCTATTAAACCTGCAATAAGTCAGTTGTTGGGTCCATGCAAACAGCTTCTTTTTTTTTTCAGCATTTAGCTTTTGGGGAAGCAAAGTATGAATATCCAAATGAGCTATATTATATAACAAAGGGTTATTGTACATACATTTGTTGAATTTCACTTGGCAGCCAAAAATCTCTATATTATTTGTCCTGAAATGTTGTTTTCATTATTGTATTTTTCATAAAATAGTTTGAATTAATACTGGATCAAATTAGAATCTCAATCATTTCTATTTATTTTATTCTACCAAGTCAAATTTTATGAATAAAACTCTTCAGTTGAATGCAGTTTTTTTCCTTCCTCCTTAAAATATTACAACAACATTAACAGGGGTTCAGATTCTTGGCCCTTGATTAAAAAAAAAAAAAAAATCAAAATTGGTATCTGTGCACATCTTGACAATCAACAATGTGCTGAAAGTGTACCACTACTGTCAATGCTGCACGCAGCCTATCAGAAGGGATGAGAGAAAACATGCCGTACAATGCTAGCTTTCTAGCCTGCTTCATTGTTACACCTCCTTCATAAACACAATGTTTGAGAGAATACAAACAAACAGAAGTTACAAGGGCTTTCGCTGGTGATCTTGCTGGATAGGCAAATCAGTCAAAGGGTTCTACCTTGAAACTTTCTTTTGGGATTGAAGTTTTTCTACCACTATATTTTACCATAAAATGATGCAAGTTCTTCCTCTAAGTGTTAAATGTGGCCTTGAGTGATGTTATGGTTCAATAAAGCATCGTTGTTTTTCACCTAATCCAGTGTTATCTTTACACTTCATCAACCTTTTTTCCGCCAGTAAAACTCTTAAATTTGTTAAATCATTAACAGAATCTTTTTTTAAAGAACCTACCAAATATTTAAGTGTTCAAACTGAATTTGTGTTTAGAAAGACAAGGTCAAAAACACACCACAGAAATGTTACATCACAAAAATAACTTCCATCTAAAGAATAATAATTAAAAAAAAAAAAAAATAAAAAAAAAGCTTGTGGATAAACAGGAGCAATATTACTATACTTTGCAGTCTCTAAAATTAAATTATACATTACGTTAATACAAAATAACCATGTTCAGTGCTATCTAAACTGAGGTAAACAATTATTACTTTCTGAGCAATAATAATGTCTGTACTGCATTGTTATTATACCCAGAGGATACAGCTTAGGGTGGTCCAAAATTTCGAAGGTGAAAATTTTTTGAGTCCTACCCTCCCATTTTGTTCCAATGTATTAAAAAATAAATCAGACAAAATTTGAAAACATTTCAATAATATTTAGAGGTAGCTCAACGCAGATCAAGTTTTCATCATTGCTGAATAGAATGCGTACGATACACGAATATTGACCTCACTAAGGTAAAATACAATTGCTATTTTTATTAACAAGAAAACAATTGCTTTATAAAATTGCTATTTTATATAGAGACTTAACAATAGCCTTTATGTAAATACAAGTAAATACATAAAATCTATTCCTTTAACAGTCATGATAGAATAAATTTTCAACTTGTTGTTGCTTATGTATGTATATAAATTGTTTTGGTTTTGATTTCACCACTGTTGAAATGGCAGTTTGCACTTATTTTTGAAACGCATATGTCTCTTTACTATAAAATAACTGAGCATGGCAAATACATCAATTAAATCAAAATCAGAGGTTTATCTTCTTAGTTCAACCATTAGTGAGCTGACAGGTAGTAAACTACCTTCGATTCGTATGGCATTGGGTACGTTTCTTCATAACCATACTGAATTAAAGAAAACCGTAAGAGAATCTTCAAGAAATACAATAGAAGAAATAAAATTTTGGCAGAAAGCCAGAATACCCGTACAAAGACCCCAAAACTGTCAGCCCAAGTTAGAAAAACTTTATTAACAATGGAAGTTATTGAAAAAAAAAACAAAAAAAAAAAAACAAAAACAGAAGTACAATGACACAAAAAAAATAAAGAAGGTTAGCTTAGCAGGACTGGGGCCTAACTGACAAAGTTTCTGCAATGTGCTTTGACACAATGAGTGTCAATACCGGGGAAAGCAACCGTACCCGTGTTTTACTAGAGCAAAAACTAAAGAAAAGGTTACTATATTTTCCATGTCGACATCACATTATGGAATTAATTATTGGTGCAGTGTTTAATAAATGTTTGGGTTTTTCTTCCGCACCAGACGTACCTCTTTTTAAACGATTCCAGGCCAACTGGGAATTATAGACAAAGACAAATACATCATAGGCATCAACAATAAGGACGTTTTAGCACAAGTGATAGATGTAAAGGATGATACAATAGTATTTGCTGAAAGATTACTACATGGCATGCAAGCGAGAGATGATTATCGAGAATGTCTTGAACTATGCTTAATATTTCTCGGTAAAGCTCCTCCAACATGGTATCAAATTTGTAGCACCTAGGGCTATGCATTATGCCAGATGGATGTCCAAAACTTTGTATTGTTTCAAAATATGGATGTTTAGCTGTCAATTTACCATCACGTCAATAGAAGAAAAAGGATTGCAAAAAATATGCATATTTGTTGCACGTGTGCATTTAAGGGCTTGGATGACTGCTTCTGTGCCTCAAAATGTACCGTATAACGATTTTAATGAAATCTTTATTGAAGTATGAAAAGATTGATGAAGACATAAGCAAAACTGCAACGCTGAAATTTTCCAACCACCTGTAGTATTTGTCAGAAGAGCTCGTAGCATTAGCCCTTTTTGCCAATAAAGTGCCACACTGAATTAAAAGACAGATGGTGAAGGCGATGAATAAAGTAAACGGGGAAAATAATGTGGTGAAGCACCCTAAGATTTTGCTAAAACATTTTATGGATATGAAATTTGAAGAACTTGTGACAAAGGGGTCAATTTCATCTTTTCAAAGCATGGGTTTACCTGATACCTTCAGATTTTTTTAACTTACAAAATGCTGGCAATTTTAATTGAATAAATTATATACTTTTCCTAGCGTCAATTTTATTTCTATCTGCATTTATGGCATAAAATCGTAAAACGCGGAACTTTGAGACTGTTGAGCTACCTTCATTCACATAAATCCAGAAATCTGGGAGCTTCAGGAGGATTTTAAGAAAGCAAAAAGGATTATTTAATGATAATGATGAAAGGGGTATAGCCCTTATAAAATAGTTTGATGGAAAAATGACACGCAATGAAGAACAATTCCAATTCTTGTTGCAAGTTGTTGCAAAACATTGACGAGCTTATCCCGGATGTAAAAAGCAGAGTTTGTAATGTGTACTAAGGAAAGTCATATACATAACTGTTGAAATATTATTATTATGTAACTATTTTTAACTTACAAAATGCTGGCAATTTTAATTAAATAAATTATATACTTTTCCTAGCATCAATTTTATTTCTATCTGCATTTATGGCATAAAATCGTAAAACGCGGAACTTTGAGGCTGTTGAGCTACCTCTAAATGTTAAAATTATGAGCTCAAACTTCACAATAATTATTTTTTACTCAGATGGAACCAAATGAGGGGGTAGGACCAATAAAAATCAGGAATTTTTTTAAAAGGGCCTTTTTTGGACCACCCTAATTTACAGCTGGGTGTTTTTTTTTCAAGGGATGAAAATACCTGCATTGTTTTAGAGGAGTGAAATATACCAAAAATTGAAGATCATTATATTAGTGATCCATGTCTGTCTGAAAAAAACTTTCTAAGGATGAAATGGAGGGAAAGAAGAGCTACATACAGGTGTGAAAGTTGTAAAGGTTCTTAAAATTTAAATTTCAAAGTAAATTTTTTTTAAGTGTTATACAGAAGATACCCTGGTTATCATAAATTAAGGAAAAAATCCCAAAAATGACAATTACCCAAAAAGTTACATGTGGAATTTTATGAAACTTACCCACAATATGCAAGACACAGTAAGATATAAAATAACATAAAAAGTAATTATCAGACAATTATGGCAGTGTAGGAATTAACACATCCCTAAAATGAACTAATCAAAAGTGTCAGTTTGCTATTGGAAAATTACCTTAAATATGGAATATGATCCCCTCTAGAAGCAATACAGCTCATAATGCAATGTATGATGCTGTCAATTATGTGGTCTATCAGTTCCATAGGAAGCGGGAGCCATTGCTCTTGCCAGACGTGGCTCCAAGGGAGGGGCAGGGGGGGCAATTGTCCCCCTGTCGGAAACGTCTTGCCCCCCCGTCGGGGAAAATTTTGTATTTCGTCGGGGAATCTGTTTGCTTTGGCGTTTATCGTAAATGAAAATTTTTTTCCTCGGATATGAACTCGAAAAACATTAGTAGAAAAAAGTAGAAGTATCTTAAATATTTAAAAAAAAGGAAACAAAAAATCAATTCCCTTCGGGGCCACCCACCCTGACACCTGCAATTTAGCCTGAGTCCATAAGTCCCCTTTTAACGTCGCCCAGATGGTGATAAAATAAGGGATAGCTATTGCTACGGGGGAAATGGTGTGTTTTTCATCCTTGAAATTTCTATTTATCGATGAGCTGGTTTCGACACCTCAGGGTGTCGACGACTAATAAAAGAGTGCAATCTCCCCTTGACTATCCACGTCCCTCCGAATGTAGTGGTGATTTCCGGTCAGATCTAAGGCGTCGTCATCTGGTTATCGGGTTACGAGACAAATACGTACCGAATGACAACAGCCAGGACGAGACGGGTGGGGGGGGGGGGGTCATCGGAGAAAAAACATGCTTCGGAGATTTTTCCTTTTCTATTACACTTGCTAAACAGCACTTCAGCCAGTGCAGACACACTATTGACGCGTTTTAAAATACTTCTCTGGGTAAATAACTGCAATATTATCTTTCATTTTCACTCTGTAGTTACAAGTAAGTTATTACTATAGTTATTTAAAATTTATCTGATTATTGTTGGATTATTCTACAACAAAACATCGATGAGTAAACGATCCTTTTACCTCATACAAGGAAGCGTACTAAAGTAGATTTAATTTTTTAGTGTAATGATGTTTTGTCGGCAAATGCTAAACGCAAGAAAAAAATTCTTTTGACTAATGTAATAAAAGCAAATACATGTTTAACATTTTAAATACATGTTTCTCAAAAACTTATATTGATCTTGTTTGTAGGCTGCATACTGGGGGATCAGGGGATCATACTAGGGGGCTGCATACTAGGGGGCATAATAGTTTTGCTGGGAATGAAGAAGAAATGAGAATGATTTAGTAAACATCGAGTTTGGCACAACTAAACAATCATTGGATTATTAAGCGTCGGGTTGGTATTGCATCAGGTTTGGGTTCTTTTTGAGAAAAATGTCTGGAGGAAGGGGAGGGGCGAACCTTTTGGAAAAGGCCAAATTAAATAAATAAATAAATCATGTGCTAAAGGCAATTGAAAATATATTTTGCTTCCAAATTTCATTTTTTCAGATGTTATCATGTAGTCGAAACTCATGTTTCTAACTTAAAGTAAAGCCTGCAATAAGCTGCGCTTAGTCCATACAGCTGTAATTATTTGATTGGACCAGGTCTAATTCAAAAGTCAACATTGCTCCTTCGAAATCGATCAAACCAACTTACAAACTGGTACCAGGCTCAGTCTTGTTTAAGTTTTTTTTGCAAGTTATGTTCTACTTTTTTTTTAATATGCTTTTTTTCAAGTGCTAAAATAGTGTAAAAAAAGCAGTGCTGCGGAGTCGGAGTGATTTTGGAGAGAAGGAGTCTGAATCGGAATTTGTTGGTTAATAATGACAAGAGTCAGAGTTGGAGTCATTTTCCCCCAATGGCCGTAACACTGCCAGTGATTGCTGGGTCGGAGTGAGAGTTGGAATCGAACTGACGTTAGGGTAAAGGAGTCGGAGTTGAGTACTCTAAAATTTTTGAAGTTGGAGTCGACCATTTTTCCTCCGACTCCGTAGATCTGCAAAAAAGCTCCATGTATGGAAATTTTGGGGTAAGACTTAGAATTTATACTTTTTCCTCTTGGTCTGGAAAGTGAGTGCAAACTTAAAATTTGAAAGTATGACGATTTCAACTGACATGATCAATAAAAAGTTTGAAACTAATGGTTATGCATTTTCGAATTATGAAAAGTGCTTCAAAATATTTTTAAAATAAAAAAAGGTAGGTATATAGTAAATTAAAAAAAAGAAAAAGAAAAAAACCTTAAACAAGATAAAATTGGTGCAATTAATGTTAATCACTTTGATACTTAATAAATTTGTTTATTGCGCGATTTTTCACCTTCGTTTGTTTATTAAGTTTAGCATGGTGCTGACCATACTATTAAGTTTCATTTCTTTCTTTTTTTTTAAAATTAATATTTATTTATTTATTTATTTATTTGATTGCACAACACACACACATTACTTTCGTTTTGTGCATTCAAAACTTAGAACCAAGTCTGAGAAGTTGGAGTCGGACTGATTTTGAGGTCAAGAAGTCGGAGTCGAAAGTTTAAAACTTCAAGAGTCGGGGTCGATCATTTTCAATTAAAATCTGCAACCCTGCCAGTTCTTGTGGAATCGGAGTCGAAGGCTTTGAAATTCCCGAAGTTGGAGTCGGTCATTTTTCCTCCGACTCCTCAGTCCTTGCTTAGAACTACTGGTGTGACTATTCATTTGTATAATTTCAATCTCGCTCACTACATTTTAATTTTTATTTTCTATTTCAAACATGCTTCGGCGGCTCACACATTTTCTTCCAAATAATCTGTGATTTGCAGGATGATATTTTTAAAAATCTAGGAATGAAATATGTTGGCGGTCCCTATAAAACTATCATGATTATTTATACGATCAAAAGAAAGAAAGGAAGGAAAAATCATGGATTTATTTTTATACTATTTAATTGCAAAATCCAATGCAGCCTGCCGGTTCCATCCACCACCAGCTAGGCCTAATCGATGTAGACCTTTTATTACCATAGAAAATAATTAAAATCCGTAAAAATTTGCACCTTTTCTAATTTTTTTAGCGCAAAATTTTTATCCGTTTCCAGTTTCTATTTGTTATGAAATAAAATACTTGTAATTGGTTTTAGCAAGCAAGGCTCTTCAAAAGATATTCATTTTTTTCTCTTGATTCTGCTTTTGCAATAACAAAACTTAGTAGTTGTGATTGTATTCCCTTTTTCGTGCTTTCCCAAGTTATCTCGGAAAAATAAATAATGAAAGAAAATATAAATAAATTTAATTTTATACATGTTCTGACTCGCGAGGTTCATCTTAATATAAAGCTAGGCATCGGGCCCAAGTTTCTTTTGAATTTTTTAACTTAATATTAGTTACTGTTCTTCTGCTTACTTAAGATGTGGATTTCTCTGCTCCCTAATAAATATGTTGATGAGCTAGTGGATGAGCACCGCTATACTCTTGAGCCCTAGAGTTTCCATCCCGTAAATTTGTGTGTTTATAAGGTTTGATTACGGAAGAAGGAGGGGGGAGGAACACTGAATATCTTAATTGGTCATTAACCTCATCACCCTAACGTTACAATACATGACCTACAATTTTGTTTCTTTAATTTTGGAACTTTTTCGGTTGTGCACCTCGACTCTCACTCCCTACAAAATACCATTACAGATCGACTAAAATCTCGTTTATTGGACTTCAATTTCTTAAAATTATTTGGAGGTGAGCATCCAACCCTTGTCTGCATGAAACCACTGAAGATCATCTAAAATTGCGTTTTCAGAGCTACAATTTCGAAAATTTTCCGGGGGAGGACCCCCTTCATTTCTGTAAGAGCAACATTACATTCACAACTACATTAATGTTGTTAAGTTTCTTTCTCTGCATAAACTCTGTAGAGCACACATTTTTAATGATTTTACATCATATTCAGATTTTTCGTCAAATTCTACTTCTTACACTGTTCTAGTTTATTGATGTCGCGATATGAACCTGCTCACAAAAGCCTAGTTTCATGTTTTTAATTTTAAATTTAATTTTATTTTTCTAATTATTTTATTTTATCTTTATTAAAATGTTTATTGTTTGCTTTTAATTTTTATGGGGAATTCGTGTTGTTAGACGCCAAGAATGATTAGTTTCTTTATCACCTAAATTGGGGGGGGGGGAATCTTGCAAACTAAAATTTGGCTATGCCCCCGTCGGGAAAGCTTGCCCCTCCGTCGGGGATTTCCTAGCGCCACCACTGGCTCTTGCAAAGCAGTATCAAGCGCAGCAAAGGTCTGAGGGGGCGGGTTGAGAGCAGCTAGGCGTCTCCCTAAAGCATCTCAAACATGCTCGATATGTTTCAAGTTCCAGGATCGAGCCGGCCATTCTATGCGGGATATGGTCCTGTAAACAGAAAAGCAGAGCTGCCCCGGCATATGGCCGTGCATAAGCATCAAGGATGTTATCTCTATAAACATGAGCATTCACCGTTCCCCTTGGAAAGAAATGTAGGTATGTGCGTCCATCTAAAGAGATGCCACTCCAAGACACTGCTTCTTTCGTGGATGTTTGACAGATGATAATGGTTTCCAAGTTCTCTCCATATCAAATAATGCCTACTATTGTTTTACTAACTGAATCTCGACACATCTGTCAAGAAAAAAGTTCTGCATTGATCAGACATCCATTGGATATGTTGTCGTGCGCATTTTAAACGGTCCCTTCTATGGCGAGGTGTGAGTGGCATGCAAATAGCTGGTCGCCTTGCACACAAACCGCTTTCGTAAAGCCTTCTACGTACAGTTCACGTTGAGAACAATCTTCCGGTGGCTGCAGCAAGGAAGGATCTGAGACGAGTCGGAGTTGTGGCTCTATTCCTGCATGCACATAACCTCAAAAATCGGTCCTTGTCTGAACCTCCTGGATGCCAAATTTGTGGTTTGAAATTGTCTCCAAAGTCTATGAACCCCAAAAGGACACATTTAGCCATCTGGCTACTTCTGTTTGACTTTGCCCTGCCTTTGGTCTCCCAAAGGCTCTCCATCGTAGTTCTGCAGGCAATTAATGCCTGGAAGTCATTGTTACAAAATGGCTATCTCGGATTTCTTATTGAAGCGTTACAGCGAAGCTTGCTCTCAAACATGGACTTTTTGTGCTTGACGCACTCTGATTTCAGTGCCACTAATTTGCATATTGCACTTTTATTGAGCATTGCTTACTTGGCAACATATTCAAATTTTATACAGTTTGGCTTATTTTTGAGAGAGTTATCGCTATTTTTGTGATTTTTCCTTAATTTATGATAACCAGTGTAGTTACAGAAGATATAAACACACTGAGAAGAATTCTAATTTTTGAAGAAGTAAAATTCTAAGAAATTGTTTTTTTTATTTATGAATGTATCTTTCAACATATGAAATGAGTAGCAGTTTTCTCTTAAATATGATCATAAAATACAAATTAAATAAAATTGTTACCTCAACTTCCTAGTTTCAATTAATTCATTAACTATTATATACTTTTTAACTTTTATTTTGTTCTGTTTCATTTTTTTTAAAGACAGAAAACATTTGCTCCTGGTTATATAATATTTTAAAAATTCCAATTCTTTCTTTTCCTCACTTTCCAGGATGATAAATTTCTAATTAAAATGCCAAGCATGAAAATACACTTGAATAGATTTTTCTGTTTCCTATTTATGATTTTAAATATGTAAAATACACCTATAGAATATAGAAGCTGTAAAAAAAAAAAAAGACTGTCAACAGCAATTGTTAAACTATGTATACACAGTATTGAAAAAAAAAAAAAAATACCTTTTTTGTAACTCATGAACACAGAATTATATACCTTTTATTTTTTTTTTGCTATCACAATAAAACGGGTTAAAGTTTGTGGTACTTAGAAAAATAATTAAAAATTATATGAAAACAAATTACACAACCATTGATTTCTTACAGAAAATCTAACTTTTAAAAATATATCCAGCACCTCTCAGCTTATTTTTTTTTGGAACTGAAAATAGATATAGGTCCCCTACCCCCCCCCTTTTTTTTGTTTCTTGGTAATAATAAACCATTTCTGAATTTATAACTAAATTTTCTGCTTGTTCTTTTACAGAGTCTTTTATTACATCAAGAATAACAAAACTATCCTAACTCATGCTTGGCTTATCACCAGAGCTTGATTAAGATATTGGGGTCCCTATTCCAAACGCTAGGGCTCCCTGCATATTGAAACTTTACAATTTTAGCTATAGGTAGGCTTGCCTGACGTCCCGGTTTTCAGACAAAATCCTGGTATCCTGGCAGGTTTACTTAGCATCCCGAAAAAAGATAAATTTGATTACACATGATCGCAAAGCTCAAAAAATAATCAACTGTGAAGGATTATTTAAAATATTAACCGTCATTTCTGCACCTCAAAGCCAGACTGACGCAAGTGCAAAATTTGCAATTTATAATTGTATTGTACAGTTGGCTCTCTGTTTAACGACGCTCTATTTAACGATTTTCTCTATTTAACGACGACTGTTCACGGTCCCAGATGGTCCACTATAGTGTTAAAAGCATTCTATTTAAGGACGTTTTCTACTTAAAGACGATTTTTTGTGGTCCCTTGAAAGTCGTTAAACAGAGAGCCGACTGTATATAGAATCCTAGTCCACATCGAGTAACGTAATTCTAAAAAAACCCCTCTAATTATTTACCAGTGTTAAAAGAGCGCACATCATATCCTTTGCATGTGCTAAACAAATGTTTTTCCTTTCTCCTGTGAAGGATAATGGACTTACGTTAGTCTGGCTCTGAGGTACAGATTTGTCCATTGACCAGCAAAATTAATATCAGATTAGTTTGTGAGGATTTTTACAAGATTAAAAACAAATAAGACTTTCTAAAAAGTTCTGGCTAATGCAAAGAACACATATTGGACAAAATTTTATTCCTCATTCAAAGTTTTTCTTCAACTAAAGTAACTTAAAAATATTAATCTATAATAAAATGCTTAAATGTACCTTCTTGTGTCATTACCCCTGGTTTAGGCTTATAATTATTAGTAACCATTTATTCATAGCATTGAGAATTGACATTGGACATAAATGTTCTTAGTAATAAAATTTCAATTGAAGAGGAAGCTAAAACATGTAGATCGAGTAAAAGAACTTTTAAGATGGTATATAAGTAAATTTAAAATAAATATGGAACCTAATACAATTTGTTAGGCTGTAGGTTTGTAAATTAAGATTTCTTAATCAATTAGAATTAGTACTTTTATTCATTTTAGTTTTTTTTTGCTAGTACCCAAACTAGTCGGGCAGGTTGGGACGCTGTAATGGCTTTTTAATTTTTTTATGAAAATTTAATTTGATGAAATAACAGTGAAATAAAATTAAATTGAAGCAAAATTGCATTACGTGTGAGCATTACATGTTCAGCTCAGTTTGTTGAAAATTAAATTTCTAAAAAGTGTCCCAAGGTGCCCCACTTTCCCTATTATTCTTTTGAAGCCTCTTCAACTCCCTCCAACAATTAATTTATAATTATAGTTATGAGGGATCAGGTCAAACAATAAGTCCTGAAAGGAGGTAGTCAACCTTTAAAGCATATTTGAAATGCCAACTTTTCTAAACTATAACTCACATATTATCTCATTTTTAGGTAAACAAAAGAATAATTATTAAAATACATCAAAATTTCTAGGAATCTCATGTTTAAAAAGAAAAAAAAGTAGGTAAACAAATTAAACCATTAGTAAAAGTCATTAATACAATAAAAAATGCTTTATTAAATATTAAACTGTACAACCCATAAAAAAAACATTATGAGTCTTTTATTCGGTCTAGCATCATACTTCAGCTCAGAGCAAGCAACTAGACAATTTGGACTGGGTAACCGATTCTACAGTTTGATTATACATTTCTAAAGTATCTAACAACTCTTGATGCAAGTCTTTAATGTTTACATTATCTTGTAAATCTTCAGCCGCATCCAGAATGATATCAATGTAAGTATGTGGCAACCAAACATGGGGAGAATTAGCATGTAATGAAAATTTTAGGTCAAAATCTTCTTTTCTGGTGCCTAACACAGCTTTTATATATTTCACAGTCAATTCCAAAGCATCTTGCAGAAGTCCATGGCAGATATACAAAGCAATTAATTCCGTAAAGTTTCGTTTTTGATATGATAATCTCAACCATGCAGGTAAAGCAGCTCCAAGAACTAGAAGTTTCTCCGAAACACATCTGTGTAGTAAACTTTTACCAGGGTCTTCATATTTTTGAAGATATTTTTCTAGCATATGCCAAGCATTGTTATGTTTAGTTGTAGTCATAAGATCCAAATTTGGATCATTAGGCTTTAATGAAGTGTTTTGATCTTCAATATATGTTCCTGAATGTAAAGTTGAAGCTAAGCATCTGTAAGCTAGAGCTTCAAACACTGGAACAAGAGAGAGGGAAAATGAATTTGAAAGCTGCAATGCAGCTTCAAACATGCAGCTGTTCAAAAGTAATGCTATAGTTTCTTCAGGAGAAAGGGGTGTAAGAACCAAATTAGACTTACGATGCTTTTCGGCATGCAGCAGTCTAGCTTGAATCAAATTATATTCCTGCTGAATGTCTTTCAGGCCTAGAACTTCTATTTTTACAGATGAAGGCTCATTTGAAACTTCTTTTCCATCTGCATCTCGTTTCGGTAAATTTTTATAGTCCATTTCTTCTACCGCATCCAAATTATTTGCAGCTGGCTTCACTATCCAGGCATATTTTGGTTCGGCCAAATGCAAACAATTAATAGCGGCTAAATAACAAGATGCTTGCTTTCTTAATCCTTTTAAGCCAATTACTTCTCTCCCGAATCTCATGGCCAATTCATACATTACAGCTGCCGCTTTGCGGTACTTTTTATGACCAAAGTGGAGAGCATACAATATTCCATAAAATGAAGTATTTTGGGAAAGATCCGAACACCTTGCTCTTGACTCTAATATTGTGACTATATCTTCTTCAAAAGCCAGGTAAGAAAGTTCAATAATTTTTTGAAATTGCTTCACTTCACACAATTTTACAATCAACTGACGAAGACAGTCCTTCCTTCGCGACGAGTCTGGATTTTTGTTCAATGTGTTAAAAGCTTTTCCACTATTTCCTAAATTCAGATGATGTTTAAATAAAATGGAATAAAATATAGGTCTATGCAAATCATCTTCTTGGATGCCTTCAAGAGCTGTTGATGCTAACTTTACCACACATTCCGATAAAGAAAACTGTTCGAACATTTGAATCACACGCATGAAGTATAAACTAACAACAGATGAACCAGAATTGTACCTTCCTTTTAACAGCTTGTTGCATAAAAGTGATTCTCCTTCAATATCTTTAGATACATCTAGGAAGATTGTAAGAGCTTTATCAGATTCTCCTAGTATTAAATAACTGCTCCCAACCAAAAAATTAACATACTGCTTATTCCACGAACACCAGTCACATAAAAGTCTATCATATTCTTGCAGAGGAAAGTATTGACACTGAGCAAATAAAAATTCTAGAAACATATTTCCTTCAAGTGGCCACAAGAGGGTCGCGGCAGCAACAACTAAAGAAGGGAATAACGTTGAGAAGTCTTCTTTTATTTCTAACACAGATTGGTGACTTTCCATGATTTTCCGAGCTTTCGATCCACCATCTTTTTTGAAAAACAAGTGACTTATAGTATGTCCCGCTTGAATGTCAGTTAGATCCGAATTCACCAATTCAGGCATTTCGAGAACACAAAACTGCTTAAAAGCCGCATCTTGCACAGATGGTGTTACAGATACACATTCAGATTGAGTACACCATAAAATTATGTAATAGGACCTGACAAGGGCGACTGTTTTTGGTATAATACTTGATTGTAACATTAGACTATCAAGCTGATCATTTTCCATCATGTCCGAGCCATAAAGTATAATTTCAAAAAGTAATAAATCTCTGCAGAAGTCGAATCTTTGTTTAGTGAAATGTGATAAGCCAGCACATAATGCACTTATTCCAGAGGAAGCGTTTGCAAATGCCGGGTACCTAGTAGAAGATTTACACTGCATATCTTTTGCATCAGCACTAAGGTCCAATTTGGCTAAAAGATAGTTTAAAGCCGATACAGTTTCCGCACATGCCGGTAATAACGAATGTAAACGACTAAAAAATTGACTGCTAGCTTCCATTTGTAGAGACTTATTGATGTCTGATGCATAAGATATTGGAGAACATAGATTGTAAAGCTTTTCTTCAAAACCCGTCAATAGTTTCCTATCAACCTTTTCATGCACGAGATCAACACATGTGAGAATGGATTTTAAATTATAATACAGTTTTTTATCTTCGGTTTCCAACGAACTTAAATGAAATAAAGAGTGAAAGCTGGGATTTACAAAAATTTCTAGAGGGTCACAAGGGCACAGCAAAGAATAAAATATTTTTTTGATTACAATCACAAATCCAGTAAAGGGATCCACTGAAATGCCTAAGGGCTTCATACCAACTTCATGATACTGAATGCAATTAGAGAAAAAACGGTCCCAACATTCCATGGCCGCTTCCAGATACTCTGGGTCGTTAGGGTCAACATCCCCGATTTTCATCAAAATTTCACCTTCAATAGCCGCAAGCACTCTATTTTTCAGGTTATCTGCTTGCATTGAAACATTTGAAAGAATGGTAGAATTTCTAGTGGATTGGCATATACTGATAGCTTTGGCAATTGTAGATGGTAAAAATCTACCAACTTTAAAAATTTCTCTCAAATAATTATCTTGAGGATTTGAAGACTCATAATCAATTGAATGTGAGACCCTTGGCTCAAGGCAAACAGGTATCCAACTACTTTGAAGTTCACTTCTTTGGCATGAATCAATTTCAGCAGTGTATACAATTGGTTGGTTCTCACAGCTCAACCAAAGAGTCCAAATATGGGAGTCACTGACACAAAAATCTACTAAATCATGTTGAGTTTGATGCAAAGTAGAAAGAAGAAGCAATTTACATCGATCTTGTATGAATTGAGGTTTAAATATATAAAATACTTTCCGTTGTGAAACAGGAACATATACACCTAAAATAAAATCGTTAGTTGAACTACAAACTGATTTTCGCAAATGACATTGATGTGTTGTAAAACTTCCAGCATTCAAATTCTTTTCAGAATCATAATTTTGAATGGAATCTACTAAAAGGCATTCTTGTTTCTTAAACGACCATATGCGTATCTGTAAATCCGTGAAGAGGGAAAATATTAATACATCTGTTGAAGTTTGATGGCAGACTAGGTTCATCGCTGCCTCAGTTTTATTATTTCTTATAGCATTTGGTACAAATCCATTGAAGATGCGAAAAAAAGAACCAGTTTTCATCAACTCTGTGGTGGAAATTTCCACTCCATTCCGATCAGACATCACTAGCATCATGACAGATCCAGCAGTGTTTGCCAATATGAAAACGGCACTGCCATTGGTTTCTAACCAGGAACAAGACGTATGTGGCAAAGGAATTCCCAAAGATACATGCTGCAATACTGAAAAACAACTTCTGCTGCGCAGAGTCACATTGGTAGTATCATAAAATATGGATGGGGACGATGATTCGGTCTTTTTTATTTGAAATTCATGCCCATCCAAACTAGTAGGATGAGGAAATGTAATTTTATGGATAGCTGAAACAGTAGCAACTAAAAGTACAACTTTATCACCACTCTCATGCACACTAACTCCGCGTAAAATCGGTGTGTTTTGAAACCGCAAACGCAGATGACTACCTTTCAAATTCAAGTCCATCGATACTTCTACAAGTTCAATTACATCGTGATTAGTTCTCCAGTAAATAAATCTATTACTGCAACATGATGTTAAATCCCCACTATTGCGATAAGTGAAGCACCCAGCACCTTCAAGGATCTTGATATCTTGTAAAGTACACTGAGAAGCACCAGCATTGATAGTAACATCATTCCACCTGTCCATAACATCGGAATGTGGGGTGATTTCGCGATACATTACAGTCTTCATATTGCAAAAAAGAGTCTATTAACTTTAAACTGCAGATATTATTTAGAAAAACGTACCATATAAGTAAAATTGTAGCTTTTTTAGTCAACAGAATAAAAACGGTTTTTAGTTTGGCGGCCACTCGGCCTCCTGCTCGTAGAAACAGTTACAGTTGCGGAGAAAGATATTATCCGTCGAATTTACGCAAAAAGAGTAGCACAGCCGATGGCCGAAAAGACGTCGACCGTTAACTTTTGTAGTTTGTAACTGTACTGGCGGTTCAGTGTTTACATTCTATTTCTATTCGCGCCTACTGATGAAAATGTGTTATGTATTTTCGTTCGCGATTTACTTTTGGTTTGTACAATTATAAGAGTTTCATAGTATATATGGCTTTCAAACTTAATGTTCTTTTTGTCTTTCTCATTTTCACTGAGTTAAACTTTTTGATAATAGTTGCAATTTTTTTGTACAAATTTGAATTGATGTGCGAAAAAACTTATACGAACATTTAAAAATTTCCGAAACAAAATTGAAAGAAAATAAAAATAAAGGTACTGTTCAGGAGGCTGAAATTTTTTCAAGCTTTTTTTTTCAGTATTTGTTTATTTTTTAAATTGAATGATCTCTGAAAAAAAAAAAAAAAAGCATTGGTATTACATAGCAATGAATAGCTTCTGGAAGCAGAGGGTTTCGGGAATGAATCTGACACCTGAAACACCATCTGACTACATTCTTGTAAAATTTGTGGGAAAGTCCTGGGTTCAGTAACTAACTGTTACCTTGGGTACTCGAGACAAGCCTTTCCCTTCAGTTCATACCAAAATAATTGAAGGTCTTAGTGACCTTGCCAAGGGTTGGCAAGAAATCGTGTCTGTACTGGATTTAAATGCTACATCTTGCCAGTGGCGTAGCCAGAAAAAAAATTCAGGAGGAGGAGAGAATATGGCGGGGAAAAATTTTAGAAGCGGGATTTTGCTACTTTTAATCTTTTTCTACCGTCTTAAAACAGAAAAAAAAAAAAAAAATCTACATTCCTCTGGGATACATATAGGGGCATTTCACGCTATTTGTGACATAGGGGTGTCCGTAACAAAACTTGTTGAAAGGTTAAAATTTTTATATATATTGAAAAAGCACATTCCAAAGGACATGCATGTGATATTTTTTTCTTTATTTACATGGGCGGATTTATGGGGGGTCAGAGGGGGGCAATACCCCCCCAGTTTTGGAAGGACTTTATGTAATAACACATCTTCCAAAAATTAAAAAAAAAATCATTATTTTTTCGTTTTTGAATAGTTCAGAAGAGCATGGGTGGATTTATATAGGGGGGGAGGGGACAATGCCCCCCAGTTTTGGGAGGAGTTTATATAGTAACAACTTATCTTCCAAAATCTTATACCAAAAAAAAATCATGATTTTTTCTCTTTTGAATAGGAAATTAAAGTTTATTTTTTCTTTTAAACTTAAAATAGCCATTTCTTACAAAGTTTGAGCAATACTGTACAAGTGTATAATCTCTGACTCAATTTCAGAGACTGGAAAGTGCAAATTATTGATAGGTTCTAAAATCCCTGAAAAGAATTGGCGTAGTATAGCCTACAAGGGCTCTTGAACCAAAAACCCAATCTAACCAACCAAACCTTGAAAATAATAAGACAAGTCTTTGAAACTCCTAAGCAGAGTGTGCTTCAATTTTATTTCTTATCAAGTGTATAAATTAAGAATAATGTTCAAATGGGTAGTATGTTACTCTCTTGATACCTATTCTCTAAATCTGTGCACCATTTCTTTTTAAACTTGCATCACAAAGGACTTTTAAAGCGTAAAACTTAAAAAAAAAAAAAAAATTGTTTGCCTATTATTTCCAATTAACCCTTATAAGACTTCAAAATGCAGAATTTTATATCCATTTTAGATAATTTCCTCCGGGGGGTTTACCCCCGGCCCCCTAAAACTGGAGATATTCTATATCCCACTTAAAAGGGAGCACTTCGTTACTCTCTTAATACCAGCCCCTTCCCTTTTAAGGTCAATTTAAAAAGGACAGCATGATTACACACAGTAATGAAAACGACATATAAAAAAGTAAAGAATGGCCTTACGCATCACAGAAAACAGACATAAACATGGGGGGGGGGGGGGGGCAATTAAAAATGTTGCTCTAAAAAAAAAAAAAAAAAATCCTGCCCACCCAGGAACTCAGTCCTAAATCCGCCTATGTTTATTTACTTTGTATTATCCATGTAATCGCAATCAAAACATCAAAAATACAACTTTTATCGTTATGGACTCTACATTGAATTTTTTTTCAATAGTGACTTGAACTGAATTTCAAGCCAAAACTGGTGCTTGGGACAAATCAAGTAAAGGATTATCTCTAACACATATAATAATTTTAATCAAAAAGTGCATTCGTTAAAAAATTATAAGTTGTGAAAATGGTGATTGTAGAGTCCGTAACAATAATTAGAAGAAAAGTTTTGTTAAAATTTTTATTTATGCATTTTATATCACTAAATTGAATATTTTCTAATTTCACCTATGGTGTTACAATATTCTAAAATAAGTTTCATGAAATTTTAAATTTGGTATTTTTTATTAATTTTCTAAATTTGTTTACGGACTCTACATTTGGCAACTGTTTCAACACAGCTCTTTCTTTACTGAAATGCTTGAATAGCCTGCACAGAAAAAAAAAAGATAAAAGTAGCCCTTTAAAGGGAATTACAACTTATACTTTAAAAATATTTTTGACTTTCAGAAGAATTTTGACTGCCCAAGTGTATAGGAGAGTCAGGGCATATTGGTTTGGCTCTCTACTTTTCTTCTTTTTTCTATCTCACCATAAAATTCAATTGGTAGTTTTATTTTCTATTATGAGTTGCATGAAATATTTCACATCATCCCAGAAAATTTTTAATTCATTACCTTTTTTCCCCCATTAATATTTTAAGAGAACTTTGTGAAGTGAACCAAACTGCCACAGTCCCGGGGTCCCCACATTACAAAAACAACTTCTATTACAATTTTAATGTTAAATATTATCCAACATTTGTACCAAAAAAATGTTTTGTGATTAGAATCAAAAACCAAAGTTTAAAGATCAGTATAATTAAAATTGACCAACATCTACTGTTATACTTTTTCAAGAGTCAGCACAATTTGTGTTTTTAGCAACTTCACTATTGCTAATACTGAATTTTTTTTTTTTTTATATTGTTCTAAAAGTTTTTGTGGGTTTTCTAAAAGTGAATCAACATACCCCAGGTTCTTGATCTAAAAAAAGTTGTCCTGATTTTTTTCTTTACAGCAAAAAATAAACTGCTTATACTTAAGAACTAAAAAAACTTATTTTAGGAGAGGAATTTAATTTATTGCTTCATTCTTCATGAAAACCATTTAAAAAAATAAAGTTGCTTAGTTATGAAAGTTAATCAATCAAAAATAGCACTGCCAAAAAAGCACTTTCTGAAATTTGTTCAAAATAACTGTACCATGATTTCATTATAGGAATTGTAGAACTATAGGTACTACTTTTTGTTGGTCGTAAATAAAAAAAAAGGTATTAAAATTATCAAGGCCAGTGTAACGAGTTCCAATTTCCCCTATTATCTTATGGGATGTTGACTGATCTGGTAGTCCCAAATTTCAGTATATTTCCACTTTCCAGTGTGACGTTTGAAAAATTTTCAGTATAAAATACCAGTACATATTATAGAAAAAAATCACTTTCACGTTAAAATAATGGAACAAAGTAAGCATGTCAGATGTCATTTAGTACATTAATATTAAGGCCATTAAACAAAAATATAAGATCTTTCATGTCTTATATGAGCAATCATACATTTAATTAAATGCAATCATTTAAACCGAAATTGAGAAAAATTTTGTTGCTTAAAAATATATGATTCCTGAAGCAAAAAATGTTGCCCTTTTAAATTGAATTAACAGAAAATTTAACTTACCTTTAAAAATGCAATTTAAAAAGTTTTGGCTTAAAAAGATCTTTTTCCTAACATGTCCCCCCCCCCCCCCATTGAAATTTATCCAGAAATTTCGATTTACCAAAGATGGTCCACTATTAATCACTTCAGATAACCAAGGTTCTACTATAAAAGTTAAATTGTTAGTAAAATTTGCATTAAAACCTATCATTTCTAATAATAAATTCAAGACTGAAGAAATCAACATATCACTTGGTCTGTTCCAACAGGAGGCCACCTTCAATCTGGTACCCCCCTCCCCCACCCCCTAGAGCTTGGGTGCACCTCGCCTAAATATCCCACATACCCCCTCCCCCGTAATATCAAAAACCTCTGCCCAAAAATGAAAAAAATACCCCTCAAAACACCCCTTAAAAAAACTTGGCACAGTCTGCGGCAACCCCCCCCCCCCGTGGGCACCCCTGACATATCTGATGAAGAAATAGCCATAACAGTTGATTTTATCATTGTAACTATTGAACAATGAGGTAGTATTGTTGTTGTTTAGACTCTATCATTGAGCTTAACACTAAAAGAGGAGAGCGAACTAATCGGTCCGTTTTTTGCCCAAGCGAGTATGGCAAAAGAATCGCACTTTTAACATTTAAACTCAAGTTTTATCATGTAAAGCCTTTTGCCGTGCATTTTTCAAATCCTTAATATGTTCAAATCGTTGTGGCAAAAGAAGCGGTCTTTTGCCATTAAACAAGATGTTTTATAATACAATTGGTTTTGCCAAACTCACTCGAAATTCAGACCGTGAGCCTCAGTGTAGAAGAATGGGAAGTTCTCTCTCCTCTTAGTGTTATAGCTCAATGGACTCTATAAACAATAATTCAAACAATACTCAATTGTGTGACAAATATGTATAGTCCGTAACATGTTCATAAACATGCAATTCTTTAGTAAATAATTCCGTAAAAAGTATTTTTAACCTTTTAAAAAATTATTTTGGTGCCTAAATGTATTATAGATAAACTGATATATAGTAGGAAACCTTCATTAGGTAAAAATAATTATTACTTTCACAGAAAATTTGAAGATAGTTTAAGCAAAAATTTCCATGTCTTTTGAGTGTAGAGTCCGTAACATGCTATATATCTTCCTTTATCTTTAGAAATTCAACACAAATCTAAACATTTTTCAATGCTATGACATAACTACACATAGGACTAATCATTTACAAAAAGTTTAACTTTGCTATTTGCACTAATCATGAGTAGGAGGCTAAAACATCCTTATGAAGTGTAGAGTCCATAACAGCCAAATACTGTGAAATGCCTTTATATCCGAATCAGTACAGAGTTGCTTCCAGTGTCATTTTAAACCCGATAAAATCCATTAAAATGTACATGTTTAGGGTTTGTTGGACTTCTGGCATTAGATCTTTCTTACTTGTGCTCGTTTTTGGTTAATGCCTAGTGCCCCATAAGTAGAAGTAAGAGATTACCCACTAGGTAAATTGTTTTGGCACCCAAAATTATTTTTAATTTTGCTTCTACATTTTTAAAATTTTAAAGTTATAAATTTGTTAAAATTTAACTGGATAAACCTAAAGTCTATGATAATCTGTATTTCAAAAACATTTATATTTCAGTTCAAACTTAGACTCTTTTATTTTTACAGGTAGAAGAAGAGAATGGCATCCATAAGTGCTAAAGTAACTTAGGTTTAAAATTGAAAAAAAAATGCATTATACAGAAAGAAGAAATGCTTTATTTCCATCACAGCTGCTTTTGGAGTGCATGGTATTAAAAAATAAATTGAAGATACTTCATCTGTTTGAGTTTACGTAACTATGTCTTGAAGTTTTTTTTCGACCTGAAATTTTGATGCCGTTTATTAACTTTCAAACTTATATAGTTATTTTGTTATGCAATAAGCATTCAGATGTATTCCTTATTTGAGAAACTGCTTAAAGAGGTATGTTCATGTTATTTTGATAATCTCTTTGACTATTTTCTTTGCTCTTAACCAGTGGTTGGAAGTAGTGCGCTACAAGTAGCGACGCTACTGTAGTAGCTACATTTTTTAGTAGTTTATAGTGTAGCGCACTACTTTTCAAAAAAAGTAGTGTAGGGAGTATTTTGATACAAAAAAAGTAGTTTGTAGCAATTTCTGAAAATTACTTTTAAATAAAGTTTCAAAAAAAAAAAAAAAAAGAAGAAGAAGAAGAAAGAAAGGCGGTTTCAAACGAATCTGACTGGTGCAAGTCTCTGGTTGGTGCAAGTAAAACTTGCACCAACCTAATTTGTAAGACTCTGGAAAATACGAGCTGACCTCAGATTGACGCCATACGTTCTATCTGTTCGACGCTTTAATTTGTTTCGCATCAAAATTTTCACATTTTCCCAATATTTACCTTGAATAGAGCATGGCTTAGAAAGAAAAGAATGAGTGAAAACTGCCAATGTAGTACCACTTTTTGCAGGTGCCCATATGGGGGACAAGTGGGGGCTCATGCCCCCATCTCCCCTTTAGAAATAAAAACTTCCTTGCTTTTAGTACTTTTTTCTTCATAAAAATGTTTAAAAAATTTTTCTTCACCCATTAATGAATAAGTTATTAAAAACGTCAATTTTTAATAATTCTAATCTGTACTGAAATCGGTTTCTATGTGAAAATTTCCTGCTAAACCATGGGGAAAATATCAGATCCCCCCTTTAAACTTTGCATATGGGCGCCCATGCCGCGTTTGTGTTTTCTGGCAGCTGATAATGTACCGTGGATGAACATTTTAGATGTCTATGAGGTCATTGTGCCAATATCCATCTAATATGGAAGCTACTGTAAATGTTGTGGAAGATGATATTGAACTGCCTTTTGGCTGGCTAACAACAAATATTACAATGTTATAGAAATGTATGATCACAGAAAATTTTCCGTTTCTTACAAATATGTTCGTTGAGCAAAAAGCTTTCGGTATCAATGTCATCTGCATATGCGGTCGAATCTCAACTTACGCGAGGGATGCATTCCAAGACTCCTTACGTAGGTTGAAATTTCTCATTGTGGAAAAGGGTATCTGTACGATTTTTTATGTAGGGGTGTCCACCTAGAGGAGGGGGGGGGGGATCATGGTGCAGTCTGCGCCAATAAAATTTTTAGAGGGGATTGCTTTGAAGGGTATATTTTTCATTTGGGGGGAGGGGTCTCTGCAATATTTAGGGGGTGTGCCCTTGCCCTTAGGGGGTGGGCACCCATTTCATGAGCATACCAATCATACTGAGACGTTTGAAAACATCCCTCAAACTGTTTTAACCCATTTCTTAACTTTCTATTACCGAATTTAAATTTTACTGTATTTAAAAAAAAACTGTGCTATTGAATAAAAATACTGTTAGGATGCCAAAAATCAGTGGGAGATAATGGTATAAAATGAAACAGTATGGTACGTATAGTACGTAGCAATAAAAAATGCAACACAACAATAGTACTGTACAAGTAGATCCTGTAATTATATTTGACACACTTTTGTGTTGTTCAGCCATATCAAAAATCATATCGTTAGTTGTCAGAGACTTTCTGTTTTTCTTTCCATTTTCAAACTTTAGATAAACAGCCATTTGTGTGAAATTATGTTTCATCAACTTCACATTTAAAATGAAAAAGATGCGGAGTGGCGATATGTAAATTAACAAAGTGATGTTTTGACTTGTACGATTGGGGAACTTCCGTTTTCAGTGATGCTAAAGGGGAAGTCCATTCACAAAACTAACATTTAGTAGCCAGTAAAGAAGGCGATACTTAAGCCCCGTGAATCCCATCCGAAAATTTTCGCGTTACGGGGTGTGGAATTCGCGTTAGCTCCAAAATTCATTATTTAAGAAAAGCTCGCTCAGGGTGGCGACAGGAACTGTGAAAAAAAGTTCCCTGACTTTTCCCTGATTTCCCTGATTAAGTTCACCAAATTTCCCTGATTTACGTTACCAATGATAATGGTTTTCTTTCTTTACTCTACTTGAAATCCACTGTATGTTTGTATAAAATGCAGTATTTTAAACGTTTTAAGTTGTGTAAAGTTGTTGAACTAAAGATATGTTTTTAAAAAATGCTACTTTTTTCATAAAATGGTTAAAAAATAATATCAAGTCAATTTTTTTGGGAAAAAAACCCAACAAAACAGTATATTAATTTTTCTACATGGAAAGATTATAGAAAATTAAAAAAAAAAAAAAAAAAAACTTTACTTCCAGAAATTACTTAGCATAAGAATTTTAAGAAACTATTAAATTACTCTTAAAAACATATGTGTATTTCTGATAGAACTAAAAAGTAATTGAAATTATTTTGAACTAAGTTTTCAAACAGTATAATAATTGTTGCAAGAATAACAAGTAATAGTGAAAGAATAGAAGTAATGTAGTTATTCTTATATAACTAATTGACATATTTATGCAAAACAGATGAAACCATTTGACATCCATTCATAGGGAGCTTTTCTCTAATCAAGAACATAGGTTTTAATGAATGAATACAGCATTTTAACAATAAAAAATAAAGATATTTACTTAAGTACACAAGTTAACTCTATTTCAAATGATTTCAGTACGTAACGAAAAAAAATCTTAGATTGCTTTTGTAACAAACAACTTTGAAATGCAAGAAAAAAAAGGAGAAAAAAAAAGCAATTAGTTAATTTCAAAATATATAAAAGAAGAATACAACTTGGTTATAAAATTAAAGAATCACTTCAGTCTGAAGAAAAGAAAACCTTTATAATTTACGGCGATAACAAATAGTATAACGGCAAAAAGCAAAGTTTTTTTAATTGAAAGTTCAATTTTAGCAATTAAATTAAAAACGCAAAAAAGTAATAACTTTTAAGCTTTTATAGTATTAATTCAAAAACCAAAGATTTCTTCTTGAAATTGTGATTAGAGTACGCTAATTACTTCGAGATAATGGAATAAAGGCAAAGGAGCTAAGGCATTAATGAAGGTTTCCTCTTTGTCTGTATGGTTGTTTATTTTACATAGCATTGAAAGCGTAAAAGGAAATTTCAAGCTAGGTAAAATAAACAACCTAACAGACACAGAAGCAATCTTAGGAAGTCATCCTGTGGTTAATAAGTAAGATTCAGTACTTTGATGTGGGGGAAAAAAGATGCACAAATATGCGGCAGTGTATAATCGCACCTCATTAATTTTACTTTTTGTTTGAACAGATAATTGGCGGAAAATGCATAGGGAATTAAAGTACAAAATTTTGTAAAGCAAAAGAAAAAAAATTTTTTTTTCTTCATAAAATAAATTTTCCCTGATTTTTTGTTATTTTTTCAAAATTCCCTGATATTTACCTGACTTTTCCCTGATTCATAAAGTTCCCTGACTTTTCCCTGATTTGTCGCCACCCTGTTGCTATATATAGACATTTTGGGCAAATCAAACTCGCACCACGGCATGATAATTTGATGATATGTTTTGGTAATGTTTCACATGCAGGGAAAGACTTTATTGTGACAAGGCTGAACTGGATCCGGTTTGCATATTACTCGTCCAAAGAGATATTGGTCCAGTGGCGTAACTACATACAGCAAGACCCCATGACACTAGGAGCCCAAAGTCAGAAGGGGCCTGAAAATTTTTAAACTTTGTTTTCATTCAATTTTATAAAATTTTTCATAAATCAAACTTAGTTCTAAATGCTTATATTTTTTCTGGGGCCCCCTAGAGCCCCGAGCATGTTGACCAAAGGCTCCCAATTACGACATCAGGGGCCCTATGCAAAAAACTTTTTTGAGGCCCTCTTGTAGCCAAATATTACAATATTTTCCATTAGCTAAAACAGTTTTAGGCATTTGGTGCCCCCCAAGTAGCAGGGGCTTTGCCATGGCGTCAGTAAACAAGGCCTGAGTAGAGAGCAGAGGGCCCACGGCCCAACTTCCATGCATGAAAACCAAACCTTCGTTCTTGCCTTGATAATATTGCCTTCCTTAGGTCACCTGCCATGGAGAGAAGGGGAAAACCCCTGAAAGAAAAGGAAAAAGTCCTGAGCGTGCCGGAGCTCGGAAAAAGACAATCAAAAGAAGTTTTTGGTTTAGATCTAGATTCTGGGGGGGGGGGGGGGGGGGCGTAGTCAGAAAGAGCCCAAAAGTTTTTGAGCTTTCTTTTCAATTTTATTAAATTTTTCCGTAAATCAAACTTAGTTTCAAAGGCTTATATTGGTTCTGGGACCCCCTAGAGCCCCAGAACCTATTGACAAATTGCCCCCGATTAAGATATTGGGGGCCCTAGGACTAACAATTTTTGGGGCTCTCCTCTAGCCAAACATTTCAGTTTTTGCCATTTGCTAAAACAGTTTTCGTCATTTTGGACCTTAAATAGCAGAGCGTGAAAACCAAACTGGTGCAAAAAGTATCATATATTGCCCTCTCTAGATCACCTGGACCCCGAGTCCTTTAAAATTACCAAAGATCATCTAGAATTGCGTTTTGAGAATTTCAATATCAAAAAATTTCTGGAAATTTCATCTTTTCCAACCTCCTTCCCCTTACATAACATTCTAAAAACGCATTTGAGGACCACTTTCAAACTTGCCTCGGACCAGAATTTTTCGAAAAGGCCAGTTTAAGGATAGCTTTACAATCTCAATTTTAAAACTTCAATTTTGAAACATTCACAAAGAAGTTCCCCAAACTTGCCGTCAATCTTAATATCACCAAAATTCGCTTAAAATTGCTGTTTTGGAATTTTAATTTTCGAAAATTCTGGAGCAGAGTTCCCAATTCAATCCCTTCTTGTAACATTATCAAAAGTGGCCTACAATTGCGTTTTTATGAATTTCATTTCGAAAAATTTCTGGGGCAGAGCCCCAGAACCCTCCCCCTCCCCTCCTTTTCACTGACAAAGGTGTCTAAAATTAGGTTTTTGGACTTCAATATCGAGAGATTTTCAGAAGAGTCCCTGTATCTTACCCCAAAGAGGACTCACAATCAGGTGTGTAAAAACTTTCGGAATTACAGGTGAGGCTCCCGAACTTTCCAAACTCCTAACATCACTGAAGAACATTTAAAATCAATGTTTTGGAAATTTGAAAAACTCTGGGGCAGAGTTCTGAAATAAAGGCTCTAATTTAGGACCCTTGCTTTTCATTTTATTCATAAATGATATTTGTAATACTTTTCAATATTGTGACTACCTTTCGTTCGCTGAATTTGTTACGGATTTGGATATCACTACTTTAAGTACTAAGCTTGATTTTGTGCAACATATTTACAACATCATTTCAAAGTCATATAAGGTTCTATGTTTTCTTAAACGTAAGTCTAAGGATTTTTCTAATGACCAAGTGCTTAAAACTTTTTATTTTTGTCTTGTGCGCTCCAAACTTGAGTATTGTAGTTTTATTTGGGATCCCTACTACAATTATAAAGCTAAAACTCTTGAGCAGATTCAATCTAAATTTGTTTATTACTTGTGTTACAGAGCTGATAATCAGGATTTTTTGACTTATTCTTACTCTTATTATGTAATATTTATAATGTTCCCAGTCTTAAGTCACACCATGAACTTTTGTATGTCTTCTTTTTTTCTATAACATACTAAATAATTTAATAGACTGCTCAAATATTGTTAATTCAATCCAACTTGCTGTCCCAAATAGGACTCAATGGAGTTGTTCTTATTTCAAATTTTTTTTCTACCAGACTTAACTATGTTGATAATTTTCGTCTTTTTAAATTTTACAAACTTTTTAACATTCATTGTCGTGATTTAGATACTTTTAACATGTCATTTTGCAATTTTAAGTTCAGATATGTTTTAATATTTCAAATGTATACAGTAAAACCTGTAAAGTTGACCACCTGTCTAAGTTGACCACTTTTTTCAGGCACGGAATTAGCCTTTATCATTTAAATCAACCTTTGTAAGTTGACCACTGAAGTAGTGCACTGCAAGTGGTCAACTTACACAGGTTTCACTGTAATTTGTTTTAATTGCTATTTTATGTATTATTTTTGCCTCTGTAATTGGATTTTTCCTATAATGTGCAATACTTTTAATGAATAAATAAATGAATAATCACCTCATTATACTTTATGTTTGTATATATATATATGCAAATACATGACTGATACTGATTTCTTTTTCTAGGTGAAATGTAAATATGTTTATTTTTCTCATCTGATGCTACTAAAAGCTTGTCCAAGAAATTTAAACCGTGTGTAAACTTTCTTAGTGATCTGGAAGTTTTAAAAACAGCTGAAAGGAGGCTACCAATGTCCATGGGTCTAATGCCATGGACTCTCCATGGCATGGAGCTGCAAAATGCATTTTACCTAAAAGTTTTAAACAAAATTAATGTTCTGACTTCTGCAATCTAAAAGTTTCTGACATTTTTTTTTTTTTTAAGAAACAAAAATGCTATGTGCAGCATATGTGAGTTGCTTACACTTTCCAGGGTTATTATGCAAGTTTTTATTGTTTATCTTGTTTAAAATACATTTATATCATTACTGGAATATGTTTGTTTCCACCCTTTTTTTAGAAAATATTATTATCTTCTAAGAAATGTCGAAATAGTTATCAGATATCATAAATCTTTTAACAAACTTTATGTGATGAAATTCTCCATAAGTGGTAAACTTATGCTTGAAAGCTTTATCTCCACTCCCTTTCTAGCAAATTTTTTATTAGAAAGTGAAAGAGGGAAAGAAATGTATTGCGCCAAATGCATTTGTTAAATGCCAGTACATAATTATTTGACATGCAATCATTCACTTAATTATTCAGAATTTTAATCATTTGAAACGTTTTAAAAAGTAAAGGTATGGGGAAAAAAATCATGCCTGGAGATACTCAAGACAAACCAAAACCATTTACTTGTATGTATTGTGAAAAGAAATTTGATGCAGCAACTGGGCTGAAAAAACACATGGGAATGCATAATCAAAACCTTTTCAACTGTAATTTTTGCAATAAATCTTTTGCCAAAGAATGGTCTTTCAACAAACACTTAAAGACTCATAAAGAGAAAACAAAATTGTACAACTGCAGCACTTGTACAGAATCTTTTTTTCATGCAGGGGATCTTCTCAGACATATAAGAACTTGTGTTGCTAAAGAAAAATTGATTTTTGAGTGTAATTTCTGCCAGAAAAAATTTAGTCGTTGGAGTTTTTTTAATAGACATTTACAAATGCATGAATCATCACTAAAATTGTTCAATCAGTGTAATTCTGATTCTGGCAATCAAAGAGAATTGTTGGTGGTTTCAGAGCAACAGTTTGCTTGCAGTATTTGTCCTTGCATTTTTAACAAAAAATTCAACTTGGATAGACATATGAAACGCCATTTGAAGGATATTGGTCATGCTTGTAAGATCTGTGAGAAGGTTTTTACAACAAAAGAATATCTGATGATACATATGCGAATTCATTCCTCAGACTCACTTACATGTGCAGTTTGTAAAAATAAATATACTAACATCTTTGAATTTAATAATCATATAAAAAATCATTCACAAAAGAAAAGTTTAGAACAAGAAAATACTAGCAAGCCAGTTGCTGCGGCTAATCTTAACAACCAAAAAAATTTGTTTGTGTGCAGTTTCTGTCATATTCATTTTTTCAAGATGGAGGATTTAGAAAGACATGTTTCAAGTCATCGCAGAATAACTAATCAACATTCTGATGTCCCCTTGCATGCTGATCCCTGTAATGACCAGGGAAATTTAAATTATATAGATGATACCACAGCAGATGTTGCTGAATCTGATGATCTGATGGAACATGATGACATTTTTCTTGAAAATGTTGTTCCTTGTGAAGAAAGGGACATTGAAAATTGCTCACCTGCTGCTGTTAATACTCAAAATAATGAAAAAAAGATTTTCTGTGATACATGTCAGGCATGTTTTACTCATCTAGAAGAGCTGAAAACACACGAAGAAAGTCATAGTTGTAATTCACAATGTCAGATTGTGAAAAAGGTTCAGAATAATCAAGCAGATGGAGCTAATTTTATTTGTGATATATGTCATGATCACTTTGTTTCATTAGAATGTTTGCAAATACATTCAACAAATCATTCACAAAATACAAACTCTTGTGAAGAATACAACTTTATAAGTATGCAGACAGAAAATTTATTCATCTGTGATATATGCCATAATAGTTTTATTAATAAGAAAGACCATGACATGCATGTAAAAAGCCACGTCGACAGTAATATGTTTAGTGATGGAGTAAATGTTTGCCAAGACTTCGTAAATAACAGTAGTATTCAGTTAACAAACAAAAGTATTTCTGTTCCAGAAATCTTCATTATAAACGAAGTGAATTCTTTGGAAACTTGTGAAACAAATTTTACAGAGACTGGTTACCAAGAAAATACTGATTGTAATACAAAACAATCTTTTATATGTAATTTATGCCAAAATAAATTTATGAACCTTGAAAATCTAGATGTCCATGTCAAAAGTCATACGAATTATTCTTCTGCAAGCATAAATTCTAACAATTTAGAGCTTGATCATAGATTTAAATGTGGTATTTGTCAAAACAGCTTTGTCTCTTTAGAAGAGCTTAATTCTCACTCTAATAGCCACCAGCATGAAAGTAACAAGTGTCAAAATGTGGATGCTAATGAAAACACTGCAACAATAATTAATGTTCATAAAAATAGTGCATTTATCTGTGGTGTATGTCAAAATGAGTTTGAATGTTTGGAAGAACTTGATTCTCATTTAAGAAGCCATTCAGATAATCTATTACCCATCATGAACATTCATTCTGGAAGCAAACCTTTTATTTGTGGCATGTGTCAAAGTGAATTCACCCTTATGGAAGATCTTCGCATGCACGTGAGAAGTCATTCTAACTCTAGTGATAGATTTGAGCAATTACCAAAAATTGAAGATATTAACTTGTATGTACAACACCTTGGCAATGCTATCACATCACATGAAAATTCTTCTGATCTGGCAATTATTAATTTGCAAAAAGAAAATACTAACAACATTCTCCAGGATGAAAGTAATGAGTGTCAAGATATGGTCCCCATTGAAAATACACCAACAATAATGAATGTTCATACAGGTAGATCTTTCATTTGTGGTGTATGTCAGAATGAGTTTGAATGTATGGAAGAACTTAATTCACATTTAAGGAGTCATTCAGATAATCTATTGCCCATCATGAACATTCATTCTGGAAGCAAACCTTTTATTTGTGGCATGTGTCAAAGTGAATTCACAGTTATGGATGATCTCGACATGCATGTGAAAAGTCACGCTAGTTCTAGTGATAGAAGTGAGCAATTCACGAAAATTGAAAATATTAACTTGCATGAACAGCAGCATACTAATATCACATCAGATGAAAATACTTCTGATCATGTGGTAATATGTTTCCAAGGAGAAAACACTAACAACATTCACCAGGATGTAAGTAATGAGTGTCAAGATATGGTCCCCATTGAAAATACACCAACAATTATGAATGTTTATACAGGTAGATCATTCATTTGTGGTGTATGTCAGAATGAGTTTCAATGTATGGAAGAACTTCATTCACATTTAAGAAGTCATTCAGATAATCTATCTCCCATCATGAGCATTCATACTGGAAACAAGCCTTTCATTTGTGGCATGTGTCAAAGTGAATTCACACTGATGGAAGACCTTGACATGCACGTGAGAAGTCATGCTAGTTCTAGTGATATAACTGAGCAATTAACAAAAATTGTAGATATTAACTTGCACTTGCAGAAAACTACCAATGATATAACACCACTTGAAGATTCTTCTAATCTTCAGATGATAAGTTTGCAGGAAGACAATAATGCTTTTGTTTGTGGTATTTGTCAAAATGAGTTTGGAAACATAGGAGAGCTTGAGATGCATGTTAGAAGCCATGGTAATGATTCAGATGCTTGTGTATTTTCTATTGCTTTGAGAAAAGAAACAAATTTACAGCAAAATGACAGTTTTGTATGTAATGTGTGTCATGCACAATTTGTAAGAAATGAAGACTATGGTTTGCATATACAAAGTCATACAAGTGGTGCTAATTCATATCAAAATCCTGCTATTCCAGCTAAAGATGCTACCACATCTTCATTTGGAATACAGGATGATACTTGTGGTGATAATTTGATTTTTGATTCCTGTCAAAATGTTTTTAACAACAAGAATAATCTGGAAATGCATTTAAGAGCCCATGCAGAGGGAAATGAATCATGTCAAAATTCTGCTTCTGTTGTAAATGAAACAAACTTTCCTACTTCAAGTGATAACTCTTTCATTTGCGAATTGTGCCAGTGCATTTTTACAACCATGTCAAATCTTAATGATCATATGCTCATTTGTAGTGTTGATAACAATGTGCGTAATGATGAATCAGCTCCAATTCAAGGAGATTCTTATCTTAGTAATCATGCAGTTAATGGTTACTATATTTGTAACATATGCCAAAATATTTTTTCAAGTTTGGTAGAACTTAATAATCACACAAAAACTCATACTGCTGAAAGTGAAAAAAATGAAACTTCAAACAATGTTGAAAACGATGCAACAATAATCACCAATCTTGACACAGGAACTAATTTCTTTTTGTGTCAGCTTTGTAAAGATCAGTTCATGACTGTAGAAGAATTACGTATACATTTAAGTAATCACTTGTATGAAAATGGTACAAATAAACAAATTTTCTTAGCTTCAGAAATTGAGAGAAATGTAGATGAAAGTAATACAGCATTCATGTGTGGTATATGTCAGATCCGTTGTTCTAACCTGCAAGACCTCACTAATCATTTAAGCAATCATGTGACTGAATACAGTGTTCAAGATACGCTTGCACCAAAATCAAATTTTGTGAATGTAGCTGATACGGATTCTTTCATATGCAATGTGTGCAACATTCAATTACCTTCAAATGAAGAGTTCAACATACACCTTACAACACATACTACTGACAATGTGACAAACCAGTACACCCCTCAAGGCCTAAATGAAACCAGTACCATTAAAATTCATAACCCAGCATCTTTTGTATGTGGCATATGTCAAAGCACTTTTGATAATATGAATCATCTAGGTGCCCATTTAACTTTGCATGATATGGAACAAAATCTGGGTCAAGAGTCTGTAAATGCAACATCTGAAAATTCTTTTTCATGTAATGCATGTCAAAGTACATTTGTAAGTGAGGATGAACTCAATGATCATTTAAGAACTCATGAAGACAAAGAAAAAATCTATCAAAATCCCGTTATTTTTGAATGTGATACAACTGCAGCAGAAAATATTGTTACTAATTGCGCAGCTGTTTTTTGTGATATTTGTCAGTGCCACTTCATAAGTTTAGAGGAGCTTCAGGAACATTTACAAACTCATACACTTACAAATAATGAACCAGAATGTGTTTTCAATTTGGGGGTCTCTGCAATGACTGCTGTTCCTCTGAGTGATAAACCATTCGTTTGTGGCATATGTGGTCAAAATGAGTTCTTAAGTGTTGAAGAGCTTGACGTACATTTAAATTTCCACCTGACTGAAAACAACGCACATCAAAATGCTGAGCAAGTCTCAGGAAATAGTTCAGATATTTATACAAGTGAACAATGTTTTACTTGTAACTTCTGTCAGTGCCATTTCAGTAGTAAACAAACTCTGGATGCACACTTAGAAAGTCATGTAAACCATAGTGAAATCCAAGATGTGATTATGTTGGATCAAGCTTTAACTGATGTCAATGTTACAGTGGATGACATTTCTCTGATGTGTAATTTCTGTGATAGCTATTTTGAAAACATATATGACTTTCAAACTCATATCGAAACTCATACTGTTAGTAGAAATGAACAAGCATCCTCAGTGTTAAACAATCCTTCAAGTGATGCAACACTTATTTGTAACTTTTGTTGTGCAAATTGTGATACTGTTGAGAATCTCGATTTACATATGGCTTCTCACGTTGAACCTTTATGTCAGGAAAATTTACTTAATGGCTCAAGTGTTGCCATGGATGTTGATGTATCTCCTGAACCTTTAATTTGTACAGTATGTCAGAATCATTTCTCTAACATTAATGATTTGAATATTCACTTTAACCAACACAGAGCTTATGATAGTCTAGTTTCTGAAAATATGTTACAAGATGAAATCATTCCTAGATCTTTTATTTGTGGTTTGTGTCAAAATCAATTTCAAACTTTAGGGGAGCTTGATATACATTTAGATTTGCATGCACAGGAAAATTGAAAATTCAAATACAACTAGGGATTTTAATCAAAAGTGAAATAAAGAGGTCTTTGAGTCTTTCTCTGCAAGCAGATATTACTGTAATATCAAATCTGTGATACATTCTTGCAATGTGTCAGATCTAATTTCATTTGAGATTAAGTTAGGAATAAAATCATCCAATCTTAACTCTTTGGGAAAAGAGAATTAGGTTAAAGGATTTTATTAATTATTTTATTTAAAATATCCCTTTGAAAAATTAAATTTTTGATTAATTAGCTAGCAATGTTTAATTTTGATTTAATTTCATTTGTGCTTTTTAAGAATATGCTTCAAAATTAGTGATTTTGTAATGAAAATTCAGTTAAGGCCTAAATGTTTGGCAAACACTGCAAAATTAGGTGTCTCAGCTACCCTCTCTCAAGACATAAACTCCAACATCTTTCTAAATCAGATGTGAAAAATTCATTGAAGTTGTGGTTCTGTTTTTGAAATTTTAAGCCCCAAATTTATTTTAAGTGCAAAATATGTTTAGATAAATATATTTAGATATAAAAAAGAAATACTAAGCTTGGAAAAAATTTAATACTATTTAGAAATGTGGTAAAAGTATGAAGTATTTTTAACATGTTTTGACTAGGTTCTATCGTGTGCCTTTCTACCAACAACTTTCGACCCCCCCCCCCTTTTATTTGTTCAAACATAGAAATAAATATTCACTAAAATAAGAAAGTGAAGAAAAATGGTTTATGAGCCAAAAATTAAGTTAGGATATGTTGGTTCAGTTTCTCAACGGAATATAGTTTAACCGATTTCTACGATTACACTATTAGTGAGTTTTCTGGTTAAATCCCTTTCCTGATTAATGGATATTCATTATAAAATATTTGTTGTTATGCAAGATTTATAAATTATTGCATGTATTAAATATTTTAAAGGTATTAATGTGAAGAAAAGATATATCTATTTCAGATTGTTCCTTATTTTAATGTATATTGTATAAAATGTTATTTGCTTGGAAAAGTTGTAATACAATAGAAGATCTTTAAACTATTGACATATAAAGTGCCAATTCTTCACATAAACTACCTTACTTCTCAGAAATAAATATTAGAATGAAATAACCCATTACTTTATGAGGAAAACAAAAATTCACTCCTCCGTCCCACCATTTTTATCACAAGTGCATAGTTATGTAATGCATTAGAGAGAAAATGAGTGCATGTTTTGTTATTCAAAAACTGTTGACTTTCACAAAATAAAGAGAAAAAATTCTTATACAAAATTTATAGTTTAAAGTAAAGTAATATTAAAAAAGATGTGAAAACTTATTTGTCATGTGATATATCTGGAAACATTACATACAGTGCAATGACTTGTAGAAAAAGCACCAACTACAAACTGTAAATGAAAACGGAAGATGCAGAAGAATAAAATAATGTTTTACTATTCAAACCAAAACACAAGTAGTAACAGCTCATCAGTTTTTACTTTCACTGTTTCAGAAGCATCCTCTCTCCAATCCCCCTTCCCCCTCTGTCTGAAGTAGTGTATCCTTTCCATATTCTGCATAAGTCATTGCATAGCATTCTGATGCTTTAGGAATAATTTTACTGGCAGCAGCGCTATACAAATTAGAGTATTTTGGAAGGGTGCATATGTATGCTCGAGGCAGTTAATGCATTGACTGAGCTAATCAGCTTAATGCCTATTGCAGTTTATGTGTTAAAATATCCCAATGCTCTGCACAGGAAACATAACAGCAAGTATGAACAGTAAAAAGTTTACAAGAATGAAATGAAATATGTGATCATGATGAGCACAGTAAGTAGTACTGGATAGTTTTGTTAATGCAGCTGGATAAATATGAAGCAAGGAAAAGCCATTTTATATTAAAATTACTTTTTGTGAAATATTATTTCTGAATGATAATGCTGGTGCTATTATTAAATTGCTCGTTTTTTAAAACTTTATTTTTGAATATTGATAAAGCCTGCAAGATATAATACTAGATTAGTAAGGTCACTATATAATGCCAAAATCTATAAAACGCAAAAACAGTTGGCGCAAGGTGTTCTTTATAAAGATCTTTTATTGTATCATCAGTATTAGTAAATATATCATCATATCTTAAATACATTAGATATGTAAACTCTTGTATTAAGAGTGTATTCCTTGTTAAATCATTATGTGTCAAACACAATACTACATGTGCAATATTAATGTATGAGGTATAAATTAATGAAAAAAAAAAGTAAAACATTACTTGGATGTGTAAAATTTATGATTATGACCCAAATGTAATACTCCAATACCTTAATCACATAGTTGTGCAATATATTTTAATTGAAATGCCATTGATAGTTTGTTATTTCTAAAATTCATGTTGTATTCACATATGTATAAACCTTTGCAGATTTGTAAACTTTTGTTTGTAAGGGTATTCAATGGAAGCAGGTTCTTATCATATTGAAATTATATATTGAGAGCTGTTCTCAATTAATAACCGTTTAATTGGCCACGACCTAAAATTCCACTCTTAGATATATAGACTGAGTGAAAGAATTTTACGTCAAAGCTGCTTTAAGGTTTAATACAAATTTTTCTGAAAAATTATAGATTATGCCGCTGTGTTTCATTGAAAAATACTAAAGTATTTTAAATAAAATTTATTCAAGGTTTCAGTATTCAATTGGAATAATTTTGTTTCAAAGTGCAACTGTACGAATTGTAAATACTTGATTTTTTTACTTTTAGCAGTGGATTTCTCTAATTCAAATCCTTATTTTCGTATTACCACTGTTATTGCCTTGTTTGCCATTATTCTAAGTGGTGCTTTATGGTAAGATTTTGCGATTTAACTGGTCCGATAGGTAACGTAAAATCGGAGTTCCACTGTATTAAGATTATTTCAACCAACCCCAGTCTCCCCATATATTATTTTCTGCCTTAAAAGTCCTAAATTTATAAATCACACCAGAGTATGTGTCATCCTTCTATCATCTCACCCTCACTTTTGCTTCAAATTCATCATTATTTTAGATTCAATAGTTGCTGAAAACTATAATTTCTTACAATGTATGAATTTTATGCTTTGTGATTTTGTTGAGACTTGATAGAATGCAAATAATGATTTTGAAAAAGTAGGACTTTATTTTTAAAACAGTTTGATTTGTTCAACTTTTTTTCTTTTTTATTTAATATACAATAAAATTTAGATTTTACTTATATTTTTGTATCTACCCAGGGCCCGATGTATTCAATCTTCAGTTTTAGCCTTAGACTAAAGTAATTTCAGCTATTTGGAGGTCTAAATATTAGGGGCCCTAGGCCAGGGCCTAGCAGTTTGAGTCTCTTAGTTTAGAGATTCCCTCAGTTTTACTTTCCCTTTTCCACAGTAAGAAAGTGAAAATATTTAGTACAAGAAAACTACAAACATAGAAAATATTATTATCTGTTAATATTATGGAAAATATTGAACTGTAAAGAGTAAGAATATTCCTATAATTTTTTTAATTAGTAAGTTTTTGGAATTCCCTAGGTTTTTATGTCAATGTTGCAACACTGTTACACATCTGCATATCCTGTACGGGCATTGGAAAATAACCTAGACCTGTTACCCAATGATGAAAAATAAATTTTTGAATCAAGGATGAGACGGTGAGATTAGGATGTTATTTCTCAAATAATCATAATTCTTCAGTTTGTTTATTTATATTTTTAACTTGAAGTACTCTTCATAGAAGATAAATTTTTTATTTCTGTAATCAAACTTTTTATTTACTTAAAAAGTTAATTTTTGACATGGCCCTTTTTTATTTAAAACATTTCCGTCCTGGGAAAGTTTTGTAACTTTTACCCCTGACAATAAGTTAAATTTTGGTCTTTAATGTGTGTGTGTACAATGTTATTGAATAAGAAACTCTATTTTTCTTTCATAAACAAATTAGGACTGTTACTTTTAACATATTTTTATAGAGCTTTTTACTTTCACAAGTTTTTCTACTCTTCTTGTACCCATGTGTTTCCTTCAGCAAGTGTTAAATATTCTGTAATAAATTAAATTTTGGTTGGATGTATTTTCAATGTACAAAAGTTTCCAAATGTGACAAGTTTTTTTATGCGTGCACTTGCTTTCAGTGTATGCACAATATAAATTTTGCTTATAACCAAATATTTGCCATTTATTTCTGTTGAAATTTTGCTAAAATGTGATATTGTAGTACATTGCATTTAAAAAAAATAAAAGTTCCTTTTTAACATTATTGCACATTGCATTACATTTCTGATGGTCTTGTATACATACGTTATACAGAAAGAGTTCATTTGAAAAAAAAAAAAAAAAAAATAGTGCAGTATTTGAAAGTTACATGTCTTATTTGCAAGGAAAACTTCTAATCTGTGCATCCTTTTAAGTTAACTCATGTGTGCCAAAGAGAAAACTAGTTAGAAGATTTAAAATAATTTGATTAAGCTGACTAAAACTGAAAAAAATACTAAAAAACTAATTAAAAGAATCAATAAAATCAATTTTTGCTCTTTTTTATTCTGTAATGTAGTTAACAGTAAATTTAAGTTTAAATGTGTATAATGTTTTCACAACGAATAGAAAATACTCCATTAAAAGATCTTCCACTATTTATTTATTAGGAGTACGTATTTAAATATTAGTGTTAGTTTTTAAACATCTATCTTATATTTAGGGGCCATGGTAGCCCGATCGGTAGAGTGTCGGATTTGGGGCCGGAGGGTTCTGGGTTCGAACCTCGATGGTCGAAGACCCACCGTCGTCATTAAAGGGGACTGGGCGACGTTAAATATGCTCGTGGTCTCAATGTCCTCCAAGTGAAACGATACCTCTGGGGGTGCTAGCACCAGGTAGCTATTAGCTCCTGGACTAGTTCTAAATTCTCATTAACTGTTCGATCCGGTGATGGTGCTGCCATCTATCGGTATATAAAATAATGGAGGCAAGGCACTTAGTATGCAGTCCTCGACATAAATACAGTTGTAGTCAGTTGTGACTCTGAATAGGAATCTTATATTTAAAAAAAAGAATAATATTCTTTAAAATTCTGATATCAGGAAGTACAAAAATCAGAATATTTCAAAATAAATCCTTGAACACTATCCATTCGATGGTTTCCATTTATTGAACCTTGAACCTTATTCATTGATAAGCACTCCATGATATCTCAGGTTAATGCAAAGAATTAAATGAAAGTTGGCATTTGTGCACTTACCCTAGCACATTAATTTGACAATTGCTAAATAGTATCAGCTTTATATACTAAAGATAGTGTACTGAAGAGTTAAAACAATTATAGTAGGTTAATACCTCATTTTTCTTCATTAAAATTTTTTGCTAATAATATTGCAAAACGTGCATAAACAAGCCTCATTTTTTTCATACATTTTAGAATGTTATGTAACTAAATATATTACCAAAAAAATTTAAAATTAAAAACATAAAAAACGAGGCATTTTTACTATCAATAAAAATATTTTATTTTTCAAAACATTTTTTTTTGAACAATATAAATTCTATTAACAACAGAAGAAGATAAAAATTGTCCTTTGTATGGACTTAACAGTCGGGAATAGAGAATAACTGAGCTGAAGGTAAATATCATCACAATGAAGCCGAGAGCGGCATCACAAACTGCTAGAAAAAGCAAATTTAGCCCACCAGCGAGAGTCCACAGACATGGTACGGTTCAACTTGGAAATTGAAGGCAAAGCTTGGGTATTAAACAATAAGTTACCGCCCCTAAACCAGGGCTATGGTAGAACTACGTGCAATATATCGACAACCCGGTTATCCCATCCAAAGACTGAATTTTTGACCTTGCTATGGACTTCTGGAATAGGGAATGTCGGGGGGATAGGGCATGTAGCTGGAGAAGGATGTAATCATATTGAGCTGAGAGTGCCAACAAACTGCTAGAAAAAGCAAATTCATCTCACCAGCGAGGGTTCACAGACATAGTGCGAAATTGAAGGCAAAACTTGGGTATTAAACAGTAAGTTACCATGCCTAAACCAGGGCTATGGCAGAACTACATGTAATATACAGACAGCTCGGTTATCCCATTGTCACAACGCTCGTTAGAACATTTACGTATAGACGAAATCATTAGCTTTAAAAACTCATAAAATAAAACGACTCATTCATCTGGATTGTTCCACTTGCGGTCGAGAGAAGATTAGTTCGTAACCTTGATACTTGGACACCAAGCCCATGTAATTAACGTGTCGTAAGTCACGTCGACTTCTTTGTAATCGATTAAGGAATGTTTGTATTATGCACGAGGTTCAACTCGCCCCTTTACCCAGCCATGTAATCAGGGAAAAGTTGAAAGTTCAGGAAATCACATCTCGCGTGTCCAGAAGGAACAAGGGTCACTAGTTCTAATAGGAATATAAAAGCTTCACGTAATCAGATCAGATATACAGAGATCCAACGGAGAGTATTACCGCAGAGAGTAGATTCCGAGGACTGACAGAATGCGTGGTGAGTACTCCATCAGCCATCCCCTTTAACCCCCCTCTTTGATTCGGAATACTGAGAGTCCCTTATGCACGTTCTGTCATTTGCCTTGTCTTATGTAATAAACGATTGCATTTACAAACCATAGCCTGTTTAATGCCATCATTTCTACGTCTAAAATCTTATCCACTACTTACACATACAGACAGAGGCGTGACACCATCTACAGACTGTAGTTTCGACTTTGCTATGGCCTTCTGAAATAGGGAATTGTGGGGGATAGGGCATGTAGCTGGAGGAGGATGTCATCATATTGAAGCAGAGAGTACCAACAGACTGGCAGATAAAGCAAACTAATATCAACAGCGAGAGTCTGCAGATACAGTGCGGTTGATGGCATTAGCCTCCAGCTTGGTTATATCCTATCTAGTCCATAACAAGGATGAAACTGTATTTATTCTCTGGACAGGAAAACCAAGCTGTCGGTCTATTGCAGCACTGACTTAGGGGTGATAAGTTACTGCTTAAAGATGGTTTGCTAATGATAACTTAAAAGCAAAAGTATCTGAGCTTGTACCAACGTTAAAGTACAGTCCAACATCTATAACTTGATTTTTTTTTTTGACAATTTGAGATAATTTCCAAATCTGTATGGAAAATATAAGTTTTAGCATTGTATATTTGTCCATTACTTAAAGTCCAATTAGTCAATTTTTTGATAATCCAAAAAAGTTCTGGTTCCCCATGATTATTAGTTGAATATATCAAGCTTATCTGCTTTCCACTTGACATGATAACAACACTTTAAAATATGGAATAATATGTTGTAAAAAATTTAAACTATATTTAGAAAATAAAAATTGTCCAACAACTAATCAGTAACACTGGGTCGCGGGAAATGATATTTTCTTGATATCAAACTTCTCCATGCTTTTGTAGTTTTTCAGAAATATTAGACGAAAAAGAAAGCAAAATTGAAAATTGCACTCAAGAAGCTGGATTTGCCTCACCTGAATGCAGTGAAATGAGGGAAAATCAAGAAAACAAGCTGCAGCTGTGGGAGAAATTTGAAAATGGTTTTTCTTTGTATACTGATTTGAATCATTGCATCAATGTTATCATCCCTCCTTATTAAGTCCAAATACCTTGATAATTTTCATTTCTACTACATGGCATGAGATTACAAATTTAGTGCAAAAAATTAAAGCATTTACTTTGAGTAATCCAAAACAAAAAGAATGATGAACTATTATGAAAATATAAATGAAATTGTGTATAAGTAAGATTTACTTGATCTTTCATGATAATATTATGATTCATAGTTTTCTACATGTAATGTCACATAAAAATAAATAAAATAAAAAACATTGGTGCATAAGCTACCAATTTACACATTGGGGAAAATATTAAAGTTTCAGGTTCCTGAGATCTTTTGAAAAAAATTTGATTGTTTTTCAAAATCTTTAAAAGAAATAAACTATCTTTGCAAAAATCATACATGAACCTATTTTTTACTGAGCAATTATAAAGAACTTCACCTCTTTTTTCAATACTTTTGAATCCTGATTAATATTTTACTGTGGTTTTCTTCATATGTTTTAAGATGTTTCGAGAGAGCTAAAATATTCTTGGTATAAAACATAGTTAAACGGTTTCATTTTCTACAAAATAGAGTCAATTTTTCTTTTTTTTTTTGCTAGTTGGACAATTATTTTCAACTGGAATTTTGGCTGGTTCCTTAATTTCGAAACGAGTACTCTCCCTTTTGATTATATCATAATAATTTGAAATATTGGTAGCACAGTTGTGCACGAGAGTTGGATTTTTAAAATCTAAAACATCTGCATACACATGTTCTGGTTCAGGCATTGTCCGTTTGAAGCTGTTGTTGTTTACCCAACGAGCTTTGCTCAAATTTGACTGACTTCTTTTACTTGAATCCAAATCTTTACTAATTTTAACACAAATATGTTTATCACACACATCACACTTGAAAAAGATATTATCAACTTGAATACCCATATCAGTAGATGCTTACTGAACAAGTGCACTACATTGATTATTTACATCAGTATAGCTTGAAACATGGTTCATTAGATCCTTTAAATTGAAAAAAATGAATAAGACAAATATCACACTTGAACAAATTTATTGCAGTGTCATCACTTGAAACAGAGACTGGAATATATTCATGGTCAGTGGGTCTTTCTGAGTGGGATTTGAGGTGAATTTCTGAACTTTAGATAGTTAAGAATGCGGTTTTACACACAGCGCAAATAAGTACATCGATATAATGAACTTGCATATGTCTTTTTAGACTATCTTTAGTCAAAAAAAATTCTCACAAAACCTGCATCCATGCTGACTTGATGCCCTCACATGAATTCTCATGTGCTCATGTAAAGACGCATCATTGTCGGAAGTGTATGGACAAAGACTGCATGCATAGGGACTATCTGAATGAGTTTTCATATGAATCTTGAAATTACTTTCATCATAATACTGTTTCTGGCAAACCTTACACCATAAGTTCATTTCTTCTTTAGAACATAATCTCAAATGGTGTAGAAGATCACCTGCATGAGAAAAACATTCTTCACATGAGCGACAGCTGTATAATTTTCTTTTTTCACAATCATGTTTCAAGTGTTCATTATAACATAGTTTTGAAGTAAAAGACTGGTCACAAAACCCACAAATGAATTTATGTGTGTCTACATGTTTCTTAAGACGAGAAAGTGTAGGAAATTGGTTTCCACAATGTACACATGGAAAGTTTTTTAGTTTATCTGGAACTTCCTCAGACATGAGGTATTTATAAATCATATTATTATTATATAAAGAGATTAATTATAGTATATCTTCTACAAGGCATTTATTTTGAAAAAATTCAACAAACTGAATTTAACAGTATATGAGGTATTTATTTTAGTCAAACTGAAAAAATTTGGGTTGTGGCATTAAACTGTTTCACAAAAACTTTTGCAATGACAAGCTGTACATAAAATATTGCTTCATATGTCAGCAATGACATTTGTGCAATATTAGAGCTTGAAATAGTTAAACAATAATTTTGGCATTTTTAATAAAATAAAACAATTACATTCAGCCCATCATAAGAATTTCTTTTTTGGATTTTAAGTGAAATAAAGTAAAATAGTTACTCGTCAAGTTAATTAAAGCATTGTATCATCAGATTCTTGAGCATGACTTCAGTAGTATAGAAACAAACAAACTTGTAGTGTACCTGTAAAGAGCATTTTACTATCAGAAGAAATAGTGCAAATAAAAATCAATTCATATTGATTAAAATAAATTTATATTTTTTTGTTGTAATATTTAAATGTTCGTAAATATGTTAAGGAAAAAACGAAGGGAATAATAATAATAAAAATAGCATTCATAAAACATTATACTGAAAAAGTAGACATCAATATCATTTTGAATACAGAATATTTCCATGCAATCTAAAGGTGATCACGATAAAGCTAAGATTTTCAAAAACAGGTACCCTCTAAGACCTTAGGGGGGTACCTATTTTTGATGAATTTATGTATTGAGGATAAGGCTTAAATCTATTACAGTCAAAAGTGTTTTTCTTGAATCTGTTTACCTCAAAAACCTCAGTAATTCTAAAAATTTTCAATGTTCACACAATAATTATAGATTTACTTTAAAATTTTTCTCCATAGCTATTTCAAAGAAATTATTGCTAAACTTTTATATATATTTTGAACTTGAAACATAATTTCATTTCTGGATTTAAACTCAAGTTGCAGACAAAAAACATTCATTCCTTCCTGCATTCAGAGTTGCACTGTTCTCTAGTAAGGGGGGGGGGGGAGGACATGTAGAAAATCCCGAATTGAGAATAGTGTTTAACAACATGAAAGGGTCACTGTACAAGATTTTTTGTTTCAAAGTCATGAAGAAAAGAAATTTCATAGTGTTCTCTGCTTTTCTATGTTTCTGTTTAAAATTGTATAGAGAAATAGTAAGCATTACAAGAAAGTTGAACATTTTATTTACTGAGACTAAAGATCATAATTAAACAACAATGATTGAAAGTATTTTCCTTAAAACAATTGGAATACACACATTTGTTAGCCACCTCGGGTGGGAGGGGTGTGGAGGTACTTCTGTTAAATGTGTGACATGTATAAATTTAACTAAAATTTTCAATGACATTAACACAAAAGATTTTTAATCTTTGCCCGTTTTAATCACTTGAGCAAAGTTTCCCTATAATTGTCCCCTACAGTTGAGTACTACTAATAGTAGTCATAAGAAAAACTCTGTTCAAGCATTCATTTTTACTAATTTTAAAAGTGGTAAGCATGCAAAAATTATTTACCTATTTTGATAACTAAGTAAAATAAAGGTCAACAATGAATTGTTCTAACAGAAATGTACATAATCTTTAATGATAATATCATGGTTTACATGGTTTTTTACACAAAACTCACATTAAAGAAAATAACTATTGAACTATATTAACACATATGGGTCATTCAATGTCAAGTGATCCAAAGTTTTTTCCCTTACCTTTTTGTATTTCTTTGAAATTTGGCTCATCAATTGTACCCTTTGAGATAATCAAAAGTCCCAATTTTTAGATTTTTATCTCTATTATTTTTTTATTTATGACACTTGGATTTTTCGAAAAACCCTCTTTTTTTTCATGGATGCTTGAACATAAAATGGACGATAACTCAGCACCATATATAGATAGAAAGATTTAGTAAAAAGCATTTTAAAGTACATTAGTTGCTGTTAATAGGATATGCAACATGACTAATTTCAAAAAATAAAATTTATTTAAAAAAAATGAAATTTAAATTTTTCAGAAAAGGTACAATAAATTTTGTTTTATATTCTCAAAAAATTGCGTGAATTTTATCTTCATTTGTGCAAAATTTCATTGGGATCTCAGTGGGATCATATTTTTATGAATTTTTAAATAAAATTTGACTTATGAAATAAAGACATTTTTCAGATTCTAACTAGTTAAACATGGGGTTCTCTTACTGGGGATGGTCTAGTAAGTAGTAATTGATGATTACTGTACTTGAAATGAGCTGACATGAATTTGTAGATTGGTACTCCCCCCCCCCCTCTCCGCCACACAACCACTTTTTATCTTTTTTTTTTCAAAACTGTATTCAAAAAAAAAAAAAAAAAAAAACTGGCACGTAAGAGTTATAATCATAATAAACTGGGACGCACACTGCTAAACATCAGTAGTGACTAAGGCTTAGAAATGAGGGGGGGGGGGGGGGAGAGTCATAAAAACTAAAAGTCAGAAAAACTTTAACAGACAAGTAGAACCACTCATTTGCAGCTTTTTTCTTTCGGAAAGTGGTAGGAGAAAAGGGGGGGGGGGGGGCAATCTGGAATGAAGCTTAACAACATGGAAGGTTATGCTCAAACTAGCAAAATTTGTTTGATCTATAACTGCTTTTAATATATGTATAAATAGATCTCGCTGCATTGCTCTCCTTTACAACTGAAATTAAAAAGAAAACTAGCATTAAAGAAAAGAAAAAAATAGCTGCATTCCAAATGTTGTAGAAACACAGTTAGTTTTATGCGGACAGACATATGCTCTGATACTTAGATTTATTTTTAGTTTAGTGTGAAAAGAATGGAACAACACTGAAACAACACGGAGGAAACACTCCTATTTTGCTATGATTTTGGGGCAAACAATTTCTTTCCTCCTACCAAAATTGAAAGTTGGTGCAGGGGTAGGGGATGAAATGAATTATAACTTTCCTTATCAGATAGTGAATTAATCAAGTACACTTTGTGAAGTTCAGATTGAAAAAGAAACACTTGTTCTGAGAGAAAAAAAAAAAAAAGCATCAGGTGAAGCGTGATACTAGTATAGTGTTAATCATCTGTGTGGGTGGGTGGGGGCGGGGAGTTATGTACTTGTCTTGCTTTAAAGAAGAACATTTACCAGCTTTTAATATGTTTTCTATTCATTTTGTTTTATTTTATTCATTTATTTATTTTTTACATTTTGAAAATAGTTTTGGAAAAAAAAAATAATAAAAGTGGTAGTGCGGGGGGGGGGGGGGGGGGGGGGCTTTTTCTTGCTTTAAAGAAGAACATTTACTAACTTTTAATAAGTTTACTATTCATTTTGGTTTATTTATTTATTTATTTTTTTTTTTACATTTTAAAAAGTTTTGAAAAAAAAAAAAGATTAAAAGTGGTTGGGGTGGGGGGGTTACCAATTTACAAATTCATGTCAGCTCATTTCAAGCATAGTCATGATCAATTACTACTTACTAGACCATCCCCAGTAAGAGAACCCCATATTTAACTAGTTGGAATCTCAAAAATGTCATTATTTCATAAGTCAAATTTCATTTAAAAATTCATAAAAATATGATCCCATTGAGATCCCAACTTGAAAATTTGCACAAATGAACATAAAATACACACAAATTTTTGAGAATTTTTTTTTTAAAAATCATTATACCTTTTCTGAGAAGTTTAAATTTCATTTTTTAAAAATTAAAATTTTTCTGAAATTAGTCATGTTGCATATCCTATTGAACAGTAACTAATGTACTTTAAAATGATTTTTACCAAATCTTTCTATCTCTATTTGGTGCTGAGTTATTGTCCATTTTATGTTTAAGCATCCATGAAAAAAAGAGGGTTTTTTGAAAAATCAAAGTGTCATAAATAAAAAAATAATAGAGATTAAAACTTAAATTTTGGACTTTTGATTACCTTAAAGGGTACAATCGATGAGCCAAATTTCAAATAAATACAAAAGGGTGAGGGAAAAAATTTCCCAAATTTTGGATCACTTGACATGGAATCACCCATATCTGGTCGAAAGTATAAATATCTCGGGTTTCTGGGCAAGTGCTGATTTTTTGTAAATATATTTTTGTATATTTTTCCAAATTATCCCGGAGAAGGAATAACTTTTTGGAGTGGTTTTTTGTTTGTGTTAAAATCATTGGGATCACTAAAATATTCGTGGCACGTATCACAGATAAGATTTCTCACTTTTTATAAAAGAAGCAACTTTTTTCTCATTATTTTTGCTGTTTGAGTAATTATTATTTGCCATTTGAACTCTTGTTTTCATCATGAGTCAACTCCTTTTTGACTATATCATAATAATAAGAAGTCTTTGAAACACTTCTACTCACAAGATTTGAATCTAAAATATCATTCATAGTCATATTTTCTGATTCAGGTGTTGTTTGATCAAAACTGCTGTTGTCCATATGATTTTTGTTTAAATCCAAGTGACTTTTTTTATGCGATTGCAGATCTGTACTATCTTTAACACAAATATATTTTTTACACACATCACACATAAAAAATATTTTACTGACATGAATACCCACATCAGTAGATGCTTGCTGAACAAGAGCGCTATTCTGATTATTTATGACAGCATGGCTTGCTGAAATATGGCTCCTTAAATCCCCAAAATTGTAAGTAGCAACATCACAAAATCCACATTTGAACAAATTTACTCTGGCGTTATGACTTGAAGCAGAGATTGGTGCACATTCTGAAGGCACACTATTGTGAGTGGGTTCATGTGAGTAGCTTTTGACATGATTTTCAAAATTTGGGATATTTGACAACGCAGTCTTAGAAAACAGTGCATCCTTAGAATGAATTCGCAAATGCTTTTTTAGACTATCTTTTGTTAAAAAATCTTTCTCACAATACTTACATCTAGGCTGAGATATCATCACATGGAATCTGATGTGTTCAGGTAAACCAATCTGATTGCTAAAAACTCACAAACAAAGGTCGCATGTAAAGATACTACAGGGAGCATGAGTCTTCATATGTATTTTGAAATAGATTTCACTGTAACATTGCTTGTGGCAAACCTTACACCATAAGTTCTGTTCTCCTTTAGAACATACATGGTGAAGAAAATCACCAGAGTGAGAAAAAGATTCGTCACATGAGCTGCAGCTTTAAGGTTTTATTTCTTTATGATATCTCTTTAAGTGTTTATATATTATAACTTAGTTTTGTAGAAAAAGATTGGTTACAAAAACTACAAATAAAGTTATGTGCTTTTACTTGTTTCTTAAGATTAAATGCTGTATCAAATTTCTTTTCACGATATTTACATGGAATTTTTTTTGGTGTATCCTGAACGTCCTTAGACATATCAGATATGTATTTATCTTATTAGATTAGATATATATATATATCTTCCACAAAATATTATTTTGGAAAACTCAGTTAACAAGATTAAAATGTCTTCCTGATGAGAGAGAGTTAGGTAAAAAAAAATATATCTAATTTAAATCAAGTTGCTAAAGTTGGGTCATAGCATCATACTATCTCGCAAAACTTTTAAACCTTTCAGTGACAAGCAATACACTCAAAATAATGCTTCATTTCTTAGAATAAGGTCTGTATAATATTGGTGCTTTGAAATACAGTTAAACACTAGGGTCTGGTGGGGGAAAGTGGTCAATGGGGTAAAGTGGTCATAATTCAAATAAATGGCTATACCTTAGAAATAAATGTTCGAATGAATGTGAAAATTTTATTTTAGAGTAGTGCAGTTAGAAACTACATTTTGAATACAAAATTTTACAACTGGCAAAATTTTATTTGGTTAAAAAAAATATTTTGTGATTATGAATTTTTTAAAAATATAAACACCTTTTTTAACTTCCTTGGGAAATTTTGTTTGTTAGAATTATGAACAGATTGACTGCGCAGGAAGCTTCCTACATGTCTCAAGAACTCATACTCATTAGCAGTTAGCAGCATCTGTTTTGAATAATTTTTTAGAACAATTTTAGTAAGATGGGGTAAAGTGGTCATAATATTAGGCTTAACGAATATTGCTCTTTTAAAATCACTTAATCTTTAAGTATAAGGCAGATATAAATTAAATATTAATTTCACTTAATATGTATTGTTTTTACAGTAAACAAGGTTAAATATATGAGTATATGCGCATGCATACGCATATACTCGTGTAGGCACCTATATATACATATTTACATAAATGCACCAATAAACATGTATTTGGGTATCTCGTAGTATTTTTTATCTATACAGATATACATTCGACTATACACGTATATACCCGCTTATACTCGTACATATACGAACACTTATATATTCAGGTAGACACGACGTATATACGCGTACGTACTCGAGCTGACACTTACATACTAGCATATGATATACATGTATGCAGGGTGAGTTTAAACTCTTGGGCAAATTTTTAAAAGGTGTTAGAAAAGAGGATAAGAAGCAAGAATCATAAGAAACATATGGCCACAAACTCAACGCTGACGCGCTACATGCACGCAAAGCCAGAAACTAATAAATGCAAAACAGGTCACAAATTTATTACAAAAAAGACAATTTTACACAACGATTTAAGAAAGTTTTAAAGTGATTGATGAAACTTGTGGCCGGCATCTGTAATACATGCGTCGCAAGCACTCTGTTGCAATTACGAGACTTTTGAAAAACTTTCATCAGTGGCTGCGCCTTTGTTGCGATGCGTGTATTAGAGCTACTACAGGCCTTACTTTTTAACAACTTTCTAAATATTTCTTAAGAACTAAAATGTCAGGTAAAATCATCTTTGTGTAACAAATTTGTGACCTGTTTTCATTCCATCGATTTCTGGCTTTGTGTGCATGTAGCGCGTCAATGACCATAAGTTCCTTATGATTCTTTGCTTCTTATCCTCCCTTTTCACACCACTTAGATTTTACCCAAGATCTTAGATTCACTATGTAAGCATACATGTATATTAGCGGATATACTCGTAGATATACTTGGATACATGTACTGGTGTTTACACGTAAATGTACGTATATGCGTCTAACAAGTATAGAATCGTGTTTACACCTAAGCATACGTATATACTCTTGCTTCCACATATATATACGTGAGTAGACACGTACCAAACACGCGCTGGATATATCCACGAATTAACTCGTGTATACCCGTATATGTATGTAAGTACGCTACTGGCCGTTAAAATTGCTACACCAAGAAGGAATAGTCTGAATGAAACAAAATTTTGCACATGTGATGGCAACATTGACACTAGAAAACAATTACAAAATGAAAGCAAAATGATCATTTATTACTGGAAAAATCTCACATGAATGGAGGTTAAAGTACCCTGTTGCGCCACCTCTAGTTGGAATTTAAGAACCGATACGGTCAAGCATTGAGGTACAGCAGTTTCGTACGATGACTTACATCTTCTCGTACCACAGTTGCTGTAAATGCGCCACTAATTTGATCAAACTTACAGGCTGTCCAATTTACCGTCTCAAGTGATCCCAGATATGCTCAATTTGTGACAAGTCACAAATCGCAGACCAGAGCATCACGCAGACCAGAGAAAGTGATAATGCGGAAGAGGAAATCCCTTTACACCCTTGCTGGGTTTGACCGAGCATTGTCATGTTAAAAAATGGTTCCTGGGAGCCGCGTCGTGAGTGCAAACAGGTATGAGTTTGATCGAATGAGTGGCACGTTTACAGCAACAGTGGTACGAGATGACGCAGGACATCGTAGGAAACTGTTATGTCTCAACGCCCGATTGTTTCGCTTCAAGTACATTGTACATTCACGCTAGAGGTGGCTTAACAGGGTACTTAAACCTCCATTTATTCGAGATTTTTCCAACCATAAATGATGAATTTGCTTTAATTTTGTAATCACTTTCTAATGTAAATTTTATTATCACGTGTGTAAAATTTAGCTTCATTCTGGCAATTTCTTCTTGGTGTAGCAATTTTAATGGCCAGTAGTGTATCTATGTACACTTATATATGCGTATATACGTCGACTATACACGTATATACTCAGAAACTCAGATATGCACGTATATACTCGAGATACATGTGCAAACATGCAAATGATGTTCGTTTTGCGCGTATATACTTGCATATACATGTGACTCGTATATACTCGTGTAGACACCTATACACTCCTGTAGGCAATCACGTATACATGCTTATATGCTCGTGTATACACGAATATACTTGAGTAGGCACATGCATGCATGTATCTGATGTATACATGTATTTATTCATATATGTACATGTTTACTCTTGTTTACACGACACGTATGTACTCGTGCATACCCGCATATACTCGTACATATACTTGTTACTATAAAAACAACCGAAATATACAAATAATAGGGTTATTTGTAACAGTTTTGCAGCTGTTTTTAACTATGACCACTTTACCCCATGCTATGACCACTTTCCCCCACCCCATGGGGTAAAGTGGTCATAAATACAAAGGGAAATGAAAATGTTATAAAACTATTTAAATCAATATTTTTTTTCCTGAAATTCAATGTACAGGTTCTTTAATAATGCAATGTAAAATAATAACAAAAAAAAGCTGAATTATCTAAAGAATTTATTGTATTTATTTTCCACCTAAGTTGAAAACCTACGATTTTATGACCACATTACCCCACCAGACCCTATATTTTGCCTTTTCTAGTCCTCAGATAAGTGTTTCACTCAATCATAGCCATATGAATATCCTTTACGATTTTTAGTTGATAGAATAGAATAGTTACTTCCAGGGTTGTTTGGTTTAAACCAATTGTTTTTAAAAAAAAAAAAAAACATGCGTTTTTTTTTTAAATGTTTTTTTTTTTTTAACCAAAAAAAAAATCCCTTTTACAGGTTTACATTGATTTCCCCACACATATTGAAAAATGTAAAATTTCATTTATGCTAAGTTCCTAGCTAAGTTGCAGAGATAAACACTAAAATTGCAAAGTTGCTTCTTCAAAATGTATTACAAGCTTTAATCGAAAAAAAATATTAATATATTTTTATTTCATATATGTGCCATAAAGCAGATTTCAGTCAACTTCCATCATTATGCTTAATTTGCATGATTAGTTAAGATTTACTAAGGATTGAATCTTTTATTGTAGATGCAATCCATTATATTGCTCACTCCTGTTGCAGGGGTGTAACATTTTTGCCCATTTATTTGCACTTTCCTGGAATTTTAACTTAGACTTGTAAGGTAATCAACAGTCTAACTTAATTGTTCTGCAGGTGAACACAAATAATATTTTTTGAATCAAATTTAAAAAAAAAGTTTATACTTCATATTATGATACATAATAGTTCCTTATATTATAATGTAGGAAGATTAAAAGACAAATTTTTAAATTCCCAGAACAAAATGCAAATGTATGTGCAAAAATTGATTGAGAAATATATAAATCTTCACATATAAACTACACTCTCCATTGGTGTTTTTTTTTTTTTTTTTGGATTCTGTGTGCTCAAAAGATTTTGATTGGCTATACACCTATGCTGCTTTATGACTATTGGGTGCAGATAATTTTTAGTTTTTCCCCCCTTTTGTTCATTGGAATTGGGATTTTGGTATTTGCTTTGCCTTAGCTAACCTGTGCAGTTTACAAAAGTTACTTACTCATATAGTTTTAAAAAGAATGTCTGACATACTGATTGATACAGAGAAAATCAAAACTAATCAAGGAGTACGTCAAGGTTGTGGTTTATCCCCAACCCTTTTCAATATTTATATTGATGATATCCTGCGTACTTGGAAAGCATTAGTTAATGCTGGTATTAACCTAAATATGTCAACCTATGTTAATACATTACTCTTTGCTGACGATCAGGTTATTATCCAATCAAATGAAGACGATCTTCAAAGATCCACCTACATATTCCACAAGATATGCCAAGAATATAATATGAAGATCTCAATCCCGAAAACTAAAACAATGGCATTTAGGGGTAAAGAGCCAATTAGAAGTAAAATTGTTATTGATAATAGAACTATTGAACAGGTGAAGCACTTCAACTACTTAGGATGTGACATCACCTTTGACCACGACAATGATGTCCAAAACAAGCTACATAGGTTTCAACACTTATGCGGAACCCTTACAAGAATCCTAAAGGGAAAAACGAGAAAGGACACACAACTGAAGTTCTATAAGATTATGGCGGTGCCAACCTTACTATATGGCTCTGAAACATGGACTTAGAACAGTCAAGAAACTAGTAGATTTCAAGCAGCAGAGATGAAGTATTTGCGATCACTGAAGAACTGCACTATCCTAGACAAAATAAGGAACGAATCCATTCAAAGGGAATTACAGATATTCAGCCTAAATGAAAAAATCACGGAATATCGCAACGATTGGAAAAACCATGTTCGATGTATGGCACGAGGGAGACTTCCAAGAGCTGCCTTTTATTACAGACCAAGGGGCAAACGAGACCGTGGTAGGCCCAGGAAACGGTGGGGCGACCAAGAAGCCGCAACAGGCTTTATGCTTAATCTTTGAAGAAGAAGAAGAAAAAGAATGTCTAATTCTGGTAGAAAAAAAGACCTAATCTGGCTTTCATTTGATGAAATCAAAAATGAAGCCAGTATTTCATATCATAAAGGGTCTATATATACATGCATACTAATATGTTAATCAAGTCAAACATTTCAATCAATGTTTCCCCACAGAAAGCTATTTTAATTATTTAATTTAGTTAGAAGATTTTGTTCTAATCTCTTTAATTAATCAAGAAATTAGGTATAATGTGACTATTGAATAACTGTTAATTACATGGAATCTTAATTATCTTCCGAAAATTAATTGTTTTTCTCGCAAATAGTATTTAAACCAAAAAAACCCGGTTTAAACCAAAAAAACCTGGTTTAAACCAAAAAAAACCGTTTTTTTACCAACCCTGGTTACTTCAAGTTTATTAACGCATCATCATTGAATTCTTGAGTATGACTTCACTACTATAGAAATGAAATGGTAGTGTACCTGGAAAGAGCATTTTACTGTCAGAAGAAAAAGTACAATTTAAAATCAATTCATATTAATAAAAATTAATTTACAATCTTTTGTCAAAATATTTTGAACTCATTCAAATACTTTTACATTTCACTGTACCAAAAGAAAAAAAAAATAATTTCATGAAACATTTCAAAAGAAAAAAAAAAAAAATATATATATATATATATATATATATATATATATATTCCATACACAGAATATTACAAAGCAGTTCAAATATGAAAACAGTAAAACTAACAATAATAAACTTCTTTAATAAAATACCAATAATCAAATTTCAAATAGAAAATTTAAAAAATCCAGTTCTAAGAGCAAGTGCTTATCTTTTCAAAATGAATTTCTGAAACTAAATGTTCACAAATAATAAAATCATCATTGAAAACATCACATGTAAACTCATTCTTTATAAGGCCAAGATCAACTTGTGCACATTTCTGAATCTTGAAACGGGGTTAACCTTTTGCTGTGGCTTTCTTTGTGTGCTTTTAAGATCTTCGGGAGCGCTAAAATATGCATGACATTTATCAACAAATAAGAGACATATATCACTCACTTTTCATTTTTCTCATTGTTTTGTCTGTTGGAACAACTATTTTCGGCAAGAGTTTGCCACTTGAGCCATTATTTTTGACAGGCGTTCTCTCCTTTTTAACAACAGCAAAATAATTAGAAGTCTTTGTAACTCTTTTTTACGAAGTTTGAATTTGCTGAATCTAAAATATCATTGATAGTCATACTTTGTGATTTACAAATTGTTTGGTCAAAATTAATGTAGTCCATACAAGTTTTGTTTACACATTTATAAAATATTAAAGTTTCAGGTCTATGGAATCTTTAGAAATAAACTTCAAATTGTTTTTCAAATGTTAAAAAAAAAAAATTATCTTTGCAAACATCAGATCCATAGCAATGATCCCAACTATTTCATGTCTTTTTTTCAGCACTTTTAAATCCTGATGAGAGATTAATCATTTGCAGTGGTTTTGTTCATATAAGGCAGTGAGAAGCAAAGGGATCTAAGTGAACATTTTCAAGTTTTGAGTAAAACATGTTTAAAGATAAGGTCTTAGATAGGCTTTCACTGAAAAGTTTTTCTAAATCATGCTGTATAACAGCATCTACCAGGACTACTAGCACTATTTCTTGCCCCAAGACAGAGGAGAGGTAATAGTTATTTCCAAATTTTTAGTTTTCCCATTTACATCCTTTTGCTTCTCACCACCTTGTTATATATTTTAAGATTTTTCAAGAGAGCTAAAATGTTCATGGTGTAAACCATGGTTAAAGGACTTTATTTTCTACAAAATATGGACATAAGTTTTTCTTCTTTTTTGCTAGTTGAGTAATTATTTTCAACTGGTATTTTTGTTGGCTGATCCCTTATTTTTGATAAGAGTTCTCTCCCTAAATTTTGAGCACTGGATATTTATTTATTATATTAGGTTAGAGATTATGTATCTTTTACAAGTTATTTAGTTGACTCGCGCTAGAACGAGATTGCACTTACGCGAAACGGCTATAACGCAAATATTTCGCAAGTAACGGATTTTAGAGCAAAAGCAAATTTCTCGCCCACAACATGAAAAATTTTCAAAGGAAGTAGCAGCACGCAAGTAGCGGCTGCATTATTGGCTATTAAACATTGATTTTTTAAATGGAGTTGCATCCCTTTCACATCACTGACAGCAGAGATATAGTCACCGTACTAGACTAAACATTGCCTTTTTTAGTGTATCAAATAACCACTCAGCAATTTTCATTTATTTTTTCATTCTAAATATTTTGCAATTAATAAAATATAATAGCACTGCGGCATGGTGTTTTATCTAAAGTTTTTCAAGGTGGAAAGACAAACAGTTTCTGACAATTAAAGAAAAGGTTAAAATTCTTTATATGCTTGAACAAGTGCATAGTTGGTAACACATCAATTTTATATACTCTTATCCATAACATGAAATTTCGACTTACGACACAGGGGTCTTGGAATGCATTCGTCGCGTAAGTCGAGACTCTACTGTATTTTGGAAAACTCAGTTAACAGGGTAAAAATGTTTTTCCAATGTGTTGGATCAAATGAAACACATTTTAACCCTCTGACAGTCTTGGGTCTTGAGTAAAATGTGTTAAATTCTTCCCAATGAAAGTTTTTTTTTAGAGTAACATGCCATGTAAATCAAGTGTCCTACCTACTATCAACGCCCAGCTACCACCCTGCACCGCTGACGGTTTGACAACGAAAATGTAGCATCGGAAAAATAAGTAAAATGCTTTTGAAACACGCTCATTAGGGCGTGATAAAACGTTCAAAACTATCAATGAGTTAATCAAACTGCAAAAGTTGGGTCATAGACAGGCATGAATCTAGAGGAGGAGTCATGACCCTCCCCCCTAAAGCAACAAAATACTGCTTAAAGCTGCATTTTGGGGTCCTATACTTCAAAAAAATGCCTTAGACCCCTTTTTGAGCACAAAATTGCACTTTGACACCCCTCCCCCCCCTTTCCGATCTCCTAAACCAGAAGATGGATCCGCCCCTGGTCCAAAGTAAAATGCTATTTCACAAAAGTTTTAAACTTTTCAATGACATGCAACACACTCAAAAGAATGTTCCAGTTGTTTGTAATAACATGTGTATGTTGGTGCTTTGGAATACAGTTAAACAATAAATCTTATCATTTGTAGTTCTTAGATAAACCTATCTCTTGTATTTACAGTCATGAGAATAACCTTTTAACTTTTTTAACATTTTGTATCTTTGGATTCTTGAGCATGACTTCAATAATATAAGGAGAAAGAAACTAGTAGTGTGCTATGAAAGAGTGTTTTACTGTGAAAAGAAATAACATAAATTAAAACTAATTTTTAATAATAAAAATGTTTGAAAAAGAACAATCTTTTTACACTTTAAGAGTACTTTTGGATTTAAACAAAGAGAAAACATGAATTTTTCATTCATAAAACATTCCATAGAAGAAAATGATTTTCAATATTATTTTAATACAGAACATTAGCAAGCAGTCCAAATGTGAAAACAGTAAAACTATTTTTTCCAGGGTTGGTCGGATTGGACCCAATTGGGTCGGACCCAATGGGTTTTTTTGAAAATACCCATTTAAAAAAACCCATTATTTAGCCCAATTTTGGGTTTTTAAAATTTTCTGAGAAGTTTTTAAAAAAATTAATTTAAATACTTTTACAATTTAAACTTCTTTTTCATTTCTTCTTCACCACAGACATTGGACATAAAAAATGAATTTTTTGAAATAGTATTTCTCAACTCTTAACAGCATTAAAAAAATGTTTCAAAGATTTTAAATAAATATATTTAACTTTTTTTTAACTGATAAATAAATGGACTCAAATTTTTTTGACTAAGTCCTGTCACGTCTGATTTTCCCAATATTTGCAGATTGTACAGAGGAAACTACTCTAGCTAAAAAGCTTTCATGGGAATTATTTCCTGCAAACAAACACGTCGCAAATCTCGAATAAACAAGGTATATTTTTTAGAAATTAACAGGTTTTTCAAACGGTCGGGCAGAAAACAGAACAGGATGTACAGTATTTTCATTATCTTACGAAAAAGTTTAATATTTCTTAGTTTGTACAGAAATAGAAAAACTGGCAACATAAAATTGAAAGAAATATCTTGATTAAGCTGGAATTCAGTAAAAAGGGAGTAAAAAGTACTTGAGGTTCTACAGTAGTTTTGCATAAGAAAATGAAATACAGGAAAGTAAAATGCAAAAAAAAAAAAAAAAAAAAAAAAAAAAGTAGTAGCAATTAAAAACGAACAATAGATTTTCTCACTCAAGAAGTAACTTTGCCTTAACTGTTGGTAATCATGGAAACTAAAAAAAAAAATTGTCGTCTTTTATACTTTTCTTCACAAAATGCTGAATTTTAACTAGTTTTCCAGCTTTTTTACCCCAAGACAGTTTTTGCATTTTGTCCATATACTTACTCTACAATATGCTACAAGTACCCCACATTTTCCCTAAAAAAAGACAAAAAAAAAACCACATTTCTTTTAAAAAACCCAGCTTTAGTTGGGTTTTTTTGGGTTTTATTTAAAAAAACCCAAAAAACCCTGGGTCCATGGGCTTTTTTTAAAAAAAAAACCCGGGTTTTTGCCAACCCTGATTTTTTTCCCACAGAATTCCTCTTTTTGTTAAATTTTATTACTGAAAGTAAGATTTGAAACTATTATATGAATAGTTAAATGCATTTTTTCTTGAACCTGCTTACCCTGAAAAAGAGCAGTAATTAAATTTTTTTAGTTTCCTATATATGTACAAGAACTTAAGGCTACAGTGGACCCTAAAAATGCGGAAAATTGAGCAAAAAAAAGTTTAGCATTTTTTTTTAATACTATATCTGCTACTGTATTCAGGGCAACAAGATTTTTTTCATTCCACGCATTATTTAATGAATTATGGGTTAGTTTTGATTTTCCACATCTGTTATCAGGCCCCTTAGTTTAAATTTTGCAGCACTTATACACTGCTGTCATTATTTACATAAAAGCTTAAACTTAAAATGTTCCATGCACTACAATTTTTATCGGATTATAATGGAAACACATTGGGATAATATCTAGTTATATTGTACGCATGAAATTCAGTAATGATGGTTATGTAAAATTAGGCATTCAACTCTTTTGTTGTTAAAATCATCCTATAAATTCTAGTTTTCAGCAATTTTAATTGTCTCATAAAACATCACATGTGATGAATAGATTGATGTAATTATGCCTAATGATTGAAAAACAATTGGAAATTCAAAGTTTGAAAACAAATTCGGATGCATGGAGCAATTTGAAACTTGTGAACTTTTTGTTTAAATTTTTTTTACATTTTAATTTCTGAAAAAGCATTCATTTTTTTTTGCACCAATTTTTTTTTTAATTTCTTTTAGATGTAATAAATATACAAACACACAAAATTTTAGGCATCTGGATAAATTATTGAAAAAAAATTTGTGTCCACTGTAGCCTTATGTGACTAATGATTTTCTCAAGGAAATATTGCATATACTGACGTATAAGTCAAAAAATTTCAGGGTTGGCCGGATTGGACCCAATTGGGTCGGACCCAATGGGTTTTTTTGAAAAAACCCATTTAAAAAAACCCATTATTTAGCCCAATTTTGGGTTTTTTAAATTTTCTGAGAAGTTTTTAAAAAAATTAATTTAAATACTTTCACAATTTAAACTTCTTTTTCATTTCTTCTTCACCACAGACATTGGACATAAAAAATGAATTTTTTGAAATAGTATTTCTCAACTCTTAACAGCATTAAAAAAATGTTTCAAAGATTTTAAATAAATATATTTAACTTTTTTTTTAACTGATAAATAAATGGACTCAAATTTTTTTGACTAAGTCCTGTCACGTCTGATTTTCCCAATATTTGCAGATTGTACAGAGGAAACTACTCTAGCTAAAAAGCTTTCATGGGAATTATTTCCTGCAAACAAACACGTCGCAAATCTCGAATAAACAAGGTATATTTTTTAGAAATTAACAGGTTTTTCAAACGGTCGGGCAGAAAACAGAACAGGATGTACAGTATTTTCATTATCTTACGAAAAAGTTTAATATTTCTTAGTTTGTACTGAAATAGAAAAACTGGCATCATAAAATTGAAAGAAATATCTTGATTAAGCTGGAATTCAGTAAAAAGGGAGTAAAAAGTACTTGAGGTTCTACAGTAGTTTTGCATAAGAAAATGAAATACAGGAAAGTAAAATGCAAAAAAAAAAAAAAAAGTAGTAGCAATTAAAAACGAACAATAGATTTTCTCACTCAAGAAGTAACTTTGCCTTAACTGTTGGTAATCATGGAAACTAAAAAAAAAATTGTCGTCTTTTATACTTTTCTTCACAAAATGCTGAATTTTAACTAGTTTTCCAGCTTTTTTACCCCAAGACAGTTTTTGCACTTTGTCCATATACTTACTCTACAATATGCTACAAGTACCCCACATTTTCCCTAAAAAAAGACAAAAAAAACCACATTTCTTTTAAAAAACCCAGCTTTAGTTGGGTTTTTTTTTGGGTTTTATTTAAAAAAACCCAAAAAACCCTGGGTCCATGGGCTTTTTTTAAAAAAAAAACCCGGGTTTTTGCCAACCCTGATTTTTTCCCCACAGAATTCCTCTTTTTGTTAAATTTTATTACTGAAAGTAAGATTCGAAACTATTATATGAATAGTTAAATGCATTTTTTCTTGAACCTGCTTACCCTGAAAAAGAGCAGTAATTGTAAATTTTTTTAGTTTCCTATATATGTACAAGAACTTAAGGCTACAGTAGACCCTAAAAATGCGGAAAATTGAGCAAAAAAAAGTTTAGCATTTTTTTAAATACTATATCTGCTACTGTATTCAGGGCAACAAGATTTTTTTCATTCCATGCATTATTTAATGAATTATGGGTTAGTTTTGATTTTCCACATCCGTTATCAGGCCCCTTAGTTTAAATTTTGCAGCACTTATACACTGCTGTCATTATTTACATAAAAGCTTAAACTTAAAATGTTCCATGCACTACAATTTTTATCGGATTATAATGGAAACACATTGGGATAATATCTAGTTATATTGTACGCATGAAATTCAGTAATGATGGTTATGTAAAATTAGGCATTCAACTCTTTTGTTGTTAAAATCATCCTATAAATTCTAGTTTTCAGCAATTTTATTTGTCTCATAAAACATCACATGTGATGAATAGATTGATGTAATTATGCCTAATGATTGAAAAACAATTGGAAATTCAAAGTTTGAAAACAAATTCGGATGCATGGAGCAATTTGAAACTTGTGAACTTTTTGTTTAAATTTTTTTTACATTTTAATTTCTGAAAAAGCATTCATTTTTTTTTGCACCAATTTTTTTTTTAATTTCTTTTAGATGTAATAAATATACAAACACACAAAATTTTAGGCATCTGGATAAATTATTGAAAAAAAATTTGTGTCCACTGTAGCCTTATGTGACTAATGATTTTCTCAAGGAAATATTGCATATACTGACGTATAAGTCAAAAAATTTCAGGGTTGGCCGGATTGGACCCAATTGGGTCGGACCCAATGGGTTTTTTTGAAAAAACCCATTTAAAAAAACCCATTATTTAGCCCAATTTTGGGTTTTTTAAATTTTCTGAGAAGTTTTTAAAAAAATTAATTTAAATACTTTCACAATTTAAACTTCTTTTTCATTTCTTCTTCACCACAGACATTGGACATAAAAAATGAATTTTTTGAAATAGTATTTCTCAACTCTTAACAGCATTAAAAAAATGTTTCAAAGATTTTAAATAAATATATTTAACTTTTTTTTTAACTGATAAATAAATGGACTCAAATTTTTTTGACTAAGTCCTGTCACGTCTGATTTTCCCAATATTTGCAGATTGTACAGAGGAAACTACTCTAGCTAAAAAGCTTTCATGGGAATTATTTCCTGCAAACAAACACGTCGCAAATCTCGAATAAACAAGGTATATTTTTTAGAAATTAACAGGTTTTTCAAACGGTCGGGCAGAAAACAGAACAGGATGTACAGTATTTTCATTATCTTACGAAAAAGTTTAATATTTCTTAGTTTGTACTGAAATAGAAAAACTGGCATCATAAAATTGAAAGAAATATCTTGATTAAGCTGGAATTCAGTAAAAAGGGAGTAAAAAGTACTTGAGGTTCTACAGTAGTTTTGCATAAGAAAATGAAATACAGGAAAGTAAAATGCAAAAAAAAAAAAAAAAAAAAAAAAAGTAGTAGCAATTAAAAACGAACAATAGATTTTCTCACTCAAGAAGTAACTTTGCCTTAACTGTTGGTAATCATGGAAACTAAAAAAAAAAATTGTCGTCTTTTATACTTTTCTTCACAAAATGCTGAATTTTAACTAGTTTTCCAGCTTTTTTACCCCAAGACAGTTTTTGCACTTTGTCCATATACTTACTCTACAATATGCTACAAGTACCCCACATTTTCCCTAAAAAAAGACAAAAAAAAACCCACATTTCTTTTAAAAAACCCAGCTTTAGTTGGGTTTTTTTGGGTTTTATTTAAAAAACCCCAAAAAACCCTGGGTCCATGGGCTTTTTAAAAAAAAACCCGGGTTTTTGCCAACCCTGAAAAATTTGGCACAAAAATGAACTTTCAAGTTAGGGGGTTGACTCATACGCGAGACAGAATTTCCGAAAATTTTCCTACAACAATGTTGAGAGAAAGAATGTAGAATATTTTATTTACTGACTATAAAGAATAACTCTAAATCAAGCAACAATCATTAAAGAAAAATTTCTCCCAAAACTATGTTTCATTTGTTATCGTTATATTTATTTAAATCAATAAAATATATGGCATGCACCAATTACGAAGAAAAATTCTTAAAGTAATTAATCATTAGAATTTGACTTTTGCCCAGGCATGCAAGGCTTCAGCTTACATGATCGAAATCCATCATTTAACAAAGTCTGAACATGGAAGCAGGAATGAAAAAAATTTTTTTTTTCAAGTTCCAATCACATGGTCAGAGGGCTAATTTTAGGATTACTCAAAAATTAGTGATTTTGAGGCATATTAAACCTCGATGACATATCTTCACATGTAATCAAAGTATGAATGAAAAAAAGGGGACAAATCAGTCCAGTAATGTGTTAATAAACTGTCAGTAGCCATATTTTTAGCTCAGTAATCACAGATTATGTTCCCTGACCCCCCCCCCCTGTGGGGTATATTCAAGATATTTTCAGTTTAGAGCTCATCTCTCAACTTTCATCTATGCTCTTCCCATTTTTATCTCATGTTCAAAGCTTCTGTATCTCAATTTTTTCTCCTTTCCAACAAAATTTGAGAAAAGCAGGTTCAACTGCATTAGTAAATTTACATAGGTGGCAAAAAAAAAAATTAATTTGAATTTTGACATCTTGAATTCAAATTATGTTTTTCGCAATCATGAGTGTGTGTGTATGCAGGCGTGTGTGGGGGGTATGTGTGTTTGTGTGTAAGGGGTATGTGTATGTGTGTTTGTGTGCAGGCATGTGTGTGGGTAGTTGTGTGTAAGTGTGTAGGTGTGTGTATGTGTTTGAGTGTGTGTATGTGTTTGTGTATGTGTGCCTAGGAGTATGTATGTATTTGTGTGTGTAGGTGTATGTATGTGTGCGTGTTTGTGTGTGTACGTGCGTGTATGTATGCGTGTAAGTGTAGGATATTGATGCAACCTGGAGACTTTGCTTGCTAGAGGATCAGCATCGTGAGGCGGCCGGACGACAGTGGTGCTGCAGAGGGTGATGGTGGAAAAATAAAATAATAGCACATCAAAACAGTCAAATAAATGCAATAAGCAATCGTGATTGCTCAAAAAAAAAAAAAAGTATTAAACTATGAAGCTTAGCATTAAAAAAAATTCCACATAGTAGTTATACCAAAACTAATTATAGTATTCATCTTTGCTAACTTAAAAATAACACAGGCAAAAATTGCGTACGTCTTTTGATAAATTTGAAAAATACCCAAATGAATTATTCAAATCAAATATTACATAATATTTCATGATAATATTATAGTACATAATTTCCACCATTTAAGTCACATTTTAAAGAACAAACTTGAATATAAATCAGGGCTGTCCAACTGGCGGCCCGCATCGATGTTGACATTCCTAAGTTTGTAAAGAAGGTGGATCAGCCTCAGTTTTCCCATCAAAATGTAAGCTAACTGTTTTATAATCTTTCTGTTTCATCTATATATATAAAAATCTCGTGTCACGATGTTTGTTCGGGGTAAACTCCGAAACTACCCAACCAATTTTTCTCAAATTTCATACCTATGTTCCATTTGGTCCAACTTAAAAGATAGGATAGTTTTTATAATTTTTTATTGCGAATTTCATATTAATTATGCAATAATAGTGTGAATTAATTGTTTAGTTCTAAAAATTCTTAATAGATGGCGGTGCAAGTTAATTAATCGATATAACTAACATCGTATGACTTACTGCTAAAAACACCATGATAAAAAAACTGAGAAATGTTGCATAGAACTTCCATATAACGTTTCGGGATATTACAGGTTATTATTCACTTCTTGAGAAAATCAACTATATTTTTAAAAACGTTTCCTTAAATTGTTACAAATTGCAGATTTCACACCGTTGTGAAAAATATTTTTCTCGACCAGTATCAAGATTAACTAAACGTATTTAATAGGTGTATTGGTTTCGGAGCGATTACGGTTCGTCCAGATTGACTCAACCCCCAATGAATGAAAAAAGATATCTGGATCACGAAACTTTGCAAGAGTTGCAGAGTAGTTACATTCGAGCTACTTGCTGGAGAGTCTGTCTGCGCGTTGGCAATGATTGCATTAATACTTTGGGAACTCTCTTGGAAAACCAAGAAGGTTCCAGACTTTTACATTAAACCTACGTTTGGCTTATCTAGATGTGCCAGAATCATAGCTGACTTTAACCAAGAAGACTGCTGATTTCTTCGAAAATATTTCAGGATAAGTTTTGGAAGGTTACCAAATTTAAGCGGAAAACATTTATTATCTTTCTCCCCCCCCCCCCAAGAGATTTTTAATATCATTAATTCTTGCAAAAATACGTTCGCAACAGAAAATTGCAGTTGCTGCTACCTTTTTTAGATGGTAGACGAACAGCACATTCAGCTTAAAAGTTGCCTATTAGATATTCATAACAAACCAAACGCAATGTGTAACATTAAAGAAAAAATGCGGAATTGCTGTAGTGTTGCAAAAGAGATTGCATTATAATTTGGAATAAGTGTACTATGGTTCATAAGTAAAAGCATTCATTCGAAGCACATCATAGGATTATGCAAGATTTGAAAGGCAATGATCAACATTTAGGTGGTATTGTCTGAATACTGTCTAGGGACTTCCGGCAGACAATACCAGTTATTCCGATGAAATCAACGGATGTTTAAAACAATTATTTTGATAGCGTAATGTCGAGATGATGCGATGTATTGCAAACTGTGAAACTGAAATGTATCAAAATACACAGTACATCAATTAACCCGACAATTTCTGGACTGCAATTGAGACGAAAAATTAACTAATTAAGAGTGTATTCCCGAATAAATTTAATTTGTTTTATTGTGATTGCCTCTGTAATCGCATTATTTTGGCAACAAAAAACGTTGATGCAGACGCAATTAACGTTTAAATGCAACAGTTGTTGCCCGGTAATTTGAAAAAATTTAATTAAATCGATACAATTGCTGATTAGAACAAATCATTGAAGTTTCCAACTAAATTTTAAATTCTCTGTATATACCAGGAATGACACTACACAATCTCAAGTTGAAAATTTATTCACCAATTAATCTTCTCCATAATTTAAACCCACCCAGGTTTTCACAAATATACAAGTATAGTTATCAAAAGGGTCACCGGAAATGCTCTTGAAGCAGCAATTTTGACGGGAAAGTTTAAAGGAGGAATCATCTTGCTGTCATGCATTCCATTAATATCATCAGAATCTCCAATACAACTTAGAAGGCTTCATATTCCGCTTCGCTTTGCCTTCGCGATAACCATTAATAGATCTCAAGGCCAAACAATAATGTCGATTTGGACAAGGAAAGTAGGTGTTTCTCCCATGGGTAATTACATGTAACCTGCTCAGGTGTGGAAAAACCATCAAATCTGTTCGTGTTAGCAAAAGACAGATTAACCAAGAGTAACGTGAACAAATTAGTACAAAGATAATTTTCAATATTAATAATTTAAAATAATCGAAACAATAGTTTGAAATCAATGTTATCTAACTTATTCATAAAATTCCACTTTATAATAGCTTATCAATTTATGTAGTATATTTTGTGAGAAGTCATTGATTAAAAACTATAAAGCTGAGATGAATAAAATGTGCATACAAAAACTGTATATTGGTTAATGTTTAATTTCAACATTATGATACTTTGCCTACCACTTTCAAGTTATTTTGCACCATTGGATGAAGTAAATACACAGCAAATAATTTCCGAAACGTTTCTGAGTATTTCCGTGTAACGTTTCAGGATTTCAGTGGTTTTTATCAACTTATCGGAAAAATCAAGTAACATCGTCAAAACGTTCTCTGAATTGCTACACATTGCACGAATACAGTTTCTCACTGTTGTGAAAAATATTTTTAGCTACCAGTTCAAAGATTAACTGAACGTATTAATAAAGTGTATCGGCTTCCGTTCGAATACGGAATGTGTATTCGTCCATGCTAATCAGCTCCCAAAGAGAGCGAATGAGTATGAACTACTTGCTTTGCAAGAATTGCAAGCGCATAAAATTCGTGATACGTATTTGCAATTCTGGGTTTGCTTTGGCAATGTTTGCGAAGCTGCTTATGGAGTTTCTTAATGAATCATGAAGGTGCCAAACTATTATATGATACCTACCTAAGTTTACTCTAAAGGCCATGTTTGCAATACTTCTTATGGAATTTTCTAATTAAATCAGAAAAGTGCCAAGCTGTTATATTATACCTACTTAAGTTTTATCTAATGTTCGGGAAACACGACTGGCTACAAGCGGGAAGATTTCTGAATTTTTCAGGAGGCTTCAAGGAGAATTTCAGAAATGTTAGTGAATTTTATCGGAAAACGTTTCTGATTTTCGTAAGGTATCTTACTGGTGGAAATTTGTCACATCAGCTGCCCTTTATTTAACAGGAACAATTCTAAATCGTTTTAACAGTGATACTTACTGAATTTAATAAACGTAAGTATAGAAAGTAATGCTTTTACTATAGAAAATTTAGTTAGTACTTTAGTAATAATTAGTTAGTTAGTAATTTAGTAGTCCTACTTCGGCCAAACACGACCATTCTCAATTCCCTGTGATTTAAAATCGACTGAACATTTTCCAGCATCGTTAAAAATATTGATATGATCGTATAAAAATAATGAGTAAAAATTGATTTTCCATTATCAGCCACAGCAACGCGTGGCTGGGTCAGCTAGTTGTTTTATAATTAATAATTAATTACTATTAATTGTTATTGTATAAGAGGTTATTGTTCATCTTTTCAAACTGCGGCCCCCCATGTGATCAGTGACCAGAATTCTGGCCCATGGGCTCTTTGCAGTTGGACAGCCCTGATATAAATTATTAATTAACATTTCCAGTGGAAAACATAATGCTGATCTTTTCAATATGAATTTTTGAATGTTTTTCTAAATGTTCTAAAGAAATAAAATTATCTTTGCATATATCACAAGTGAACTCATTCTTTATGATGCCAAGATCGACTTGTTCACTTTTCGGAGCAATTTCAGAATCTTGGAAAGGGATTAATCGTTTGCTGTGGCTTTCCTCGTGTTCTTTACGATCTTTGAGAGTGCTAAAATATATATGGCATATATCACAGATAAAAGATTCCTCACTTTTAATAAAAGGAGCAAAATTCTTCTCATTGCTTTTGCTGGTAAAACAACTATTTTCTGCAACAGTTTCACCATTATTTTTGACATGAGTTAACTCCATTTTAACTGCATCAGAATAATTTGAAGTAGTTATAACACGTTCACTCACAAGACTTGAATTTGTTGAATCTAAAACATCTTTGGCTGCCACATTTTCTGATTTGGCAATTGTCTGATCAAAACTACTGTTGTTTATATGAGTTTTGTTCAAATCTGAATGACTTTTTTTATGTGATTCCAGATCTGTACTATCTTTAACACAAATATATTTCTCACAAACATCACACATAAAAAAAAATTTATTAACATGAATAAAAAGATCAGTAGATGCTTGCAGAACAAGAGCACTATTCTGATTATTTATGATAGTATGGCTTGCAGAAATGTGGCTACTTAAGTCCTCTAAATTGTAAGCAGCAACATCACAAATTCCACATTTGAACAAATCTACTCCGGCGTTATTACTTGAAGCACATTCTGAAGGCACACTATTGTGGGTGGGTTCGTATGAGTGACTTTTGACATGATTTTCAAATTTTCGGATATTTGAGAATGCTACCTTGCAAACAGTGCAAACAAGTGCATTTCCAGCATGAATGCGCCTATGCTTTTTTAGATTACCTTTCGTCGAAGAATCTTTCTCACAGGACGTACACGATAGCTGCGCCATTTTTAAAAAATGGAATTTCATGTGCCTATCCAAATTATTCTGACTGTTAAAAATGCACGGACAAATGCTGCATTTATAAGGATTTCGTGAGTGTCCTTTCATGTGCAGATTGAAAAAAATTTCATCATTATACTGCTGGTTACAAATGTTACAGTATAAGTTTGGCTCTTCCCTAGAACATGTTCTCAAATGGTGAAGAAGATCACCGGCATGAGCAAAAGAATTCTCGCATGAGCTACAGCTGTAAGTTTTTCTTTCTTCGCAATATTTAAAGTGTTTGCTATAATTTGATTTTGAAGTGAAAGACTGGTTACAAAACTTGCAAATGAATTGGGTTGGATTATGGATCTTTGCATGTTTCTTAAGACCCATAGCTGTAACAAATATTCTTTTACAAGATGTGCATAGAAAGTTTTTTGATTCATCTTCAGCTTTTTCAAACATGACTTTTTCTATAAGATATTTAAATTTCAAAACTCAGTTAACAGGCTTAAAAAGTCTCCACAGCGAGCCGATTCTATTTGAGCAATAAAAGCTTGCTTAATAACAACCCATTGTTTCATAAAAATTTTAAACCTTTTAATGATAAGCTACAAACAAAATACTTCGTACACCAGTAATAACATCTCTGCCATATTAGTGCTTGGAAAAAGTTAAATAATAATTTTGGCATTTGTAATTCAACAATAAAAACTATTATATTATGAAATCACCATCATGAGAATAAGCTTTGGGTTTTTAGATAGATTGAAATGAAATAGTCACTGGTACAGTTAATTAAAGAATTGTATCAGTGAATTCCTGAGCATATCTTGAATAGCATGTAAAGAAACAAACTTGCAGTGTACCTAGAAAGAGTATTTTGCTATCAGAAGACATAATGTAAGTAAAAATCATTTTGTATAGTAAAAGAAAATGAATCATTTACCAAAACATCTTAACAGTTGTTTATAAGTACAGGGTAGAGTGTAGATTATATGGATTGGTCTGAACAAAGGTAGACCCAGTTAAGGAGAAAAAATAGATATATGGATATTTACACAATTTTAAAAATCATTGAACCGAAGTTTTTATGTAACTTATTTTCACTTTTTCCAAATTGACATTAGAAGCTGGCAAATGGCAGGTTTAGAAGTTATTTTTCTAACTTAAAAAATGTGTGTGTGTGTCTGGGGGGGGGGGGGAGTCTGCATGGTCTTCAATTGATCTGGTTAAGTGGACGTCTGTTTAATCAGTGCCCTACTGTACTTTTTCATTTTGAAGAACCAAAAGTAAAAACATTTTGGGATGCATAAAATAATTGAAAAAGATAGTTAATTCTGGATTTTACATTATCCTTTTTAAGAAAATACACTTCGTAAAACAGATCAAAATCCTATTTCTCTACAAGACTCAAACATTTTTCTTGGTCTTTTTTGCAAAAGAAATTTGCTTCTTAGGTGTTAGGCATTGTTTCTGTTCCATTTTACTGTCCTTATTGAAAAGCACAAAAACGAAAACAAATTTTATTTGCAAATGAAAACCAAGAAGCAAATTAAAAAAAAAAAAGGTGTTAGTACAGTAAGCACTATAAATGAAATTGCATATAAAAAACAAGACAAGGTTACAGTATTCTTTCACTAGTCTATTGGGAAAGTGACTTTTTAAACAAAATGCTGAGATTTTTAGCTTTGTCTGCGATTTTATGTTTCCCAGCTTGGTGCGTTTTTGATCACTAGTCCAATAAGATATGTAAAGACAGGGTGGGGTTCTACTGCATATATTATGTATGCTTTTATAAAATACATGTTTTCAGAAAACTTATCACTTGAGAATAGGAATTAAAACAGTTGATATAGTCGAACCCATTTATCTTGATACTACAAAAACTTTCAATTTCCCATCATTTGTAGCACAGAGGTTTGAGTGGGAAATTAAAATCATTTAGGACACAATATTGAAGAAATTTCAGGATAATTTTAGGACAATAATTAAGATTATCAACAGAAACAGTTATTTTAAGCATATGTTTCATTTTCTGGGGGTGGGGTAGAAGCAAAAGACACAACAAATATCCCTTTTTCTGCTTCATTTTCTTATTTACATTTGACGATTTGATAAAGCAATATTATTCACGGAAGGGCCACTTTCTTAAAGAACTCCACGAAAATCAAATTTTTAAGGTAAAATTTGATAAGCAATGTTGTTTTTGATGCGAAAAAAATCTAAAAATTAGTCGAAATATGAACCATAAAATGTACTTGAGTTTATTACAAAAATAGAGATTTGTGGCAGGAGAATAATTTTGGCAGTTTGATGCATTTATGTAAGCACTGCAATTTATGCAAGGGCAGATCCAGTTTCTGTTTTCGGAGGGGGTCAAAGTGCAGTTTTCGGGCAAAAATAGTGTCTAGGGCAATTCCGAAATATAAGCCCCTAAAACACTGATTTAGGCTATATTTGGTCACTTGGGGGAGAATCTTGACTCCCCCACTGGATCTGTGAGTGAATTTATGGATTTTGCTAGGTAATAAAGCAGAGAGGTCCTAGCAACCTTTAAAAAATAAAAATCTGTGAAGCTAAATATGAAATTTATGCTTTATATAATACTAGCTGCGTTGCACGGTCTACCTTGAAAATAAAGCTCTGTCTAATGATGTGTGTTCAGCAACCAGTGTTAAATAAAAGAAAATAAATAATGGAATGTTGCCATGTGTCAGAATAATGGCGACAGTTCCTAAAAATATCTGTTACAGTTCGAACCTCAGTCACTAAAAACCTCCATTTGAATAAAAAAATTTCGTTAATAAAGTTTACACTCCTCTAAAAATCAAAATAACAGAATGAATAAGAAGAAATATAGATAAAAGGATCATTAGAATAAAGGCAACAGTACCATAATAGTGTCACCTAACCCTTTGAATCATCATTAGAATTAAGACAATAGTTCCCCAAAATCGCCAGTACAATCTCAACATCATTCCCTAAAAATACTTTATTGACTGGGGAAAATAGTCCTTAAAGATCTCCATCACAGAGGAAAAATAACTAAAAGGGAGCAAATTTTTAAACCTCCTGATCACACAGAAAGAGCCTCTAAGCAAAAGAAAAAATTGTCTTCAAGAAAGAAATAACAGATTTTTGTTCTCAATGATTTTTTCATGGTAATTAAAACTGAGCTTGCAGCAATTCCGTGATCAGAAACCACAGACGATACTTTAAAAATGAAGATAAGCCTCATTTTAGAATATGAAATTAACTTAAAATGAAGAATTAGGTGGTGTTCTAATTATCCCCCAAACTTCGTGTAAAGTTCACATTGTGCAGAATTTTAAGGGTTTCAACATGCTGCAAAAAATCGAGCAAATATTACCTTTTTTTAGTAGATACTCTCAAAGTAATGATTTTCTTTAACCCATTCTTTGCCCCGGCCGATACAGGATCGGCTGCGCAGTTTGTGTTAATACTGCCCCGGCCGATTTAGGCTCGTCGCAAGAAAATGGTTCCTAACTGCCTTCGACGAACCTGTGTCGTCACGGCGTTTCTAGCAGTTTTTGCCTCGGTCGAATATGTGTTGGCGATCCTTTCAGGGGCAGAACCCTGTTATTGCGCTTCTCTGTTGGGTTCTGGTGCTTTTAGGGGGGCGGTAATCAAGCTCTTTTCCTTAGACAAAAGGGATGTAACTTATAGTATTTCACGAAACTTGTTGTAATTTATTTTATTTTACTAAGATATTAACCTTTCAAGTACTCCTGGATGGGACACGTATAATGCTTCAAATAATCAGGCTTTATATTTTTATCTTTTCGTGGAAGCTTTGTTTCTTAACATTCTGGCATTTGAACTCCTGATGAACAAGTGTGAAAATATTTCCTTAGACATTTAACAATATTTCTATGCCTGAATAAAGCAAATAAACAGATTTTTTTTTCTTTTTATCAAAAATCCATCTTCTTACACAAGCAACCGTCACTAAATTGTTCAAAATCCACAAATTTTATAATTTATTTTACACAACATTTTTTAAAAATTATCTTACACATCTTAATTTTGTACGAGTATGTTTTTTTTTTTAATTATAATGTGTTTACTACGCTTTTTATTTATTTGTATACTATTATTATTTTTTATTATTTATTTATTTTTAAATCGTGATATTTTCAAACTTAAATTTTAACTTTTTATATTCGCGGCATCCTTTGATGGATTTTTAGTGATACAGTTTTGAATATTTTTAATTTCACAAACAAAAATTATGACGACCGCATTGATTATACGTAATAGTTGACCATGCTAAACATAAAATATATACTACAGTACAAATGAAATGATAATATATTGAATTCTTTTCGCTTTACTCATACGAAGCGAAACATGCCTTTTCTCCCTTTCTTTTTCAGATTTTATTTATTGTTTTAAAATAGCTCCAATGTTTTAATTGCACCTTCTTTTATGAGATTTTAAAAATAGAAATAAAATATTTGGTTTCTTTTCAATAATCAAATTGCCTTAATTAGTAAATAATCCTATGAAACTAACTAAAATTTATCCAAATATGTTTAAAAATAAGAAAAACAATCCGACTCGATTTCAAGCAAGATTTTCTTTTTTTTTTCTTCTGAAGACATGTTCTCAAATACAAGCAGTAAAGCTTGCTTTGAAATTCCTTTCTGATTCAAACTGTTTTGTTGTAAGAAAATAATGTGGAAGGGTTGACCACAAGACACCAAGGGGGACATCTCCTTAGGGAATCCGCCCAGGCAGCCTCTGTTAATCCTCTCTCAGCTGGGGGCTTTTAGTTGCATGCACAAAAGTATCCTTTAGGGAAATAGGGGATTAGCCGCAAGTTTTTATCTTTTGTAATCATTTATCTTTAAAATACTTCCCACGCTTGAGCAACTGATATCTGGACACTCAGAAGGGATTTAAAAGTCATCGCAATTACGATAAAAGAACCGAAAAGCAAAGAGATGTCTCTGTGTTTATTGGTCGTTTTGAAGGGTCACAATGTATCAAAAGGCACCGAAGAATACTTGTTATCCGCTTAGAAAATCATTCTCACAGTTAAAGCGTTTTTGTCCATTCAAATCCCTTTCTCACAGGTTGGATCGATCAGTCAATTGTTTGAAGAATGTTTTGTTGAGCCCTTTTGAAAGGTAGATCATCTTACATTTAACAGTTTTGATTTCTTAAGTGTATAAAAAGAAAAGAATGATATACTGAGATAAAAGCAAAAAGAAAAATAAATCAATAAAATAATTAGTGTTATAAAAATAATTGCTTTTTGTCCTATCCTCTATTTTTTATTATTTTCCCGTTATGTACTGTGTAAATTTAATGAATATTTCAGCGCATATTAGCAACCTTGTATTTTATTGCACTATTTAACTCAGAGTCAAAAAAACTAATAAAGCGAAGCGATTTTCGAATGCAAGCTGAACAGCAAACACAACATTAAAATCCCGAGAGCAAAATGGGGAGAAAAGCGCTATTACAACGTAGCAAAAAGCAACTCCGTTTGTAATCTGCGGCATGCGCGTTAAGGGGTTTCGGGCTGATCATGGAATGGGTTAAAATAGGAATAAAAATCATGCAACATTTTTTTTCTTAACAAAAAGTACTCTATGTTCCTATGTTCACCCCAGCACCCCTGACATCATGTTATACAAAATTTCATGATGATCAGTTGAGTAGTTAAGACTTGAAAGAATTACAAACAAACAAACAAAGTCATTTTCGCATTTATAATATTAGTAAGGATTTGGAAATGTATGTTTATGTAGGTTTGTTTAAGTTATCAAGGCACACTTTTAACAACATTTAAATGACATTTCGTATTACATGATACATACCTCAATATTTTAAAGTTGTTATTATCATCAATTTCCTTTTTCTCTTATACTTTTGTTGCAAAGTCAGACACTTATAGTCTAGTTATGTAAAGCTCAGATGACATCAGAACTGTGGTATAAACCTTGAAGTAAAAAAAAAGAAAAACAACCTTGTAAAGGAAGCATAGTAAAAGGAGCATAGCAAAATAGTATAACTTTTAAAGCATGTCCTGTCCAGTAAAATCTGTATTATGCAAAATGATCAGCTCATCAATGACATCCAGGTACAGTTTTTAGAGACCATGAGTCTGGAATAGCCATAAACAAGCTGCAGGCGGATATCCTTTCATTGATGTTGAGATAACCTTCAAACTGGTAGCTAAAACTTTAGCACATCAGACAAAGAGTCCAGAAGTGAAACTAACAGTATGAAACTAATATCAATGACAATATTCAATGACAGGACACCTGCCAAAACTCCTGGTTTATGGCTATTCTAGACTGATGATCTCTAAAAAGAATGAAACAATATTTAAATATCAGGTCGTGATAGCTTAACCAGAAAAGCTTCAGACTTGTTACTGGAGGGTTGTGGGTTCGATGCCAACAGATCAAAATTTTTTTCATGAAACTTTATATTGTCGCTTCAGAGCAACACTAAGACATCTAATCTCAGGAATAATACTAAGATATCTTACCTTTGCTCTGAGCCGACGATATCTGTACATATATCATCAACAAAAAATATAAAAGAAATATATTCAGATTTCATAAAATGGATTTTATTCAGGGGTCACAGTGGAAATTTAAAAAAAAAAAAAAGCTAGGGAACAACCTTATTAAAATTTTAGGACAACAATATCAGGGGTGGAAAATAAAAAATTCATTTTTGTATCAGGTTTGTATCAGCAAAAATACCAATTTTGTATTAGTTTGAACAGTTTTGTATCAGAATGATCAGTTTATATCAGGTAAATTCACATTTTCATAACAAAATTTTAAATTTTATACACTGTCATTACACAATTTAAAGCAAATACAAAATATTTGCAGCAAAAAAGTACATAAATAATTTTTAAAACACAATTTGGTAGCAGAGGCGTAGCTAGACCCGACTTTCGGGGGGGGGGGGGTCTTCTTTTATATATATGTATATATATATATATATATATATATATATATATATATAAAATTAAGCAAACAGAATTACAAATATTAAACAAATTATAAATAACAAATGATGATAAAAAGGAAAAATGCAAACAGCTATTAAGTAGGAATAGAAAAAGAGTGAATCCAGAGCTCATCAGCCGTGGAGGATTCATTAATTATGGTCAAAAGACCAAAATTTTAACTATAAACTAGAAGAGAATGCTTAAGCTCCAGTACATGTAATATAGAGTAACAATGGGCAAACGCACCACTTGCTAAGCTAAAAACAATAAACTAGAGCTCAAACCTAAAACTAAAAGCAGGGGGTTTCGCCTCGACTAATTAGGAAAACAAGTTCCGATAATTAGCCTTCCACGGGACAGTACCTGCCAATAACAAAATTGTCTTACCTTGAAATCCGCGTAAACAAATCCTGTCCATTGGTCTTTTCAATATTTTTCACTTGTATTATTTTTTATATATATATATATATATATATGTGTGTGTGTGTGTAAATTTTTTTAGTATTAAAAAAATAAGAGGGAGGTGAATCTTACATACTTTGGAATGGGTTGCCCCAATTCCGATACTTGTGTCAAACAAAACAAAAGCAAAGAATTTTTTATTTTTTTAATGTTATGGAAAATTCGACTTTTTTTTTCTTTTCCCTCCATTTAATTTAAAGTGAAATTTTCTAGCAACGTCTAGTCAAAACCAGTCTATCCAAATCAGGGGGAAATCAAATATCTGATGAGCGTGTTCCGTTCATTTCAGTGTGACTGCTTAATTTAGAGGCTAACACACATCTACAAAAGCTGGCATCTCTGAAAGCTAATAGATACTTCCATTTCCGCCTGTAAACTGGATGTTTGACTTTCAATCTCATCGGTGGTCAGACTATAAAGATATTATATTAATAAAGATGTATCTATAAAGATATTTATTTTTAATTTTATTAGCTGCTTTAGAATTTACATAAATATCTATTTGAGAGAGCAACAGCAATTTTCGGGTATTATAAACAGAAGTCTTTTTTATTTTCTACTTTTTAATCCGAACCAAGCTAATAGAAATAATCTAGATTCATCTCGTTTTTAAACATTTTATTCATGTAATGCTATGCAGTTTTTTTTTTGAATTAAAATAAAATTACCTTCAGAAGGGTCCGATGTGACTAATGCTGCTATGCAGAATGTACTTCATTTTCTTCAGACAACGTTAACTTTCTCTTTTTAGAGCAATCCTTTTCGTCATTTAAATTTTTTTTCTTTGAGTTGAAAAAAGCTTGTTATCAGTCTTGTTCGTTTCATCATGCAACAACTTTCACTTAGAATGTACTACTTTAAACAGACTGTATGTTTCCAAAAGAATACGCAGAAAATACTGGCTGAAGAATCAATGTGATTGCAATGGATACTTTGGTTAGCAAAGGTAGTTTTGACTATGACCTATGACACACACGAGACCAGACCAACAAAAACCTCTATCGTCTCGAATTCCGGTTATGCTATCATTTTCGAATTCGAAGCCCAATGATCTTCAAAGCAGCAAACAAAAACATTTTCTTCAACTCAGAAACAGAGGAATTGTCTTCAAGAGCTGAGGAGGCAGTAAATGCGTTCCACGAATAGGCTTTCCAGGAAGATTAACCGAAGGACAGTCGTTTCGCGCACTTTCTTGGAAGAAGAGTTAAGGGGTGAAATTCACAGGTTTGGCATGTTAAGATGAACATTAAAGTTCATGGTTAAAGGTCATTCAAGTTAAAAGCCATTTCGCTCTTTTATCTGGATTAGTACTGTTCTTTGGTTGCTCTCTTTCTTAAAATTGTGATTCCTTAGAAAACCGAAATGATAGGAGTGAAAAGAAAGTATAAGTTTTTTTTCAAGTGATGAAAAAAGGAAAATCGTAGACTACTGGCCAAGTTAGATTTGCTGCAATTACTAACCTCAAGGAGATAAATAATGAATCCAAAAAAAAAAATCAGGGACCAAAAAGCAATAAAAGACTTTTTTTGAAAAAGATATGCTTAAAGTTTCTTTTACTGTCAAAATGATTCCTTAAACTCGCAATAAAGCACTTAATAATGTAATAATAGAATATATACCTAACAAAACTAATAAAGAGGAATTTTAATCAAGAGCCCATATTGTCTTTAGTATCGATTTCAAATTTTCACCATCATATTTCAAATTTCTATAAAAAGTTTCTTAAAGCCTCCGTAATTCAAAATCTCTTTATCTCAATTTTTTTTAATGTGAAATTCGAAATATACAGATTCGACTGTATGCAATATTCCCACTGCGCGGCTCATAAAATTAAACATATTTAACAATTTGCAGAATCTATGACAAAGAAAGGCTGCCTATACGTGGATTTAACGAACAATCTCATTTCAATAGCGAAGTGTCAAATATCACTCAAGTATCAAAAAATTGTTGCAGCAGAGGGAGGCGTCTTTATACTTGAGGGTCACTCATAGAGCAGATTTTCAATGGCATTGGGGGGGGGGGGAGAGCGAAGTGAATTTTTGACTTTTGTTACACAGAAAAAAGTTGTAGTGATTGTTTTTCTTTTTCTTCTTTCTCTTCCCTCTTCTTTTTCTCTTTTTTTTTGAGACTAACGTTTCGGGGGGGGGGGGTTTGTCCCCAAACCCCCCCCCCCTAGCTACGCCCCTGTTTGGTAGCAATATTGTTGTGGCGAAGTCCAATTGGCCGCAAACATGAGAACATATGAAAAACACTTGGATATAAAATAAAATTATTTTATTTACAATTTAAAAATATAGACGTCGTACATCCTGCCACTAGCAGGCAATGCAAGTAAGAGACAGAATCTATCAAATAAGCGACTCGCTTATAAATGCTTTTGCTGTTGCCACACGCTCGATGGTTAAACTTTTCAGGATAAAGTAAAATTACATGCAAATTTGACTGAATATGCAAAAATAATAAGTCCTCCACAATACTCCCCTCTGAGTCTCGAACAGTCAGGGAGAGACAAATCTATCCTGAAAGCGAACTTGTCGTCCAAAACGCGTCGTCACTGGAACAGGGGTCGGAGTTGAAATATCCGGGCACAAATCCTGGTTAAGTAAATATGCCGGCTTTAACCTGTCGATAGAAACAGTCTTAGCCGAACCTTTAACGGATATTACAAAGTCCTTGACCATCCTTTTCACCACAGGTGCTGCAGAAAAGTCGGACTCAGAACCGGCATCTTCGATTCCATGACGAAATCTCCAGGCAAACGAAGTGCCTCACCGTAGATGAGCTCGGCGACTGAAGACACTAAATCTTCCCTGTAGACTGTTCTCAATCCGAGAAGCACTGAGGGTAGGGCATCTACTCATGCCGCACTTGAAACACAACTAATGGCCTGTTTTAATGAACGGTGCAGTCTTTCGACCATGCCATTGCATTTCGGATTATAAGTTGACGTTCTACTTAGTTTAATTCCGAACAAATTAACAAATGATTTAAATAGCGAGGATTCAAATTGTCTGCCCTTGTCACTAGAAATGACTGAAGGAACACCGAAACGAGCAATCCAAGAAAAATATATAGCTTTAGCTACAGCTTCTGCTGATATATCAGCTATCAGAGTAACCTCCGGTTAAGGCGTACAGCAATCAACAATTGTCACGCAATAAGTATAACCCCGACAAATTGATAACGGCCCTATCAAATCGACATGAATAAGTTTGAATCTTCCGTCAGGAAGCGGGAAGTTACCATATGGGGATTTTGTATGCCGGTGAACCTTAGTTCGCTGACATTCTAAACAAGCCTGACAATATAATTTGATATCTGCTTTCATGCCAAACATATTTTGCAGCTATTAATTTTGTCGTAGCGTGTATACCAGGATGCGACAAATTATGATACGAATCAAATACCTTTTTACGAGAAGAGTCAGGAACAATAGGTCTAATGTTTGAAGTTGAAATATCACAAAGTAAAAATTTATCCAAATTCGGAACTGGAAATTTTTTAATTTGCAGCGATAGGCTTTCACTTGCGTCATTCAATTTTTTTAAAAGCTCCGAATCTTCCAACTGTGCGTTCGCTAACAATTCCATATCAACAGTAGAGGGGATGGAAATTTCTTCGATGTGTGAAAACGTATCTGCCACAATATTTTCTTTTCCCTCAATGAAACGAATGTCTGTAGAAAATTGTAAATGAAATCAAGTTGGCGTAAACGCCGGGAGGGAAGCTTTTGAATCTTTTTTCTGACTAAACGCAAAAGTGAGAGGCTTGTGATCTGTATAGATTACAAATGTGGGCGCTTCTAACATATATCTGAAATGTATTATTGCACAATATATCACTAATAATTATCGATCATAGGTTGAATACTTTTGTTGTGTTGAAGTTATTTTACGCGAAAAGAAACCTAACGGTTTCAGACATTGGGGAGTTACCTCATGCAGAGCCGCACTCATTGTAAAATCACTACAATCTGTTATTAATGCTAATTTTGCATCTATTGACGGGTAATGTAAAAGCATAGCACTAGCCAACAATTCCTTACATTTGTTAAAAGCTGCAATCGCTTCTTCTGATAAACTAATTTCAGTTTTAGCTTTCTTATTTTTCCCTTTTAAATATTCATTTAAAGGAATTTGTATCCTTGCAATTTTTGGCAAGAAACTGTGATAAAAAATCCACATTCCAAGAAAAGCTCGCAAACTCTTTACTGTTTTTGGCAATTTAAACTTTGAAATTGCTTTGACGCGATCCGGTAAAGGTTTTAAACCAGATTCATTTATTGAATCATTGAATGCCTCAAAAAATCTACTTGTGATACCCCAAATATGCATTTTGGAACATTAATTTTAATCCCGTAATCTTTGAAACGTTGAAAAAGAATTCTAAGGTGTTTTTCATGTTCTTTATGATTTGCACTGGCCACCAAAACATCATCCAAATATACAAAGCAGAAATTAAGGCCACACACCACTTCATGCATAAATCGCATAAATGTCTGGCTGGCCCCCGATAATCCGATATTCATGTACGGAAATTCGAACAATCCGAATGGAGTTATAATAGCAGTTTTGCATACATCTCCCGGATTTACCGGGATATGGTGGTACGCAACAACCAACAACAACAAATCAAGTTTTAACAAATCAAGTTTAGAAAACATTTTTGAACCATGAAGTTGCTGTGCAAAATCTTTTAAATACGGAACAGGATATCTATCCTGATGCGTTATTTTATTCAACAACCTATAATCCCCAGTTGGACGCCAGTCCCCGGACTTTTTTGGAACCATATGTAGAGAGCTGGACGAATTGCTACGAGAAGGTCTGCAAATGCCGCGCTCTAACATGTACTCAAATTCCTTTTTTGCAATTTTAATTTGAGCTGGGTGTAAACGCCGCGCTCGTGCTTGCACCAGGGGACCAGTTGTTTGAATATAATGCAATGTATTGTGCTTTATTTCACTTTGCAACCCTGCAGCAGGCTGAGTAATAATTTTAAATTCATACAACAATTTATGAAATTTAGAACTGCCAGAAATACTTTTTATTGCCGGTATCGAAGATTTTAAAGTACGACCATTTGAGGTTAGCGATGTAAGAGGGTCAATAAGAAATTTTCGTTTAATGTCAACAATTAGGCCATAGTTTTCCAAAAAATCAGCACCAATTATTGGTTTACTGACATCTGCAACTATAAAATACCATGTAACTTTCCTTCGTAACCCAAAATCTACTGCTATCAATTTTGTGCCTTAAGTCTTAATATGTTATATTCGCAGCAGAAAGAACAAGATTGCTTACTTTATGACTTTTAAAAGGAAATCTAGGCACGCAGCTGACATTACTACCCGTATCGATTAGAAAACTTGAACCTGTATTTACGTCATTAATGAAAAGTTGGCGATTTAAATATTTCTGTACGGCTGACGCCGCATCAACTGACAGCTTTACTCGTTTTTTTTCTGGTTATAACTACATGGGGGTCTACGCTTTGTTGCATTCTCCGAAAAAGTCTTATGGTACCAGCAACAATTTTCAGAACTACCTGAGTTATGATTAAAACTTTTACTTCTTGACCGCAATTTAGAAAACCTCCGAATTTTGCTCCGGGATCTGTGAACAGATAATTTCTGAACCTGCTTAGTTAAACCCTCAATTAGGCTTTCCAAACCAGAAATTCTAGAATTTTCCGCTTGAGAGGAGGGGGAATTCACAACCGATACTGACGGAAGAGTCACTACCTCAGAAATTTTATCAGTTGTAAGAGCTAACTGCGATAAAGTTTCAGCACTAATTGCGAGAATAGCCTGCATATTTGATGAAAGGTGACTTAACCATAATTTTTCAAAAAACTATCATCTAGTTTATGGTTACTTAATTCTAGGGATGCACCAGATAGTGATTTGGCCGGATACCGGATATCCGATGCCCCCTTACCTGCCGGATTCGGATATCCGGCATTTTGATTGCATTGCATGTTCGCATATTTTTCTACAATGCCTTTTCAAAACAATAAATCAAACTTGTTCCACATATCATTTCTTTAAAAACATGTTAAGTACATTCAAATGTACTTTTTTAGAGCCTCTATATTTTAATTTAGGAATTGTGCTATATATAAAATGAAACATTAAAATATTGTTTTATTTCAACAGATTTTTCGAAAGAGACAAACTTTCGGCAAAAATTAATTCTGCATGTAATGTACACATGGTTTAAACTTTTAATTATTCATAGTTGAAATCTTAAAGGTCGTATAATGAGTCGTATTTGTTATTAGATTTGCATGACGTGTAGAAATTTTTTTAAACTTCATCATAAAGTAATACATTTTCTTGTTTCCAATTTAGAAATAACAAAAAATAAAACTTTGCTTTGAAATCATTTTAATTACAGATAATACATGTGTAAAATTTTTCTAACATACAAGTTAAAAAAGAAAATATTAAAACAGGGCCAGTTTGACTCAAAAAATAAATAAATAAACTTAAATAATCTACTTAAAATTTTACTTTAATTCCAGAAATAAAGGTACATTTTCTCTAAAGATGCAAATTAGCATCTTAAATATAGGATTGCCCCCCCCCCTAAAAGCAAGGGCCCACCCCCTAAAAACCATAAATAACCCTCCCCCCCATATTGGTTTCTTGATGGTTCTTCATCCTTTTAGTATCACTGAAAACGGAAGTTTCCACACCGTACTACTCTAAACATTGCTTTGTTTCAGTGCAACTATTCTACATTTTTCATTAGTTTCTTTCATTCTTTGTTTTAATGTTCATGAGATATAATGGCACCAAAGCGTGCATTATTAAATTATTAACACACTGTAACTATATTATTGTTTTATTTACATGTCTCTCTCCCATTGACCATTAATTTTGTACATCGTAACAGAGTTTTATGTTGAATAATACAGCTTTTTTTATGCAAGAAATGGTAATATATAGTTAAGAAATGGTTCAAAATAGTGTGAGAGGTGTTTACAAATGCCCAAAATTTTTTAGTGTGTTTCTAAAAATCCGAATTCATACCTTTTGCTACTACGCTAAATTTCAACTTACGCGAGAGGAGTAGTGGAATGCATTCCCCCCGCAAGTCGGAACTTGACTGTATTTTAATTTTCAACACCGCCGCTCCTCCAACTTCAAGCGCTTTGATATGAACCATTTCAAGGTCGACTTTCAATTCAGCGTGTTAAAGCAGAAAAAGTGAGAGAGGGAGGGAGAAATTATTGGCAACATACTGTCAGCAGATTCGCGAAGGAGAAGAGGGGACGAAGCGGGGGAATGCCAGAAGCTAGGTTTGAAGAGGAATGGTCGTTTTTGAAGCAGCAATTAAAAGAGAAAGCATCATGGAAAAGTTTATGAAACAGTGAAAGCTTTAACTGGAATTTTTGCAAAAGTAAATTCAAAATTAAACCCTCATTTCGTACCGGATAACCTCACATCAACCCCAGATATCTCTCACATTTTTACGGGATAACTGCCTGGATTTCCTGCAAAAAACTCTCGGATATCCGGATCCGGAGTGGCTTGTCGGATCGGATACCTCATAGTTCCGGATAGTTAAAAAATCAGCCAGATAGGCCGTATAGTTACCGGATATCCGGTGCATCTCTACTTAATTCCCGCATATCATGCAAAAGCTGTGAAGGTTTTTTATCCCCTAGAGTTAAGTCTTGTAACAAGGTTTTAATTTTCTTATTTTCAGAATGCTCAAACTGTTCAATGATATTTTTCTTTTAACTTAATGTACGGGTTTTCTGCTGGCGGCGTATAAACTATTTCCCATACATAAGTTAAATACTCAGAATTAGAGACGTACCGAGTACTCTGTAACTACTCGGTACTCGGCATACTCGGCCAATTTGCCGAGTACTCGGTACTCGGCCAAATTTTGATCAGATACTCGGCCAATACCGAGTAGTTGCAAAAAATTGAATATTGTCCAAGACAGATATTAAAATTTATAAAAAAGCGCAAGCATATTTAATATTATGCAATCATTTACAAGTCAATTTTAAATTTTGAGAATAATGAAGTTTTTAATGCTTTAATGGAATAAATCTTTATTTTAATGTCCCCCAAAGTTAATAAAACTTATTTATTAAAAATTGTGCAAAAAAGGTAAGTGTAGAAAATATAGAATTTTTACATAAACAATAGATTTTTGCTACAAACAAAAATTAGTTATAAGAAATATAAAAAATCTTTTGCTTAAAAAAAGGGAAATAAAACAACGTTAAAAGCATAGTGCAGGAACACTGCAGACACATGTTTTGGCGTTACAGGAAATTCCTTTTTCAATGCACAAAATGCGAGCTTGTAGATTTAAAGGCATCCAACAAAAGTCGGATTTTTTTGCCGAATGTCTTTACATTCTTTAGCTCACATTTTATGCACTTATAAAGACGTTCCTTTGTAGCGCAGAAACACGTGTTTGCAGTGTTCCTGCACATTTGCAGTGGCGGCGCTAGGCGTCGGCGACGTCGGCAGCTGCCGACGGCCTCGCGCAGATAGGGCCTCGCAAAATTCTCAGAAGTAAATTCTCAGAAGTTTTAAGATATTTCCATGTTTTTGATTGAAGTTCTTATTAAATACAACAGACGCAAAAGTAATCAAAATAGTGTGTGCAGGGGAGAGTGCACAGAGCCCAGACTTAGCAAATATTTGACCCAATTCTGTCGGGGCCTGAGTTAAAAATATTCAATGGCAGCAGCTTATTGATCAGTTAACTCTATTCCTCCCCACCCCCTTCTTTTTGCTCTTCTTTTCAGTTCCCTTCTTTTTTCTTTTGTTTCCTAAGTTCATCTAAAAGTAAGAAAATATTCAAAATGCTGCTCCTCTGAACTCCCCCCCTCCACACACATACAAACGCACACATCGAAAGCATTATGGAGCAACTAATGAAATTTTGTTTCCAGATCTTAATTTCGCGATATTTCCAGCCTAAAGCCACCAAATACTCAACAACATCGAAAATCGCTTAAAATTGCGTTTTTTTAGTTTGAATTTCAAAAATTACCGAGCCTAACATTACAAAAAATGGCCTTACAATCGCATTTTTGAGGCTTGAATTTCAGAAAATATTCGGGCAAGGGTCCCCATACCGTCTTTCTTTTATATTATAAGCAATTAGGCTTTTTAAACTACATTAACAAAAAGTTTAAGTGGAATGGCTCCTGAATGTAAAATATTGCTAAAGTTTTTAGTGCCATAATTTTCAAAAATTTTCGAGGGAAGATTTCCTTTCCTTCCCGTAAAATCTTCTAAGTTTGTCTAAAATTCCGTTTTTTAAACTTCAATTTAGAGAATTTGCAAATGATTGGTTTTGATCTTTTTTTTTTTTTTAAGAATCGATCTGGGACAGTCTCTGACCCTAAGGTCAATAAATATGGCCTATAATTGTGTTTTTAATGCTTCATTTTCTAGAAATTTCCACCGAGACACCCTGTACCTTTTTTCCCTTAACGTCAGCAAAGAAAGCCTAAAATGTCGTTTTTAAACTATAAATTTCAAAATTTTTCCGGGGGAGAACCCCCGGAACCCCCTTTTTATCAGGTAATTCCCCCCCCGTCAATGTGCCGCCTCCTCCCCCCGCCACCAAAAAAACTTCTTTCAGACTGCGCTACTAATCACAAAATGTTTTCGTCCTAGCAATTAAGTGAATTAGGAACCCTAAGTGCCAATAGTTAGTACAAAAATTAATTCCATGAATTCAATTATTTGTCTGAGAATATTTTATGATTAAAAGGGCCTCGCAAACCTGCGTCGCCGACGTCTACTTTTGCTCTCGCGCCGCCACTGCACATTTGCTTTATTTGCTTTTAAAAATTATTTGTTTGGCGGACTAGAACTAAAATAGATTGGTATAGTTTGTCTTAATTCCAACTTAATCAATCATACCTTTTATTTATTTATTTTTAATTTTAAAAATAATTTTTTTGTAAAATTTTTGATCTAAACAAATTTTTTTAAATAATGTGAAATTAAATTTCAGCAGGAATTTAGTTTTAAAAACTTTTATATGGACAAAGAGGTCTATACAACTATTCCAATATGCTCAAAACTGATCACATGTTTGTCAGTGGTTCTTCTTAAAACATAATTGGTACTTGTTAACTCGGCCGAGTAGTGAAATGCCGAGTACTCGGTAACTCGGTACTCGGCCGAGTAGTGAAAGGCCGAGTACTCGGTACTCGGCCTAAGTGCTACTCGGTACGTCTCTACTCAGAATCAATGGAAGCAATTAAATGGCTATATTTCGTTTGTTCAATCGTTATATTTGCTATTGAAAAATTTGCTTCTAACTGAGCAAAATACAGTTTGACATTTAAAAGCGAAAAAATAGGCATTTTCATACCAATTTTATCAACGCAAGTCTCTACTTTGGAATCAGTCATTTTACTACCAGTAACCAAGACAAACAAAATGTAAAACCACTCACGTTGGTTGTCCGCATTTAGTCCTATAATAGGTCACCACTGTCGCGAAGTCCAATTGGCTGCGAACATGAGAACATATGAAAAACACTTGGATATAAAATAAAATTATTTTATTTACAATTTAAAAATATAGACGTTGTACATCTTGCCACCAGCAGGCATGCAAGTAGGAGACAGAATCTATTAAATAAGCAACTCGCTTATTAATAAATGTTTTTGCTGTTGCCACATGCTCGGTGGCTAAACTTTTCAGGATAAAGTAAAATTACATGCAAATTCGACTGAATATGCAAAAATAATAAGTCCTCTACATTGTAAATTAAAAAAAGTGTGCAAAAGCTAATTTTAATAAAAGTATGATCTATCATAATACATACCTAACTCAAATCTTAATTTAGTTCTGTGGTTATTTGTTAAAAGTTAATAGGTCAAATTTGACCATGTTCTACTTTATCGATCATATGTGTTTAAGAGATATTTTTCTATGCCAGAATTTGTTAAGTGGAAAAAATATGAACTACCAGACACTGTTTCTTAGCAGTAGCAAACATTTACCACATATTTATTTTTAGCATTACAAGGTACAAAGAACAACTGAGGGATTTTAATTTAAAAATGCCAGAGAAGTTAAAGAGAGGGGAAAAAAACCCTTCAAAAAACATTTATAAACAGCTTCTAGTTATTGAAAAAAAAAAAAAAACAGAGGGCGGAGAGGGAGGAGATGCTAATATAATATGTGAGATGCTCTTTTACTTTGGTAAAAAAGAAAAAAATAAAAACTTTTTTGTAGTTCATTAGCTGACTAGAAAAGTCAAGTTTTTGGGGGCAAAAAACATTTCTTCGATAAAAAGGTTTGAAAATGAAATAAAGTTTTAAAAATCGCATGAATGGAAGATTTACATAGAAGAAATAAAAGTTTTTATACCTCAATATGCCATGAACATAATTTAGCAATTGTTTAATCGATAAGTTATTTACACGTACAGAACCAACTTATAGACCCTGTTTAAATTTTCTCATCCCCTTGCATCAATATTTCAAATTTTACTCTTAATACTTGATTTTATAGGTCCCTCTTGCACTGACAAATAAAATTTCAAAAAAAAAAAAAAAAAAAAAAAAAAATGAATAAACAAGTACATAAAAGTTCCTCAAGCTTTAAAGATTTTTTTCAGTACTTAAACCTTTGAAGAATTTTAAAATCCTTAAAAAAGCTAAAAGTGATTCAAAAATTTAATTAACAATTACAGAAGAAATTATTTTAAACATTTATATAAAAAAAGAGCTGACTTAACTTGATTAAGCAGCTCATTTTCACGAGTGACATTTCATCGAACGAAAAAATTAAGAAAAAAAAAGGATTAAGACTCTGTATTAGTATTTTGTATGTTGATTTACACGTTACCTGCCGTGAACACATATTTGTATTATATTTAACTTCACTCAATGTCGATCTGTCGTTTTTGATTAATTTACCAGGTACCAGAGAAAACTTTCTTACTTAACATCTGTAGTATCATGTATTAAATAAACTATATTTTGTTTTATAATTTAAATGTAACAGATGCAGGTATGCATGGCAGCCAGTAGATAAAGCGCAAAAGAAAATACTTTTTCAAAAGAATATTTTAAGGAAAAGGATGCATGTATGTGTGGTACAGAGATTATACTGCAAAAATAGTTTTTTTTAAAATAAATTTTAATATTTTTATGAATTCTTAAGACACTTTTTCTACATATATTTTTCCATTATAAGTAGGGAAATGTGGGGCAAAGTGAAATAGTTAAGAGAACTAACTTTTTTTCAAAATGAACAAATAGGAAATATGTGCTGAAAATTATGGTACATAAAGAAAGAACAATCTATTTGAAAATAAAACCTGCATTAAAACATTATTTTTTACTGTTAGCAGTAAATTTGTTCTTCCAAAAAAAGGGGGAAGAATGCTATAAGCAAATCTTTAGCCCCTCTTTTATTTATATGCTTCTTTTTAGCTTTCAATTACGAAAAATGAATGCCACAGATACTTTTTTCTTGAAGTGCATGTTTTTGGAAAATATAATCGCAGTTTTGACTCAATAATGCGAATTTGGCCGTTTCGTATCAGGTTGTATCAGAATATGAAAATTGACGCAGTTTGGCGCAGATTTTCCACCCCTGCAATATAACGAACATTAAAACGCACTGTTATTTTGATTCTTCATTTTTTAAGCTTTGGTATTGGACTGAAATGCCCTCTTCATAAAAAACTACATACTTTTTGTTAATTATGGGGAAAATAGAGAGCAATTTTTGAATTTGTTTTATCATATTGTGTAGTTGCCTTTTCTTCTTATTTTTTGAATTAGCTGTTTCTATAAGAGCAAACAAAAGATATTACACTTGAAAATAGACCTTAATCAGGGGTCTGGCCAGAGCAAATTTGGGTCCGTTAACGGACCCTTCACAAAAATCCGATCAACCAAAACGGAACTTTCACAAAAATCCGATCAACCAAAACGGACCTTTCACAAAAATCCGATCAACCAAAACGGACCCTTCACAAAATTCTGGTAAACAAAAACGGATCTTTCACAAATAGTTTATTGAAAGAGCAAATCTCAAATTAAAATAATACAGCATATTTAAAGTTAAATTAGAGAAATCAACTTATACAAAATCAGCTAATTTTGCAAAAGGAAAAAAAAAATCGGCACTCTTGTGATGCTCCTGCAAGCCATAAATAATTACTACCGCCAAATAAATATAATGCCTGTTGTTGGTTTCTTTGAAAGAAATTAACAGCTGAAAGTCAGTTAGGTTTATAATTTTGCTTGTTTGTTTTATGCAGCGGTGTTGTTGTAAACTTCTTTGGAAAAGCGTCAACATTCTCTGAATAGGCGTAGTAAGCACTTTTCTCCCCACTCATGATTTAATCATCAATAATATACAGCGAAATGAATTTAGAACTGCAAAGGATAGTATGGGTGGGGCGGATGTGATCGCTTCAGATAGGGTTACAATATTTAAACTTATCGCCACTTAGTGTCTGGTGGTGCGATGTTAAACTGTTATTTTGGGAGAAAGTTATATGGGTTTGGTTTTTCGATACTAAAAAGGATAATTAACTTTAAATAAACTTTTATTTACTGTTATTTTTTTCTATAGATGTCTACATTTTGAAAAACGCAATCTTTTTACATCCGATATGAGAATCATATTTTTTTTTTTTTTTTTTTTCAAGCTAGCTTCGCTTTATTAGGATGCAAATAGATGAAAAGTCTCTTTATTTTTGTAACAAAGCTTATTTCAAGTTTTTAAAGGGGAATTCCATTTTCTTTTATGAGTCAATAATTAAAATGCTGAATCGACGGTTTATTTTTTATTTAATTAATTAATTTATTTATTTTGCTTCAACTGTGTCCAGATATTAATGATATGTTTATCATAGGGCTCTAAAATGCAATTTAAAAGTAATTTTATCAAAAATATTTATTTTACAAGCCGTTTTTATGCTTTTGATTCCTTCACTTTGAGGATTGCAATCTCTTTGCACCCGCTGTGGAAATCTGATTTTTCGAATTTTCGATGTTTAGTACGCTTAGTTAATAACAAATAAAATATTTTTTTATTTTTGTGAAAATCCCGGAGTTTATAAGGTTTGAACGAAACTCTGTGCTCTTAAACAGTGTCTTGGATTAAAAAGTTAAATGCTGAACCCCTGCCTATTTTTTTTTCTTACAGCTATTTTAAATACAATGCAAAAAACATTTCTAGTATAATTTAACATGATGTAGAATGGTAGATAAATATTGATACTTGAGGGGTGCCCATCTACAAGGGAGCGATGCCTCCCCCCTCTCTTCAAATACTAGAAAAACACTTAAGAATGATATTCTCAACAGAAAAGAGAGAAAACACTCAACTTTAAGTGTCAATGATGCAGTTTCCACCATCTCAAGAGTCTAAACTTTCGTTTTTACAAGGATTTTTTTTTTTAAATTATTTGATTTTTCACAAAAATAATTGATTTTTCACAAAATTATTTTATTTTTCACAAAAAACGGACCCTGTGAAAAATCCTGGACAGACCCCTGTTAATTTGTTCTCAGATAAAAATTATAGGGCACAATTTAAAACTAATAGCCACTGGTTTTGAACCAACTATGCCCCCTTACTTTAACAATCTTTTTCATTGAAAGGTCACTCACATTACAGACACACTACTGGAGGGCTGCATGCACGCCCATCCCTTCACTCACGCCCCGGGTCAGGAGATGCCCACCACCTTTTGCTTTGAAAAATTAGCGCACTTAGGCATAATTTAGCGTTGTTTTTAATATTTTCCCAAATAATTTGCATTGAATAGATACGCTTTGCCTGCCAGGAAAATTCTGAAGTGACAGTTCTAGCTGCATGCCCCCCAACCTTTTGCTAGCTAATGTTAATCTTTTTCTTAAACAACTTCAGTGAAAAATAATAACTTCATTTAAACATAAAATTGTAAAACTATGGCATACACATATTTTGAGTAAAAAGGTAAACTATTTTTAATGCAGAAAATGTTGCGCTTCTGTTGCTAAGCCAGGGGTGCCAATCCTCACAAGAGCAATAGCACCCCATCCCCCCATTTTATTTGCCTTATGGTTTCTATTGAAAAGAAAATGTCCTGTATAAATTGGCAACTAATAATTTTAAAATATATCTTAGTGTATCTAAAGTGTAAAATGCAGGGGTAGAAGTGATCGACTTGTCACATATAGGACATTTTCCACAAAAAATATAGGACAAATATAGGACACATTATATGAATAGTTTCGCTATGAAACAAGAAATAATACATACATATTATTTATTTATTCTTATCAATGATTTTGTTTTTTTAAAAAAAAACCATCAAACAAAATTATAACTTTCACCTGAAATGACTTTCCTGTAGTTGAAAGAATAATTTTTGAAAAAAGTGTACTTTGTAGACAAAAAAAAAAAAGAACAAAGTGAAATTTATTGGTAATTAACACAGCAACTCACAATTTTTGCGGGGATAGAAGTGTCACAAACATAGCTTATATAAATAAATAAAAACCGTCTTTGTGTTGAGAACTAACAGGAAATAACCAATGCTTTGTAGCACAAACATAGATATTTTGTTCTATAAAATTCCACAAAAAGAAAAGTTGCAAAAAGACTATTATGACATTCCGATCAGAAAATGCACTAAACACAAAAATATACCCGCGAAAACAAACCCCCCCCCCCCAAAAAAAAACCACGAAAACAAAACCAAAAAAAACCACGCTGGAAAACAAAACAAACTGCTGTTGCCAAACGCAAAATTCTAAAACCAACTTCAGAATTTGTTCTCGAAACTCCACCCACTACAGTGACGTCATACTGCTGTGGCCAATGAGAGTAGATGCCTGTTGCAGGATTTAGTGAGTTGTGTTTTTTAATTTGCAAATTCGTTTGCACACGTACTTTCGACGAAAAATATGAAGTCAGTTTGTTGTTTTAAAGAAATAAATTGGATAAAAAACAGGAATATAGGAAATATAGGACATTTTCCAAAAATATAGGAAATATAGGACGATTTTCATACTTTTTTTGAAAATATAGGAAATATAGGATATATAGGACCACTTCGACCCCTGAAAATGGTTACAAGCTACTACCTTGAGACCCCTTTTACACGATTCCCGGTTTCGGACATCGGACGGCAGACATGTGACGTCACAAGTCAGAGAAAAATCGTTGCTCATTTACACGAAGGCGGAAAGCGGGAAGCGTATGCAAATTTCGTAACCGGTTCGGTGTTTTGACAGGGCGTCTGCACCTGTTTGTTTATATTTGCTTCCGTTGAATCTTCTGTTATTTCCTACTATTTTTTTTAATTGTTAAAGAATTGAAGTGTTTTCCGTAAATGTTGAAGGTTTATTTTTTAGAAAACATGTCTTGGATAGCGCTTTTTTTAATCTTTTTTTTGAGCCACGCTAAAAATAGAAGTAAAAAATTCTAAATTTGCCAAACAGTGCTTTCCCGTGTTTCGCGGTAATGGTTTACCGCTGTTTTTTTTTTTAAATCTGTGTGCATATTCAATACATAACATGTGCACAATTAAGCCAGGCTAAAAAAATAAATAGAAGATAATTCTGGGTTCATCGAACAAGCATTCCCTCCCGCCCCCCCCCCCCCTGAAATTCAAAGATTAATTTAAAAAATAGAATGGTCTATGTTCTAGGATCTTATCACATCATGCTGCTGTTGTATGCATGAAAAAATGAAATTGCACAAGGATTTCATAAATAAAATAATTTTTAGAATACTGAAACATATATTTATTTATTTGCTTATTTTAATCAATTTCAAAAATGAGGTTTTTCGCTTGTGCAAATTATTCTCATACAGTGATGTTCCCATCTATTTTTCTGAGGGTATACTCCCAGTAATCCATTACGCACAATATTTGTATGCGATCAAATCGTTGCCTCAGAGCAACAGTAGGATATCTTAATGTTATTTCGGGGATTAGATGTCTTAGTGTTGCTGTGAGGCAACGATATATGTAATATGTGTTTATATGGAAATTTTTGAAACTTGAAGGTATACGCTATATGTCTAAAAAATATTGGAGAATATACGGCATACATGGAATATACCCTATGGGAACACCACTGTTCTCAGTGTGCAAAAGTTTTTCTTTCTGATAGCCGCTCGGAAAACAACAGTTGATAATTTTTGCTGTGTTATTGCTATTACATTTTCAGAACTCGATGAGGAGCATTTTTTCATTTAGTGATACAGTGAAACCTGTGTATGTTGACCCCTTTATTTTCTTGAAACATCATTAAAAAGTGTTGAATTATATAACTCATAGTACAGCTCGAGTTAATGAAAACTCTTAAGTATGGCCACCCCTTCTGTGTCCACATTTTCACTGAACGAAGGGGTGGCTTCTCGGAGAGGTTTCACTCTATAATAAAATGCTTGTAGTGATGTATCAAAATGTATATTTTTTTAGAACTGCTTTGCATGTTATTGTGGAATAATACTAACAGTGGTGTTGAAATATTTTTTCGGGGGGGGGGGGGGGGAGGCTACATTTAACACATGTGCAAATCTACGTGTATGCAGGCCCGCACCAAGCCTGATTGGCGCCATCGTGCAAATGTCTTTTGAGCGCCTTTATGCATTAATGTTCGAGAAAATTCTAGTTAACTCCTGTGGTGAGGATTTATAGACAAATGCAGTATTGAAAAAATACGTTTGGCATTTATTTGATGTATCAAAAGGAAAGTAATGTATATATATTTCATTTTGAACACAGTGTACGTTTTTACCTTTGAGCAGGAGTTAGTTATCTCTTCATCTCGAAGTTGTTTCGAGTAAGGGTGGATGTAAGGGAGGGGTGATCGGAATTGACTTTTGAATTATAGCTTTTTCTCTTGGAAACCTTGCATTGAGCTGTTGTTAAAAAAAAGATGGCCATTTTCAGTTAATCAAAACATTTCCCCCCAACAATTAAAAAAAAAAAACGTCTTGGAATTTGATTGAAATAATTCTTGCTTATTTTAGTCTGATAAGTACTTTTTTGAAAAATGGAAATGGCTAATATGCAGCCGTTACAAGAAAACGGAACTGTTACAAGAGGCATTGAATTTAATATCTAAAACAAATATGTAGTCCTTCCAAAGTTTTTTTTTAATACACAAATAGTAAAAGAAATAAAGGGAAGGGGAGGGGAATTGAATAATTATGGACAAGTCATTACTTTTCAGAACTAAAAAGTTAACCTAAATTATTGTCCGAAGTACATGCTGTCCAACCACAGATTGCATGGAATTTTCAAATGTCCAGATAAGACGAATCTATGTGAATAAGGGGGAAAAGTAAAAATTTGATGCCCGTATTCCACTCATTTGAATGAGACTCTGCTTCTGCAAAAGCTGGCATCGATAAAAAATAATAGATTTGTCCATTTCCGGCTGTAAAACGGATGTTTGTCTTTCCATACAATCCGTGGCCAGACAGTAAATGTGACGCACATCTAAATAATATACATATGAGCAAACTATTTTTTATGTATGATAACACGAAGCAGAGGAATTACCACAAATTAAAAATCGCAAAAAGACGCCAAATTTTTCAAAGATCTGTTGTAAGTTATGGAGCTGTATAAGGAAAACTCCTTATGGGGCGTTCTCCCCATAGGTAGACGAATACCCTCCTATGTGTATTCCTAAGCATTGCACGACCTCTGCACAGTGGCGTAACTAAGGTGGGACGGAGGGGTTGGTCCGCCCCGGGCAGCATTTTGCTGGGGGGTGGCAATTTCATGCTCTTGATGTGAAAAAAGTTCAACATTTGCTAATAGGGAAATCATGCTTCTGATCAATTACTGGAGGCAAAAAAAAAAAAAAAACTTTTTGTTATAATATGAAATTAGCACTTGATTTTAGAAAGTTACTCGAAAACTACCTTATTAAAAAAAAACTATTTTTTTTAGGAAAGTTACAACAAGAGTAAGAAAAGAGAGGTCTGGGCAATTAATTGCTTATCTTTGGGGTAGCATTATCTGTTTCAGAAATTGCTTTAATTGGTCACTTATTACAAAACTTTTATTCAGACCAGAATTAATTTTATGTTTATCTTATAAAAGTACTTACTGCGACTAATCTTACTGCTTTATATCAGTAAAATTCCTATAAACAGCGAGTTTCAAACTGAGACATTCATTTAAGCAGAAGGTTTTTAATTAGTGAATTGATGTCTAAGTAAACCTTTCACATTCACATGGAAAGTAATGATTTTCAATACACAACTTTTCCTTCTCATGAATCAGTATGGTTAATCGAACTTATAGGGCTCATTAATCTTATCACCCTGTATCAGTGAAAAAGAAAACCATCCAAATTCTGTAATATGGCAGTATTGGATCTAGGAAAGCGGCAATTTCCGAGTTTTTCAACATTAAGACAGGCACCCCAGCACGGATCCAAAAGGATGTCATTACCCCCTTTGAAAGGACCAAAGAAACCATAAAATTGCATACCTAGATCTTTAAATTAGGAAAATTTCCTGTGCAGAGCGCCGGCCTCTAAGCTCCTGCCTGGTGTCACCAAAAGGTTAAAATGCATTCTTAGGGCTAATTTAGAAATTTTTTCTAAATAGAGCATTTTCTTTATTTTTCTTCGTAATTAAGTTCTTATTTTTCCTTTAAATACTTTTGACTGTTTCTCAACCAAAGGGCAGCAAATTGAGGAATTGTCCCGGGCGGCAGAAAATGTAGCTACGCCACTGCCTCTGCACAAGATTTGATAAACTGGATTTGTGTAAGGAACCCCCCTCCCTCCCATGGTTGTGCACCGTGGGGTGAAACTCATCATGTAAATTCTCAAGTATCAAAGGACCTTTGTGACAAATTTGGCAAAAATCTGGCCTTAATTGTGGATTTGTATAAACTACATAGCACACACAATCACTAACATACATCATATTTTGTTTAGATATATAGATTTTACTTTTATTGTTTATTTAACTTTTTCCATGATTTAATTGAAAAATAATCAGTTTAAATTTTGAACGAAACCAAAATTTAAAAGTTACCTGAAAAAATCCAGGTGCTCCTTTAAAAATCCAGTTGAGGTTTTTACAAATGCTAGTTTTACCAACCGCCTTGTCTGGTGGTCAAAGAAGTGACTATGGGTGGGAAGTTACTGGGGGGGGGGGGGGTCATGACGCAGTCTGGACCATATAAATGTTCAGAAGTGTATCTTTACGGTTTTTTTGAGCAATCATAATTGCTTATTGCTTTCATTTGACTGTTTTGATGTCCTATGATTTTATTTTCCCACCAGCACCCTCTGCAGCATCACCGTCGACCGGCTCTTCACGATGCTGCTCCCCTAGCCAAAACCGTCTCCAGGTTGCATCCATGTCCTACACACACGCACATACATACACAACTACATGCACACACAAATACCCACACACTCATGCCTGCACACAGACAGACATACATACCCACACCCATACACTCATGCCTGCACACAGACATATACACACACGCATACATACACACATATACCCACATTCATGCCTGGACACAAACACACACCCCTACATACACACTCGTGATTGCGAAAAACATAATTTGAATTCAAGATGTCAAAATTCAAATTATTATTATTTTTTTGACTCTCGCTACTTGCAAGCACAAAAGGAAATGAATATAGAAACAACAAACACGAAGATAAATATTTTACCCTCAGCTAAAGTTGATTAGCAAAACCAGAGGTTTAATTGTGAAGGATGTGAGAGGAAACTATTTTAAACATTGAAATTTTAGTCAGATGAAAGATGTTTATGGTCATTTTTTATTCAATGATGGCAAGGAAAAAAAACCCCCTTGAAGATACCCCCTCCTATATATAAACAGAAAAATCAGATAAATATAGCTTAAAATGAACATGTGTAACATGCATTGAGATAGTTTTCCTTTCGTCCACCCACCTTTCACTATAGTTTGACGCTCGCAAGTAATGCCTATCCTTTTCCAATGTTGATGTAACTTTGGAAAGAAAGATATCAAACAAAATTTTTGCATTTAATATTCTTATTATGTAGCCAACTAACGAATAATAACTTTCTTTTCAACTCCTGTTGAATGCTCATGGAAAATATTTATCAGGAAATTAAAGAAAAGTTGTAATTAACTTGTACACATTGTATTTATTTTTATCATTATCATTAAATGTAAAATTTATACCTGTGTGTGTTTTTTCCGTAAACTCGAATTTTTTTTAAAAGACCGCATAAACCAAAAACTAGGGATGCACTGAATACCGAACATTAAGTTAAAATTCTGTCCTTATCTTCAGCTGAATACTGAATATTTTGCCAAAATTTGTTGTTGTTTCAATATTTAGTACAATTGTTGATTAAAAATAGGAGTGGAACAGAGCTTCAGCCCAGCCAAATCATGAACTGATTCAGCACATAACAATTTGTCGTGAATATTTTTTTTACAATAACTAGTACACATAGTATTATGTCCCATAATATGTTACGAACAATTATGCCCTAGAATAAAACACAGTAAATTTAAAAGAATCCATTGCACTATAAGTGGTCCCATAATTGAGAATATGTACCTACTTGGAAGTTCCTATGAAAAAAGTGACTTTACAACATTTGATTGATAATTATTTAAAGATTTCTTCATTTGTTATGAAATGAAGCTATTACAATATTGCGTAAAACATTGTTTAAACACTTCTAGCTACTAATGAAAACAATGTCATTATTTTTATTACATAATAATCTAAGTAATATCACAAAGTATTTGTATGATAAACAATCACAATGGTACTTACTTGAAAAGGTTTCAGGTGTAACATTGAAAATCCAGTAAATCTTCTCATTGCCTCCATAAGCAAGAATAAAATTATAATATCTTCTTTTTGCCAGCAAGATAATTCTTATGACAGAATATACAGAAATGATCCTGCCGATAAGAATTACCCAACTAATTCGTATAGATGCTACGCTGCAGTTCGTAGCATGTTAAAAATCGCTTTTTTTTTCCAGTGCATGATGGTCCTTCATAAAAAAGAGGCTCATTCATTTCGCGCGATTATCAATGATTTACGTAACTTTGTTCAATTTCGAAGTCACACTTTGAAATTCACTTTATCAAAATCATTACCGTAGACACAAAGATGGCTACCTTTTCCCTGATTTTAGAAGGTTTATTGTTACTATAGAAACGAAAGCATGTGACATGAATAGCCAATCATTGCACGTCGGACTTCGCTTTTCTGACTTGGAGTTGTGGACGATCCACAACCCATTCCCGACGAAGTCAGGCAGGTTTTGGAGGCGCGAAAACTGGTTTTCGAGCTCAAAATGACGTCAGATGTCCGAAAGCGGGAATCGTGTAAATCGGCACTAATAGTAAAATTTTCAGGTCCACCATTCGACATTTCATTGGCTAAGATGACTAATCCACTGGAGCCATCATACTAAGGCCCGTATATATATAAGAGCCGGTAGCCATTTTGGATTGGAGCGGGTGTTTGAGTGGTTGTCTTTCTGGCAAATTATCACATTTCTTGAGTTTTCATTGCGAGCAATTATTAGCGGCTCATGACTTGTTTATTAAAAAAATATTATTTTCAGCTCATTTGCCCAAACTCGAAGCTTTGCTTTGGTAATCGTATCTCTGCAACAATGAAAAATCTGATCCAAAATGGCTAAACTTAAGCCGATGCCCTGGCCTATCTATATAGGGGCTCTACATCATACCACATGCAGTTCTTGACAGAAAGGTGATTTCTCCTCATGAAACTGCACTCGAGCTTCAATTTGAATTATAAGATGTAACCAATAAGTGAATAAGAATTAGTAGAACAAGGTTAAAATGATATAAGTGGACATAATCATTTTTTTGTCTACTTTTCCGTAAAAGGAAAATAACTTGGTTTGATTATTTGTTTACTTTGTACCTTGGCAACAACAGAAAAACTGCTTAAAAAGTGATTTTCGATATCTCAAAGTGCCCGACATTCCTTGAATTCAGATAATTTAAGTTGTTGAATGTCGACAGCTAAGAAAATTTCAGTTTGGAACATAAATAAATAAATGGCCGAAAAAAAAAAAATCATCAAGTGACAAACCTACCTATAAGGAAAAAGTGTCTCTGTAAAGATGTGGAAGAAATTATGAAAATTTTAGAATATTTTGAATAAAAATCAAAATTTTAAGAGTTTTAGGGTAGTTAAAAAAAAAAAAAAAAAAAAAGAATTGTATGAAAATTGTAGGACATTTTTAACTCTTAGTTTTATTCAGGGATGACAGTGGACTCAAGTAAAATTTACTGAAGAGAGTATGACATTTTCGGAAGCTATGAAGAAGTTCGACATCCCTCCCCCTCCCTGCAAACTTCTTCAAATATGCATTCAAAAAACATTAGGAAAAAGTTTTTTTTAAAAAATAATTTCAGTTTTAGAATGTGTTGTTAGCCCAAAATTTTTGGAAACGGCAACCTAAACTTTTAGGATCATAAACACTTTTAGTTTTATTGCTTTTTGAAAAAGAAAGTTATGTTGCGGGGCTGTTTGTACAACATTAGAGTAATAGTAATTGTACTGATGTTGCAAATTAAAAAAACTTATATGGGCAGTTCTCAAAAGGTGGGAACAAAAAAGTTAACTTTGGACAATTTCAAAAATTTTCAAATTTGACATCAATTTTGCTTTTATTCTATAGTATGCATACCTGGAACACAATATATGAACATGAAAAGACAGCAGGTATTTGTAAAAATTGTTAATTAGCAAATTAAATCAGCAATCTGTAGGTAACAGATTTTGGATATTGTTGTCCTGTAGGTAACGTATTTTAGACATTGTTGCCCTGTAGGTAACGGATTTTGGACATCATCATAATGCAAGTTTCACCATTTTTGACAATTGTCAATATGATTTTTAACTTTTCCAATGAAAATTTTATTTACTACTTTTTGAATTTTGCAATTTAATAGCAAAGAGGATATTAATGAAGTACTTGAATGGCTGTACATACTGCTCTTTACATATAATAAAGTTTTGGAATAAGTTGATGAAAGGTTAAAAAAAAAGCTTCATGGAAATAACTATACAGACTCGTAGTTTGATTTATTGAGACAAATAAGGAATAAAAATGGAGACAAATAAATACGACATATACATTTTTAAAGGAAAAATAAACAAAATGTGCTTTAAGAAAGTAATAAATATTTTTACACAAAAAAATGAAATTTTAAATGCAATGTTTTAAAGGCACTAAGTTTGCAAAACAAGAAAAAATGCAGACATGTGTTTCTGTGTTACAGGGAACCTTTTTTTCAATGGCACACGCATGTGAATTAAAAGGCACCAAACAAAAACTGTTTTCATTTTTCTTTACATTGAAAAAGCAATTCCCTTTAATCCAGAAACACATGTCTGCAAATTTTTGCCAATGCTGTCCTTTTCTAATGCTGTTGCTGTTAAACTTCAGTTTTTTTTTAAGTTTATTTACACTAAACCATTTTTTGGATACAGTGAGCTATAATTTCTTTATCAAAAGAAAAATCTCCTCTTGTAGCAATAGGATGAGGTGGAGACGTTGATTTCAGAAGTATATCTTCGTACTGCAGTTCTGCAACATCTGTCTTCTCTGGGTAGCGAAATCTATTACAATTAATATCACCTTTAGGAGTTAAGAAATTTAAGGAATACGTCTTAACACTATTAATGGTTGTGATTTTCTCAATAACTCCTGGCCATAAATTTTCATCATAGATGACAAAACACCAGTCACCCATTTCATATTCTTCATTTAATTGTGGAGACCCAGTATCTGGAGCAGAGCTGATTATAGAAACAATTTTTTGTTCACCGGCTTCTCTTGTGACACATGGCTGCAAATTTTTGCAGTGCATACAGAAACACGACCTCGGTCTTATTTCCACAAGTCCAATGTCATTTGTTGCTCGAAGTGCATGAATTTTTTGAGTGCCTTTGAGTCTTAGCTGGTTGTCTGGTCACTTGTCGAGCATGATCAATTTCGGCTTTTTGAACTAAAATTACTGCCCGCTCAGTTTTAAATTTTTTTTCCATTCTGCATCGATGTTGGCATTTCCTGGCAAATCTGGACAAAGTCTTCCGCTGACTGAATCAGGCAACCTGTATGGACAATTTGCCTATCAACCCATGTTTTGATTACTGCGCCTTCTGCATCAGAAGGCCCTTTTGCATGTCGAGAGCCAAAAAAATGGTGTTCGTAGTCATGTTGAAAAGTTTGAGGGTATAGTGAATAATAAAAAAAAGCTTCACAACTTTTATATTGGCTGGCACATCCATCAGACCATCCGACATGATGCTTGATTTTTAGACTTCTTTTGGTTATAATATGGTTAACTACCTTGGTACGGAACACATCGGCTGCAAAATGATCATGTACCAAATCAGATGTAACTAAAGTTACACCTTCCCTTATAATTTTCTGTGTTTGGGGATCTCGATAAAAACATACAGTAGGATGTAAAGTTATGCCCTTATTATCCCAGTATGACGATTGAGGGTTTAACTGGTATTTGACTCGAAAATTTTCTGAAAAGTCTTCTACCGTTACCAGCCATTCGTCACATAAGTTATCGATCAGAGAATTAAATTGCTGCTACTGCCACATTGCATTAAACAAATGCATGCCGAAAGGTTTCAGTTCTTCACGTAATTCGCTCAGTAAAAGTTTTACATCTCCACATTTTTGCACTAAGTCCTTCACAATTTTAACTTCTTGGTTTGACTTATGTGACTCTGATGATTTCAGAACTAATCGTTCAGTTTTTTCATACCGATGCCGCTTTGTTGGAACATTTGCACAACAGTTTTCAATTTTATCCAATAATTCGATGTTTATTTTGTTTTTACAGTTGCCACACTCTCTTTCAGCACAAAGCAAAGACCTTTCCTGGCACATACTTAGTTCATTTAACTCATTTACAGTGCTTGGCAATTTCGGAAAATTAGGCCCATTATGAGGGGCAAGGCGACGAAGACAGTCCAATTTGTACAATAGATTCACACAATATTCACACATGCATGTAATTAAGTCTTTTGACCCTGTAATTTTTACATTTTTAGGCCGCATTCTTGCAAAACTGCTGTAACCTATACAGTCCTTTGGAAATTCCTTTTTATAACGATTGAATGCATTTAATATAGTGGTTTCCATTAGGTACATAACTTTAAATTTCTTAACTGTCTTTTTGCATGGCAAAGGTCTGCTTATGTCTCCTCTTTTGTAGAAATCAATAATTTTTTCTCGAGGAACTTCCAAAACTTTATGCTTGTATGGTACACTATTTATAGTTTGTTTTGATCGTTTAATGATCTTCAGAGAAACTTGAGAAATGGTTTTTAACATTTTCATCCTGCTTAAATCTTTTAAATTTCTTTTCTGTTTTAAGATGCTAGCTTGTCTCTTGATTTCTCTTTCAATATGACTTGGATCTTTTGTCTTCTTAGGGCTAGGTATTCCAATTTTTCTTAAAGCATGCTTTTTTTCTATTGAACATGACCGGATTAAACTTTTTATCATGCTTGCATATTTAGTAGGAGATTTGGGCAGGCTTTTACGTATCCTTGATGTTCGGGAACGTACTGATGGAGACATTGATGAGTGAGAAGGAATAGTACTGACACATGAAAGCAATTCTGCTTTTGAATTTTGAAGCTCTTTCTTTGCAACAGCCACTTCTGTTTTAGAATTTTTAGGCTGTATTTTTATTGCAGGTACTTCTGTTTTGGAATTTTGAAGCTGTTTCATAGTAGCACGGTTACTTCTATACTTCTTTTCCCTTTCAAGAACCCTTCTTTTCTTTTGATGGCTCATTTTAGCCCTGGATTCTCTTTTCCTTATACGATCATATTCTTTTCGTTCTTCTGGAGACATATCTTTAATTTTCTTCTGAAAGGTTGAGCGTATTGCAGTTCGATTCCCAGCTTTTCTTTTTTCACGCAACTTCTGCATACGAAGACGGGCTTGTTCTTTTCGAATGGTTTTCTTTTCTTCAGATAATGTGTCTCTTGTTTTTTTTATTTCTTGCAGCTTCCTTTATTAAATAACATTTGTATTTCTCTGGATTATTATCCGTTTTCAAATAGGTATTAAAAATCAATAATGACTTCAAAAATCATATAAATACACGTTAATTCCACAAAAGAACTTAACTAAATTGTTTAAAGCACTTTTTCAAAACATGTTAATTCACAAGACTTACTATCTCTCAAATTTCAAGATAGAATGAAAATAACCAACTGATATTTGTTTACAAATCAACTGCAGACAATTTTTTTTAAACTCTAAAAAATTCGAGAATTAAAACAATTATTTAATTTAAAAATGATACAAATGTAAAAAGTGACATCAGTTTTAATACTGAATATTCTTTCTATTGTCATAAGAATTAAAACGATGTCTTAAAAAAAATTATTGAAAAAAGAAATTCGTATTTCTATTTGGAGATTGTTCAATTATGTTTCCAAAAGAAAGGAGAAAAAAACCCCCTAAACTAATAAAAGCAGGGGGGGGGAGGAATTGCTAGCGCAGGTGATAAAGTCGCCAAAAGTGGTACAGCTGACGATAAACTACATTTGTCAGACTGGAATTCCCCTCTGGTAACCTTTAGCGTATCGTATACTGTGTTGTCGCCAATGTCGCCAGCGGAAGTTTGCTTGGCGATGTTAGCGCAAAATGGCTTTCGTTCGATCATAGCCAGCCATGTTACTATAATTTATGCATTGTTCAATGTGTAACGTATTAATTATGCAAAATACCAATGGATTAAAGAAGATAACATTATAATAACCTTTTTTATTGAGGTTAGTGGATCATCAAAAATTATGAATAAACGGACAGAATTATCGGCATCAAGATCGTAACGCCATTTGGACATCTCACATGTATGTTTAAGAAAAATCATTTTTCTTCTAAGATACTGCATAAAAGCTTATGAAAACACTTTTAAACAATTAAAAATTGATTCTGAGGATCGATAAATACCTTTAAAACGAAAGCATCATATACTTAGTTCTCAAATAATAGCATTTTAAAGATCGCAACTTTTGGACATACATCAAATTTCAAAGTTACGTTTTTTTTAAATCGTTTACAAAGTAAATAATCTATCTTTACTTTTGTTATATGTGTAAAATATTAACAAAAAGTTATTCAGTGTAAGATTCATACCTTTAATTTTTTTTTAAACGTATGGAAATAATTAAAAAAATTTTTTTTTAATGGTACATTTGCTCAGTTAACGTTTTGGTATGTCCAAAATTGTGCCTTTTAGCAAAGAAAATATTTTTAAGGGCATTTGAAGAGCATTTTCTCCATAATTTATGTCAATTCTTGTCTCTATACAGTATTATAGTTTAACTCAAAAATTTTTGAGTTAATTAAAATGAAAGTTATTTGGTGTTGAAGCTTCAAAGTTGAGGTCGGTGTTTGTTCCCACCTTTTGAGAACTGCCCATATTCTGTCTTATTTTTAGAATCCTTGAAATTTTTCGTAAAAACTGGAAAGTCGCCCGTCAAGGTATGCTTATACTCTTCAACATTTGAACGAAGCAACTGCCTGTTTGGTGATATTTTGACAAATGAAATTTTAATCCTAAACTCTAGTGGATTAACCCTAAACTCCAGTGGATAGCATTAACTTTTAACCACTTTTATTGATTCCTCATTCCCCTAAAATGACTGTCTTACCAGTAAAACAGTTAACCGAATTGAGTTCAGCCTTGTCACAGTGAAGCCTTTCCCTGGCTAAACATTAACTAAACATATTATCAAATTATCATGCTCTAGCTGGAGTTACGTTGTTGAAACTCACGGGTTACTCGATCATTGGCTATTATTTATATGAGGATGGAGAGTATCAGAAAGACGAAAATTGACATTGATGTGGCTAAAAGTGGTTCATTTGTTGCAAAGACTTGTAGCTCATTTGCAACTCCAACAAACTATAGGGGACGCTGCAGCCACTGTCTAATGGCGGATGAAAAAACTAAAACAAATGCACGCCGTAATGTATAAATTGCTTCTAAACTTAGGAAATGACAGAAATTTTTGATCGCATGTATGATTTTTTGTTCTTTATGCATTTGAAAAGTTTTTTCAAAGTCTTTTGGTTATTCTGTCCCATGTAGAAAGAGATGAGAAATCAAAAAGTATTTCGAAAGTAAACAATTAATGCAGAACACACAGTAAGTTGTTCTGAAACAGCCATTTTCACGATGTTAAATTCGGTATTCATTAATTTTTGGTTCGCTTCGAACAGCATTTTCATTTTTTACTGTTTTTTCTAGACATTAGTACATATTATGTCAGTTTTGTGACATTTCCGGCATATTTGTGACATTTCCGGGATTTGTTGACATTTTTGTCACATAGTGCATTTACGTGACAGACTGCCAAGAGTAACATTTAACTCTAGATAATATATTTCTATGACTGCATGATTGGATATCAAAAGAAATCATCATGCATTTAATTCATTCGTCATGGAAATGATTTAACTGATATGCGAAATCTTGTCAAGATACATTATTCTTTCACACAATACTAAAACCATAACCCTATAAACAGATTTTTGGCGAAACTCTTCCACCGATAATGACAGGCGCGATATTTTAGCGATAAAAGTTCCAAACTTTTATTTTTTATTGTTCAAATTCTTAACGTTCTTTCTGGATTTTTCAATCTGTTTTGCGATAAATATTTTCAAGAAAATTTATTTGCATACTGTCCATTTCAGTTGGATGCTATAGTAACAAGGTTATTTAAATCATTTATGTGGAATTAGGTTAAGAAAAAGCAGTAATTTTTCAGCATGGTATCCAGTCAATGTTGTTAAGTCCGCTTTTTTCATCGAATTGAAAAATATTTATTCAAATTCACTTAGAACAAGATAAATAAAACGTGTACTCACAGTTTATATCAGATAGTTTTGATGTTACGCTGTTGCTGATGACGATTCCAAATTATGAATTACGCAAATAAAAAAAATGCACATAACAAACTTTGTTTTGCCCAAAATGAACACGTGGAACGCAATGTTTTAGTTTTTTCGGCAGTTTTGTAAATCATCGCAACGTAGCGTATTCGAGCACTGGAGTTGCGAATAATGCAAAGTTATTTGTATTCGAAATTGATCGAACTGTATCCCGAATTTGTTCTCAGTGAGCCAAAAGTAGAGACCATCTGACCTACTTATAAATCTATCAATGAGTAAAATATTTTAGAAGATGAAGAAGAAATTAACATTTTGTTTGAGCAATCGCAAACCTAAAAATGGACAAGGAGAGGGGGGAAAGGCAAAAATATTTTATAAGAAAAGTCAAGGCGTGATCTTGTAGTCATCTGATAAAATCATATCAGGAAATCGCTTTTGTAATTTACATATAAACAAAAACATAAAAAGGATAAAAATAAAGTTCAACAAAGTAAGAGCGATCAAAGAATATCCAACACAAACCTTAACAGGAAATAAATAACCATTTAGCCTTTAGTGTTCGATTAATTAATGAAAATAAATTACTTTACTTTTGGTGCACTTGCACAAGATGTCATAGTTAGACCTGTATGCTGATGGTGTCTTCTTTTTATTACAGTGTAGAATATGAGCGCATAGAGTAACCGGTTCTGCTCTGACTCACTTTGGTTGCGTTCGACGAAACTCACCGGTCTACCGGTAAGTAACTGGTTACTAAGCGAAGCGTTCTATGATCAACCGGTTGCCATTTTAAGCAGTGGATTGGTTGATTGGAGCAACGTGATCATTAGCTGTAACGTGATTTACTAACCGGTCGCTCCCGGTTGTACTCGTCGGACGTGAGCTCGGAGGCGTTTTTCCGCGCATTGTTAAAAGCCGTGTTCAGATTCAGACGACAGTCGAAACAGGGACTCTAGTCGGAACCAGCGTTACGTGCGTAGAAGCACTAACTCCGTAGCTGTGCTGTTCATGGAGGGCGTGAATCCAGGATTCGGCTCAGGAAGAGGGCAATTTTTTTCCAACTTTGGTTGTGTTCGACGAACCTAACCGGTCTACCGGTGAGTAACCGATACTAACCGCAGCGTTCTATCATCTATCGGTTACCATTTTAAGCTGTTGTATGATTGAAGCACGTGATCATTAGCTGTCATGTGATCGGTTAACCGGTAGCTACCGGTTGAGCTCATCGAACGCAAGCTTTGGCGCCCCCACCCATCAGGCGCCCCCCCCTCTCATAAAGAGGAAAAATCACATTTTAGTTTGCTATCCACATTGTCTTCACTTTTGAACATTCAGCTATTTTCCCGTTTGGTAAAAAAAATATTAAGCGAAAATTCATTGCCATTGGAAACGAAAAATAATTTAAATTAACTAATGTAGAACATAATGTGATTTCATTGTGGAGTTCACAGAACAGGTGACGATGTTAATTTGTGGTGTTAACTCTACCCTTCTCCCAGCGAAAAAAAATATTAATTTGAATTTTTGGCATTTTGAATTCAAATTATATTTTACGAGCGTGTGTGTGCATGTATGCGCGTGTGTGTTTGTGTAGGCTCATGTGTGTGGGTGCGTGTGAGTGTATGTATGCTGTGTGTGCGTGTTGTGTATGCAGTGCTGAGCGTGTGCGTGTAGGCGTCCGTGTATGTGTGTGTAAGCGTTTGTGTGTGTATGTAGGCATGTGTGTTTGTGTCTGTGTGCAGGTATGAGTGTGTGTATGTGTAGAAGTGTGTGTATGTGTAGAAGTGTGTGTATGTGTAGGTGTGTGTATGTACGCGTGTGTGTGTAGGATATGGACGCAGCCTCCTAAAGACGGTTTTCGCAAGAGGAGCAGCATCGTGAGGCGGCTGGTCGACGGTGATGCTGCAGAGGGTGCTGGCGGGAAAATAAAATCAGCGTAGCATCAAAAACAGTCAAATGAGAACAATAAGCAATCGTGATTGCTCAAAAAAAAAAAAAAAAAAACTGTGACACCACTTCCTTTAATCAACTCTTATTTTAATTCTGAAACTTTGATTTCAAATTATGTTTTTCGCAATCACGAGTTGCGACAAAGACCCTACTCATTTAGAGTTATTGTTTCTAGAACCCCCCCCCCCAAGCATATTTCTCCTCTTGGTTGGTTATGTGTGTAAAGTTAAGTGTGTGCACGTAGGTGTGTGTCTGTGTGTAAAGGCGCGCGCGTGTGTGAGTGTGAATATGTATGAGCATGCGTGTGTAGGACATGGACGCCACCGTCAAGCAGAAGAGGATTCTCGGGGACAGTGCTCAGGATCTGAGGAGCTGCGCCGGTGGGCGGTGGTGCTGCAGAGGCCCCTGGTCCAAGCTGAAAATGGAACCACATTATCAAGCACGGCCAAGTGAGAACAATAAGCAATCGTGAAAAAAAAAAAAAGGAAGAACAATGATTGTGATTTATCATTGCAAAAAAAGTAATTGATGCGAGAAACATTTTCAGTGTAAACAATTGTTTTAGCATTGTCTTAAAAAAAAAAAAAAAAAAAAAATCGCGAATTCACTGTTTTAGTTTTTAGTTGTCGTTCGTGGCATTTGTAGAGGTTGCAAGGGAACAAGGGGCTTTTCTCCAGAAAAAATTCAAAATTAAAGCAATAAAAATCTAAAATTTAGGCTCTCTTTGGTATTGTGAGAAATATTTGTATTCAGAGGACAGCATCATCTATAGATCGTCCAAGTGATCTAAAGTTGGCATCAAGAAATGAATTAAATGATGGAACAAAGTTTGAGAAACAAAATAGTTTTGTTTCGGGGAAATGTATGTAGTTTTTCTCCCAACTTTGTAATTCTAATAACTTTTCAACATCACCAATTAGAAGGGCAATATGGAAAAGATTATTTGTTACCCCCAGGATCCATGAAAAACCTAAATTTCTTTTGAAGTGAAAGTCATGTGTTTCATATTTCATTTTGTTATTTTCTCACAACAGACGGGGGAATTATGGGTCAAAAAACCATAACATCTTAATATTTTCTTAAGTATAAAAGATAAAATGATTTAATTTGGTATGGAGTAAGCTTAAATAATTTGAAATTATTCAAATAATCCCTTTACCTAAACTTACATTATTATTTGTTTTGTTCAAATTAAATGAGTGACCCAGAATTACCCCGGACCGGGGCAATTATGGGCCATACATGGGATAAACATGGGTCATTTCCTTTTCTTGAAGTATTCCATGTGAAAAGTAGTTTAATATTCTTAAGTATTGTTTCTTAGCCCACAAAGGGATTTTTTAACGATAAAAAGTTTTATATCAAAGAAATAACACATTATAATTGAAATAATTTGATGTTACTCTTACTTGTCGACTACAATTGGTTATCGTTCTTTCCTCTAAGCCCACGATCCCGTGAAGAAATTTCGTTAATATTTGTATGCTACCATCATCAATCATGTTTCAATCAACTGCAAGGTTTTTTCTTAACAATTCCAATTAACTAGAGACTGAAAAAATGCACTTATTTCAAATTACTTCTAAAAATGTCCCGCTTGGACAAACTAAACTTTCCGACACCTTTGTTCCAGAAAATTCATTTCTGCCTTTTCCTTGTTCAAAATTTAATTTACTTTCCAATTGCAGAATATGCTATCATCATACACAACCAGGGCCGCGGGGTCAAATCCCGCAACCTCATGGGAAGGGGGAAAAACCCCTAAACAGAGATTGAAATATTAATTCCTTTTTATGCAATTTTCGCGTTTATTTTATTGTAAATCTAAGATGCATATGAAGTTAGAAATTCAATTTGAAAATCAAGCTGTCCAATAGTTGAGATTTCTAAAGTGAGATTGCTTAAAAATCCCATTTTTTTTTTAAACTGAAAAGGATTAATTTGCTCCCCGTTAATGTTTTACAAATAGATGTTTATCAAATCCCGTGCTTTCAATTTTTGAAAGCTGTAACTTGAGGGAAAAAAAAAAAACTCTTTTGCTAAGTCAAAAAACTTTTTGAGAGGGGGAGATCCCCCGCCCCTACCGGGGGACACACATCTGGTGAGTGACATCTCAACTTAATTTCAGAGTCTATAAAAATTGAAATACTTTCATTCTGAATAATTTCCCCAGTAATAAATCTTAAATTTCATCTTAAAAATTCCAACGAAAATATTGCACTATATTGCGGGGAAAGGCCGGGTACATGTATGTCTGGAGCAAACTTTACACAAAATGCGGCGGTATACAGCTTTGTACGAATAGCGTTTACTATACCTACATTTCTTGGCTCAATTTTAATTTTAATTTTATCGGCAGCTTTAGAATTAACTTTAATATGGAGATTTTAGGATTAACTGAAATAATTATTGAGTGTTGTAACCAATAAATTATGTACTGATTTTATTTTGTACTTTTCAGTGGCAACCAAGCTTTGATCAAGTCTTTAGATTTACACTCCTGTTTGTGAAAATTGCAACACCATGAAAGAAGCATCATAGTTGAATGAAATTTAATACACAGTTGAGTGGTAATGGTACAAATAAATGATTACATTTTCAAACCAAACAAACAATAAAAAGAAATAGAAATTAGTATTTTGTGTGGCCACCACGCGCCACAATAAGAGCTACTACACGACTCGGCATGGAGTGAAACAAAGTTTGAGTATCTGCCTGCAGAAGAGCATTCCATATTGTTCGTATGCGCAACCAAAGTTAGTCTATCGAAGCAACAGGACGAGGATCACGAGCGAGACGCCGCCCAACGAAATCCCACACATGTTCAATTGGTGACATATCCGGGGAATATGCAGGCCAAGGAAGAAACTGTACCTGCTGCGAATCAACGCATTATTTGACAGTCCAGGCGACATGTGGACGGGCCTCATCCTGATGGAATGCAGCCCCTGGCAATCCTTACAGGAAAGGAATAGCTTGGGGCTGTAAAACTTCGTTTATATATCGGTTTCTGTTCAAATTGACAACAAATCGTAGCAATTGTGATCGTCTATGATATGCTATGGCACCCGAGACCATACCTCCGGGTGTTCGTCCACTGTGGCGTTCGATAATGCACTCCGGAATGTGCCGTTCGGCGGCATAGCGCCTGACATGAATTCGGCCATCATGGTGCCACAAATTGAAGCGGGATTCGTCAGAAAAGACGACCTGCTGCCAATCAGCACGCCAGCTCCTATGCACATTGGTCCATTGTAGCCGCAGGGGGCGATGGTTTTTCTTTAGAGGAATCCTGTATAAAGGAATCCTTGCGCGCAGCCCACGCTGCAGCAGATGTCTCCGAATTGATGAAGCACACAATGAAACACCTGTAGCTGTTGACCACTGTGCTACGTATTGTCTAGAAGAAGCTGTGCGATCCGTCAGCGCCATACGCACCAAGTGTCTGTCATCGCGAGTTGACGTCACATTTTGTGGTCCACTCCCGGATTTCCGAGCTGTTCGACCCTCGTCCGTCCACTGCTTCCAAACACGTATGGTTATGCTGCTGTTACGCTGCACATGAGCGGCTACTGCACGATAAGACAGTCCAGCTTCACGAAGGCTGACGATTCTGCCCCGTTCAAACTCCGAAATTTGCTCAAATTCTGCTTTCTTTCGTCGAAGAGGCATAGCAAAGATTCAGTTAACGTTTACTCTAGCATATAACCACCGATAATCATACAGGCCTCGCTACAGCTGTCTATTTATATTCGGTTCGGTCCGCCGTTCAGAGGGCGCTGTTCAGCATACGTATGCGCTACCGGACTGCAATTCTAAACATTGCATATCATGCCCTACTTTACATTTCCTGCAATTTTCAGCTCACTCGCGTGTCCTTCGTGGTGTTGCAATTTTCACAAACAGGATTGTATAAAAACATTTATAACTTATCAGATCTGCTGGATTTGCGCTTAAGTACCAACATTTGTTTGAATTTACCAAGCACTCTCTAAAGTTTCCCCCCTTGCTTAAACGATACATGCATTCATTTCACTATTTTATAACTGAGATCGAGGTAAAAAATATATTACTATTTTTATTTGAAAGTGAAGACCCGTAAAGAGGGCCGGGAAGAGGTTCAAGACGAACAACGCTCTGGGCGGCCGTTAACCAGCAAAACCGACAACAATGTGGCTCGTGTTCGTCAAGTGCTGGACATTGACCGTTGATTGACCACCATGATGGTTGCCAATGATCTGAACATGTCGTCTACTGCTGTGTTTCGCTTGGTTACTCAAGATTTAGCGATGAGGAAAGTCCGTGCCGAAGCGCCTTGCCACAATGCGCTGCGAGTCCGCGAGTTCATGGCTAAACACCAGGTGAAAACGCTGTTCTGATCCCCTATAGTCTTGACGTCGCCCCGGCAGACTTCTTTTTGTTCTATCGGATTAAGACAGACCTGAAGGAACCCGTATTTCATAAATAGAGGAGATCCAATCAACAGTGATGAAGACCTCTGGAGAGGTCCCCAAAAACGATTTTCATGGCGCTTACCAGTCATGGCAGAGACTCTGGAAAAATGTGTAAAGACCCAAGTACATTACTTTGAAGAATTTTAAGTGTTTGTGCAAATCTGTTCAATAAATTACTTGAAAAAAAAAATAATTGCATTACTTTTGGAATGGACCTTGTATCATCCAATGTTGCACTTGGAACATTAAAATTTCTTTTTGAGAGAGGGTTTGGCTCAGAAAAGGATAAGTTAAAGTTAATACTGAAATTGTTTTCATAAAAATAAGTAAGAAAAAAACTCTAAAATATCAGAAAATATACTGACCAAGAATTACCCCGGTGACCCATAATTACCAAATTAAACTGGGGTATAAATCAATACACTTTTAATATTATTTTTTTTTCAGAAGAAGAAAAAATGTATTAAGTATGAAAAGCTTAGATCATTAATTATTGAAAAACAGCACCAATAAAATTGTTCCTTCAAAAGTGTTTCACCAAAACGAATCTTGGGGGGGGGGGGGGGGGGGGGGGGGGGGGAATCACGATTTTCCGAGACAATCTTTTTTGAAGATGTTTTGATAGAAAAGTGAAAACTCTTTTTTTTTCTCCTATTTTCTTCGATGTTGCATTGTTTTTGATTTTGATGTAGGAAAACTGAATGTATAAGGATAACTTAGCATAATTTATTATTTTTTTTAAGGGGGTCCGGGACACATTTTGAAATTTTTTTTATTGTATACTTTAGAGCTTTGAAATTTTTTGCACTGATTCACCATTTATTTAATAAGCAAAATCATAACATAAATGTGAAAAAAAAATTTATTATTTAAATTTAATTAGTTTAAAAAAAATGGGGTTGCTTTCAAGAAAAATTTCGAAAAATTCAAAGCTACTTAAAAAAAAAAAAAAAAATCATAATTTTTGCAGTAAACATTTTTTTAAAATTCGCCGAATGAAATTTAAAGTAAACTAAAGTAAGATAAATAACGTTTTTGTCGGATGTCTTTTCATCCATAAGCTCATTATTTTCTGCATTGTTGCGCCGAAATACGTGTCTGCTGTAATTTGCAAATTTGTGCTTTTTCTAACGTTGTTTGTCTTACTTTACTGTTCAGCACAAAGGTATTTATTTATCTTAAAGTAAACTGTTTGAAAAAGATATGCTAGAAGTTTCATTAATTTATCTTTATCGGTTCCTGACTTATAAGAGTTTGAATGCAAGAAATCGGGAAAAATTGCATCGGGAGAAAAACGCGTTTAAAGTTTTAAAGTTAAGTACACATTAGTTAGGTACATGAAACAAAAATTAATTATATCTTTCGTTCTATTTAAGATAGAAACAAGATTCAAACGTCCTCTTAAGCAGAAAAACACGGAGTAATTTTTCACATGATAAAAAAAAAAAAAAAAAAAAAAAATGCAAAATTTGACGATTTTTGTGTCCCGGACCCCCTTAAACATTTTCTAACAGTAAAAAGTTGGTGACCATTATTTACCCCGGAAAGAGAGTGACCCATAATTCCCCCGTATGACCCTAAATAATTAAAAGAAAAAAACCGTACATTCGCAAGGTTCTGGGAGGAGCCATGGCCCCCATGATGCTCCTCTAGATCCGCTCCAGGATGGAGCTAAAATTTGCAGAATTGACGCACCTCACTTTAAAGGATCAACTGCAATCGACTTCTCAAAGCATTATTTGTAACCTTAACTCCCAAATTACTCTATTCTCCGAGGAATACGAAACCCAGTCGCAACAAGTGCATTAGTTGATTCCATCAGATGATACTACTGAGTTTAAAACCCGTAGCGTTCCTAACAGGCGATTAATTAAACATAGTATCCTATACTCTGATTTCTACACCCGGAATGACAGACTAAGCGATATTTTAAGAAACTGTAACTGTAATCCATGCGGCCTAATTCGTGCATTAAGAGAAGTATTGGAACTTTTCTGAAATTATGAATTAAAGAGGAATTGTTTGCATCAAGTAGTTAATTTTGAAAATATAATGCACTTATAATTACTTGAAAGGTTTCGAAACCGTAGCTTTAAAAGCGTAGCTTGAAAGAAATCACAATGAACTTATAAGACATTTAAAACCTGTAGGATACCCGCTGGGTAATTTCCGAAATCTTATCAATACTTTGGCAATAAAAGACTAGAGTATAAATTGCATGTAAGTAATTAAACTTAGTATTCGCCATTTTAAATTGAGTCTATTATTCTTAGGTCACTTCAATTTCAAAACGTCGAATTGATAACTCGATCTTTTCAGAATAATTTTATCTAAAGTAATTTATTCCATTATTTATTCTGCTATAAATAACTAATTTTGGAGAACTATAAAATTTGAGTTCGACGGATTTTTAAAAAATAAGTAAAATTATTGCATGGCATTCTTTATATCTTTGACGCTGCTATTTCTTTAAAATTATTAGGGGAGAGTGTTGTACCTTGGGACGTTTATACCTTGGGACACTGTTAATTTCCAAGACTCTACTTTTAGCAGCCATGTTTTTGTAATCTCTAATAGTAACAACCTTCACCACTAAATGGTGTTATAGTAAAAATCAGCACCAAATGAGTAAAATTGACGGTTTTGTGAGAGAAAGAAAATTTCATGACTCTAAAGTAAATATTTTACTTCCTTTTACAAAAAAGCAAGCGCAAAAGTATTCGCGAAAAAATTTTCACCCAAAAATCGGCCTTAATTTCCATTTTGCTCACCCCCAAATGAATGTTGAATTTTTTTTTTTCAACTGGACCACACGTGGATATGTGCTTAGTAACGTACAGATCCCCGAAATATCCATATTCTGATGATCCCCCGAGTTAATTACAACGAGCTTTCTCGTGACGTCTGTATGTGCGTATGTATGTGCGTGTGTGTATGTGTGTGTGTATGTATGTCGCATAACTCAAGAGCGGAATGTCCTAGAAAGTTGAAATTTGGTATGTAGATTCCTAGTGGGGTCTAGTTGTGCACCTTCCGTTTTGGTTGTATTCGGATGCTCAAAAGGGGGTCTTATGCCCCCTTTTGGGGGGAAATCATTGTTAATTTCGATGTAAACTCAAGTGGTGTTATAATTTGGTGGACACTTGGCGATATATCGCCAGTCTTTTGGTCGTCAACTTTTGTTGTCAACTTGGCGACAAATTTGGCGACTTTTTTTTCTATTTTTATTTTTTAAAAAAAAAATCTGGTTTTAATTTGGCCACTGTTGGTGATATTTAGAGAGTAAACTATTGAATCATTAAAACTGCCAATAATGAGAAAATTACATTAAATTGGAGTATAAGGAAGTTATGTGATGCACACATCAGCTCGTTTTTCATTTTCATTTCATTTCTGTCTTTGTATTTGTAAATTTAATCAACTGAATTTTCTTTTGTTATAAAGGAGAAGTACTTTAAATATTTTACTTATAAGAAAGTAATGATAGTGCATCTGGATTGACCACCATTTTGTTTTTTCTTAAACCACGTGGTGATTGTACCTTGGGACAGCCAAACATTTTGAACCTTAGGACAAGTTCCAAGGTACAGCATGTGTATGGTTCTTAATAATTAAGATATCTTTAAGAGAATGGAACAATGTTCTAATCTTATGTAGTCTTTTAAACACATTTAATGTTAGATAATAGTTCATAATTCATTATCCATAATTCATAATTAATTATTCATAATTTAATTCACTACCATGAATTTTTTTTTTTTTTTGTTTTCTGGTGGAAAATTGGTTTAAGTCTATGGCTGTTTCCTGAATCCTGAAGAGTTTCCCATGGTACGATAGGATGTGTCCAAGAAACAGTAAGATGTTGTACCTTGGGGCAGTTTGGAACTCTTACTTTAAATGGCTGGCAATATTTTATTTTCAAACTGTCTGAATTTTACAAAATATATTACATAGATGTATGTTGGGGTATTTTAATGTGAGTTTTAAATTTTAAATTTGATTCAAATATTTGACGTTAAAAATTAAAATATGAAAAGTGTCCCAAGGTACAATACACTATCTCTCTCTCTCCTAAACTTCACATTTATTTTCTTTTTTCAGAGTTACTTTTCGAATTTCTTCAACTTTTTAGGTCTTGAGTTCTATCTACCGCTTCTACATGGTGACCAGTAATTAACACGCTGATATTAAAAATTAATTTCTCGAAAACTGCTGATTCAAAAGCTTTTATTTAAATTTTAAAACAAAGTACAATATATGGGAATTTGTTTGATACATGCTCAACGTGTTTTTCATCTCTAGCTATAATATGGCGCAAACGAATAGTGAAATTCTGCATCACTCGCTGAAGGTTCGAAGTTTCAATGCTTTTAATAACAGTCTGAAATGCAGTTTTCAGATCTTCGATGCCCTTGGGGTTTCTAGCTTAAATTTTGTCTTTGATATAACCCCACAAAAATGAACCGCAGCGGTTTAAGTCAGGAGAATAGGATGCCCAATTAATTCCCATATCTTTCGAATTTGGGTATCTTAAAGTCAAATTTTTCTCCTTAAAGGATTTTTCAAGCAGATCAAGCAATTCCTTGATACGACGAGGTGTTGGGCCGTCTTGCACAAACTACGTGCTTTCGAAATTCAGCTCATTTTGATTTGCTGGAGTGAACTGATTTCCCAAAATTTCCACATATCGTCCAGAAGTGAGTCTATTCGTTCTCTTAAGCTTAAACTCAGTCGCAAACTTTCTTTGAGTCTGAATTGGGCTGTTGTTGTTCAAAAAATACGTTCAAACCATGAAAAAGCGCTCAGATACGCTATATCTCGACATTTTCACTGAAAAATAAACAACTAAAGCCAACTCAATGAGACTGCCCCCAAAAAATCCGCCAACGCACTGAATCTAACCGCCAAGTTTGGATTCGATACGCCAAACAGTTTTCGAGAAGAGATTTCTTTTCAATGCGCTAATTACTGGTCACCCTTTATATGCGAAAGGTGGCTCAACTTACATTCATCCCATATTATCAAACAGACGTTTTAAAGACATTTTCCCAATGGCCCGTTTTTTCTCATGGACCATACGGAGTCTTTCTGGAAGGAGATATTGGAAGTACTTTAAATATGGCATTGTCAATTTTACCATAACTAGTCACAAAAATTCGTAAAGAAACCATCTCAGAAGCCAGTCTATTGACTATTTATTGGCCAGTATTAAATTTGTTTTTCCAGTATCATCGGGTATGCCGTAAACAATAATTTGCCTTCCTGATTTTCAAGGTCGTCGCTGATTGGGCACTAAATCCGATACGTAATTAGAAAGCATAAATTATTTACAAGGTTGCAATCATGTAATTAAATACACTTAAGTAAATTCATTAAGAGATGTTTCTCATTTTGATTTTACCTAATTAAAATTAATATTTTTGAAAATTTTTTGTATATATTTTTTACTGTATCTCTAAAATGCATTATCAATCCGCATATTTCTTACCAATTACGCAGAAATATCCAATTACGCATATTTCTTACCGCATATAGATCATTTATTTTTTAATGATTGCTTCATGTATCATGGTATAACTTTTACACTACTGCGACTAATTTGTATTTGTTTCGTAAGATTTAGAACGAATACAGAAGATTTTGCCTACAAAGATAGCCCGAAATGTATGCAAAATTACAACTAGGGAAACACGGAGTAATATCACCTGGTAAAACCTTTAATGTTCCCGAACCGAATCTCAGCTATAAGTGATTGAAATAAATGTTGAGTCATGAACATTATGTGACACTAAATGGTTTGCAATGTCCAAGTGTTATTGATACTCTATACCTTATCCTCTGCAACCTCAAACACATGTTAGTTACAGCTTGGGGGTTCTTATTTTTGTTTCATATGTTTCCTTCCCTCATCATAAAGATTTAAGAGGTTCTTCAAAAGAGTCCCTTGATACGGGTGCAGATCAATCATTTTTGATTTTTCGTAATTAACAACAGAATAATTCGAAACATAAACTGGCAGTCAAGACAAATTATTTATCTAAAAAATTAGTATAGATACAAATATGCATAATTTATAGCGTATATGTCACTCTGTAAGAATTTACATTTCATATAGAGAAATAATGTTTCGAATAGGGGTAATATTTCCGGAGATTACCCGAAACATGTACACATACAAATTCCTCCCTTTCCCTTTATATTATTAGTATAGATGAAGAAAATAGATTATAAACAACAAGAACACGAAACAATAGTCAAAATGCGTTGGTTATACATAAGGTTCTCAGCTGATGCTCTGTTAAAAATCAGCATACACGCAACCAAGGAAAACGAGAAAGAAAGAAAGCGAGAAGAGCGCATGTGCAACTTTTTGCCATACAAAGCAATTACTTCACTTCCGTTATACGTAAGTTTGACGATCAGAATTTCGAAATTCTCGCATAAAATGTTTCTCTTAAAAAAAACGAGCTGATGTGTGCATAACATGACTTCCTTTTACGCCAATTTAAGGTTATTTCCCCATTGTTGGCAATTTTAATGTGATTCAATAATTAATTCTTTAAATAACACCAACAATGGGCAAATGGAAACCAGATTTTTTAAAAAAAAGCCAGATTTGTCACCAAGTTGGCGACAAAACTTGGCGACCAAAAGCTTGGCGATATGTCGCCAAGTGTTTGAATAAATTATAACACCACTTGAGTTTGCATTAAAATTAACATTGATTTCCCCCCAAAAGGTGCAAAAGACCCCCTTTTGAACATTCGAATGCAACCAAAAAGGGAGGTGCACAACTAGACCCCGCTAGTAGTCTATGTACCAAATTTCAACTTTCTAGGACTTACCGTTCTTGAGTTATGCAACATACATAAGCACACACGCACAACCGCACATACGCACATACATACATACATACATACATACGTACATACAGACGTATGATTCAATAGTTTACTCTCTAAATATCACCAACAGTGGCCAAATTGAAACAGAGTTTAAAAAAAGAAGAAAAAAATCGCCAAATTTGTCGCCGAGTTGGCAACAAAACTTGGCGACCAAGAGACTGGCGATACATCGCCAAGTGTATCGCCAAATTATAACACCACTTGAGTTTACATCGAAATTAAGAATGATTTCCCCCCCCCAAAAAGGGGCAAAAGACCCCTTTAGAAACACCCGAATGCAACCAAAAGGAGAGGTGCACAACTAGACCTCATTAGGAGTCTACGTACCAAATTTCAACTTTCTAGGACATACCGTTCTTGAGTTATGCGACATACATCCGCACATCTGCACATACGCATATACATACATACGTACATACGGAGGTCACGAGAAAAATCGTTGTAATTAACTCGGGGAATGTCAAAATGGATATTTCGGGTGCCTATACATTCTTAGGCACTTATCCGCGTGTGGTCGAGTTGAAAAAAAAACTCAACATCAATTCGGGGGTGAGCAAAATGGAAATTAAGGCCGAATTTTGAGTGAAAACTTTTTCGCGAATACAATACTTCCTTTTTTGTAAAAGGAAGTAAAAAAGGTTGCATTTTGAGATCTTGAATTCAGATTATGTATTTTTGCAATCACGATTTGCGACAGGACCCTACTGGTTGGGTTTATTGTTTCTACTAATGGCTTTTATCGCAGCCATAATTTGAATTCAGGACGTCAAAATTCAAATAAATGCCAAGAGCTGGATGCCGGATGTTGTGTGCTGGATACTGTTTTCGAGTTTAAAAGATTGTGTCAAGTTGAGAAGGTCGTTTTAAAAAAGAAATCGATTCCGAGGCACATGGACGCCTGCATTATAAGCGTAGAAAAATAAAATGAAAGGACGGACGTCATTCAACGGTCAAGTGAAGACAATAAGCAATGGGGTCGTTTCCGAAATTTTAAAAGCATATTTGTTTTTGGAAGAGCATGCTTAAAAACATAGGATCTGCCCATTTTTTAAATAATTTGATTAAGTTTAATATTAAAAAAAATATTTTAATCGGTTTACCCTTCTGCCGATGACATCACAAATGATGAAATGCCATTCACTGATGCCATTCACAGAGCACAATATTAAATTCGCTTCTTTACTCACATATACTGGCATAGATATGGTTGATAGCAAGTGTAGAGCGCAATATTTAATTCGGTATACGCCCAAAATGTCGCGGCCAAAATGTCGCGAACCAAAATGTCGCGGCCAAAATGTCGCGGCCAAAATGTCGCCGGTCCAAAATGTCGCCGTCCCAAAATGTCGCCGGTCCAAAATGTCGCCAGTCCAAAATGTCGCCGGTCCAAAATGTCGCCGTCCCAAAATGTCGCCATCCCAAAATGTCGCCAGTCCAAAATGTCGCCAGTTCAAAATGTCGCCAGTCCACAATGTCGCCGGCCCAAAATGTCGCCAGTCCAAAATGTCGCCAGTCCAAAATGTCGCCGGTCCAAAATGTCGCCGGCCCAAAATTCGCTAGTTCAATTGGTACGAAAAATTTAAATGTACGTCGATGCTTTTCAGCATAAAAGTTGCGAAAGAATATTAATTGCCTTTCAAAGTAAGTTCCTTCAAAAATTCCAAACGTTTTCTCCTGTCTTAATTCGTAAGCATCAGATTAATTCCAGAAAATTAATAGTTTTCAGAAAAACATACGTTTTTCTGTATACTATTAAGAACGTAAACATGCGAAAGGCTGCTGCAACGGATTTCTCTTTCTCGTTTAATCTGATTAATAATAATACTCAAGATGTAAAGCAAAGGATCAAGATGTAACGCAAGGATTCAGACAAAAAATTGGTATGGAAGTAAAACTAAACTGTTCTAAAGGCGAATGAAAGAATAGTGAGGCGCTATGTGAATATGGGAAGAGAATAGGCGGTTTGTATTTTTTGGCGTAATGAAGTAAAAACAAATAACTCCTTCACTCTAGCATATTATTACCTTAGCGTTAAGTCAGTAATTTAGGGGATCAGGCGGAATGGCCCCCGACTTTGAATTTTTTTTTTAATATATACAAGTGGAAGTGCTTTTTATAGCAATCCTATGAAATTTGCATTGGTTATATGCCCGTTATCCTCCCTCTCCCCTTTCACTAGAAAAATTCGAAATCACGGACCAGGGTGGAAACCAAGTAGAAAGGTATCTTAATGAAATTTAATTTTCTCATAGATTTTTAACATCACCCTAAGAACTGTAAAAAAAAAAAAAAAAAAAAAACTGTACGTTTTCAGTGAGATATACGTTGGTTAAAGTAAGATCAAAACTGTTCTGAGACTTTTTCTGGAAATGAAACTGAAGAAGTTTAACAAGACTGCTCGAGACCTTCCTCTGAGAGGACATTTGTATGTCCTTTGCGACCGAGATTTTGGGACAGAAAAACAAATGTTTAGCAGAGATGACAGATTATTGCCGTGGAAATTCTGTCTTATGAGTAAAATTCTGAAATTACGTCGAAATCTTCACCGTCAAATCTTTTGAAATCAATGAAACCCGTAATTGCTAAAACAGGTGTCTTTCACTCAGATTTTTGAAAAACGACTCTACGCGATGACAAATATTTTCAATTCTCAACATTCATGAAATTTATATATTCGATAGAACATCAAGGGGGACAATTTCAGAACAGCTATTTTATTAGAGGTTTTCAAGAGGATACTTTCATGCTTGCGAAGTAGCGCTTGTCAGCATAATCACATTTTCCAATTTTAAATAGAAAAGAAAAAATTTCACAATGTATGGTGAAATAACTGATATCAATGAGATTATTCAGATCAATTTTGACCTAGACTTATTTTTAAAATGAGTTTCAAAATGTAATAGTTCTAGCTCAATATAGCTTGGTAATTCAGAAAGAAAAGAATACTGATAATAATAATAATAAACAAATAAGTTTTCCCCTCTCAGAAAAAAATGCTGTTTTAATTATTGAATTTTTACTACGCAAATTGTATATAAGAATGCAAACTCAGTTTTTATTTAACACCCACGCTAGTTAAAGTGCTACAAAAATGAGAGGAATACACGGCTAATTTAGATTTTATTGATATCTTGCTCAACCTCTCATATTTAAATTCAGTATATTTTTCATTGTTTATTTAATTACACTGACTCACGTAAACGATTACGAAACTCAACTTAGAACGAAAATAAGGCTTGTTTTCGTTTAATTTCACTTGCATACTACATTTTTGTATGAATCCTCGCATTACTTCTTGGGATATAGCAGTCACATAAAACGATTAAAAATATTCGGTGATCCATCCTTTTGGGATGACTGAAGCCAAAAATAAATGAGCAACTCGCCCTTTAAGATATACCTGTAGACCAAATTTTGTCTTAACCCTTGTACAGTAGACCCTCGTTTTACGCGGGTGTTATGTTCCACGGAAATGCTGCGTAAATCGAAACCGCGTAAATTGAGACCTAATATCAAAAATAGGGAATGGGTTCAAAATAGGAATTAGGTTCCGTAGATAAAAAAATACTTCATTCTAGTGATGACTAATTGTATGAAAAGTTTAATGTGTACTTATATCGATTTTTATGCATAATATGCATAAAGAAAACAAACTAATTTCGTGTTCTGTTTATGAAGAAGAGCTGGCTATGATATTCTTTTGGTAGTCATTAAGAATTTTTCCTCTAATTCTTTGCTGAGCATTAACGCATCCATGACCACTTGCGTCATTTCCTTGATAAAATCTTCCTTTACTAACAAATCAGAAAAAAGATTATTTCTATTGTCTACGAATGGTTCAAAATTTTCAATGTGAGCGTTTTTGGTTGTGTGTCACCGGAGTCGGTATCCTCGTTGGTTTTGACCTCCTTTGTCACTCCTAAAAGCTCTTCTTCCAGTGAGTTCTGAACTGTGTGAGTTTAATCACTTTACTTCTATAATGGAAAAAGCCCTGGAACCAATCGCATAAAATGTCTCCAAGGACCCAAGTTCGATTATTAGCACCCCAAAATGCAGTTAGTTACGAGTAATCTGCAATCTATAGGAGCTTGGGTTTTGAAAGAGAGGAAAATGTTACCTGTTTGCATTGCCGCATCAGCGTAAAACCGAAACTCATCTGCGTAAATAAAATAAAGGTGTCAAATCTTCAACCGCGTATAATCGAAACCGCGTAAAATAAACCTGCTGAAAACGAGGGTCTACTGTATTACTTTTTGAGATATATCAGTCACAGATAAAAAAAAAGAAAGGAAAAAAAAAAACATTCGATTGCTCCACCCTCTGGTGTTATTGGCCCCAAAATCTGTCCCCCTGCTGCTTCCTAACATTTTATTTGATTCCGTTCATCATTTTTTGAGCAATGACAGTCACGCATATCGATGAAAACGTTCAGTTACTCCACTATCTTGAACGAATTGACGCAAAAAAACCACGCAGCCCTAAATCATATATGGGTACTTGCGGGTATCGTTCGAATTCTTACCACAGGTTTTGACGTAGAATGGCCCCAAAAAATCGGTCACATACAAACGCACACTATTCTTGAAGAAAAGTTTTAAAAAATTTATCGAACGTCAGAACTGAACGCCTTCAGAACGTTTTACAGTTGGTAGATAGCGAGTCACAAGAAATAAGATAACGTAACGCTTGTATTCTATTTGTTTGCTGAAAAACAGCCGAGAGTTGCAAATCAAAACGGAATAATCTTTTTAGAATTCATCAAGAAACTCAGTTAGTTCAGTCCCATTTTTAACGAAGACATTTATTAAAGGCAGTAATCATTTATTATGCAAATTTGGTGTTAAACAGCATTTTTGTACATTTGCATTTTTCTTACCAACTGAATGAGCGAATTTTGGTTCTACGACATTTTGGCCCGGCGACATTTTGGCCCGGCGACATTTTGGACAGGCGACATTTTGGACAGGCGACATTTTGGCCCGGCGACATTTCGGCCCGGCGACATTTTGGGCCGGCGACATTTTGGATCGGCGACATTTTGGCCCGGCGACATTTTGGACAGGCGACATTTTGGACCGGCGACATTTCGGCCCCGCGACATTTTGGGCCGGCGACATTTTAGATCGGCGATATTTTGGCCTGGCGACATTTTGGACAAGCGACATTTTGGACCGGCGACATTTTGGACAAGCAACATTTCGGCCCGGCGACATTTTGGACCGGCGACATTTTGGCCGCGACATTTTGTCCCGCGACATTTCGGTGGCGACATTTTGACCCCAAACCATTTAATTCGCTTCTTTATTATCATAACGTGGAAACGCGGTAGACAGATGCGCCAAAGTACATCATTTGTGACGTCACAAAGACCACGCCTATTTTCAAAGTAGGACATTAAAAAAAGTAATTGAAAATTAAGCGCTAGGAAAATGAAAGTTTTTCTCGCTCCATGTTATTTTTTTCTTGCTTATTCTATCAAATGAAGATCTAGGTCAAAATTTGAATGTTTTTTTTTCATAACTACAATACAAATTTGACTTCAAGCAATGGGAAATGTTTCGATGTTCTCGTATCAACGAAACGTTCTTTTAGACCTGTACTTTTTATTCACGAGGCTTTTCGTTTCTACGCTCGTGTAACTGTCAGGAGACTCAGTGTAGAATATTTTAGAGTTTTATACGAAGAAAACTTCAAAGGTTTCTTGTCTTATTTTGTCTTTTATTTTACGCAGTTAAATATTCAAACAGTTTATGAAGCGAAGTCTCCCTAAGGTGCATCCCTGCTGAATTTCAGACAACTTCCATGACGCAAACTAAAAGCTACACTTCCACACATGGTTTAATTTTAATAATATTCGTTATTTTGTCTGTTATATGTCAACAAGAAAAATAGCTGAATAAGTTAAAAGTTGAAATCATCGGGGCTATGGAAATTTTTACAGCACGAATATGATTGTAACACATGAAGAGATTACATACAAACTTGAATAAATAAAAGCATGAATTCGTTTTTGATTCGTTTTGGAAGTTTTCACTGTAGTTTAACTGTTCAGATTTTTTTTACTCATTTTCAGATTCAACAATGCTATCAATGGGGTTGTTTCCAAAATTTTAAAAGTATTTTTTTTGTGAAAGAGCATGCTTAAAAACATAGGATCTGACCATTTTTTAAATAATTTGTTTAAGTTTAATATTTTACAAAAAATTACTTATATCGGCGCGCTTTCAATGTTTATGCTTCAGTCCGATGACATCACAAATGATGAAATGCCATTCTGTGTTGCCATTCACAGAGAAAAACATTTAATTTGCATCTTTACTCACGTGTATTGGCAACGATATGGTTGATAGCAAGCGTAGAACGCAATTTTAATTCGCTTCTTGATTATCATAACGTGGAATCGCGGTAGAAAGATGCGGCAAAGTGCATCATTTGTGACGTCATCAAGACCACGCCTTGTTTCGAAAATCGGACCTTTAAAAAGAAATTAATTAAGAAACAACTGTTGAGAAAATGAAAGTATTTTTAGATTGACTTAAGTTTTGCGTATTTCTCGTACCAGTTTATTTTGCTGTTATGACGCGATCTTTTTTGCATGCGTAAACTGTATTTTTGAAAGGAAAAAAAAAACGAAAGGCACGATTAGTAAATGATTTTCGAGCAAAATGGTACCTTTGCTTAATGTGGCCAGAATTTTCAAACAAATGTTCAAATGTTCCGAAGATACCACTGAGGCGGGGGGGGGGGGGGGTATGGGTGGAGAGACTTTTCTTTTCTTCTCTCTTTTTTTAGAACTACTATGTCATCGAATAGAAGAATTTTAGATGTCACATGAAAAATATTTTTGAAATAAGTTCCCCTCCTATTACTACACATATTTTATGAAATGATACAATTTGTTCCTAAATTTTGTAATAATAAATGAAAAGTAGTTCAGTTTATAAAAAACTTGAGTTGAAAAGTAACTCAATGTGCTATTAGTAACTGATGCTTACAGCAAATAACTACAAACGTGTCAATGTCATATGTACTGTTGGAAGCAATTTTCAATAAAAAATTTCATTGCCTCTCAAAAACTAAAAATTACTTGAATTGAAACGAAAAGTTTATCTTGGCTTGAAGAAGATATTTTACTGTTAAAAATGAATGCCCACAAAAATATTGAAAAGTCTAATTTGTTTATACAGTGGCTCTCAAAAGTGTTCGTACACCTATGACTTTCAATGAAATAGGCCTTTATCTATTGGTTAGAATTAATATTTCGGAACAGGTATATTATTATAAGATCTGTGATCTATTTTTAACAAAACTACATGAAAATTTTTAATAAAACATTAAAACTTAATTTTTTAAAAACCAAAAAACAAAAAGAGCCGGAAATTTTATCTCACAAAAGTCTTCGTACACTTTGAAAAAATGTCAAAAAATTAGTAAATAATCTAACTTTTTACTAAGTTATTATTTAATAGAATATCATGCAGTAACAACAACAGCTTTTAAACGTCTGGGAATAGATAACATTGTTTTTTCTTTCTTTTTTTTGTGTAATTTCTGAGTAAGTGTTCAGTCGCACTACGAGTCTTACTGTTTCTGGTTTGCTCTTCATTTCAATGGTGTATTTTCGTAATCTAGCCACCAGATATCTCCAAATATGTTCCATTAAGTTTAAATCTGGCGATTGAGGAGCTATTTCTAAGCTTAAGGACAAATTTTGAGGCACCAAATGCGAACGTGTGCTTCTTATCGTTATCTTAATAAAAAAACAAAGTTGTTTCCGATTACCAAATTTTGGGCTAATAGTTTAAAATTGTTTTTTAAAATATTTAAATGAACAGCATAATTTATTATTTCACCAAAAAATTCCAAATTTCCAAGTCCTGATGCTGAGATGCACCCTCACACAAAAACACCTTCACCGTCCTGATTAACTGATCCAACTAAGTTCTTAAGATTAAATTCCTCATTTCTTTCTTCCATTTACAATTATAGAACAATTTAACTTAAAATGTTGAATTTATTGTCATCTATTATTTAGACGTTGTTCCAAAACGTTTTGAGCTTATTTATCATTGATTTTACGACGGAAAGCATAAGCTTGCTGTTTTCCGCACGAACAAGAAAATTTCTGCGGGAAGAGGTCTCATTTAATCCAGCTAATCAGGAACCTTAGCGAACAATTTCGGGTAAAAATTAAACGTAAAATTTTTCATTCAATTCTGCAGAAACTTTTTCAGTTCTGAAATGTGTATTTTTCATGTTTTTTTTTAACTGTAAACCTCCGATCACGCTTTGTTAACTTCGCCAGTTAACCTTTTCTTACCTTATTTACGATCCGATTCTTGTCTTAAAAGCATTTTTTCAAGCACTTCACCATAGAATGGTATAAATTAACCAATTTAAAGACATTTCAAACCAATTTACGGCTACTGTTAGGGGTAAAAAATCAAATTTCGAATCGTGTTTGTTGTTTTCTACACATACCAGCCATTTAAAAATAATAAGCAGAATATTATGGAATAACTACACAAAAAATTAAAGGCAAATGACTTTATAGTATCATTACAATGCAAAAATAATAAAAAAAAACACATATGATCATTTTAATTATGAATTTATTCAAAAATATTTCAGTGTACGATGACTTTTGTGACGTATCTTTTTTCTGTCTCTTCGTTTTTTGACAAATTTCAAAAATAAAATCTGGCAATATTTTGAAAAAAAATACTGGGTTTTATTCAGAATGGCATAGGAATGGTGTGAAAAAAAATTGTACTTCATATTGGAATTCAGTTTTGCGTTATTTTGGTTTTACTAAAAAATTTCAAGGTGTACGAACACTTTTGGGAACCAATGTATTTTTCCTATTTGCCGGAACTTTAACACAAAGCGGGACTTTTGCGAAAGGGAAAAGCGGTACATTTTAGCAGACATTCAGCCAACGGAACTGTGAGAAAAAAGCGGGACTGTCCCGCCAAAATTAGGACGTCTGGTCACTCTACCTTTGCTATAAACGTGTGATTTCATCTTCTTTACTAATAATAAAGCTCAAAGTTTGTTTAGATCTGTGTCGGAATATCTGTCCGGATCTCTGTGACGCGTATCTTTACTAATAATAAAGCTCAAAGTTTGTCTGGATCTCTGTCGGGATATCTGTCCAGATCTCTGTCAAGATATCTGTCCGGATATCTGTCTGGATCTCTGTGACGCACATAGCGCCTAAACCACTCGGCCTATTTTCATGAAATTTGGAAAAAAAATTGTTTGAGCATGAAGGTGTGCACCTGGAAGCGATTTTTCGAAAATTTGATTTTGTCCTTTTTCTATTCCAATTTTAAGAACATTTTACCGAGCAAACTTTCAAAACATGAACAACTAAATTACCATAACGTGGACGAGCAAATAATCATAACGTGGACGAGCAAATTGCGATAACAAGGGCGAGCAAATTAACGTAGCAGATTGGCGAGAAATTCATCATCCAATATTTGTAAATATATAAGCGAACCAAATGACCTTTTTAATTTTCTACTGCGGGCAAACCGCAGTAGTTCCGTGCGGGTACCGCTAGTTAAAAAATAAATGCAGAATAAATTGAGGCATTTTATTAACTTGATAGATCGAAAATTTTCAAGTTTTTGGAGTTATGTATTCTTGGATGGTTTTACAATGACAAACATAAAATAGACAAAAGTTCACCTTCGTTACGATGGAGTGGAAGAAATAGTTTTGCTTTTGTTAATGTTTAAAAGGTACTAGTACCGGGACGACCGAGCCTCGCTCGGCTTTAAAAGAATAATTTTTTGTCAACTCGTGTTTTTTTAAGGTTCAATTCGCAACTCCAACGAACTATAGGGGGCACTGCAGTCACTGTCTAATGGCGAACGAAAAAACTAAAACAAACGCACGTGGTAACGAAGAAAATGCTAAAAGTGTTGTGATTTTTGTTCGTATGCATGATTTTTTTGTTTTATCCTTTTTAAATCAATATTTTAAGTCCTGAGGATATTTTGGCCCACGTAGAAAGAGATTAGAATTCAAGAAGCATTACTAAACGTCAAACATTAATGCAAACTACGTAGTTCGTAGTTCTAAGCAGCCATTTCCACGATGTTGAATTCGATATTTATCAATTCTTGATAAAACTAAATAATAATTGTGGCCTGACAAGAATAACAATTAATGCTAGAAAATTTAATATGACATTACAAATTATTATCAAAAGAAGATGATGCTTCTTTGCCTTGCTTGGCTAGCGCTTATTGTTTTGCATTTGTAGCTGAGTTATTTCTCTCAAATTCCCGAATCGGTTAATTTAAAATTTTTCTGTTTCGATGTTTCTAATTTCTGAGTTACGATTTAATTATGTCATGTTATGCAAATCATCAACAAAATTCTTACGGATATATGGTGGTAGTTTTCTTTTCAATTGATTGACCATTATTTCTTTTTACTTATCGAATTCTGTAATCTTACTAACCATTTTATTCCACTCATGATAAAAATTAAAAATGGTTTAACTAAAAACGCGAAATCTCGCCAAGGTTAATTTGCTCGCGCAATACTAAAACTATAACCCTAAATAAATTTGGCGAAACCTTTCATCTGAGAATAAAAGGAATAAAGTAAATTCTTTCTCGGTTAAACATTTTTCATTTTGTTCTATGATAATATATTCAAGAAAATATTTTGCATACTTTCCATTCCAACTCAATGCTGCTGTAAAATATGGTTAGGTAAATTAATTTAAGATTTAAAAAAAAAAACCCATATTCTTACAAATTCATACAAAACAATAAAATTTTTTACCTTGTATAACGTTATCCAAGTTTGTTAATCCAGAGTTTTCGCTTTAACCATTTCTCAATCATCTCACATTTTAGAAGGAAATAAGGAAAACTAACATTATTCTGAGAAGCTCGAGAATATTACTAAGGGACGAAACAATTTCTGTAGCTGAAAGCTACAGAAATCGAACTAAGACACATCGATTGCGTTAATAAATACACAGAACAAACTGACTGTGTTTACGTCAACAGACACACATGGAACGCAACGTGGCAAAGTTTCAGTTTTTCCGGCAGTTTTGTAAATCTCCGCAAGGTAGCGTATTCGAGCGCTGGAGTTGCGAATACTTTTCCAAATATACTTGAAAAGCTTCACGTTAACGAAATATTAAGCACTCCACCTTCTTATCTTCTGGGTCTGGTGGGGTAAAGTGGTCATAAAATAGTAGGTTTTCAACTTAGGTGGATAATAAATACAATAAATTTTTTAAATACTTCAACTTTTTTTTGTTATTATTTTACATTGCATTATTAAAGAACACGTACATTGAATTTCAGGGGAAAAATATTGATTTAAGTAGTTTTATAACATTTTCATTTCCCTTTGTATTTATGACCACTTTACCCCATGGGGTGGGGGAAAGTGGTCATAGCATGGGGTAAAGTGGTCATAGTTAAAAACAACTGCAAAACTGTTACAAATAACCCTATTATTTGTATATTTCGGTTATTTTTATAGTTATAAGTTATGTACGAGTATATGCGGGTATGCACGAGTATATACGTGTCGTGTAAACAAGAGTAAACATGTTCATATATGAATAAATACATGTATACATCAGATACATGCATGCATGTGCCTACTCAAGTATATTTGTGTATACACGAGCATATAAGCATGTATACGTGATTGCCTACAGGAGTGTACACGTGTCTACACGAGTATATACGAGTCACGTGTATATGCGAGTATATACGCGCAAAACGAGCATCATTTGAGTGTTTGCACATGTATCTCGAGTATATACGTGCATACCTGAGTTTCTGAGTATTATACGTGTATAGTCGACGTATATACGCATATATAAGTGTACATAGATACACTACTAGCCATTAAAATTGCTACACCAAGAAGAAATTGCCAGAATGAAGCTACATTTTACACACGTGATAATAAAATTTACATTAGAAAGTGATTACAAGATTAAAGCAAATTGATCATTTATGGTTGGAAAAATCTCGAATAAATGGAGGTTTAAGTACCCTGTTAAGCCACCTCTACCGTGAATGTACGATGTACTTGAAGCGAAACAATCGGGCATTGAGACATAACAGTCTCCTACGATATCCTGCGTCATCACGTACCACAGTTGCTGTAAACGTGCAACTCATTCGATCTAACTCATACGTGTTAGCACTCACGACGGGGCTCCCAGGAACCATTTTTTAACATGACAATGCTCGGTCAAACACAGCAAGGTAGTAAAGGGACTTCCTCTTCCGCATTATCACTTTCTCTGGTCTGCGTGATGCTCTGGTCTGCGATTTGTGACTTGTCACAATTTGAGCATATCTGGGATCACTTGAGACGGTAAATTGGACAGCCTGTAAGTTTGATCAAATTAGTGGCGCGTTTACAGCAACTGTGGTACGAGAAGACGTAAGACATCGTACAAAACTGCTGTATCTCGATGCTCGACCGTATCGGTTCTTAAATTCCAACTAGAGGTGGCGCAACAGGGTACTTAAACCTCTATTCATGTGAGATTTTTCTAGTGATAAATGATCATTTTGCTTTCATTTTGTAATCGTTTTCTAGTGTCAATGTTGCCATCACGTGTGCAAAATTTTGTTTCATTCAGACTATTCTTTCTTGGTGTAGCAATTTTAACGGCCAGTAGTGTACTTACATACATATATGGGTATACACGAGTTAACTCGTGGATATATCCAGTGCGTGTTTGGTACGTGTCTACTAACGTATATATATGTGGAAGCAAGAGTATATACGTATGCTTACGTGTAAACACGATTCTATATACTTGTTAGAGGTATATACGTACATTTACGTGTAAACACCTGACATGTATCCACGTATACCTACGAGTATATCCGCTAATATACATGTATGCTTACATAGTGAATCCAAGATCTTGGGCAAAATCTAAGTGGTGTGAAAGGGGAGGATAAGAAGCAAAGAATCATAAGGAACTTTTGGTCGTCGACGCGCTACATGCACACAAAGCCAGAAATCGATGGAATGAAAACAGGTCACAAATTTGTTACACAAAGTTGATTTTACCCGACATTTTAGTTCTTAAGAAATATTTAGACAGTTGTTAAAAAGTAATGCCTGTAGTAGCTCTAATACACGCATCGCAACAAAGGCGCAGCGACTGATGAAAGTTTTTCAAGAGTCTCGTAATTGCAACAGAGTGATTGCGACGCATGTATTACAGATGCCGGCCGCAAGTTTCATCAATCACTTTAAAACTTTCTTAAGTCGTTGTGTAAAATTGTCTTTTTTGTAATAAATTTGTGACCTGTTTTGCATTCATTAGTTTCTGGCTTTGCGTGCATGTAGCGCGTCAGCGTTGAGTTTGTGGCCATATGTTTCTTATGATTCTTACTTCTTATCCTCCTCTCTAACACCTTTTAAAAATTTGCCCAAGAGTTTAAACTCACCCTGCATACATGTATATCATATGCTAGTATGTAAGTGTCAGCTCGAGTACGTACGCGTTTATACGTCGTGTCTACCTGAGTATATAAGTGTTCGTATATGTACGAATATAAGCGGGTATATACGTGTATAGTCGACTGTATATCTGTATAGATAAAAAACACTACGAGATATCCAAATACGTGTTTATTGGTGCATTTATGTAAATACGTATATATACGTGCCTACACGAGTACATGCGTATGCATGCGCATATACTCATATATTTAACCTTGTTTACTGTAAAAACAATACATATTAAGTGAAATTAATACTTAATTTATATCTGCCTTATACTTAAAGATTAGGTGATTTTAAAAGAACAATATTCGTTAAGCCTAATATTATGACCACTTTGCCCCATCTTACTAAAATTGTTCTAAAAAATTATTCAAAATAGATTCAGCTAACTGCTAATGAGTATGAGTTCTTGAGACATGTAGGAAGCTTCCTGCGCAGTCAGTCTGTTCATAATTCTAACAAACAAAATTTCCCAAGTTAGTTAAAAAAGGTGTTTATATTTTAAAAAATTCATAATCACACAAAATATTTTTTTTCACCAAATGAAATTTTGACAGTTGTAAAATTTTGTATTCAAAATGTAGTTTCTAACTGCACTACTCTAAAATAAAATTTTCACATTCATTCGAACATTTATTTCTAAGGTATAGCCGTTTATTTGAATTATGACCACTTTACCCCATTGACCACTTTCCCCCACCAGACCCTATCTTTAAACGAGCAATTCCTGTGGGTATATATATATTTCTTATCTTGGAAACGGCTCTAACGATTTGGATGAAATTTTGGATTTAATTGTAGTTTTGCATTCTAAGTTCATCTATATCAGTGTTTTTTCTGTAAAAACGCGATTTTTTACAAAAAACAGTTTTTTAATGTAAAGTCAAATTGAGTTAAGCCTTGAAGTAAACCGTGAGTTGACGCATCAGGCAGACAATTTGCAACCATAACAATGAAAATTTGTCTCTTCTCGCATTAAAATTTTATACTTACTTAGGGTTGCCAGGCTTGACTGATATTGGCCACTTTGGCTAATTTCAAACACACTTGGCTGAAAACAAATTCAAAAGCATCATGTAAGTCGATGTAAGGCTTTTTTTCTTTTTTAAGTGAAACTATTGCTTGACCATCCTATTTTATTTTATTTATTTATTTTCTTTTTACGACACTTCAAATAGTTTAACATGTTTTTTAAATCACGCATCTAAATTTTATTTCGAAGAAGTGTATGTCTTGAGATTGTTTATGTTTTGTTAAGACAGTAGTTATCATTTGTTGGAATGGTTTGTGGATCACCAGTTTTGATGGATATCATGCTGTATGTAGCATTTTCTGGCGTAAAAACTAAAAGTACTTACTGTTTGACCACGGATTGTATGGAATTGGCAAATATCCAGTTAAGGCAACTCCATCTGAATGAGGGGAAAAATAAAAATTTTATGAGCATATTCCGCTTATTTGAATGAGAGTCTGCTTAATTTAGAGGCTAACATACATCTGCAAAATCTGACATCCCTGAAAACTAATAGATGCTTCCATTTCCGCGTGTAAACCGGATGTTTGCCTTTCCATACAATCCGTGGTTAAATAGTATTCAAAAAGAAAATCTCGATTGGGATACAATCGTGAAACGCATCGTTGTGTGAAAAGAAGTATTCGGTTAAAAACCGATTTCAAAACTAAGCAATCGATAACTAAGTAAACGATAGCAAAATTAAAGTCAAAATATTTGAATTACTGAAAAGAAAATTGTATAGTGGAAACAAACGTAACAGATAGTTTAAAGCAAAATGTTGATTTAATTACATTCAGAATCTTCTTTGTTTGGTACTTTAGTGTTATAAGAAGGTCAAGTACATAATATTTCGTTAACGTGAAGCTTTTCAAGTATATTTGGAAAAGTATTGAACCTTAAAAAAACACAATTTGACAAAAAATAACTTTTTTAAAGCCGAGCGAGGCTCGGTCGTCCAGGTACTAACACTAAAGTACCAAACAAAGAAGATTCTGAATGTAATTAAATCACTATTTTGCTTTAAACTATCTGTTACATTTGTTTCCACAATACAATTTTCTTGTCAGTAATTAAAATATTGTGACCTTGGAGCCAGTTTTGCTATGGTGAAATCGGTTTTTAACCGAATACTTCCTTTCTTACTATGATGCGTTTCACTATTTTATTCCAATCGAGATTTTCTTTTTGAATAAGTACTTTTAGTGTCGTTGGTCACTTTACGCCAGAAAATGCTACATACAGCATGATATCCATCAAAACTGATGATCCACAAACCATGCCAACAAATGATAACTGTCTTAACAAAACATAAACAGTATTAAGACATACGTTTCTTCGAAATAAAATTTATATGCGTGATTTAAAAAACATGTTAAACTATTTGAAGTGTAAAAAGCAAGTAAATAAAAAAATTAATTAATTTGAATTTTGACATCTTGAAAATTCAAATTATGTTTTTCGCAATCACGAGTGTGTGTATGTAGGCGTGTGTGTTTGTGTGTGTGGGGTATGTGTGTTTGTGTGTGTGGGGTATGTGTGTTTGTGTGTGGGGGGTATGTATGTTTGTGTCTGTGTGCAGAGATGAATGTGTGGGTAGTTGTGTGTATGTGTTTGTGTATGTGTGTAGGTATATGTGTGTGTGTGTGTGTGCGTGCGTGTGTGTGTAGTTGTGTGTGTGTGTGTGTGTGTGTGCGTGCGTGTGTGTGTGTGCGTGTGTGTGTGTGTGCGTGCGTGTGTGTGTGTGCGTGCGTGTGTGTGTAGTTGTGTATGTATGCGCGTGTGTGTAGGATATGGATGCAACTTGGAGACGGCTTTCTCTATAGGAGCAGCATCGTGAGGACCCGGTCGACGGTGATGGTGCGGAGGGTGGCGGTGTGAAAATAAAATGATAGGACATCAAAACAGTCAAGTGAGAACAAGAAGCAATCGTGATTGCTGAATAAAATAAAATATTACGGTCAAGCAATAGTTTCACTTAAAAAAGAAAAAAGCCTTACATCGACTTACATAATGATTTTGAATTTGTTTTCAGCCAAGTGTGTTTGAAATTAGCCAAAGTGGCCAATATCAGCCAAGCCTGGCAACCCTAAGCAAGTATAAAATTTTAAAGCGAGAAGAGACAAATTTTCATTGTTATGGTTGCAAATCGTCTGCCTGATGCGTCAACTCACGGTTTACTTCAAGGCTTAACTCAATTTGATTTTATATTAAAAAACTGTTTTTTGTAAAAAATCGCGTTTTTACAGAAAAAACACTGATGCAGATGAACTTAGAATACAAAACTACAATTAAATCCAAAATTTCATCCAAATCGTTAGAGCCGTTTCCGAGATAAGAAATATATATATACCCACAAGAATTGCTCGTTTAAAGATATAAGATAATAGCATTTTTTCCCGCGAGGCTTTAGTTTTCGCGAGGTTAAATTTAAATTTAAGCTTCGCAAAATTTTTTTCGCGGCAGATTTTTCAATTTTCAGTTTTATTCACATAAATAATCGCGAAATTTTGAGCTTGCGAAATCACCGATACCTTCATTTTCGCGTAAATAACTGCTCGACAAAACGGTCGCCTACTGTAACCTGTACTGGTCTTACTGTAACCTACTGTAAAAGCGGCTGCCGCTTTTACAGTAGGTTACAGTTAGTATTTTAAAAATCAGATTTTTTAATTCACCATTTCAGGAACATTACTATACATGAATATCGAGCAATGAGCTGAAAAAGCTCAACTTTATTTAAAAAGTAGAGTAAACAATTGCGTTCTATACTTCCTTCTTCGTGAAGGAAAAAAAAGTCTTCTTTAAATCGTTCTCTAAAAGACTTCAGCAATAAAACTAAAACTTCGGAAGACAGATAAAAAGGCAAAAAGACACACATATCCAAAACGAATATCCCACAATATAAGAGTTGAAATTGTGAATATTTATGAAGAAATGCAAAAGAAACATATCTTAGGAAAATACAATTTTCTCTGTCTGAAGTCGATGCAAAATTGCTTGTTTTACTCCTGTCAAATATTGAACTAACTTTAAACATACAATGCTTTCAAAATGCAGGCTTACGAATTTTCCCTTAAGGCGTCAACCAGGAAATATCCCTTCTCTATGCAATTCCACTTGTTAAGATTAAGGCAATATTTCTAAAAAACTTTTAAGGTTTTTTCCTTTTAAATTTTATTTTTAATACTTAAGATACTCTATCGCTTGATGTTGGTACTTGAAATTTAAACTGAAGTAAGCATAAGTAACATTATGTTACTCAAGATTTACGGAACAGTTATTTTTTTTAAAGATATTTTTAAAAGAATAAGTATTTGCCTCGAATTGCTGTGAACATTTTTAAAATCTAACTAACATTGCTTATGAGAATAAGATTTTCAGGAAATATTATTTAGACGATACATTTTGCTGAACATTTTTATGAAACGGGCAATATAAGGAAACATCTTATGTTAGCTTATGTGTTCAATCGTGGTTTTGTTTAGTTTTTCGGATTTTAACAATGATTTCTATCAAGGAAAAAAAAAACAGATTTATTTTGAAACAAGTGATATAATACCAAACCGTTATTTTTCAAAGACAATTTCTCAAGTTGAGTGAAAAATGATCAAATGAGCTTTGTGCTAAAATATGACTGAAGTGACTCAACTTTATGGGTGATAAACCAATGTAATTAAAGTACAAACTATCAAGAAAATACAGCATAAAACTATTTCAAGGCTACAATGGAACCTCTTTATCAGTGCAAAAAGTTCAACACACAACAAGAAAGTTGTGAGAAAATTGAACGTCAACCAAGTGGACACCGTGTACGCAACAAATGGATAAACCAATAGGAATTCATGACAAGAAACGACAACCACCCAATCAACAATGTACAAACCCTTATAATAATTTTTCAATCTTGTTTTTCCTTTCATTTAAGCTTGATTGTTGAACACGCCTCCCTTGACACAACATTTGTTTTCGAGGTAGACCGTGCAACTCCAGGAAACGTAGCTAGTTAAATGCATATAAAAAGGCTTTTTTTTTTCAAGACTATTTCTAAAAGCTTGGTTCGCACTAAGGAGTATGAAATAAAATATGTATGTATATGATTTCTTGATTACAACACTCAAAAATTGGAGTTAATCTTAATACCTTTATGTTAACGTTAATTCTAAAGCGGCTAACCAAATTTAAATGAAAACTTTAAGAGAGCAAGAAATGTAGGCGGGGTATATATATAAAGTATAAGCTATTCGTACAAAGCTGTACACCACCAATTTCTTTTCTCAAATTTTAATTTAAATTTTATTCACTGCTTTATAATTAACTTAAATAAGATTAACTGCAATTTTTTTAAGAGTGCTGTAATCAAGAAATCATCTTATTTATTTATTTCATACTTTGCTTTTTAGAGCAAGTTAGAAAGTCTTTAGAATTGAAAAGAAAACATTATTTTTGTTTTATATTGAAATTGTAAATTGTAATTTCAGCTTTTTTCTCAAACGAGCAAATGAGGAAAAGACACCTTTATTTCTGTGTCCTTGAACATCCAATTTGAAGAGTCTGAGCATTTATTGAACTAGGGAGTTATACATAAAATTACGTTTCATGCCAGAGTTGAAGAATACAGTGTGTCATTTTTTTAATTTCGACATCGTTATTACGCTGAATAGGCAGAGAAACATTTTTAATCTTATTTTAAAAGTTGAATTTCCTTGAACTCATTAGTGGAGATGGGGGGGGGGGGGGGAGCAGTTGATCTCCTTTTTCTTGGAGCTCAAAACTTTTCTTTGAACCAATAGAAATACACTTTTCGTATTTAAAACAGTCTTTTTCCCATCTAAGTCTTAATGCTGTTTTTAAAATTTGTTTATTATATTGAAATACTTTTTAGAAAAATCAAAAGTTGGAAAATTGATCAAGTCTCCTTTATTAAAGGAGACTGTGTTGGAGGTTGTGTTACAGTGAAGAGGTGAATATTATAATTGCGAGTTAAAAGAAGGAAAAATAAAATTTAATTGAGATTGATTATTTTGACTAATTTTATTTTAGGAACACATTACACCAGATTTAAGAAAAATGGTTTCACCACTGCCTATGAATGGGATTATTTCTTAAAATTAGAAAATAACCAATTTTTAACCCACTCTCTTGTAAAACTACTTAAAAATCCACAATATTAACGTTTATATGAATAATTACCGTAAAAAAAATTCCAACTACAATCATCTTCATCTGACCAGATTTTTCTTCACACCCACTTTTTAACGTAGTACTCTAACATTTCCACACTGCTTACATTCTTTTTAAATTTTTGAATACGGTGGCTACGAATAGAAAGAAGGCGATTAATTCAAATATGTTCACTGCTTACCTGAATTTTAGTTCACTCGTTACTGACTAAAAATTTTAATTTTCAGGCTGAGTGAGGAGAATAACTTTAAATAGAGAAAAATTTCTCCAGTGATTGTAAACCTTAGGAACAAAATCAACATTTGAAAGAAATGTCATGCTGACCAAGAGAAAGTTAGGACAAGTAAAATTTAGAACTTTCAAGATGATCTCTAAGACTTAAGTCAAAAAATGATTTAAATCAGAGACTGAAAAAAAAAAAAAAAAAAAAATCGTTTGATTTAAATCATGATTAAAATCACGGATTAAAATTAGTTGATTTAAATCATTAACACTTTGTTTTTAAAAATTATTATATCTTAATTTTGGATAATTATACAGTAGGTACTTCAGGATTTTTTTCTTTCGTTTTATGAAAATAGATGCAATCTTACATAATTAAAAACTGAGTGCATGTACCTATCTATCTATCTATATATTTATCTTTCTATCTATGTCCGAGTTACTTCTCCCAAACGCCAGTAAATTGACCATCGAACCAGGTATCGATAGATTCGTAATTTTATGTTTGTCTATTTAACGTAATCCTCCGATAATAATTAGCGGAGATATCAATTAAAAACTGTAACTATAATACTTAGATTTCGATGTAAAATCACTATTTTTCGAAGGCTTTCCTCCATTTAAATTATTATTCAGTATTTCATCTCAACTTTCCGTAACAATGCTTTTATTAAAATTTGTAGCCTGAAGAAAATAATTGAGAAGAAAGATATATTGCCTTTTTTTTCTCGAATATGAAAAAATAAAATTCTGGCTCTTGTTTTGAGGCTTTTCCTGTAATCGGGGGATTTAAAATGTTTCTTTTTTTGGTTGTTTTTCTGCATTCTGCCCCAAAGTTTTACTGTTTTTTTTTTTTTTTTTTTTTTTTTTTGTTCAAGCTTGATTGTTGAGCACGCATCACTTGATATAACTTTTATTTTCGAGGTAGACCGTGCCAATCCGGGCGACGCAGCTAGTAACAGCATTAAAATATGAGTGAGCAGTTACAAATAGAAAAATTGTGAATAAAAGATACTTCGAATGACTGTAGTGGAAACACCACTACTATCATTATTAGGGTTTCCAATCCTGCGCCGAATTCAGCCCTGCGGGATTTCGGGATTGTAGCGAGCCAATCCCGCGGGATTGACTTTATTCTTCTAAAAATTAAATTTTTGTGTCAATTTTAAAAAGTTATGCTTTTTGGGAAGGACTGCTTTTATTACTTGAATTAATAGTCTTCTTAAATTCTGTACAGCAGTTGTAAAGCACTACAAAGTCAGATCCTAATTAACGATTATCGTTTGGTAAGCAAAAGTGCGCGGCTCATATGGGATGGTAAAGGATTTTTGCTCTAAAAATAATGCGCTTGATGGAAACACGTGCTGCTACTCCACTGCAATTGGTTTTACTAAAATTAAATAATTGTGGACATTTAGAAAAAGATCCGCATTAACTTCATCACCTTCTGAAATAGATTTTTTCCCCCCTCATGCTGACTCAAGAACTGGAAATTCCGGACAAAAACGATGCCTCTTTGTTATGTGTTTTGCTGTATCCAATTTAACTTGCATTGATAATTTCCCTTGTTGCTTCAATGGTCATTTTATAAGTGAATTTGATTCATTACAGCAAGGTGTGAATACTGCTTGATTTCACAATTTCACCAAGTCGTAGTCTTAGTAAAAGTGTGTGGATAATTTTGCTAATTTGACCTCTCACTTTAAAGACATGAAAAAACTTAACAGACATGAAAGCTGCTCATTTTCAAAAACATAAGCAGCTTAACTTACTGCACTGTCCTGCGAGTCAAACTGTGTGTTTCATTTTACTTTCTGTAGCCCCTTTTAAAGTCGTGCCGAATATATAAATATCAGATTTTTCATTGCTTTCTTCTTTGGAGTGCCCTTTTTGTAGTTTAAAGGTTGAGGTGTACTACTAAAGCTTTCAGAAGTGCCCCAACACTGCATTTAGGCTACTCCAGCGGGTTTTGGAATATGTAACACACTTTTTCTATTTTTTTCTAAAGCGTAATTTACTGGATTTTAAATGTTAGTGATGGTTTTCGAAAATGCTTATAGATTTACGCATTTTCTCTTGCTGAACGTATGAAAACTTACTGAGAATACCAATTTATTCTCAAAAAATATGCTCTATTTTTATTGTGTTCTTAAAAGGTAAATCCATCATTGGTCATAAAAGACACAGATTTTTTTGCTCTTCTTGCAGACATGCGAGGAAGAAGATTCAAACTTGCGTTGATGCTTGTGAAAACAGTCGTTTTATGAGCGGCAAAAGCTGGAAAATGCGAAAACGGAAAAAAGGTGCGGGATTGCGAGCAAAATCCCGCCGGATCAATCTCACTAAATATCCTGCGGGATTCGGGATTGGGATTTCGGGAATGGAAACCCTAGTCATTTTAGTGTGTGTCTCTACTAGTCAACAATTTTTTTCCCTTCTGATCTCAGAAAATTCATTATCGAATTAGGTAATCAAAAAACATTTTAAATTCAAAATAAGAAAATGTGTAATGTATATAAAAACCAGAAATCATTTGCTGATAAAACAACATAAGCTCACGAGGAGAGATTTTCATTCACAGTTATGTTTTACTGTATATTTATTTATTTTCCCCTTATAATCGCCGTTCAGTTCCTGCAAAGCTGCTTCAGCTTCGTCCCCACGTCCGCATAGTCTGCCGCCAGGGACGTCTATGCTGCTTGTCATTTTGAAATCGTTGCCTATCCAACCATTTTTCTTTCAGAAACAAGAAAAGGAAGCGGTCGCTTGGTGCACTGCAAGGTCAGTTCAGTTTCTGCAAAGCGGCTCCAGCTTCTTCCCCACGTCCGGACAGAAGTCAACCGCCAGGGACATACATGCTGCTTGCCATTTTGACATCGTTGCCTATCCAACCATTTTTTTTCTGATACAAAAAGAGGAAGTAGTTGCTTGGTGCACTGCAAGGTCAGTTCAGTTTCGGCAAAGCGGCTCCAGCTTCTTCCCCACGTCCGGATAGAAGACAGCCGCCAGGGACATACATGCTGCTTGCCACTTTGAAATCGTTGCCTATCCAACCATTTTTTTTTTCTGATACAAAAAGAGGAAGTAGTTGCTAGGTGCACTGCAAGGTCAGTTCAGTTTCGGCAAAGCGGCTCCAGCTTCTACCCCACGTCCGGATAGAAGTCATCCGCCAGGGACATCCACGCTGCTTGTCATTTTGAAATCGTTGCCTATCCAACTGTTTTTTTTTTTCAGAAACAAGAAGAGGAAGTAATAGCTTGGTGCACTGCAAGGTCAGTTCAGTTTCTGCAAAGCGGCTCTAGCTTCTTCCCCACGTCCGGATAGAAGTCAGCCGCCAGGGACATACATGTTGCTTGCTATTTTGAAATCGTTGCATATCCAACCATTTTTTTTTTCCGATACAAGAAGAGGAAGTAGTCGCTTTTTGCAAGGAAAGGGCTATACGACGGGTGATCAAAAATTCCTCCTCGAAAGTTTTGTGTCTTTTTCTCAGTTTTGACGCTAGTGTGAGGGCCTGAATTGTTGGTCCATACACTAGGTATAACTCACAATTGAATTTAGAAGATAAAGATGATTCTATTGATAAAAATATTTTCACACCATCTACTTCACAATTGACGGGATCTGCGATTGTCAGGTTCATTGCAATTTGCGATCATCGACAGGCAAATGACTACTGAATCTAAACAGTGGCTGTAGTAGTTTCATAAAGAGTTGGTAAATAGTACGTGAAATTTTATTCAGGCCTACCATTAATTAAACGTTTGTCACTGTACATTATTTTTGGAATACACCTCGTATATCAAAGAAAAAAATCTAAGAAAATTAGAAATCAAGTAATAATACACCACCATAGCTTTTAAAGAGATTTTTGAAGTGAAACTCTTTATGCGAGGGCTTTGACGTTATGATTCATAACCTTTTGTTTGACGGAAGTGACGTAATTTAAAAAAATATTGCTAAAAGCAATGAAAAATAATAGTAATTGTAAAGTTAGTTTTGTTGATAAATTTAACAAATTATATAAAGCTGAACCTAAGCAATAATTATATTTGAAGATTTTTAGCAATTTCAACTTCTCGAAAACTGTGGTGTTGATTCAAGTCAAATCAGTTTAAAAGCGTAATACACAGTGCTTAAGCTCAGATTGAAATTAGTTTGTTAACTTTCATTCAAAACTAACTTTATAATGACCATTATTTTTCATTGATTCTGCCAAAATTAAAAAAGCGGATTTCGAGTAGAGTTGAGTTTTATCGTTATTTATAATCTTTTTCTTGATTAAGATATTCAATTTCGTTGTGAATATGCCTAAGTCAGGGGCAGAAAGAACAAGAACATGGCGTGAAAGAAAACGTGTAGTGAAGTAACAGTTCAGAAATTCCAAAAAAAAAAAAGGGAGGGAAGAAAAAGAAACGATAAAAGTGTTACTTTCTATCGTGGTGTCTGCACGATGCAATTTTTTTTAATATAGCAAAAATTTTTGTACATCAGTTTTCTGTTTTGACAAAAGTATAACTTTTCTAAAAAAAGAATTGCTACTTCGTACTGAAGAAAATTCAAACAATTAGAAATGCTACTGTGAAATTACAGAATTTTGAAATCATGACAATAAACAATGCATGGTAATTCTGCTCAGAATTTGCATTTAAATTCCATAGGAGAAACCACCAGCATTTATCATCCAGTTTTGTAAGTACTGCATAATAGATTTCGGAGAATATATTTCGCATAATCTATCTAATTTAGAACATGACTCCGAATATGCATTCATATACATTCCAATAAATTTATTATCCAGTTATGTGATTGAGTAATGTGCTAGAGGAATTCTGCATTCGAAAATTTTTACTGTTAATACATGACTATACTGCCGTGGGCAGGTAAACGGAAGTATCTGCAGAAATGAGTTTTCGAGATATTTGAAGAAATGCGTGGTGGATTCAATACTAACAATAGGGAAATGTTGGAATTAGAGGTTTTTTCGCACCTTTTTTTCAATTCAAACCAAATAAAGAAGTTTGTATTATAAAGTTAACGTATAATAGATGACAAAAATGTAAAAAAATCAAAAATGAAAAATTTGCAGTTACGGCCCTTTACCTGCCCATGGCAGTGTACACTATATGAGTTGCATTTTAAAATCGATATCCAGCCTGTAATTCTGACATATTTCGGCAATGTATTTCAAAAAACAGGAATTATTTCATAAAATGGACCATTCATAATGGGGTGGTTTCCTTCAGTCAAAAGTACTACTTTTAGTCATTAAAATGGACAGAATAAGCACAAAAAAAAAAAAAAAAAAAAAATATATATATATATATATATATATATATATATATATATAATATAAAGAAATAAAATATATATATATATATATATAGACCCAGCAAATACTTTCATTTTCCCGACAGTTTTTTTTTTAAATTATTTTTTTTAAATGTCCGATTCTTCAAACAAGGCGTTTGAAGAATCGGACATTTAAAAAAAATCAAGGCGTGGTCTTGATGACGTCACAAATGATGCACTTTGCCGCATCTTTCGACTACGCTTCCACGTTATGATAATCAAGCAGCGAATTAAAATTGCACTCTACGCTTGCTATCAACCACACCGTTGCCAATACACGTGAGTAAAGATGCGAATTAAATATTTTGTTCTGTGAATGGCAACATTGAATGGCATTTCATCATTTGTGATGTCACACGACAGAAGTGTAAACAATAAAAGCGCACCGATTTAAGTAATTTTTTAAAAATATTAAACTTAAATAAATTATTCAAAAAATGATCAGATCCTATGTTTTTAAGCATGCTCTTTCAGAAAAAAATACTTTTAAAAATTTTAGAAACGACCCCATTGTGTTGCCTATGTATGAGGCAGTGAGAAGCAAAGGGATGTAAGTGGCAAAATTAAAAAAATTGGAGATAACCAGTACACATGGTAGGTGAACCTCTCCTCTGTCTTATGGCACGAAATAGTACTAGTAGCCCTGGTAGTCGCTGCTATACAGCATGATTTAAAAAAAAAAATCAATGAAAGCTTACCTAGGATATTATCTTTAAACGAGTTTTACTCAAAACTTGAAAATGACCACTTACATCTCTTTGAATTTCTCTGCCTCATATACTCCTTTCACTCATAGTTCTGTAGAAAAGGTTTGAGATGATTTAAGTCCGCTACTTGTTCTCGTTTGTCTCGAATGAGCTTTTTCATTAGTTCTTAATGAGATAAAAACGGAGACAAGATTTTTGCAATTAATTATTAAGAGTAGACTCACACATGCGTTACGTTAGCGACAAAAATTTCAATGCACAGTACACATCATCGGTTCCACAACAGCTCGCCTATAGTTGACGTTAACAGATTGGCATATATGTTCCATTATGAAAAATTCCTTCCCCACATAACTGACTGGTTTGCTGATTGCGTCACGACGTCACTTAAAAAGATAAGTCTTTGTTTTGAGTTTATCCATAGAAAGTCAACTACCACAAACGCATTATACCGGTGTTACAATGGACGAGAGTCAAACACAAGAAATTTATCCATACTGTAACACAGCGTTTATCAATCTCTTTTGACTGCGGATCGGTAAAACGGTAAAATTTGTCGAAAATTTCACAGACTGATGAGGTAGATTTACACACACATAAAAAAAAACCCCCAATGTATATAAAAGAACAATTACACAAGTTAATTATATTTTTTTAAAAATTGCCAGCAATTTGCTTAAAATAATGTTTAAATGTAAACATAAGTAATTATCGTAATTACTGTGCATAAGTAAATAAATCTTCAAGAAAAATCACAGAAAAATATGAAAAAGAATCTCAAAACTAAAGTAAAACATATCGTGAAAAGGTAATTACTATTATTTTGGTTGTTATTACTATTTTTGAATAAGGAACTTTTTTTTAACACGAAAGGGTAAAATTCTATGAGGACTGCTAAATATGTCGGTCCGCTGGCCGCGCCGGATCTCAGCGGATGAAAATCATTACTTCAATGTGCAAACTATTATCCTCTTCTGTTCGATGCTTTTTAATATTGCTATTGAAATTAATTACTACACTACGTCGGACCCCGATTTAATGAATTCACCACGCTAAATCGGGGTTAGTTTTTTTTGGGATGAGGAAAAAAAACACTTACTTTTTCTTAAAGCCCTAATAAGTAACTGCACAAAAATATCCAAAATTAGAAAGTGAACACTTTTTATTCAGCATTCCGCGACTTACTACACACTAGTTAATTTGAAATTTTAAAGAACTGGGTAGTAGATGTTTGATAATTTCTTTGATACTTGGCTCGAAGTAGTTACCTTTCGACTTTATGGAGAGAAGAAAATACTTTGTCTTTTACAGCCTGCTGTATGAGATATGTTTTGACAGTTTCCAGGCCATGTAAAGCATTAGAAAATGTGACAGTTTTAATATGAGTTTCATGATTGCTTTTCTGCATCAGAATCGCTATTCATTGGTTACCTCCTCACTCGACAAAATTTGTTGATTCTAAGAAAAGTCTTTTTCTGCTTCAGACAAGATGGATGTATCATTTGGAAAACAATCCAATATTTCTTAGCTCAAATTAACAAAAAAAAAAATTTTTTTTTTTCGGCTGATAAAGTAGTTTGTTAATTTGGGGGCCTTCATTTTAGTCGGAGGGGGGGGGGGAATCGTTAAATCGCGAAACTTGTTAAATAGAGATTCGTTAAACCGGGGTTCGATTGTATCACATTTTTAAATGACATACAGGTGTCCCTCGTATAACACTGTACTTCTACAACACGGTTTCGATATTACACGGTGTCAAATTTGCGATTATTATAACACGGTTTCGATAATACAAAGGGTACGAAACTTGAATTTAATACTTTATGGTTGTGATATAACTCGAATGTTACATTTATAAAAGATGGAATTTCATTTTTGTTTCATACATTCTGTTAATGGCTGATAACCTTTATAAGTTTTTATTTTGTTTCTACGAAACTTGGTTTCGATATAACACATCCCTTAATTTAGATTATTTCTAAGTCTCGTATAACGCGGTTTTGATATAATACGATACATCTTAACCTGATTTTTCTCATGCATATACATAATTACAAACATAGATAAAAATTTTATTTAAAAAAAAAAAGTCTTGTATAACACGGTTTCGATACTACACGGAACGAATTAACCGTGTTATACGAGGGACACCTGTACTTGTAACAAACTATTTTTATGTACTCTAGGTAGGGGTTACTTTACGTTTCCGAAATTTACGTCGTTTTATCTTGAACTTGCTTCATTGCTCTTGCTAAAACGCAAGCTTTTGGTTTTGTTTTGTTTTCATTGGTCTCAAAATTACAAAATATAACACGTGTTGTTTTCATTGCATCTCAAAATTACAAAATAACCCACATTATTTATCATGAATGTATGCGAATACTTTCATACTTGTGACGAATTACTCAGCTGTAGATCTTTCTTTATGTTTCAGTTCGAAATGCGCAGAGGTATTAGTTTTCTCATGACAGCTGCATTTGTTGCTGCCCTTTGTTCAAATCTTTCTATACTTCAGGATATACTGTCATTATCATTTATAATTCGCTTTTTCCTCACAATACCCATAGTTCACTTTCTACATTCTTTTGTTAAGTACGATGAGCAAACTAGTTTTTTTGCTTTGATGTTCTTTAGATGCCTAAGATGTCTAACTGTTTTGTGATCGTATGACAGAATATACTGTTGTACAGCATTCTCTCTCATCATATTTTATATTTTATGATGCAGTAGTAGAAAAAAGTATGTTAAAAAAGTAGCAGGAAAAATATGGAGTTTTTAAATTTTAAATTACAATGTGTGCTAAAATGGTTATTGAGATTTGTTAGAATTTTATTTAATTTTTGTCGTAGTAGACTTTGGCCTTCGGGAGGAAGGAGGGGGGACTGGCTAAGCCCCACAGCCGACATTTGGGGAATCAGGGGGAACTAATTACACCCCCTCGGATTTCATGAACATATTGTTAATATACATTTGTTTATGTATTTTGTTGCTTTATTCCAATGATTTATATTGAGTATGTATCAGCCCCCCCCCCGTCCATGCAAAACTACAGTATCCACAGAATACACTTTTTCCTACATTCGGGGCTCAGTTAATCTGATAGGGCCGTAACCGAGCTGAAGTCGAAGTACCCAATAAAGGAGATGAGCATGAGTACCTCTTCACATCGGTAGTTAAAAATATTTTTTCCAACTGTGAGTAGTCTGTATTCATGCAACTTGTAGCAGTTTTGGAAACTATTCGCAAAGATGCTAGGGTAATTGTGCCAGTCACAGATGTGCTTAAGGCATCGCTCTCAGGTCAACTCCATTTTCTCAGCCTTTTAATGTATTTAGACTTTTAAAACTATTTACTTCTCATGCAACTACATCTCATCTAACGTTTGGCTGCTTCTGGATCCTCTAAATTAGTTGATTCTATTTTTATGTGCGCAATTCCGAAAAAAGGTCCGACCCTGAGAAACAGACACCGAAAAATCTGATAGATATTAGACACCGATCTGATGATATACAGCAACAGATAGGATAATTAATGGACAAAATTCCCTTTTTATCTTCAAAATGTGCAAAAGTTCTTATTTTTAGAACTAAAGCTGTAATAAATGCAAATAAACATAAAAGCACCAGCTGACCTCGTGGTAGCTGTTCATAACCTTCCACCACTGCCTTGTAAATACCAACTGGCTCATAAAATTCACTTTGAGAATTCTAGACGGTTGCACCGTATTTATGGGCCAAAGCAACATCAATTTTACCCGCCAAAGAGGCTTATTATTTAAATCCAAAGTTAGGACTGTCTCTTACTGGTGACCTTACCCTAGTTTTTCTCTGGAAATTGGAAGAAACCTGTGAAATCCCGAAACGTTACCATGGAAAAAAAATCTTGGACTTGCCGAAATTTTCTGAAAGTGTGGAAACACTTTTGACCTGAGAAATTGATAATATTTTTTGAAAAAAGAAGAAATGAAAAAAAAAAAAAAAATGTTCGCATGTGTCCTTTTTTACTCTACTTCCGATGATTTTGTGTATTAATGACAATGAATACCGATTCAAACAATGATTGATAAATAATGGTACGACGAATTTTTTAAAACCTTTGTTGAAACCGAGTTAAAGTCTTAACGTTTTTAAGATTAATGTTTGCTTTTGGTTGGAAGAATAAAATCGGACTATGAATATTCAATGTAAAAAATGCACAAGTCTCAGCAGTTATAATCAACTTTTTCAAGAACCAACATTAAAGAAATTATTTCTTTCATTTCAAAATAAATAAATAAATAAAACGCTCTCATACTTCTGAAACAAATGAACAAAACCAAAAATATTTTCTCTTTGAACAATTAAACTTGCAATGCATGAATAAATTCACTATATCCAAAGATAATCAGTTTTAAACAAATATCGGTTTAATAAAGTTGAAGTTTTCTAATACTCTCTATTTCATAGGAACATAAGCTGGTATACCTGAAAAAATAAAAATTTTAAATTTCTGACGATCTTATAGATATTTTTACTTTTCGTTAATTCAAAATAGTTATCCAAGTATAGATTTTTTGCCATTTATAATTATTAAAGTGAAAAACTTCTTATTTATTCGATTGAGCTAATAAAAGATTTATTTTTTTCAAATCCGATTTCCGAACTTATAATACGCAGCACGGAAGTAAAGATAATATAACAGGAATTAACAACTTCAGAGAAACGGAATATGTTTACAGTCTTTATCAAACACTGCCATTCTTGTTCAATATATTGTAAAAATGACAATAAACAATGCTGAAGCGCATCAATGCGATTTCACAGTATAAAATCTACATTTTAAAATGGTTGGAGATGAAAAAAAGGTGTCCCCTCCAGTTTCTTACCAACACAAAATCCCTCTCCCTCCTGCTTTGCAGTATCAACTATACCTTTTGATGCATCAAGGGGAGGGGGGGGGGAGAAATTTGAAATGTCTGCGAAACGTGGGATAAACCAGAAGAAAGCATAAAGGATTTTGATATTTATTGTTGCGCTGAACTGATTTCAAGGCAATTATTTGAGTTACAGAAAGGCCCGACGAGAGGTCATGTCAGCCTAGTCGGAAACTAGAGGTCCGGGCTTTGAGGGGGGGGGGCGGCGACAATGGTGCAAAAACAAGATATAGAGAAAAAGAAAAATAAGGAAAAGAAAGGAAGAAAAAAAGAGGGAGGGGGGGGGGGAAATCCGAATTAGAGAAAACGCAAAGATTAAGTGAAATTTACTTTTTTGGTATTTACTGTACTGGCACTTAAAATAGAGTTAATTGTTTTCTAGTAAGCAGTTTCGACATCCCCCCCCTTCTTTTCTTCTTTTTTTCCATTTTCTTCTCTTTTCTCCCCTTTTTCTTTTTTTTCCTCCCTTTTCACTTCTTTTTCTTCTTTTTTCTCTTTTTTTTTTGGGGGGGGGGGGCGGGAAAGGCCCGGCGATATAGCCTTGACTCTCTGCAGTCCTGGTTATAGGGCTATTCCACCGTCATGTGCGGGACAATCCGACTGGATAATTTCACCAAAATTTTGTTATAGATCTTAATATTTTATTTAAACAGGAGTAAGCACATTTTTAAATCTTTTCATTTGATGCAAAGATGCCCCTGACACAGTACTATTTTTATTAAATAACTTTGTTACTTAAAATTTAATCTATTTACATACGTCACGTGCGGGATATTCAAACTCTTGTTGTTTGCTATATGCATTACTTAATATTTTTGCTCTATTAATAAAGCAATGACGAAACAAATTGTAGGTTTTGAAAGTTAAGGTTGCAATGTAAAGGAAGCTTATCTCATTTGTTGAGAAATAATAATTTAAACCGTTGAAAAAAAATACATGGCCATTCCACGGAAAACTTATTTTGTCTCGCACGTGACGGTTCCTATATCCTCATATATATAATAGCCAATGATCGAGTAACGCGTATGCTTCAACAATGAAACTCGCTGCACGGCATGATAATTTGATAAAATGTTTCGGTAATGCTTAACATGCAAGGAAATGTTTTACTGTGACAAGGCTGAACTCGATCCGGTAACTTCACTGTTTTTCTGGTAAGACTGTGTCATTTCAGGGGAATGAAGAAACGAAAAAACGGTCAACAATGAACGCTACCTACTGGAGTTTATGGTTAATCCCTGGAGTTAGGGTTGCAATTTCCACTATCAAAATATCACCAAACAGGCAATGACTTAGTTCAAATGTAGAAGAAATTTTCACCCGTCATACCTTGACGGGCGATTTTCTAGTTTCATAAGAAAGAAATAATTTTTAAAGGTAATGACTAAATTTTTACTCGAGAAGTCACGCATACGTTTGTGATTTCTTTAAGCACGAAAATTTTGTTCATTACTCTTTTAAATTATTTTTTACTGAATATATATGAGTCGTTACGTGCGGGACAACATGGCTGCAGTCGAGTCTCAACTTACGCAAGCGATGCGTTCCAAGACCTCTCGCGTAAATCGAAATTTTTACGCTATGGAAAATAGTATGTATGGGAATTTTTTTATAAACATATCCAATTATTTCAGGCTTGTAAACATCCCTGAAACTGTTCAAACCCATTTCTTAACTTTATGTAATCGTTTTTACGTAATAACTGAATTACTGCAATTTTGATTGTATTTCCTTAAATAAAAAAAAAATAATTAATTAAAAAAATAAAAAAATAAAAAATAAAAATAAATTTAAAAAAATCATGTGTTTTCAACATAAAATATCGTTAAGATGCACAAAATACAAAGAGGCATAATATGAAATAGTACGTTACGCATAGTATGTAGTACCGATAAAATTCAGCACTTTAATAGTAATGAATAAGTAGAAACAGTAATTAATATTCGACACACTTTTTAGTTGTTGAAGCATATCAAAAACCTTTAACCTTTCCTTTAACTGACAGAAACTTTCTCTTTTTCTTTCCATTTTCAAACTTTAGATGATTAGCTTGCTTAGGTGAAATTATATTTCATCAATTTTATATTTTTAATGCAAAAAAATAAATGAAAGATGCGAAGTGATTATTTGCTTCACTAACAAAGCGATTCTTAGACTAGTACGGTGTGAGAAACTTCCGCTTACAGTGATACTACGGAGAAAGTCCATTAACGAAACTAATATTTAGTAGTTAATAACAAAGGCCCGCGATTCCTTGTTGAAAATTTTCGTGTTGCGGGGGAGGAGTTCGCGCTAACTCCAAAATTTGTCACTCGGGATAATTTCGCGTTATAGCCATTTCACGTAAGTCGAATCGCGTTTTAGCGTGATTTCACTGTATATATTACTTCAGTAGGGCACCTAAAATACATTAAGTCATTAAAACAATAAAAGTTCTATCAGTATGAAAATCAAAACATGAGGAGCAAACATGGCGGCGACGTAGACGATATTTCTCTATTTTCTACAAGGGGAATGTGAATAAGTTGTTGAGAGTAAGCATACCCGCATTCTATTTCTAACTAGCTGCGTCGGCCGGTTTTGCACGGTCTATCTGGAAGATAAAAGTTACGTCAAGTAACTCGTACTCAACAATCAGCCTTGAAAAAAAGAAATCTGTAAAATTTCCCGAAAGGTAGCGGGAAAATAATCAAAAAGAAAAAAAAATTAAATCACCCAACTACAGGATAAACCTCAAAACAAAAGTCAGAATTTTATTTGTTCATATTCGAGAAAAAAAAGGCAACATATATTATCTTTCTTCTGGATGATTTTATTCAAGCTACAAATTTTAATAAAAGCGTTGTTCAATAATGAATTTCTAATTGAAGGCTTACCTACATTTTAGCATGAAATTACTTAAAAACAGTTATAATTCAGGTTCTAATCACCTTGGAACATTGGAACAGATTTTATCTGACGCAAAAAATCAGAGGTCACTACGGATATTTTATCCTAATTTTTGCAAACATTTTTTCGCCCTCATATTAGAAAAATGCAATTTTCGGCTCCTAAAATTAAAATTCTAACATTTCGGTTCTTTTTTAGCGTTCGAAAACCCCTGTATGTTCGTTCTCGGGTGCCCAAGTACATCCTTGCCAAATTTGGTCGAGATCCGATGTAAACTGTGGATTTTTCTAGGGAACATACATATACACATATATACACATATACTCTATGTTTTATCTATATACATTTACTATTATCCACGAATATCTAAAACGACCTTCATTCTTTTCATGCCAATTAACACTTTGAGTATAAGGACAAAAACCTAAAAATTAGGTTAACATCTTTTTTACAGCTACACTGGGACGCTGTCAAAGGGCTGGGTTACAGAAGACTAATGCAATCCCTGGTACATTGTCAGGAGGGGTTCCAAAGAATGAAAAGGGCGAAATAAGCTGATATAGAAGAAAAAAATCATAACCAATTCTAATAAATTAAAAAACTGAAACTCCATATTGCTGCACTAACAGGAGACAAAAGAAAAAAAAAATACAGAACACAATTGACTTCTAAGAAATATTAACTAATAACTAATAACGTTGCGATTGAATTACGAATTTCGATAAACTTTAAAAAAAAAAATACGTTTTTCACGTCTCTTTATCTTTAAAGCTGAATTTTATTTTACTTCAATAAGCTGATTTCAAAAAAAAAAAAAAAAAAAAAAAAATTCTGTCTTGAATTCACATTAAAAGTTTTCTGTTTTTTTTTTTTTTTGTTATTCTTCATGGTTTGCGGTTAATGATATTAAAAGCTGTAGCTTCAATATTTAGAAAAGAAAATTAAGCGAAAACTAAAATTTTTTTTTTAAAGATAAGTATTTTCCATTCAAATATTCGTAATTTAAGACACTATAAGAAGATTATTACGTCACTCTTATGGCGCTGCCATTTACTATTACACGAGGTATTTTAAAAGTTTTAACTGCTTATGTAAAATGCTTATGTAAAATAAGATCATTTAAACAGGAATTACTTTTTCATTGGAAACATTTTTAAAGCAATAATGTCTTCAAAAGGATGACTTAAAAGTTTCTACATTAACATAAGCATTTCTTCTTATTTTATTATTTGACCTTGTAAAACGATCACTTAGCTCCTGCGTATTTTAGAAAGATGGGGGGGGGGGGGAGAGGGGGGGGACTTAGGGAATGAAATTAGATACATAATTTAGCTATTCTTGCCTCTTGCCCCACCAGCAGATGGCACACCTTCGAACGAAAACAAAGTTAAATAAATATTTTTTCTCTGTCATAGATATACTGCCGTGCGAAGGTCAAGGGCAGTATCTGCAGAAATGAGTTTTTGAGGCATACTAACCCCTAGTTATATGGCTCATACGAATATACCGCGCTTTTCCTTTGTCTCCAGAAAAATTATATTAAACGAGCTGATGTGTGCCTCACATGACTTCTTTTTACTCCAATTTAATGTCATTTTCCCATTATTGGTAATTTTAATGTGATTCAATAGTTTACTCTCTAAATATCACCACCGGTGGCCAAATTGAAACCAGATTTAAAAAAAAAAAAATCGCCAAATTTGTCGCCAAGTTGGCGACAAAACTTGGCGACCAAAAGACTGGCGATATATCGCCAAGCTTCCGCCAAATTGTAACAAAACTTGAGCTTGCATCGAAATTAACAATGATCTCCCCCCAAAAAGGGGCAAAAGACCCAAAACCGAAAGGAGAGGTGCACAACTAGATCCCACTAGGAGTCTACGTACCAAATTTCAACTTTTTAGGACATATCGCTCTTGAGTTATGCGACACACATACGCACATACGCACACACATACGTACACAGACGTCACGAGAAAACTCATTGTAACTAACTCGGGAATCGTCAAAATGGATATTTCGGGTGTTTATACGTTCTTAGTCACTTATCCAAGTGTAGTCGAGTCGAAAAAAAAAAAAAAAAAAAAAAAAAAAAAACCCTCAACATTTATTCGGGGGTGAGCAAAATGGAAATTAAGGTCGATTTTTGAGTAAAATTTTTTTCGCGAATACAATACTTCCTTTTTTTGAAAAGGAAGTAAAAAATGTTGCTTTGTGTTTGACGCCACAGAAACGTATATATTTCTCATAAAAAGTATTTTCCTCTCTCTCCACTGGTATATTTTCCATCCATCCAAATTCGTTGCAGTTTGAGCTACAATTTTCCATTCGTATTCCAACATGAAACAAAAAAAAATAATCAGTTTTTTCTCCTGGGAACAATTGAAGGGCTCAGGGCAAGAATGTGATATGTTACTGATATGAATTTTTCAGTAGGCCAATTTCCAACTTTTGAAAAATTCTATAAATATTTTTATAGATATTATACATTCTATATTCTGCAATACTAAAACCAGATATGTTTTTCTCCAAATGACTTAATCCATTGTCATGTTTATTTCAATCTTAGTTATGAGAAACAAAAATTTTGATCGAAAAGTCACTCCTTGTGGCTTGTCACATTTCTGCTCCAAGCCCTTCAATTGTAAAGCTAATTTTCTGCTGCATTTATTGAAAAAATCGTCTTTTATGACAATGGTGTTTTTGTAGATGCGCGTGTCAGTAATTAGTACGCAAACGAACTTTTTTTTGGTCTCGGTTACATCGCTTTTTCGAATTTATCGCAATTTTTTGTTGTCTCCCAACAAGCGCAACATAACGAAGGGCTACTGCATTTGAAGAAACGCGTTTTGGATTCCATGCTCACAATAGGGAAATGTTGGAACTTTTTTTCTTTCGTGCTTTATTTTCAGCGGAAACCAAACCCAGCAAGTTTGTACAATAAAGCTAACGTAAGTTAAACGACAAAAAAAAAAAAAAAAAAAAAAAAAAAAAAAAAAAAAAAATGTATTTTTGCCATGTCGAATTCAAATTATGTTTTCGCAATTGCGCGTGCGTGTGTATGTATGTGCGTGTGTGTTTGTGTAGGCGCATGTGTATGGGTGTGTGTGTTTGTGTGTGCATGTATGCATGTGTGTGCGTGTTGTGTATGCAGTGCTGTGTGTGTAGGCGTTCGTGTGTGTGCGCAGCATCGTGAGGCCGGCCGACGGTGGTGCTGCAGAGGAAGTTGGGGAGAAAATAAAATCATAGGACATCAAAACAGTCAAATGAGAACAATAAGCAATCGTGATTGCTCAAAGAAGGATTTTCACATCTTGAATTCAAATTAGGTTTTTCGCAGTCACGAGTGTATTTGGAGGCATTTGTGTGTATGTAGGCACATGCGTGTATGCGTAGGCGCATGTGTGTATACGTAGGCGCATGTGTGTATATATTAGGCATGCGTGTGTGCAGGCATGTCTGTGTGTAGGCATGTGTGTGTGTGTGTGTGTGTGTGTGTGTGTGTGTGCAGGCGTGTGTATTTCAAGATACTCGGCATTGAGCTTGCTCATTGAAATGTTCTTTGAAACTCATTGAAATACAACGGATAATGAATTTCTCGCCAATATGGCATAGTAATTCGCTCGTACATGTTATGTTAATTTGCTCGTCCACCTTATGGTAATTTGCTCGTCCACGCTATGGTAATTTGTTCGTCCATTTTATGGTCATTTGCTCGTCCAAGTTATGGTAATTTGCTCGTACATGTTATGGTAGTTTGCTCGGTATTGCTGTAGAGGAAGGCGATTCAAAAATAAAATCAATGGACACCAAAACAGTCAAATGAGAGCAATTAATCAATTCGTGATTGCTTAAAAACAAATCATGATTGCTTAAAAAAAAAGAATAATTTGCAATTACTGCTTCTTATCTTGCCCCTGCAGTTTAAAATTAAACCCTATTCAGTAATAATGTAGCTTATGTTAAAAGAATTTTTAGGTAAAACTTTGACACCAATGGATCAATGTCGAAATATTAGAAAAAAGAAAGAAAACAATGTCCAAGGCAAGTTACTTTCCCTGTTTATTTATCAACTGCGAGTGCAATAGCTAATTATTATTCAGTAGTTATTGTTTTTTGAGCTATACTGGGTGTTTCAGAACTCTTGGGAAAATCTTTAAGGGGTGATATAATGGCAAAAACATGGGTCCCAAACGTCTTTCGAAGGAGATATGCGTCATTAAAGTTTAGAGTCCAAAATTTCAATTGATCATAAAAAACGGAAAAATTGGTCGATTTGTTTGCTGTCTTCGCTAAAATAATTCTTTTTATCAGTATTTTCCTGAAAATAAATTTTGAAGATTTAGTTTAAAAAACGTCGATATAGGGTACTCTAGGCTTTTCCAGTAACGTACAACTATTTTTTACCGCTATTTTTGAAGCTCATTAGATTTTTCTAATGCTTGGACTTAAACTTAAATTTTCAGCTCAAAATCAGAATCATTGGGCGTGATTAAGTCGCGTAAGCTGAACTATGTTCAGAAGTTGAAATACACTCTGTCACAAAAAATACATTGACCCAGAAGGAAACAAGCGATCTTCACGAAACGTAAAAAGGATGTGGCCTATGACAAGACAAGAAAATGATTACAAATTCAGAACAAAAGATTGTTTTATTAAGAAGTTATGAAAAAATAGAGGTTACAAAACCGTAAATTGTATAGCCTTCCTCTAGCAGCTAAACAAGACAAAACACCGCATGATATGGAGTGAAATAGGTTACCTATGACCACTGAGACTAAATCGGGATTCATCGTAGAAGATAACATGCCTCCTGTCTGTCACAACCCAGCTAATCAAGTGCAGCTAAAGTCCAATCGACGAAAGTCCAATCCATCGCAATGGACGCCGGTTCGAGATGCCAGCGTCTTTCAGTCTACTGAGGATTGTTTTTCTTGATACCATCAGTTTCTTGGAATGTGTTAAACGGCATGGAACTAATGTTAGTGATCTTGTTCATACGGTAGTGGCCGCTCTTATGAAAATATTATGGTTAACAACTGTAATGATCTGGAGGAAAAAGTGTCTCTCTATCAAAAAAAAAAAAATAAATAAATAAATAAAATAAATAAATAAATAAATAAAACTGTGGAACAATTCCTTTTCTTTCATTGATGCTTTTAATGATGAAAGTAGTGCCTAAATTTCAGCTAAGCCAAAGAAAATTCGAGCTAAAAACGCAAATAACTCCCGCCGTAGTTAAGATAGAACATTGAAACAAATTGCGTAGAACACGAAAATTCTACCCTTTCTAACGATATACAGGGTGTTCCGTTTTAACCTGCAAGAACTTTATTTTCGCAACCGTTAGTCCTAGATGTATACTTCCAATTGCAAAAATTTTCAAATTTAGAGCTAAGATATTGAAAGTTTGAAGTAAAAATAAAATAAGTCAAAAAATACTAAATTTAACTTTTTATACGGGCCCCATGTCCCATAACTTATGTTTAGGGAAATAATCTCCATTAAAAAACAATTCCAACACAAAAAGTTTGAAATTAGTACGACCAATATTCACCGAGATATGAAACGCAGCGTTTTGTGACTTTTACCACTTTTCACTTCGCCGTCAATAACGCCTTTTGGGGGAAAATATAGCAGTCAACATATCTTTAAAATTATACGTGTGCACAGAGTGTGGTTTTAAAAATTGTTCGAGGTTTTGCTGGGTGCTTTTGCATATCATGGCATGACATTTAAATTTATTTTTGAATAGCAATGAAAAATATAAATACAGTTGGCTCTCTGTTTAATGACGCTCTATTTAACGAGTTTCTCTATTTAAAGACGAGTTTTCACGGTCCCGGATGCTTCACTGTAGTTTTAAAAGTATTATATTTAAGGACGCATTCTACTTAAGGACGATTTTTTGTGGTCCTTTCATTCAAAGTTGTTAAAGAGAGAGGAGCCAACTGTACCTTGTTTTTCTTACCTCGACGACCTGTCATTCTTCTGAAAGGGCGGTAAGTTCCAATATCATCTATTGTATGATCTCTTAAAAATTCAAACTAGAATATCTCCCTGAGTTTTGGTCTCACAAATTTCAAGTTTTTTGTGTTAGTAATATCTTTTAATGGGTATTCTTTCCCTAAATATAAGTTAGGGGACCTAGAGCCCGTATAAAAAGTTAAATTTTGCATTTTGACTAATTTTTATTTTTTTGCTTCAAACTTTCAATGTCTTAACTCTGCATCTGATTTTGAACATTTTTGCAATTGGAAGTATACACCTAGGACTAACGGTTGTGAAAATAAAGGTCTTGCAGGTTAAAACGGAACACCCTGTATAATATCGATATGTGCAAGTAATTTTCGCTCCGGTATTCGGGAATTTATGTGAAAAATGGCCTAAATTGGAATAAAAAAAGAACTATTCATCGATTTTTTTTCGAAATGGTCTGCAAACCTTTCCGGTGCTGAAAGAAAGATATTCTGAAATTTTCAGTAAAATCGACCGATTAGTTCTCGAGTTTTGCGCGTTCACACAAACAGATGCTTTTTGAAAACTTCATTTTATATTGGTGACTAAAGGGTGTTGTTTTTTGTCTATAGAGAGCTCTAATTATGATTTAAAAAGGTTGTAAATGAGTTTTCTACGCTCTTACTAGGAAAATATTCGATGTATAAATAAAGAATTCTACTTCATGGAATTAAATTTATCGCTGCAGAGTCTGGAACGGATTAACAGCGGTAAACGAATGTTGATAGTGTAAATGCTGTAAATCACTTAAACTATCACTGTGTAAAACCTTGAATACGTAGCTATAGAGCTGTAGTTTCTAAAAACTAGATAATAAAGATCTTCTTCCATGCACCCCCTCCTTTTAAATAGCAATTAGTCGAGAACTAATCTTTTGTTTTAAAAAATAAACGATCTCTGAATTGACTCTACATGAATTTTAAATGAACAAGAATGCGAGTGAAGAAGAACTGAATAAAGGTTTTTCATTTTTTCATTCGATACTAAACAGATAATTCTATTAAAAAATAAATTTGATAATCTTCATTTGCTGCGGAGGTTCAAGTTGTGGAATTTGTTAAAGTGAAGTACAATGTTTGTCTGGATTTCGAACTGTGACTCGACTACGGATGAGATCTCCTCGTTGAGTTTTCTGAAACTTGTCCCAAGATTCGTTTGTAGCATGGAAATGTGTACCTCTAAGAATTTTTTTAATTAATTTTTTAAAATTAATTTTCTATGCTAAAATTAGGCACAAATTGCCTGACAGGAACAAGAAAAAATCAATCAAAAAGGACTGCTTTTGTTTAGCCAAATCTCCTAATTTTATTCACTAGTTATAATACACCAATTTATCATTAAAAAATTAAGGTTGTGTTTATTCACTGAGAATGGGTATTAATATCACATTTTAAACATTAAGGACATCAATCTTTTCATTGGGATAGCTTAAAGTTTCCTGAGCATAATATAAGTACACAATATATTTTGGCTAGTTTAACGCAGTAGATGATTCAAGTCTTACGCAATGCAACTTAGTAGTACCCAAGGGTTTTTCTGAAACGAGAGTTAATGAAGTGTGATTTTATTTGAGCGCTTCTAAGTAAAGAAAATCTATAGAATTAGAAGTCTATTCAATTCGTGGTTCTTCAGAGATCTTAGAAAAGTGCATTGATGACAATTTCTAGCCCTTACCTTGATAAACCAGAAAAAATGCCTTTAAAACCTTGGTAAGAACCCAATTAAATGCAATTCATTAATGTTACTGAAACTTTTCAACTTTGCAATTAGGCTGCTCTATATTGCTTTCCAATGTTCAATACAGTTCGTTAATTTTTTTTTTTTCGCTAGAATATAATTTTGAAGGCATTAATATTTTAAGGATGATTTGTGAAAATATTTACAAATTTTGCACTCTTTCTTAATAATACAACATTTGAAAACTGGTATGAATTTCAGTTCGTTCTCAAAACCCACTGCTGTTTCCATCTTGGTCTGAAAAGGTAATTCGCCAATTTCATCATCTTTTTGGTGTTCATTGTGTCAGACAGAAACCTTTTTCTGCTCTTTCAGGTATTCGAGGAAGGATTTGAGTCACATTTCAGATGATACTCGAGGAAAATATTCGTTTTATTTTCTTCAAAAGTTGGGGATAAAGAAATCTCGAATGATGACGTCCCACGGGATTCGGAACTGAAAATCCTTCGTATAACCTACTTTTAAGCTTGCCGAATGACAGAAACTTTTTTCGTGTTTGTGGGGTTCTCATTTGTATTCTTTTAAAATTAGGTTTAATATCAATAACTGTCTGAAGCCTTTTTCCGAAAGAGGATTGGAAGGTTTTACCTAGGCTTGCCAGATTTCTGAAATGTTCAACCAGTACACCAGAATGTCACCCCCCCCCCTCATCGTGGTCGGTATTCAAAATTGCACACAACTTTGGTCGGTTTTTATACTATTTTAGAGGGTAGTTCATTCTTAATGTTGTTAATAAGTTTGGTTACTAATTATAAACCTAAACCATAGGTAATGATAACTGACTCAAGCTGATAAATTTAAACATTTTGCTTAATATGTACATATGTACGTATTTTGCTTAATATATATTATGTAACTTAGGTTAAAAAAAAACAGTTTGAATGAAAAATAACAAATTTGAACATTACCTTTACTTTTCATTGTCTAGGACTTTTTTTAGAAAGTCTTTTTTGGTTTTAATCTTGTAAAAACTTTTACAAGCTAATCCGATATTTATTTTACGTGTCAATGTTACAAATGTCAAAGTAATTATCCTAAATAATTGTACAATGTCAATTATTTTTATACTTTTTTGGTCATCGATTATTAAATTTATCTGAAGTAAAGCGACCGGGACATCGGGATTTTGTCTGAAAACCGGGACTGTCCCGGCCAAACGGGGACGTTTGGCAAGCATAGCTTTATCTCTTCTGTTAGTTTTTTTAATCACCGCAGAGTGGCGCATTCAACTTTTAGGAGAACAAATAATTTCTATCAACCTGAAGAATATCCATCTAAATGGTGTATAGTCTGACATGCTTGTAGGTATGGACAGCTCTATGAAGATAAACAACGCGTTAAAATTGTTCATGTTTCGAAGCAGTGAATTTCTCATACTGGAATGCAAATTGAATGCAATTATTAAAATGATCTAAAGTTGCAAAATTACTTCTAAAAATTTAATTTTCTCACTTTCACCGAGAAAAAATGATAGATGGATTTTAAAGACAACAATTGCTTTTTGTAATTGTTATTATATATTATGTATCTAACAAGATGTGCAAAAGTAGAGATGGGGCGTATGCTTATACGCTTTTTCTGTTTGAAAAGTTTGACTCTGATCACTTGAATCCGACGGAAGATGAATTAAACTATTCCATTCGCTAAATTCGGAATGAGGAAAGCTGATTCGCTTTGCCTATGATGGTTATTGGTCATGTGCCAATATGCAAGTTTCTCCTTTTTCTTCCCAAGCAGAAATAAACTCGCCTAAGGCCAAATGTTCTGTTATGAGAGCTATACTATTGTTGCGCTATGATTTTGTGTTTTTTTCATAGCGCTTGTTGTGCTGTTTAAACGTACATCAAGTTGTTGTAAAAAGTTTTACTTAATATCAAGAGTAGTTAGTTGAAGAATTAAGAAAACGTGTGATTCTATAACCTTTCTTATAAGAATCTATTTTTATTTAGAATATATTGGCACTTGTCTTTAAAGGTAAAAATTTCACATTTCAGTTTTTAAATTCGCAATTCCAGAGCTTGAATACGAAACCTTGCGGTCATCAACAATACTACAGAAAAAGGTAAAACATTCCGTTCCACCTGTTTTCTTTGGAGTAAATTACAGGCTTCTGAAAGTTTTTTGTGTATGTAATTTCAAAGGAATAGAAAAGAAAGTTTCCTACAAACACGATAAAAAAATTACTGTCATTCACTAAGCTTTAAAGCAAGTTATAAGTTACGGCATTTGTTTGTTTTTCCTTTTTCATCCGCCATTAGACAGTAGCTGCATCTCCCGCTATAGTTTGTTGGAGTTGCGAATAGGAAATGACATTACATCATGAAGTCAACTTTGAAATTAAAATTAAAATATTTATTGAAATCGTTTTTAGATGACATGCAAGTTTTTGATATCTAGTTTGGGAATCACGCGCGACCTAGAAAGCGCAATCTAAGAAAATACAACTACATTTGAAAAAAAAAAAAAAGGCAGACGATTTTAAACAAAAAAATTCAGGAATGAGTTCTTTGAAGAGTGTTTTAAGGCTCTTCAACGGCACTAGTTACTCTTAAAATAAACACACTTCATTTGATTAAATTTCTGCTTAAAATTAATCTGAAAGTAAAGTGAAAAATCTCTGTCATGTTTAACGTGTTTAATATTCATTAACCTTGGGAATATTTTTGCGAGACCTTTCTGACTCTATTTGCCTGTCCTTGGAATAGTGTAAGGAAACTAATAAACCTTAGATATGTTTGTTGATTTTGTAGTTTTTTGAATACACAAATTTATCTGAGAATTCCTGAAAACGTTAATTAAAAATAGTATGTAAAACTGATGTGCATTGATTTGATGGAATATTGTGAAAATTTTAAACGTTCTATTCTTTCTTTAATATTGTTATTGCATCTGATGGCATAAAACCGAGGAAAAACTCCCAAATCATTTAAAGCATTGTGTAGCATTTACAAATTGAAAATATTAATTATAAAGTCCATTTAAAATCTTATATAATTAAAAACTGAGCGTATGTACCTATGTATCTATGTATGTATCTTTGTATCTATGTCTAAGTTACTTCACCCGAACGCCAGTCAGCTGACCATTGAATCAGGTATCAATAGATTCATAATTTTCCCCTCTTTATTTGACCCTCAAGGTCGTGCCGTTTGGTAGTTAAATCCAGAGAATCAGAAACATCTTGAAATGTCACAGTTAAGAAGAAGAAGGAAAAAAAAAAAAACATGGAATAAAACAATTGTTCTAAAGCTATTATTTTTTTGGCAATTTCAGGAGTTTACACCTTTTTTTTTTATCATAAACATAAATGTAACATTAATGAAGTTCGATAACGAAAATTGACTAGGACGTTAAGGGGCTAAAAAGAACTAAAAAGAACAGGACTCATTTTATTTCTTGACGGTAGAACTCGAAGTGGCAAAAGAGGCATATAAAGTACAATATCAAGTTTTAAAAATGTTACTAGATAAAATACAATTGTTTATTTTACTTTAGAATTGGCTTCAACAGATTAGGCAAAATGAACCATAGAAAATGTTGAGATATTAAAACGAAAAAAATAAAAAAAAAAGTTTATATTAATTTGAATTTTTGACATCTGGGATTCAAATTATATTTTTCGCAATCACGAGTTGCGACATGATCCTATTCATTGAGGGCTATTGTTTCTAGAAACAGCTCCTGTCCCCCCCAAGCCTACCCCTCCTCCTGATATAGTATAGTTGTGTGTGTGTGTGCAGGCGTGTGTGTATGTGTAGGCGCGCGCGTACGTGCATGTGTAGGCTTGTGTGTGTGTGCGTAGACCTGTGTGTATGCACGTAGGCATGTGTGTATATGTGAGTGTGTATGTGTGTGAGCATGTGTGTGTACAAGACATGGACGCCACCGACCAGAAAAAGCGGATTCCGCCGCGCCTGCACAGGCCGGTGGGCGGTAGTGCTGCTGGTCCAAGCTGAAAAAGGAACCACAACGTCAAGGATGGTCAAATGAGAACAATAAGCAATCGTGATTGAAAAAAAAAAACATATTCTTTTCACAAATTTTATTATTAAAACAATTTGCGGCATTAAAATCCTTTTCTTGCTTTCTTTTTTTATCTACTTTTTACAACTGAAGTGAAGGGAAAGTAAAAATAGAAAAACTCATTTACGAGTAAAATGAGAATCTTTTACAGACAATTAACAATTTTTTTAAAAATGTTATGTCATTATTTCTTAACTGCACGGTTTATTCTTTTGATTCGTTTACCCAGAATTTGCCTATAATATTATATATTCACATATAGTAAAAAAAAATTATACCTTAAAAAATTATGCGGAAACTAATGACCATTTTAAGAATATGTTTTTATTTTTGTCAAAATAGTCATGCAATTGAGCTTATGGTAATATTTGTTCAGCTGCTCAATTATTATTTTAAAGTGATTTTATAAGTCTTACGCGATGAATAAAAGATTAGGAACAAGTCTTTATGTGAAGCGTTTCAGAAAACAAACAGCATTGATGGCTTTAAATTAAGGAGCTTAAAATTAATTATAATCGCAACTGCTTCATAAAAGGATCTTACGTTGATTATTTTAAATATTTAAATTTATGAATGCAACCATTTTCGAAATGTGTTTAGCTTAATACGTTTTGAAAAGGAAATTATGGAAAAATTTAAAAATGAGATACCATTTTAAATTATACTGTACTCGTATGTACCTTAGGATGAATAATCGGTTAATTTTCTCATAATTACTTTGCATTTATGATGAAGATTACTTTTAATTTTGTTGAATGGAAATTCGCAACTCCAGAGCTCAAATACGCTACCTTGTGGTGATTAACAATACTAAAGAAAAAGGTAAAACATTCCATTCCACGTGTTTTCTTTGGGGAAAATTACAGGTTTCAGACAGTTTGTGGTGTAATGCAATTTCAGAAGAATAGAAAAGAAAGCCTTCCCACAAACACGATGAAAAATTACTGTCATTCAAGTAAGTTATTAGTTACGGCATTTGTTTGTTTTACCTTTTTCATCCGCCATTAGACAGTGGCCGCAGCGCCCTCTACAGTTTATTGGAATTGTGAATAATGCAGAGTGTCACGAGCAGTCCTGGTTAAACGAATGTAAATAAGCGTCAGATATGGCTAAATGAACTGTGAAGGGGACTCCAATTTCAAATTAAGACGATATCGGAGAAAAAAATTAATACATTTTCCAAGTAATTTAGGAACAATTTTATTCTGAAAATTTTAATGAGCTCAGAAAGCAACTATACTCCTACCGTGAACAGATGGCACTTGTCAATCATTTGCGAAAAAGAGTTCATTGCTTAAAATAGGTAGAGAAGGAAGAATGGACTCATGCCATATTTATGAGTTCAACCACACTTAGGCGATATGAGTGTTCTTTTTAAACGAGTTTCACAAAAAAGGAAATTATTCTTCGAGGAGGAAAAAGGTGCACTACTGCAGTAAACTATTCAAAATTTAACATCTACAAACATTTATTTATCTATTTTATAATTTATTTCAGTTGAGATTGCTGTAAATATTTTGAGTGAAATAATTTAGACCTGCAATGTTAAAGTTGCAGCAATGACAGCAGTGAATTGCCGAAAAAGTAAAAATGACAGGATTTATTCTTTATTGCAGTTCTACTCTCGCCAATTTTCAATTCAAATTATCTATAGAAGGCAAAACCAAGACCCACCCGCTTACATAAAATATGAACTGTTCAGTGAGACATCTGCGTTGACCGAACAGAATTAAATGTTTACTTCTTTGGCTAATGGGGTTGTTTCCTTCAGTCGGAAGTACTACTTTTAGCCACTAAAGTTGATGAAATAAGAAATAAATAAATAAATGAATAAATAAATAAATAAAAAACGTTGAGCCAGAAGAAAAAACTTTTATTTTCCCAACAGATATTTTTTATTTTTACTTTTTTTAATGTCTGATTTTTGAAATAGGGCACGGTCTTTATGAGCCACAAGTGGTGTACTTTGGCGCGCTAAACCTGCCGCGCTAAATGTTAACGCTTTGCTGTCAACCAGGTTATAATAATTTTCCAGGTTATGATAATTTTCTCTGTGCGCTAATGGCGTCAGTGAATAGCATTTCATCACTTGTGATGTCATGTGCAGAAGTGTGAAAAATGAATTTCAATCTGCGCACCGATTAAAATAACTGTTATAAAGCTTTATATCTTTGTCAAATATAGTTAAAAATGGTTAAATCCTATGTTTTTAAGCATGCTCTTTCAGAAAAAAATAGTTTTAAAATTTCGGTAACAACCCCATTCCATAAATTCTAAAGTGAAGTATTCAAGCTCCAGAGCAAATACCACACTTGCGAGTTCTGTTTTTCAAGTTTCCTTTGCGTATCACTCCTCCTTCATGCAAATGAGCACTTCTGATATAAGGCGTGGTCAAGTGCCATCTCCTGACAGTCAGACGATACCTATTGTTTAGTTTCTCTTAGTTTTCTACGTGTAATTAAGGATAATTATGCTTTTCAGGAATTAGTCACACAGCTTAACAAAGTGCTTTTATAACAGTTGTACAAAAAATCGTTGTTTCCCAAAATCTTTAATTTTCATCTTTCCGTCAAACGCAAAAGATATTATCTGTCTGTGCTAAAATTTTAGGCTTTTTTTTTTAGTGGTATGGGTGTACAACTATTCCGCAGCCAATTCTTCCGATCCTTCGAGTTTCATATTTTTCACTCCAACCTAATACACAAGTGATTCGGAGCAGAAATAAAGTTTTTTCTTTCGGAGGTCACTGTAAAGGAGCAACTAAACATTTATCGAAAAAATGCATGGGGAGTTTTGGGAAAATGGTGTTGAAACACGAAATATAATTACAAATTCGATATTTTCCGCCAAAAATATCCACAAAAAAAAAAAAAAAAAAAAAAAACACATTTTCATTAAAAGGATAATTGTATGGTGAAGTGAAACATAGCTTTCAAATAGAATCTATTGCGAAATAACAATATTTGAAAAATGCTCTCTAAATTATATTCAGTCCCGTATAATTGCGAGTTCTAATTTATTAGGAAAAACTACACAATTTCGTAAAACAGGATTTCATTTTGCTCCTTTGGGTACTTTCTTACTTTAAAAAGTTTAATGCTAAGTCATGTTATAATACACTACATCTTTAAAATAACTTCGCATAAAGGTTTATTAACTTAAACCCATTTAAAAACATTTTAATTTGAAAATTAAATATCATATTACTTTTCCTAAAAAAAAAAAGCAGGAAAATTAATTGCATTTATAAATATTTTTGGAAAGTTTGCTATTTACTTACATGGTAGATTACAGATCGATTCTCTAATTACTTTGATGACTTTCACCAAAGAGAAAAGATCACAAAATGGAGAAATATAATGCAATTTGAAAAAAACTATTTCCCTATATATATATATATATATATATATATATATATAAACCGTAAAAAAGATAACTTGAAATGTTTTTACTATGTTATTCAATTAGCTTTAATTATATTAATACATTTAATTAAATTATTGGGATTTAATTCTAGTAAAATGTCTTGAGATTTTTGTTAAACTTTTTACTGGAATGCTGAAATACAAATACAAACTCATAATTATTAAGTTCTTGAATAATTTACATATTTATGTCGAGCAAAGAATGTAAAAAAATAATTAATAAGGAGCTAAGTTTATTAATAGAGAGAGATAAAAATATCCATTAATATTCTACAAAATAAAAAAAAATAATTCAAATTTACTTACAGTGCGCTTCGAAATGACAGATCCACCAATAAAAACAGCGTAATGTAGGGAAATACGTTTTTTTTTATTGGGTATAAAGTATAATTTACAAACTATGTATCAGTTCGTATTTGGAAAAATATCATGCATAAACTTTACAAAGCATAGCAATTTTAAGGAAATCGAAAAAAAAAAAAACCTTAGAAGCAGCCCTTTTAAAAAGATAGGTCACCTGAACCAAAAATCTCACTTCAACCCGCTACTGCCTGCCGTGACTCTGAAGTTATGCCGAATTTTATTACAATTATATTTCCATATAAGAGCGTTATTCTTTTGCTGACCAGTTTGACTAGAGTATTATAATATGGTTGCTTTACATTTAGCTCGTTGGTACTGACATCAAATTGATGTTTTTGTCAGTATAAAATGATGGTTTGCATTTATTTTGTGGCTTTCTGTTTTGGCGCTGATTTAATAATTATTTGCAGTAATTCTATTCTTTTTTCAAGAAAGAGAAATTCTTAGTAATAAACATATCATTATTATTATAACACTGTGTAGTTGTTTCTTATACGACATGGTAAACCGAGCCCGAGTAGCAATTGCTAGTTAAGACTGTGATTGACAGCTTCCGTTTTAATGAGCATCATTTCGGTAGAAGTCCAAATCGGCTCAAATAGCACACAATAGATAGAAGTATCATCAACATTTCAAACCTATTTCCGACAGTTGTTAGATGATAAAATTATGTAAAATGCCCAGATGATTTTTTTCGTTTCGTTAGCATTTCTAATTCTTTATTAGATTTTTAAATAAAGCAATATATCCTAAATATAAAGCAATATTAATGATAAAAAATCATTAATCACTCTGCCGATAACAGGCATGTGTTTCTAGTTTACGAACGACCCTTATGATTCGTCGTCTATCCAAGAGTTATTGAAATTCGGCTCATTAAATCGCTGAAAATCTTTTCAATTTGAAAGATATCGAGCAGGAATTTTATTATGAGTTGCAGGATCTACTTGGCTTTGGATGAATGGCTATCTTTCGCGCATGCGCAGTGAAAATTCAATTGCTTTAAACGTTCATATTTCATCAAATTTTGAATATTTTAACTTCAAATTTATTAAAATATTTCTCTTGTATGCTGTCAAATATTCTGAAAGTTTAGTAACGTTTGACGGAAAGCTCTACGTGTTATGAGCCGAAAACCTTCAAATGAAATTTTTATTTTAAAAAGAAATGCTTACATCTCCGTGGGTATAAGAGATGATTCCGCGAAAATATAAACATTACTCTACATAAACGTTAACTTATTTCTGAAATTTATAGTTTATTCCCAGCTCTTTAAAATGAAGGATGATCAAAAACCTTCTCTTTTTTTTCTCAGTTCGTTGATGGTCTCCTAAATGAATAGTATACTTAATTTTTATTTGAAAATTACCACTGGAGTATAACTTTAATGTGAAAATAAATTCAGTACAATTGGTCTCTTATTTCTTGAAAAATCCATAAAATGATAAGTTTTGAAAGTGTCCCAAGACTTTTGGTCATATAGTATACCAATTCGAAACGCACTGTATATTATTGTGCATTTTATTTTATTAATGCGTTTGTAATACTGAATAAATATCTAAAAATCGATAAACTATTTTAAAGCTTATCAAGGGCAAACTGCAGTCTCTGCGTTCCACAAAGAGATGTTTTGTATTTGTTTGTATTTTGAAATGTTCATCTGTTCACTATGAGGAACAATTTTATATGCTTCCGTTACAATTCAAATAAAAATAAAGGAGGCGCTGCAGTCTCTGACTAATGTCGGCTGATAGAGGTAAAATCAAGTTAGATACGCATTATTATTGCATTCCTTACTACGTATCATTACGTGGGAAATGACATTTCGATTGCTTAGTTTTTATATCATCGCAAGGTGGCATTCAAGTTTTAGAATTGCTACTTTGAATTTGTTTGATTCACACTTTCCATTTTTATTTTATGCTGCATTTAAAGCTATGTTGACTGGGCTTTACATTTATTTCCTATCAATTTATTCGCAGTTCTAAAGCTAAAATTTCGCCACCTTGCGGTGATTTAAGAATTTAGCCAAAGTTATAAGGAATTCTTTTCCTCCTTTGGGGTAAATTGATTAGAATATTCCCAACACTTAAAAAAGTCCATTTCAGAAAAATAAAAATGAGAAACCCAATAAACATGAAGAAAAATAAGCACTAAGCTATAGTGCCTAGAAAGAGTAGTGTGCCGATCGACGGGGAAAAAGTGAGGTCAGATCTGAGGAAAAACCAGATGGCGCTGCGCTCGAGGTGTACGTTATGCTCCTCAATCAGACTCGTTTTAAATCAGCGATTGCATGCTCATTTCGCAGTTTAAAAGCCCCGTTTTTCGGATTGAACTTATTTCTGCGCAAAAGACAAATTCTGTAATAAGTGCTATTTGTTACATGGGTGTTCATTTATTTTTTGAAGAATATAAAATGACCTTATGCTAATTTATCTTCAATGAAAATAGTAGACTATAAGGGGCCATTCATTAAATATGTAAGGGTCCCGAGGGGGAGGGGGGTTGGAAAAGCCTCTACGTACCTTGGGGGGGGGGGGGGGTCAAACTCATTCTTACGTAATATTTTCCAAGTCGGTATTTCACATTAGAAATTGCGCGGTCAACAAGTGATTTGGCAGAGATTATGTTCCATTTGCGTATGGAAGGTAAGAAACGTGTTAGGATAAGATGTTTTTTTATTTGTTTTACAAAGAATGAATAGTGTAAAATATAATAAAAGAGTCACATTATGTATGGCATGTTTTATTTTTAATCAATATTACATCAAAAAAAAAAAAAAAATGTCGAAAAAACATTCAGTTTAGATTCTAACTTTTCAGTAACTATTTCTTTACGCAAAAAGTTAAATTAAATAATGTGAATTTAATAACGATTCCAGTGATGTAACGATTCCAAGATTTGTTATTTTATCATTTTGAAAAACGAAATGGAGTCTTACGTAAGAATGGGGGGGGGGGAGTGAAAAATCTTACGTACCCTTACATGGGGGGAGGAGGATCAAAAATTGCCAAAATCATCCTTACGTAATTAATGAATGGCCCCTAAGTATTCAATAACTGCGCGTCTCTTATTTCTCTACTAATAATAAAGCTGAAAGTCTCTCTGTCCGGATTTCTGTCTGCATCTCTGTGACGCGGACAGCACCTAGACCGTTCGGCCGATTTTCATGAAATTTGATACAAAGTTAGTTTGTAGCATGGGGGTGTGCACCTCGAAGCGATTTTAAATTCGATTTTGTTCTTTTTTTATTTCAATTTTAAGAACAGTTTCCGGAGCAAAATTAGTAAATTACGAAATTATAATGACGTGGAACCGTAACGTGGGAAGAGCGAATGAACATAGCCAATTGGCGAGAAATTCATCATCCATTATTTGTAAATATAGAAACTAATCAAATGACCTTTTAATTTTCTCCTCCAGGCAAAGTCCTGCGGGTACCGCTATTTTCAAAATAAAACTGCTTCGAAATTCTTAAGCTAATTAAAATTATCAGGGCTTCTCAGTCTGAGTCGAAGAGTCGGAGTCGCTTGAAAACCTCTCGACTCCGACCTGTTTTTTTTTTTAAAATTTTCAAGGACTTTCCTTACATTAAAAAAAACAATACGGTCACTTGCTCCGATCACATATAACATACTAATTTGCAAATAACTGCAATTGGCAAACAGCTGGCTTGATTATTTGTTGAATTTTCGGTAATACTTATCAACGTCAAACTGCTAGTTTGCTTATTTTTATAACGTTCTTTAGAACCTGTCAGCAAACGGTTTTGTTGTCGATAATTATCGAAGTAGAAGTGTTTTTGAATCTGACGTTATCATTGTCAAAAAAAAGTATTTATGTATTTTTATCTTTTATCTCATATGTAAAATAGCGAAAGAAATGTATCCTTAAAAACTAAAAACAAATGGGGAACCTCCTCGTCCCTCTCCTTTGTCTAACATTGCTTATGATAGCTTTAAAATGTTCTTTTAAAAGGAAGCGCAGCTTCTGAATCTCCCTACCCTTAATCAGGAAAGAACATGACAGTGCTGCAATTAAAAAATCTAAATAAGTAGCGATCAAAAGAACATTGTGATACATGTTTTTGGACGCAAAAAATATTTTCCCGCTTTCGATATATGAGATTTTAAAGCCTATGGGAATTTTAAGAAAAGCGGGTCTCGTTGTTACAAATTTAGCGAGTTTTCGATGGGGACAGACATCTTTCTCACGCTCTGTAGATATGGATGTCCTGCCACATGCAGACGAGGAAATCGTCTGTGAGAAATTGGTACCTTCAATCCCTCGCCAAGTGTTTAAATTTGCCACTTTTCTTAAAATTTCGGGAGACTTCAATACTTTTATCTCGATAACGGGGGTCGATAACAAAAATAATTATCAATTTCGTACAGGATTTTAAAAGGCTAAAATTAAAAAAAAAAAAAATTTAATATAACTTACGTGCTCGTTGATTCCGTTTGTCCGAAAGTCGAATGGTCGGTCGCTAACAGTTACCAGGCGTAGCGTTGCTGGAGATTTCCAACCTATTCTCCAGACCTATAAACTGTAGAGGTGGTGCTACCATATACCGTGCCCAAGTCATGCTCTTTCTCATTTAGGGGCCTCATTGACTCAGGAGTCGCTCCATTCTGCTTTAAACTCATGCTGGCTACATGAATGGGGCTTGAGTCTCCCAAGTGGCATTAAAAACAACAACAAACTGCGCCCTAAGCCATCTCGATTGATAATACATTTCCTTTATAATATAAGTATCAAATTTTCAGTCAATTGTGTAAAATTTTGTTTTGAAAACATCCTTGTATTTGTGTCTACTTCAATAATGATCTTTTTATCGTCAATATTATTTTCCACATAATTTTCATTATATACAAAAACTACAATATTTGGAGATTTTTTAAATTTCATACAAACCCAATATTCGTTAGGCAAATTAATATGAACAATTTCATTTATAATAGATTTATACGTGGTTATTTCAGTTTCATCCGCGGAAAGATCAAGTTTTATTTTTTTCAAACAGGGAGCATTTTTCTTAACTGCATAATTCCTGATGGACCTTTTCTTTGGTAATTTTTTAGTAAAGTATATTGGCAGACTTGGGAAAATTGTCGGAATTGCCTCATCTTTCAAAAAAAGTTTTTCCCCGAGGAATCAAAACTTCCTCACCATTTATAATATGCTTAAAATGCGTTTCAATAAAATGTTTTACGAAATACAGAGCACAAATTGAGCAATATTTATCAAAAATTTTATCTAACCTGGGAATTAATGAGCCACTTTAGTTTTTCTTCATCTGTTGGAGCTTTAAAAAGCGTAACTTTTTCCTTGCATGTTTTGCACCCACTTTTGCACCCTAGTACGAAACAAGATGAAGCTTTATTTCTTCCAATGTTCAACTTTGATGCCTCCATTAAAAGCCTTAAACGCTGTTTCATGAAATATTCACGAAATAAAGGTAAAAAAGAGAAACGCGGAACTAAATTGTAACAAAATCCCGCGTCAACTAATGTAAACACCGCGAAATTGAACGTACATCTCGACCGCACTGTCATCTAGCGGTTTTCATACAATTTGCCTTCAAGAATCGTGGGAAAAAAGCGCCGGTCGGCACACTACTCTTTCTAGGCACTATAACTAAGCTTAAAAGAAGGTTATCAGTTACTGGATTTGTTTTACCCCTTTTTTTAGCAGCTATTCAGCAGAGAATGTAGCGTCTATACTCAAGCTATTTGAATTGCAAATTTATCTTCTGCAATGCTTTATATTTCTTTGCATTATTTAATTTAACTATATAGTCCGTGCTACTCATTTTTTTTGGAATGGCAACGCTTGAGGAAATTTAATCGAATAGTTGGTATATTGATGGAAATGTTGTTTTTCTTACCTGCTGTTTGGTGGACACTATTATTTTTCGTTATATGCAAATATGCATTTAATTCTTTTCTAAAACTGAAGAATTCAATTTTACTTACTAAAAGAAAAATATTATTTAAATTCCGAAGAAACGGTAAATATTTTTGTTTTTGTAGCTGCAAAATTAGATTTTAGGTCCCAACAACCCCCTTCCCCTCGCCCCATCACAGTTAAGTTTGAAAATTCCATTATCTAGTTGACATGCTGTATCGACTGCATAGATGACTGTATAGATAAACTGTAAGAAAATGTCTAAGAATTTGTTAAAAAAAATATGCGTTTGAGAAAGATTACTTCTAACATGCAAACATCAGGAGATGTTTCCCTGTTATTTTAATTAATTAAAAAAATGATTATTTAATAGGTTTACAAAAGGAAGTAACGTGGTAACCACAATATATTTTTTATGCAAACAATAACTCTGAAGAAGTAATCAACCTTATTTCGACAAAACAAAAAGATTGTTGTGAAAAAAGAATAATTACAACCTTATATTTTACATTGTTATTTATCTACCGCAGTTACAACACAAATATTGATGCATTCTTTGCATCTTCTGCTTTAAACTAAACAAAAAACTATTCTTTTGCAGTACATAATTCATTTAAACAGCATAGTTGGAATGAAGTATTGGTAGAAATACATATACCAAACTAGATAATTGAAGTTCAACTAGCTATTCCATAATTAACAACAAAACAAGCTGAGCAATATGCGGCAAAGTAAAATATAGTTAAGATAACTAACATTTTACAGAATGAATAAATTAGAATTTTGTTTTGAAAATTACAGTTCACAAAGAAATAATAATATATTTTATTACAAAAGAGTGAATATGATAATGAATAAGTAGAAAAATAATTGAATGAATGAGTTCTTAAGTAAATAAATTAATGAAGAAATGCAAATGAGTTAACCAATGAATGAATATAGGTGATTTAATAAACTAATAATAAGTAAACGAAATGAACTATTTCACTTCGTCTCGCGTGTAACTGACAAATGGCATTAAGCTTTTAAAACCAAAAATTGCCTTTTTTTTTTATTAAATAAGTACTGTACTAGACATCAGTAGATCTCAATTAACACTTAAAATAGTAATTACAAAAACTATCATTTTTTATAAGAAAAATTATTTTTGATAAATCATAAAATCTGTACTAATAATATAAAACTGTAGAGTTTGTTTGTTTGAACGCGCTAATCTCAGGAACTACTGGTTCGAATTGAAAAATTCTTTTACCGTTGAATATCCATTTATTGCGGAAGGCTATAGGCAATTTTTTAAAAATCAGATTGGCCGAAATAGTTGTAGTTGCAAATTAAATGCTTAATTAATTGTTTAGTTCTATGAATTCCTAATAGATGGTGGGGTAAGTTTAGTTCTATGAATTCCTAATAGATAGCGGGGTAAGTTAACTCTTTGAGAGGGCGCTGGCCGACAGGGTTGATAGCTGCGAGGAACCATGCCCGTGCTACGCTGTTGTGATCAGCGAACAGGTTTTTGAATGCGTTTATTTTCGATGTTCAATTACATAACTCGGGATTTTTTAGGATTTTTCTATTGGATTTTGTTTTCCTTCTTTCTTCAACGTTTGATTTTTGCTCTTATAATTGAAGATAGTTACTTAACTAAGTAAATAGTTCGGTTTATCGTACTATTCAATTGCGATTGTTTTTTTTATAACGTTTTTATTATAGCATTGTTTATTTGGCGAAACACTTTAAATTGTTGGGGGAAAAAAGTTTCACTCGCTAAAGGGCAGGGTTATGGTAGCGCGGTTGCTTGGAGCGTTAAGCGATGAACTACGTGGTAGAAGGATTGTTTTGAGTTTTAAAGCTACTGTTAATATTTTATGTGTTTTAGCGAATATTTTTACACTCCAAAAAGACTTTAATAGGTCTTTTGAAAAGGTGTGTGCACGCATTTTAGTTCTTATGATCATTTCACATCAGAAGAAGGGCGGGGGGGCGTGGATTTTATTTGTTCAACTGACTTCCTTTAACTTCTTTAGCACGGGCGCCACCAAGCAGGTACTGCTAGTATTACTATATTTGAATTAAATTTTGAAAGTGACTTGTATTATTACATACCTTGGTCTTTAGAGTTCTTAATTTTTTGATTGGAATCAATTATATGTTTATGAGAACTTGGATAAAACTTTTCTAAATAGGTTAACTGCAATTAATTTCTATACAACTGCCTTCTTTTTTTGAGTAATTACGAATTTCTTATTGTTACCACCTGACCGCTATAGGCGTCTGTACAGAAATGTTAAAAGCGAAACAATCAACTCATATTCTCTGCAACGTTTATAATTAATACTATTTGCATTAAATTAATTACAAGTCCTACACTTTTCATATTCTAATAGTTTAGTTACAACGTTTTCTTCTCTGAAAATAATGTTTTGTTAAATGCTACTCACCGGTTTACCGTTTCACGCTTCAGTAGATTTTAATTAAGTCACTCTAAATAATTAGGTCTCACTAAACTATTATACAGTAGTAAATCCAATAGTGGTATTTACTTTTAGTTATGGATAAAATAAAAACAGTTGTTACTCTGTCATGTGCGTATATGCTCCTTTTCAACATCACTCATTTTTCAACAACATATGAAATTAAGTTACCACAGACAATCAACACAACCAATGACGGTGTTTTAATTAAAACTTTGACTTTTCTTAAGTGAAATCATAACTCAGTGGGGTAGAACGGGACACGTTTACAGATTTCCCTTTTTCCGAAACGAGTTATAACTGGAGATCCAACAGTCATACCAGATTTTGATGCTACTCCCTAGCAAATATTCTGATAAGTTTTTGAGCATCAGTCGAGCTTCGGATTAGCATGCGGATAGAAAAATCTGGTTTCTACCAAGCTGAGTACATTTTGTGTTGAACGTTTTGAAGCTTATTGTGAATGAATAATACACAGTTAAGAACAAATAAATACATAAAATTAGAAGAGTTTTATCCCTTTTTGAGAGGTGAATTTGTATGAACGGAAAAATTATGAAATTTTGTTGCACGTTAAAAATAAATCCAAACTTGCAGACGGGGCACTTTTACGCATTTTCAGAGGGGCACATTTACGCACGTTCTTACTGTGTCTTATAACTCTGTCTTACTTCAAAACGAGTCCCGGACGCTTTTTTCGCTGTGTAATGCTTCAAACCTTTAATATTTTTATGTTTTTTAGTTTTGAAAATTTCCATTCATTTCTAATTAAGTAACAAATTCGTATCTTATAACTTACAATCATATAGCGTTGTCTTCATGCCTATAAAATGTTCTTTAATTAATAGTGTGTAATTTTCTTATTATGAATGCGTTTTAAGATAAATCCACTTCCACTATAATATTAAAATCTGTTCGCGTCTGTCTGTCTGTCTGAAGATCTATCTTCTTAAGAACCGCTGCGAATCGAGAGTCAAATTAGATACCGATCAATTCGAAATTTTCCAAAGAAAACAATAGGACCAATAACGAAAAACTCACTATATTAACAAAATTTTTACAACTTAGAATAACAAATTTACAAATCGGACTCCATAAAAGATCATTCTTCCGTGTTCCATCAATTCAATTAATTTTATTTATTGTTGATCGTCTGCTGTTGCTAGGATATCCACCAGTCACATGGTTTGGTTTATGAGCAGCAAAAGGGTTGCCATAGCTCGGTCTATTCTTATTATTAGTCTATGTTCTTAACTTTTTTCAGCATAGGAAAGTTGTTTCTTTAGCTATCTTTATTGATTGTAGTGTAAGTTTATCATTCGCCGGCTTCATATTTTGGTACATTTAGGAGATGTGACTAATTATGTTTATTTTGTTGGACCTTTTCCCGTCACATGGGTGAGTTTTCGAATTGTAATAACTCTTTTTTTCCTTCCTGTTTCTAGTAAACATTTAAATTTTGTTGAATATTTCATGCAGTTACTCCCTGCTAGGATTTTTACTATGCGTAAACTTGCCGCGCGTTCGGGACAAGTTTACGCAAACGACTTGAACTTTAAAAAACATTTTTTTACGGTTAAAAACACAAGCTGCGCATCAACTGAATATACGAATTTTGACTCCATTAACTGCTTCATACAACCACAATGTTTACATTTTCCTCTGTTAAAACATAAAAATTAGAAAATCCATCGAAAAAAATCCTCCTAAACGTGCCCCGGTCTACCCTATAGCTTTAAATTGCTCAATTCATTTGCACGGTTGTAAAATTTTTACGTATGTATTTGTACTTTATTCTAAGAATTTTAAACTTTGGTTTTTAATTTTTATGTATTTGTATTTAAATAACTATTATGTATCATTATATAAAGTTCAGTTCGAACAGTTTTCGCTGAGTTAAAAAATAATAATTTGCACGTATTGTGGGTGTGACCATACAGCAAGGGAGGATACAAGAGAGGGGTGATGGGAGTGATCACCCCTCCCTTCAGGGACTCTTCATGGCAATTTTTCGATATCAAAGATCAGAAGTTTAGACAATCTTCGATTATTTTGAGCGAACGGGGCGAGGGAGGCTTTCTTCGGGAAATGTTTCGGAATTGAAGTTTAAGAAATAATATAGTAAGCTATATTATAACGTTAGGGGAAGAAATGGGGTTCTCAACGTTCTCCCACGGAAAGTTTTCGCAACTGAAGTGCCAAAAACGCAATTTTAGACTATACTATGCTATTTCACTGGGAGGAGAGGTTCGTTGGTCTTCCGTTCCATCGCTGATTCTATTACAAATGCTACAGATGATGTTTCCTCTCTCTAAGGTCATCCGCCATCTCACCGTGGTCAAGCTTTACTTTACACTGTGATACATAATGGCTTCTCATATTAAAATACATAAACACCGAAAGAGCAAGTTTAAATTTCCGAGAATGAAGTAAAAATAGAAAGGAAAAAATCCATATCAGAACAAATGTTTTGAGCAAAATAAAACTAGATTTTGTTGCACTTTCCTTATTTCACTTCACATTCTTTACAAAATTCCTTGCATATTAGAAACTAAAGGAAATGCACGAAAACATATTAAAGATCTTCTCCGACCATTACATATTTCATGAGTGTCGCAATCATCATTCTGTTCGGATATGCATTTAAATTCTTTGGCAACCTTAAGTATTGTGGAGTTGAATTCCCAAGTTGCTAGGAAAAACGTTTTAAGTATCTCCTAGAAGTCCTCGTATGTTTACGGAAGTTGCGGTTAAATTTCAGCTTTTCGGCATTCCTGAGACATTAACTTATTTGCTGAATGCTTGCGTCATCCTCTAAAGTTGTTGCGTAACAGATGTAAGAGATTTTTGGAGCTTCCGTTTACGGGACTTTCGTTTATTGCAAATTTTGTCACACGGTTTTACCAGGATTGCCCCGAACTTAAATTTTTGGGAATGTGGAAATTCTCAATTTCCCGAATGGAATTCCAAATTTCGGTGACTGTGATGATAATTTTGCAGAAAGGAACTTCAAATTTTACCGAATAGAACTCGAAATTTTGCTAAATTTCGAAAAATGATGATACTTTTTCCGAGTCATCAGACAAAATCAGCCGAATAAAGAAACTTTTCGAAGGTCACAGTGAACCCCGTGACCTGTGATCAGGCTTTTGCAATGTTTTTGAAATTTTTGTAACATTATAGCCAGTAGCGCGACTCCCGTACTGTCGAAGCACTTCGTCGCTAAAAAGACGAATGGGCGTATCCCACTTTTAAGCATTTTGCAGAAAACCGATTTAAAGATTTCCAGTTACTGTATCGCTTGAGAACCGCCACCAGTGTGAGGGTCTGTAACCTTTTTTTACTATTTATTGTAGAGATACGCTCATTGGTGAGATTAAAAAAATTGACTTTGGATATTTCTGTGGTGGTCAAAACTCATTATTCGATTTTTTTGAGATAGGCCCATTCGTCTTTTTAGCGACGACATATTTGCTGTGATACAAAAAATAAAACAAAATATGCACCAATCATTTTATGATCATTATTTTTGTAGCTGGGAGGTAAAGGGCACTAAGTCACAAAAACAAAGTTACCCAGAAGATGAGTTTGAAGTTTTTCTAATTAATGACTTGTAAAATTTTAGTTTGTCATTAATGGGGGCTAATAAAATGAAAATGACTAAATTTTAATTTTAGTGCTTTTTACCTCTGTTGTATCTATACATATAATAAAATAAGATGTTTGTGTGTGTGTGTGTGGCGCGCATCCCGGGAAAACGGTAAGGCCTAGAAAGATGAAATTTGGTATACAGGTGTAGTTTTTGCTGAAGTTGTGCACCTCGGGCTTCGATTTTTGATATTTTAATTAGAAAAAAAGTTATTTAATGTTTTATGTGATTTTTAGCACTTTTTAGTACTTTTAACCTCACAGACCCCGAACCAATCGCGCCAGACAAATATTTTTTGTACTATAGTGTCGGAAATTTAATTTTAAATATGATGAACAAAAAAATTTTGAAGATAGAGCAATTTTTGTATTTTTTATAGATTTTTGAAAAAACCTTTAATTTGCATTTTTTCTGGGTTTAGTTTTTTTCGAAACCCATCCTGCGAAAAGTATTGAACCCTCAATTCTAAAATTTTAGTTGGTAATAGTAAAAACACTCTGCCCCCTTCAGAAGAAAAAAGTTTTTAGAAATACGCAATAGTTTTTTTTTTACAATTTTTTTAATGCAGAACGCAACGTGAGCTGTTCGCTTGCCGGCTGAGTTCCGAACTTACCTCGTCACGTGATCGTTTACCTTCTCTTCACCTTTGTTTTTCTTCAGTTTTTTATCTTTTTGCAAGCGTTACTTTTTGCGCACTACGGGGAACATAGAGCCTTTTTTTTTGCGGGCTATTTTGATGAAATAAATAAAGCCCGCGATTTTTCGCATGATCTGTGTTTCTGCTACGGATTGGTGGTTAGGTTAGGTAGATACAAAGATAGAGATTGAGTGGACAAAAAAATTTTTTTTTTCGAAAAAAGATTGTTAATTAGTGGCAGAGGTAGATATGCATCGATCGTATAGATAGATAGACAGATATATAGATAGATATAGAGGTCGATATAGTAGATGGACTGCAAGAAAGAGACATGCCCGTTATTTAAGGAACTTCAAGGGGTGTCAATGCCCCCCCCACACACACCATGACTTTGAAAAAACAATACTTTCACATAAAAGTGGGAGTGCTTTTTGTTATTTTTCGACAAAATTTGCATGAAGAGTACGCCGTTTGTATCTCCCCTCCCCTCCTTTAAAAAGTATTCCAAACGACGGAACTGGAGATAGGTTTCGAAAATATTTTATTCAAACTACTAATGATATAGATAGATATAGTTTGATTGATACCGCCACAAAATTTTTTTAAGCAGCCGCCGAAGGCGGCAACATTGGCGTAAAAAGGCGGATGATAACATTGATATATAAAGAAAAACATTGATTAATACCGTCTCTAAATTGTCTAAGCAGCCGCCGAAGGCGGCAACCCTGGCACAAAAAGGCGAATGGCGTAAAAAGGCGGACCAGCTGGTCGCCGCAGGCGGCTAGTAGAGTATAAAAAAAATGAGTAAAATGGTGCTTAAATCTCGATTTTGAAAAAATTTACTCAGTATCATTTTACTCCAAGGTACTGATTTATACCATAATTGTTATTATTATATTCTTCCCTTCCCTTACTTGTAAGTCTTTAAGATAATTAATTTGAAGACTACACACTAAGCCCCAGTTTATTAGTTCCAACAGAATAGCATTTTACAAAAATGCCAACAAGAAATTTCGTGACAATTGGGAACATTCATCTTTAAAATTGAACCCAAATTTCACTGGACGGTATTATTTTAAATTTCTAGTGCAAGGAAGGGTCATTTGCCATATCGATAAAAGAGTCGTTTTATACATTTGACATAATTGAAGATCATACACTGACGATAAAATGGCTTTTTAAGTCCACGATAGATATTTTCTCAGCGGAAAATGCTCATCAAACACTTAACTAAAACCCAATTTTTAAGTGAGTAATCCATGGAACCCTGGGGTTCCGCGGAACACAATTTAAGAAACGCTGATTTACCATAAAGTTTCCTGAATTTTTAACAGTGTAGCTGACGAATGATTTTGTATGCTGATTTTATATGATGGATTATCAAGGTAAATTTTGCAGGGATACGAAACTGAAAGCTCCCACTTATTTGACTGAAAGCTAATTTTGAAGAACTTTTGTACTAAAGCTTTGAAAAACCAGAGCAACTAATAAAAATTAAGCTTATGAATGAAAAATACGAATGAATTCGTATCGTCTGTTTTATTTGCTCTTACAAATAAGTTTAATCAGTCATGTCCAAGAAAATCTCTGATAAACTTAAGCGTTTTTAAAAGAAATTCAAATTAAATACTACTTTCACGAGTCCATTTCGTTGAGGAAAAATAAATAAAAATAAATAAGGAGTATCTTTGCTAATTATTCAAGCTGAAAAATATTAGGTGCTGTATTTCTTCCTTAACGTGTTAGTTTACCTTTTTTTAATTAAAGAAATGAAAAAAAGAACATGCTTCTTTAAAAATAAAGTTTTTCTAAATGATGAAGTAGGGGATAAGAAGCAATAATTAATAAAATTAAAAAATAAAGAAAATCTAAGGGGGGAAAAAACTGTTACGGTAAAATTGGGCGGAGTGTTTCGTTTTTTTTTTTTTTTTGATCAGTCGTTCAATCAATTTTTAATCAAAGGACGATATTTAACTTTTACAAATTGTTTGAACAATTCGAAGTAACCATTAACAGCACAAATGCAAGTGTTTTTAAATATTTTTCCCCCCAAAAAGAAATGTTTCTTATATTTGTATTTCATTTACTTGTAGTCTTTAAACTGACATTTCTAATTGCGATGAAGGAAGTTTTTTTTTCAATCATAAGTTTCAGTGGAAGCACGATAACTAATAAAGGTTGATTAATACTTCACGTACAAAAATAATTATAGTGACAACTTCAAAAAGTATTTAAGCACGCAGGGATTGTTTGTTTGCTACCGATCTATTAAGATTTACATTCCAAAGTTTCGCTGATTCTCAATGTGATGAATCAACGTTGGAGGTATCGAACTCGAAACCTTTGATGTGACAAATTGTTGCTTTTATTCACACGGACAAAATGAACGTGAGTTCAAAGTAGCCCAATTCATATACAGGTTGTTCCGTTTTAACCCGCAAGACCTTTATTTTCGCAACTGTTAGTCCTAGGTGTATATTTCCAATTGCAAAAATGTTCAAAATCAGATGCAGAGTTAAGGTATTGAAAATTTGAAGCAAAAATAAAAATGAGTCAAAAAATACAAAATTTAATATTTTATACGGGCCCAAGGGCCTCTAACTTATATTTAGGGAAATAATCCCCGTTGAAAGATATTACTAACACAAGAAACTTGATATTTAAGCGACCAAAACTCAGGGAGATATTCCAGTTTAAAGTTTTAAGGGACCATACAAAAGATCAGAATGGAACTTACCGCCCTCTCAGAAGAATGACAGGTTGTCAATATAAGAAAAACAAGGCATATATATTTTTCATTGCTATTCCAAAATAAATGCAAATGTTATTAAGTGATATGCAAAAACACACGACAAAACATCGAACAATTTGAAAACCACACTCTATGCACACGTATAATTTTAAACACAAGTTATCTGCTATATTTTTCCCCAAAAGGCGTTATTGACGGCGAGTGGAAAGTGGTGTAAGTCACAAAACGCTGCGTCTCGGTGAATATTGGTCGAACTAATTTGAAACTTTTTGTGTTGGAATTGTTTTTCAACGAAGATTATTTCCCTAAACATAAGTTAGAGAACCTGGGGTCCGTATAAAAAGTTAAATTTTGTATTTTTTGACTTATTTTTATTTTTACTTCAAACTTTCAATATCTTAACTCTGCGTCTATTTATTAACATGGTCATTTATTTTTTTTATTTTGCGCGTGTAGTGAAAATTGACTTATATATTAGTTAATCAATCTGAAGCATTATCATAGTTACCTATTTATTGAAAACAGTTTATGTGCTAGTTTGGTTAGATCTCATTTAGTGTACTTGGTTCAGGTTTGGTCTCCAAAAAAAAGGTATTGACTTTGCCTAGTTGGAAAAGTATTCAAAAGAGGTTTACAAGGTAATAATTAGTCTACGGTGGTTCAAAAACATGTAAAAAAAGTTTCTCCTAGATAACAGGACACCTATCAATATTTTTAGACTCGTGGATAGGATATACCGAAGAATTTTAACTTCATATTTCAACCGAAAGAGGATACTCAACCCCCTCCCCTAAACATCATACGTATGGGGGGGGGGGGGTTCAAAAATAGATTGAACTGAAAAAACAATGCTACAAATTATAATATATGCTAGTAATATGCATATACATTGCAATAAAATAATTATTTACAAAAAAAAAAAAACAAAACAGTAAGGGATATTAAATGTTTCTAAATTTGTGGCATTTTCTATGCTACGGTTAATGTTAAATTAAGGGCTCATTGAGCACCCTCTTAAAATATGAGTAAGAAGCTAAAACTTAAAATTTTTACAGCATATTAATACTATTAGTAAGTTAAAAAAATAATAATAAGGGGAGTCCTGGACTCTAGCTGAAAAAACATTTCTATGAGCCACTTTAAAGTACATGAAATACACCACCAGCTCAGTCATTTCCAGTCGAGGACTGCAGTTTCGTGCTTATTAGTCCTCGGCTGGAAATGACTGAGCTGGCGGTGTATTTCATGTATTTCTGGTTTAGCCCTGGCTAATGGGCGGTAATTTACTGAATACACTTTAAAGTAGTTCTTTAGATTTAGTTCATGTTTTTTGACGTAAAAAGCTTACAGGGTCGAAAAAAGTGGAGATTCTAGAAAGGGGCTGATATCGTTGTTACCGAATTTGAGGACTAAACAATGTCTACTTATGTTTGTATGAGCTAATTTATTGTTCTAAGCAACCTTTTACGAATTTTTCTTTTTAACCATCAACTTTCTATATCTTCCTTGGCAGTGAATATTTAACTCAAGAAAAGTTAAAACATTAGCAGAGTTTAGAGGATTTACATTTTTTAAATACTTAAGGGCTCTATTCGTCAAGCACATCTAAAATAGTAGTAAAATAATTTTAGGAATAATAAAAGCAGTTGAGCACCATTTATTGACCAGGACAAGCAGTTGGAACCGCAGATTACAAAATTAACATCTTGTATGACTATTTTTATTTAACAGTGTGCATTTTTAAAAATTGGCGAACAAATGTCGCATAAAATTGATTGAATTTTCAATGTACATTCTAAGTAACGCATTACGTGACATTTTTGTATTAGTACTTATTTCGAAACTCCTTTTTAAACTATTGTTGTTAAAAAAAAAAAAAAAAAAAAATTCATTTTCTCCATGTTTCAATTTTAAAAGGGTGGATGGAGCTTAATATTCTACAAAATGTATAAAGGTCTTTGAGAGTTACAACTGATTCACTGACTGATACTTCTACTGTTTGCTGGAACTAGTTTCAAATTTATTTATTTTTTAGAGACTCCCCGCCCTTTTTTTTTTTTTTTGAAAAAAGAACATTTTTGCCTTTTTTTTTTCTTCAAATTTTCAAGTTGAAAAAGAACCGTCTAAATATTAAAAAAAAATTCGCGAAGTTTTTTGAGCTTGATAACAGACCCATATAGCAATGTTCCCGCACTATCCAAAAACAGATTTCCAAAGAAAGTCTTTTCTGCCCACCCTAGTGTAGACCAGGAGGAATGGGACAGCTGCGTTTTTAAGCCGATGTAAAATGAGAAAAATCAATTTCTAGCTAGTCCGGTAGCTTTAGACTCGCTTGACTCTACTCTGCATCAGCAACATCTGCTGAACAGTGTAGAAATAATTTTTCCCGCTTTGTTTAGGCTTATAAATGCAGATGTCCCACTTCTCCAGCAGTCCAATTTTTCCCGACTCTCCCCTTATTATTTAATTACTAGTACGTGAGTAAAAAAACCTTTTGAAAAAAAAAAATAGAAAATTACAAAAATTAATCACTAAATCAAGGAAAAAACATCATATGAAATGGGGCAACACCCCCAGTAATTGGCAGGTCACCAGTTATTGGCACTTCCAACAAAAATGTCCTAAAATAAGATTCATATTCAATCTTTTAAAAGTAGAAGGCTATATAAAAACTGAATGTACATTTACTTTTAAGATTATAACTTCAATTCATGTTACTGAATTGTAGCAGTGCATAGGAAAGAGAAACAATTGTGGCTTGTGTCAAATCAGTCATTTTTGTTGAAAAGTTTCTTCTCTTGCTTAAGGGAAGCATGCACATCAATCCATTAAAATCTTACTTAAAACATATCTTAAATTTTGGTTATCAAAAGTTTTGTTTAGTTGAAAGACGTTACTTTGAGTGGGTAGAAGTAAATTTTTGTCTCTTTTTGGGTTTTTGAAGAAATGATGGATGCCATTTAGTGGTGCTTCAGTTTTGCTAGTCCTCAGTAATTGGCACATGTGCTTATAGTCCGTAATGCGTTGTGCAATGTGTCTCAAGTTTGATTTCTGATACTTTTGCAGCAACAATATTATACGGGTTCTATTATTCATTTGAATCCTTCAGAATCTAGTGTTAAATTTTTAAAAGAAACAATAAAAAACAAGTACGTTTGGCCATCAGTCAGGTATTGTGACTGTAGAGAATAAGTTTATTTTTTATGGTCCCTTAGAATCATCGGGTTAGTGTAACCTTTTTATGTGAAAAAAAATTATAATTCGTAAAATCAAAACTGCATGTCGATTGATGAAACAGTCTCAATAATCTCAATATTTTTTTTCCATGTAACATTCCAAATTTTCATTTCTCTAAAATACGTTTTTAATGTCTAGATGTGTGATTTAACATTAATTTATATAAAATTACCTACTTTAAATCAATATTAATTATGTTTATTATGATGATGAAACTTGTATGTAGTCTAAAAGTGAAAAATATAGTGATTTTCCAATTCTATTAACATGTGCCAATCACTGGATCACAAGGTGTCATACATTGGGGTATCAGGTGCCAATTACTGGTGATTTTGGTAACTTTTTATACATATATTTTTATAAAAATATCTATTCAAAGATTTTTGTTTTTAGTAAACTAAATAGATGCACAGATGTCTATACTTTGATACAATAATATTTACAAGTAAATATTTCTTTTCTAAGAAATGAAAACAGGTAAGTTTAAGGTCAAACTCTTAAAGTGCCAATTACTGGGGTTGTTACCCTATTACCGTAAATCTAACATTATAATGAATGTTTTTAAAGCGGCCGTATAAAAATCTCCCAGATGCCTTCGCATTTTTCGCAGGCTGTTGCCTGTCCCTTGGAGCATCCCCTGGTTGAGAATCTCTGTTTTAGAAGACATCTAACTGTCAAATTTCAGGGCAAAAACACAAATTCTCCACCTCCTCCCAAAAAACAACAACATCTAGGATTAATCTTCAGGACCAACGATACACCGTGTCAGTCTATAGCCAGAAACTAGGGCTTGGGGACGGGAAGGGGGACACATCGGAGTAGTATTAGTGCATGGGTGAAGGGGGCCTGCCAGCTCTCAACTGGCCCTGTTCGTTCTTCTTTTGAATTTATAATGGGGCCCCACGTTCAACAGAGCCTTGAACGTGGTCAAGCTTGTTCCATAAAGACGAGAGAAATCGAAAAAAAAAAAAAAAAATACAAATCAGCGCGGGGCTTTGTGCGACTGCACGGACTGCACGACCCTGGAGCCGCCCCTGGGTGTGTACCCCTGAGGTACATATTAGAAAAATATGTCAAAATTGGCTCTGGGGTGATTAGAACGGAAATTTAGGTTAAAATTTGAGATTTTTTCATAAGAACAATATTTTCTTTACTTCTTACAATGAAGTAAAAAGTGCGTAAACCATTGTATAGCAAGATATTCATTCGTAGAAAGTATGGCAATATTCCAGTAAATTCTACAATTATAAGGTTCGGAATGTCCCCAAGTTTTTTGATATTAGGCGAATTCTCGTAAAATTAGGTGCCAACGGCGATAACTCTCCTTTATTATTATTATTTTTTTTTTATCAAACCCATAAAATCCTGTGTTAAACGGTGCAAAGTAGGGAAAATCAACATACACGTTAAGTTTCAGGAAGTAATTTTTAGTAAACGTTAATGAACTAAACGGCAAATTTAGTATGATTACGACAAAATTAAGCTCATAAAAACAAGCAATTAGCAACTATTTTCAAAATTTGAAACAATACGCAGCCAGCCGGCTTTCCGCAATCGATTTGTTGGCCATTAGCAAATCGATGTCTAGAGTCTAGACGAACATTGTGTATAAATATATTTTCTTATTTTAGTATGGAGTTTAAACATGCCTTTCATGCGGAAAAAGAACAAGATTTACTCAAAGTATTATTTTTGTAAATAAAATAACTATTGTTCTTTTCCAGGCTGACATTACTGGAATTCCATCAAATGTCTTTAATGCTTAGATTTCGTGCGGATTGCATGTTTTATATATTTTCCCTTTTTTGAGTTTTTTTTAGTGATTTTATGCAAGAAAAACATTTTTATGTTTAAAAGGAATACGGTTTATTCGAAATGCATATTCGTGATGAATCTAATGAATGATATTAAGCCTTTTATTTTCGTGAAAACTTTCCAACTTATAGTTCTTTGCTATCTTATGAAAGTTTAAACATTTAATTAAATTTAACTCTTATGTTGTGGTCTATAAGTTCACTTGAATAGCTGAACATTTGAGGTTTTGTACCTCAAATGTTCAGCTATGCGCAACATACAAAGCATAGTTATAAGAGAATTTATAATTTTTGTAACTAATTAGAGTATGTGTGAGAGTTAATGTGGTATACTTTTTAGATTTTATATTAAAAACCTGACATTTTTTACAGTTTTTAGGTAAATGTAAAAATTAAATTAAGCTGAAGAAATATTTATTAGGACATAAAAACGCAGTTTTGCTAAATTAAAAATAATTACCTTTGTGCTGAAAAATAGAAAAACGGATGAAAAGATATTCTACAAATCCCAAACAATTCTCTTTCGATCAGGAAACGACTTTTTATCTATCATCCAAAAAAGCTTATACGCATTAATTCCCACACATGTTCAAAATACCCACAAACATTGTATGTTTTTTTATTATTATACTTTGCGTATTGCGCAAAATTGGCCTTTTAACTCCTTTATGCGTTTAATTTAGTACTTTTTTCGTTGTCTTTGTTTTCGTCTCGTCATTGTTTTGTTCTCTAAGTTTCTCTGTTATGCAGAGTTATTTTTGATGATTTTTCTTTCGATTACTCATTCGATAGCTAAAACTTCGTCTTTGCGTTTATTTCGTTTTTTTTTTCGGAAATTCTAGAAATTTTATGTCTTTTATGCTTCAAATAGTTTTATGTTTTTTCGAGCCTTTTCATTCTTTTCCTCTTTAAAACTATCATTTGACATAATATAACCTATTAAACCTATTGATCCTTTAAAACTAATAGAACCAACAATCAAACTCCGAAAAAAGTCTTGTCTTGTAAAAACTTGTGTAAAAACTTTTGTCTGATGTCTTTAAAAGAAAGCTCTGTATTTAACGGCACCTAAACCAAGATATTGATTTCGTATAATTACTTGAAATACCCTTAAGCACAATTAAACTTACATTTTAATTCAAAATGCATGCTTAGGATAAAACCCTTTCTTCGGAATAGGAACGCGGAGATAAGCATCAAAAAGTAGCTATTTTTTGACAAAAGTGGAATAGGGGTCAGGAATACATTCGCAATATGATGCACTACTGACAAAAGTGGAAAAGGCGTTTGGGGGTACAGTCGCGATATTATGGGTTTATCGCTGTTGGAACTTTACGATCTTTTAGTTAGCGAAATTCTACAACTCTGTTTTAACCCTAGTATTCACTGCCATTTTTTTTTGTGAAAGTTGCATAGAAAACAACTTATTTGGCTATATTGCACATTATTTGTTATTTTGCTTTTTTTCAAAACTAAAAAGGTCATCAAAAAGGTAATTAAAAAAAAATTTCGAATTTTCAAAATTAATTTGAATTCTGAAATTTTGAATTCAAATTATGTTTTTCGCAATCACGAGTTGAGACAAGAACATCACATTGGTCATTATCCCACTCGCTTGTTTCTAGAAACGGTTCCTGTCCCTCTTCTTGGGCGGTTACGTGTGCATAGTTGTGTATGTGTAGGCTTGTGTGTGTGCGTAGACCTGTGTGAATTCATGTTGACGTGTATGTGTGTAAAGGCACGTGTGTGTGTATGTGTACGAGCGTGCATGTGTGTAGGACATGGACGCCACCAGAGCAGCGGCTACCAGGAGGAGTCGCGCCTGCAGAGGACGGTGGGATTGAAAAAGGAACCAATCAAGGACGATCAAATAAAAACAATTAGCAATCGTGATTGCTCAAAAAACTTAGCTATTAAAGTGTTAAATAGTTCGTATAGTAAATATTACAAGCAATTAAATAGCACTTTCCAAATTGTCCTATTTTCGAAGATTTCTTTGATTCAAGTAAAGGCACAAGTTTAAAAGCGTAGGCTTCATTGCTTGAGCTCAGCATTGAAATTAGTTGGTTAACTTTTGTTAACAAAACATGAACAAAATTAACTCTATAGTTACTATTATTTTTCATTGTTTTTGCCGACAATTAAAAAGCGGATTACGAGTATTATTTAGTTTTCTCATCTCTACATAGTATAAAATGAAGTCTCCAAAAAGCGTCTGTTTGTTTGAACTCGCAAAACTCGAGAACTACCCGGCCGATTTTGCTGAAATTTTCACAGTTTGTTCCTTTAAGTCCTGAGAAGGTTTGCAGACCAGTTCGAAAACAATTCGATGAATAGTTCTTTTTTTATTCCAATTTAGGCCCAATTTTCACATAAATTCCCGAATATGGGGGTGAAAAATTACTCGCAAACAGTAATATTACATATCGTTGGAAAGGGAAGAATTTTCCGCGTTCTACGCAATTTGTTCCAATGCTCTAACTTAATTGCGGCGGGAGTTTTTTACGTTTTTAGCTCGAATTTGTTTAGGCTTAGCTGAAATTTAGGCACTACTTTCTTCATTAAATCTATCAATAAAAAGTGAAGGGATTGTCCTACAATTTTCTCTTTCACAAAACTGAAAAGAGCGGCTTTTTTTACTCCAGATCTAACTCGACCTATGGTCGAAAGTTTAACTCTCTATCTCTATTGGAAAAAAAGTTACAAGCGAATTAAATGAAGTTCAAAAATCTGTTCTCTATACAAGATTTTAACCATTTTATTTTCCGTTTCCACGGTAACGCTTTTTGAATCTATTGTTCATTTCCATCTTTCTCATTTTCAATTCTTAAACTTATTTTACTTTGTGTTTCCATGGTTACGCTTTTTAAATCCATCTTTCTCATTTAAACTTCTTAAAAGTATTTGAATATTTTCGAGGGGAAATTTTGCATGATGGTTTTTTTTTCTTTTATTTAAGCCTGATTATTGAATATACGTCACTTGATACAATTTTTATTTTCAAAGTAGACCGGGCAAAGCCGGGCTACGCAGCTAGTTGTTTATAATCTATTTTCTCCACTGTAAATATGCCTAAGTAAGGCGCAGAAAGAATAAAAGCGTGTCGTGAGAGAAAACGCGTGGATAAAGTGATAGTTCAGAATGTAAAAAAAAAAGAAAAGTTAAAAGTATCACTTCTATTGAGTGTTCCTGCGACCAACATTTTTTTTTTTTTTTCATTTTTCGCCAAGCAAGCAAGTCGCCAAATGCCAATACATCGAGATTCTGAACGCTTCTCTTATTTTTGGCCTTTTTCCATTAGTTCTACTTCCTAGAACTCCTTGTAACTATAAAAAAAGTATCGGCTAGTTCTGTTAAATATTTATGTTTTGTTGAAGTTATTCAGTCTGTGCAAAGCTATTTATTACAACTTTTCTTTAACGTTATTCACACATTTACGACATATTAAACCTATCTACATTTCAGTCGTTAAAGTATTTTTAACAATCATAAAAAATCAATTTATGATCAAGCCTAACAAAAACCAAACATGTAGTTTTTCCAAAGTATAAGCATTTGAAACGTTTGATGAACTCACTAACGAATAATTTTAGGACGGAAAATTGAGTAGCAGTTTTTGTTTACTAGTTTCAAAAAGCAATAATCTGAGAAGGAGTTCTGGCAATATTTTTAATTTTCTTCCGTCTTGCAGAGCCGATTGCAAAAAACTCATTACCGGAGGAATTGTTTCGGATTTCTTTCAAGCTTTGGATTTCAACAATATTTTAGGATGATAGCTTTCTCATTTTCTACGCTGATGGAAACATTAAGCAAGTAAAGATTGTTTTTCAAAGATATTATATGTGTGTAATCTATTCTCGTTACATTAAGAATAATTTTGATACAAACATTTGCTTTCTTGCATTTAAACGTTTTCTAATCTTCTTTATCTTTACTAATAATAAAGCTGAAAGTCTCTCTGTCTGTCAGGATCTCTGTGACGCGCATAGCGCCTAGACCGTTCGGACGATTTTCATGAAATAAGATGGAAGAGTAAATTACGAAATTATCATAACGTGGAACCGTAACATGGGTTCAAGCTAATTGGCGAGATACGAAATTATCATAACGTGGAACCGTAACATGGATACAAGCCAATTGGCAAGAAAATTGGCAAGTCACTCTGTCTGGATCTCTGTCTGTCTGTCAGGATTTCTGTGACGCGCATAGCGCCTAAACCGTTCGGCCGATTTTCGTGAAGTTCAGCACAGAATTAGTTTATAGCATGGGAGTACGCACCTCGATGCGATTTTTCAAAAATTCGATTTTGTTCTTTTTCTATTCCAATTTTAAGAAAATTTTTCCAAGCAAATTATCACAACGTGAAAGAGTAAATTACCAAATTATCATAACGTGGAACCGTAACATGGGCAAGCAAATGAACATATCAAATTGGTGAAAAATTCATTATCCATTACTTGTAAATATACAGGCGAACCAAATGATCACATAAATGGCTCTAAATATGTATGTACCCGTATGTCCTTTACACTGTAAAAAAAAATGTGTAACCTTACTCCATAAAATCGGTGGCAGATTGGCTGCCTCCACTGCTCTCGAGTAACTTAATTGATAAACTGGTGCAAATTTACACATCACTTGTGGGAGGTTACACCATGGTAATGTAACTATAGCGTAACGTCTCACTCATTTCTGCGTAAGGTTACACCAGAATTTTCCGTATGCTTACAGAGCAAATGCTTGAACGGTTACACATTAGCAAAAATTAAGCTTTACTCTGACTTTCTCGACCGATTTATCAAATTCATGCTTTTTAACGAACAATATACACCTAATTATTTATTTATTTTAATGTACAAACAAGGCATTTTTATATCAGAAAAGAGAGGAAATGACCTGGATGGTGTCCAAACCCTTAACACGAATCTCAGACAGGTCGTAGAGCAAAAGCTTTTACTGCTCGGCCACCAAGGCTAATAAGAGTTTACCTGCTCTGCGCTGATTCTGACCTTTACGCATGCGCTTTCAATTCTACTGAAACCATAGTGCAAGGATAATCCAACAATTTGAGTTTTTAAAACAATGATGTTACACACTTTAGAAATCGTGTAACATTACACTCATTAATACTGGTTGCCTTACACATTTTCTTAGTATACAGTACTGTTTCAGTTGTTTTCATTTAAATAAAGTAGCTTTACCCGCAAGGTGATGCCGTGCTGATAATTTAATGGCGTGAGGTGATAAAAATCTCCTCTCTAAATCAAAAAAGGTTTTGTTTTACCACAACACCTTTTAACCTATGATCCAAGCATATTCCATGTAGTATTTAAATTCCATATGAGAATAACGACAGCTGTCCCTCGAAGCCCCTTATCCCTTACCCCCAAGAAAAGAGAATTAAATAAAAAGATACATTAAAGTAAGAACAAAAGAAAACTTTGTCCTTCGTAGAAAAAAGTAATTTAATAAAAAATACGCATTGCAGGTAGAGTAAAATGAAATACTCTCTCCAATTACAAGAATTTTAATTTCAGTTTTCGCAATTACCCGAATTGCGAAAGGATCCTACTCGTTGGGTTTCCTGTTTCTACAATTGGAATAGAATGGAAGTGGCTTAGAAATTTGTATGATTGTTATTATTGTTATTATGTCTGGTGGTTTTCTAGAATAAGTAATACAAGGCGTATCCATAAAAAAGAAATAAAGATTAGAATACGGTACTAAATATAAAGATTATTTACAGGGTATAACGTATGTATTTTTATTTCTTATCAATCTTTAATGATGGGAATTATTAATCTGGAAATTCTGATAAAACACTTTTGTAATAAGTTGCTACATTTATGCCTGTTGATAAAACAAATGGTTTGTTGAGTATACTTCATCATTAATTCGGCTTTCTGATGCCAATAAAATCAGGAATTAGCTAATTTTTGCTATCTACGTAGAAAATAGGGATTTGGCCTTATTGGTCTACATGGCCTTCTTGGGGGCACCTGTAATGCCGACATTACATGTTTACGTATGTTTGGTCTGATTATCGAAATCCCTTAATTATGGTAACCTGAATCGCGGAGGAGCAGTGGAAATTGTGCGTGTGTTGGCGCTTTTGTTTCACTGTGGGGGGGGGGGGGGGCGAATTGGCGAGGAACTTGCCTAGGTTCCGGGGGAAAGGTTTTGAAAAGAGAAGAGGAACGGAGAGGAGATATAGTGGGTGCGAATGAAAATATCCGTTAAAATACGACCTCTATGCCTCATGCAAAAAAGGAGGTAAGGCAATCTTGATCAATTATATTTGTATTTAAAAATGTGCCTTTCATTATTTCTTGTATACCTAAATAGCTTTTAGTGGGCTGAGTACCTTGAAATTAGTATATCTAGATTTAATGCCTAAAAATAAAAGTTTGATAATAGTAGTAATGTCCTCGTTTCCATTCTATTTAACCTAGTACGGTCACGGATGAACATTCATGTATCATATGATGTACCGAAATTCATCAAATAACAACATCATCACTGCACCCATCTTAGTAATAGTTTTGCCCGTTTACAGCTTATACGAGCTGCTGGTATTCAAAGAACCGATATAGGGACAAAGAGTAGTCACAATCTCCTCAACCAGGAGTAGCGCGTTGCTAAGTAGTCCTTCTTGTACGAGATAGGAACTGAAAAGTCTGGATACAGCAAGATTGAATACAATTAGTAAACAAAAATAAAGTTGTAAAAGTTTAAACAATCTGGAACAACACGGAACTTAGAACATCTGGAAATGATAACATGATGCAACTCCTTATACACGATGACTGAAGTACTTGAATAACCAAAAATAATTCAGAAAAAAGACAAAAAACACAGATTTTTTTAAGAAAACAAGACTTAATTTAGGTAAAACGATATAACAACAAAAAGGAACGAAAGGAATTCTCAGAGCAGAAAAGCTATGAAACTATTAGTATTAACTTTAACAGAGTAATTTGATTTTTTGCAATTAAAAATACATTTTTCATTCGTTGTTTAGACCCTCTTATTGCCCTGATTGAAAGAATTACCTGCTTCATACGACACTTCGCATGAGTAAACACAAGTAAATTTCAATATTTTTAAACGCCCGTGTTTTGTCTGCGCCCTTTTTGAGAACCAGTAGTTTTTTAGGATAAGTTTACCAGGAGTAAAGTCATTCATTAATTTGTTTCATAGAATGTCTCATCAATTTTCTAAACAAAGCAGAAGGCAGTGTTTGTTTGTGAAATGAACACGTTCAACGTGTATGAACGAAGTTACGTATTTATCTTACAGACAAGGAAAGTGCTTATCCCGAATAATACACTAACTCTTCTTTTAACGAGAAGCCATAGGATTTCAATGTAGCACAGAAAAAGCGCTGGTAGGTTCTACCAATGTCAAAGAAATTGTTGGACAAACTCTTACTTTTTACTTTTAGTTAATGTGAATCAAATATTCATTTATATTTATTAATTCAAGAAATAATCAATTAAAATCTAAAAATCTAAATGTAAGGTGGTGGAATAAAATATATATATATATATACTCGTATATCGCCTTCTTTGCTGCCTCTTCACCTCTTCCATTTCCATTGTGACCAACGCGAACCTCATCAAAGGTAACCTAGAGAGTGCGCTGTCGATTGTTGCTCGCCCAGCATTCAATAAACACTTGGCACGGAGCCGAGGGAGATAATACCTTATTATTAGACGAAAGACTAGATTAAAACGATCAGCAATAGTTGCATCTGTTCATTGTAGTGCAATTATGTGTCAATACCTAATTATGTAAATAGCTCACATTGAATGTTTGTAATCAGTTTACAGTATTGTCATCATTGTTGATAGTTATTATCAGTAGCGTAGCACGGCCACACACACACGCCCACTCTACCTCTCTCTGTCTCCACACACACATATATGGATGCCTCAGTAGCCAAATCGATTAACTCCACTTTTTAAAAAAATCCTCATTTCTGCTTTAATAGTGCTTATTCAATGCTTAGAATTTGAATTTATATTATACTTTTGGTTCAGTACATTTCTGATCCTGCGATGGCAGAAAATGTAACATGAGGACCCATTCACTCCTATGGATAACATTATCTTCTTCATCACTTTTCTCGACTTTTTGTTTTATGGAGTAAATCGATTTGGCAAGTGAAGCATCCATACATTAGTCCGATCACATTAGAAAAAAAAAAGGGCTAAAATCGCAAAGCATGATGTAGTTCTGATTTTTCGATATGTTGTTTGGTTCAGTTAGGGTAGTGTAAATCTATATTTGCAGTTTTCAAAAATCTGTGCTCGCTGCGTAATTCGTGAAAAACTGCGAAATTTTTGGACTTTTTTAGTTTTTCTATTTTAATTCCCAAACTATGCAAATTTTGACACTAAATGATGCTACACTATAAAAACGATTCAGAAGCGTTCCAGGAAAAACATGGGCAGCTGATGTGCCTAATTTCTGGCTGCAACGTATCTTGCAAAATCCAGTAATGTTTTCCACTAAAATTCAGTTACCTTCCTGATATTATCATGGAAGCCTTCTGACTAATTCCCAAATTTTCCCGTTAAAAACCAGTCGTGTCTTTGGAAATTTAGAGTAATTTTAAGGAGGTATAATATAATAGCTTGTCATCTGTGCGTAATTTATCAAGGAAGTTCCAGGAGCATTATTGCGAACTTGGAGCAAGGCTAAGCCAGAATTGCAAGTAAGTAACGAGAATTTTACTTCCCTGCAATTCTTGTAAAGCACTTGGTGTCCATACTTATTCGCTCCTTTTGGTAGCTTAATTAGCATGAACTGGCCGTAACTGAGCTGAAGTCGATACATTTTATAACTACGCTCAGTTAATCTTTAAACTGGGAGCTAAAAATATTTTTCACAACAGTGAAAAGTCTGCATTCTTGTAACTTGTAGCAATTCAGGAAACGTTTTGGCAGTGATACTTGATTTTTCCAGGAAGTGGATAAAAACCATTGTAATCCTGAAACGTTACACGGAAGCACTCAGTAACGTTTCGATTTTTTTTTGCAGTGTACTTGTTTTAAAGTACATTCAATTTTGAACAATTTAAGCTCAAGTGGTGCTCTGTACGACTAATAGTTTAGGAGATATCGGGTTTCAAAAATTGGTCAAATTTTTTTTGCGAAAAATGAAAAATGAATGCTTTGATTACGTTTCAGGTCAAACATCGACATAAAGTCCAACTCCACAAGAAAAAAAAAAAAAAAAAAAAAACTGGACATGCTGTTACAGTAAATATAATTGGCTTTCATTTAAGCGAAGAACGAGGTCTGTAAATTCAATAGTTCTTCTACAATCGCAAAACAAACAAAAAAAACGAAAAATTCGATTCTTGAAGAAATGAGATAAAACTCTTCTCAAGACAATAAGGAAGATTCTATTCCAAAAAGGGGCAAAAAATGATTCAATAAGACTCTAATGCGTGTTTATATAAGTTATGTGTGTTGGAAAAACACGGTGGTTATGAAAATAATATGATAAAATGGGCCAATAGTTGACAGCACTATATGCAGGTAAAGCAAACATTCCTTCCCCTACGTATTTTCCTTTCACATTGATGAATTTTCGGCCGCCTGCTATTTTTCGACTTAAAAGTTACCTAACGAGTTTTATATTGAAAAGATAATGTTTTTGAACAAAAGACTTGGAAAAGAAAATACTTCCCATTAGAATAAGTGAGACCTGGACAAAAGAAAAAAACAGAATAATTTTAAAAGGGTGAAACTGTATTTACATGCTAGTTTTATCATTAAAACATATCTTAAAAAAAAAAAAAAAAAAACTACGTTTTTAGGGCGTCTTTGATGGGTACGATCGTACTCCCGATATGAAAAAAGAGAAGGTAGTGATAGTTTTTTTTTCATTTTATTATTATTATTATTTCATTTTTATCGACCAGAATGGCCAAGATGTTGTGGGGAGTCTTTTCAAATTGCAGATTGCTCAAAGCTGAGCAGCTAAGATCAGCTCTGCAACAAGAGCATGCTCCCATGCATCCCTTTTTGCACTAACATAAGAGAAATCTAAAAAGAACGGGTAAGATTGGTTCTTTTAATGTTGTGATTGGTAACGAACCAATCTCAAGATTTATGTTGGTCTTCGACCAACTCCACTCTGAGGCATCATTCTCCTCTGCCAACCATTTGTTTACTTGGTGGTACTCGCGATATGAATGGAATGAAGCTACTCTTTTGGTTGAAGACTAACAAAGACGCTTCACAGTTGCATTACATGCTGCTTTGACGAACAGGTGGAACTGAGTACTGTCGCAGGGTATCAATGGATAACTCTTTTCTATACAGAGCAACTAGCTCCATCTCTACAGCTTCGGCTAGGGCTTCGTGACTCACTTCAGGGAGGAAAGCTATGGTTGCCTGGTCAACGTTAAACCAGTTCATTTAAAAAACATCGCTCACTTTTGTTTTTCTTTGACAGATATGAGAAGATGTGGTATCACGTCCACTAACTGCGTGAAGAAAGAGTACGAATCTAGGAGCTATTCTATTTCTCCTCGTTTGAAAAAAAATGTAAAGCTGAATACAAATTAACTGGACTTTGGCGCTTTTCTTAAAGGAAATACTTTGAATATTTTAGAGACAAAAACAGCAATGAAGAACAAGTAGATCCACATTCCCTCCATCAACGATCACGATTTGTTGAGATGTACTTTTTTCGATGGTGATTCGGATAAAAAACGGATGCAATCTGTTTCTCTTCTTGTTGTTTTTCTTTTTTTTTTCAATCATCTTAAGTCCAAACCTAGGAAGCAACTCGTTTTTGAGGTGTCGTTTGTTACACGCTTTGGAAAACCGTCTCTTCTGGAGCACTCTGATGTTGAGAAGTCAAATGTGACCATATTGCTCCAGCGCACAGTCGTTCTATTGTATCCAAAGACAGTACAAATATCCCAGAGTCATTCCAGTTCTACAACAAAGTATAATATGAACACAATTCATTAAACTCACCGAAAAGGCACACAGCTGAATAATTGAGTATGTTACTGTTATAGATTAGTTCTCATAGGCTCTCCATTAGTTTCATTAGAACATGTTCTTCACAGAAGTATGCCCACAAACTAGGTGAAAATTTATTGATTGGAAAAACCATGAAGTTCCTTTCAGTGGGCATAAAAAATCCTTTGAATCCATTCCCTTTCTCAGATCTCATGTAAATATAGGCGAGCATTTTTTGCGTCGAAATCGAGACCTGTTAAGTAAACGAGCTGATGTGTGCCTCACATGACTTCCTTTTACTCCAATTTAATGTCATTTTCCCATTATTGGTAATTTTAATGTGATTCAATAGTTTTCTCTCTAAATATCACCAACAGTGGCTAAATTAAAACCAGATTGAAAAAAAAAAAAACGCCAAATTTTGTCGCCAAGGTGGCGACAAAACTTGCCGACCATATATCGCCACGTGTCCGCCAAATTGTAACACCATTTGAGTTTACATCGAAATTAACAATGATTTCCCCTCAAAAAGGGGCAAAAGACCCCCTTAAAAACACCCGAATGCAATTAAAAGGGGAGGTGCACAACTAGACACCACTAGGAGTCTATGTACCAAATTTCAACTTTCTAGGACATACCGTTCTTGAATTATGCGACATACATACGCACATACGTACATACGTACATACAGGCGTCACGAGAAAACTCGTTGTAACTAACTCGGGAATCTTCAAAATGCATATTTCGCGTGTCTATACGTTCTTAGGCACTTCAACTCAAAAAAATTCAACATTCATTCGGGTGTGAGCAAAATGGAAATTAAGGTCGATTTTTGAGTAAAAATTTCTTCGCGAATGCAATACTTCCTTTTTTGTAAAAGGAAGTAAAAAATGGAAGCATTTTAGTTAATGTTTCAGGTGTATCCCTATTTTCCATTCTTTCTACTTGAATGATTAATCAATAAGTACAGCCATCCGATAATATTGGACCCAAAGTGTACAGGGAGGCCTTTTACAATCTATATTTCCGCTTATGTTTTACGTTTGATATGATGAACCTGGACAGTTTATTTGTATTTTTGAAAGAAGAATGAGTTAACTCTCGTTTTCAATGAATATTCTGTGTTTCTCTGCTCATCCGTCTTCGGATAAGTGAATTCGTCTGATATCAAAACTATTCTCTATTCAAACTAAGACTGGGTAGGTAGGTAACTTTCTAGCCGAAAATTAATTAATGTGAAAGGAAAATACGTAGGTGAAAGAATGTTTGCGTTACCTGCATAGTGCTTTCAACTATTGGCATATGTTATTTTATTTTTTCCATAACTACCGTGTTTTTTCAGCACACATAACTTATATAAACACACATTTGAGTCTTATTAGTCCATTGTTTGCCCCTTTTTGACGAACAGGATCTTCCATATTGTCTTGAAAAGAATTTTGTCTCATTTCTTCAAAAATCGAATTTTCCGTTTATTTGTTTGTTTTGCAATTGTAAAAGAACTATTGAATCTACAGGCTTCGTTCTTGGCTTAAATGAAAGCAATTAAATTTACTGTAACAGCATATCCAGTTTTTTTTCTTGTGGGGTCGATATTTGACCTGAAATGTGATCGAAGCATACAATTTTCATTTTCACAAAAATGGCCAATTTTTGAAGTACGATATCTCTTAAACTATTAGTCGTAAAGAGCACCACTTGAGCTTAAATTTTTTAAAATTTAATGTACTTTAAAACGAGTAGCATCATATAGTATCAAAAATTGCATAGTTTAGGAATTAAAATGGAAAACTAAAAAAAGTCGGAAAATTTCGCAGTTTTTCACGAATTACGCAGAGAGCACAGATTATTGAAAACTGTAAACTTTGGTTTACACTACTCTAATTGACCCAAACAACATATTTAACAAGACGTTCTGTCTAGAACTAGACGAGCCTACTTTCCCGTATACCCATACTACTTTCTAGTACCTGATCAATATTCTCAAAAATAGCTAAAATCGCAAATTTTTTCAGACATATTTTAAAAATACTTTAAGCTGATTTCTAGGAATGAAATATTCCTCACTCATCTAAAAAAATTAGATGCGTAAAAAAAATAGCAGCAACTTTTAAACAAAGCAGCTAATACACTTTTTTCCATTAAAAAATCTTTAACAGCTTTCAAAACGAAAAAATAATAATTCAAATTAATAAGCTCATTAAAATAAATCCATCATATCAAAAAAAAAAAAAAAAAAAAAAATCGTTTCTTTTTCCCCTGTTGCCAAAAACAATTTTTTAAATGAATTAATGCACTTACCAAAATAAATAAAAACAATAAAATGTCAACTTAAAGAAATAATTTTCATTGTCAAAAAAAAAAAAAAAAAAATATATATATATATATGTATACAGGGTTGTCCAAATTAAAGTTCCCCAACTCAGAGGCTTGTGCAGGATGTTCTATGGGTCATAATGTGATGAAATTTTGGAAACAGACAATTCAGATCATGCGCTCGTGATTTATTTAAAGAAAAAAAAAGTACCTGAAGTTGCCGATAGGTGGCGTTGCAGATCAACAATACATTCTATAGATGTTCTATATGTCTCCCGTGGTTCTCCACAGCTTTTTCCATCCGTAAAGCAGTGTGTTCCACAGCGGAACGCAATAAGTGCACATTAATACCACGTACATTCTCAGGGCTCATAGCAAGTTGAAAAATATATACAGGAGTTTAGAAGGAAAAATATAGGAGTTTGATAGAAAAATATATAGGAGTTTGATAGCAAAATATATAGGAGTTTAAAAGGAAATATATAGGAGTTTGGTAGAAAAATACATAGGAATTAAAAGTATAGGATCTAGTAGGTATGTTTGGAATACTAAAAAAAAAAAAAAAAGAATAAAAAAACAGAGCAAAATTATCAATACAATTCTATATCATGCATGAAGTCATAGCAATGTGAAGAGTCAGATGTAAGAGCAAATGAATTTTCGTACCCACCGCCGTTTACAAAAATCATGTTTAAGACAATTTTGATTCAATCTAGTAAAATTGTGTGTGTTTTTCTTTTTTAAAGTGCAATTCTACATACAATTTAAGAGAACTTTAATAAATTTTTGGTCAAACGAAATATCATTAGAAGTATACTGCATACTCAATATCCATTCTTTGATTATTTAAAGAACTTTATCACAAAACAGCAGTAGTGAATTTTAGTGGGGGGGGGGGTCCTGGGGCCCCTCCCAAAGGGATAAATTTATTTAACTATTTTAATTATCATTTTTCAGCTGCTATCTCCAAAAAGAAACTTTTTTACAGTTATGTAAAAAAGAACACAAAACATATTTGAATAAAAGCGTTTTTGTTTGCTGAAGTAAGAAGTATTGCTGGAATCAGATCTCAGAACGGCGGAATACATTTTACTCATTGGTTTCGAATTCAAGCATACGTAGTATTGCGATTCGTCCATTAATTCTTCTTTGTTAAAATCAATGAATAATTCACTACACTTTTTTTTAATGTGTTGAGTAAGAAGAGTAATTTCAATTAAGGTAGCTATTTGCAAAATAATAGACTTCTTTCTTAGGGAAAAAAAGCAAAATGAAAGAAATTACATGATATATAGTTTCTTGGCAAAGCCATAATATTAATGGAAATGGCATGCCATATCAAAATTAGGGTTTTCAATCCCGAATCATGCATTATATTTATTGGGATTAAGAGCAAAATCCCGCAAAATTTCCAGTCCCACAAATATTTTCCATGCAAACGTTTTACAACTTTGACAGCTTATAAAACATGAATATTTTCAAAAACATCATTGAAAGTTTGAACCACCTTCCTCATACATCTGCAAGAAGAGCTACTTTTTTGAAAAAAATAAATTCATGAAAACTGTTTCGCAACATTCTATACAACGTATCCACCCCTGCAAAACAGTATGAAAAAGCAATTACAAAATTCAGATCTTAACTTACGTGCTTTGAAAAATGCATCTCTAACTGATTGCTAAAACTAGGTAATAATTATTTTGGACATTCTTTTTTCAACGTCATAAATCTACCCATAGTTCTTGGTATTGGTACCTCATTGCTTCAATGCTAACACTAACGATTAAAAGTCCTGTCAACTCCATGTCTCTCTCGTCTCACTGGTTTTTTCGGATATATCCTGAAAAAATCGTTACAAAAAGTGTGCAACATTCTACCTTCCCTTTGTCTCACTATTTACAAAAAAAAAAAAAAAACTAATTTTACTAAACGAAAGCAAAGAAAAAAGACTGCGCTAATGCATCACGTTTGTGGGAAATGGTCAATCTTATATGCTTGATTCATTCAAGCGGCATGTTTGATTCAAATATTCAGCAGTTTCTTAGTATTAAAACTGGATTTCGTTTTGTTTTTCAGGAACTGATTCATTAAAGTGGCTGATTCAATTACCCAGCATTCACTGTAATGGCATTATCCAGAATGTGTGCATTATTATGTTAATGTGTGTGTATATATGTACACACATGTATAAAGAGTGAATTTGACCTAATCTGCCAAACGAAAGGGGGCGTTAGAAGAGCCCAAGTGGAGCATAGAGTTATCCATCATCCTGTCTAATTTGTAAACATAACAGAGTAGATGTAAAAATATAAGTCAAAAAGAGAACAAATTTCTGAGATGGAAACCGATTTCTGACATTCTTGGAAAATCTATTCGCAAAATAAGTACATATTTGAAAAAAGCAGACAAAATCCTATAAAATAACATTTTTTCCATCGAGATAGTTACATTTTTCAACAAGCTACAAGCTTTGAAACAATTGAAGTACTCAAAGTTGAATTAGTACCAAAATCTGTACACGGTATTTTCACAAATAATCATTTGAGCTACAACTGATCATTTGAACTACATGTAAGATTATATGCGACAAAATTAAAAGCTTTCAAAATCTTTACAGTAGTACACGCAAAGTTAACATGTTATACTATTAAAATTACAAAGTACATTCATTAAAAGAAAAAAAAAATTGAAAACAAGTTAAAAGTTGCAAGTAAAATCATCTATATTTTGTATATGTCATAAAAGTAATCAAACAGAAGTCGAGTACATATGCCAACATCAAAGATGTACGAGTGCACAGTGCAAGGGGAGAAAGAAGGAAAAAATGGATCAAAGGTTTTTGCATTTTTTGGGTAGGATTTAACATCCGACGAAAAAATATAGGAGTTAGTGAGAAAATGTAGGAAAAATAGGAGAATATCTGACAAATTGTGACAATATAGGAAATATAGGAGATATAGGAGGACTATGAGAATGATTCTGAATAATTGAGTCTTTCAGATCTGCCAAGGTTGCTGGATTTTGTTGCTTGATCTTTTAAAAATCCCCATAACCAAAAGTCGCATGGAGTGAGATCAGGCGAGCAAGGAGGCCAAGCTGTTGGGAAGCAGCGGCTGATCACACGTGTATCAGTGAAAGTTGCCCGTAGCACATGTTGAACGACCAGAAGAATATGGGGAGGTGCACCATCCTGCATAAATATCGTGTCCTGGAGGTGGCCACGTTGTTGCAGTTCAGGAATCACAAACGTTGTCAACATGTCCTGATATCGTCTTCCTGTGAGAGAGCAGGTTTCGAATCCTCTTGGAGTCACTTCTTCAAAAAAATAAGGCCCAATGATGAATGTTGCAGTGAAACCGCACCATACCGTAACCTTTGCAGGGTGCAAGGGCACTTGATGAATTGCTCGCGGGTTTTCACTTGCTCAAATGCGGCAGTTGTGCGCATTCACTTGACCATTCAGGTGAAAATAGGCCTCATCCGTCCAAAGGATATTCCACGGCCAAGCAGCATCGACTTCCATTCTGGCAAGGAACTGCAGCGCAAATGTTTCCCGAACCACAGGGTCCCCGTCCGACAGCTGATGAAGACTGGATTTTGTAAGGAAAATAGCGTAGGATTCGACGCATCACACGCCAGACGGTCGTATAGGGCATATCCACAGCACGAGAAACACGTGGCACACTGACAACACCATGTGGCGATTGTCTAGTGGTATCCACGACCGCCAAAGCAACGTCTTTTACGCGTGCAGAATTCACAGCATGGCGTCCTCTACCTGGCAAAATTCCCAGTTTTCCAGATCTTTCGAACTTCCTCATCATCTCTCTTAAAGCGCGTGGTGACATCGGGCCTCGGCGTTTGTTCTTCAGCCGACGGAATGCTCTTAAAGCAGCACATGAGTTCTCGTCATTCTGGTAAAAAAGTTTATCTTTCAAAGTCACCATTGTGTACAATCGAGGTTGAAAATTACTGCCTGTGCAGCGCCTGTCTTCCACCTTCCACTTTTGTAGGGCTCATCTTTTGCATACGTTGCGCAGAAGCTTTACTTCTGCAAATCACGTTGTTGAAATATGCAAATTTCCCAATTACTTATGTTACAGTGCCATCTATTGGCAACTTTTTGTACTATTTTTTTAAAAAATTAATCACGAGCGCATGATCTGAAGTGTCTGTTTCCAAAATTTCATCACATTATGACCCATAGAACATCCTGCACAGGCCTCTGAGTTCGGGAACTTTAATTTGGACAGCCCTGCATATCGTCTGCGCATATCTTTATGTAGAAACATAAATGACTTCGAGTTTATTCGCCGAAAACTGAATACCTAAATTAAAACTTTAGCGTAAAAATAAAAACAAGTCAGATCAACAATAATTATTTCACAGTCAAAACCATAGCTGCGGAGTCAGAGTCGGAGTCAATCTCATTTTGGGGTAAAGGAGTCGGAGTCGAATATCTAAGAATCGGAGTCAGTCATTTGTCCTCCGTGTATAAAGTTTTGCCAAAGCTACGAAGTCAGAGTTGAAGTCGGGGAGTCGGAGTCCGGTTAATTGCCAGGCACAGGAGTCGTAGTCGGAGTCAGGTGCCTCTAAATTCTAGGAGTCGGAGTCTGGAGTTTGGTGTCAAGAGCTATTTCCAACAAAATTTGTTTGAAGTAAATCCGCCTTCAAGTACGGAATCTACATTGACTTTCAGTTTCCCCGTAGGCGCTAATGTAAAGTTTTTTTGAACCGTTCAAAATTGAACAAAAAATAGTTCAAATCAAAAAGTGAAATATGGGAATGAGTTGTCCTCGCCGAGATCTTTCGAACAAAAAAAAGGTTTGTTCGAATCGGACCATTCATTTAAAAGTTATTTGGGGGGGGGGGGGGGGGGCAGACCGACAGACATTTTTCCACATCTCAATACCCTACTTTCAAATTTTTAATATTTCGATATTTATTTAATTATTTTATTTATTTTTGACTTTTTTTGTTTTTTGCAATATTTTTAAGATGCATTAAGCCTTCTTTCATGCTTTTTTCTTCTTTTTCCGACTTTTACTGGAAAAGTAGGCTAAAAAATCAGAACTACATCGCACTTTGCGATTTTAATGTCTAATATGACTGGACTGTATATAGTGAAAACGTAATCACTGAGGATTTAAATATCATTGAAAATATCAACTTTAGATATCTAATGAATTTCGGCACTAAATTCATGCTCGGTACAACATGTAAATTTAGCAAAGCATTTAGCTTACTCAATAGGAATCTTTCTAATATCAATAAAAGGATTGCTTATTCACATGCAGTACAATTTGAAGCCTTCCAAGAACGAAAGGGTAAATTAATCATAGAATTTAAATTCTTTTTAACAGTGCAATTCAGCAGCAAAGGTTATAACTCTGAATAAAGACGACTTAAGTTATATCGATAATCTGAATGAAAACTTTCCGTTGATAAAGCAGCTGAAAATTACAGCTAACAATTTGCAAAGAATTTAACATCAGCAGAGTTTGGCAGGAACTTAAATTCTCCGTTTATTTCAATAAATTGAATCTGAACATTGAAATAGTTTTCAAATAGTTTACAGCATATAAAAGACTCTTTAGTTTTAATTTTTCCCAAAAGACTTTTTAGCTCTAATTTTGCAAACAACTTTTCCATTTCTAATTACTAGTCTTTTTCACTTTTATGACACCCAAGTTCATAAATCCCCAATAAATTTCAGATTTATTTGTTCTACAACTAACAGTTTAGCTAAATGTACAACATAAAATTGCAATAAATATTGAAACGCATTTATACTATTTCGAAAGACAATTGTAAGTACTCAAGTCATTTTCGGAGTTTTGATAACAGTTATGAAATTATCAGCAAATCAAAGAGCATACCTGAGTCTATTTACACATATCATTTCGAAAATATGTTTCGTAACATATGTTTTATATATTTTTGTATTTTCAACAATAATGTTACGTTTAATAGCTTTACATACAAATTCATGGCATTGATACAAATTATTCGAGTTCTGCTGCTAATTTACTCATTTTCTATTATTAGTTCAAACATACTGTGAGTAACAATAATAAAAAAATATTTTCTGATAAATTGACGGTATTTTAATTTTGAACAAAAATATGGAGGCGGAATTTAGACTTATTTATCCAAATTCTAGAGTTCAGTAACGCCAATGTGGACAATAATGCAGCTAATTTTCTTGACATTTCTTTTAAAGCTAGAAAGTTGCCCGTCAAGGTATGACAGGTGAAACTTGCTTTTACATTTGAACGAATCAATTGCCTGTTTGGTGTTACTTTGATAGTTGAAATTGTAACCATAACTCCAGTGGATTAACTTTAAGGACAAAAGATAGCGTTCATTTTTGACCGTTTTTTCGTTTCTTCATTTCCCAGAAATGACACAGTCATACCAGTAAAACAGTTAAGTTATCGGATCCAGTTTAGCCTTCTCGCAATAAAGCCTTACCCTGCATGTTAAACATTACCAAAATACATTATCAAATTATCATGCCGTGGTGCGAGTTTCATTGTTGATGACGTCAGAAGCGTTACTCGATCATTCGCTAATATATGAGAATGAGGATAAAATTTTTTTCATCATTCTATTTTCGCCATTTTGGTAAAAAATCAGGCTAAATACTTAATAATGAAAGTGAAATGGACAGCTAAAGATATTATTTGATTAAGCTGAAATTTTGCATGATAAATAGGATGTGTAAGAAGCAAATTTCCCACACATAGGCGTTACATATTTCTCAACTTCTTTTTTTCGTTTGCTATAAAATGGTAATGACAATTTACAGTAGTGTTTTCATTTCTTGAATTATTAAATTTATCTAACATAAAATATTATAAAACATTACCTCTTACTTATTTCAAATTATTTTATAAATATTTGTTTAAAACGTTTATCGTTACGCCTTCCATTATGTCATTTTAAATTCGAAAACAAACTCATTATTGTAACCTCACGCAAAGTGCATACAATTAAAGTCTTCGGTTATAAACGGAAGAATCACGAAAACAACAGCTGCGTTTAAAGATGAGCAGTGATTTTGACGTTGGGTAACCAATCAGATCGTTCCCTGCTGCATGAACTGTCAGAAATTTAGGCACCAGCATTTCTGAACTGTTGGAGTAAACAAAGCAGTTCAAGAGCAGGCGTGATTGTCGCATTGCTGTTCCTTTCCATTTGTTAATTAAACGAACTTTATGATTAAATTACGGAGATTTTTTTTTTTTAGTGAGGAGCATCAGATTTGAGAACTATAACCAAAATAAACATTAACTGCTACAAGTTTGGTTGTAATCTGTTCATTTTACCCACATACACACACATACGCACACTTCTAAGATAAATAGAAATACATCAACGGAAATAATATAAAATAGGGTTGTTTCCATCAGTCAAAAGTACTTCTTTTAGTCATTAAAGTTCATAGAATGCGCAAAAAAAAAAAAAAAAAAAAAAAAAAAAAAAACAAGAATTTTGATATCTTTAATACAAATTATGTTTTTCGCAATCACGTGTTTTTTTTTGCGTGTGTGCAGGCATGTGTGTGTGTGCGTGCGTATGTGGGTATGTGTGTATGTAGGCGTATGTGTGTATGTAGGCGTATGTGTTTGTGCCTGAGTGCAGGCATGTGTGTGCATGTAGGTGTGTGTGTGTGAGCGTGTGTGTGTTGGTGTATGTGTGTTTGTGCTTGTGTGCAGGCGTGTGTGAGTGTGTGTGTATGTGTAGGTGTATGTGTGTGTGTGTTTGTTTGTGTCTGTGTGCAGGCGTGTGTGTGTTTGTGTCTCTGTGTGTAGGCGTGTGTTTGTTTCTGTGTGAAGGCATGAGTGTGTGGGTATGTGTGTGTGTGTGTAGGCATGCGTGTGTGTATGTAAGCGTATATGACATAGGAGCAATCTGGAAAAGATTTTCGCTAGAGGAGCAGCATCGTGAGGCCGGTCGACGGCGATGCTGCAGAAGAAGACGGTAGTAAAGGGGCTATGGTAGAAAATATAGCCGGAAACTGCATTTTGTGATAAAATCATGAAACTTGGCATGCATGTAGACAATGTACTAACAAACATTTTTGGAACGGGAGGCAATTCAAAATCCCCCCCCCCAAAACCCCCTTGGCAGCCATTTTTGGTCAAAAATCCAAAACTACTTTTCTTTTTTATTTTTTGAAAAATACCCACTGTATGTTCTTTTGGGAATTCTATTATGCTTACTAAAGCGTAAAAAGTCATCAAAATGTCTCTAAACCTTCTAATTTTAAAATTGATTTTAAAATTTTGATTTTTTTAAACAAAACTATAACTAATCAAAGTCTTTAACATTTCTTGAGGGGTCGTTTGAGAAATGTTTTTTTATGCATTTTAAAGCAGTGTGTTAAGGAAAATCAATTCATTTACAGTAGAACCCAATAATCCGAACCCCAGAAATCCGAAACATCAGAAAATCCGAACCTATGTTTTAAAGTTTACTATTAAAAATTGATTACAAAACTCGAATAAAACTAGAAATTAAAACCATAAACAAAGCTAGTAATTTTTCAAAACTTGAAACAAACATTTGAATTGTTGTTTAAGAATAAATACAGCACTTTGATTAGTTAAAACGAAATCAATTTTAATTATCTGTGGAAAAAAAAACACCTTCAAACACTTGGAAATGAAGTACGCAATTTTTTGGAAGTTTCACTCACATTCTGTAGTTTTATCAGTCATATGTGCACTTGAAATAAGGGGGAGGGGGGCACGGACGTTGTTTTTACAGAATCTTTATTATTATTAAACGCTTTAAAACAAGTTTCAAGTTTTTTCTCATTAGACGATTTGAGGCGTTTGTTCTATGTTTTAAACGATGTAAGAGGAAGAAATATTTAATTACTACAATAAGAAGTTTAGTGCTATGTTAATAAAGCTAGTAATATTTTTACTATTAGTAAAGTTTTTATTTATTGAAATATGATTCACTGTTACAAAAACTACAACTAAATTGCAATACAAATCTTACTAAGCGATGCATACAACGATTATATAGAAGGCAATTTAAAGCGTTTGAATTTACAAGTAATTTACACAAGTATATAACATTTTCCATTGCAGTATTTACACATAGGTGTTTAGATAAGTCCATTTTTGAAGCACCCACAAGTTATTTGAGAGCATTTTTTTTTTTTTTTTACGCTTGCATAACGTAAATTCGCTTTCAGCAAGAACTTGAAACTTCGGGCAAACAAACAAATAAGAACGTGCTTTTCATCAGTTACTGTAAAATTCCAATCATAAATTGAAGTTAAGGCTAAATTTTTGGACATACTGCTCCACTGATGTCCACCTTGATAAGCACTAAATAACTTGCCTTACGGCTTCAGCTGTGGGTGGTAAGTTATTCATTGATCATTGTTCGCTGGTGGAAAAACAGTGTTCAGCTTCATTTACGGACGGCAAGTTGCATGCAGACGAGTAGTAGCAAAGATTAATGAATCGCTAAGATATTTGAAATTTTTAATTAGGTGTACATTTTTTAGGTTAGGATATATATGAAAATACACCAATAACATCAGGATAGTCTTTTCATCATTTCCACATCGTCACTTTTTTCCGACCTGCAAGAAGAGAGGTAACCATGAGAGTTCCGCTGAGAATGAGTGGAATTATCTTAGAACAACTGATTTTTGCTGACCGAATTTGTACGCTAAGTCTTGGACTAGTGTAAGTCGAAAGTGTTTTCCAGCTCCAAAATCTTCTTTATCCCCTTTTTGTACAGCTGATGGATGCATCGTTGTCAACAGTTCCAACGAATATGCTCATGTGTCCTCTTATTGCAGCATGCAAAACATGAACGAAGATCCAAAAATTAGCTTCCTCGTGATTTTATGACACTAGAAATGTCTTATTCGATGAAAATCACCGTCACATCATTAAGAGCAAACATAAGATCATATAGCTAGTGCAATCATGGAAAACAATTCTGTCTTATCTGCGTTTCGTGGAAACTGAACAAAGCAATTCTTAGAAAGCAAACCATTTTCTCTGAAATGATATATTTCTCTTATTCCACTTATGTGTCTTACTTGTTGTATCCTGAAAAGAATGCAGATACTCCAACGAAAAATTTTCTGTCCTAGGTCGTTTTATGTGAACAATGAAAGAACCATCATAGACAATGGCTTCACTATGCATCTCCATTGCACGTATTTTAAAAGTAGCATTCATCATTTGCATCTCCATCATCCCATCTTAACTCGTTTTCTTCTTCTCTCGAGTTGTTTTCATCAGTAGGAATACTATAATTTAACTCATTGAACAGGAATGTTATTGACCAGAATTATTTCCCGTTCAAAGAGCACCATTTATTGAAATTGATGGAGGGTGAGGATGATTTTCATAGAGGAGAAATTCAACTAGGTTGAAATTTGCGGTATTGCAAATAATGAAAAGCTTTGAAAACGAATCTGTATCGGATTTTAATCTTTTCAGTAAAAGAGCAGACTTACTGATTTTTCTGGAAAAATGAAATGCTAAAAAGTAATTGTTTTTCAACCCGTGAACATAAAGTGACTTTTGAATCACAACTCTTTTCTCTATAAATTTGCTGCACTGTTTTTTTTCCTCGACTTGCCCAATCTTCATCAGTTCCTCCACATATTCTTCGTCTACTGCTACATTCGTCTCCAATGAGAATAATTCTTTCGATGACTCTAAAAATGGATTCTCATGTTTAGCTATTTCTCTTCAAGACCTTTCTTGAAAACATGCTTTGGAAACTTAACATTTCTTCATTGCTCATATACAACGTTTCTTTAAATTAGCAGAGGTAACTTTTTGCAAACTGTGTAATTAAATCGATAATTTGAAGACCAGCCAACATCCATCTTCTTCCAATAGCCCCACCATCTCCTTTCACTACCGCATCACGTTCATTGTCTTTTTTACAACAAACGTTCCTTTTTCAAAGGCTTTGTGTACGTCTGGAAGGTTTGTGGGTTAAAGAAAGAGATTTTGAATTAAAACTGGTAACCATCCAGCATAGTTACCAAAGTCTATGTATAGCGTATAACAATAAAAAAACCACACACACACACACACAAAATCAACTCTTTCAAAGTTTCAGTAAAGATACTAAAGTTGGTTGAAATCTGTGATCTAATAAACTTTAATTTTAAAAGCACCAGCTTTAATACGGTGCTCCAAAACTTGAATTTGTTTATGTATATGTTTTTTTTAAATATAAAATGGGAAAAAGCTTAATGAGGATCAAATGGGTGACGGAGAACTAACAACAGTAACAACAGTAATAATAATAATGAACAGAAATTTAAAATTCAACTTTAAATATATTTCTATTAGAATTATGTTGCCTTGAAATTAATTTCTCCCTTTTTTCTTCAAGTCCTTATTCTATTTTTAGTTTGAATTATGCCTGCTCAGTCATTTAAAACGAGGAGAATCATGACCGGATAATTGGACAGTTCAGACAATTAGAGTTTGGATAACTGGAACCCTACATTGATATAACACTAATGTAATGTATCTTCAAATTCAGAAACCTGTAATTCTGTTATGGGGGAAAAAATTCACTTCAGGGAACTCACAATTTAAAAATATCGATTTTTTTTTTTAAACCACTTTTTGTGAGGTTCTTTCTGAAATTAGACATTTTGTGGAGTTTTAAATAGTAAAAAATGTAATAAAAATCCATGGAATGACACAACCAATGATTTAAAAAATTATAATAACGAAAATTTAAAAAGAATCGCCATCTTTGGTTTTGGACCAAAAATGGCTGCCGGGGGTTTTTTTGGGGGGGGGGGGGATTTTGGAATACCTCCCCTTCCTAAGTTTTTTGTTTATACAATATCTACAAGCACGCCGAGTTTCATAATTTTATCACAATTTGCAGTTTCTTCTCCCGTAGCCCCCCGACTACGGGGAGAAAATAAAATCATAGGACGCCAAAAAACAGTCAAGTAAGAACAATAAACAATCGTGATTGATCAAAAAAAAAAAAAAAATTTGAATTCTGAAATTTTGAATCTAAATTATGTTTTGCGCAATCACGAGCTGAGACAGGACCCTACTCATTGGAGTTATTGTTTCTAGAAACGGCTTCTGTCCCCCCCCCCCAAGCCTGCCTCTCCTCCTGGGCGGTTACGTGTGCATAGTTGTGTGTGTGCGTAGCACTGTGTGTATGCACGTAGGCGTGTGTAAGTGTATGTGTGTGAACGTGCGTGTGTGTAGGACATGGACGCCTCCGACCAGGAGAAGCGGATGCTCAAAACCGGAGCAGCCGCGCCGCGCCGCCAGCAGAGGACGGTGGGCGGTGGTGCTGCAAAGACTTCTGGTCCAAGTTGAAAAAGGCACAGACACCAAAAACGGTCAAATGAGAACAATAAGCAATCGTGATTGCTCAAAAAAAAAAAAAAAAAAAAAAACCATGGAGCGAGGAAAATTTTACATTTTCAAAACGTTTAATTTTTAATTATTTTTTAAAATGTTCGATTTTTCAAACAATGCATGGTCTTTATGACGTCACAAGTGATGTACTTCGCGTGACTTCACCGGCACGCTGAATGTTTGCGCTTGCTGTCTACCGCGTTTCCAGGTTATGATAATTTAGAAGCTAATTAAATATTGTGTTCTGCGCTAAAGGTATCAGTGAATGGCATTTCATCGTTTGTGATGTCATGTGCAGTAGCGTAAAAAATTAAATTGAATCTGCGCATCGATTAAAATAATTTTTTTTAAATATTAGACTTTTTCAAAATATTTAAAAATAGTTAGATCCTATGTTTTTAAGCATGCCTTTTCAGAAAAAAATACTTTTAAAACTTCGGAAACGACCCCATCGAACAAGAAATTCCGTCCCAATGGAAAAGGAGCTGCTTTCTCGTCAACAAACCTTAACTTTTTAACATTAGCTAAATCCTTCGTCTTTTGATTTAGGCTGCAAATTACTTTAAATGTACCTTTTAAACTATTGATCCATTCTGCATATGATGAAGATACCTTATTAACCAGTGATTGTGATATCAATTCCTTTGGAAAATGTTTTTAGTCGTTCGATATCTAAGGAGTTTGGGTGGTTGGTTTGATTGGATTTTTTGGCGCAAGAACCTTAATAGGCTATACTGCGCCAAACAATTGTAAAAATGTAGAAAAAAGAGCCAAAAAAGTGAGTTTTGTTAAGGAGCAAAGGACATGAAACTTCTAGAATTTTGAAAAATCAGTTAACATAAACACATAAACGAAGTTCTAAATTTTGAGTGATGAGTTGAAAGAAATATCTAAGAAACAATTTTGAATAATATATACATAAAAAAAAAACCAATGACAAGACAAAAACAAGAACCTAAGGATGAGAACTAAATTAAAGACATAAAGCCGATCTCCAGAAGGAAGGGAAAATCCCGGATGGGGGGTGTCCCCCAACAGTTCCTTCAAAGATGGATGGAGCTGATTGAAAAATTTAAAACGAATATGATTTCATGGGAGATACATAAGTGAATTAACCTTTTCCCTACAAATTTTAAGTTTTAAATAATGGGAGTTAAAATAATTATAAGGTGCATTTTCACAAAGCGTAATTTGAATTCGCAAACAAAATTTCTCTCGTTTTTTATTTTTTCAGTTGCTGTATCGTTCAGCTTTTGGTACAATGCAAATTTCCAGGACACATTAGGAACATTTTTGAACCACTTTGATTCAGAACACGTGTAAATTCAATAAAATAATAAAAGCCAATTAAAATGTTACAAATGTGGGAAAGGATATTATAGTCTCAGGATAGAAAACTGTTTTATATATATTTCGGCATTGAAATATTGGTCATAATGAAAGTGCAGCTGAATCAAGAACTACCATTTTTTGACTTCGTTTAAAAATATAAAGACAGAAAAATCTTGCGTACAAAACTTTTAGAATTTTGACCCTTTTATTTATTTGATAAACTATAACAAAATAACTTCTATTTATTATTAAAAGGGATGTTCTGAACATAAATGCCAAAACTTTGCATTCTACGACAATAATATTTCTGGCACAGGTTCGCCAATAAAATTGAAATAACCACAAATTTGAAGTGCAACTGTTTAAGTAAACATTCTTTAGTCCGCACTAAAACTTCAGTTACTAAAACAAAAACTCATCATTTTATTGTTGAAACTAAGTCTAGATATTTACGCATATTATTTCCTCTATTTATTTTGGAAGCTTTCTACTGATTCAGAATTTATTTTCTCCATTTCACAGGTTCTGATTTACAAAAGGAAGGCAAACAAATTTCACATCGTGTTAACTAAGGAGAAAGGATTTTTCTTCACAATGCATTCAGAACTCTACGGTGCGAGTTTCTTGAGAGCGGAGACGGATTTCATGCAAGATTACATTCTTTAAAATACATTTTTGTTGCAAATAAAAAATGTTTGAGAGCAATTCACGCGGATATTTTTCGATTATGAGCACACGTGCATTTATGTCACGTGTATTTTAGGTCTGTTATAGCACTTTGTTTCTGAAATTCAGTATTTTTCTGTTCGTTTCTATACAATTTTACCTATACCTTTTATCAAGAAAGTTGATCTCCGTTAAGAAAAATGTGAAATGTTGATAGTGGCCGGCTAAAAACAATGTGAATCTCATAAACTGATTGAAAAAGTTAGAAGGTTAATAGTGCTAAAGATCAGGAGATATCAATTCTAAATTTTAAGCATTTCTTGTTATCTATCAATCAATTATATTTTATTTTATTTGAATAGAAGTTCAAAAACAATTGTATGTTTTAAGAACTCTTTCGATATTTAAATCCAAAAATATATGATGAAACGTAACACACACACAAAAATGTGCTTACCTGACATTTGTTTTTAGAACTTTGATCACATACGTTAGTTTTAATATCTTCCCAAAAAACTGTGAACCTTAATCAAAGCACTAGAAGCGTTTCCACAGCTGAAAAAGAAAAAAAAAATAATTTGAATTTTGACATCTTGAATTCAAATTATGTTTTTCGCAATCACGAGTGTGTGTATGTAGGCATGTGTGTTTGTGTGTGGGGGGTATGTGTATTTGTGTGTAGGGGGTATGTGTATATGTGTGTAGGCATGTGTGTTTGTGTGCTGGCATAAGTGTGTGGGTAGTTGTGTGTATGAATGTGTGTGTGTGTGGGGGTATGTGTGTGCGTGTGCAGGCATATGTGTTTGTGTCTGTGTGCAGGCATGAATGTGTGTATGTGTGTGTATGTGTTTGAGTGTGTGTGTAGGTGTCTGTATGTATGCGTGTGTGTTTGTGTGTATGTATGTGTTTGTGTATGCGTGTGTGTATGTGTGTGTGTGTATGTATGCGTGTGTGTGTAGTTGTGTATGTATGCGTGTGTGTGTGTAGTTGTGTATGTATGCGTGTGTGTGTGTGTAGTTGTGTATGTATGCGCGTGTGTGTAGTACATGGATGCAACCTGGAGACGGCTTTCGCTAGAGGAGCAGCATCGTGAGGAGCCGGTCGACGGTGATGGTGCGGAGGGTGGCGGTGGGAAAATAAAATGATAGCACGCCAAAAACAGTCAAATGAAAGCAATAAGCAATCGTGATTGCTCAAAAAAATCTTAATGAACTGTTTCCAAATAATTTTAGGCTACGCTTCAGTATTAAATGCATAAAAAAAAGCTAAATAATTTTTCTCTTCCAATTTTTCTTAGTTATCTCGTAAGAATATTGTCTTTTTGTCTATTTTTTCAGAATATATTTATTATCGCTAAACACGCCTTTTTCGTATTTTCGAAGTATGTAACAGTTAAAATCTCTGATGGTAACTATGGCATCTTAGAGCAGGAATTAGTAATTGGAGGGAGCAAATTTAATCATTGGCTTAGGAAAAGCCGAGGCAAAGATCTCAAATCAAGTGATTCAACTACGACGAATGGACAACCCGTTTTAGGCTAAATTAATGAAAGAAGCTCGATTTCAACCAATACTTAACTTCAAAAATCAATGGAAAACTGCAAATTATGATAAGAAGATGCCACCTGGTAGAAATGTTGTTTGTGACTATAAAATGAAAATGACCCAGAGGTACTTTGAAAAACCGTTTAAATCCAAGGTGGTGGCGTTTTTAAAAATGGCTATCCATATTAAAGTTTTTTGAATGTATGTCGTACAAAAGAGGTTTTTATATCGAATTATAGGTTTTTTAGGTCACAGGTTTCATTTTGTATGTTGAAAATAAGCTAAATGGTTCATTCAAACATAATTTTATTACTTACAAAAAAGATTATGTGCTTTTCAAAGTACCAATAGATCAAAAACGGAAAAATATTAAATGCAAATGTATGCATTTAATGTCAAACTCTGCTTCGTTCTTCGCATTAATTTTTGCATAATAGTGTGCAGGACAGACCAACACTTCTGCAGCTACACATGTTGTTGCAGATTTTGCAGGTGCACCCTATGAGCTCAGTGCAAGAATCAGAAATTTCCGGTAATTCCGAACATTTCAGTCGCCAAAATTTGTCATCCAAAACTATTCACTTGGAGATGGAGGATTATGATATGTTTTTGAGCTTGTCTCCAAATGTGTCCAACCTGGAAAGTACTACGCAATATTTGTTGCTGTAAGGCACCCTTTGTTGGTGACAAACTTTCAAGTGGCCGATTTTTCGTCATTAACATCTAAATCGGTCGTTCTGACTTCCTTCACTAAACTTTATTGAGAGATTGGACTCAGAAAACTTTTCTCTTTCCGATGAATTTATCCGCCTTGAGAGGATACTTAATCCGTTGTGACCATTTTTAGAAAATGTCTGTCTGTCTGTTTGTCTCTGTGTGTGTGGATGTTATTTGCGAAGCTCTGGGTGAATTTCCGAACTTATTTAATACAAATTCCTTACTTATGAGGCATTTGTGTTTTACTGTATTAAAATGTGTTTTAATGTATTATCAAAACTTTTGTATATTAGAAATACTGATCGTATTTCGTTTATTAGAAATATCGATATTAGAAATATAGTAGCTCGTTTTTATTTATTTGAAAATTTTGATCCTTTCGAAGTACTTAAACATTAGCAATGGAAATTTTTATTTTTTTATTTTTTATTTTTACATGCTATTAAAAAAATGAATGATCATAAAGACTGAATAAATATTTTCTTTGTCTCGGAGGGAATATGTTACTTAACAATGGTTTTATACGATAAACTTTAACTTAATCTGAATGTTAGTTTACTGCGTGCTGCGTCGCTACTTCTCTGCATCAAGAGATATATTGCAAAATAAACACATTTACAGAGGTAAATCTGCGTTGGCTCTAATAAGCTCCGTGTGAAGTATGCTCGATTGAATCAAAAGTACATGAAAAGTGCTTCATTTCTCCTGCTGCAACGGTAGCTATTGGCGATATTGTTTTTGATATAGACTACTATTGAGATGAAAACCATCTATAGGCGTTCTGACGATCAATTTTTCCCCTTCTGAATTTATCCTTTGTTAAGATTTTTTTTAAAATCAAAAACATTTGTTTTTAATTTTTAATTTATCAAACACAGTAGCATCACTACTGGAAGCATTTCCACCAATGGATATCTTTCTGTGGGGTTGACGCTTAAAATGCATTGAAAGATTCTGAAAATTATAAGCACTTAAATATTGATGTATTTTAAATTATATGCCTTATATATAAAGGCTTATAATTTAAGACTTTAAATTATATGCTTTATTAAAAAGGCTTAAAATTATATGCCTTGTATATAAAGTTTGATTAAATATTAAGGAAGTTATGATGTTTCCACGAGAAATAAAACACCATTGAGAAAAATCCATCTGATGGTATTTAAGTAAAAGAAAAAAGTAATGCGAATCTATAGTAGAAATACATTAGTTCAGAGGTGTCCAACCTTTTTCTCTGCGAGGGTCGCACCTCATATTAGATTGCTTATCGCGGGCCAGAACACATAAAATTACAAAATCTTCAATTGAATAAAAACCGCTTGAAAATATGAAAAAGGAAAGAAAATTAAAAACCAATAATTGTTTTGCAGTAAGTTACCGACTTAAGCCATGGATAAGGCAGAAATACATAAATACTGCAAAACGCATACAACTACAAAATACCTAGCTGTGCCTGCAATCTTTAAGTTGAACCGCACCATTGCTGCGGTCATTTGTCTGGTGCGCTAATTCCACATTAGCTATCAGTTTGTTTGGCTTTCTTGGCTTCTTTATGAGGCTTTCCGCCTCTAGCTCAGTTACTTCCTATTCCGGGCTGATGAGTGCTAAAAAGCACGAAACTGCAGTCCTCGGATGGAATGACTGAGCTGGCGGCGTATTTTATCAATAATTGTTGTTTTCAGTTACTAAATGCTTCGTTTATTAAATGTATCAGAAATACATTTCCGAATATTTGACTCCAAATTCGGAATATGGTCATCAATCGCGCTTTTCAATTTGTAACATTAAACTAAACAACGGACCACACGGATCAGCTTCACGGGCCGTAGGTTGAGCATCACTGCATTGGATAAAACCCTATCACATTGGTATTAAAACTTTATTTTAAGGTTATTTCTGCATTTAAAGTTTTACAAAGGTGTATTTTTCTAAATCATAGATTGTATAACACACAGCCCTTTCTTTTTTCTTATTTTTTTTATTCTGTAGAATGGCTGCTATAAAGAACAAAAGCACTTAAAAATAGAACATGATATTCTTTCGCAATGTCCATCCACCAAGTACTTATTTGCTCAATAACGCACCATGAAACTCCCATTAAAAAAAGACCCGTGAAGAATGACGTTGAAAGGGAGCTACTCAAATCAGAGGAAAACAGTCCCTCCTGCCAGCCTGCCCAGATGATGATAGGAGCCCTCGCAACTCATCTACGCACGCGCTCTGGCAGAAGTTTTGCATTCCGTCTACCCATCCCGAAACACGGAGCAACAGTTTAGAGAGGGCTTCCACCGTCTGTAGTTCAGTCTGGTGTAGTATTCTTCGGTGAACGATTCAACTCGGTTTCTGGAAGCAAATTTTGGCGCCTCATCTTGGCTAGATTGAACTGTTGATTGCTGATGATTTAATGGTAAGGGGATTATTTGTGAATAATTATTATATTAAAAAATATATATATTCATTTATTTTTCTTGCATTTTCTCTCTCTTTTAAAATAAATTTGCTGCATACATTTTTTCAGATATTTTTTAAAATGTACTATTTTATGTATTTTAATAAACTTTATGATTGACGCATGCACACTGATTACTACCTTTAATAAATGGCATGTTAAATGCAATAATGGATTATGGGCTACGCACTGTTAAGATTATGCATTAATGGTGAAGTGGTAAGATTATGCATTAATAACTAAAACATATAAGCATACGCACTGGCGTCACGACGGGGAGCGGGAGGGAGGGGGGTTTAGCGTCACTCCTCAGATGGGTGAAAATGGATTTACGGGTTTAGGAAAAAATAAATACTTCAATTCTGAAAACTTTCCACTTATATTGTACGTTATATTTACTCCATCAAGCGCAGTAGCATCACCTGGGGGGGGGGGGGGGGGAAGGTCTTTAACACCAGGTGACACCAAAATTCTTTCAGATTTTTTTTTCACGACATTTAAAATTATGTTTAATTTATCGAATACAGTAGCATCACTACGGGAAGCGTTTCCACCAGTGGATACCCTTCTGTGGGCTGACGATTAAAATGCATTTGAGAGAGTCTGAAAAAGATAAATTCTGAAATATTGATGTATTTCAAATTAAATTTAATCTATCACACGCAGTAGCATCACTACGAGGGGGGGGGGGGGGAGGACAGGCGGCATTTGTGCCGCGTGACACTTCGCTGGGATACACCTAAAATGTATTCAAGAGTTTCTGAAAATATAAGTGCAGAAATCCCAAATTATTTTAAACTAAATTTACTGTATTAAATGTTTAAAAGAAGTTCACTACATTTCAACAAAAAAAAAAAAAAAAAAAAAAAAAAAAAAAATCATTTCCTTATTTTTTCTTATTGAATTCATTATCCATTCAGACGAAAACGCTGCCTTTCAATGGCTCCATAATATCTGAAGCCATTTTTTTTTTTGTAATTTCTAGATTTATTTATTATTATTTTACTTCCTTTTGGACCATTTAGAATGGTGAGGAGTATTTATAAATGTTTATGCATAGATGGGTGGACAACCTTTTTACTGTCATTTTTAAGGTGGGAAAAGAAAGCCAAATAGCCAGTGAATCGAATTTTATAGTAAAGACCTAATTTAAAACGCAATTTAAGCCTCCAGTCATTTTTGCAAGATTAGTCAGAAAAGATGTGACTGTAATCTATACTAATATTATAAAGAGAGAGGGAGGATTTTTGTGTGTTTTTATGTGTTCGAGGTAATTTCTGGAGCCACTGCACCTATTTGTTAGAATTAGGAGCGGATTGACTGCACAGGAAGCTTCCTACATGTCTCAAGAATTCTTACTCATTAGCAGTTAGCTAAATATATTTTAGATATTTTTTTTGCACAATTTAAGTAAGATGGGGTAAAGTGGTCATAATATTAGGCTTAACGAATATTGTTCATCTAATGTCACTTAATCTTTAAGTATAAGGCAGATACAAGTTAAACATTAATTTTACTTAATATGTATTTTTTTACAGTAAACGGGGTTAAATATACGAGTATATGCGTATATATACGCATATATACTCTTGTTCACATAAATACGCCAATAAGTACGTATATGTGTATCTGCAAGTAGTTTTTATTCGTACAACTATACATTCTACTATACACGTATATGCTCGCTTATACTCGTGTATGTAAGAACACTTATATACTCCGGTAGACACGTATATACACGTACGTACTCGAGTAGACACTTACATACAAGCATAAGAAATACAAGTATACAGGGTGAGTTTAAACTCTTGAGCAAATTATTAAAAGGTGTTAGAGGGGAGGATAAGAAGCAAGAATCACATAAGGAACATATGGTCACAAACACAATGCTGACGCGCTACATGCACGCAAAGCCAGAAACTGATGAATGCAAAAAAGTCACAGATTTATATATTACACAAAGACAATTTTACACAACACTTTAGGTCTTAAGAAAGTTTTAAAGCGATTGATGAAATTTGTGGCCTGCAGCTGTAATACATGCGTCGCATTCACAGATCACACTCTCTGTTGCAATAACGAAACTTTTGAAAAACTTTCATCAGCCGCTGCGCCTTTGTAGCGATGCGTGTGTTAGAGCTACTACAGGCCGTAACTTTTAACAACTTCGCTAAATATTTCTTAAAAGCTAAAATGTTAGGTAAAATCATCTTTGTACAAAAAATTTGTGCCATGCTTTGTGTCCATTAGTTTCTGGCTTTGTGTGCATGTTGCACGTCAGTGATTATAGCTTCCTTATGATTCTTTGCTTCTTATCCTCCCCTCTCACACCCCTTTGATTTTTGCCCAAGAGCTTAGATTCACTCTGTAGGCCGACATGTATATAAGCGTATATTCTCGTGTATACATACATGTACTGGTGTATACATGTAAATGTACGTATGTACGTCTATACAGGTATATAATCGTATTTACACGCATATATATACTCGTACAAAGACGCACTGGATGTATCCACGAATTAACTCGTGTATACTCGTATATGTATGTATACTTATATATGCATATATACGTCTACTATACACATATATACATTCAAGTATGCACGTATTTTCTCGAGATACAAGTGTATACGCGCATATGATGTTCGTTTATACGCGTATATACTCGTATATACACGTGACACGTATATACATGTAACACGTATATACTCATGTAGACACGTACACACTCCTGTAGGTAATCACGTATATGCTTATATACTCACATATATGCTTATATACTCGTATATACTTGAGTAGGCTCGTGCATGCACATATCTGATGTGTACATGTATCTACTCATATAGGAATGTGTGTACTTGTGTGTAACAAACGACACGTATATATTAGTGTATACACGCATGTACTCGTGAATGTACTTGTAACTATAAAAATAGCCGAAAGGTACAAGTATTACGGTTATTTATAATGGTTTTGCAGCTATTTTCAACTATGACCACTTTACCCCATGCTATGACCACTTTCCCCCACCCCATGGGGTAAAGTGGTTATAAAAACATAGGGAAAAGAAAGTGCTATAAAACTACTAAAATCAATAGTTCTCTTCCTAAAATTTAATGTACCGTGTTCTTTAATAATGCAATGTAAAATAACAACAAAAAAAGTTGAAGTGTTTAAAGAATTTATTGTATTTATTATCCACCTAAGTTGAAAACCTACGATTTTATGACCACTTTACCCCACCAGACCCTACAATTGGTAGGTGCACCTCTCCTCTGTCTTGGGGTCAGAGAAAGTACTAGTGGCTCAGATAGATGCTGTTATACAGCATGATTTAGAAAAAATACAATGAAAGCCTAATTAGACGCGATCTTCTTAGATTTATCTTTAAACGAGATTTACTCTCAAAACTTTAAAAAGTCCATTTACATTCCTTTGCATCTCACTGATTCAAATATGTTCCTTGACTGAAAGTTTTGTTTACGAATATATTGTTAGTTATTGCACGTTGAAAACGTGATGCTTCTAAGAATTCAACCGCATTTATGAAGTTTACGATGCAGTTTGTACGAAAACATAGAAATTGGCTTCGGGATTTGTGAATTCCGGCTTTGCATTAAGTAACTGAATTATAGAACGGTTCTAAAACTAAATTTGGGACCCACAGATGGGTTGTTATTTGTTAAATATTTTTTTGGCATGACTTTTATCATGGTTGCACTTTTCTAGCAAAAGAGATCTTGCCATTTAAGGCTACTGGATTTTAGTACATTGTAATTCCTTATCGGAGCAGAAACTCCTTGCGGAGGGTGAGTTTTCCAAATACCTCAAACATGCTTCTGAGGATGCTAAGCACTCCTTCAAAAGGTAAAGCCTAGAAAAATAATAACATGATAAAAATGAGAAAAGTATCGAATGAGGCAGTGAGAGGTAAAAGGATGTAAGTGGAAAAATTAAAAACTTGGCGATAACCGGTACAAATGGTAGGTGAACCTCTCTTCTCTCTTGGGGCAAGAGATAGTACTGTACCACTAGCTCTGGTAAGTGCTGTTATACAGCATGATTTAGAAAAACTTTTCTGCCTACCTAGGATGTTATCCTTAAACGTGTTTTACTCAAAACTTGAAAATGTCCACTTAAATTTCTTTGCTTCTCACTTCCTCAAATGTCCTGAAAATATTCAGTGCTCTCGGAAAGAAAAGAGTCCTGCAAGTTGGATTTCGGAAACGTTGACCGCAATCTTTCAAAATGGGGGAACATTGCTCCTGTCTGTAGTTTCGGTTGTTGATTAGCGTGTCAGCATATGATTGAATATTCTACAAAAAAAAGAAAAAAAAAAAAAAAAAAAAAAACAGGGGGATGATATTTGAAAATTATTATGAGCTTGGCCTTTTGAATTTATTGTATATTGCTCCATATATTAGTGATTAATTTAAAGTAGTAACTTTTATGCACAGTGTATTTTTTATTTTTCTCTTAAATTACTTAATTCTTTACAAATGCAATAAGTAAAATTAAAAAGTTAAAGAGGTATGCAGTCTCAAGTAAATGGTTTATTTTTTTGATGATAAACTGAAATTATAAAAAATAATGCCTTGTATTTATAATAATATATCACGGAATCAAACAGTCAGATGCTTTTGAACTTTGCACCTCCCTAGCCGCTCAGAAAAGAGTTAATGGCTAATATAACGCTACTTTCTCTTCCGAATAAAAATAATGGCTTCGAAACTGTCGAAAACTGAAAAAAATAGGGAAGGGGGGAGGGGCGCCATTTCTAAAAAGTGGTACATGTATGCCGAAAACGGCGTTCATATTTGGATTCAAAGGCTCATTTTACATATGAATCAGCAAGAAGTATGTCAGAAGCATTTTGAAGGGGTTTATTTTTGTCGCACAGTGTTATTGGAAAAAAATTAATAAAACAAACTTTTGATAATTTATGGATTGATCTGTTTTTGATACTAAACCCCTCATTAGTAATTTGGACAAATTCAAAACATTAATTAAATAAACTTTTATGTCGCTTTCGGTCATTTTTCAGCATAGAAATGTTCATTTATGCATGTATAAAGAAATGTTGAAAAATAACGAAATTTTTCTTTTCTGCGAATATATTCCAAACATTCTCTTATGTTTGCTTAGAAACATTTTGTGCGTAACTTGTTATTTTTATTGAAGAAATGTTCTGAACTACATTTAACAACTTGTGCTTTTCGTTCTTACATATTTGTAAATATTAAAATAATAAATCTTACATGTACGAAACTGGCCATAATGATGTTCATAACTTTTTTCAGAGTTTTGTTTTCAAAATCAAATTATATAAACAATATGGGATTTTTTTTTTCATGTAGTAGGTATTTGTGCAGGACCTGAGGCCAATATGTTGACAAACAAATTGGAAAAATAATTTATTTTCAACTAAAAATGTCTTATGTTAATATAAAGTTAATTATGATGAGATTATTTACTTAAAAAATGCACAGTAACGATATATGCGTATTAATTTCTACTAAAGGGTTTTTTTTTAGAGGTACAGAACTTTAAGTTGGCAACACTGTTTGATATGTGTGCCATTTTGATAGCTGTCACTTGTTTTGTGTTCAGTTCGGTTTGCCATTTCATCATGAATAAACAACAAGGCGGTGCAACATGCCACACAGCGCGTGTCACAATTGATTTATTGAAAGAGACATTCGGTGAACGAATAATTTTGCGTAATGGACCCGTGAATTGGCCTGCAAGATCATGCAATTTAATACCGCTGGACTACTTTTTGTGGGGATATGTGGAGTCTCTGGTCTGCACCGATAAGCCTCAGACGTTTGTCTCCTTGGAAGAGAACATTCGCCACCTTAATACTGATATACGGTCTCTATTGCTGCAAAAAGTGAGAAAATTGGACTTTCCAATCGGACTTTCTCCGAGCCAGCGGAGGTGGCCATATGCCAGAAATCATATTTAAATAAAAATGGCAAAGAATTATCTTTCGAATAAATCAACATTCATGGCAATTAACAACATTTAACTGTGTTTTATTTGAATTTAAAGTTCTCTACTTATAAAAAAAACACTCTTTATATAATAGAGAACGCATTGTTGTTCTTCGTGTGCGTAAATTTTCAGAAATTGTCAATACTTTATTATCATATGCAATACCTAAGGGTTTACTTGTAAAATCGATTATTTTGAAAAAGAAATGAGTTCGTAAGTTGCAATAAGTGACAGTTCATATGAAATTGCTGACATTTCACAACTTAGTTTTTGACAAATACGGAGCATAATTTTTCATAAAAGAAGTGCGGGAGCTCTATAATTTTCAAAGCTACTTTGATACTGCTATGGTCTGATTTGTAAAACATGAATAACTTCTCAGAAAATTGGAAAGAATAATAGGAGCTGAGTTCCCGTGAACTTCTATGCAAATTAAGCCTTGAACTAATAAAAACATGACCATTGGTAAGATGTTGCTAACTATCGATTTCTAAAATATTTATATTTTAATTTTTGAAGTTATTGCACAAGCAAAACTTTTGCTTGATATTTCAAAACAAGTCATATTTAGCTATTAATCCAGTTGCATACTTAAGGAAAAAGGCCCTCCGTGGGAAATTTCGTGAGGAAATTGTGAGACCAATTTTGATGCATTCTTTATGGCCTATGTAACTATGCCTCACCGGGTGTTTTGCTTGAATTTGTGTCAGACCGCCTGTGTGACGTCATTATTCCAAGATGGGGGCTTCACTAGATGTTGATGAAAATTTACGGTTTTAAATTAATTTTGAGGCATATTATGAAATTTTTTCAACTTATATTATATATTTAACACTTTAATATTGTTACATTTCAAATTTAAAAACAAATTGTTTATATAAAATAAGTTATTTATTTTGCTATTTTTGATTTTTGATACAGATTTTATGAACTTTTTTAGTTACCAATAGTAGTTAAAAAATATTTTGGAAAGCTTGTACGATTAAATCAAATTTATTATTCCAAAAAACCTGTAAAATTATTTACATACACGTGTTTTGGGGTCATAAGAAGCATTTTTTTTTTATGTAGAAAAAATTTACAACTTCCGTTACTTAATATCGGAAGCAATGACAATTTTATTTTTTACATTTTATGTACTCTAAGTAATGAATAATTTATTTAAACTCTGATTTTAATTCAAAAATATAGATTTAAAAGTAAACAAACAGTCCTCACTTAAAGTTCTTCATCTGAAGTGTCATCAATATCGCTTTGTTGACTGGGTGCTTTTCACATAAGTCCCATCACATCGACACACACAAAGTTCAGTGCATGAAATATTTTGAGATTTGCATTTGCATGAAACAATGCATTTGCCTTTTACACAGCTGCATCGAACTAGTTTCAAGATGAATTCAGGCGCACAAGGTAGTATACATATAACTGAAGCATAGAAGTTGTCTTTCTTTTCCCATCCGAAGTCTAACGGTGATGGTGATTTCGGGTGCTGCTGGTCAGCAAGACGCCACTCTAATACCTGATAATGTGCTCTTAAAATGTATGGGGACAAAGATGCTCTTGTAGGAGGCAAATTTTCATTTTGAGCCTCTTGCTTGGAAAACATGAACCAACGAAGTTCTTCAATATCTGAAATCTTGGTCAGCGGCACATACACGGAGCAAATAAATCCTTCAATAGTAACTTTATCATTTGCACTAAACTCTTCGGTTGACCCCAGATGACTCAAAGCATCAAGAGTATTTTTGTCTGCCTTCTTATAAATTTTCCAAAAAGATGGTTTCCCTTCTTAGCAAGTGAACCTGTTGTATCACATCCTGATAGAGCATTGAGTCCTAATATTCCTTTAGTTTTTTCTGGTCCTCTAATGCGGTCATAATTCCTTTAATATCTCACTTTCAGTTTTCTTATCTTTTAATACTTTCCCAAATGCTGAACATTTGGGTTGACTTGCCTTTGCAATTTTATAGGACGTTATTTCAGTCAGGGACTGAGGTAATGTCAAAAGGGAACGGGCTGCTGAAAGTGTGGTAAGAGAAAGTGGAATTTTTCTATCAGAGTCTTTTTTCTGTTCATAAAGTACCATTACAATGCTATGCAAAGTACCCTTCCGATAAGATGTGTCTTCAAGGAAATCAATGTTACCTGCAGCATAAAGTAAAAATTTTGCTTTTATCACATCAAGAAGAATATAGATTCCGCCACTCTCATCCATGCGCCTTTATTACCTCATTCGCTATCTGTGTTTCCTAGCGTAGAATTTAAGCATAATCAATCGAAACACCTATTTTATGTAAAAAAAAATCAATTATATATTTGCTTCAGGTAGCAGAGTGCATATTAAGGCCAACACCAACTTGCAAAGGCATATCCCGGGCGTGTCGATGAACAGTTTCTTTCTAAGCTTGGTACGGAGACAGTATTTTATACATGAATATGTGTGATAGTCTTTTAGCTTTATTCAGCACGATATTGTTCTGCACCTCATAAATAGAATTAATTTCGAATTTTACGTTGCAGCACCATTTCAAAAACTGACCAACTTCGATTGGAACGGCATCAACTATCTGATTCTGTTCAAGAGATCCTGTAAATCTCTATTTCTGATCAGATAAAACTGCTTTGTGTGAAATTTTCGCAGCTTCAAAGATAGTTCTCATGGTTTTTTCCAATGTTTATAAAATCATCTTCTGCATTAGATAGGGTAATAGCTACAATTGTCTTTAAAGATACGCGTTGCGACTCATTTACACTTTTTGGATTACTAAATATAGCGTCATCAATTTCCTCTTGAATGAGATTTTTAATTTCTTTTCACGTTTTATTTTTTCCACTATTTTTATTTGCAATCGACTGATAATTCATTTCAAGTCTGTTATTGTAGTAACATTTCCCTGAACAAGAAAATTATTTAATGCACACAGAAATTCTACGTCTGTTGCTTCATTAAAAATGTCTTCTGACGTTGTTACTACATCAGGATCGCAATTTTTTCGCAAAACATTAAATACATGTTTTTCCCAGCAAGATTTATGGTATAAAATGTTCTTTGCATGATGGTCTTCTAGATCTGTACAGTCACTGAGTTTAATTTTGAAATAGGAAATTTCAATGGCTTTTTTTAATTGCTGACCTGCAGAATCTTTTTTATCGCCACCAAAGGTTTTCTTACACCGCCTTTTCCGAGGCAGAAAAAACACTTATTTTTGTCACCAACGACAATTTTGGATCTCGTTGTGTGTAGCCTACAACATTTTCTTCATGAATGGAAGTAGAACAAGATGGTTTATTCTTTTACATTTCGTGTAATTTCTTACTTCTGTTCATACTTGCTTTATGAGTGAACTTCTTGTAGCATTCTGCATGCCATAATCCGTTTTCAATTCTTCTACGGTTACATTCGTTAATCTATCAGTAAGTAATGTATATACTCTTTGTCATTTCATTGTGCTCTCTTCTTGATACATTCTAATACTTTATCATAACCAATGGGTTTAACTAATGGGCACTTCTTAATCTGACAAAAAATACATAGTTTATAATTAATTTGTAGTCTTGATTTTTTTGAAGATGGAGGCAAAGAAACTTGTAAATGAGTTTCTGGGAGAGAGAAGACATTGTGAATAAAATAGCAGTGATAAGTTACGGAAAAATAACCGTACTTGCAGATTTGCAGACTAATCACCAACAAACCGGCAAACAATACTTTCTCTACTCAGAAGCTTTATCTTCTACTCTCCCTACAAATTCCTTAAGAGCACCCCTGATGTACGACATTCACATCCGGTCAAAGAGTTTAGGGGGTCAGGGGGTATACAGGTTGTTAGAATTCTGTTAAACGATTAAACAGTCGAACCTCGTTAAAACGAACTCAAAGGGACCTTTAAAGTGAATTTGTCTCAACAGCAGCTCGTTTTATCCGAAAAACAATAGTGTTAGGTGTGTTAAGTGATTTTAAACAGAAGGACGGGGATCGCAAATGTAGTTCGCTTTAGCAGTAGTTCGTTGTGATCGTGTTCGAATTAACGAGGTTCGACTGTACTAATGTTTAGTGATCTTAGCCTGAAAATTAAAAGTATTTTTAACTGCGAAAACTCACTCGAGGTACTTTTAAAGCAGCTAATTCTGAGAGTCAAAGTGAAAAAAGAAGATTTATCAGATTTTTTTTAAAAATAAGTTAATAAAAAAATTAATTAAATATTTTGCTTTTAATTTATAGTAAGAAGATGAACTGAATATTAATCAAATAAATTCACCAGAAAAATATCACAAAATACCCAAAAATTAACTCATAATTGCAAAAACTCATCATAGCCGCCATCTTGGATTGATGACGTCATACAGGCCGTCTGACACAAATTCAAGCAAAACACCCGGTGAGGCATAGTTACACAGGCCATAAGGAATATAAAAAAATTGGTCTCACAATTTCCTCACGAAATTTCCCACGGAATGTAGTATGCCCCCCTACTATATAATAATGAAGTCGAGTATGTATTTTTGAACTGTCATATATTTTGCTTTTTTTTTTCTTTCAGAAATGTTTGATTTTGCTTTGTTTGATAATAGCTCTTTTTACTTCCTTTTGCGAAGTAAAGGAAGTATTGTATTCGCTAAAAATATTTTACCCACAAATAGGCCTCAATTTCCATTTTTCTCGTCCTCGAATGAATATTGAATTTTTTTTCAACCCGACCACACGTGGATATATGCCTAAGAACGTAAAAACACCAGAAATATCCATTTTGACGACACCAGAATTAATTACAACGAGTTTTCTCGTGACGTCTGTATCTACGTATGTATGTGCGTATGTACGTATATGTGCAAATGTGTGTATCTATCTCGCATAACTCAAGAACGGTATGCCCTAGAAAGTTGAAATTTGGTACGTAGACCTCTGGTGGGGTCTAGTTGTGCACCTCTCCTTTTGGTTGCATTCGGATGTTCCATAGGGGTTCTTTCACCTTTTTGGGGGAAATCATTGTTATTCCCAATTAAAATTTATAATTTGGCAAACACTTGGGGCGAAAAATCGTCAAGATTTTGGTCGCCAATTCTTTTCACCAAATTGGCGACAAATTTGGCGGTTTTTTTTAAGTCTGGTTTTATTTTGACCATTATTGGTGATATTTAGAAAGAGTTAACCATTGAATTACATTAAAATGTCTAATATTGGGAAAATTAATCTGAAAAAACGTTTTTTTTTTACTTCAGTTCTCAACAAACTTGGGGGGTTGCACAACTAGATGGGGTAAAAATATTTAAAAATTTTTGCTTACTCCAACGCACTATTATCATTAAATTAGCGTAAAAGGAAGTCATGTGATGTTGCACACATCAGCTAGTTTAAATACGTTTTACAAAGTTTCGCAGATTTAAGGATTTCCTTTTGATGGTCACAGTTGATGGGCTCTTGAAAAACTTACTTAGACCAAGAGTTAACCCTTAACTGGTGAAGTGAGATACCTAGAAAAATGTGTCTTACGCATTCAAACGCTTTTATATGTATATGTATGTAATTTAATAGGCTGTTTTAGCTGCTTTTATATAAATAGATAATAGAAAAATCATTGTAAATTTTGGTTTTTTAATTTGCTAAATGTTGTGGAGTTCCCAGGAAACATTATTGTTGGGCTCACACACATTTCAAATTAAACACTTCCTTTACAAGAAAAAAAAAAATTACTACGTAAGGTAAACGTAGAGTGAACGGAAATAAGCATTTAAAAAAGATAACATGACTTATTGTCCAGGGATGAAACTGACCTTGACCCATAAACTCTGAAAACTGCCACATGTACCCATGAACTTAGACAAGGCATGTGCATCGGTAAAAGAGTGTAAGAAGTTTGTTCCAGCCCTCCCAGTTTAAAAAAACTTTCATTCGTTAATCTTATATTAAGAAAAAAAAAAAAAATCTGGTTCGTACCTCACACTCTTTGTACATCCATTAATTAATGTTTTTTAACAGCTCAAAAGAATACCTTGGTTAAAAGTAATACTATTTCTTAAAAGCATAATTGTTTTCTGCATTTTCCTATAAAAGAAAGGTAGAAACAAAAAATGGAATTTTCAAACATATAAAGTGATATTTTTCTTGGCGTTTGAGATCTGAAATTGCATTACTGAAAACTGTATAGAACATGTAAATACGTTAATTCCGGCCATCCGCAAAAATACAATAGAATGGTGCTTTAGAGTAAGCAAAATAGAAAAAAAAATTTAAACACACAAAAGTCTTTGACAGAGCTTCATTTTACAAACAAATTGAGCATTGATTTTTACGGGTGTATCACTAAATGTCGCCACTATCACGAAATCGACATCAAATCTGTAATTTGTTTTTCGTCACCAAAGTTATCACCAACTTAGGTATATATCACTAAGTTCGTGATAAAAACTTAGTGACATACCGCTAAGCAATTGTCATTTTATGAAATTAGTTCAGTTTGCATAGAAATTAACATCGATTTGCTTCACAAGCCGTGTTAATATTCCTTTTAGAATATTAGAATGCAACCAAAAGGAAAGATTCTAAATTAGATCCCAAACAAACGCTATATACGAAGTTTTAACCTTCTACGGCATACCGTTTTTGAGTTATGTGGTATACATACCCATATATATATATATATATATATATATATATATATATATATATATATATATATATATATATATATATATATATATATATGTTACATATAAACAAATTTTTTTACATTCATACCCATTTTCTGTTGATCAAGAACCCTGCCAGGTTGCAACTCGCCAGAACAGCACAAGATTTGAACTCAGCATTCATTACAGATTTAATCTAACATTGAATTAACACTAATAGCATTATATAAAGCTCTAAATTAGCGGTCACCTGTCACCAACAGGTAACCATTTCATTATAAATAGCTATCAAGGAATCAAGTTCCAGTCGCCAAAAGTGGCGACCATGGGTTTTCTTAATGTGTTAAAAATTATATCGCGCTATGACAATACGTTTCCAATTATCCGGCTCGTTCAACGCATCAGTCGACCCAACCTAGGCAGTGTAATTCGGAACAATCTCCCTGAGAAATACTCGGAGTCGAGACCCGGATACCATTAATGGTGCCATCACTGACACTGACGATATTGATTGACTTCGACATGAATTAAATGACTGTTTGAGCCCTCCTCTTGAGCTTCTAGTAAACGCTACCTTAATTTTGCACAAATATACTCGTCGATAATTTTTTTCTCGTCGTTTATTAACGATCGAGTATTTCAATCAAAGTATAAAAATTAGTGATTCCTGATGTATGACTTATTACAATTTCAAATTATCTGAAAAATAATCGTGTTAGCCGACAGAAATTTTCTGACTAATAAATAATACTGAAGTCTGTACGAGTCGCTTTCATGAAGTCTATGTAGCTTACACATTTGTATTATACTTAAAAATTGTAAATTTTCTCTTTTGTAGTGTGACTATATATTTTTTTTTCAAAAATATATTCAGTAAAATTTTGCTTGTTTTTTTTGTAGAATATCATAATCTTTAAATCTGTTGTCAGTATTACTAATTGCGAATAGGCTTTTTTCTTTTTTAATTTCCAATGGCGGGTACGAAAGACAATACTGACATCCAAAATAATGAACGAAGAAAAAACATGGAATAACAACAGAATGACAGTAGAAAAAAATCTATCGACCCATTTGGTATCTTGCCTTCCATTATCGTTCCCACAAATTCTTGGAGTAGAGCACAGGGTTGCGCTTCAGATGAATACAATTTAAAGGTTCCCGAAGGTTACAGAGCATGCTGTATGGTCATTAAGTACATTAATGACATGTAAATGCTTAGCAAGGCAGTCATGGCCAGTAGCTAGGAAGATTTCTGCAACTGCTTTCCTTCTAGGCCAGTCGGAAATTTTACGGATATCTTTCCACCAGGATTTCTGAGAGTTCCTAACTGATAGTTCTTTTTTCAAGTTGTTCTTAAAAAAATGATCTCATAATCAACTTTGAATTAAGAATCGGAACACTATGAATAGCAGTTCGAACAATTACTCCACCTTATTTCGCCAAAAAGTCAGCCTTTTCGTTTCCCTCCACTCCACAGTGGACTGGAATCCACGGAAGGTAAATAGTTTTCTGCTTGTCCGAAAAGACTGTTAAAGACTTATATATATATATATATATATATATATATATATATATATATATATATGGAATTTTACGAAACCCAGTATTTACGGCACTCTTTATTACTTGAATAAAGAGACTTACTACACTGTGTTTCGAAAAAATAATTTTACTGCCCTGATCAGTTTTCTTGCTTAACATTTCGAATAGTCTCAAGTGCCGCTACTCTGTCAATTATTTCTTCTATTCTTCTATGGTGTTTGAGTTCCGTGGAACTAAAGTAATCTGCCAATCTGCCATTTTTAGCCTACTTTCCCGTAAAAGTAAAGGAAAGAAGAAAATATTATAAAAGAAGGCTTAATGTATCTTTAAAAAAAAAAAAATATATATATATATATATATATATATATATATATATATATATATATATATATATATATATATATATATATATATATATATATATATATGAAAAATATAAAGGGGTTTTGAGATGGGGACAAATGTTTGTCTGTCGGTCGGTCGGTCTGTATGTTTGTCCCCTTTAATAACTTCTGAGTGAATAGTCCGAGTCGGCTAATGAATTTTTTTTCGTTCGAAAGATCTCAGACAGGACACCTCATTCCCATATTTAAATTTTTGATTTGAACAATTTTTCTTTTAATTATGAACAGTTCAAAAAACTTGATGAGGAATATGTATAGAGCATTTTTTTTTATTTACCATATTGAGGGTATTTTTTCAACGATTAAAATTGTTTAACATCACAATGTGACAAACGACAATGCGAAAAAAAAACTTTTTGGCACCAAAAAAAATAACAATATTTTGTACATTTTGAATATATTCGCAATATTTAGTTTCAAGTAATGAAAAAAAGCTACTAATAAAAATCAAAATACAATATTATTACTTAACATTGACACGAGTGAGAGATAAATATGGCTGAATAAAAATAAAATGATTTCAAAGGTAAATTGTTTTTACCAGAGCTGTAGATTCGGTGGGAAAATAATGTCGAAATCCAGATAAAAATTATGACATAACTACTCGCAACTTTCAAAAATTTTCAACTCAGTGTTCCGGTTATAACTTTTCTTTTTACTAGGGCTGGAGCTCCCGCAATGCGAGCTATAAGAGTACTCAACGCTTTATAGTGCATACAAATTCGCACCCAATCATTATTATTCTATTTCAAATGAACATATCATAAATAAATAAACTTTGACTTGAGTTTTGATTGGTGACGTAAATTAACAACTGTTTTATTTGCTTTCTAAGGCCTGTTGTGAATCGCAAATATTGTAGTAATTAATCAGTTAAATAGTAAACATTTACGAGGAATTAATTTCAAGACATATGAGTTTCATACGTAAGATTATATTTTCGTATGACAAATAAAATCGCGCATATTCCATGATACTCATGATGTCTTCGACCATACATATTAGGATTGAGTGTTTATTTAACTTGGTTGAAAATGTTTAATTAACGCTTTTGTATGAGAAAGTAATTAAGATTCGGAGCTACTCAATCTAAATTAAATGTCACCAAACGTTATTGCATTTGTTTATCGAATGCAATTAGACGCTTGCTTACTTCCTGTGTTTTCCTCTCTTGCGTTATTTTACGCAAGAAATTCAACTACTTTGTAAGCTTTTATAAAATTATAACTGATTTTTCTTTTATTTGCAGTATATTTAAAAATAACTCCAGCTTTGTGAAGAGGAATACTTATTTTGAAAGCTTCAATACGGAAAGGAGAATATATATATTTTTAATTGATTAAAAATAACGTTGTTTTGCTTGAACCTGATTTGCTGAAGGATAAAATAGTAATCATTAGAACACTTAGTGTTGTACGTGAAATACACCGCCAGCTCAGTCATTTCCAGCCGAGGACTGCAGTTTCGTGCTTATTAGCACTCATCAGCCCGGCATAGGAAAGTGACTGAGCTGGAGATGGAAAACCTCTAAGGAAGCAAAGAGTGCGACACAAACTGGTAGCTAATATAGAAGCAGACCAGACGAGTGACCGAAGCAATGGTTCGGTTCAACTCGAAGATTGAACGCGAGGCAAGGTATATTCAGTAAATTACCGCCCATTAGCCAGGCCTAAAGCAGAAATACGTGAAATACACCGCCTGCTCAGTCACTTTCCTATGCCGAGCTGATGAGTGCTAATAAGCACGAAACTGCAGTCCTCGGCTGGAAATGACTGAGCTGGCGGTGTATTTCACGTATTTCTGCTTTAGCCCTGGCTAATGGGCGGTAATTTACTGAATATACTTAGTGTTGTAGTTTTTCAACGGCATCTTTATTTCTGTACCTCAGAGACAAACTAACGTAAGTCTAAAAAATGGCAATTTTTAGGTTATTACTGCTTTATATGTAGAATCTTACTCCGCATCGAGTCATTACAAAGTAATTCTATAAAAAATTTCCTTTATAGCTATTTACCAGCATAAAAGAGAGCTAGTCCCATCCTTTGCACATCTATGCACCAAATGATTTTTTTTTTCGCTCTTTTTACTTCCTTTTACAAAAAAGGAAGTATTGTATTCGCGAAAATTTTTTCACTCAAAATTCGGCCTTAATTTCCATTTTGCTCACCCCCGAATTGATGTTGAGTTTTTTTTCAACCCGCCATCCGCGGATAAGTGCCTAAGAACGTATAAACACCCGAAATATTCATTTTGACATTCCCCCGAGTTAATTACAACGACTTTTCTCGTGGCGTCCATATGTACGTTTGTAGTTGAGGATGTGCGTATGTATGTCGCATAACTCAAGAACGGTATGTCTGGAAAGTTGAAATTTTGTACGTAGACTCTTAGTGGGGTCTAGTTGTGCACTTCCCTTTTTGGTTGCATTCGGGTGTTTCTAAGAGTCTTTTGCCCCTTTTTGGGGGGAAATCAATGTTAATTTCGAAGTATACTCACTTGGTGTCATAATTTGGCGAACACTTGGCGATATATCGCCAGTGGTTTGGTCGCCAAGTTTTGTCGCCAAGTTGGCGACAAATTTGGCGTTCGTTTTTAAAAATCTTGTTCAAATTTGGCCACTGGTGGTGATATTTATAGAGTAAACTATTGAATCACACTAAAATTGCCAACAATGGGAAAATGACACTAAAATTGGAGTAAAAGGAAGTCATGTGATGCACACATCAGCTCGTTCTAAGTAGCAATAACGTGACTTTTGTCAGTTTGGCTCTGAGGTAGAGATTTTACCTTACCTGTAGACTTTTTGCTTTCTATTATGTCGTGGAAACTTTTACCAAATTACCTTTTTTTACTTAAAATTCGTGGATTAAAATAAACATCGGCAGTTAAATTTCACACTCATTTTTTGGCCTTAGTTCTGCGAGATATTATATTATAGAAAAAGTAACCTCCCAAAAAATTGCCAGTTAGAAACTCTTTTTTTCTTTTCTGTATTCTTTTCTTATTTATTTTTAGTGGACTGAGTATTTTTATTTTAATTTAACATTTTTCTCTGAATTTCTTCTCCAAAAGAGTTTTTTAAAACAAACATGAAAAGCACCAAAAAAAAAAAAAGAAGCAACTGTGTAGTAAAACAGTCACTTGACTTTGTCGGGAACGAGATTCTATTTTAATTAAACAAAAAAGGGGGATATTTTTCTTTAATTGGCTAATTAGTTATCACGATATTTGTTTTTTGAAACTTCCAACAAGATCTCTATAGTGTAATGGCAAAAGCAAACGAGTGGTGTAAAAACTAGACTTCTTTTTGCAAAACATTTTCTTAACTCAATACATAGAGAGATTTTTCATTTTTAATTAATAAAATTGAGTTGTTTAAAAATTTAAAATTGACCTTTATTTCTAAGTTAATGATAGTTTATTTTTAATTGTAGTATTCGAAAACATACAATAGAAATTTCATTATAGGCTGCAGAGAATCAAGTTCGACCCATAAGTCTTATCATCGATAATTTAAAACGAACTATAAATAAATGGAAAGAAACTAAACAAATTAAACAATAAATTATATGTAGCATATAACTCATTCAACATGCATTTATTGCAGCAATCTTTACATCAAAATATGGTTATAACACCCTAAACATTTTCTGCTGAAGCGCATATTTGTATGATATTTTTATTCAAATAATAAAATAAATTTTTTAGCATTGTATATATTTAGAACATTCCTGCTCTTAGCCATTTTTTTAATCTACTGAGTGACAAAAAAGGATTTGTTAATATACTAATGGCTTAGTGGGTAGTAAACAACTTTTTTTGCTGTAGAAATTTTCTTCACGAAAAAAGGTTAGTTGGAGTAATAATAAATAATATATGTCTTAATATTTAGTGAGATTTGGAAGTTGATCATGTCCGTTCATTAGTGTTCATCTCCATCTTATGATATTATCATCCTGAACTTCCTTTTCATTCTTTTTTGAGTAAATTTCCAGTCAAAACATTCCTGCCTAACGTACCAAAAAAAAAAAAAAACTAATGAGTTGGGGAACTACAAGTTCTTTCTATTTTTCCAGATAAACATTCTGAATTTCTATGTGTGGTAACATCATGAAGAAAATCAGTAGAAGGCTCAAAATAGGTTTGATGCGTATTTCACTAAATTACATTATTGTGGCAATTAATTGGGAAATGCGTTTTTTTTTTTTTCAAAAAATCAGTTTTATTCACGTTTTTTATGAATACATTTGAAACTAATAATTAATATAACCTCCCTGAGACTTAATAACATCACAGACACGTTTTGGCATGGAATGTACAAGACTGGCACATATCGTTTTGATTTCGACGTCTTAATACCATATGTCAATAACAAACGAAATTAGCTTTTCCATCGTAGTACTGTCAAAATCATAAAGAAGTTTTACACGGTAGCCCACAAATTTCCAATCGGATTTAAGTCTGGTGAGATTTCGGGCCAATCCAGTGTAGTAAGTTTGTTTTTAGAGCAGAAGTCGATAATTTGCTTCGATGTGTGACATCGAGCGCCGTCTTGTTGAAAAACGCCATCTAGGTTCGGCCAAAATTTAAACATGGTTGGAAGCACATTTTGGGTCAATACCGATTCGTATAGCTGACACTGTTCATTATTTCTTCTACAACAACAAGGGATTCTGACCCTGAAATGCACCTCCAAAACGTCTTTTTGGGTGGATACTTGGGTGCTTGATTAATGTGGTGCAGACGAAGAGGTTCTCTTTTGCTCCTTCTCACGAACCTGAATCTAACTGCTTGAATTACAGAATGTGTTTCGTCAGAAAATAAAACCTTTTCTCAGTCCATGTTTTATATTTCCTTGCCCATTTTAACCTTTTTATCTTCATGCGAGGCGTGAGAAGCTGCTTCTTGTACGATCGACGTGCTTTCCGACTACGATCTAAAAGCCTGTATCTCACTGTTGAAGGTGCATTGTCAACACCAGCTGCCACCATGGACTCGGACAGATCAAAACTAGTTAATCGAGGATTCATAACACTCATTCGATGCAAACTTTTGTCGTCATGAGCCGAAGTTGATTTTCCGCCCGCATTTTCAAATATGGTTGGTTCAGGCATTTCCTGTTACCTTAAACCGCTGCCATATTCTCCCGACACTTGATTTACTCACTCCACATATTTCGAGCATTTTTTTTAACGTTTTAGAAGTGTGTTCTCTAACTGCAATCACTTTAGCACGTGTTTCAAGGCTGATATCCATGACTCTACTTTCTCTCACAACAAGCGAGCAACTAACACTGCCAACTTCTATCCACTTGGCGGAAGAATTTATGTGCCTGCTTACCTGATGCATACAAACAGCTACTAGTTTGACAATAGCTGCCATTTGGACTCTGAGCTGAATTTGAGTGCTTATTCGTTCGCTTACGTGTGATAATGTGAAAAAAAAAACATTTCCCAATTAATTACCACAATATTGCAGCTTCTCTTTCAGAAATGATATGTGTTTTTGGATGAAAAGAAAACTATCAAACGTGTTACTTGCACTAATATTAATGTAATTCTAATTAGTATTTCCAATTTCAGTAAACTAGTTTCTTTAAAAATTTCATATCTTGATTATCTTAATTTTTTGGAGCTTTTCACTAAAAGCCATTGTTGCATTGTTGTACTTCCAATTAATCTTTCCAATTTCAGTCCACTAGTTACTTAAAAAATTTCATACCTTGATCATTGAAATGTTTTTGGAATTTTCACTTCTGTTGAAATTTTCTGCAATTTATTAATGATTCCAATTATCTTTTTTATATTTTTATTCGTATAAGTTTCCATAGTCGCAAAAAAATCCTGTCGCAATAATCCTTCAGCTGTTAACCCAGTCGTGCTTGATAATTTGTGATTGGATGCTTGGTCTTTTCTTTATTTCTTAGTGGTTTATAATGTATTTTTTCCGTTAACTACTTCGATTCTACTCGTATGTATCTATAATACGTAATACTTGTCAATAATTGAGTTTCTTGTTTTAGCTTTCCAGCGTTCTGTATGATCCAGCAACAAATCATAGCTTCCGAAGAATTGAAGTAGTTAGTTGCTTTGAAGCAAAACTTGTATTTGCGCATTAAGTTCACGCATTGCTTTTCATTTGAAATCAGTTTTAGCTAAGTAAGTTATTTTTAAATGTGGATAAGTATCTACTTAAACTGCATTTAAAAAAAAAACAACTGCACAAATATTCTTTTTAAAAGTGTGTTTGAAAGTTTCTTCCAATTTAAAACCAAGTTTGAATTCAACTGGAAATTACAAATATTCCCCAATAATATATGAGAGGCTGACAGTATCGCAATGAAATATTCATAACAAATCTGTAATTACATTTTTTTACTCAAAATGCTCCTGTACAGTACAATTCTATTTTCGAGAAATCTAATTTTGGGAGACATTTTATACTGTTATTGTAACTTAAGTTAAATTGATTTTTAGTGACATACTCTAAAGTCGAAAAATATTTGCATTACCGTTGAAGCTTTTCTTGACGGAAACTTCGAGAGCTCTAGGATAAAATTTTATTTTATTATTCACATTCAATTACCAGAGTCGTTGTTGTCTGGGTGATTTTTTTGCGATATCCAAGTTTTTAAATTTTTTTGCTTATAGGTTTTCATATCTAGCTCGTTATCAATATTTCAATGAGTAAAAAATATCTCAAAGTGGGAAATACAAATGATTATATATTACTACCTGCGTCGCCGGACTTTGCACGGTCTACCTCGAAAATAAAAGTTATGTCAAGTGACGTGTGTTCAACAATCAGGCTTGAATAAATAAATAAATAAATAAATAAAAAATCAGTAAAGTTTTGCGGCAGATTGTGGAAAAATAATCAAACGGTAATCATTTTAAATCCCCTGATTACAGAAAAAGCCTTTAGAACAAAAGCTAAAAATCTATTTATTGATAATCAAAGAAAAAAAAAACAGATCTTTCGTTTCAATGATTTTCTTCACGCTTCAAAATTTAATAAAAGCATTGTTACCGAAAGTTGAGATGAAGCACTGAATAATAATTTGAATAGAGGAAAGGCTTCGAAAGATAGGGATTTTATGTCCAAATCTAAGTATCATAATTAATAGTTTTTAATTGATATCTCCGCTAATTATTATCGGATAATTATGTTAAATAGCCAAACATAAAAATTACGGTCGGGAAAATTACGAATCTATCGATACCTGGTTCGATGGTCAGTTCACTGGCGTTCGGAAGAAGTAACTCGGACACAGATAGATACATAGGAACATACATAGATACGCTCAGTTTTTAATTATATAAGATTTTAGAGCTAACTATTAATATAATAAGATATGAAATATTTAAATTTCCAGATCATAGGGGAGACTGGGGCTGGTTGTGACAGGGGTAGGTTGTTACAGCGGCAATAGTGGATAAATAAATGACTCTACAGTAAAATTGAAGTGAGACAAATGGCCCTGTCGCCAACGGCCATCACGTGATACGCACCAGTGACGCTAGAACTTTTGTAAGATAAGTTAGAGAAAATTGCTGTCAAATCTGCAAGGTTGTAACATTTTCACTATTTAGTAATATTGGTCTAGAACGTGTTTTAACGAAATGAAATCTGTATGTTGGTGTGAGATGTTTGTCCTAGTTCTGTTTTTATGTTAGACGTTTGAGTTTATCTATTGTTCTTGGTTTGGTATTGTGCTATTAAACTTGAAGTTCGAGTTTAGGATTAAAAGTGACATTTGCTCGGGGTGGGTTGTGACGTGTCACTATCCGATGAGAATTATTTTTGTCACATGTGATGAACCGTTTTCAGAGTTGTGAATAGTACTGAAATAACGACTGAAAATAGGATAATAAGAAAACTTTTTTTAAAAGTCAGATCTAATGCCGAGACAACATATTTCTATTTATGTGATAATTTGTTTTTGAGGTGTTTTCAGACTAAGATCTGCAACCATAAAAGTTGCACACAACAGATTCTGCTCAAGATTACTACTTCTACTTTCTTCATTTAACCCGTGGTGCCTAAGCACAGAATATGTGTCATAATTATATTTCATGCCTGCTGTTCTGTGACCATATCTAGCGCTTCTGACTTTACCGTAACTAACCCTAAACAAAAAGTATATAAGAAAGAAAATTATGCACTCAAAAAAAAAAAAAAAAAAATTGAACTTTGACATTTTGAATTCGAATTATGTTTTTCGCAATCACGAGTGTGTGTATGTAGGCGTGCGTGTTTGTGTGTGTGTGTGTGTGGGGGGGTATGTTTGTTTGTGTGTGGGGGGGTATGTGTATGTGTGTGGGTAGTTGTGTGTTTGTGTGGGGGTATGTTTATGTATGGGTAGTTGTGTGTGTGTGTGTGTTTGTTAGTGTGCGTGTATGTGTGTGTATGTGTTTGTGTGAATGTGTTTGTTAGTGTGCGTGTATGTGTGTGTATGTGTTTGTGTGAATGTGTTTGTTAGTGTGCGTGTATGTGTGTGTATGTGTTTGTTAGTGTGCGTGTATGTGTGTGTATGTGTTTGTTAGTGTGCGTGTATGTGTGTGTATGTGTTTGTTAGTGTGCGTGTATGTGTGTGTATGTGTTTGTTAGTGTGCGTGTGTGCGTATGTGTGTGTAGGTGTGTGTGTGCGTGTATATGTGTGCGTATGTGTGCGTGTAGGAGTGTGTATAGGCAAGTGATGCAACCTGGAGACGGTTTTCGCTAGTGGTGCAGCATCGTGAGGCGGCCGGCCGACGGTGGTGCTGCAGAGGGAGGCGGGGGGGGGTAAAATCATAGGACATCAGTCAAGTGAGAACAATAAGCAATTGTGAAAAAAAAGTACTATATTATTTCTCAGAAATTATTATTTTTTTAAAATTAGTTATTTTTTAATTGGAAGTGGACATCTGAACTTAAAATCAGGAAGAAAATTTCTAAGGATAACTATAATATTGGACCTAAAGTTTGATTAGTTTCTGCTTTAGATCTTCAAGAATCGAATCAAACGCATGTACCAATAACTGGAAAGATAGTGGACAGTTTTGATTTAAACTCTATTCAGCGATGTTTAGTTAAGTTTTATGTTTTGCTTTTAAAGCATATGAGAAAATAATATAGTGCCGAACAGTTTACCGTATAACATATTAAACTGCCAGAAGCGAGTACAGATTAGAACGAGGATTAGCAAAGTGTAATCTGTACAGATTAATCGCAGATGGAACATTGCGATAGTGCTTAAACAACGCCTGGAGTATGAATAGCAATGAAACACTCTTGAATATTCTATAATCGTCTTCAGAAACAAAAAAAAGAAAAAAAAAAGTCAGATAAGTCACACTTCGTTTGAACCTAACCTAGGAAAAGTGTTTGAAATATTGGAAGTGTATAAACTGTGCGTCAGATACGCGTATAGACAAGTAGCCAACGCAAAAGGTTTCTGGAATAGATAAGCTGGCACAGTTCGGAAGAATTAATGCTACAAAAAAAAAGAAAAAAGACTGGATTATATACTTTATTTTAATAGAAAGCCAATTTCAATGGGGGAAAAAAACATGCAAATCTAAACGGAATATCTAATAATGAAACTTATACAATAGAACCTCCTTTGTCCAGCCAGGTTTATCCGGATCGCCGTAAAATCCGAGTTGAAGTTTCGTTCTTTCTTTTAATTTTATGTTGGTATAGAAAAAAATTTATATTTTGATTGCAAGAACGTAATTATAAGTATGCCAAACATCACACTTTTTACTTCCTTTTACGAAGTAAAGGAAGTATTGTATTTGCGAAAAAATTTCACCCAAAAATCGGCCTTAATTTCCATTTTGCTCGCCTCCGAATGAATATTGAGTTTTTTTTTCCAACCCGATCACACGTGGATGGACCACACGCCTAAGAACGTATAGACACCCGAAATATTCATTTTGACGATCCCCGAATTTATTACAATAAGTTTTCTCGCGACCTCCGTATGTATGTGCGTAAGTATCTTGCATAACTCAAAAACGGTGTGTTCTAAAAAGTTGAAATTGGTTACGTAGACTTCTAGTGAGGTCTAGTAGTGCATTTCTCCCTTTGGTTGCATTCGGATGTTCTACAGAGGTTCTTTTACACCTTTTTGGAGGGAAATCATTTTTAATCTCAGTGCAAACTCCAGTGGTGTTATAATTTGGCAAACACTTGGGAATATATCGCAAAGCTTCTGGTCGCCAAGTTTATCACCAACTTGGTGACTAATTTGTCGTTTTTTTTAAAAATTTTAAATCTGGTTCTACTTTGGCCACTATTGGCGATATTTAGAGAGTTAACAATTGAATCACATTAAAATGTCCAATATTGGGAAAAATTATCTGTATAAAACGTTTTTTTTTTTTTTTTTTGCTTCAGTTTGCAACAAACTTAAGATAAAATTATTTAAAATGTTTCTTTGCTTACTTCAAGGCACTAATATCATTAAATTGGCGTAAAAGGAAGTCATGTGATGCACACATCATCTTGTTTACTTTATTGATAATGAAGCGTTTGTATGCCAATCAAACGCCATCCACGTTTGAAATGAAAGTTATTAGACCCATTCTTTGCTAAGAAATGATGTGAAATATTATTTCTACAGTTTTTAACGTCATGTAAACAATTCTGCTAAAGTTTATTACAAAATATAGTAATTCATTACAATAAACGACAAGTTTACCTGTTTAAGGAGTTTGTTTGCTAACTATCCACATTACCTAAATTATCCGCATTCTCGATTTTCCGGATTGCATTTGGTCCCAGTTATTCCGGTAAAACGATTTTGTTCTGTATTGTGCCAATCTAGTATTCTCAAAGTTAGTGTAACGTAATAAAACCTAAAATTGAACTTAATAAAAACAACAAAAAAGCTTACGCATTGTCATATATGAAGCTAATTAAAAACAATTTCGCTTCACCGAAATGAATTTCACAATGAAATTTTCTGTGCTTTTGTAAATTTAACCTTAGTAATATTACACGAGGAATTTTGAGCATCATTGTTTGTATCGTATGAAATATTTTTCCCTACTTGCATGCAAATCTTTCACGATCCATTTACATATTCGTAGCCGGCAAGAGTCAATTTAATTAACGATATGTGTTTTCGCTCCAGCAACTTCTGAAAGAAAATTGGTTTTAATATTATTATTGTGTCTTATTTTTGCTAAAAAAATAAAGAGTACGCCAAAAACAGTTTTTTACTGTGCAAGGTTCAATCAAAAATAAGTGTGCTAGTTGATGATCAAGCAATTAAAATTTAAATAAGTTATAAAAAAAATAGTAATGAAATTTCATTTGCTCTGAATGCATTCCAGAGCGAGTAAAGTAAAAGCTACAGATTGTTTTATTTATTTTCTTTTGGGAAACACTAGTGAATAATATGAAGTTAATTTAGGTTAAATTGTTTTTACATAAAAAACATTTCGTTACGTTTTAAGAATTTTTAGGAAAAGAAAATAGTTTCTTTCGATTTATCAATAAAGCTCAACGATAATTTGAATTTGAACTTTACTTTAATTTTGTTTTCAAATATGTTGAGTACGCAAAAGGTTGTCGTTGTCTTGTGCCAGCTAGGCTGGCAATTTGGGAGGCACTTCTTATGCGGTTCCTATCCACCGCATTAAAAAAAAAAAAGAAAAAAAAACTGTGTCGCGAAAACAACTTTTTTTAGGTACTCGTGAAGTTTTTTTGCGATTTTTTTTATGCGGTCCCTATCCACCGCATAAAACCAGGTTTGGGTGTGCTATATTTTCTGGCTTGTGTGATATTTATTTCACATATTTATTGCTAAAAACGCATCACAGTTATTCGCCATTATGCAAATACGAATGTGTATGTCTAAACACAGAGTTTAAAATTCAACGATCTTTTAACAAGCATTTTAAGTACACTCCAATTTCGAGGAATCCCGCGTACCCTTATTACATTTCGAAAGAGATTTTCCATTCTTATATCCTATTTACATGAGCTATTTCGTGAAAACAACAAATAATGGCTTACATTTTAATTTTGTATACTGGAAAAAAAAAAAAAAAGTCAAGAAAATAACGGGCAGCTAGTGTGCTTAGTTTCTCTACCAGTAACATCTATTTCTCTATATTGTGTTATCTATATTCTGCTATCTGGAAGAAACGAGCTGATGTGTGCATCACATGACTTCCTTTTACTCCAATTTTAATGTCATTTTCCCATTATTGGCAATGTTAATGTGATTCAATGGTTTACTCTCTAAATGTTACCACCAGTGGCCCAATTTAAACCAGATTTTTAAAAAAATCGCCAAATTTGTCGCCAAGTTGGCGACAAAACTTGGCGACCAAAAGATTGGCGATATATCGCCGTGTCCGCCAAATTATAACACCACTTGAGTATACATTGAAATTAACAATGATTTCCTCCCCAAAAGGGGCAAAAGACCCCTTTAGAACCACCCGAATGCAACCAAAAGGGGACTGCACAACTAGACCCCACTAGAAGTATACGTACCAAATTTCAACTTTCTAGGACATACCGTTCTTGAGTTATGCGGCATACATACGCACATACATACATGCGTACATACGGACGTCACGAGAAAAGTCGTTGTAACTAACTCGAGGAATGTCAAAATAGATACTTTGGGTTTTTATACGTTCTTAGGCACTTATCTGCGTGTGGTCGGGTTGAAAGAAAAACTCAACATGGCAGAGCAAAACAGAAATTAAGACCGAATTTTGAGTGAAAATTTTTTTGCGAATACAATACTTCCTTTTTTGTAAAAGGAAGTAAAAACAAGTTTCTAGCTAAAAACCAGTAACATTCCTGAAATCAGCATGGAATCTTTCTGATGAATTCCGAAACGTTCTCAATAAAAGGCAGCCATGTTTCCAAAATAAAATGGGAACCTTTCATAACGTTTTATATATACATATTTGCAGTAATGCGTAGCGCCTTTATGATTTATAAAAAGGAAACGAGCTGATGTGTGCATCACATGACTTCCTTTTACTTCAATTTTAATGTCATTTTTGGCAATTTTAATGTGATTCAATAGTTTACTTTCTAAATGTCACCACCTGTGGCCAAATTGGAACAAGATTTAAAAAAAATTGTCAAATTTGTCACCACGTTGGCGACAAAACTTGGCGACCAAAAGACTGGCAATATATCGCCAAGTGTCCGCCAAATTATAACACCAATTGAGTATACATCGAAATTAACATTGATTTCTCCCCAAAAAGGGGCAAAAGACTCTTTTAGAAACACCCGAATGCAACCAAAAAGGGAGGTGTACAATAAAGACCCCACTAAGATACGTGATGTTCATAAAAGAGTGCAGGCCTATAAAAATTTTAGAAAATAATTTCATAAAATAGAGTTTAATTTAAAAAAAAAAACATACAGAAAAAGAAAAATGATGAAAATATTCGACACAAATAAAATGAATATTTTTCTAAAATTTTTCACCGGATTAAATTAAGAAAAACATTTGATGTTGTTTTATAGGAACGTACTTAAATATAATCAGAATATATTTTAAACAAAAACCTATCGCAGAATTTACTTTAAATTCATTGCATAGAAGATTTCACTCTGCTAAAGAAAAAACAAAACTTTCATTTCCAATTTCTCGATGCATTACACTGTAACATTTTAAAGACATGTCCACAACACATTTGTAAAAGTTTGCTATATAATTCTTTACCTTTGAACTACACTGCAACTCAACCATGCAAATAATAATGTACAGTTTTTAGCGAAAAGTAGTACTCGGTTGAAATAAAATGTATTCTTGAAGGTTCCTCTCGCTGAGGGAAAGGTGGTGGTGGTGGGGGGGGGGACTCTGTCAAATCGACAAACAAAACACGAACCTCACTCAGAGACGCACACACACAGGATGAAGCTTACAAAGCAAAGAACATGAAGGATATTTTATGCAAATTTAACTGTTGATATTTAGGTAAGTTCAACCGCATTTTTGGGTATTTTGCAAGCGATAAATTTTAAGTAAAATGTTCGTCAAATACCAGTTTAACAAAAGCATACTAAATATGTTGGTGTCATCATGGGTAATGCTATAATGAAATGAGATACTTATTTCAGAAAAAAAACAGTACAAATATTATCTAGCCGACTGAAGTTTTAATGCAATGAAAATATTAATTTTACTATTTTTTAAGTACTAAATAGTAAATGGGGTCGTTTCCAAAATTTCAAACCTATATTTTCCTGAAAGAGCATGTTTAAAAACATAGGGTTTGACCGTTTTAAAAATAATATTACGAAGTTTACTATTTTCAAAAAAATATTTAAATCGGAGAGCAGACTCAATTTTAACTTCTACGCTTTTGCACCTGACATCACAAATGATAAACTGCCATTCACTGTTGCCATACACGCAGAGCGTGATATTTAATTCACTTCTTTATTCTCGTGTACTGGCAACGGTACGGTTATTAGCAAGCGTAGAGTTCAATATTTAATTCACTTCTGAATTATCATAACGTGGGAATGCGGTAGACAGCAAGCGTGAGAATTCAGCGCGCCAGTGGAATGCGCGCCTAAGTTCAGCATTTGTAACGTCATAAAGACCCCACTTCGTCTAAAAAATGGGATATTAAAAAAAATATTAAAAAGTAACTGTTGGGAAAATGAAATTATTTTCTGGGTTCATGTTTTCTTTTTGATCATTTTATCAACTTTAGTGGCTAAAAGTAGTACTTTTGACTGAAGGAAACAACCCTATTACCGCCCCTAAACCAAGGCTAAGGCAGAACTACATGCAATATACTGACTGCTCGGTTATCTCATCCAGAGACTGCAGTTTTGTCTTGTTTGGATTCATCAGTCTGGATCAGGAAGTAGACTAGCTGGAAGCAGATGAAATCTCATTGAAGCTGAGACTGCCAAAAGACTTGTAGAAATTTTTTTTTATCTCCCATTCGAGAGTTCACAGACACTGTGCGGTTCAGCTCGTAAATTGAAGGCCCGGCTTCCAGCTCGATTATTCCCTATCCCAGACTGATAAGTCCAAAGAAGAACGAAACTGCACTCTCTGGAAGGGATAACCAAGCTGTCGGCAAATGGTATGCACTTTTTGGATTTTAAACATACACTCCCGTTTCTGAAAATTGCAACACCATGAAGGAAGCATCATAGTTGAACGAAATTTAATACATAGTTGAGTGGCAATGGCACAAATAAATGATTACATTTTCAAACCAAACAAACAATAAAAAGAAATAGAAATTAGTATTTTGTGTGGCCACTACGCGCCGCAATGAGAGCTGTTACACGACTCTGCATGGAGTGAAACAAAGTTTGAATGTCTGCTTGCGGAAGAGCATTCCATATTGTTTGTATGCGCAACCAAAGTTCGTCTGTCGAAGCAACAGGACGAGGATCACGAGCGAGACGCCGCGCAACGAAATCCCACACATGTTCAATCGGTGACACATCCGGGGAATATGCAGACCAAGGAAAAAGCTGTACCTGCTGTGAATCAAGGTAGGATTTGACAGCCCTGGCAACATGTGGACAGGAATTATCCTGCTGGAATAAAGCCCCTAAAAATCCTTGCAGGAAAGGAATAGCTTGGGGCTGTAAAACCTCGTTTATGTATCAGGTACTGTTCAAATCGCCCACAATTCGTAGCAATTGTGATCGTCCATGATATGCTATGGAACCCCAGACCATAACTCCGGGTGTTCGTCCACTGTGGCGTTCGATAATGCACTCCGGAATGTGCCATTCACCGGCATAGCGCCTGACTTGAATTCGGCCATCATGGTGCCACAAATTTAAGTGAGATTCGTCAGAAAAGACGACCTGCTGCCAATCAGCACGCCAGCTCCTATGCACATTGACCCATTTTAGCCGCAGGCGGCAATGGTTTTGCGTGAGAGGAATCCTGTATAAAAGAATCCTTGCGCGCAGCCCACGCTGCAGCAGACGTCTCCGAATTGACGAAGCACACAATGAAACACATGTAGCTGTTTACCACTGTGCTGCCATTTGACTAGAAAAAACTGTGCAGTCCGTCAGCGTCATACGCACCAGGTGTCTGTCATCGCGAGCTGACGCCACATTTCGGGGTCCACTCCAGGATTTACGAGCTGTCCGTCCCTCGTCCGTCCACTGCTTCCAAACACGCGTGATTGTGCTGCTGTTACGCTGCACACGAGCGACTACTGCACGATAAGACAATCCAGCTTCACGAAGGCCGACGATTCTGCCCCGTTCAAACTCCGAAATTTTCTCAAATTTCGCTTTCTTTCGTCGAAGAGGCATAGTCAAGATTCAGTTAACGTTTACTTTAGCATATAGCCACCGATAATCATACACGCCTCGCTACAGCCGTCTATTTATATTTGGTTCGATCCGCCGTTCAGAGGGCGCTGCTCAGCATACGCATGCGCTACCGGTCTGCAATTCTATTTATTTGCATATCATGCCCTACTTTACATATTCTGCAATTTTCAGCTCACTCGCGTAAGTCCTTTGTTGTGTCGCAGTTTTCACAAACAGGAGTGTATTTTTTAAATGCTTAGTACAATTAGTCAAGTTCATGCGAGGCAAAGTGGATGGGGCAAAGGGAAATAGCTCCTTTTAGTTCAATCCTCTATATCAAATCATTTACGTACAAATCTATCAATTGTTTCGTTACATTCCTTCATTTGACAAATCCCTAATTTATTCATTCATTTACATATTTTCTTATTCATTCGATATTTTATTCACTCATTTATTTTTCCTCATCTATTTATTAATTAACTAATTTATTCGTTTTATTCGTTTATTGTTTTTTTTTCTTTCTATTTATCAATTCATTCTTTTATTTACTCATTTATTTGATCAAAAATATCTTTAACAATCGAATAGAAAACATTTCAGTAAGAAAATATTTTATTTTTTACTTTGCTCCACAAAAAAAATAATAATAAATAAATAAATAAATGAAAAGGAAAAAAATTTCCCTTTTTTTGGAGGAACAAATTTGCTGCCAAATATATACATATATATATATATATATATATATATATATATATATATATATATATATATATATATATATATATATATATATATATATATATATATATTGTTCTTTCTTTATATATCATAGCTTTCATAACAACATTCCAATTTGTTCAATTCAAAAAAAGTAAGTTATGTTAACTATTTTCCTTTTTCCCACATTCCACATTGTACAGCTAATATAAGGATTATTTAATAATAATTTATAAAGTTTGATTTAAAATGAAATGAATATGTTAAATTTTATAAGGTAAACTTCCATTTTGAATTTATTGTACAACTGAGAATAACCTCAATCGCAGGAGATTCAAAATTGCACGATATAATACAGCGATACAATGCATTGTATACTCATTGCTAAGCGAAAACTGAAGCAAGAAATAAGACCGTTGCCAAGGGCAATCAGAACTTCCGCCCTATTTCCTCAGTGACCTAAGACTAATATACACATAGATAGCATATTATGGTTGTAAACGCATCTGTTGATTCAGACTGTGGTTACTTTCAGAACTACCGATTTAACCCTGTATTAAAAATAAAAGAGAAAATGCTAACAATATTTTTCTGTAACGAGCAACCGAGCCTATCAGGAGTAAAACAAGTCTAAAATTCTACTTAATATTGAAATATTTTATACTTAATATTCTCTAGCGATATTGATTTTCATGGTTTCATTCGTTCCCTCGTTTGCAATTTTAAAGCATTAATTTAAAATTAGAATGGTGTCTTGAATTTTGTTTCAGCTACATAATTTTAGCTCTCGGCTTTGATTTTCTCTCAGTTCGTCATTTTCCCGCTTTCCTTTCGTGGGTAAATACCATTACTTCATTTAAATTAATCAAACTCAAATTGAAATCAAAAAGACTCAAGTTTCGATGGTCTACTTGTGACGCAGCCAATTCGTAATGAAACCATTGTACAACAATTCTATTTTTTACAATAAACCTGTCTAAAGCGATATTTCCCTTGGTACCGGCAAAATTCTCCTATGTCCAATGTATTTTCAACCTGCCTGTGATTTGCGAGAGTAATGAGCATTTTCTTTTTACGACGGAACTGTTCATCGCAAAGTGCTACAACTGGCGGGAAAAAGTGGGTGGTCTGTCCCTTATATGACGACCGAGTTCAGCTTGCTCCTACCATCCAGAGCTACAGGAAATCGCTCCGTGCGAAACCCGTTTTTGCGTTTTGTAACACCGAAGAGTGGTTCCAGAATCACTCAAACGACGATACGCCTCGAAAATTTTGCATCCTGCAGGAAGGCGATTCTCGAAAAAATGTCCCGTGCGTAACTCTAAGTTCTTTATTTTATTCAAGTAACTATTAATTAAATGCGGGATTAACTGTTATGCCTTGATAGTATATTAAAGCATGTATTATTCGCCAACAGCATTATTTTTTAAATTATTTGGTTAGCTGGAAAAAATAAAAAACTTAGCGTCACTCACGGGACATTTTTTTGAGAATCGCTCAAGAGAAGAGTGTTACGAAAACGTGCCAAATGCTTCAACAGATATGACTGTTTGTCAAGAACCTAAGTCCGGAAATGCTTAAGTATTTCAAGTACGACCGGGCATAGGTCGCCCATGATCTCCGTTCTGAACACCCAGCAACGTCTAGGACTGACAACATCGTGAAGCGTGTGAGCGATATTTTAAACTTGAACTGTCACCTAATCATTCGACAAATCTCTGGAAATACGAACATTTCAACATTTTGATGCATGGGATTGTAACCGAACGACGGAAGGTGTGTGCGAAGTTAGTGCGAAAAGTGTTAACGGAGAAACCAAAACTGTGGTCCCGAGCAAGGTCACCGTGGCTCCCCAGTCCCGTTAAAGTCCCGACCTAGTTCCCTGTGATTTTTTGTGCGCCTCCGCTTAAAGAAGGAGCTCAAATGAAAATATTGGGAGTCTGCAGAGAACATTAAAGCTCGTGTCACAAAGTGGAAAACAAGTTTTGTACGGATCGATTTCCTGAAACTGTGATTGGTGGAAGCGAACTGAGCTCGGTCGCCATTGAAATGGAAGCCTCACTACGCTTGCCCAGCTGTTGGAGCTTTCTGCGGTGAACAGTCACGTCAGAAAATAACATGCGCGACTCATTAACTACAGGGAAGGGCTCGACTCATTAATTACAGGGTGCGTTACTTTCGTTGCGCACCCTGCAGTTAATGAGTCGAGCACTTCAATGAGTCCCTACTTCAGGTTGATGCCTCTATCTCCATTGAGAATCGTTAAAATGGAGGGAATGAAGACTTTCATTCGTATAACAAAGAACCTGAGTCACGTGGTAGATTTTACAGCAAAGCATTGGAAGAAATCAAGTAACGCACCCTGTAGTTAATGAGTCGAGCACTTCAATGAGTCCCTGCTTCAGGGTGATGCCTCGATCTCCATTGAGAATCGTTAAAATGGAGGGCGTGAAAACTTTCATTCGTGTAACAAAGAACCTGAGTCACGTGATAGATTTTACAGCAAAGCATTGGAAGAAATCAAGTTTCTTTCGCTAGTTTCACGCAAAACGTGTCAACCATTCGTCGTTGTTGAGTCACGTGACTTGGGGGTCTTTGCTTCAGCTCTTGAAAACAAATGATTGGACATACTCCCTCCATTTACTAATTCTTGCTCTAAGTACATCTCTTTTAGACTTTAAAAAGTAGACACAAAGTCTAGCACGATTCCATAGGGTTAAAAAACACAAGAGGTTAGACCCGGGGATCTCGGTGGCCAACACACCGGTGGCATGTTGTTTGATTCAGCACGGACCAGTCTAGCTTTGGGGTAGATTATGCCTGAAACTACTTCAATGCTCTGACTATGAAGTGGCACTTTACCAAATATCGTAGGAAAATGCCGTTGAACGAACCTAAACACTGATATTTTAGTCTGTATTCCAAAACAAAACGCGGTACACTTTTTTTTCTGCGCGAAGGAATCATTTTGATAAACAATGCCTCAGCAGAAATTTTGTAACAGGAAGTCCTTCTCTTACAGGAAGTCTTACATTAATGATACCGATATCCCGGATAACATCCAGAGACTGCAGCTTCGTTCTTGTTATAGACTCATCAATTTAGAAAACTTAGCTGGAAGCTTATGCCGTCACATTGAAGTTGAGATTACCTTCAAACTGGTAGCTAAAATAAATTTAGTACACTATCGAGAGTCCGCAAACAGTGTTGCCGCACGCTGGGAAAAAGATGTAATTTACCGCTTATCACTTTTCTCTGTTGCTATAAAAAACTTGCACGATTCTAGCCTCAGAATTAATTAGTTTCGCCTAAATAAATTAGTTGCAGAATTCGTACTATATGAAATGTATCCTGAATATAGGGATTATAATAATATTTCAGCTTCCGATTCGTAGTTTATGACTTACACTAGTTCTTAATTAGTTATTTGCTGAATTAATAAATATATAATTAATTTCAAAACATTGGTGAGTTATAAATCGCAAGTCAAGATCACAACGTATTGAGATTTTTTATCTTAATCCATTTCATACATATTGCATTCGTATCTGTTAGGGAAAACTTTCTCCAATACTTTACTTAATATAGTAGAAAATACCTGTGCTTTTCCCGCTCTATATGGCAGTTCTAAGGTTTCACACTAAAAGAGGAAATCTTCGAAAAAAGTACTTTTCTTGCTTGCGTGATAAATAATAAATTTCTTTTTGGCATTTTGAAAGTCGTATATAACAAATAAAGTGATGATGTTATTTAGGAGGAATTTTATCTTAAAAATTTTCTATGTTCTTAAAAAGGTGTTGTGTGAAACTCAGATGCTTAAAAGAGTTAATCTTATCAGTGGTTTTCGTCGTGGAGTGGGGCAGTTAAGAGGGATGCGTTGATACTAATTTAGTTAAGGGGTGATTTCAGTTTCTATCATAATTAGAACGAATCAGTAATCCGAAAAGGTAAACTCAAATTTACGCAAAATTATAACATTTAGAAACACAAAGTAATGACAGCAAAGGTATTTTATCCCATTGAGTGCCTTATGAAAAGTGCTTAGTTTTATTTTAAAAAAAATCTGTTATTTTATTCTTTTTAGTGTAAATGTATTTCAGAAATGGAATTATACTACCATCACGAAACTTCACCTTATTTTTTCATATCAATGCTTCATACTAAAAGAAAAAAAAACTACACTCGTGTCTAAAACTTTAAGCAATTAGCACTGAATTAATTCTTGTTCCTCTTTGGAATTTATTTGTGTGCTAATTTTAATAAAATCATTTAAATATAAAAGGTTTACCAAACTAATTTATGTTTCAAAACATACAAGTTACTCGTGATAAAAATCTTAATATGTCTCTTTACTTATCCCCATAATCGATTATTAGCCTAGATGAGGATACAATCCTACAAGAGCAATTTTAGTGAATAAATTTAATGCTTGGCTTCAGAGAAGCCACCATTCAAAATTTTCATTATAGTCCTGGCCCCACAATGTAGTCCCGTAAAAATTTTTAGGTCCAGAGATTTTCTCTTTAGAATCTTGATCTGTAGGTGTTCTAATGTGAGAATATCTTGGGTAGACATGTTGAATCCTGCGCGAAATAATTTTACAGGCCATCAAAGAAAGCGGCCATTTTGGTTCACTTGCTCATTACGTTTTTCGCAACGGGCGTACCTACAAATTTATTTTCAGTTTTGAACTGCAGTTTTTGGAGTTTAGGAAGTCAACTGATGTTTTAATTATGTCATAAAAGCCGCTCTAGCTGTTTCCACAATTTTACGTGGAGATATCTCCGATATTTGTTATTAAATATTCTAATTACTAAAAAATGTACAAAAATTAATAAGTAATCCAAAATGCTCATTTTAATTTCGTGTTTATCACATACATGTTTCTTCAACAACACAATAAACGAAAAATACAAGATTAGTTACTTTTAAAAAAGGTTACGATCTGTTTTTGCATTGCATGTTATTGCACTACGACGGACGTCTGTATCATTTGATGCCGCAGCCACTCTTTTTGAGCAACTTTTATCAGCCGAGTCTATGTGTGGAAAAATTCGTAGATCTGCATCTTCTCTTGAGTTATTCTAATTAAACTCTTCAATAATCTGTCTCAAATCTCCTATGAAAAGCAGATTGCTTCTTCATTAACTGTTAAACCACTAGCAATCGCTGAAAATGTAGCATTTTTGGACATTTCTTTTATTTCCTTGCGTACTAGTTACTGTAAATTTTCCTTATTTGATACTGAAGACCAGAATTTTTCTACCTGCATAGGCACTAGTATTTTTCTGTCAATTACAGCAAAGTTTGTTCTGCCTTTAGTTGGTTATCTTCTCAACCTTTCAGATTATTTCACAAAATGCTGCAAATAACTATCGAACACGGCATGAAGTTCATGAAAAGAGCATACAGAAATGAATCCGTGCAGAACATTGCTGATAACTTCGCCAAAATTTTTCTTTATTTAGCGGACTTGAAACATGAAATATATAACAAGGGAACATGAAATATATAAAAAATGTTCTGGCAACAGATATTTCTGCAATCTAGCTTGGTAGGTGAATCACCACCACCAGGAGCGTGCACGGGGGGGGGGGGGGAGAGGAGAAGAGACACCTGTTGACCCGGGCCTGAGCCTGAAGGGGCCCAATATTTCTAAAACTAGGGTGAAATATATGGGTAAACAATATGGAAGGGGGCCCGGAAAAGTCCTTTATGACGGACCCTAAAATTTCTGTGTACACCCCTGACCATCACATAATGTGTTCGTTGGAAACAAGTCATGAGCTAAAATATTTTTTATGCATTTTCCCCTTTCTTTCTCTATTTCCATGTCTCTGTACCCTTGTTAAAGTCGATTCTTTCCCATTAGCTTAGAAGTGATATTTTATGAAGAACTGTGTGCATCAAAGCACAGTAGGTTGACTTTGGAAAGTAAATCAGACAATTTTTGAAACAAAATGTATCAGTCTAAACTGGCGGTACTGTTCTGATCAATGATTCATGATATTCATGATGCTGAGAAGGCGAATCTTGACACTACCATTCACAAGTTGCTTAGTGAGAAAGCTGTCAAGTTCCTCTGTTTCAGAAATCTCATAGGGATTCATATGCTGATAGATAAAATCAACAAGTCTTTTGACATTTTCATCAAAATACTGGCTACGATTGCCTATAAAAAAATAATGCGGGACATTCTCACAGTGATCCATTAAGTGAGAACTAGTAAGACAACGAAACACATTGCATAGCATTAAAATTTCATGATACTCTAAGTGCCACTTCGGCAACATACTTTTTCTCATCTGCCCTGCAATTTCTCCGGCACTTTTCTGTGACCGTTGAATCGTTTGTTCCAACTTCATCTCTGGCTTCACAGCATTGAATTTACCATTCTATTTTTTTAACAACAAATTTACCTTGAATGAATTTTTCCTACAGGTAGGGACACTCACTTTCTTGCGCCCTTATCCTTTCTACGTACCATGTTTCATATAGTAAATAAATGATGCAATGAAATACACGAAAGACTGGAAACTAATTCAACAGTTTGAACGTATAATTTGTAATTTTCTTCGCGCGATCAGCAATAATCAAGAGTTTTACAAGTGATACCCGTGAAAGAAACACTTTTCAACACTTGCACAGTTCCGATTTGTCACTACATCCCTTAACAAAAACTCAATCTCTGTTTTCAAGCTTTCATTATTTCTGCGTAGCGGTTGAATAATTATTTGATTTTTTTCCACATCCTTTGAGCGACGAGCATCCTGAACCATCTTTACTCGCTTAGCAGAACTTCTCTTATAGCCTAAAATCAACATCTTATAATGGTTCTCTCAAGATTCTCAATGATTTTCTGCAGTCTTCACAGCTTCTTGTGAGCTAAAAGCAGCAGCAAGTACTTTTGGAGAAAAATGACAATAAAAAACCAAAAAAGGTTTATTCTTTCTTTCGGAACCACAGAAAAGAATCCTTTCATTAGACGTTGTTACGAAAAAAAGTTTTACTTTACTCTTTTATTTCTGAAAGAATAAATCCATGCCCAGCATTAAAAAAAAAGGCTATTATATTTCATTTGCATTTTTAAACAGTTCAAATTTTGAGGAGAGATGTTGCGCAGACTGTGTATTGGTTTCTCGCTCATACTTTCGAACATAAGAACTTATACAGTTTGGATGTGCATATGAATTCGCAGCAGAAACATTCATATCGCTGGTTAAGATCTGCTACTCTGTCAAAAACTTCGTCTTGATTTGGACCTCCTTTTGTACTTTCTGATTTTCCTAAAACATTGTTTTCACTTTCAAAATAACTTGTCTGTGCATTTTTTTCTACCATTTTTTTAGCGTTTTTCCTCGCGTGTATTTCTTGTAGCACTTGTTGCTGCAATGACACAATATATTTTCTTGCAGCGTTTTTCAATATTGCGTCTTTACATATTTCAACAGCTTCACGAACTCGTTTTAGTCGGAGAACATAATTTTTCGCTTGATTCCTTTTGACAAACTACATATTCGTTTGTCAAAACTGTCTTCAAGATGTCTTCAATTGCCCACCAAAACTTTCTGAACTCAGTTTAGAAATATCAGACATTGCATAAATAGTTATTGTCACAGAAAAACATGAAACAAAAAGAAGTTTTTGGAACTGTGGAATATTTTTACTCGAAAACAATTACTTTGATAGTAGACGATAAATAACCTTGAACAGTAGTGGAGCGAAGAGGGGGGGGGGGAAACCCTACAGCCACTGGTTCAATGGCATCAATGCAAATTTTAATACAGTAGCTTATGCATATGAAAAGGTTGTTTTGATCAAAAAACCCCTTCATAAGGTATTTTTGATCAAAAAATCCCCTTCATAAGGTATTTTTCATCAAAAAACCCCCTTCAGAAGGTATTTTTGATTGAAAAAAACCCATACAGAAGGTATTTCTGGCTGCGCTGGTGACCTTGAAAAATATTGATTTACACAAAAGATTTTACACTTTAAAATCTTTTAGAGTTATTAATTTTTGTACACTGTTCAGTAACCAGAATGTTAAACAAAAAACGTCAGAGGTATCTCACGTAAAAATTGTGGAAAAGGCCAGAGCGGCTTTTATGACATAACTATTACATTAGTTGGCTTTCTAGGGTCCAAAAATTTCAGTTCAAAACTAATATTAAATTTATAGGTACGCACGTTGCGAAAAACGTAATGAACAAGTGAACCAAAATGGCCGCTATCTTTGATGGCCTGTAAAATTATTTCGCGCAGGATTCAAGATGTCTACCCAAGATATTCTCACATTAGAAGACCTACAGATCAAAATTCTAAAGAGAAATTCTCTGGACCTAAAAATTTTTACGGGACTACATTGTGGGGCCTGGAATATTATGCTTACAATTAGTATTACTGTTGTAAGGCAACAATTGTTTGTAACAAATGGTTTAAATTTAAATCATTCAATAGGGGAAATTACGTGAAATTTACCGTTTTCCATTCTAACCAAAACAATAACTTGTTTTTAGAATTTAATTTTTTAGCTTAATGTTGTAGCTTAAGACTAAACAAATTATTTAGTGAAATCTCGAAGTCTCTAAATGGTATAGTTGCTGAGATATAAGCAAAAGCAGGCCACAGAATTTCTGTGACAATCATACCAAGTTTATTAAAAATACTTAAAAATAGTTCGAAATCCACTGTATCAAACAATTTCGTTGTAGCCGCTTTTGCCATCATTTCGTTAAAACGAGACTTTTAAACGTTTTCAAGTATCAATCGAAACGGAACTGAACATTTCCTTCATTATAACTGATACGTCATTGTATTGATAACTAGTGGTACCCTCACGGTTTTGCCCGTAGTAGAAAATTAAAAGTTCATTCGGTTCGCCTGTATATTTACAAAATAATTTCGTAATTTACTCGTCCATCTTATGACAATTTTGCTGTGGAAAATGTTCTTAAAATTGAAATAGAAAAAGAACAAAATCGAGGTGCACACCCCTAAGCTACAAAATAACTTTGTGCGAAATTTCATGAAAATCGGCCGAACGGTCTAGGCACTATGCGCGTTACAGAGGTCCAGACAGCCTACAGACAGAGAGAGACTTTGAGCTTTATTATTAGTAAAGATCACTGCTATGATATTTTAATGTAGCTGAACGAAGTGGACATTACGCTGGAATGATCACCTTAATAATTAGGACTTTCTGCTGAAAAAATAACAGACATCACGTCTGTGGATTAACAAATGGTACGCTCAGATAGGGTAAAACGACAATAAATTTAGCTATTTTCAACTTTTAAAAAGTAAATTTATCAGGAAAATCCGTTTTCTATCGCCAGTCTCGCCAAGCGACTATCTTAGAGCATTTGCGAGTTATTTTTAATTTTTATGGAACGTTTAATAGTTTTTTTTTTTTTTTTTTTTTTTTTTTTAAGGATTAATGATGGTAATTAGGATTTTGTGAGACTGCTATTCTTATTTTAATGACGACAATGGGAAATATTGATTCTTATTTGAAAATGTGTTTTATTTATTCTACTGAACCTTTTCTGATGAAGTGTTTTGGAACTATTCTTGACGTAGACTTTCAGAGGAAAGTCGATGTTACTTGAAAACGCTGTGATTTTTCTAATGGGAATTTTGGGCAATCTTTTCTTTTTTCTATTGTAAAGTTTAATGTACTATTGTCCTCATTGAAATGAGAATTAAAAACAACTGTTGTGCTTACTCTAATTTTAATGGTAGTTTTCATCGATTTTTTTGGTATTTTGAACAGGACCGTTGACGTTGTTTAGAAACTGTTGAATTCCTTCTGATGTGGATTTTAAAATTTTGATGTTCGCACTCACAAAGAGACATTTTAGGAATTACATTAAAATTACGATTTGTAGTGATTGTTGACGCTGTTTGGGACAATTGCCTTTACAATTCTAGGCGTGTTTCTCTTTTTTATTCTGGACATTCGTCACCTGATCTCCGTTCTGTTCTCCGGCCAGAATAATATGCAATAATTTAGATAGCCGGAGTAGCGCTGGGCACCATTTGACGGGAATCGGTATTTTAAGGAAAATGTTTGACTTTAAGAACTGTTTACCTTACTCGAATGGAAATTTTAAAGGACTGTCCGTGCTAATTTTTTTTTTCTACATCTATATGTTTTCCTGATTTATAATGTGTTGTTTTTGGTAAATATTTATTGGTTATATTAAAGGACAAGAAAAAGTTGTAAGTAAATCTTTATCCGAACAAGAATTCCAAATGAATAAAAGCATTCAATAATATTTAAGCATATAAACAGGAAATTGAAAATAAATAAAGGCAACTCCATGGAAAACTGACTGATACTTTAAAAGCAAAACAGTAGCTATTTTGATAGAGGTTATTCACAAATAACATCACGCTTTGAGGGGAGGTCATGAAATTGTGAGTTTGAGACAAAAGGGAGGAAGGGGGTAAAAAAGTGTGATTTTTTTTAACAACAATGCTTGTATATTGTAGCGTGACATGTGACGGGAGGGGGAGGTTAAGATGAAGTGTGACACTTTGTGACATCGGAAGGAGGAGTGTCAAATATGATGTAGAAAAGTGAAGTGTGATATCATTTGTAGACAACAGCTAACAATGAACGCAAAACATAAATCGTATAAAAGACCTTTTCCCTGCACCACTATATTTTTTAAAGCTTAATTTTGTACCTCAGAGCCAGACTAACGTAAGTCAATTACTACTTACAAAGTAAGTAGTAAGTAGTGTACAAAGTAAGTAGTAAGTAGTAAACGTAAGTCAATTACTACTTACAATAATTACAAAGGATTTTTTTATTTTAGAATTTCGTTCTCGTTTTGCATGCAGTGCACTAATGAACGGAAAATCGCAATTTTTCAATTCAAATCAGTCAGTCTCTGCACTCTTAATTCAAAAGAACGAAAAAATAACTCTTAAAAAGAGTGAAATATATTGCGGGTGCATTCATTCTTTCTGAGTGCTAGCTTTATCGAAAAAAGACGCTTTACGAAAAAACCAAGACTAAAATTCGACCTTATTCGCGTGAAATTCGGAAAAAATCCTTTTGATGAGCGAAAAATAAAAACATTCTTTAAAAGAAGGACTCAAAAGCATTTTCATTGGTTCGATTCTGTCACGTGATTTTGTTTAGGGAGAATCTTCTATACCTCCACGTTAGGCTTAACTAACGTTGGTCGCGAATACCAAGTGCATGTCGCTATCTAAATGTCTCCATTTAATGAATTTAAACAATATTTGTTGCCGAATGAGATTTCTAAAGGAAATGCACAAAAACTACATGGTAAGTGCGAAGAATTTTCTTTTTTATTAAAACTTGTAACTGTTAATATGTCTTGAACTGCTCGTATATCGTTACAAATCACCCACGTGCAATGTTGCGGCGAACTTTTTGTAACTTTTCCTTCCAAATTAATGAAACTTTCATCAACAATTTTGTTTCGTTCATCGAATCAAAAATATGACATTTGAAACCGTCGTTACCATCTTTGGTGTGTGTGTGTACTGTATATATATTTTAGGCAGGTGTTACAGACCCGACCATGCGCAAATCTATAGGTCGGATACCGAATCCGCTCCCGATGGTCGGAGCTCCAACCACTGCATAATTTTAAATTAATCAAATATTGTTTTGTGTATAATAAACTTTAAAGAGTATCATGAACTTTGTGTATTACACTCATTCATGTGTAACGGTCCATTCATTAATTAAGTAAGGGTCCTGAGAGGGAGGGGGTTAAAAATTCTCTACATACCCTTGCTTGGGGAGGGGTTAGATCCATTCTTACGTAATATTTTCCAAGCTGATATTTTATATAGGAATCCGCGGTCAAGTGGTTTGGCAAATATTATATTTCATTTGCTTCAGGAAGGTAAAAGTATGTATTATAGGATGAGCTGTTTTTTACTTGTGTTTCAAAGAATGAAACGTGTAAAATATAATAAAAGAATCGCACTGTGTTTTGCATGTCTTATTTTTAATTATTATCGCATTATATACAAAAATTATTTGTCGAAAAAACATTCGGTCTAGATTCCTTACAGTAAACATTTCTTTACTCAAAAATGTTAAAAAAAAATAATGATAGTTAATTTAAGAACGATCCCAGTGATGCAATATTTGTTATTTTATTATTGTGAAGAAAAAAAAGAATCTTACGTAAGATGGGGGGGGGGGAGTCTTACATACCATTACATAGGGGGAAGGGAAGGTCAAAAATTGCCAAAATTGTCCTTACGTAATTAATGAATGACCCCGAAGAAACAAAATTGAATTCAAACGTATGTCACAATTTATGAGTGACTTTTTAAATTAATTTGGACTGATGTAACTTTTAAAACATTATTAATGTTAAAAGGCACACCGAGAATATAAATATAGAGTTTCAAAATTTTAAATCTATTTATTTGGAACTGTGTGGGTTTTTTAATTTTATTTCAATCTTTAGATTGGGAATTGTACGTAATATTGCACATGGGTGATTTGTAACGATATACGAGTAGTTCAAGAAATATTACCAGTTAAAGTTTTAATAAAAAAGAAAATTCTTCGTACTTACCATACAGTTTTTGTGCATCCTCTTCGGAAACACTAAAAATAGTTTTTTTTCCCTTTTTTTAACTTAAAAACTATTTTTTTTTTTCAAATGATATAACAGTTTTAAATTCAAATATACAGTATAAGCACATGAAAACACGTTTAAAAAACAATTTCACCAAATGAGAGTGAAATGATTTTACCTATTTTATTCTAAAAAAGAGTGAAATAGCGGCTTTCCAAAACGGAAAGCAGCCACTCATTTAGGATATTAATTTAGTCTTAAAAAAGAGTGAAAAACACTTATCAAAAGGGAGTGAAATTAGCTTATCCAAAAGGAGTGAAAATAACCGCTCCACAAAAGGAATGAAATTCACTCCTATAAGGAAAGTGCGTTTTCAATACTGGAAAGGAGTGAAAATTTACTCAGTCTGAGTTAAAATCGCTGGAATTTTTTAAGAGAGTGGGATACAAAATTTAGTTTTAAATTGTTATAAAGATGGCAACTGACTGACACGGTATTTTCAGTACTGTCACCTAGTAACCATGTTTTCTTTAAAAGCCCCCTTTCCAAAATGTATTTTGTAAATTCAACAATTTAGTTTAAAACATCCAAAAATCATTTAGTTTAAAACACCCAGAGCAAAATTTCTTCTGCATAATCTAATCTACATTTTCCATCTGTTTAAATGCCACGGGGTTTTCCTTTCAAAATGGGTAGAAAATCAGAAAATAGAGACCCTTTATAATTCTGCGGATATGATTCCTAATGAGTCGGCTTGACGATACAGTTCCTAATGAGAGGAACTTAATGATGAAACGAGCGGATTTTAGTGTCGATGAGGTTTCGCATAAAAAATAGTGACTTGATAACATTTAATACTTAACAAGAAGCAAAAAATTGAATATGAAACAGAATGGGCTGAAAATAAAGGCTCTCATACATTCAACACTCACTTCATGAAAGGGATCGCGAAGTCCGAGTCGGAGTCATACTGCTTTTGAGGTGAAGGAGTCGGAGTCGGGTGTGGAAGGTTTTAAATTTCAAGAGTCAGCGTTGGAGTGATTTTTTGAGTAACGCAGTCGGAGACTCTAAAATTTACGAAGTTGGAGTTGGTTTCGGTGTCGGTAATTGTCCCTCCGACTCAGAGAGGAGAGAGAGAGAGAGAAAGAGAAAAAGAGAGAAAAAGAAAGAGAGACAGAAATTGAAAGAGAAAAAGAGAGAAAGAGAGAGAGAGAGAAGCAGAAGAAAATCAAAATGGTCCGTTCCGCAAGGTCATGACAGAACGGATATCTGCATAGATGAAAGATATTTTTTGTAGTTCAACTTCCCTTTTCTATCCCTCCTTTCGCTATAGTCGTTTTGCCTACAAACCATAAGTTAAAAATAAAAGACAAGTACGAAGTACGAATACTTTTTATGCTAAATTTTTCCTAAGTAAACAGGCCCCTCCGGCAATACTGCTCTTTATTTTTGTTGAAATTTGATAGATTAAAGGTAATTTAAGAAATATTGGGAAACTTTTCAGAGTTAATGTATTAATTTTGTTTTATAACTACTTCAATCCACTTCGGGTATCACCCGGAGTAGACCACCGCCCTCGATCCACCCTTCCCGGTAATGACGCTGCTGCCTGAACTTATTTCAGTGGTAATTATTAATTTTATTGCACGAAATTTAAATAAAATAATAGATAGGAGAATACGTGGTTCGGTACAACCCCAGCTTCGTACTCAAGCTAACACCAGGTATTTTCTGAATTTCAAAAAAGTTATGCAACAGCAAATGTACCTAAATATATGCACCTAAATCTGAAGTATCAAATAAATTACATGAAAACGATGAAATCTTGCAGAAGGACAATGAATCAAGTACGCAGTAAAACCGGTTTTAAGCAACACCTTTCTTTTTGTTTATTGGTTCCAAAATGTCCCACCATCTTCCTATCATCTGCTTATACGAGTATATCATGTTCGTTGAACTTTCGAAATATTTTTAGAATAAACTTCAGTGAAAGCAAGTTTTTCCATGATTGAATAATAACATTATGAAGTGGAAAAATGCATAAAAAAGAGCTGAAATGATTAGTCTTTTTTAAGGTTTTTTTGCTAGAAAAAATTACAGTTGATTGACGAAGAAAGGATGAAGTAAAAAAAATACATAAACATATCATTATAAAAACTGCTAATGGCTTTATGTTTTACAATGCAGCTTTTTTCTTGGCATTTTAAATTGGCAAAATTATGTCTTTACATTGTATGACAGTTATGTCATATTTTCTTACAGATTTTTTTCTTCAGCATCACTTTCTTATTTACTTAATCTATCGTCATCTTACGATAAACTTCTTTCGAAAGTTACTAACAGATTTTACTTTTGTTTCCAAGTAAACTCATCTTCGGAAAAGATAATTACCGTCCAAAGAGCTTCAGTTGTTACTTCAGTTGACAGAAATATACGCGTTTTTCCACTATTGTGATAGTATCAGTTTTGCAATTTCAATGTTAAAATTTCAGTTGTTATTCTGCCCTACTTCTATATATTTGCATATACAGTAAAGTTTCGATTATCCGAAATTCTTCTAACCGATGTCGGTTTCCTTAAATTTTACTTATTTATTTAATTAAATCAAGTAAACTGTGTTTTTTTTCATGGTCATCTAAGACAGTCAATCGTACATTATATGTGCAACACATTATTTGTGTGTTTATGACACCTCTGATATTTTTTCCCCAAGCTCGTAGTAAATGTTTAGACCAACAGGTGGCGCAGTGGTTAGGCTTTGGTTTCTTATTTCCGAAGGCGCCGGTTCAAACCCGGTCGGTGGATTTCTCTGACGAACAAAATAGACAGCTTCAACGTCGTTTGCTTATGCGGCATGTAAAATATTCTTTTGAGTATTCGCTTTGCTTTGAATACTCTTATCAAAATTGAATTATTAGTGTAGATCCAGTTCGAATGTTGATTAATTATTTCTGCTATGCTAGTTATTTTTTTTTTCTTAAATTAAAGAACGAAATGTGAAATTTACTGCATTATTAATAACACAATCTCAGCCTTTCATCCCTTCAGTGGGTCGATAAAATGAGTACCAAACGTGCTTGAGAACTAAACCATGGGGTTTTCGCGTTAGACTGACCACCTAACCGGAACATCTGCCTAGCACCCCAGAGCCCTTGGTCAGGAAGACTGAGATGGGCACAGTAGGCCTTGGCCCTCATGTCTTGTCGTGCCACTGGGTTTGGTTTTAATAACACAATAAATATCAAATTAATACGTCTTATCAACTTAGCGTTGCATTTTTTAGTATGTTTGAACACATTTGTATAATTAGGATACCATCACATACAGAAGCCATTTGGTTAATGCGTACATGTTTAAATCCTAAGTTAAAGTTTCTGCGACACTCCTGGCAGCCATTTTTAAGAACTCACTTTTATTTGGAACTAGCGGTACCTGAACGGCTTTACCCGTAGTAGAAAATTAAAAAGTCATTTGGTTCGCCTGTATATTTACAAATTATGGATGATGAATTTCTCGCCAATTCGCTATGTTAATTTGCTCGCATATGTTATGGTTCCACGTTATGATAACTTGGTAATTTATTCGTCCACAGAATAATGTGATCGGTAAAATTTTCTTAAAATTGGAATAGCAAAAGAAAAAAATCGAGTTTTCGAAAAACCTCTATGCTACCAATTAATTCTGTGACAAATTTCATGAAAATCTGCTGAACGGTCTAGGCGCTATACGCATAACAGGCATACAGAGACAGAGACCCAGACATCCAGAAGCAGATTTTCAGCTTTATCTTCTTCTTATCTTATCTTCTTACTAATAATAAAGCTCAAAGTCTCTCTGTCAGGATGTCTAGATGTCTGTGACGCGCATAGAGCTTAGACCGTTCGGCCGATTTTCATGAAATTTGGCACAAAGTTAGTTTGTAGCATGGGGGTGCGCACCTCGAAGCGATTTTTCGAAAATTCGATGTGGTTCTTTTTTTATTCCAATTTTAAGAAAAAAACTATCATAAATTACGAATTTATCATAACGTGGAACCGTAACATGGGCACAAGCCAATTGGCGAGATACGAAATTATCATAACGTGGAACTGTAACGTGGGTACAAGCCAGTTGACGAGAAAATTCACCATACTATATTTTTAAATATACAGGCGAACCAAAAGACCTTTTAATTTTTCTATTACGGGCAAAGTCGTGCGGGTGCCACTAGTTATTAATAAAGATGTTTGACTAACCGAAGTTATCTGGGAAGGCATACCTTTGCGTTAATCGAGGTTCTATTGCACATAGATGTCCCGTCCCAATGATTTCTTTACTAACATTTTAAATGAAATTATTAATTATGTTTATGTGCATAATTTAAAAATGTTCACTCGAATTTTGATATTTCATCATTAACAGATATTCCAAAGAGTCTAGCCTTCAGTTTGAAGATTTCAAAAACTTCTCGACGGATGCTATCATAATGGATTAACTCTACTCAGCGCTTCGTCATGTCCAGCTTCAGTTTCAGTCCTAATGGCACAGAAATCAAGCTCAACTTCAGCTTCAACTTCAGTTTCGCCCAAGCCTTGGATGTCTTGGATGAACACTTTTCTAACGACAAGGTGTTCGGCTACAGTACCGAAACGATAATAATCACTTGCTACGCTGTGTTGATGGTGATGGGGTTATGCTGCAATTTAGTGGTCTGCAGTGTCGTCCTTACCAACGCGAAAATAAGGTCAGTATGAACTGCTCCCTCTGTCACAAATTAGTCGCTGCATTTAAATGTTTTTGTATTGATTATTGATACTGATATTTGTATGGTTTTTCCTTGAATAATTTTCAGAGGTTCTAAAGGGCTACGCTTTTAATTAACAACATTCAGTTACCAAGAATTCCTTGATGATGTTATATTCAGTGTTATTGATAAAATATGTTATATATGGAGGTTCATTTGTGATATTATTAGGTACGGTAGAATGGAAAAAAACAGGGCCGTTACTATTATTATTTAGCTTTTATTTTCGTGAATTAATTTTATATATATATATATATGTTATTGCAAATAATACTCAGCCCACTACAAGACACTTAAATATTCAAACATCAACGAAAGGCACCTGTGGCCCTTCTTCATCATATTTTAAATGCTTACTACAATAATCCATTTACGTTCCTTTATTTCTCAACTCACTTTTTTACTCATTCATTCACTTATTTTCTTGTTCATTCACTATTATATTCACTTATTTATTTTTTCTCATAAGTTAAAATATTATTTCTTTTGTTTATTGTTTCATTATTTATTCATTCTTTTGATGAAAAATAGTTTGAAAAGCCAAATAAAAAATACTTAATTAGAAAAATATCTCATTTTTTCACGCTGTCACATGCAAAAAAATAGTGAAAAATGTGCACTTTTTTTTTTTTTTTTGAAGATTCAAATATACTGCCAAGAATGAAATATAACGTTCCAACGCAAATTTCATTATAAAACATTGTTATTTGTTTATTTATTGTAAAAAGTACAAAGAATTTTACGATTTGTTTATTTTGAAAGAATGTAAGCTATCTCAGCTGTTTCACTTTGCCCCACATTCTCCAACTTATAACGCAAAAGTACTTCTGCAAAAAAAAAAAAGATTAAAGTAGTTTCTATTAAAAGGTTTGTTTTTCCTACATGTAATTATTCTGTGTTCCAGATACGAAAATTCATCTTTAAAGAGCCGCCCTTCCTCGAGATAGGATAGTATTTCTATAAAACAAGTCTAAAGTTTTGTTTTCACTTTCTTTGTTCCACTTCTTCAAGCAACAATAGTTACAAGAACATATTTTAACACGTTACATTAAGTTAACAAAAATTTTAAAAGTAAGAAGCCACTTTCCAAAGAAATGCTGGCAGAGTTATTCGTAAACAGTAAAAATAAAGTACAAGTCCAAAACTTCATTTTTTACAAAAGCAATGAGTTTCACGTAACATGATCAGTTTTTTTCTATGAAGCTTACTTATCTCACTTTCTTCAAATTAATATTGATCAACTCTATTGAAAAACCAAGCCTTTCATCTAAAAACTAATTTGGGTCCAGATAATGAGGTTTTAAAATATTAGTGGACAAAGCCTCTCTGCATGTTAAACACAAAGCTCAAAACTTGTATCGGTAAATCTTAAATTCTAAATTATGTTACCTGTTTATTTTATTAAGTGCTTATTTTCCTCTTGCAAGGAAAGGAGATATAATTTTTTTTTGTTAAAAAATGTGATATTATTAAGAAAGTTATGTTTTACTTTAAATGTGTTGTTAATTTTTAAAATTCTTATTAATTTAAATGTTTTCCATATTTATTTATTTATTTATTACTAAAATACTTTTAGTTACGTTTGCTACACTTTTCTCACGTAACTAACATAAAGATAATTACTAAAATTACTACCTTCCTTAGCGTTTGGAAATCTATGGCTAAACATGTATGTATAATTTTAATTATTCTTTGATTATGACTTCCATACAAAACGTGTTATATAGATTACTTCCGTAAAGGTAAAAAATCTTCATTCAACAAATTTATTTTCATTCGTAATATATTTCAAATAATATTATGGGAAAACTTTCAAAAAAATTAAAAAACATAACTAACAGCAAAATTGTGAAGTCTTTTTTTTTTTTAACAGTAATAAAAAAGGGAATATCTGTTCAAATTTCGCAACTTAGGCACAACATATCTCGTGCAGAAGAAAATATGATGGTGAGATGGAATATTTAATTTGATACATGTTTTATAGTAATCTTATTTGAAGCTTTTGGGTTTTAACTATCCCCATCCCTTCAATTGAAAGTCGGTTCCAGCTAAAAGTAATTTTCTAAGAAAAGTGTAAATTACCGTAGCAGGTGCCATACTCTACTGGGCATCTGAGACAGTTGTATGGTGTAGATCTTCTTACCCATTGTGTCCAAGAATGACCTTGACCATTCTAAGCAATTATAACAAAAATACTAACAAGTGAGAAAAAAAGCTGTTGGCTGCAAAATAAGAAAGAAATCTAAGGTTTCTCAGGTATCAATTGCTTTAGATCAAGGATGAGATAAAATTAGCAATCCTTACTCTAGGGGGTCTGTTTTTTATTCTTGTAACCTCTTTTTTCATACAAAAACTATTCTGAAACCTTCAGTTATTCTATACAAATTAAACTCAAGTATAGATACCCTGAAAGTAGTGTTAAAAAAAAATAGTTTGAATTTTGACATTTTGAATTCAAATTATGTTTTTCGCAATCACGAGTGCGTGTATGTAGGCGTGTGTGTTTGTGTGTGGGGGTATGTGTACTTGTGTGTAGGGGGTATGTGTGTGTAGGCATGTGTGTTTGTGTCTGTGTGCAGGCATGAATGTGTGGGTAGTTGTGTGTATGTGTGTGTGTGTGTGTGTAGTTGTGTATGTACGCGCGTGTGTGTAGGACATGGATGCAACCTGGAGACGGCTTTCGCTATAGGAGCAGCATCGTGAGGACCCGGTCGACGGTGATGGTGCGGAGGGTGGCGGTGGGAAAATAAAATGATAGGACATCAAAACAGTCAAGTGAGAACAATAAGCAATCGTGATTGCTCAAAAAAAAAACCTTGAGTTTTACAATCAACTGCATTTTATTTTCTGTTATTAGTGTTTAAATGATAAAAATATTTCTTGGACATGCTATACATTTCTGAAATAATTTTTTTTAAATTGCTCTATTTTTTCTAGATCCTCAAGAAATGTCCTGGTAATCAACCTCAACATTTCTGACATCATTCTCTGCGTGTTTTGCATGCCGTTTACTCTGCTAGTAATCATCAGAAGAAGCTGGTTCCTCGGTGCGTTCCTTTGCAAGATGGTTCCTTTTGTGCAGGCGTCAACGATATTCGTATCTGCTGGAACTGTACTCGCCATCGCTGTTGACCGTTACAATGCCATTTTGAGTTTCAACCCTCAAAGTCCAAAAGGGGGGAAAAGAGAAATGCTTTTGAGCACGGTCATCATATGGATAACAGCTTTCGTTTTTTCCGTGCCCATATGTATCTTTCAGGGAACTGTCCCCGTGGGACTTCCAGGACTACATTTTTACTACAAATGCATCGAGATGTGGCCAAGTGCTGAATCCAAAGGCGTCTACACAGTGCTGACCCTCGTGATTCAGTTCGTTATCCCAGCTATCACCCTACTCATTACCCACATGAACATCAGGTCTCATTTGAACGCCCGCGTTTCCCAAGACGACAGCAGCAAAACCTGCGAAACACCCAACATATCTGTGAATCATGAAAAACTAAAACGAGATTTGCGCAGAAATACTCGAGCCACAATGGTCCTCCTCAACATCTCGATAGTCTTCACGATTAGCTGGTTGCCCTGGAACGGACTCAATCTCCTAGCAGAATTCAATCCGAATCTTCTGGGTCCAAAAGAACTTTACCTGGCTTTTGCTGTGTGTCACATGACTGCCATGTCATCTTCCGTCACCAATCCTATATTATACGGGTGGTTGAACAGTAATATACGTCGTGAAATGGTTAGGGTAGGATGGGTGATTGCAAAGGCAAGTTCTGCCCTCGTCTCGAATCGCAGTTCCCACAGTGATAATTATGGAATGACTCAAAATAACACCTTGATACGCTCCTCAGGAGAATCTACACTAAACAAAAGCAATAGCCACGAAAGTCATGTTTAGTGGTAGAATTACCGTGAAGATTTAACATACTAGTACATTTTGAACTAGAGAAGGATACCTGATAAATAACTTTAAGGTTGAATGCAAGAAAAAACGGTATACTAAACTCTTGAAAATTCTGTAGACTAATTGGCAAACTAATCAGAAAATAACTTAAGGGATTTGAAACTCATTGCTATTTAATATAACTTGGAATAGAGAAAACTAAAGTAAGTTTTTGACTTCGCAAATATACATTAGTTTTGAATACATCTCTCTTATTCATTTCTTGAGATTATTCAGTAGGTTCAAGTGGGCGATAAAAGGTACTTCAAACAAATTCGAAAAGTCGAAAAATGCTTTTAAAATAAGTCTAAAAGTACAATGTAATATAAAAGAATACCACATTCTATTTTTGTGTACTGTTGATTCACTTGAAAGTGTAAATCTTTAAAAAACCTTTAACCTGTTCAATAAAAAGAAAACAAACAAATTCAAGCTTATGTACCTGGAAATTGAAAGAAAACTTGGGAAATTTTGCAACAGCTCTTTTTACATAACAAAGTCAAAACAGTTTATCCTGAATACATATACAGTGATTCAAGTGAAATATGTGCTAACAAATGTGATACAAAGAAAGGTTTTGAAGGTAAAAATATTTTAGGTAACAATATCTGTACTTTTTCTTTTGGCGGTATGTCAAGCGTCTCAATGTCTTGCATCTAAACAAACATTCCATTGTCACTGCTTTATATAACCTTTATGATGATTAATTAAATTAGACGTTTAAACGATTTGTTTCCGACCTGAGACCTGGGCGGACCCAGAAAAGGAAACAATTAAGAGAGACAAATGTTCCAGACATAAAAAGCGTTCAGAATTCTTTTGTTTGACTTGCGAACAGTAGAAATAATTATTTTCAGATAATTTCACAAGTTAAGTCATAACAAATTTATGCCAAAATATTTGTAATCAAGGAACGAATGGTTGGAAATTTTTACCTTATTGCATGAGTTGAGATTTTAATAAACGTTGTTCATTAAAGCGTAATGTATTATCTTTGGTTTCAGAAAATGAAAACAGCAAAACGAAATAGGTACATACTAAGCGTCAATAAGTAATGAACAAAAGAATTATCTTGAATAAAAATTGATTTAAAATCTCTTACTTTTTGAATTAAAATACTGATATCCTGTATTTATATTTGAAAGTAACATACTGATACATTTTATTATCGTTCAAACGGTCGCTTTTTTAATGTAAAATAATGTTCCGAGGAGCTTTCAAAAATCAGTGAATCATTTTTTATGAATAAGTTTGTATTTATAATCACGCTATAATTTTCTATTTGCTAACTTATAAGATGAAAATAAAAGTATCTCGACTTTTTACTTTTTCTTTTTATAGTAAGTAGTAATGATGTGTACATAATTGTTCCTAAAAAATAAAAGTGCTGATAAGAAATAAAAGTAAAAGACATTTTTATCTTTTGACGTACTTGTTGGTAATTTTTATTTCAACTTTACTTTAAAATCAAAGAACAAAAACTTACAGGTGCTCCTTAGAATACAAAGTAAATGTCGACTTTTGAAAGAATTATATTTCTTATTCAAAACTTCTTGAAGGATTGTTCAATTTTAGGAACGGGTTTGTTTGAAAAATTATTCTTCTAAAACTTGATTACCATTCATTTTTATTTTAAAAACATTGTATAACAAAAACAAAATTCAGAAATTCTTCTTTTTGAAAAACGTTGAGTTTATGGATTACAGAGACGAAAAACGGAGTCTAATAACAAATTATTGGAATAGATCTTCCAGGATAGTATTTTTTTAAATTTATTTTTAAGAAATGATACTCTAAAAAATCAAATAGTTAATCGATTTTCAAGAAACTATTATCAGTTTTCAAAAATGCAAACCGTTTAAGAAAAAATAAACATTGAATTTCAAAAGTAATGACAAAAAAAAAAAAAAAAAAGGGAAAGAGAAATATTCTTAATAAGTTTGAATTTTTAAATTAATTCGAAAAAATCTTTTCATATTAATTAAACAGCTTCAAAAAGGATTTGTAAAATCAGTCAAATACTTTGTATTATCTCAAGTTGCTTTTTTTTCTTTTAAATCAGATTTTGTTTTTTGCAAGCAAATTTCTTAAAGAACTTCATTAAAAATCTTACTATGGAAAATAAAAAAAGACAGGAACTAAATTCAATTCTTTGCAGGCCATAATTTTGTAAAACATGCTTAATGGAATATTCGTTGCCTAAAATGGAATCGAAATGTACAGTCAAGTGGACTAGTTATGAACTTTATTGGAATATTCATTGTGAAAATTGATTCATCATTTACAGTCAAGTGAACTAGGACCAGTGCCATTTTTGAAAAAACTGATTGACTGTGAAAAAAATATGCTTCATAAAGTTTTATATATATTCTGCTTTAGGAATCTATAAATAGCAGAGTAAAAAATCGAGGCAGTGTTCTAATAATTCTAATAGATTACACAAATAACCGAAATCGTTTGTTTAAATATGCTGACTAAAGTAATTTTAGCCCATAGATATTCCTGAGGCAAATCAATTTATAATCAATCCCATGATTCAGTAAGTTACCGCCCTATAGCCAGGGCTAAGGCAGAAATACATGAAATACACCGCCAGTTTAGTCAATTCCAGCCGAGGACTGCAGTTTCGTGCTTATTAGCACTCATCAGCCCGGCATAGGAAGATAAAGTTAGATTTATGAATGAGCTGGAGGTGGAAAACCTCTTAAGGAAGCCAAGCCTATATGCCGGGTCTGATGATTGCTAATAAGCACGAAACTGTAGTCCTCGGCTGGAATTGACTGAGCTGGCGGTGTATTTCATGAATCCCGTGATATTTTTTTCCTGTTAGTTTTTAAGTTAAAGAGTGAAAGGTTGGAAAAAGTTAAATAGCTAAGATAACTTTCATTTTTCTAAGTGAATAAATTGGAAAATGGCCACACTACATAATGGAAGAAAAAAGTATTGTATAATGAATCTTGGGGAAAAAAAAATGTTTTTTCATTTTTTGCGAAAAGATTGTTTCTTAAGAAAAAAACTTGATGTCTCCCCCCCCCCCCATATTTTGGAAGGGGCATAATTAAAAATAAACTATTAAAAAATATATTTTAGATTTGATTATTCAAAATATTTTGCATTAAATGAATAAAAAACTAAGCAAATGAATAAATAAATAATGAAACAATAAACAAATAAATGAACGAACTGATTAAAACTGCATGAGAAGAATTAAATGAATGAACTGATTATGTAATGCATGAGAAAAATAAATGAGTGAGTAAAATAGTGAAGGAATAAGTGAACGAATTGAACTATTCACTTAGCCCTATTAACTTCTCCGCGCGTGCACTTGACAAATTGTATTTGACATTTAAAATGAATACATAACTAATATCAACTAAGTAAGCATTGTACTGGACATCAATAAATTTACTCTTATACTTAAAATGTTAATTACAAAAATTTTATCATAATAACAAAAAATATTTCTGATAAACCTCAAAATAATGCAATATGTGTATCAAAATTTGAAAATGATTTGTATTCTTTTTTTCATTGATCCTTAGAGTAACTTATACTCGTATTTTGAATGAAATCAACTGTAGGTTAGGTACTTTTCACTTTGCCCCACTACTTAACTTTATTTCGTATTCTCTACCATAAATTTTACAGTCATAATGACTCCATTTTTTAACAGTTCGGTAGTTTAATAGTCACAAAGTGAAAAGCATTTATTAACAAAGTAAATGAAAAAAAGTAAACTAGATGACACTAATGAGTTTAAAACCAAAACTAAAATTAGAAAGGTTCGGAGAAGTATTCACAGCAAAAGTCGTCATGGAAAGACTAAAAGGTGGGAAAGAGCAGAGATAAAAATCAATTAAAAGCGAGTTGGTACCCGAAAACTTCAAAAAATCCGATTTTGTATATTTTATGTGTTCATAATATTCAAATCAAAAGCTTTCAAATGATACGCCCGAGTTCCTGTTTCTGTCTAAATTAAAAGCAACCAAATTTATACGCATAAAACATGTAAATCAGGCAAGGAGTCTAGTTTATTAACAGCATTTCAAATGCGGTTTTCTCAAAACGTCAAGTCTTAAACTCCTATTTCTTTTTCTAGTAAACTACTTTAGATTTTATTCTAATATTTTCAGAACATTGCTTCTAATTTGTTCACCTTTATACTGAAGTGAAGTTTTATATATATATAGCTTTAGGAATCATACGTTTTCCTAAACAGCTGTTTTTATGGTCAAAAAGTGTTTTCATTTGTTCAGAAAGTTAATATTGGTTACTAATAATACTATTGGTAATTTAACAAATTATGAAACTGAATTAACATTTCTCTTTAGTTAACTCTTAGATATATCTTAAAAGAGCTGTGTACATTGTAAGTGTCAATCCTCGAAATTTTTTGGTATATGAAATTTAGCAATTTTAAATACTACGCGTATACAGGGTACCGACTTCCTCTAAAAAGCAAAGCAAGAAAACATGTCTAACGGAAAAAAAATATAAAGCTGAGCAAATGAATAACACAAGAAAAAGTCGAAAAGGAAAATGAAAAGAGAAAAATATACGTTTATATTTCAGAGTAAGAGTTTCCAAAGTGGTCCAGAAAGATTTCTAGTGGTCCTCGTAAGTCTGCAAGGAATTATGTCATTGAGAAGAAAAAACAGGTGAAGCAAGGATCCCAAGTTACGTGCTATATTTGAAATTAAAGTATTGGAAGATATCGGGTTTCTTCCACAAGTTTCAGGTAAAGCATGCCTCCCATTCGTCGAAGCTGAACCATATGACTGGAGCTTTGCCTCAGCATTTCCTAAGCCAATGATTTGACTTGCAAATTGGGGTCCATGCAACTGAATTTCATATAAGTAAGTTACCACTGTAATTTAAGAATTACATAATTGCCATGGAACAGTTTTGAATTACGGCTTCCATGAAATTTATTTAATAAAACTATATACAGAATATTATACCATCGAAAAGTAAGGTTCCTATTAATTTTACAAATATACAGCACTGTCTATTCTCATTGAAATTTACCTCATTGGAAAAAAAGATGTTTTTCTATTTTTATACATCATCACCATCTTTTTCTGTGCATTATTGTCAACGGTGCTTTAACTTCTGTATCGAGTGTCACATAATTTCACCGCCAGAGTGGGACATGACAGTTAACAAACCACTCCGTTCTTGATTGCAGTCCGGAGCTCGAGTCTAGTGATTACCACTTGTTTCCCAAGTTTAAGGGACACTTGGATTGCCAACGTTTTCGAAGCGATGACGAAGTCAAAAAAGGGGTGAAACGCTTCCTCAACGGATTGGCAGTGGAATTCCGAGACACTCGATACAGAAGATAGGACACCGTCGACAATAATGCACAGAAAAAGATGGCGATTATGTATGAAAATAGAGAAACTTTTTTCCTTCCAACGATGTACATTTCAATGAGAATAGAGAGTGTTGTATATTTGTAGAATTGATGGGAACCTTACTTTTGGTTCAACCCTCATATGTATTGCTTATTCAATAAGAATACAAGATTTTACATGACTAAAAAAAAAGTGCTCCTCTGTAACAAAATGTCGATATCAAAACAAAAAAGTTTTGGAACCTCTGTTTTAAAGTAATACTAGATTCAACTGGTTAAAAAACTAACATTATCCAAACTATATTTGTACAATTTAATTAACTAACAATCATACGACTACAAGAAAAGTTCGTACATTGATAAAAAGTTCTAGGGGCTAACCACAATGTAGACGTTACGTCAAAAAGTTGAACTATATTTTACCAAAATAATAACAGGACGTAATCCTCCCAGATCAAAGAGTATATTTTCGTCCAGCTAACTATTCTACCATTTTGGATTCATTTATTTCAGCCCTTATTTCTAGTTTTTAAAAAGATCTATTTCCCAATTTAAGGATAATTCCGCGGTTGAAACTCGTATAAAAGATAATAGAGTAGTCTTTTTTTTCCTCTCTCGAACGCAATTGGAAGAAATACTAATATAGTCTGTGAAACAACCAGTTTTGTGTTAAAAAAAAGAAGAAAAATAAAAGAACTTATGAAGTACAGAGTGTTTTTTTTAAAACCGCATGTATAAATTTGTAAGTAAATAGTTTAGTTTTTATAAAAATACGTATCAAAGAAATTTGTTTTCTAGTTCGAAAAATTAGCAAAAAGCATTGATTTTTCCCCAAGTCATGTGATTATTAATTAATTTATATATATTGATATTTCTGTCCACACTCAACTTTTTTGGGTATAGGTACAACAGCATTATTTTCTAATATTTTAGAGAAAGTTGACAACTCTTTTTGAAATAAACAAAGCTTTTAGCAGTAATTGTACTTAATTTTATATTTCACCAGATTTTTTATTTCGTGGCAAAAATATTTTTTGAGCACACGGAAGGGATCTTAAAAGTAAAAAAAAGAAGAAGAATTTTGCTTTCAACTACAGTTGAACTCGCTTATAACGACGTAAAGGGACCGCGGTATTTGCTCGCTATAACCGAGTGTTCGTAAAAAGCGAGTTCGTGGAAACAAAACATCATAGTTATTTTTTTCTTTTTTTCAATTTTTCAATCACTGTGCAGCATCAAACAAGTTGGTTATTTTGCTTTGAACTGTTTTAATGTCTCTTGTTTTGACGTCAATGTTGAACGCCATTGTTTTTAAGGAGTACACATATACACACTTCTCTAATTTTGAAAATGTTTCTTTACTCCACAAATTCAAAAAAGTGTTGTCATCGCTTGTTCTCAAGATTAATGATTTATCACTAACTTTGGTCGACTTTGGAACGCTAAAGAAAATTTAGTAAAAAAGGATAAGTGAGCTGGTAGTCAATAGAAATTTTACGAATAACAAAAATATTGCTCGCTTTAAGCGGGGTTTGCTTGTTAAAAGCGAGTTATGTTCCCCTAGATTTAACATTATTCTGATTTCCTCACTAAATCCGAGTTCTTGTTAAAACGGGCTTGTTAAAAGCGAGTTCAACTGCATTAATAAAAATAGGACGCACTTATATAACACAGTTTATAGTAAAATTTTATAACACTATGATTTGACTTGTTCTATTCATTTAGTTATCTTTGATATACGTATATTTTGCTGAAGAAATTCAACAGTCATTTATTTCACCCCTCTGTAGTATTTACACCTCTGTCAACTTTAACCCTACCAATAGTTTCCATCTGAAAATATATGATAATCTACTGCAAGTCATTCGCCAGGAGAATAATGTATACTTACAGAGAATTAATGCCGAAAAATAACTTTTGGGACATAAAAAATGTATTATACGAACAAAAAACCGAAAAAAAAAACTCTCCAGATAGTTAAAAAAGAAGAACAAACACGGAACCATTTCTGTGTTAAAGAGGATAAAAAATAGTTTTTGTGAAAAGACAGAGAACGTTTTTACGCAAGACTAAATTTACATGCCCTAATTTCTTCCATATTCTGTACATTGGCAGCAAAAAATACATTTTCAAGATTACGAATTAAAAAAAATCCCTCACGATTAAAACTTACAAGACTCCTAAAAAAATATTATAATTGCTTTCTGAATTATATTTGAAATAAATTAAAACCATTCAGCGCTTAACATCTAACCTCCAGACCCTGGTATTAATTTGACTTTTTTTTTTTTTTTTGAAATCACGAATTGCGATAGGACTCTACTTGTTGGGTTTCTTGTTCCAATAAAAGGCAATCATAATTGCAAAAAACATAATTTGAATTAAAGAAGTTTAAGTTAAGATGAATGCTAGGGCTGGATGCTGGATTTTCTGTACTGGATGCACAGTAAAATTGTAATTGCTTGATTAATTATATTTGATACGAATTAAAATCTTCCAGGGCATACATCTCGCATCCAGCCCCTGGTCTTAACTTGAAATTTGACATCTTGAATTCAAATTATGTTTTTTTGCAATTATAAATTGCAATTTTACCGTATTCATTGGGTTTTTTGTTTCAATAAATGGCTCTCAAAGCAATCATAATTGCAAAAAACATAATTTGAATTAAAAATGTCTAAATATAAATGAACGCCAGGATATGGATCGCCCAGGAGGGAAATGCCCAGATTCTTGCAGACCAGAGGGCATGGATGCGATCTCACAGGAAGAGATGGTAGTCCATAGACCAGAAAACGTGGATACTCTCCCTCATCCCCAAGAGACGGGACATGCTCGCGAAGGTCTATGGACCAGAGGATTTCGCTATCTACTACGGTCAAGTGAAAATAGTTAACAATTGTGACTGCTCAAAAAGAAGAGACTGAATTGATCTACATAATATTATGCAACTTGTCAAGAACAAAATCTAATCAAATTCGAAAATTAATAGAAATGATCTACGTAAGTCTCCTCAAGTTAGAAGTGTAAAACATGACTGACTTTGTACATCTGCAATATTTAAAGCATACATCAATATAACATATTGTGAAAATTCATTACGATTTTTTTACTACCATATTACACCAAACCTGTTTTTATGCGATGGGTAGGGACCGCAATAAAGAAAATCACATTAAATGGTTTTTTTCGAAACTTCAGAAGTAGCTATAAAAAGTTATTTCCACAACACAGTTAAAAAAAAAAATATTTTTTATGCGGTGGATAGGGACCGCATAAAAAAATGTCTCACGTAGAAATTTTCTCTAAAATCTTATCTTTAAACGAAATCAAAATAAACCAAGTGATGATAATTTTGCCTAAAAGTCGAACAAAATTTCCCGAATGAGGAAATTTTTGTGAGGTCACTGACTTTCCATCGGGATGCCCCTGCCGTCACTTGAAGATACTATTTCACACTCGTTTAAAAATAATTTCGCCAAATGAGTCCCAATCTGATTGATATATTCATATACTGCACAAAAAAGACCGCACAAAAACAGGTTTGGGTGAACAATAGTCCCTCAAATTTTTCAATGAAAGTCGTTCATGCTATAAAATGCAAAGTTTTTAGAAATCCTACAGTTCTAGAAATTCGCTGATTAAAAAAAATGAACAAACAAATAAATAAATGATAGGATGCACAGAAAATTCGGTGCCTGAAAAAAGAGGTCTGAATCATTCGACCTATAAATGATTTTGGTTACTTATAAAAAAATAATTGATTTAAAGAAACCGACTTCGGTTAAACGAAATCCCGGTTCAAAGTGGTTCGGAAAATCGAGGTTTTATTATATTTGCATGATAAAGTTCAACAAAAGCTTTTTTTAACGTGTAATATCCTTGTGGTTTTTTGTTGAACAAATGCTTCTTTGTAACTTCGCAACAAGTGTCTGCAACTCTTATTACTAACTATATGTGTAATTTGAACGTTCTTACAATGTTTTAAATTTTGTATAGTATAATTAGTTAGCGTTTAATATTTAATTTAATGTTCTACTGAAAAGGAAAATACGTAGTTACATACAATTGTCTAGAATTTTGGCATACATGTAACGAAAAATTATTTCGTTACCATTAAGCAAAAACATATGGGTCATTCCATACGAAATGAGCAAAATTCGCAAAAAAAGTGGTGGCCGCATGGTAACAGATTTTTATGAAATTTGGTATACAGGTTCCTTTTATGCCTATATAAAAATATCTAAAATATTTTTGCTTAAAATTTTTTATTTGAATAGTTACATGCGATTGAAAATTGGTCAAATTGAACAGCATTCTCATAAATGCTAAATGTTGCACTTTTAAAGGCTTGTATCTTATTAACTATTTAATGAAAGCATTAAAGTTATATGTTGTTGCAATCTATGGAGTAGGGTAATTAATCTGATATCAGTAAATTTTTCAAAGTTATTATAGTCAACTTTTAACCGAGTTTCAAAAACGGAAAATATTTCCATTTTCTCATAATTAAGCATTTTGTTTTTTAATCTCAATCTTTAAGGAATGCATTAGCTTTGATGAAATTAATACCCAATAATGTGCTAAGTATCATAAGAGAAATACCTTACTTTAGAAGTTGAATTTCAACTCCTTTGTCTTCAAAATCAGTTTTAAACTTAGTGATATTTTGTAAAATGATGATTTCCTCCTTCACATACACACAAAAATTCAAACGAGGGAAATATCAGACAACTTAAAAATTTTACAAGAATATAGAGTTGTGTTTCTACTATTTGCTTGAAGAAACTTGAAATTGGTTTTTGATTTCCAAACGTAAAATAAAATTCACAAGAATAACATTTTCTTTCTGTTTTATGAGTCAATCCATACAGGTTCAACGGATGGGTGCGCTCGACCATTTTCAATTTTTTTGAAATTCATATCCCTAAAAGCTGCATATGAAAGATGTTTAAAACCTTTTTTTTTTTCTCTCAACTGGACCTTTGATTTTTTAGAGGTCATCAAAAGTGATTTTCGTAGTCAAAAATGGGACTTTTAGACCTTTTCATTTTGACCAAAATCTATTTGAATTACATTTATGACAGTTAATTTAACGTTTTGATGCTAAAGTGCATAAGTTGATAGTCAAGTTAATATTAAAATAATGGCAACAGGTTAAAGTTTAAGGCCAAATGTAAAAATTTTACTCATTTCAAAGGGGGATAACTCACGTAGGGGACGGAAACACAAAATGAAATACGGCAAAAACTAATCACTGGAACCATGCTAAAAAGAATATGTAACTTTTGCTGTGTGTTTGTGTACCCTTTATAGATTATAGCCCCTCAAAAATCGGAAAAATGACAAAAATGACATTTTTAGACCCCTATAAACCTAAAGGGGATGGAATTAAAAATAAAATTTCCTGGCCAATTGAATATTCCATTGAAGTACTATACATGTTATACATATTGTTTTTTGTATTTGGTTTGTAAAAAAGACACAGGGCTTTGAAATTAAGCAATTTTGATAGTCAAATCACACACTAAAACAGAAATAAATAGTGTGAAAACTTCATGGTACCTTCTTAAATTACGTATGTTGTGCCCTATATAATACATTTTACTGAAAAAACATATCGTAATTTTCAAAATAATTATTTTAATTTGTTAACTTAGAAATATTTGGACATGAATGAGTAATTTATACTGCATGTAACCTGCATGGATTGACCCTTATGTGAAATTACGAGAATTCAAAGAACTAGATAAACGACTAAATGATGCAAAAGCGAGTAAAACTGGCATTTATTTCAACTAGAAAAAATGTACATTTCAGCATGAACTTCATAAACAAAAACATACTTTTGAGAAAATGAAACACGAAAGAAATGATTAGTTTTGCTAAACTTACAAAATAAAAAGAAGTAACTAATGAAATTTTACCTTAGTTCAAGTTACTCTAGTAACAAAAATACGCTGATACCAATGATTAAAACTTAGTAGCATCTAAAAGACACTTCAATATGTTACGTAAAAAAATTGAGTAAATTTAGAGCTTTCCCTCATCTTCAAAAAAACATCTAAAATGGAGGAAAAAATGAAATTTTTGGAAATTTTCGATTTTTTAAAGTACAATTTCATCATTAAGAAATTCATAAACAGTTACTAAATTAGAGCAGATAGTTAGTTATAGATTGTTTTTCAATCTGAATCATTTTTACTGTTATTTTTTCATCAAAAGAGCTAGAAGAGTGATTTAAAATCTGAAGTACATTGGCAAATTTTCAATCTTTGTTAATATCTCAGATTCAAAAAAAGATCCGAATAAATTTTACTTTGCTCTTTCTCAATAGATATTTGTTTAGAAAATGCGGAAATATTTATTTTTTAAGTGTACGTTTGTAACTTATGAAGTAATTGAGTCACAAACTGGCAGCAATGAACTCTGAAAATTTAGGCTTAGCGTAAGCATCAACTTCCAATTTCAATAACAAAGCAACAAACAGTTTTTAGACTTCCATACTTTGCTTTTCCTCATAGATATTCATGGTTTACCTAAATAAAAATTTTCATTGAAATCTGTGACATGTAAGCCACAGCTGATTTGCTCATTTGACATGGAATGACCCATATCTTAACTTTATTGAAGACAAAGCTATGGCGCTGAACGAAAAATTTAAGTCTCTGTACAAGAACAAAAATTAATTACATTTTCAAATTTACTTTTTTATTTTCCGGAAGCTTGAAAAACTACTTGATAGTTTTTCATATTAAAAGTACATTATCTAGCAGTTCATGCACTATATCCACCCCCCCCCTTTCATACTTCAAAATAAAACCCATTTAAAAGTTACTTATATCTTCTTATTTCTTGATACATTTTTCCTTTTCGTTTTGATCCTACGTTATATCAAAAATAATGATCCAGGAAGTGTTTGAGCAGCAGTTCAGTTGGTTGCTGAGCAGCGTTCAAAATTTAAATTTGCCTTAAACAATTTAGATTTTCGGTTTCAATGAATTTCGAGCGAACTATATCGTGAACATGTTTATGTATTTTCTTCTGAAACTGAATTCTGTTTGACTGGAAATCTTTTGACTAGTAATGAACGTGCTCCTATTTGCCTCGTTACTTGAAGATGCTCATGCTTAAACAAAAGTTTAAAATATTCTGCACACGTTTCGTGCTTGATTTTACTTCATTCATAAGCCAAATCAATAAGTTTTCCTCCTTGAATAGATATTTTTATTTTTTGTAAATCTGGCTGAAGGAGCATTGCAAAGAAAAGTCTAGTAATATCATGCTGAAATTATTCTCCTGAAATCATATTTTTAAGAAAGAAAGTGATGATTTTACAAAAGAGTTCCCAATCAGTTTTCAAATAGGTTCTGATTCCTACTTGCTCCTATTTGCCTCGTTACGTAAAGATGCTGATACTTATGTAAATGCTTTAAGGCTACAGTGGAGTCTTAAAATACGAGAAATCATCCAAAATTTTGACTTCCGACAAAAGGCTTTTGCCGAATGTCTTTTCATCCATAAGCTCATTAATTTTTGCATTGAAAAAGGCGTTTCCTGTAACGCCGAAACACGTGACTGCATTAATCTGCAATTTGTGCTTTTTTGACGTTATTTCTTCTTTTCTGTATTATCAAGTTTAAATTTAACAAATATCTTGAGGAAGACACATTTGGAGCCGATTAAGAGCATATTTAAGTTCATTTTCTTTGTAATGAAATACATTCAGAACATTTCTTGTGCACAGTCCGGCAATTTGAACATTTTTTCTGAATTAAAATATTCCTAACATATCTTCAATGTGTAGTACAAATTTGCAGCGTATAGAGTAAACTGTTTGTAGTTCATTTTGTAAAAATCAGTTAAATAGCTCAAATTCATTAAAATTAACTTACAGTCAAGTGTTTTAATATAATAGAGAATAAAAATCTAGGATTTTCTTAAGCAAAGTGGGGAAAATTTTGTTACGACTATAAAATTATTCCTCAAACAGATTCCATTTTAAAAAGGCTCCAAAATAGTCAATATAATAAAAAATTTAAAAAACTAAAAACTTTATAAATATTTTTTTCTCGTTGCTATACAATTTAAAATGTCAAGAAAAAACAGCTGCCTTATTTTAAAAGAGTAAAAAATTAAAGAATATAAAACCGTTGGTTTCCCTGGATTTATTCATCAAAGTAATTAAATTTATTCGTGAAATCAAACAAAAATGATCATATACCATTTAAATTGAATGAAAAATAGAAGAGAGTTGAAGTAATTAAAAATACAGATCATTTGGGTGGGAAATACTCTTAATGTCAAAGAAAATGTACTTAAGATGAATACCAAGAAAGAAGACTTTAAAAGAAATGTTTCAGTAAACACCAGCAAGTAAAATAAATAAAATACTAAACCAGAGCAAAATAGCAAAATACTTGTGTTTCAAGGTGAAAAACAAGAACAAAATCGCTGAAATTCTTAACAAGTATCAAATTAATAAACTAAAAATTAAAAGTAGAATTTCAACTAATTCTTCGTTTGCAATTACGCTTCTTGGGGAAAAAATTTAATCCTATTCAAATCAATTTTGTAAAATTAGTGACTTGGAATCAACAGCATCAAGCTCAGAAATGCTCCTTTGCTCTCAACATTCATTTTAAGGTCATTATTTATTTTTCTCCATTACTTGTGTACGTAATGTAAGTCAATTTTCCCGCAAAAATAGATTTTGAAGAAATATATAATAAGAAGAAAGAATGCTTAGTATCCTTTAGAAATTTCACTAAAAAGAAAAAGCTAGCAAAAATATATATATATACATTATTCAATGAGTATGAAAACAAAATAATAAATTAGGATTATGAAATGAGTAAAACTGCTTCTGTTGATCTTCCTATGCGTCTCTCCCGTATTTTCCATAGCCTGACGTGGCATAAAACCGGCAAGTAATCTACAGGTAGGGGAAACTGGGGTGAAAATGCCTGTCTCCCCAAACAGATTCCGAGGATTTAACAGAATAGTACGGGTTCTTCACTTCCACACGCCTTATTTCTGCGTTCACGCTTTGATCTTCTACGGAGGATCTACGTTAAGATTTTTTCCTATACAAATCCTCATCTACACTCTTGTTTGGGAAAATTGCAACACCATGAAGGAAGTATCATAGTTGAATAAAATTTAATACACAGTTGAGTGGTAATGATACAAATAAATGATTACATTTTCAAACCAAACAATAAAAAGAGATAGAATTTAGTATTTTGTGTGGTCACCAAGCTCCGCAATAAGAGCTGCTACACGACTCGGCATGGAGTGAAACAAAGTTTGAATATCTGCCTGCGGAAGAGCATTCCGTATTGTTCGTATGCGCAACCAAAGTTCGTCTGTCGAAGCAACAGGAAGAGAATCACGAGCGAGACGCCGCCCAACGAAATCTCACACATGTTCAATTGGTGACATATCCGGGGAATATGCAGGCCAAGGAAGAAGTTGTACCTGCTGCGAATCAAGGTAAGATTTGACAATCCTGGCGACATTTGGACGGTCATTATCCTGCTGGAATACAGCCCCTGGCAATCCTTGGAGGAAAGGAATAGCTTGGGGCTGTAAAACTTTATTTATGTATTGGGTGCTGTTCAAACTGCCCACAATTCGTAGCAATTGTAATCGTCCATGATATGTTATGGAACCCCAGACCAAAACTCCGGGTGTTCGTCCACTGTGGCGTTCGATAATGCACTCCGGAATGTGCTGTTCACCGGCGTAGCGCCTGCCGCGAATTCGGCCATCATGCTGCCACAAATTGAAGCAGGATTCGTCAGAAAAGACGACCTCCTGCCAATCAGGGTGCCAGCTCCTATGCACATTGGCCCATTGTAGCCGCAGGTGGCGATGGCTTTGCGTAAGAGGAATCCTACATAAAGGAATCTTTGCGCGCAGCCAGCGCTGCAGCAGACGTCTCCGATTTGATGAAGCACACAATGAAACACCTGTAGCTGTAGCATTGTGCTGCCAATTGTCTAGAAGAAGCTGTGCGGTCCGTCAGCGCCATACGCACCAGGTGTCTGTCATTGCGAGCTGACGTCACATTTCGGGGTCCGCTCCCGGATTTCCGAGCTGTCCAATCCTCGTCCGTCCACTGTTTCCAAAGACGCATGATTGTGCTGCTGTTGCGCTGCACACGAGCGGCTACTGCATGATAAGACAATCCAGCTTCACGAAGGCCGACGATTCTGCCCCGTTCAAACTCCGAAATTTTCTCAAATTTCGCTTTCTTTCGTCGAAGAGGCATAGTCAAGATTCAGTTAGCGTTTACTCTAGCATATAACCACCGATAATCATACACACCTCGCTACAGCCGTCTATTTATATTCGGTTCGATTCGCTGTTCAGAGGGCGCTGCTCAGCAAACGCATGCGCTACCGGTCTGCAATTCTAATCATTTGCATATCATACCCTACTTTACATTTCCTGCAATTTTCAGCTCACTCGCGTTAGTCCTTCGTGGTGTTGCAATTTTCAAACAGGAGTGTACTAGACCTAAATGCTTCTGACAGTAGGGTAAGACCGTTTATATTGGACCCCCTAAAAACAAGAGGCATGTGTCGCTATATGTGAAGCGAAAGAAAAATAAGAAAAAAATCTTTTGAATGTTGACGTCTAAAATTCAAACCATGATTTCGTAATCACGAACTGCAACAGGACCCTACTTGTTGGGTTTCTTGTTTCTACAAATAGAATAGATTGGAAATAGCTAAGAAATTGGCAACAATTAAAAAGCAGAAGTAATTTAACTTTATGATTACTTTTATTTTTCATTGCTTTTGGCAACAATTTAAAAACAACTTCGTTTCTTCCGTCACACATAAAGCTTGCGGATCAGAATTTCAAAGCCCTCGCATAAAAAATTTCACTTCAAAAAAAAAAAAAAAAAATTCAGCAATCATTTAACTTTTGACGTCTTGAAGTCGAATTATGTTTTTCGTAATTACGCATTGCGATAAGACACTACTTCATGACTCGACGCACTAATTCACCACCAAGTGCTAAATTAGAAAACATCACTTTTGCACACTAGCAGTGTTTCGGAAGTTGATTTCATTAGTACTGATACCATTAGGCTATTCTCGAAAAGTTATTAAACAAGTTTTCAATGCTGGTATTGACACTAGGAATGCAGCAATGCAGCACGGAACGTAATTAATTATGTTTCTGGAATGCCCCGTCTGAATTTAAAATTGTGATCTATGCTACAATGATTATATAATCTAAACATGCACCAAAATACCCATTCAACATTTGTAGCTATAGATGACATAAAATAATTAAATTTTACTTTGGAGAATTGAAATTTCTAATGTTTACTTTGAAATTATATTTCCTACTAGTGGTACCCGCACCGCTTTGCCTGTAGTTGAAGATTAAAAGGTCATTCGGTTCGCCTGTATATTTACATATAATGGATGACGAATTTCTCGCCAATTGGCTATGTTCATTCGCTCTCCCATTCCATAATTTCGTAATTTACTCGTCCATCTTCGATAATTTTGCTCCGGAAAATGTTCTTAAAATTGAAATAGAAAAAGAATAAAATCGAATTTCCGAAAAATCGCTTCGAGGTGCACACCCCCATGCTACAAACTAACTTTGTTGCGAATTTCATGAAAATCGGCAGAGCGTTCTAGGCGCTATGCGTGTCACAGACACTTTCCGCTTTATTATTAGTAAAGATGATTTATACTTCATGTTTATTACGAGTATCTCTATACATTAAAAAAAATTATGTCAAAGGATTTGTGGCACGCTTGCGTCCAGACCCCACAGCACCTACAGTCTTAGATTTTAGTTCAAAATTACCTCGAACTCTGGGGTTTGCACCTGGAAGCGTTTTTTTTTTCTTAATTTTAAATTATTTTTTTAATTAACTTTTTAAGCTAAAATGTTGCGTAAATTGCCTGTTGAATAGATGAAAAATTTCCCACTCCCCTTAACATTTTGCGTCACTGTGCTCTTCAAAGCGGTTTTGTTTTAAATAATATAGCTTTCCTTTTTTTCCAACGAATTCTTTTTGTTTACGGAGAAGAAAAGGATTTTAATGTTTTCTAATTTTATGGGACAATTTCTATTATAATTCCACTTGTTCTCACTTGTTGATTATTTATTGATAATCTTATTGCCGGTTATTATTCTGGTGATTAAATGTTGCTTATCGAGAACTCAAGAAAATAATATTAGATATTTTTAGTAGCGTTTTGAATGATGGAAATTTCACGACAGTAACGGTAAACTGAAACTTAACGACAGTAACGTAAACTGAAAAGCAGTAAAAGTACTTTTACCTATGTTTGAAAGCCCTAAAAGCTACAATGTGATCAAAAGCTGCCCTTACTTGTTATTTTGGAGATTAATAATAGAAAAGTTGAGTTTTAATCCACTAGTGTGCTTCATTCAATGTGAAAGTCGTGTAGGAACTTTCACATTGAAAGTGCCTATCATTCGTTCGCGGACCTATCATTCATCCTAATATTCGTACCTATCATGGTATATTTGTACCTATCATTCAGTCCTATTATGTGCGGTCCTATCGTTCGTACGCCATATTGAAGTGGTTGAATGTATGTCAAAGCTCATGCGCCAGCGAGTCATTCTGCAATTTCCTGCTGTTTCCGCAGCCCTGCTATATTTCCTGGCCAGCATGGCACTCTTGGGCACCATGCTTTCACCTTAGGAGGAATATATTCACTCGTGTGGAACCCCTGGTTATACCAGTGTACCTAATAATGTATCCCTTTAAAACATGAGAATCTCAATAACAATACTGCCGTGCTAAGCGCAAAAGTCGTATCTGCAGCTGATGTCAAACCGAAAAACTGCTATTTAAAGTTTTACGCCTCCATGTATTTGATCCAGATTTCACTTTTTTAGATTTTTTAAAAAAATAGTTCCAATTCGCAAATGACAATAAAACATTGCATAGGGGTAAAACATGTTATAAAGAACCGTCTCGTGACAATAACTCAATTTTGACAAAAAGTGTAGATACCACTTTTGTGCTTAGCACGGCAGAATAATAAAAACTACAAAATGAGGACAAAAGTTACACAAGGTGTCCAAAACGTCGTTGACGCATTTAAAAATTCATAGAAGAGCAAAAAACTGTAGTACACCCTTAAATATGCAGTTTGCACTATAATACTTAACATGTTCGCGAATGTTTTATGACTTTGGAAAATAAAAATCCATAGTGATTGAAGGTGGCTCTATACTGTCACACACAGGAGAAAAACAAACGTAATCTGAGGTGTTTAATCATTTTACTCAACAGTTGGCAATACCTTTTATTACTAGAGTTGAAAGTGTGCAAGGTATATTGGTGCTCAAACCACATCTAAACGGTACTCAAGTTCATCCCATGTTATAACCAGCAGCAACAACAGTTTTCTACTTGGATAATTCGTATTTGCAGATCTTCAATGTAAGCAATGCTACACAACTTGACACAAATAAACACAAAAATATTCATGATCCTCTGAAATTCTGTTGCCCAAACCACATCTAAATGGTACTGAAGTTCATCCCATGTTCTAACCAGCATAGAGTGCTACAACAGTTAAATCTACTTGGGTAATTAGTATTTTCAGATCTTCAATGCAAGCAATGCTACACAACTTGATACAAATAAATTCAAAAATATTCATGAACCTCTGAAACTCTGTGCCGCTTAGTTGCTGGTGCTCAAACCACATCTAAATGGTATTCAAGTTTATCCCAAGTTCTAACCAACGTAGAGTGCTACAACAGTGACATCCACTTGGGTAATTCGTATTTTCAGATCTTCAATGCTAGTAACAAATTGAAAAAAATGAACCTCTGAAATCTCGTTCTAAAATTCTCTGAAATTGTGTACCATTTAAATTTTGGTGCTCAAACCACATCTAAACGGTATCCAAGATCATTCCATAGTCTAGCCAGCATGGACTGCGACAACAGTTAAATCTACTTGGGTAATTTGTATTTTCAAATAACTTGACACGAATAAAACACAAAAATATTCGTGAACCTGTGTAATAGTCTTATGCAAACCACATATTCATACGATAACTTGTTGCTGTTCTTTAATACTTTTAAATGCGTCAAGGGCTTTTCGGACACCCTGTATAATAAAATCACTTATGTTTTGCACAAAATATTATTTTTCTTTCAATTCACTTTGGTGTCTTTTAATCACTAGTGTTTTTTTTTTTTTTTTTTTTTTTTGTAATTTTAACAAGGGCAGTGGAGGCCTGATCGGTATGACATCGGACTTGTGACCGGAGGGATCCAATTCTATCTGAGACGGTTGAAGAGCCACCGTCTTCATTAATAGTGACTGGGATACATTAAATATACTCGTGGTCACAAAGTCCTCCAAGTGAAACGATACCTCTAGAGGTGCTGGATCAGAGATTGCTTGGCTCCTGGTCTCGATTAAAAAATTAGAGCTGTCTTCAGGGTCTCATCCAACTGGTTAAACCACAACCTGATAGTTACAAGGGGATGTGAAAAGTAAGAGTGTGGTTTTTAATTGTTGACGACTTTGTAACAATTTTGTTAAGATTGCAACTTTTTACAGTTAGAATAACTTTTAAAGGGTCATTTATCCGCTCTGTTATTGGTCCATTTTTAAACTACCCCTGTGAACTGAGTGGTCAGAATATTTTAAACCCATTATAAAAATTGCATATGTACGCACCGTGGATTACTTTATCACACAAAATAAATGGAGATTTGAATTAAAATACATCGTCGGTTTAAAAGAAAAACTCACTAAGTGCATTTTAAAAATCATTAAGTGCAAAATTCCCCATGAAGAAAAGGGAAGCCGGGATGATTAATCCAAAATTGCAATAATGCTGGCTTAAAACAAAATTTGAACATAAAAAAAAAGAATTGCAACAAAAAATCGCCAGTAGTATTTTAATAACTATATTTTACTTTTTTCCCACATTTCCAGAAATTAATCAAAATCCACTTAGATTTTCCTCTTTACCGACAATATGTGATTAGTAGATGACAACTATTAAAATTGATAAAACAAATTTTAAAATATCGGGCAAGATTTGCACAATTTTTCCGAAAATGACTAATTTACGAACCACAAAATCCTTTCTGCGCTCTCTAAGATAGATTAACGAAAAAAATCCCTAGTTATTTTTGTTTTTACTGTAACATTTTATCGCATTTCAAAAAATCTTTCAGCAATCTCTGTCAGTACATTTGCAAGGCCTTCTCAACAGGCACAATCGCGAAAGGAAACCCTCTATTGTAAAGTGGATAATAATAGATGTCACAACAGTCCAAAAAGGTGACGTAATTTTCTCTAAAAGTGGGTGCCTTTAAATGGACAGTGCACAGTAGAACTATTTTCCCCAAGGGTTCATTCAAAGAGGTTACGTCCCCGGAAAAAAAATTCTCCCAACATTCTCATTAAGAGCATTTAACGGTAATGAGAAAGCGGTGTAAGGATGCGTTGTAGATATTTTTAGGGCGCAAAACTCGTGCAATAACATTTGCAAAGGTGACAGGCCAACTGCCGGTTAATGAAATCAGCTTTCCAAGCGTTGGTAATAAACACAAAAGAGCTCTTTTGGATTGCAGTGGTGGAGGTATTTAATATACCTCTGCTTATTAGCTCCCTGTTTAGAATAATACATTCAATTACATTTAAAGGACGAATACAGTACTTTTATTTTGTAATATTTATTTATTTATTTATTTTTCATTTTAATAGGTGCTCTTAACCTTTTAACCGTAAACGCTGAAACAACCCTTTGAACCGTAAACTCTGAAACAGAAATGGAAGTTTTCAGTGCTTTGTTTCTTCAGTTGCTTTTTACAGAAAATTACTTTAAATAACTTTTTTTTTGCTAATCCATATCCCGGTGTCTAAGAAGAAAAGAAATTTTCTTGATCAATTATTTTTATTAGACAACATATAAACTGAATTTAGGCGACATTATACAGTAAACTTTAATCTTTATTGTGTTACTCTAATAGTACTTTGAACTGTATTTTTTGTTTTTTAACTTTTGATAAAATGTCAACATAAAAAAAACTTAACAAAATTGTACTTTGCTTACCCATTTGATCACTAGGAAAAGTTAATGGCATTTAAAGAGTAAAATTAATTAGATTCCCAAAAATTTACTGATGATGAATTCGAGAGAAAAAGTAGAAATAATAGGTTGACACAGAAAGTTTGTATCTGTAGTACAAATGGGTTGCCGGTGACCTTAAAGTGAAGTTCTGTTATCAAATAAATAAATAAAAATTCAGTAAATCGACTTCTGTTAAGCAAAGGCCTTGTTTAAAAGGGTTTCGAATAATCGAGATTCTTCGTTACAACTAAATAACACCATTTTAGTCAGTCATTTAGATCATATCGGAGAAAATGAATTTATTTAGAAGAAAAGTCACAAAAAAGTAAAAATATTGCACTAAATACCAATTATACATTAAAAAGCTATGCGCTCGTAATTGCTCCAAAATAATGCAATTATATGCAATTTGAAAATTGTAGTGCACAGTAAAATGTTTATCTGGGTTTTCGAAATCCATCATGAAAAAAATGTTAAATTATATACCAAGAAAAATTGATAAACATATCTAAACTAGAAAACAATATCATATTAAATGTTAACAATGAAAATTGATTTTCGAAAAATAAACCAATTATGTTTTCAATAATTAATGTCTTCAAAAATTAATGCTTTCGGAGCAGTAAACAAAATTCAAGTAATTTTCTAAAACGCTTCATCTATGGATTTCTTTGTCGTTTGAAGAATTTTTTTCCTTCGGAAATATCTAGCCATCACATTTTGCTAATTACGTGTCTACCCTCGGGTCATACGGAGTGGACTACGAAATTACTTTCAATGCAATTTTCATTACTCGAGACATTTTCCAAAGGAAATAGAACACAAAATGCTTCCTAGACTCTCTAGCTCTCTTCTCTAGAGCTTTAGGGTATTATTTCAAATGAGATTTAGAACCGTAAAAAACTTATTTGTTGAATCATAGACAATATTTTTACTAACTATATACACATATATCTTATACAAAAAAAAAAGATATTGTCTGACAATAATTATTTTAATGTCTTCTAATGCATAATTTTTATTTATATCCAAAAAATTAACAGAAAATTAAAAAGGTTATTTGAAAAGGGAAATGCACAAAATCATCGTAATACACTAATAAAAAATTGTTTTAAGAAGATCAAAATAAGAGAAAAAAAGAAAGAAAACTGAGGAAGTGAGAAGAAAAAGGAATAAGTACCAAAAATAAAAGTATGGAGATATTCAGTGCACGATAGAACCTTTGCTCTGTTTTGGAGCAAGAGATAGTGCTTATAGAAGCTGCTACACACCATGACTCAGAAAAAAAAAATCCACGAAAGCCAACCTAGGACCTGAAATTTAAACGTTTTTTACTCAAAAGTATGAAATGTCCACTTGGACCATTCTACGAAAAAGCAGATATTTTGTCCTGCACGTGAAAGATCTATTTCATTTCAAAACGTGAATTAAGCCAATTTTTTTTTGCCTAAAAATGACACGTGTATGTGTGGTTTCTTAGATAAAAAAATATTTGTTACGTTTTTAAGATATTACTTTTGGCATAAAATATAGAGCTGTCATGTGTGGGACAAAATATATAATTTCCTGTGTAAGGCCCCCCTACTTGTATCTTTTCGAAATTGTCACTAGAAAGTAATAAGTAGGAAAGCAAAGTATTTAAATGTAATAGATTTTCAACAACAGAATTTTAGGATTTATTGCTAGAATTAAGAACTTTGAAGCTGATGTCCTAAAGTATGTCCCACACGTAACAGGTAAACTTCATTAAAAAATTACCAACTAAAAAAACAAATTGAGAAAATTTTTTTGCTTAGCAATTTACACGAGTCAAGTATTTTCACTGGAGCAACAAACTTTTAACTGCCAGCCCTTATTAATTAGTGTATAGATGAAATTATAAGAAAAAATTAGTCCAAATTGCCCCACCCGTGACCGTGGAGTCACCCGCTTACATCCCTTTGCTTCTCACTGCCTCTATTGGAAAAATAACTCATCCAGTGGATTCATCTTCTGGTTTTGGAAGGGGTCATTTCCGAAAGGGAGGAGGTCATTAGTGTGACTTTTGGGCACAAGCAAGGTGTCTGGGGCTGTCGATTTTAAATACAGGATTAGCATAAAAGAATATTCCGATTTTAAAAATTCATATTTCATAAAGTATTACACTTAACACTATAAATGATACATTTAAATAAATAAATAAATAAATAAACTGTCTAAGTTTTTTTTCACTCACAAATGTTCGATGCGAGCGCCTTTCGTTTCGCGACACACATCTAACATACATTTCGGAGTGTTTCACTGTCAAAATATATACGTTATAATGCTACACATATGCCATCTTTCAGTTCTTGCAATGTTGTAGGCAATGGTGGTGTATAAACACTGTCTTTGACGAAACTTCATAAAATATCACACGGGGATAGGTTTGGGGATCTGGCCGGGCAACGCGCTTTAGCTGGTCAACGCGGCTTGGCTGGTAACCCTGGATTCACCTGAACGGCCAATCCAGTGTTGCGGAGCGTCTGTGGTCCAGCGAATTTTGTGGATTGGGGGTGCCCCTAACCGTACTTGGTTTTAACATTGTTGCCAATCCTAATACAGTAGCTATTACCCTTGTAAGGATTGCTGTGACCAAAAAAAAAAAAAACCTCTCCAGAAGGAATTTCTGGCTGCTCTAGTGCGGAACGAGCATGTTTAAGTATTTACGTACGTTCAAAAAAACTTGGGCAGTTAATCTTTATTTTTATGTGTCATTTAAAGCGGTAAGTAATAATTTATGAAACATAAGCTTTTAAAACTGGGATAGTGTTTTATGCTAACCCTGTACATGTTCGCTGCCTGACGAGATAGATGCGGGTTTGATGTGTGTTGTGTGATGTTTGTAATGGAGGTAGTGAAAAGCACAAAGAGATGTAAAGTAACATTTAAAGTTTAAAGCAAAATATGTTTAAAGTTCAGGCCCCAGGTAAACTTTCATTAAAAGTTTTTTCTTTATTTTTTAAATATGCTGCATAGCAGATATTGTTTCCAATTCCGTGGGCTTTCGGGATTGTAAAGAACCAATTCCGTGGGGTGCGGGGGATGGTCTTTATTCTTCTTAAAGTTAAATTTCAATCTATATAAATAAAACAGAGAATAAATGTTCATATATGTATGTTCCCTACACAAATCCAGTTTTTTGTCGGATCTCGACCAAATTTGGCAGGGAGGTACTTGAACACCCGAGAAGAAACGTAGGGGCTTTTTCAAACGCCAAAAAAGAACAGAACCGTCCCAATTTAGATTTCGGATCCCGAAAATGGTGTTTTTCTATTGTATGAGAAAGAAATAATTCTCGCTAAAATTAGAATAAAATATTCATGGAAACCCCTGATTTTTCTGCACCAGATAAAATTTGTTCCAGTGTTCCAAGGTAATTAGAATGTGAACTATAACTGTTTCTAACTAATTTCATGCGAAAATGTAGGCAAGCCTTCAATTAGAAATCCATTTTTGATCACGGACATTGTTGAACAATGCTTCTATTAAAATATTTGTATTGTAAATAATGCATTAAGAAGAAAGCTCTGTTGCCATTTTTTTCTCGAATATGATTAAATAAAGTTCTGGCTTTTGTTTTGAGGCTTTTTCTGAACTCTGGAGATATGATTTTTTTCCTTTTTGGTTATTTTTCCGTAATTTGTCGGGAAATTTTACAAATTTTTTTCGTTGAAGCCGGATTGTTGAACACGCGTCACTTGACATAGCTTTCATGTTCGATGTAGATCGTGCAAAGCCGGGAGGCAAAGTAAATGTCAAATACAAAAAGGATTTGCCATAATGTCAAACAGAAGATTTTTAAGAAGAACTGCTTTTGTTACTTGATTAGAAGTTTCCTCTACTTCCATACACTAATTGCAGAACACTAAAAAAAACCAACTATCGTTTGGCACGCTAAAGTGTGCCCTAAAAATTTCCAATGCATAACAAAGCTTCGTTCGTACAGAATGGGGAAGGACTTTTGCGTAAAAAAAACTGTGCTCTTTATGAAAACGCGCGCTGTGACTCCACTGCAGTTGGTTTTACTGAGATTAAACAATTTGAGACATTTATCAAAACATTCCCATTAACTTTGTCATCTTTTAAAATAGATTTTTGTTCTCTTTAGGGTGATATTCTTGGTATTACTTAAATTTTGGAGAAAAACGATGTATATTTGATTAGTGTATTGCTGTATCCAATTCATTTAGAATTGAGTCAATACGTCACTAAAAAGACGAATAGGCGTATCTTAGAAAAAGCGAAAATTGATTTATGACCACCACAGAAATGTCCAAAGTCGATTTTACAATGTGACCAATGGGCGTATCTCGACAATAAATAGTAAAAAGGTTACAGTCCCTCGCACTGTTGGCGGTTCTCAAGGGATACACTAAACTGGAAATCTTTAAATCGATTTTCTGCAAAATGTTTAAAAGTGAAAAACGCCCATTCGTCTTTTTAGCGACGATTTGTTGTAGTCAATTTTTAAAAGCAAAAAATAAATGAAGTTGCAGAAAGAAATTCAAAAAAAAAAAAAAAAAAAGAAACCTATTCAACTTTTAGAAGAGAAAAAAACCAAATCAGGTGAGTGATTACAGTATTTAATTTTAAGTAGTTGCGGATAGTTTTCTTAAAACTAAATTATTAATCTTTTTGCACTAAGAAGTTTCGGTTTCATGTACTATTTAATGTTTGTATATTTTGTTGAAATAAATATTTTGAAATCTAAACCCTAATAAAGCATTCAAGAACTTGGTATATTTGCTAAGAGTTTTGCTAATACTAAACTAGTAGCACGCTGGCACAAGATTTGTAACGGAAGTGCTAAGAATAATGACAATACGCAAAATTCTTGTAGCAACTGTCTTTAGCTTTCCAAATAAAATACACATTTTTTTTTTTAATTGCGATTTTTCACAATTAAATGCTTGAAGGAATCTTTCTGTGCCTTAAAAATATTAACTGTCTGTCCTCGAAGACGTTACATAAAATGTAAATCCCCTTCGCATGATGCGAATCGTTCTGAACGGAATTCTTCTTTAAAACGTAAATTTTTTTCTTTAATAAGGGTCTATAGCTTACGCAACAGCCGATTTTTTTAAAGAGGTAAAATACGTAGTATTACGTATTTTCTACTACCTTTCAAATATTTTTTCGTTACATGCAAAAGTAATCCCGAAAAGTTTTTCTTTCAAAATGTTCGCTAGAAAAATATCAACGTTTCGAGTGTTTTTTTTTTTTTTTTAAATTTATTTTTTACGGTCTTTCAAAGTAAAATACATTTCCGATCTAGACATAAGCGGATTTGTTTCTTTAGAGCATTTACTTTAAAAAAAAAAGAGAGCAGAATTAGCAGAAAGATATTTATTTAATGTCTCACACAAAATCCTCAATGTTTCCGATTGCTGTTTAATCAGATGTTGAAAGCTTTACTTCAATTTTTATTCTGCAAGTGATAGATGAAGACAACAAATAAGGCTTCGAAAAAATTTGAAACTTTGATTTGAGGTTGAGTTTCCCTAATATTCGCGTAAGGGTTTGGACACACTCAACATTCCTTAACAAGCGCTAGATTTAAGATCTCGCTGTGTAAATTCACGCCGCACTCAAATTAAAACTGCTTCATCAAAACTTTATGAATTTGTGAAAAATATGACAAAGGAGGGGCATATTTTATCCCACAGGTGCAATTTTAAAGTTATATAAATTCTTCCTTTCATCTCGATTATGTTCTAGAACATAAAATGTCTCTTTAGCAAAAAGTGCATGTGAGCTCCTGGGTAACCCTACTTGATCCGTTTTTTTTCCTCATTTTTTAAAAATTTTATTTTACTTCGCATTTTTTTGAAGTGAAATTTTTTTATGCAAGGGCTTTGAAATTCTGATCCGCAAGCTTTCTGTGTGACGGAAGTGACGTAGTTTTTTTTTTTTTTTCAAAACTTGTTGAAAAAAACAACAACAATGAAAAGTAAATACAAATCATAAAGTTAAATTACTTCTATTATTTATTTTTTGCCTAAACAATGACAAATAATAGTAAATCTAAGGTTTGTTTTTTAAATAAATTTAAAAAAAAAATTCAATAATGAACTAAAGCAAGCATACCTTTGTCTATTTTGGGCTTCAAGTGATCAGTTTAAAAAATAATTGTTTTAGATTAACCTTGAAATTAGTATGTTAACCTTTATTAACAAATTAACTTTATAACTGCTATTATTTTTCATTGTTTTCGGCAATAATTAAAAAAAAACGCATTTCGAGTATTGTTTAGTTTTTTTCCATGTATTGTTCAGTTAGTCTCACAGACCGGTGAAACATCGGGGAGAGTCGACATTCTCCAATTTCTATATTTCATTGTCACAAATATATACACATACTAATATTTATTTACATGTGTTTTTGTTTACTGCACTGCTGATACAGATGAAAGATTGAAAGAAGACAACAACATACACAAGGTTTAAAACTTCTAAGAAGAAAGAAAGAAAAATGAACGGTGTTTTTTTTTATGCATATTTTTCAGCAAAAATCCATTTTTTTCCACCTTCCAATAATTTAATTAGGTTCTCAGACACGAGTCTATAGTTCAATATGCAATACGCAAAGATTTTCTTTCTAAATTAGTAATGTTATTATATTTTACGGGTAAAAGAAATAATTGAAAGTGTTGCATATTAAGCGGTAAAAAAAAAAAAAAATGTTTCACGTTTTTGCGTTAATATATAAGTTTTATAACCGAAAAGATAATATACATTTTTTTTTTAAAATCTTCAATAAATATGAATTTTCCAGAGATCTTTGAGAAAGAAATATTTTCTTGACTGCACATATCAAAATTGGTATATATATTGAACGGAAAAGAAAGGAAAAAAACTGAGAAGCATTCTTTCATGATAAAGGTTTTGCAATGGATGCAGGAAGAATATTAAAAGTTGTTCAAAGTGAAAGTGTCTTTTTTTTTTTGGAAAGTGATGGGAAAACAGAAGACATATAGTTAGTTCAGATTTTCATGGTTTATCTGTCACACTTTTGACAATGCTAAGCTATCCAAATGAGTGTAGCCCTTTCTTTTCTGGTACTGAATTAACAGAGCCGCTGATGTAGATTTTGCAGAAATTTACTCTTTTTTTTACTTGTATAAAGAAATGGTGTTATCAAGAAAAATTATCTATATTTACGTTATACAGTCAACACTAGATAACTCGAAGTCCCAAAGGACCGGCTTAAACGCTCGAATTATTGGTAGTTCGAATTATGGGAAGTTTCCACAACAGTCTCAAGTGTTTGGGACTCGATGAAAACTTTAAGATAAAAGAATATTCAAGTTACAAGCTTCGAGTTATCGAGATCCGACTGTAATAGTTCCTTAATTTTATAAGTATTTTGTTGATTACCTATACAGAACATGTGGTACCAATCAATGCTGCTAAATAAAGTAACTATAGTAGGGGCAAACCTACCTGCCAACATTGTGAAGGATACGCAGATTCTAATCACAGCATTACGACGCTACCAGTTTAGGTTTTTGCCAAATATAGTTGCTATTGTGAGAAATAAATCAATGAAAGAGCAACCGTTATACGGTACAATTTCTAAAATCTGGTCGCCATAAAGATTGATTATCTGTAAGTTTATATACTCTTGTATGAAAGAGTGGTTTACCCCTACTATGTTCAATACTTTTTGCTTCTGCAGCAAGATCCATGAAATCAGTGAATGCACAATCACACAAAACGTCAACCAATGCGGAGGGAGGGATAGACTGGGGGAAATTTTTTTTGATGAACACAGGCACGCAAATAATCTTTCAAGATAGCTGAAACATATTTGTCAATAAGAAGAAAATCCGTAAATCAATTTTGTTTAATGGGATATGAAATATGTGTCCATTTAATGCTATTGAAGCGATGAAGAAACTACTCAAGTAATTTTGATTAAGGGATAATATAAGGGACAGTAACATATTTTAAACTTGATTAGAATGTAAAATTTTAATAACTAACTCTACTGAAACTATCCACGTGAAATGTGTTTAAGAAGAGAAGAAAACAGTTCAAATAATTTCATTGCAGTTGATTTTATTTTAATAAAAGTTATATGAAACCTTTGACCGGGGGATGACGAAAGCACCCTAAAAATTATTCAGTACTTAAGAATCTAAAATGCATTCTTTTGGGCACTTGGGTAAAGGCAACAGTAACTAAACGCTGTGGATTCAATTTATATCTTCTTGCTTTTCGACGATCGTTAGTAAAAGGGATTTGGCTCCTCTAGTTTTCAATGAAAAGCGTCACTTCAACCTAAATAGATTAAAGTAAAGCAGTGGTTCTAGATCTGGGGGTTTCTCAAAGGACAAAAATAAATTCGTGAGGGGCGAAAAAATGACTGAGTATTTTGAGGATATTAACAGCTACCAAGAAAACCTTTGCAAAACCGATTGCTAAGAGTTCATACAAGGAACAACAAGTTATAAAGGATTAAAGTTCAGGAGATTTCTTCTCACACCTCTGTTGAATCTTAAACATGTCATCACTCATCGCTAAGTTCATAAATTTTCAATGTTTCTCTTGTTTCTTTAAATTTTAAGGCTCAGTGTTTTTAATTCTCCCAGATTCCAATCTAAAAAGAAAAACAATTTCTTAAAAATGTACCGTTTCTGAAAAGGACGTCAATGATTTTAGTTTAGTATCTTCATTCAAATACTGATAAGTTCCGTTTGGAAACGAAAGAAAGAAAAAGAAAAAAAAGCGTGAAAAGGGGACTTTTATTAATGTATTTGTTGATTTAATAGTGGTTGGATAAAACTGTTTTTCAAATTAAAACTAGGCATTTATGTTTCCGGTAATATCGATGTTCATCGGCGCCAACTAACGGTTCTTTCATGGAAGAAGGGGGTGGGAGGGCGATTGGTGGCAGTCAAATTCTAGAATTGGGCGATAGGCAGAAAAAGGTTGGGGATCACTAGATTAAAGCATTCAGCAGTTCTTGGTTGCTTTAAATAAGTAATCGACCGATGCATCGGCTCCAATGGTTCAAAAATTTAGCCATCGTCATCCGATGCTAACTTGAACTAACTTCATCGGCCCATCGGCTTTGAAAAACTACCAAATGCAGATGTATCGCCGATGTTTTTCGGGGGAAAACGAGCTGATGTGTGCATCACATGACTTCCTTTTACCCCAATTTAATGTCATTTTCTCATTATTGGCTCTTTTAATGTGATTCAATAGTTGACTCTCTAAATATCACCAACAGTGGCAAAATTGAAACCAGATTTTAAAAAATAATAATAATAAATGAATCGTCAAATTTGTCGCCAAGTTGATGACAAAACTTGGTGACCAAAAGACTAGCGATATATCGCCAAGGGTTTGCCAAATTATAACACCACTTGAGTTTTCATCGAAATTAACAATGATTTTCCCCCAAAAAGGGCAAAAGACGCCTTTAGAAACACCCGAATGCAACCAAAAGGGGAGGTGCACAACTAGACTCCACTGGGAGTCTACATACCAAATTCGAACTTTCTAGGACATTCCGTTCTTGAGTTATGCGACATACATACGCACATACGTACGTACATACAGACGTCACGAGAAAACTCGTTGTAATTAACTCGGGAATCGTCAAAATGGTTATTTAGCGTGTCTATACATTCTTACGCACTTGTCCACGTGTGGTCGAGTCGGAAAAAAAAAAGAAAAAAAAAAATCATTCATTCGGGGTTGAGCAAAATGGAAATTAAGGTCGATTTTTGGTTGCGAGTGAAAATTTTTTCGCGAATACAATACTTCCTTTTTTTTGTAAAAGGAAGTATAAAGGAGTATTTACAGAACTACGGATCGTTTTTTATTAATTTATTTCATTCATTATTATTTTTTTAAATAAACATTTCATTTTAATTTTTAGGGCATTGAAATTTACCGTAAATTAAAAAAAAACGAGCTGATGTGTGCATCACATGACTTCCTTTTACTCCAATTTAATGTCATTTCCCCATTATTCGCTATTTTAATGTGATTCAATATTTATTCTCTAAATATCACCAACAATGGCCAAATTGAAACCAAAAAAAAAAAAAAAAAAACTCCGCCAAATTTGTCGCCAAGTTGGCGACAAAACTTGGCGACCAAAAGACTGGCGATATATCGCCAAGTGTCCGACAAATTATAACGCCACTTGAGTTTACATCGAAATTAACAATGATTTCCCCCCAAAAAGGTGCAAAAGACCCCCTTAGGAACATCCGAAAGCAACCAAAAGGGGAGGTGCACAACTAGACCCCACTACGAGTCTATGTACCAAATTTCAACTTTCTAGGACATACCATTTTTGAGTTATGCGAGATACATACGCACATACGCACATACGCACATACGCACATACGCACATACACACATACGCACATACATACAGACGTCACGAGAAAAGTCGTTGTAATTACCTCGGTGATGGTCAAAATGGATATTTCGCGTGTCTATACATTCTTAGGCACTTTTCCGCATGTGGTCGAATCGAAAAAAAAACTCAACATTCATTTGGGGGTGAGCAAAATGGAAATTAAGGGCGATTTTTGAGTGAAAATTTTTTCGCGAATACAATACTTCCTTTTTTGTAAAAGGAAGTAAAAAGAAAGAAGAAATCTAACTTTTATTTATCTATAGTTTACTGCATAATTAAAAGGTACAGCACAGGGCCCGGAATTAAACAGCAACATAACCAACACCGGTTTTGGGCTACGGAAATATGCCGAGTTTCGGATCGCTACCGAAATTTTCACAACATTGCAGACACTTATTATCAAACAATCACTTTTGATGACAGTTTTAAGAACTTCCTGCTCTTAAATTGAAATAATTAAAGTATGTATTAGCGTGTTAGTCGAACAATTTAAAGCAAAAAAAAAAAAAAAAAAAAACCGAGGCTCAAATTTGGGGGAACAACAACCAACAACGGGACAAAATTTTAGATTTTTGTTCTTCCCTATCACAAATCAAAACCCCTGGATAGTTTCCTGATTTTTTAGCTTAAACACTTTTTAACTTAACACTAAAAAAAATAAATACTCGCAGATTCTAACATATAATCTGGCCCTTGATCGAAGATTGAACTGCAGCAATAGCTCAATCAGAAGAATAGAGCGGGAAATAGCGTTTTCAGGGTCTGTATGGTGATTAAAATCCCTAAACAGTATTTTTTCTTTCTCGCTTTAAAGGCCTAAAAAGAGTAGTTTTTTCACTGAAATCCCTATTTTTAGCTCGTTGCCTTAGGAAAATGGTTGCATTCTGTGATTTTACTTTACCAATATTTAAAAATATTTTTTAGAAATGAAAAACGAATAAAAAATTACATTTTCTTAAATTCTACATTCATTTTCTCTCTCGATTATGTCTCCATGAACTAATTACGAAAATCATTTCTTCTGAGGTATCAAGGTGAGCTAATAAAGAAGGCGAAATCAACAAGTTTTATTTAGTGAATCGTATTATTGTAAAATGCTAAAAAAATTACATTAATGCTTTTATTATTTCAAGCCAATTATATCTGTCTGATAACTCTCACTAATTTAACCGAAAAATAACTACCCGCTATTAATAATATTAACAATATTCAGCATACTCAGTAAGTATATTCACCTTCAGTATACTACTAAAAAAAATCTGCACTTGGTGTTACAGCTGTTGTGTTATAGTTTGTTACATTGAACTGGTTTTTGTGATATAGTCAACATTAGTTATAGAGATATTCATAAGTGAAGGTTTTTTTTTTTGGGCTTTTTATTTATTACTATTATTATAATTTAATTTCCAGTTTGTCTTTAAAACACGATTGCAAACCATCTTTGGAAGCGTTAGGGGGAGGAATATGATTTTGGCACTATTCTGTGGCAATTTTTCGATCAGAAAATTCCAAATGTGCAATTTTAGGCGATATTTGATGATATTAGGAAGGAGGGGGTTAAGGGGCCCTTCAACAGAAATTAAAAAAAAAAAAAAAAAAAAACTGAGATTAAGAAGACCTTCAGTGATGTTGGTGGGGAAAGAGGTTCAGGGAGTAACCCCCGCCCCCCCCCCCCGTGAAAATCCTCCGAAATTGAAGTCTTTAAAATATGATTGTAGGCCCCTGCTTTGCTAGCAAAAACAAACTTTCGTGCTTCAACAATGAAATAATACCGTCACGCATGATATGGTCATCACCGGTGACATCAGAGCGTTACTCGATCAGTGATTTTGGCTATTATAAGTATGAGAATAAGGTACACAATGAGCAGTAGAAAAGTGGATCAAGCGACCCTGACTCCCCTTAGACTATAGCATAATTTTTCACTGTTCAAAAAATGATTAAAAATGAAAAAAAGAAACAAAACTTGCAAGCTTTTTTTTATTATCACTAAACGTTTCCGCAATTTATTGAAATAGACAAAGATAAGTGCCAATCATGAATTAAGATTTTGAACTGACGCGCCATTCCAAGTAGCAAATTTCAACATCATTAAAGAACCCCTGCTGAACGAATAAATATCCACTTCCAACGGGTGTCACATTTTCCTCGTTTTAAATGAACCCCGAATTGTTATACTTTGTTGGGCAAAAGTTTTATCATTCATTTGTTGCAGAAGCGCTGAAGTTTTCCCGAAAAATAATCCCCAAGCTTTGGAATTTGCCTTCAGGCTATTGAAACCGAAAACTTTTATCCAGATCTTGAAAGTGAAGTAAACGAATCTTCCAACTGAAGGGTACTGAAAGATTTCTGTTAATTAAAAAACCAAAAATTGAGTTAAACTCAAAGTTAGCGTCCGTGCGTTGAAGAATTAGGAAGGAAAACCTATCACAGTAAGAAGATACTTCTGAATGATATTATAATAAGTCACAGCAATGACACGATGTTATTGGACTTTATTAGATTAGTTACGGGTAAATATTTTTAGTTTAATAACTGCAACTATTTAATCGCTGTATCTTATTGTTACGGGTTGAAGTTTTACTTAATGAATACTGGCAAACTGGCAATTTGCATATTCTGCTGATGTGATCTTGTTGCAAGACGGAAAGAACGAATGAGAAAAAACTAATGCAAATTAAAGTTACAAATACTTTTTGAAAAATAATTTATTTCTATTCGCAACAGACAAGGTGGGGGGAGGATCAATTGTTAAACTTCATAAAGTTTCATTTAAACTCCATTGCATTTTTTTTGAAACTCTGTTATTCGCAATGCAAATAAACTGTAGGAGGCGCTGCGGTCTTTTACTAATGGCGGCTAAAAAAAGATAAAACCCAGTCTGGCCTACTTACATAGGACCTGACCTGTTCAATGAGACATTTGCTTTGTCCGCGCAAAATTTAATTTCGGCTGATTTTGTTTAACACCGCAAGGTAGCGGACTCAAAAACTAGAACTGTAAATAACATTTGAATGAATTTTTATGGTGTTACATAATTATTATGAAGTGATTCCGAAAAGTTACTATTCAGAACTTTCGCAATATTTTATCAATTTCTGTTCCTTTTCACTTTCATCCTTAATGACTGACGAAACAGTCAGTACGCATTTTTGTATATGCCCTCACATATCCATTGGAACACATTTAACTGAATCAGTCTTATGACCAACATTTTAAGTGTATTTTTGGTTGCGTTCAAATAAAATGACTGGTTGACCCGACTTTATTGGAAACTTATCAGAGGCGTTCTAATATAGACACCGATTAACCGGACGTTTCAGAAATCCAATAGCTTCACCGGCGATCGACAAGTTGGGTCCTTAGAGCAGGAATTAAAATGCAGGAAGCAAGTTCAATCATTGGCTTAGCAAAAGCTGACCCAAAAACTCCAAGTCACGTGACTCAACAACGACGAATGGTTGGCACGTTTTGCGTGAATAAAGCGAAAGAAACCTGATTTCTTCCAATGCTTAGCTTTGCTTTAAAATCTGTCCCGTGACTTGGAGTCTTGGTTTCATGAATGAAAGTCTTTACACCCTCCATTTTATCTCTTCTCAATGGTTGTGCCTAAGTCGATGGACCAGTTATGTTAATACCGAATCTTGTTAAGATCACGTGACATTTTTGCCTAATCAAAGTCCGTAACTTTAACCGAAGTTCTAACACAGTTTGCGCGCATAATTTTTTATAACCATGCAGTAATCAAAAGCGTTTGATAGACTAACCAAAATCACCATAATCGGACACTGCACACTTATTTAATTAATCGTGATGCAATTTACCATGTGGGTTAATCGATTGTCCTACTCGAACACGACCTTATTGTTTCAAACTCTGTTCAGAACCCCCCCCCCCCCCCACAAATCACAAATAAATAAGCAAATAAAATGTCAAACCAACTGATAAAGGAATCAAGCACAGATTTTTAGCCTGGATTTTTAAACTTTTCTTACCCATTCCAAGAAATAAAATGCGGTATTGACTCCTGAAAAAAATAGCCACTTCCTCTTGGAGAGTGCCACTCTCAACCTTTTTGCAAACAAACGCTTCTATTTATTTGTTCTCTTTTGAAATGTTGCCACATTATTGCTTCTTTTCTAAATAAAAGTTTTTGTAGCTGCCCGTTTTAGGCATCACGTGAATTTAACAGGGCTTTAAATAAGTACACTTAGTTATCATCCCTGCTTTGAGAATAACAAGTCGATGCTATTTTCAATTGTCACTATTTTACATATTGTATTTACAAACGTATATCCCCGCTGCCTTTAAGAAATAGTGTTTATTTGAGTTGGATTTTAAATATTTTTTTACTGCAATCTTCTGATAATTGTCAGCAAGTGTGAAAAAACAGTGGATTTGTAATTCGCATCCTACTTTTTGTGTCACCGTTGCTTTTTCATACGTTGCGCAAACTAAAAAAAGGAAAAGTGCTATTTTATTCATTTTTCTCCTTATTAAAAACTGCTACTTTGCTCTTTTTGTGACAGTAAAAGTACATAACACTCATGTTTGTTTAAAACTGGAAAATCTCCTTTCAAGGTATGACGGGTGATAATTGCTTCTACATTTGAAAGCAGCTATTGCCTATTTGGTGATAGTTTGATAGTTGAAATTTTAACCCTCACTCCAGTGGTTTAACCTTAAACTCCAGTTGATAGCGTTCATTGTTGACCACTTTTTCGTTTCTTCATTCCCCTGAAATGACACAGTCTTACCAGTAAAACAGTTAAGTGACAAGATCGAGTTCAGCCTTGTTACGATAAAGCCTTTCCCAGCATGTCAAACATTACCAAAACACATTATCAAATTATCATGCCATGGCGCGAGTTTCATTGTTGAAGGTATCAGGAGCGTTACTCGATCATTGACTATTATATATATATATATATATATATATATATATAAAGGAAAAGTAGTATTTTATTCATTATTTTTTTCATTAAAAACTGCTAGTTTGCTCTTTCCTGTGACTGTAAAAGTTATACAGCGATACAGCCTTCCTCAATAAATAGACTTTGTCGTTTGATGAGATTATATCAAATGAAGTTATTGCAACGATGTCTAATTTAATTAGTGCCCTTTGAGTTGTAGAGTCTAATTGGTGTCTTTTGCAGAAAAAAATACCTGTGGTTGAAATTATTTTTATTTATTTCCTCCATGGTAATATAATACAATGATATCCTTTGCGAGCTATTTACATATGAAATATGAAATTGGAAAATAAGCTCTCTCGACGCATAGATTATTTAGTAAACATGCAAATTGTTGATAAATTTGGAATATGACTAATGAAGAGTCATTTATTTAATCAAGGTTCCTTTAATTTAAACTTGAAGTTTGCTGACTAAGTTTACAATTTTAAATGTGCTTAATCGAGAGCATGACTGCAAACAGCCGACTCGGCTGACCAAGAAACTAAAATATGGCGAGAAAGAGAGCAACCGAGCTACCGAAGCAACATACATAGCCAGTCAGAGTCATTTGCATGGATTTCAAGACATTGCATCTGTGATGCGCATTTTCCAATGTTAGAAACGGCGGCCAATCAAATGAAAAGGGAACTTCGTCATTTCATGACGTAAGGCATGCACGTATCTAAGATCGGGAAATACGTTACAATAATTGAATTTGCATTTGTGACTTTGCAAGACGAATGAAAACCGGGATTTAATTAAAGCGAAATATATCCAAATAAATGTAAATAATTAATAATATTATTTGGAATTCCCAACACTATTCAACACAAAAAGAATTTTTCAGTTTGAACCAGTAGTTCCTGAGATTACCGCGTTCAAACAAACTAACTCTTCCAACTTTTTTTCTAATTAGTATAGACATTGCATTAACTGTTACAAGGGAGACGCGAGATTTCAAAAGTTTTAAATTAAAATTCAAGTGTTGAAACCGAACATTAAGTTCAGGAATAAGCTGCGAACTGTGTTTTAAAGTTATTTTGTAAAATGAAAATTTTAAGACAGATGATACCTTGACAGCAGAGTGTAGCATTGGGCTTTCGTTAGTTTTGTTTTTGGAGTAAAATATACTAAGAAATGAAGTAGTATAAAGTTGACGCAGATTGTCAAAAGTTACACAAGATGATTGTAACCGTATTAAAACAGTCCCTGCTTCTTCAATGGCAACATCCAATATCTCTGTTTTCATTGATGTTAGGCATTGGTAAAGCTTCTGAAAGGAAATATTTATTTTAGTTTTTATGTATTACTAGTGGCACCCGCACGGCTTTGCCCGTAGTAGAAAAATAAAAGGTCATTTCAGTTCGCCAGTATATTTACAAACAATGAATGATTGATTTCTCGCCAGTTTGCTATGTTCAAGTGGTCACCCATGTTACGGTTCCACGTTGTGATAATTTGGTAATTTACTCGTCCACGCAGTGATAATTTCCTCGGTAAAATGTTCTGAAAATTGGAATAGAAAAAGAACAAAATCGAATTTTTGAAAAATCGCTTCGAGGTGCACACTCCCATAGTACAAACCAATTTTGTTTCAAATTGCATGAAAATCGACCGAACGGTCTAGGCGCTATGAGCGTAGCAGAGATCCTGACAGAGAGAGATCCAGACATCCAGACAGAGAGAGATCTTTCAGCTTTATTATTAGTAAAATATTACTATTTTTTAGTCATGTGTCTTGGAAGAAAAATAAATTTTTACGTTATGCAACAAAATCACGAGAAAAAATTGTCCTTGAACTTTTTTCGCTTAGCCTTCTAGATGTAAGTTCAGCACATGATAAAAAAAATTTTGTTTACGTATAAAAACAAATGTTAGAAAATCACATTTTAAATCATGTTGCTGATAACAGTATACAGTGAAACAACGTTTTCGATAAAAAAAAGCCCTATTTTTCTTCGTAATTTTCAAAGTAAAAATACGTAATAATGCAAATAAAAAAGATAAAGTCTCATATCTTTCATGCTATTTATGATATGCCAGAGACATTCGTCAATTCCTGAAGGCACAATTGCTTTGACACGCAATACTCTACAACATTAAAGGAGTCAAATGATACGTACAATTTCTTGAACAAGGTCGTGAGAAAGCAGAACTTATTTTCAATATTTCTGAGCTGCTAGCTGTTCTCATCCAACATGAATCTAGTTTTGACGAGTTACGCAACTCTCGCAAAGATTGATTTACCTTTCAAAACAGTGAAAGCTACTTCTACTTTGATCTTTCACGTTCCGCGTGTGCGCAAAAAGATGTACATGTATTGCTTCCACTTTTCACAGTTGTTGTTTAGGTAAATTTTCATAACAGAAAGAATTCTTTATGTGTTTTGCATTAATAAATCACGTGAGTGCTAGATTTTGGGCTTCAGGAACAAAACATAATGGGGTGGTTTCCTTCAGTCAAAAGTACTACTTTTAGTCATTGAAATGGATAGAATGAGCAAAAAAAAAAAAAAACATGGACCTAGAAAATACTTTCATTTTCCCAACAGTTTTTTTTAATTAATTTTATAAATATCCGATTTTTCAAACAAGGCGTGGTCTTGATGACGTCACAAATGATGCACTTTGCAGCATCTTTCTACTACGTTTCCACGTTATGATAATCAAGAAGCGAATTACAATTGAGCTCTACGCTTGCTATCAACCATATCGTTGTCAATACACGTGAGTAAAGATGCGAATTAAATATTTTGCTCTGTGAATGGCAACATTTCATGGCATTTCATCATTTGTGATGTCATCGGCAGAAGCCGTAAACAATAAAAGCGCTCCGATTTAAGTAATTTCTTAAAACTATTAAACATAAGCAAATTATTTAAAAAATGGTCAGATCCTATGTTTTTAAGCATGCCCTTTCAGAAAAAAATACTTTTAAAATTTTGGAAACGACCCCATTTCATTTTTAATTAATTGCAAAAATGGTAAAAAACACCAAACATTTCCTCACGACACACAGTAGTTAAAAATTATTTAAAGTTTTGTGGCAGTATTAGTTTAGTATTAGTTTAGTGGTTGCCAAATGAATGTGGTAAATTCGGAAAATTCCATGATATCCCCTTTTACGTACATTTCATGTGATTACTAATGGTTCAAATAATGCAAAGCTTAACTAATACGTAATCTGGTTTTATTTCAAGTAGATCATAATTTATTTTAGTTTTGAGTGCACATTTTTCTTTTCTTTTTTTTTGAATTCAAACAATAATGATTTTGATTTCGTAACTAAAAAGGTTGTACTAAATTTTGTAAAATTTACAAATTGATTAAATACGAGATTTCAACCTTAGAGCAGGAACTAGTAAATGGAGGGAGCAAGTCCAAACATTGACTTAGCAAAAGCTGAGGCAAAGAGACCGAGTCACGTGATGTAACAACGACGAATTGGTGACATGTTTCGCGTGAAACTAGCGAAGGAAACCTGATTTCTTCCAATGCTTTGCTTTAAAATCTGTCAAGTGACTTGCGATCTTTGCTTCACGAATGAAAGTCTTCACTCCCTCCATTTTATCTCTTCTCAATGATTTTAACTATACCAGTCTGTTGGTTCTGAATCCTAGCCTCATAAAACGTTCGCATGCCTACTCTTAACCTATAAAAGGCTTTCTTAAAAAATGATTTTTTTTCTAGATTATTTTCATTTTATTTCTCAACAATGATAGGTCGAGGTGCAGATCTTTTCTCAAACACACAGACAAAAAAATAAAAAATAAAAATAAAAATAAATAAATAAATAAAAAGAAATAAATAAAATAAATAAATAAATAAATAAATAAAAATAAATAAATAAATAAAATAAAATAAATAAATACATAAATAAACAAAGCCAAGATATAAACGATTTCATTTACAGATCAGTCCCAAAGAAGGATAGAAAATATTTTAGAGTTTCTAAACCAATTGTTAACAAAAACTAACTTAATTTGAATATAAATTTCACAATGTCTGCAAAACGGAAAGGGATTTGTGACGGGAAAAGCATTGCAGCATTATGCTCTGACAAGAAAATTGAAAATATTTATTTACAAAATGGAAAAAGATGCGCTATAAGACTAATCCTATTCGTTCAAAATGATCTGAAATGCTGTTTGGAAAAGAACCATCTAAAGACGGCTAGCAGAAAAAATATCGTCAGGGCATCTTTCTGTAAAAAATAAAATTTACTCAGACAATAAAGAAAAACGGTCTTGCCTGGTCTACAAAAGATTAACACATGATGTTCAACGACTGAAATAAAGTAAGTGAGTGATTTATAGGCATGCTTAATTCATTTTTGCTCTTTTTTTAAGTATTAAAACTTTTACCTTGCTAATTTCACATATGCACCGTAGAAAAGTTCACATTTGAAATTCATTCAGACAAAAGTACTTTTGGGCAGCGGCACCCCAGGGAAAAGTATTATACTGGTTCATTTCAAAAGAGATAAAATGGAGGGAGTGAAGACACTCATTTGAGAAGCTAGAACCCCCAAGTCATGTGATAGATTTTAAAGCCAAATCATTGGAAGAAATCAGGTTTCTTTCGCTACTCTCACGTAAAAGGTGTCAACCATTTGTCTTTTTTGAGTCACGTGTCTTGGAGTCCTTGCCTCAGCTTTTGCTGAGCCAATAAATGGACTTGCTAACACTATTTACTAATGCCTGCACTAAGTTGTGGTTGCATTCTAGAAAACCAAACGCATCCTGCAGCTCTAAAGGAGTTGAATGCCTTCATATCGAGTATAAAACCATAAGGTGAGAACAATACTTTTAAATTTCAAACACGCCTAATACCACAGCTTCAAGAGTGAACCCTGGAACGGCCAATATTATTACTTCCTTTTACAAAAAAGGAAGTATTGTATTCGCGAAAAAAATTTCACTTAAAAATCGACATTAATTTCCATTCTACTCACCCCCGAATAAATATTTAGTTTTTTTTTTCGATTCAACCACACATGGATAAGTGCCTAAGAACGTATAGACACGCGAAATATCCTTAATGACGATTCCCGAGTTAATTACAACAAATTTTCTCGTGACGTCTGTATGTACGTATGTATGTGCGTATGTATGTCGCATAACTCAAGAACGGTAAGTCCTAGAAAGTTGAAATTTGGTACGTAGACTAGTGTGCACTGTGTACCTCCCCTTTTGGTTCGGTGTTTCTAAAGGGATCCTTTGCTCCTTTTTTGAAGGAAATCATTGTTAATTTTGATGTAAACTCAAGTGGTGTTATAATTTGGCGGACACTTGGCGATATATCGCCAGTCTTTTGGTCACCAAGGTTTGTCGCCAACTTGGCGATTTTTTTTTTTAATAGTCTGTTTCGATTTGGCCACTGTTGGTGATATTTAGACAGTAAACTATTGAATCACATTAAAATTGCCAGTAATGGTGAAATGACATTAAATTGGAGTAAAAGGAAGTCATGTGATGCACATATCAGCTCGTTCTTTATGTAAGATTCTGCACCTTGTCAAGCATTAAGAAGAATTTCAATTTTTTTTAAAGAGAGTTATATCCTAGTTTTGCGTTTTTCAAGTAACTTTCTTGATATGCAACCAATTACAACGTAATAGGAAGTCGCAAAGCGCCAAATTTCGTCACAACACAAAACGACATTTAATTGAAAACTCCCTAAATGCATGGTATCCCAATTCCCAGATAATGTGATGCACAAAAAAGGATGTCCAGAGGAAACTCGACCAAATATTGACGTAGTGCTATATTAATTTTGTATTAAATTTTTAATAAAAAAATAATACCATCGTTTATTTTTTATTCAGCATTTAGTTATTATTTTTTGACGTATTTCCTATTCTCCAAAAATGTGGGATATAATAAAAATAAAATATACTAACTATAGTTGGGGCAAACCTAACCTGGCAGAGTAGTAATGCTGTGTTTAGGATCTGCGTAGCCTCCATAGTACTGCGACGTTTGGTTCTGCCGAACTATTTGTGAAACGAATTTCATTACTCTTTTATCAAATCACACAATTTCTGGGTGTCCACATTCATTGGCAACCCCCGCTGTACACTTTCACCACACACACACACACACACACACACACACACACACACACACACACACATATATATATATATATATATATATATATATATATATATATATATATATATATATATATATATATATATATATATATATATATATATATATATATATATATATATATAAACATATCAACATATCCCGAAATCGGTCCATAGACATACCATTAATGTTTTTAATGTTTTGTTGACGAATGGATTGGCTTTTTTATCAGGCTGAACAATGGACAGGATTTGTTTACGCGGATTTCAAGGTAAGACAATTTTGTTATTGGCAGGTACTGTCCCGTGGAAGACTAATTATCGAAACTTGTTTTCCTAATTAGTCGAGGCGAAACCCCCTGCTTTTAGTTTTAGGTTTGAGCTCTAGTTTATTGTTTTTAGCTTAGCAAGTGGTGCGTTTGCCCATTGTTACTCTATATTACATGTACTGGAGCTTAAACATTCTCTTCTAGTTTATAGTTAAAACTTTGGTCTTTTGACCATAATTAATGAATCCTCCACGGCTGATGAGCTCTGGATTCACTCTTTATCTATTCCTACTTAATAGCTGTTTGCATTTTTCCTTTTTATCATCTTTTGTTATTTATAATTTGTTTAATATTTGTAATTCTGTTTGCTTAATTTTATATTTACTTGGCTTTTTAGTTTTGCTGCGTTGCGAATCTATGGGCTCTTGGTGTGGTCTTTTCAATATTTTTCACTTTTATTATTATATATATATATATATATATATATATATATATATATATATATATATATATATATATATATATATATATATATATAGAAAAAAAATCAATATCTCGTGTGTTTGAACTATTCATTCTGGTTTTCAGCAATCCAAATATCGAATTTCTTTTATTTGCTTACGTGCTACTCCCAGAAATAGATAAGGATTGTTCTACTATATTTCATGAAGTATTTTTGATTACCTACCAAAGATGAATAAGAAATAAATTTCAATCTGAAATCAGTTTGAAACATAAAACGTTTGTATACCAAATATGAACACATACTCCTTATTTTCTTCAGTATGTGTCATAAAAGTACCTTATGTTCCAAAAGACGCAAACACACACACACGTACCTACAAAAAATGCTAACATACGTATCCGTATATATATATATATATATATATATATATATATATATATATATATATATATATATATATATATATATATATATATATATATATATATATATATATATAAATAAGCAAGCCAAATTCCAAATATTAAACAAATTATATAAAAATAATGATGATAAAAAGGAAAATTGCAAATAACTATTAAATAGGAAAAGACAAAGTATGAATCCAGAGCTCATCAGCCGTGGAGGATTCATTAAATATGGTCATAGGACCAAAATTTTTTAACTATGAAATAAAAGAGAATGTTTAAGCTCCAGTACATGCAATATAGGATAACATTGGGCAAATGTACCACATGCTAAATTATAAACAATAGCTAAAACCTAAAATTAAAAGCAGGGGGTTTCGCCTCGACTAATTAGGAAAACAAGTTCCGATAATTAGCTATCCATGGGACAGTACCTGCCAATAATAAAATTATCTTACCTTGAGATTCATTTGTAAAAAAACCATTCCGATGTTCAACATTATAGAATTCTTTCCAGTTATCAACGGAATGGTCTTTTATAAATGGATCTCAAGGTAAAAAAAAAAAAGATAATTTTGTTATTGACAGGTACTGTCCTGTGGATGGCTAATTATCGGAACTTGTTTTCCTAATTAGTCGAGGCGAAACCCCCTGCTTTTAGTTTTAGGTTTGAGCTCTAGTTTATTGTTTTTAGCTTAGCAAGTGGTGCGTTTGCCCATTGTTACTCTATATTACATGTACTGGAGCTTAAACATTCTCTTCTAGTTTATAGTTAAAATTTTGGTCTTTTGACCATAATTAATGAATCCTCCACGGCTGATGAGCTCTGGATTCACTCTTTATCTATTCCTACGTAATAGCTGTTTGCATTTTTCCTTTTTATCATCTTTTGTTATTTATAATTTGTTTAATATTTGTAATTCTGTTTGCTTAATTTTATATTTACTTGGCTTTTTAGTTTTGCTGCGTTGCGCATCTATGGGCTCTTGGTGTGGTCTTTTCAATATTTTTCACTTTTATTATTATATATAAATATAAATATATATATATATATATATATATATATATATATATATATATATATATATATATATATATATATATATACACGCACACACAAGGTGACCGCTAAAAACCGTTGTCATCCCAATGATTTCTGAATGGCAAGATCTTAAGTCTTAAAAGTGGGGTCCAGGTATAGTTAAGAGTTAAGTGCAATGTGCTTCACATTGAAGCCGCTTACAGTGCCAACTGTAAGCAAAATTCAATCAGCAAAACTCTTATCTGAGAATCGGCACGGGATGCGGAAAAAAAAAGTAAATAATTCAAAGTTGTTCAGCATCATTCAATTAACTAAGAGAAGACATATTTCGCACTGTAGTGTTACCAATGCAAGTTTTGTTGAATATATTTTACTGACTACAAAAAAGAAAATATTTAAACAGGTGTCTTTTTTAGAAAAAAATTCTTATGGATTTAAAAACTACGAAAACAAAATACTCATTATGCTACTTACGAGATGCCTTTTTGGTTACGTAGAGTGCACGACCTAGCTAAAAATACTTTTAACGTTTTAAACAATCGAGGAAGTGGAATGAGATTTTCTGTCTGTTTGATTTAGTTTGAAGTTTTAAAATAAACAACAAAAAGTTTAACAGTTTATTCATTACTCATGGAACCTGAACCTTAAACCTTTTCAGCAGTCTTTGTATGAATTCTGACGTTACCAAAATTGCATAAGATAGCACTGATTATCAATGAATATTGAATGCAGGAGAGAGAGAGAAAAAAAAAAACACACAGAAGATTTTTTTCAGCGAGAGAGAAAAAAAGCTTCTTTTTCCGCAATTTAAAAAAAAATCTGATTTTTTTTTTCATTGTCATGCAAAATCTTACATTCTTATCGTTTGAAAAAGTTTGTAATTACATCAGTAAAAATTACTCGGTGCAGTAAAATACTTATAAACTGCTTAGATTTTCGTGATCACTTGCTTGAATGGTATCCAGGCTCCTAAACTCATTTGCAACGAAAGCACCCTAAATTTTATGATATGGATCCCTTGCAGACCTCAGCGGACCCCTGAGGGTTTATGTGGACCTTTTGGGTACCACTCTGCTAAAAGGCTGACTGTCCCCCTTCGCTCAATGTATGTGGCTGCCAGGACTTTCATGCTAGGGACAAAGTGACGAAATACAGTCAGATCTCGATAACTCGAAGCTTATAACTCGAATATTCCTTTATCTTTAATGTACCTTTTTTTAAAACATTAAAAAGACGTTATTTATGTATTGATCCTGATAAATATTCTTACTTTCGCACCCTCCAGAGAAACTTCACAACAGTATTTAGAACTACTTTGAGTCCATTTTCAGTTATTGTTCCAAAAAGCAGCCAGAGTTAATAAATTTCGTAATGAAAAACAGTAATCTCATTTTATATGCTTTTTGGTTTTTCTATTCAAAAAGCACTAAAAAGATGATAACTTCATCCGAACCGTATTTATAATTCAGTTTAATCCCTCTTTAAAATCTAAGAACGTAAGAGTTCCTGAAATGTGAGGAATAAATTAAACTATTTACGCTTAGTTAAGAAAGTCCGCATTAGATGATTATCCATGCCCAAATAAATTCTATAAAGTAACCTGGAATATAATCTCTTTTAATCCTCCCGAAGAAAATCAGTCACATATCCTCAGTTTTGAATACTCAGAGAACATTTTAAATTTATTGCATTTTAAGAAATATTTGTTGTTGAAAATTTTTTGGCAAATAAATCTTTTCCGTTGATGGAATGTATGAATGGTAAATGATATATGTAATGCTATTGTTAATTTTATACATCTCCTCCTTCTGATTCCTGACTAACTGCAAATGAACCGTATCTAATCTTGGTTGCTCAGTAATGATAATTTGTTTCTGATATTTTGATTTGTTTATTCAATATAAATGAACAATTTGTCGTGCAATACCAAACTTAAATCTTGACTTGCTCCCTGTTTCAAAATTGCGACGTTAATCCTAAAATATATACAGGGTGTAGCAGTACAGCGTTTACAGACTTTCAGGGCAGATAGAGTACACCTAGACGATGGGAAATCACATAGCAATGCATGGTCGGAAACGCTTTCTGACGCGCTAGTGACGACACAAAGTACAAGAAAGACACAAATAAGAGTAAAAGTTATGTTTGTTATTTGTAATGCAGCAAAAATGCTGGTAAGTTTTGTCTGCTGTACACGATAGACGTCGTTACATAAACCAAAGCGTCAGATGACGGTGCATGCGCACACACGGTTTTAGTTGCCGCACTCCCTTTTACGATCGACCTTTAATGCGTCGGAGATAAGAGGCATGCATCACGGCCCCGGGGTCGTAATTTCGAATTCCTACTTTGAAGACGATCATTGGCTCCTTCGTGTTCTTTTTTCTTAGTTTTTTTTGCTGTACTAAGGATAATAAATATATTTTCTTCTCTTGTTCGTGTGCTGTCTTTTTGGTGATTTGTGTCGTCACTACCGCACCAGGAAAGCGTTTCCGACCATGCATTGCTATGTGATTTCTCATCATCTAGGTGTACTCTATCTGCCCTGAAAGTCTGTAAACGCTGTACCCCTGTATAACCAATTCACTGATTACACTCCTGACGTCACCAACAATAAAACCATGAAACTCATGCCATAGCATAATATTTTGATGATATTTTTTGGTAATGTTTGACATGCAGAGAAATGCTTTATGTTGACAAGACTGAACTGGATCCGGTAACTTAACAGTTTTACTGGTAAGACTCATTTTAGGAGAACGAAGAAACGAAAAAGTGGTCAACAATGAACGCCATCTACTGGAGTTTAGGGTTAATGGAGTTTGAGTTAAAATCTCAACCATCACACAAGATTACCGAACAGCCAATTGCTTCGTTCAAATGTAGAAGCAATTTTCACCCGTCATACCTTGACGAGCGATTTTATAGTAATAATAATAACAATAAAAGGAAGTAGACTCACTTTTATGACTTAAGTCAGTAAATTTGCATTTCCAAAAAAATGATGGAAAATTTTCACTTCTCTTTTTTAATGAGACATAGCAAAAAATATAACATTTTTCTAATGAAATAATTTATATTGGATTATTAAAGATATGCTTGATCAAACAAATGAGTAAGTTAAAGAATGAATGAATAAATGAAAAGGAAAATTAAACAATAGTTGAATAAATGGCGAAATGAATATATGTGAAAAATAAATGAGTCAATAAAATAGTGAATGCACGAGAAAATTAATGAATGAATGAATAAAATAAGTATGGGAATTTTTAAATGAAGAAAAGTAAATGAAATAATAAATAAATGAATACGTAACTGAATTGATAAATATTGAATAAGTAAATGAAATGAACTATTTCACTTAAACCCATTCACTGTGCCTCGCATGCATTTGTCTAACTGCGCAAAACATTTAAAATACAAATAAACTTTATATATTATTAAATATTTTACAAATAAATACTGCGCAGAATATTAGCAAGTCACAGTTAAAATGCTAATAAAAAAATAACTTTATCATTTAATTATAACAAAAAGTTATTTTCTTACATCAAAAATTTTCAATGTTAGTATCAGTTTTTGGAAAATGCTTGTATTATCATATTCTCTGCTTTTCAGAAGTAATTTTTCTTGACTGGAATAGACTACATATGTTATTTCATAGTTAAAATATTACTAGACAGGTGGCGCTAAAGACAAAGTAACTATTTCACCATTTCAATCTGCCCCGCTATTCCACTTTACCCCGCTTACCCCTACAAGGAGTTGAAAACAAACAGAACTATAGTCCTTTTGCCAAACGTTTTTGTATTTCGTGAATGATTCCTACCATATCCCCAATAGTACTATTCTAAATAAATGACAGGAGGAGAGCAATTTAATGTCCGCTGTGCCAATTCAGCTCACCACAAACCTTTCTCGACACCCACAATTATTATGAGTCACATTAATTCCAGACTTGTAACTAAGTTGGCCATTCCTTTAATTCCATATATTCGCTTTAGGCTGTCAACTACTTAACGATTAATGAATCTCTGACATTGCAACAGGAAGACCAGCGATGGCATTTGGAAAGCGTTAAACCTGTTATCATAATTGCTCGGAAATATCACAGTTGGTAACCCTCTCATCTACCATAAATGATGGAATTAAAGTTGTGAAACAGTTTCAAGCTGAAAATATAATTCTATTATTGATCAGTTACTTCAGTGAAGGATTCCACGCATATACATCGGGGAAGTATTTGATGATAGTTTTAGAAATGTATTTTTGTGAAATACATATGGAGAAATTTGGCATAAAAGGTGAACATTTTTGGCGTTTTGAGGCATGATTTGATTTTCTTTTCGGTCTACAAAACTCTAAACTGCAAATAAAGAAGCACATTAACACCTAAAGGAGAGGAGGGTAGAAAAGTACTGTCACTCAAGGTAACTTTTACATACAATTTCTATGTTTTAACTGCTCCAATTATTTTAATAGCAGTATTTTATTAATAGTGTTGTTTCTCATTTTTCAAAAATATTTTTTTCTGAAAGAGCATGGTCGAAAACATGGAGTTAGTTCCTTTTTTTTTCTTAATTTTGTCTTATTTTCTCTCTTAAAAAAGTATCATGAACGGCATTCAGCAATTGTTTTCATTAAGGTCCCTATATACGGGGTGATCCGTTATAACCAGCAAAGACCTTTATTTTCGCAACCGTTAGTCCTAGATGCAAACTTCCAATCGCATCAACGTTCAAAATCAGGTGCTGAGTTAAGCTATTAAAAGTTTGAAGTAAAAATAAAAATGAGTCAAAAATTACAAAATTGAACTTTTTATACGGGCTTTAGGTTCCCTAACTAATATTTAGAGAAATAATCTCTATTAAAAACTATTACTGATACAAAAAACTTGACATTTGTGCGACCAAAACTCAGGGAGATATTCCAATTCAAAGTTTTAAGGGACCATACAGAAGATGAGATTGGAACTTATCGATCTTTCAGGTGAATGACTGGTTGTCGAAGTTAAAAAACCAAGTATTTATATTGTTACAAATTCTGTAAATAGTAATTATTGTAGTAACGTAACCTGTAAATAGTTTCCCGTAATGAATATACAGCCCCTATACATTCGGCTGAAGTATACGTACCCCCTATTCTTTTTTTCATTGATAAAATTTGTGAATGAAATAAGAAAGAACGGTGTAGCATTTTCTTGCATAGTTGAGAGGTCTCTTTCGGTGTGTATAAAAAGCCGTTATGCATGATAAAGAGTTTAGTTTCAATTGAGAATTTGTACTGAGAGTGTATTAGCTCTGTTTATTGCGAGGCATTTTGCTGTGTTGCTTTTCGTATTTGGAATTAAATACGTGTGTAACCGTTGAGTTTACGGTGTTGTGTGATATTTGCTTAATTGCTGAAGATTAATTTAGCAGCTGTTACCGATCTTTCCTGTACATAGTGTAAATAAATTTCCTGTGTTTCCCTCAAGAACTGTGTCGTTCTTTCAAGAAAGTTGGAAGTCGCACCGGATCCGTTACAGTATTTTTCATCAATAAATGCAAAAGTTATGCCATAATACACAAAAACACACTACAAAGCCTCGAACATTTTGAAAAACCACTCTATGCACACATATAATTTAAAATCCTTGTAAACCGCTAAATTTTCCCCCAAAAGATGTTATTGACGGCAAGTGAAAAAAAGGTGTAAGACATTAAACGCTGCGTTTCATATCTCAGTGAATATTGATCGTACCAATGTCAAACTTTTTGTGTTCGAATTATTTTTCAATGATGATTATTTCCCTAAATATAGGTTAGGGGACCTAGAGCCGGCATTAAAAGTTAAATTTTGTATTTTTTTGAGTTATGTTTTCGTTTTTCATGGACTGTATTATTCATTTTTGTTGTAGGTATCACGATTCCCTATATTTTGAAGGTTTTGTTTCTGATTTTCGATGTTGTAAAACTGTGGTCCTGTCGATGTGACTGCCTTGCAAAACCAAAATGGCATGCCTTTGTACCCAAGGACACACAACCATGTGTACCCACGGACAGCAATTTTTAGTCTGCTTGGGTCACACATGAGTCTTCTTACAATGTAAAGTACCTCGAAATGGTGCCTTGTCATCAACATCCGAAATTTCCTTTCAACAATGATGATGAATTTGAAGTAGGGCTTGAAGTTATTGTGTCGAAGTAACCCGCACCTGTTGTAGGATCTATAGACCGTCAATCCCACCTCTTTTCATTTGAAGTCGACTTTTCTAGATTTTTGTTGGATAATCTAAACTGAGTTTTTTGTAATGGGTTAATTTTGTTGAAGGTTTAATTTGCATATAAATTTATGTTATTATGTAGGTACATGGAGAGCCATACTATCATGAATCTAGTTAATTTTCTGTTTAAAAACATTTTAATTGTTCATAACATCATTAACTCTCTTAAGAGTAATATTTTTTTAAAGAACTCACTGATGTTAAAAATCAAGGAAATTAAAAAAAAAAAAAGTAAAAAACCTTTGGTTAATTTTCAAAGTTTAATTTTTGTTGGATATTTTGTTGAATGTTAGTTTCAATGGATGTTTGAAGTATTTCAATATAAAATGGCTTATGAAAATGTATTGAGTATGATTGAGTTCCTTAGACCTATTTATATATTATTTTTTTATTATGTCCATGGGTACAAAGACACCTGTCCGCCGAGTGAACGGGGTGTTGTACTCACGGACAAAAAAGATGGTTTTTAAGATTTTTTTTTTTTTTTTGAATTTGAAAGCTTTGAAATTTTCATGTGATAAAAATTGTCAAATTAGATGATAAATTGTAGATTCTGCCAGAAAATTTTACCAATCGATTATCTATTCCCAGAGTCCAGCAAAAATTGAAAAGTAAATTTTGTACGTGGGTACAGCAGCTTCACCTCCCTAGTTTGTAAAACTGTCTGTTACTAATTTTCCTCAAAGAGATACTGTCACTAAATACTGAGATATTTTTGGTGATCATAAAATGATGCTGAAAATTTTCTCCCGAAATAAGTAGTAAAACTTGGCCAGTGTTTGAAATTGAGCACAAAGACAAACTGATGGAAGTTTTTGTGCTGTTTATAGATTTGCCTAATTTAGTTAGTGGTTTATTTTACATTTTAACAAAAGTTTTAAAGATTCTTTTAATTGCGATATTTTGGTTACATGGTGAAATGAAAGTCGAGAAACATTATTACGTAGTCTTTGGCTGCAAAAACAGCGCCAGTTGAAAAGATTGCATTGTTGAATCGTTATAATTAATTATTACTATGTTCTCTTTTCTATGAAATTAATTCTCAGAAAAGGAAAAAATAGGCTTTTCTGCCTAGATGTTAAAGCCCAATTGGTGAAAATCTCTTTATGATTGAGAAAAATAGATGTCATATTTGAAATAGAATAAAACTCACTCATTACGATACAATCACTTTTTCATGACCCGAATTTTGCAGGCCTGTGTAATTTTAGACAAAGAACACTTTCGATTTTCAAACTGTAGCCCAAATCAAGTGTCTTTTACTTCCTTTTACAAAAAAGGAAGTATTGTATTCGCGAAAAAATTTTCACTCAAAAATCGCCCTTAATTTCCATTTTGCTCACCCCCAAATGAATGTTGAGTTTTTTTTTCGATTCGACCACATGCGGAAAAGTGCCTAAGAATGTATAGACACGCGAAATATCCATTTTGACCATCACCGAGGTAATTACAACGACTTTTCTCGTGACGTCTGTATGTATGTGCGTATGTGTGTATGTGCGTATGTGCGTATGTATCTCGCATAACTCAAAAATGGTATGTCCTAGAAAGTTGAAATTTGGTACATAGACTCGTAGTGGGGTCTAGTTGTGCACCTCCTATTTTGGTTGCATTCGGGTGTTTCTAAAGGGGTCTTTTGCACCTTTTTGGGGGGAAATCATTGTTAATTTCGATGCAAACTCAAGTGGTGTTATAATTTGGCGGTCACTTGGCGATATATCGCCAGTCTTTTGGTTGCCAAGTTTTTTCGCCAACTTGGCGAAAAATTTGGCGATTTTTTTTTTTTTTTTAAATCTGCTTTCAATGTGGCCATTGCTAGTGATATTTAAAGAGTTAGAGAGAGAATCCCATTAAAATTGCAATAATAGGGAAATAGCATTAAATTGGTGTAAAAGGAAGTCATGTGATGCACACATCAGCTCGTTTACTTTCCGTCATCGAATTATTGGCGATGAGGATAAAAATCCTGAGAAAGCAAAATATCATGCTTGCTCCAGAAAAGCCTTGATTCAAAATTTTCATCATGATAACAATTAATATTACTAATGTAAGGTAACGAATTTTCGTAACAATGGGTTTTATATATTTAATCATTTAACGGGAAAATTACATGAATTTTACTGCTTTCCATCATAACTTTTTTAAACTACATTTTTAGGAATAAATTATGGCCTATGTTACTTCCTGTTAGTGCAGCTATTTATGGTGAAACAATGGTTAAAATCTTTCCAGTAGTTTTGATGCTTATCCCGAGCATACATATAGAAGTAGAAATTTATGTATAAAATTATGTATTTAAATATCTGCGAATCAAATGAGATTGCGAAGCAATCTTCGGGGGATGGAGAGCGGCGGCGTGCAGGGGGTGAAGCCCATCATTGTCAATAAAAAAGTTTAAATTGTTTAAAAAATACCTTTGAAAATACCAAATCCAAAAACTATTTTATGAACTTATTCCTTTACCAAAAGCTTACACATTACAAATAAATGTTTTTTTTTTTTTTGAAACAAATCTGGATTTTAGCTTAGATTCAACACATACGTTAGATTTCCCCTTGAGGTATACTGATATTAAGCTTTTTTGAACGAAAAAATGATCAAATCAAAAATAAATTTTGGAAATTAGATGTCCTGGCCAAGAAAGTTTTCAAAATAAACTTTCATTCGAACTTCTTCCTCCAATGTCTTAGGAGACAGACAGATTTAAACACTTTCAGAAGCTAAAAATCATGTTAATGTTTTTTTTTTCAATATTGAAAATTATAGTTAAACTAATATATTTTTGACTTTTTTCTGTTTTTTTTTTTATATTTTGCAATACTTAAAAGTATTTTAATGTCTAAGTTAAAAGAAAAAAATATTTTTGCTTGAAAGTAAGCCAAAAACGATACTACAACAGAAAAAGATGAACGCACCACTAGGTATCTGGCAAAAAAAAAAAAAAAAAAAAAAAAAAAACCGAAGACTATCTGTAGGCCAATTTCTGAAGGCGAGTCCATTTATAAACTAGTATGTTGTTGCCATCACGAAAATTTCTTCTATATCTTTCTTATAATTCTTATCCCTCCCCATGCTTGACGAGGAAGCAAATATTCCCAACAAAAACAAAATTACACACGCCAAAACTTAACGACCATCCCAATTCCCGATTTACCTCAAAAGCAAAGAATGAAAATTGAAACTTATTTTAAAAGCTTTTATTTGCTTAAAGTTTTTTTTTTTTTTTTTTTTTTTTTTTTTTTTTTTATTTCTAATGGCTGGCAGGAAGAAAAGGTTACAAAGAACAAAATAGCAAAACAAACACAATACACAGAACAAGGAAAAATACAGAAACAATAGGGTGAAATATTTAGCTGCCGATACGCTCTCTTGCTTCCCAATAACGGTCACACAGGCTACGTCTGGAAAGCTGGGTGCAAGTGTGCAGGTGACGAATGTCCATTTCTTCGTTTGAATTGCAAAGGGGACAATTGGGACTCTTCACAATCCTTAAGCGGTAAAGATGTTTTGGTAAACAGTCATGGCCAGTTAAAAGTCGAAACAAAGCCACTGACTCTGCTCTTGGTGCTGAAGGGACAAAATCACGGTTTATAAACCAAGCTTTGTGGTTGCTTCTAGCTTTTAGGTCTTGCCAAAAAAAAACTCTTGATTTTTTCCTCATATATAACTTTATTGCATTGAATGAGACTGGCTCATTTGGTAGTTGAATAATAGCAGACCCCCTCTTGGCCAGAGCATCAGCAAGCTCATTTCCTCTAATATTTGCTTAAAGTAATTACAAACATTTATTTGTTAAACACAAGATGGCAACGATTAAAAAGTTTAAATCATCGCGATTTTCTCGTTATTTTTCAACAATTAAAATCACGCGAATTACGCAGATGAAAGTTTGTTACGATTTAGCTTTCTTATTGTTGCAATTATAAAGCTATTTTTATTCACACACACACACACAAAAAATAAATAAATAAATAAATAAATAAAAATCATTCCCCCCCTCAATGAAGCAATTGGCGCCAAAATTGAACCAACGCCCTTTACATATGGATTGACATTTATTCCAAATTTCATCCAGAAGGTAGCATTACTTCTTGAGATATGGCACTCACAATGGAAAACAAAGAACGTTCGATTGCGCCACCCCCCTTTTCAGCTATTGAAGCCAAAATAAAATCAGCTCTTATACCCTGGAAGGGTTACTTATCGATAAATTTTTGTTTAATGCCGTTCATTAGTTCTTGAGATACAGTAGTCACAATTGACGACAAAAAACGTTCTATAGCTCAACCCTCGTTTGATCTATTGACACCAAAATTGAATCAGCAGCTGAACCTGTTAAGGGCAACATTTGAACCAAATTTTGTTTAATTCCGCCAGTTACTTCTTGAGGAATAGCAGGAAAGCATAACTCAAGAAACGGCCCATTGCTCCACCCCCCTTGGAGGAATTCGCGCCAAAAACCAATGGGCACAAGTTCACATAGGAACACATATGTGTACCCAATTAAGTTCAATTTCATGCGGTTGTTTTTTCTGTAGAGCGGTCACAAAAAACTGGCCACACACATACGTGACGCACACACACGGACACTCACACACACACACACGCGCGCGCACACACACACCACCACACACACACAGAGACATTTTCCAAAAATGGTCGAAAAGAACTCAGCACACCTCAAAACGTTCAAATCCCGTCAAAATTCGAAAATTTGCTCGAACCCAATACTTTCTTCTATATATTAGATATATGTAGAAGAAAGTAAAAAGGAATCTCCATAATGAAAAATATCCCACTAACACATCCAAAAACATTTATTTCTCGGCTTTAAAACACCATCAAATTATTAAAATTTATAAATCAGTTAATTTAATCAAACCAGTTTCTAAAAAAATGAGCAACTTGAAATTTTGCAAGAAATAAATTTGCTGCATTTAATTCTGTTCACTTAAAATTTACTATATTTGGCTCTATCTAGTTGAGTTTTACTGTATTTTATTATATTCAGTAAATTGTAATTTGATTCTACTTAGTTAAAATGTGCTGCATTTGATTCCGCTTAATTTAAATTTGGTTTTCTTGCAGTTAGATGTATTCTGAATAATGAGGAAACTTTTCGTGAACAGATGAGAAAATATTACACTACTTATTTAAGACTCTGAGTATTATTTCTTCAGTTACTATTTTTTGACCAATATTTCTGTAGCCAATTTATCGGGCATAGTGTGTCACAAATATTTTAAGAATTAAGCTCATTTGAATTTATGTTTTCCTCATTCTTACATAAGGACCACCTTACTCAAACTCTGATTCATCTTTTCTGAACACAGCTCGAATATTATTTCAACTGTGTCGAAAATAAACATGGATGTACATTCTACGCTATCCGTTTAACTCAAAACGCTAATCCCTTGTAACGACAGTTAAAAAAATAATGCGTGTTTTGAATGAGTAACTGTCCATTATGACTTACTTTCTTTAAACTTTTTGACCCCCCTCCCCTTCTTATCACAAAGTGTCGCACTTCACCAAACCCCCACTTAACCCTCAAATGCACGGCAGCAATAAAGTAAAAGAAAAAGCATTTATCAACAAAGGAGGGGACTAGGCCGCCACCTACCCTCCCACCCTCTTCTTCCTAGTGAGATGTGCCCGTTGACCTTGGTCAGGAGTCAGTTGTGTGAAAGATTTTCTTTCGTTTAGTGAAGCGTGTCTTACTGTAGCACTTTTTGCGCCACCCGTGAAGTTATGTCGCGCCGCCGTGATATAGTGCCTCCTGATCAATATTGGCGGGTTTTGCAAGAATTGTCGGACGAAGACGATGATATTGGTGATGAGATCGCTTCTGATTGTGACAACGAAGAAAACATTCAGCTTATAGTGACCATGATTCAAATTCAGAATGTGATTTTAGGCCTGATATGGAGGAAGAAATTACTTCGAAATGACAAAGTGCTTCAGAACAAGGTGAGAATGAATATTTCATAAAAAGTATCTATAAAACAAAAACTGTTCGTGGAAAAAAATTGAAAGAAGTAACCGAAGTCTATAAATGGTCAAAAAAACCTATAAGAAGCAAATTTGCGCGGACTGCAAAAAAAAAAATATTCTAAATGTTTTGTCTTTTCCAAAAAATTCTGATGATATTTGTGATGAAATGTCATCTTGGAACAAAATTATTAACATGAACATGGTTGACTTGATTGTCCACTATACGAATTTGCATATCAAGAAAAGAGAGGAAAATGGGGAGTTTCGACGTAGTAGCAAAAGAGATGTGAAAGAAACAAACCGAGCGGAATTGTTGGCGGTCATTGGTATTCTTTACTTGCTAGACAGCAAAAAAATGTCTAAAGTAAATTTAGCAGAAGCGTGGGCTCGTGATGGCACCGGAATCGAAATTTTACAAGGTGTAATGGGAGTAAACAGGTTTCGATTTCTGCTATCTTGTATCAGATTTGATGAAAAAAGCACTCGAGAAGCGAGAAAAAAAAACTGATAAATTAGCCCCAATTCGTGAATTTTTCGATTCTTTTATTGTGAATTGCAATCATTTTTATTCTGCTGGGGAGCAGCTTACGATTGATGAGAAATTAGAAGCATACAGGGGAAGATGCTCATTTGTTCAATACATTCCGAATAAACCAGCAAAATATGGTATAAAAATCTTCGCCCTCGTTGATTCAAGAACTTATTGCACGTTGAATTTAGAAATTTATTGCGGAAAGCAGCCGCAAGGTCCTTATGAAGTATCTAACGCAGCTGTTGACGTAGTGGATCGGCTTATTGAAAAATACAAAAATTCCAACCGTAATCTCACAACTGATAACTGGTATACAAGTGTGCCACTCGCTAAATCACTTTTAGCTAATGGGATTACACTTGTGGGAACAATGAAATCAAACAAGAGGGAAATCCCCTCCGAATTTCTTCCTTCAAAATCTCGAAAAATCGGCACATCGCTCTTTGGATTTCAGAAAGATCTTACCCTAGTTTCATATGTAAGTCGTAAAAATAAATGTGTGATCCTAATTAGTACCTCTTATGATGATGATAAAATCGATCCCGAAACCCAAAAGCCAGATATAATTTTGGATTACAATAGAAATAAAGGAGGTATACAGTTGACCAATTGTGCAACACTTACAGTGTAGCCAGAAAAACTAGGAGATGGCCTTTAGCAGTTTTTGTTCACTACTGAACATTGGGGGAATAAACGCCTTCGTAATATTTAGCCAAATGAAACCAGAATCACCATCTCAGCCACGACGATTTTTTTTGAAAAATTTGTCAACATCATTGATGAAATGCCACCTTCAGCAACGTCTCCTTATCTCACAATTACCTACTCATGCAAAGGCGATTATTCGAAGATTATTAGAGAGTGAAGGAGCAGAAAGAGGAGCCAATTCTGGTCCCCCGCCTGACAAGAAGACTCGAGGACGCTGTGTTTTGTGCGGGAGACAGAAAAACAATAATACAACACTAAAATGCTCTGAGTGTTCCCACTTTACATGTAAAAGCCATATGAAAGTAGTAAAATATACATGCGAAACATGTGCTATCCATCAGAAGGATGAATTTTAAGTCAGTTGGAAGGTCTATTATTGCAGTAAGCCATTTTGGGATTTTTCATGACTTTTTCTTTTATATAATAATTATTTCTATTCATTATTTTATCCATGTTAGGTCTTTCCTGTTGAATTCATTTTTCAGCAAATTTTTCCATTTTTGTATAAGTAAAAGTTTTATACATTTTTATAAAATTTTTATAAAATTTTTATACATTTTTATAAAATTTGTAAAAATAATTTTCATGTGATTGTAAAACTTAAAACTTTAAATTAAACACTTTTTTAAAATGTTTAACTTTTTTGTTGTGTATCTTTCAGATCTTAGGTCTTTATTACGCCCACAGAAAATTTTTTGAACTTTATTAATGTTTTTTCATAAACGATATTTGTTTAGAAAGCAACAACGCATTTTTCAGTTTTTAAAATATTTCAATTGATTTTGTAATATTTTTTTATACATGCATGCTTATTTGATTATTACTGAATTCAAACAATAACATTTAGAAGGAAAAAGTTCGAAAATTAGCAGTTTATTTAACATTAATTGCTTAAAAACGGGTGGCGTACTCAGTGCGCCACCCGTGCAAAATTGTTCCATTTCATATGCCGTGTCAGTTAAAGCGTGACGTCGTTCGTAGACATCCCGAGTTAATCATTAAACTAAAAAATTCATTAAAATCGAATATAAATTAAAAAGTGAAAATTTATTCTTCTTTGGAATAATATATTATTAAACGAACTGTAACGTCGCATTTATGTTTCATTCTTCGTTTTAAAATTGCTTAAAATTTGGCGCTTATCAAAAATTTTATCGGGCACTTTTAAATTCGCCGCATAATGTTTTGGCAACACCAATTACAGAATTCAAGCGGTACGTTAGACGGCATATCCGATGACAAATCGGAAAATAAATTACTGAATCTTTGTGAAGGTGTCTAATTTAAATAACAATGTATTATGATACATTACTCCAAGATAAATAATGAATTTCGAATTCTGATAATATAAACATCTGCTATTAAAAGGATATCTTAAAATTGTAAAGATGCTGTTCACACGAAACGTTACTGATTGACAAAGAGTAGAAATAAATATTCAAGGAACAGATAAATTTAACAATTTAAGTGTTTAATGCGTATGTTTGAGCTTCTGCAGTGCCGCATTCATTTCCTTATTCAGAAAGTTTTCGGTTTGATATCATTAATTTAGTTTGCAACAAACGTTTTATTAATTAGTAAGCAAATCCACATCAAAGCTTTAAGCGTTAATACTATTGTTTCATACATTTAAAACATACATGTGGTTCGTTTTTAGTTTACTACAGTTTAAATGCGCACACTATATTTTATTTCTATATCAGGAAAAAAGACACATACTTCGCTTTTGCATGATTGTAACTGAAAATTAGTTTAGGTTACAACAGAAGTTTCATCAATTGAAGAGCAAATTCTTGTCAAAGTTTTTTGCATCAATACTATTGTTCAAAACATTCACTTGGTTCGCTTTAGTTTTCTGTAATTGAAATGAGCACACTACATTTTATTTCTATATCGCGCAGCTTGAAAATAATAAAGACGCAACTCAAAAAAGCAACTTTTTCAGGAGACCATTTTCTTAACTTTTTGCGATTTTTAATTTATTGTTGTTTTATTCACAACAGTTCCTAATTTTTGTAATGCCCCTTAAAAATGGTTAATAGTATTCTTTTCGTTTATTTCATGCAGTTTTTGTGCTTGCCTTTTAGAGTTCTTACAAATTTTAATCAAATTTAGGTCAAATTAAGTTTTAATCAAAGTTAATCTATACCGGCAACTTCGCTATCTACGACTTGTGTCTTTGCTCCACATAAAAGATCATTTTTTTAAAGCATTATCAATTAAAAATCTTACTTTGAGTATTTTTTGAGTTGTGTTACTATTCTTTTCAAGCAACGATCGGGAAAAAAGACACACACTTTGCTTTTGCACGATTGTGTCAAACTCAAAGAAAAAACTTTTCATAATGAAACAGATAGAAAAATCTACAAAAATGCCCCCCCCCCTGCCTAGAAATGGGTACTTTCGGTAGAAATAAACATTTAAAATTACGAAATAACAGTTATTTTTAATTTTCACAATTGTAGTATCAAAAATTAAAATTTCACAACTTGTAAACAAAAAAGAATAAATTAGATTTGCACATTATCGAATCTCCGAGAAAGAATAGATACGTTTCTCTAAATTTTATTTATTTTTTTAAACGCAGATATCAATACGAACATGGGAAATCCTTAAAAATATATGCGTTGTTTTTGTTATTTATTTTTCGATGCAAAAATATAAAAACATTTAGTACTCACATTTTTTCTGCTCAATTCATCCTGCAATCAAACAATTAGAATGACAACCAAACTAAAACAAGGCACAATATGCACAAGTTGAAGTTTTCACGCAGTTCCATAAAACTTTACTTGTATAGATGTACAAAACACTAATATTATTAACATAATAATATATTCTCAACACCTTACAGTTACAAATTATTCTGCTGCTAAAAAACGTTGACAACGCGTATCCACAAGATATTTCCAGCCGTTAAAACTACTTATCATTATCATTAGAACTGAATTTTCTCCAACACACAATTACGAAACACATCACCACAACACCATGGGTACATTTCGATTTCGATTTCGAGTCACAACTGACTACAACTGTATTTATGTCGAGGACTGCATACTAAGTGCCTTGCCTCCATTATTTTTTTATACCGATTGATGGCAGCACCATCACCGGATCGAACAGTTACTGAGAATTTAGAACTATACCAGGAGCTAATAGCTACCTGGTGCTAGCACCCCCAGAGGTATCATTTCACTTGGAGGACATTGAGATCACGAGCATATTTAACGTCGCCCAGTCCCCTTTAATGACGACGGTGGGTCTTCGACCATCGAGGTTCGAACTCAGGACCCTCCGGCCCCGAATCCGACACTCTACCGATCAGGCTACCACGGCCCCACCATTGGTACATAACAAAACACATCACACCGCTTCGTTGAGTTAAGCCATTTCCATCGAAATACATGTACTTTGACTATGACGGTTAAGTTTAATACTTAGGGTGCATTCGGAAACACGGATCGATCACCTCGGTGCCACCGCAAGCGTTCGGAAACGCTTGCGGTCGAACCGGTGACGTCACTTAACCGCATTCGGAAACGCTGCGGTGGTTTTTTGGCTGTCGACTTGGTAGCAACCTGTCGTACCGCAGTATGGAAGCGGTTAGTGAGGTCGCATACGTCACATAGTCTGTGTTGGCCAATCCGGTCGTGTTTTATGTTTTGATAGTAACGCAGGTGACTTTCCCTATCACGAAAGTTACGCTTTGATTGGAGCGTCGTTTGCTTCTGAACTAGAACTATCGCGGTGTAACCACGAGAGTTCGGAAATACATCTGTTCTACCAGGCTTCCTAGAGAAATTCCAAATACGCCATAACCACACCGGTCTAGCCACGCGGTGTAACCGGTGGATCGCATCCGAACGCAGCCTAAGTCGTGTAAAAAAAAGGGGAGAATCAAGAAACTACTACATAAAGACTACTAGAGCAAAGATAAATTGAATTTCGTGTTTTTTTTAAAACAGACTTTCAATCAAAATTCCTATCTTATACAATTAAAAATTGAGCGTATGTATCTATGTAGTCATCTATATTCAAATTTCTTCTCCCGAACAACATTGAACTGACCATCGAACCAGCTATCGATGGATTTGTAATTCTCGTCTTTATGTTTGGATATTTAACATAATCCTCCGATAATAATTAGCGGAGCTACCGTCATCTCAACTTTCCGCAACAATGTTTTTATTGAAATTTATAACGTGAAGAGGGGCCGTGGTAGCCTGATCGGTAAGGCATTGGACTCGGGGCCGGAGGGCCTCGGGTTCGATCCTTGCTGGTCGAAGACCCACCGTCGTCATTAAAGGGGACTGGGCGACGTTAAATATGCTCGTGGTCTCAATGTCCTCCAAGTGAAACGATACCTCTGGGGGTGCTAGTACCAGGTAGCTATTAGCTCTTGAACTAGTTCTAAATTCTCATTAACTGTTCGATCCGGTGATGGTGCTGCCATCTATCGGTATATAAAATAATGGAGGCAAGGCACTTTGTATGCAGTCCTCGACATAAATGCAGTTGAAGTCAGTTGTGACTCTGAATCGAATAACGTGAAGAAAATCATTGAGACGAAAGATCTGTTGCCGTTTCTTCTATCGAATATGAGCAAATAAAATTCTGGTTTTTGTTTTAAAGGCTTTTTCTGTAATCGGGGGATTTAAAATGTTTCCTTTTTGGTTATTTTTCTGAAATATGCTTCAAAATTTTACTATTATTCCTTTGTTCAAGCCTGATTGTTGAACACTTTTATTTTCGAGGTGAACCGTGCAAAGCCGGATGACGTTGCTAGTTGATAAAAATAATTCTTGATGCATAAAATCGTTATTAATAGTTAACTTTATAATTACTCTTATTCATTTTTGCTTTTGACTACCAGTAAGAGTCATAGACTAAATAATATGAGCTTGAAATTTTTCAAAAGTATGTTAACCACAATTAGCATGCTTGCTTTAGTTGAGCCTTGAAATTTACTTGTTAACTTTATCAACAATTATCCCCATAATTACTGTTGCTCATTTTCCCTTTTGGCAACAAAACATCAGCTTGTCGGTGACGCGAAACGAGAGTTTTATCTTTACTTGGGGGCCGTGGTAGCCTGATCGGTAAGGCATTGGACTCGGGACCGAAGGGTCTCGGGTTCGATCCTCACTGGTCGAAGACCCACCGTCGTCATTAATTGTGGCTGGGCGACGTTAAATATGCTCGGGGTCACAATGTCCTCCAAGTGAAACGATACCTCTGGGGGTGCCAGACCAGGAAGTTATTCGGCTCCTGGCCTGGTTCCAAATTGTCTCTCGAACTGTTCATAGATGGCACCACCATCTATTGTGTTGTCTGTGTGCTGTCCTGGAAAACAAAATTCTGGAAACATTGTGTGGATTAATAGAGGTATAAGCTTCCCTAGTGGAATAGCAGAAACCTCAATATGTGTGTGTGAAAGAAAGAAAGAAAGAAAGAAAGATCTTTACTTCTTACGGAAATTCTCTCAACATGCCTAAAGTTCCGAAGTTTATACTTTTTTAAATAAAACGCACCGAAATCTATGCAGTGTGGGTGCGAAAATTTTCACCAGAACTTTAGACATGATTGCACTTACTTTTCTTCCGCTTATTATTAACCATGTAGCCATGTGCTTGCTTGTGCTTGTAGACGTTTTGTTACTTACTACTCAAGAATCCAAACTCTGAAGTTTAAAAACGATGTCTAAATTCGCCATAACAGTGTTTTGCTTCTACTGTGGGAAAAATCACAAACAGTGTTTGCGTAGTCAGGAAATTAACTGGTGAAGTATACATCGGCTACATGCTTGGACATTTCTGTATTATTTCAAGGACACAAAAGATCAAGGACTGATTTTGAAGATGCAGATCCTAAGGCGGAATTACAGCAGAACTTGCTTTAAAACGGTAATGGTGAGTAAATTTTAAAAAGCTATCTTAACTTTCTGTGCTAAAAAATGATGCAAAAAGTTTGAAAGTTTTTTAAAGCAGCTTTATTGAAAAATACAAGCATTTCATATTAAAGATGTTTTAAAATGTATTTCAATATTTGTTATAGTATAAAAATCTCTAACGCCAAAGTTCATGAAAGAAGTTCGGATGATTCATCTAATATTTTACCATGTGTTGAATAAAAAATGAAATTTTGAATATTTTAGGAATACGTTTTACTCGGTAATTTTCCAATCTAGCTTTTTATTTTCAATCAATCCTTAGTAATGACTTATAATACGTGCTATGACTATACTGTAATGCTGAATTACTTTGCCGATTACTTTTGGATTTTTTTTAGAAATAATTCAGCTAATTGGATTGTGTGAGTAATTTCAGGACATTCCTCCGCGTATATTGTACAACCTTTACCCAATTGAACATTTTTAACGATTTGTGAAACTTTTCTTTTTCAAATTGTGATAATGTTTTCATAAAACTGGGGTTTAAATGTTGGGTTTGGAGGTGTATAATAAGTAGCAAGAGTCGGCTTTAAGGGAGAATAAGCTTCATCAGTAATCAGTGGCGCACACAGGAATTTTGCAAGGGGAGGGTCCAAGATCGAAATTCTCATTCTCATATCATACCCCCAATACGCCGTCAAACACATTGACTTGATTTTATCGTTTCTCGAGAATGAAAAACAGTAAAAAATAAACTATTGAATAAATAGTTAGCATTAATTAATGAACTATACTTAAATACATTACCAGAAAGCAAAATAATGTACGCATTAACTTTTCTCATAATTAAAAAAATGCATTCAGAAAAGCAAATTCATCGTTGCAGAAGCACCATATAATTATAGAAGTTCATAAAATATCACTTAATGTGATCTGTTACTACAAAATTAAAAACATGGTTATTACAGTATATTCATTTATAATCACCATTCTGCTTGTTATAGGCAATTTGTTAAAGGAAAAGTGCTCAATATTTTTTAAAATCTTTTAGTATGAGGATTTTATTTTTTCACTTATTAGAACTGAAATCATTGTTACCTTTTGTTTGAAATTATTTTAGGCACAAAATACATAGAATCATAATCAATCGGGAAAAAAAGCAAGACCTATGGGAGGGGTCCGGACCCCCTGGACCCCTCCCTTGTGTGCGCCACTGTCAGTAATGATAAAACTCTTTTCTCTTTTGAACTCAGCGTTGACTTCTCAGTTGAGTCAGTACACAGAAAAATAACTAAATAAATAAACTAAACTCATATGCAGCTTCTGAAACACTACTTTATTATGAAGTGTTATAGAAGTCGAAATTAAGCACAATCGTAAATACGGGCCAGTGTATTCTAATGGCCTAAAAATATTGCAAATTTGAGAGAAGTATCTTTTTTTTTTTCAAGATAAGCCGTAAAATTTTTTAAACTAAAGAAATTTTTTAAAGAGCAAATGTATAGAAAGAGTCTTTAAAAACAACAAGTGAAGTTTGCCACCATGGGAGAAAATAACGAAAGAAGGGTAGGGAAATCTCGTAGATCCTATCTGTAGTCAAACGAAAGGCGGCTTGAAACGTTTTTTTTTTTTTTTTTTTTTTTTTTTGCTCAGAGAAGTTTGGAATTGAATCTTGATTTCACTTTTTTTGAAAAGAGCTGAAATGGATTCCAATTTCTGATAGCCTGAACGTTTTTAAATATTATATTTTTAATGAAATAAAATTGCGTTCAATAACTTGATCATAACTTTTCTTAAAACTAATTAAACATTTTGACACTAGTATCAGTTGAATTGGGGGAAAAATATGATCACGTGTTTAAAAAGATGCTGAATTTCTCAAACTTTCAGTGCAGAATGTAGAATGTATACATTACCGAGAAAGACCGAAAATAATGAATTCACCAGGGATTCATCGAAAATGTCGGTCTTTCGCCGATGCTTTTGGTACGTGAATGTTAACCTTCACCGGCAAATGTCAACATGTACTAGATTTTGAACTTTTATAGTAATTTATAATCAGAATGAAGTGATACAGTTTTCAGCAACAGAGCGCGGATGGGTAGTTGAGTCCCAAAACGGTAGTAACTGGAGGTTGAGGGAGGGGGGGGGGGGGGTAAGCCACTCCGCAGAACCTTTGATTTAAAGTCATACTGTTTATTCTATTACATTATTTTTTAAAATAAGTAGTGTTATGAGCCCACTCCCCACCCCCGCACAGGCTTTTGCGCCCATCAGTCTTAAGTTGAGGCCAACAAAGCCCAGCAGGTGCGCATTTTTAAGTTTTTTTCCTGATAGTTAATTACAGTAAATGAATTCTACTTTGTTTCATTAATATAAATGATGGAAAGAAGTTATTTTTCTTGAAACTATAAATAGAAAAAGAATTTGCGAGCCATTGCTTCAATTCAGTTTTGGTCTATAAATGCTCATTTTATTTTTTGACTGAAGAGATATGTTTTTACTTGCGTATCTACTCTGTTACAGGGATTGGTCAAAACATTTTAAAACCACCATGAATTATTTATTCGCAGACCATTTAATACCCTTTACTACACAAGAATAGGGAATCACTAAAAACGATTAACTTGCGGAAGTTATTAAAATTAGTATACGAAATTCACAGCTGTCAGACATAAATTATACTATATTCGTGAGAATGTCCCATATCAATTTTATCCATTTATGCATATTTCTAATCTACATAAATCATTAAAAGATTCATCCATTCAATTTACTATACTGTGCACAAATTGCACCAAAAATATGCAAATCTTTTGATCTGCGCAATACGTCCGTCAAATTAGTGCTGAGCCTAATCTCATAACGCAAAGCATTCAGAGTGCTATTAATTCCAGTTAAATCCTCTCAAATACAGTTAATTAATTTAAATGTGTGAGACTGATCTCCCGAAACCCAGGCGAGTAGGACAACTATATAATTGTATTGCGCTAAATGCTTTTCGACAAAGACAAGTTAATTGTAATTTTAACATAATGCACTTTATTTGACAGCTTAAAGCAGCATTGCATTGTGCTGAACAATTTTTCAAGTTAAATGAAGTTGTTTTGTATCGTAAGCGTAATTAAAATGTGCATCCAGTGAAAATAATAACAATACTTTAATTTCGCACCTTATATTCACCTTATTTTTTTGTTTTGTATAAATTCCTCGAGTTCAATTTAAATTTTGGAAGTCAACAGCTAAACATAAAACGGCTCTATTGGAAATAAAAAAAAAGAAAGAAATCGTTTTTACTTCCTTTTACAAAAAAGGAAGTATTGTATTCGCGAAAAATTTTCACTCAAAAACCAACCTTCATTTCCATTTTACTCACCCCCGAATGAATGTTAAGTTTCTTTTTCCGACTCGACCACACGTGGATAAGTGCCTAAGAACGTATAGACAAGTGAAATATCCATAATGACGATTCCCGAGTTAATTACAACGAAATTTCTCGTGACGTCTGTATCTATGAATGTATGTGCGGATGTGCGTATGTGCAGCTCGTTTTGCCAACAGTTTAAAGCCCTTAATATGAAAAAACTTTTCAATAAACAAAAATGAAATATCAGTTCCATCACAGTTGTATCGTTATTTCATGAATACGAAAGGGACTTCGTTTGCTCGTTTGTTTCCTTTAATGCGTTAATTACTCAACCGATCATCATTTTGGTAATTTTTCTTTCTTTACTTATTGCTTTTTGTACTGCTGGCTAAAGAATATAAAGAATTTTAGTTGTATTCAACTATTTGACCGCGGATAGTATGTAATTTGGCAATCGGCCAAGTTAAGACGATTCCATCTCAATGAATCTAGCAGGGGAGGAGGAAAAATAGCGATGGGATTTTGATGCACGCGATTCATAATTTCTCTAGAGCCTTATTTATTTACTGTCTTCATTCAGGTGAAAATGAGGGATGGCAACAATAAAAGAAAACTTTTTTGGAAACAACAAAAAGAAAACAAAATGTTTTCATTTCGTTCGAAAATGTAAAAGCATAATTGTAAGCTCAAAATTTGCAAACAAAATAAATCAATTTTTGAGTGAGAATATTGATCGAATATAGTTTTGATTTAAAAATTATTGTAGTAAATAAATTGTCAGTTTTAAAAAACTGAGTCGAAATAATTAAGAGGCAAACGCGCACGTCTGTATCAGAGAAATTATCATCCCTGAAAGGTAATAGAAGCGTCCAATTCCGCCTGTACACCGGATATTTGCCTTTCCGTATAATCGGTGGTCCGACAGTAGTTGTTTCGAAATGAATTTATTACTGCTTTAGTCTGTGTGCATTACAACTTACTGTTTAAGTCTTATGTGGATGGGATTCCATTTGCAACCACGTCATTGCGATCAATCTAGAATTTTTTCTAGTGTGAAAGCAAATATCTATTGTTTCCGACAATTGTTATTGACCCAGGCAACGCCGGGTATTTTTGCTAGTAGTAAATTAGTGCAGAGATTTTACCAGTCAGCTTAGTCTAAGAGTCTTCTTGAGCGGCATGTTTTCTTCTCGCCTGTTTTACCTTTAGGGACTGCGCAGAAATGTCCTCTTTTCAATTATATTTGACCTCTTCTCCATTTTGTCCCACATTGTCACGTTTCACATTGTTCAGACACTTACATTAAAATACTTGCCTCAAAGTTGCTTACTTTTTTTTGCATTCAACTTCTTTTTCGCCTCCGCTAAAAAAGTACAAAAACAAATAAATAAAAAAGAGAAAAAAAGGTAAATGAAGAAAATAGGGGAGAAAAATCAATAAGTTTTTATTTTAACATAATTTAAATTTGATGCGGGGCTAAAAGTAAGATTTAACTGTTTCAGTTTGTGGACACTATATTAATTCCTTTACTAAAAAAGAAAAAAACATAAATAAATAAATAACCTTACTTCAAACGTATTAAATGTACATACAACAGTTATTATATAAAAATAGTAGAAAGCCTACTGCTTATAAAATATTTTTTCCCCCTCTTTTTAAGTAAATATGTAAATAATTAATATTTATGTAGAAAAATCAAAGAATAAAATTCATAGCAGGAAATATTTATAAGCGATAATTAAACAGTTGTGCCCCAAACTTATTATGTAGATAAAATACTTTTATAGAATGTACTTAATTCGATAACAATATATAATTAAAGTGCACGCGTAATTAGAAGTGAGAAAAGTGCTAAAAATGCCAACCTAATTAGCAGCCCGTATGTCACCTCTTTTATAAAAGGATTTTAGGAAGGTGCGCTGGCGGGAGCAACTTCTCCGAATCTCGCAAAACAAGGCAAACGAAGTAGACAAACTTATGATATGGAAGAAAAGAAACTGTCAGGCGATAGAAAATTAAAGCTGTTGAGAAGAACCAAAACAGATTGGGTCAACTAAACTTCTTTATAATTGCATTATCCTTCGGGATTTCTAGAGCATTATTTTTCGCCGTAAATGTCATTAAACTCTATTTTCGATGGTTTCGTTGTAATAGTTTGGTTTGATTGAAGCTTCGAATGTCAAAGAAACCTAAAACGGGTAAACTTTGATTCCATCACACACACACACACACACACACACATATATATATACTAGAGGACCCGACAGACGTTGTTCTGTTCAAACTTTGAAAATTGAAAAGTTAAAACATTTCAATAAACTATCAAGTGTTTGAACCGTTTTGTTGAAAAAAATAAGTAAAAAGAAATTTTTTTTAAGCTGCTTGGTGTCAGAATGCGTATATTTATTACAACTTGATTTATCTAATGCCCACTGAGTAGTTGTTTTTTTAGCTATTTTTTCTCCCGTACTTGACAGTTTGTTCTTTCAGCCATACTCAAAAAATAAAAAGCGTCCCCAGATATTTAGTGTAAAAAACTTAACACCCATCTAGAACAAACGGGAAATCCCGCTGCAACATCCCCCATATGTAAAAGAATAAAACAATCGAAAGGATATCGTTTAAAAAATGATATAGGTAAAAAACAGTTCTCTGAATAAGCGAAAATCTTTCATCCCCCTCCCCTCCTGATGTAAAATAAACACATTCTTCAACTAAAACGACTAAAAACTTCTTAAAAACGAAAAGCAATTCTTTGCAATTTAAAATATTTCGCCAAATAAACAAAAAATACAATAAATTACATTAACATTAGCTTTAAAATGCAAACAAACCCAAACCCTATTATTTATGGCCAAAGTCGCCAAGATACCACGTTACTGTAATCCAGCCGATCAGTGAGCGAATGGAACTCCGACCGATTAGCGGTCCGATCTTTTGAACGAAAACTTTAAAATCCCGCTCTCTCGCTGTGCATTTGTCTCACTAACTATTTTTCCTTGCGCACTTGATTGATCTTCATATATTACCTAATTTGTTCTTTTCACCAAAGATAAAATTCTTTCACTGACTGATCTTTTGTGTACAGAACTATCCTGTTGTAATTTATCTGGATGAAAATAAAATTTGTTTCGTCTTTAAATTCCACCGTCTTTTCCTTTAATAATGTACTGATTAGTTTTTTTAATCTTTAAAGTATTCTTGCAATTGATGGCAAAACTTAGATGGATTTGAGCCGAATCCGATTTCTTCCAGTACTTAACTTTAAAACAGTATATTACGGGACCTCAAATCGTTGCTTTCAGGAAATGAAGGCTTCACTCTCTCTATCTACGTTTTATTTATTCTAAATTGACATGTCACAGTAGGAAATATCATTATAAAAAGCAGAGTTGGCTTTCTTATTGTCCTTTGGAAACGGGTTAAATATTTATTTCAATTCTCGCTCAACAATAGGTTAAAATAAATATTGATCATTTGGGAGATATAACCATTCAATGCTTTAATTAATTAATTAGCAAAAACTTTATCGATTCGATCCGTCGCGCTTCGAAACCATGCTTGCCACAACTTAATTACACACAAAATTTTTTTATCAAAATCGGTCCAGCCGTTTAAAAGCCTTATGGTGACAAACGTCCGCACAGAAGATTTTTATATATTAAGATATATATATTTAAATATTTATTTAATTTGCTTAATCATTTATTTATTTATTCATTTAATTATTAATGTTTTGTTTACTTGGTCCTATACTCTAAAGTTTGGAAAAGGTGTTACGGTCAGTTGGGATAAATGAAACAGATTTCAATGTTTCGACGACATCAGATCTTTCCTTTTCTTTTGGATGAATTAAGACCAAAGATTTTGCGCATACTGTCTAAGACTACTCTCCTTGAGAGTAACTGGGTATGAAAAATTTCACTTTCTGACTATTTCTTAGCGAATCAAACTATGTTTTTCTTTATCTTAGCGCGTCTCTCGTTTCCCCACAGACTAGGGGAGAATGGAACAACACTTGCATTTCCCATTGAAAAGAGATAAAATGGAGGGAGTGAAGATTTAAATTCGTGAAGGATAAACCCTAGCCACGTGATATTTTGAAGATCAGCTTTGAAAGAAATCTTAAAGTTTCTTTCACTAGTTTCACACACAAAACGTGTTAACCATTCATCGATGTTTCACAAGACTTCAGCTCATTGCCTAAGCTTTTGCTTAGCCAATGATTGAACTTGCTCGCTCCATTTTAATTCCTGCTCTATGGTATCTCTTCATAAGGTTGATGCAGGTAAAAACCGTGGAGGCTTAATCGATAAGGCATCGGAATCGTAACCAAAGAGTTCCGAGCTTGATACCAGGCGGTCGAAAATAGTCCTTGCTCGTTAATGGTGATTCGGGTACGTTAAATACGTCGTGGTCACAAAGACCTCCTCGCGAATTAACTGGACCAGGAATTGCTCGGCTTCTGGTCTGAAAAAAAAAGAGCTGTATTCAGTAACCCATCCAACCGGTTAAACCACAAATATTGGTGTGGACCTTGGAATGATATGATACGTGAGTAAATAATAACATTATGCGCAATCAGTTTCGAATCTTAAGAAGTCCTACTGTCCACTTCTGGCACGTTGAGCTCCGCTGCCACACCGATTAAACGATTTCTTTTGTTAAAATATAGGTGAGGAAAAACGGCTTAATAACTTGCGGATTTAGTTTGCAGTGTTATTGCCCATTTGGCGAACAATTTAATTCAGGTAAGAAGTAGCAAGCGGTACAGGATATTTTCGTATTTTTAACCCCCCTCCCCATACTGGTGAAGTTTCGGGGATGGGGATTGAGTACCGTCTTTCAGTTGAAATGTCAAACAATGATGATGCCTATACAGTTGTGTAGAACAACACGGAACATTCGGAATTTCTTCTACATCTTACGTAATCTTCACACCAGAAGTTTAGTTTCTAATATTATCACAAATGTGGTAAAAGAGGTCTTTTCATTTACTTTCTCTTTCCTTTTACCCCAACTAAGATTTGTTTCAGTTTTAAAATGGAAAAAAACAAATTAAAAAAAAAGCATTGTTGTGAGCATCAAGTTGTTTTTTTAAATGCCAATTAAATAATCAATGTCTTTTCATTGCTCAAAAGAGGGAGTGCGTTTACTTATGTAGACTAATTACATAGAATATTTCTTAAATGTATGTGCTGTAGACTCTTACCTACACCTGCAAAAGTTTTGAAATTCAACACGAGCGCTTTCAGATTGAAATTTTATTTTTATTTTTTGTTCCGACATCTGAAACGGCAAAATCAAAAAGAGAACAGAATGTGTAGAAGGAACAAAAATACTATGTAATGCTTTAGACTTTTAGAGAGAGCAGAAAAACGTTTGAAAAACTTTAGTTGCGAACCGCTGCTTGAAGGACTGATTTAGAGATTAAAGTTGCAAATATGGATGGTTCATGCTGAAAATTTCAAATCTTGCAATATGTGCCCCAAATCACAAAACTAACACTAGAGTTAACTAGAGCATCTCGAAATCTAGCACCCATGGTAAATGCTGGATATCGGTCGATCTGATTTAACTTAAATTTCTCTAAATCAAGAAGCTGGATGTATGAAGCTTTCATTCGTTTCCTGAAAGGCAATTTTAAAAAAAGTATTAACAAGAAAATGCTGTAATGAAAACTACGTCCCACTTGTTTATTTACACCAACAATATGAATGCCCAAAATGTTTTTACTTCCTATGATAAATAATCACTTATTCATCAATTACATAAATTTGCAAAAAGATTCTGAAGTAAGTATATTTTAAAACATCCTATTTTGTTTCTCGAAAATTGAAATTGGGAAGTTCCATACAATTAAATAAAGAATTTCACCTCCGATTAGGCTCTTAGCAAATGCCTTTTTACATTTTAAAGCATTGCATGACAAATGAAAACAAAAAAGAAAAAAATGATAGTTCACGCAATGAAATTTACTGAAAAAAAAAAAAATTCGATTCGTTGAAAGAAAAATGATTAAACACATTTTTGAATTGCTTTTTTTTCGTTTTGGCAATTTTTCCGCACTTACATTATTTAAATGTCTTATTTTCTCCTAGTAATAAATACAAGTAAAAGAAACAAATAAGGGGTATGAGTATTTTTTACTATCTCCAAATTCTTAGAAAACATATTAGAAGATTATCGTTTTCAGAAATGTTTAAAGAAACCATTTTTGTTTTACTAAATCAATTAAGTTTTTCTTTTTTTGCCTTTGTTTCCTTTTTAAGAAAATTGCTTGTATAAAACTTCGTTCTTTTTCACAAGTAATTCGACATTTGATATCGTGTCTCGTGATTATTCGCAATTAATTTACTGAAAGACGATTGGAGAAAATCTTTCATGGGAAAAATTGCTCAAGTTATTCATTTAGGGTAGTCTAGGGATATGTCATTCATGAACGAACGGGTCTCAATTACACCCCTTAAAATGAACGGTACGGTACGATCTCTTAATAAATGAACGGACGTACTTATGAACGATGATATTTATTTTTGTGTAGTGTTTTTTGTGTCATTTTGTTTATAAATTTATTTTGCTTAACATCTTATGATATTATTTTCATTTTACACATTCAAAACCATTTGCAGCTTTATTTCCCCCACAGAATGTTATATATGACGAAATTCAGCGACCATTTATTACTATTACTATTATTATTATTATTTTGAAAGATCAATTTTGCAAATTTTTTGACGTCATAACAATTTTATTTATTTGTCTATTAAATAAAATTTAACTCTTTAATATTGTACCATCCAGGAATCGAACCTAATACTTTTGGAATGGCATGTCTAGCAACTAATTTGCCGAGACATATGTTACAAAACGAGTTATAATTGCCTTATGCATCCAAACCTAAATAAACTATTTCTTGATCAAATTTCTATTGGTATGTTTTCTAAGTGTTAGATAATTTTAATCGTTTTCTCTTTATATTAAAAAAAAAGTAAGGTTTCAAAGAAATTACTGAAGGAAGTCTGTGACGGGCATGGTTCCAAGGGGATCCCATAACACCTACACCCTAAAATTTTGTACAAAATTACTTCGAGTCTCGGTGGTTTGCTCCTGCGGTTTTGTTTTTTGAAATTCGAATTAGTTTTTTGTAATACATTTTTAAAGCTCATATTTCACGTAAATTACCTATTCTTGCCTATTAAAAGGGTCAGTTGTTGGAAGTAATGCGCTAAAAGTAGCGACACTACTGTAGTAGCTACATTTTTTAGTAGTTTGTAGTGTGGCGCACTACTTTAAAAAAAAAAAAGGAGTGTAGGGAGTAGTTCGATACAAAAATAAAAGGAGTTTGTAGCGATTTCTAGAAACTACTTTTGAATAAAGTTAAAAAAAAGAAAAAAAAAGGAAGAAACGAGGTTTCAAACGAGTCTGACTGGTGCAAATCTTACGCGAGTAAAATTTGCACCAATCAAATTCAAAAGAATCTAAAAATTACGAACTGACCTCAGATTGACGCCATACGTTCTATCTGTTAGACGCCATTAGTTTGTTTGGTATCGAAATTTTCACATTTCCTCAATTTTCGCCTTGAATAGAGCATGGCTTAGAAAGAAAAGAAAAAGCGATAACTGCAATTTAGGACCGTGTGTCATGGGCGCCCATACGGGGGGCAAGTGGGGGCTCAAGCCCCCCCGCCTGCTGTAGAAATTACCTCTTGCTTTTATTACTTTTTTCTTCGCAAAAAGTAAAAACATTTCTTCTCCAGCCATTTATGAATAAGTAATTAAAAAAGTCAAATTTTGGTAATTCTAATCTGTACTGAAATCGGTTTCTGTGTGAAAATACCCTGCTAAACCATGGGGAAAATATCTGAGCCCCTCCCCCTCCCAATAAACCTTGAACAGTAGCGCCCATGTCACGTTTGTGTTTTCTGGCAGCTGAGAATGTCCCGTGGATGAACATTTTAGATGTCAGTGAGATTTTTGTGCCAATATCCACGTAATATATGGAAGCTACTTTAAATGTAATGGAAGGGATGATATTAAACAGATTTGGCCTGCTAACAACAAATACTACAGTGTTATAGAAATGTATGATCACGGAAAATTTCCGTTTCTTGCAAATTGCTCGTTGAGCGAAAAGCTTTCGGTATCAATGTCATCTGCATATACGGTCGCATCTCAACGCGATGGATGCGTTCCAAGACACCTCGTGTAGGTTGAAATTTCGCGTTGTGGAAAAGGGTATCTATACGATTTTTTATGAGCATACCAATCCTTTTGAGACAGTTGAAAACATCCGTCAAACTGTTTAAATCCATTTCTTAACTTCCTATTACCGAATTTAAACATAGAGAATAGAGAACTGAAATTTTACTGTATTTTTGAAAAAGCTGTGTTATTGAATAAAAATACTGTTAGGATGCACGAAATCAGTGGGAGATAATGGCATAAAATGAAACAGTACGGTACGTTTAGTATGTAGCAATAAAAAAATATACAGCACTACAATAGTACTGAACAGTAGATACTGTAATTATATTCGACACGCTTTTTATTTGTGCAAGCATATCGAAAATTTTTACATTTCTTTAGTTGTCAAAGACTTTTTATTTTTCCTTCCATTTTCTAATTTTAGACAAACCCCTGCCTTTGTGAAATTACGTTTCATTAACTTCATATTTAGAATGAAAAAGATGCGGAGTGGCGATTTATAAATTAACAAAGCGATGTTCCGACTATTACGGTTGGGAATCTTCCGCTTTCAGTATGCTAAAGAGAAAGGCCATTAACGAAACTAATATTTAGCACCCAGTAAAGAAGGTGATACTTAAGCCTTGCTATTCCCATTCGAAAACTTTCGTGTTACGGGGTGAGGAATTTGCGTTAGCTCAAATTCATTACTCGAGTTGAGCTCTCTATATAGGCATTTCATGTCGAATCACGCTGTCGCTCGAGTCCACTGCAGTTTAAAATTGTACATTGAAGTAAGCATTCTTAGTTATGTTTCATATTTCAGATATTTATTAGTTTTGATTATAAATACTAGTATCGTTTAGGATATTTCCCCCTTTTTTTTTTACTGATTGGTGTTGATAAATAAACATGATGAAAGTTGATTATTAAATATTGTAAGTTTTTGAGGTTATTCGGTGAAACTGAAAAAAATGCTTCTACTTCATTTTGTGAGTGGCGTAATAAAGACCCAGTAAATATGGTGTTCTAGTCCAGAACTCTAGCTTGAAGCTAAAAATCAATTAATTAGTTCCTGCAAAAAAAAAAAAAAAAGAAAAAGTTCCTATAAAGTTAACTGATATAATAAAAATTAGAGTTTTTCTCTTTTGTTCACAAAATGTTTTTCATCATCTAAATCAATTTTATGTATATGTATGATTATATAAAATTTAAAACAAATTATGACTGCATCTATTTTTACAATTTCAAGTAGCCAAGTTGCACTTTTGAATGAAACATTCACTGTCAGTAAAGGATTAAAAATTTTAAGGTTGAATTCTTTCAACTTTTAAATCCTTTCTTGCAGCGAATATTCGTAAAGGTCGTTAAAAATATTTTGAATGACAAATTGGCTCAGCAAACGAAGGAAAGAATAAATAATCCTTGGTAATACTCCATGTTCAAATGATAAAATTTATTATTTCAAATCATTTTTTTATTTTTTTCGTTTGATCCTCGAACTTTGTTTAAGAGGATGTTTTTCATTTATTTATTTTTTAAAAGTAGCTACAAAGTAGCGAAGTAACGACTACTTTTCAAAAGTAGTTTGTAGTTGCTGCACTTTGAAGAAAGTAGTCGTAGTTCGCTACAAAAAAATGTAGTTTTTCCGACCCTTGAAAAAGGTTAAATATTACTTGCACATATTAATATTATATATCATCGGAAAGGGTAGAATTTTCCGGCTTCTGCGCAATTTGTTTCAATGCTCTAACTTAATCTGTCAGTAAAAAGTGAAGGAATTGTCCCACAATTTTCTTTTTGACACTACTAGAAAGAGCGTTTTTTTTACTCCAGATGTAACTCAACCTACTGTCGAAAAAAATTGCTTCTATATCCAAATAAAAAAAATACAAGCAGTTTTAACCAAGTTCAAAAAATCTCATTTCCATTCAAATTATTGATGTTTTATTTTGCGTTGCCATAGTTACATCTTTTCGATTCGTTTGTTTCTTCTTTCTTATTCACAAATTTTAAGGGTTTCGATTTTAACGGGAAATCTTAGCCGCAACTCAATTCAAGCCCCGAGATAAAGAGCAAAATATATTACTGGGGACCACGAGTATGAAAGCAACTTTTTAAACGTGCACAACTGCAGTTTTGCAATGCACAGGAGCCTCCTAGCCCTTATTGCTCTGCAAGTAGGTACAAATTATTTTGAAACCCGGAGAAGGGGTGTTTTTTGTTCCAAAGAGAACTCATAATGAGTTTTTAATCTGTTTCTTTTTAATTGACGATTGAAATCTTTGCGAATCAAATAAGATTGCAAAGCAATCTTCGAGGGTTGGTGAGCATTAACGAGCAGGGAGCCAGAGCACACTAGTTCTGTAAAAGAAAAAAGGGGAACTAATAAAACATTTTTAGCGTGCGTGAATGATTTCTCGCAGAGATATCACCTGCAATTTTTTTAGACCAACAAAGTAGTACAAATGAGCAAATTCAGCTGCACGAATGAACGATCTTCTGATGAACGTATCATTAAAAAGAACGGCATTGCCCATCTATAGAGTAGTCTGATCTGTGATTGAGCACCTCTAAGCACAATTTCAGTTTCCAGAAACTCATTAATCTTTTCAAAATCTAGTATTTGGTACACCACATTAAAAGCATTTCTATTGAAATGCGCAATTATTAAGCCTCGACGTCCTCACGCCGTGGGCGAAATACTTACACCAAAAATAAAAAAAGTATGGTATTCTACCATGTAGGAGAAGATGCTGCACGCTCTAGTTTCCCTTTGTAACCTTCTCTTACTGCCCGATTTGTTAAGCAATGATTAGTTTTATCAACCTGTTACGGGGAGGTGGGGGGGGGGGGGAGGGGTGCAGTTTTATAGTCAGAGCATGGCTACCTGAAATCGGCCTGGTCATGGGATAGCCAGTAGCCGAACTGTGAATGTTTTTTCTATCGCGGGAGTTCTGTTGAAACTTTATGGGAGAGTTTTTCTTATCTAGCAAATACTCGCGTGATTTACCAAAAACTAGTTTTTATTTTGCTTCAACAAATGTTGATCCACATATGTACCTAAACGGACTGATTCATTCTACTAAAGAATGACATTTTGTTTTGGAAAGAACCTAAAATCAATATTGAGAAAATTGACCAAGTTCAAACTCTAGGATTAAAACCCACATTGCGAATGATCTGTGGAGAAGTAAAACAGAGCATTTACAACTTATGTGTAACAATGCTAAGTACTCCAGCATATATAAACATGATTTCACAGCAAAACCTTTATCTGTCGCATAGTTTCAGTAAATAGCCTTAGCTTAGGTCTTTTTAAATCGAATCTTTTAGCATTACTCAATTCCCAAAACATTCAGATAAAAGGATCTATGTATTTTCATTAAACAAAGCTACCTTATCACCAAATTGAATTTCCCTCGGTATACTACTTAAATCAAGAATTAGTATCTTCTACAAAACTACGTGAACGAATGCAAATACAACACGCATTTTGTATGTACTATTCATTTGGAAGAGTTAAAATTTATTACAAAATAAAGCTCTTGTTTTGAAGAAATTTAATTTTCAAGGAGGATCCAAAGTTTTAAATCCTTAAACAATTTACGTTTATTCACTTAGATAAAAGAATTGCTTCACCCAAAAACCACGTAATTATTTTGCTAAAAGCAAAACTAATTAAAATTAGGCAAGTTGATCTCCGAAAGCAACTTCTGAAAACCTGATATTACCTGACTACCGGCCAATTACTGATAAACGAAGATTCTGCCATTATTTTAAGACTCATTGTGTGGTAATGTCTTTCCGCAAAGATGAAAAATAATCAACGCTTTTCCATTTGATATTGCTATAAATCTTTTAGAATTGATTAGAAAAACTGATTTCGTGAACATAATATGAAAAAGTGAAGTAAAATACAAGTACAAGCGTCCCTCGTATAACACGGTACTTGTAAAAGACAGCTTCGATATGACACGGTACAAAATTTGCGATTATTATAACACAGTTTCGATACTATGTGGTACGGAAATGGAATTTAATACTTCGTGGTTTTGATATAACACGAATGTTATCTTTAAAAAAGATGGCATTTAATTTTTGTTTAATACAAAATTTTTAATATTTTGTTAATGCTTTATAACTCTAATAAGTTTTTACTTTGCTTTTATGAAACTTGGTTTCGATGTAACACGGTACACATCCCTTGATTTACATTATTTCTAAGTCTCGTATAACACGGTTTGGATATAACACGAAACACGGTTTCGATACAACACGATACATATTGACATGATTTTTACTACGGGCATGATTAATTAGTGTAAAAAATAAGTTAAAAATTTATGATTAAAGTCTCATGTAACACGGTTTCGATACTACACGGAACGAATTAACGTATTATACGAGGGACGCCTGTACAAAAGAAATACAGTTGAACTCTCTTAATACGATCACGTTTAATGTGAAATCACGGCTAAAACGAACATTTTGTTCATTAAGTTCGGTTTGCTGTTTGATTGCATTAAAATTTTCACGTATAAAACGTACATCAAATTGAAAGCCTCGGCTAAGACGAACAAAAATTTATCATCTCTTTGCTGAAAATATTCGTGGTTGAATACCGTAATTTATTATTCATCATTTTGCTGGGTAGTATTATTTTGTAGGTTTGTTAGGTAGCAGTTCCATTGTGTATCGAGAAGAAAATAAGAATTTCGCATAGAAAATAAAGCCCGTACATTTTATTTACCTGTGGACATATCAGTTTATCCGAAGATAAAAACTGTTTATCTTCCATTGTGGATTACAACCTGTTCTGCGATTGTCGATTATCATCTTCCTTTTTCCATATTTCCCAACAACATTTATTTATAAGAAATAAGTCATATTTTTCTGAATGTACTAAGAGTTAAATTACAATATGTGTTTGAAATAATATTTTTAACATATAGGTAAGCATTTTTTCGCTTTTTCTCAGTGTTATTCACTCACGTTTGTTACGGATAATACGAACGAAGTCGTGGATTTTTGACAGTTCGTATTAACCGAGTTCAACTGTACTCTAAAAGCACTTATTTTCGAGTTGCTTTAACTTTAGCGAACTCATAATTTTCGTGAAAATGTAAACTTCACGAAATATTTTTTCGTGGCAGAATTTTCTACTTCCGGTTCTGCTCGTATAAAATTTGTGACATTTTCTGCTCGCAAAACCAGATATCTTCATTTTCGAGAAAATTACGGCAATTGAAAATAGGTGATTTTAAAATACATAATTTTAGGTTAATTTGAGTAAATGTTCCTAAACCAATTTTTCTTCGCAGTTGTGTGGTTTATGTGTTATGTTTGAAGAATATGTTTGAAGATTTGATAAATTTTCAAAATATGAGATTTTATGCAATGAAGAATCATATTTATTATTGTCTGGGCTACTACGCTATCACTATCCTATATCAACCTACTAGCATAATAATGCGACCTTTTATCTTTACTAGTGATGGGTTAATTGTTCATTCATGTAAACGAAACCTGCTTTTAAAGTTTTGACGGAATACAATTTATTGTAGCTCCATTCTATCATAACTGAACAAACGGAGAACGATCAATCGTTATGTAATACAATTTCATGAAATAATAGATGATGTAATCATTTGCAAGGGAAAAAAAGTCTGTATTTGTATAAATTATTTTATGAAAAATAAAACTTTTGTCTTTTTTTCTTTCGGGTAAAAAGCAAATCAACTCGAGTCTTTTTGTCCTCTCTCCTCTAACTTTTTTTTTCTTGCCAAAAATAAAAGAAACATAATAAAATTTGGAGTAGAGAAACTCAAAGAAACGAGAAAAAAAAGTTATCTCAATAGTTCATACAAAATAAAATCATTTTTCGCTTTGAATTCATCTCAATTAAATTAAACAAGTATTTTACTTGCGTCAATATTAAGTCTATAGAAAATAGCATTTCTGTTCTTTTTAATAGTCTTTTTCTATTTCTGCTAACGAAAAATACATCAATCTCTCTTTTGTGTTATCAGAACTAAGAAATCAATTTTAGTTTAAATGGCTATTTTAAACATAAAAAAAAGTTTTTTTTTACAGTGTGCGCTTATGTTAGAAAAATAATATGTTCTTAAAGATCACCTTTGAAATAACCGAATCACAAAATCTTTTCATGAACAAGTTCTGAATCAAAAGCTTTTTTCCAATAAAAAATGCTTGATTCAAATGTGGCTATTCGTTCATTTAAATAAGCTTTAAATTTCCCCGTTGGTAGTAACTGTTGAAATGTGATAAATAAAAATTCTCAAATAAGAAAAAAGCAAAAACGGGAATAAGGGGCACCTGTCGAGATCTTTCGAAAAAGAAAAAAGTTTTTTTAGAATCGTTTTGTTTCCTCAGAAGTTATTTGGGGTGGGGTGGGGGTGGAAGCGGGCAGGATATACAGGTCAGCACACACCTTTCCTTACCTGAAAACCTTACTTTTAGTCTTTTAATTTTTCAGAATTGAAGTATTTGTTTACGAGTACAGCATGTTCAACTTTTTATTTTTAACGATATTCAAACGATACATTAAACTTTCTTCTATTTTGTCTCGTCTTTTTTTGTTTTATTTTTACGGGAAAACAGGCTGCAAAAAAAAAAGTTTTCTATTGATGGAGGGAAACTGCATATCGTTTCAAAGCATTGAATATTTTTTCATCGTGCCGATTCAAATAGAGTTCCAAAGAATCAAGGGTTGGTTAAGAGAGGTTGTACAATGTTTTTTTTATCTTAATAGTTTAAAATGATCATTGGAACAAAGTGGAGTGATGCTGATCGCTTATGTGAAAACTCGGAAGTGCTCAATTACCTGTATGCGAAATAATTCACTAAATTTATTTTAGTGCGCCATAAAATTGATATTTTTGTTTCTTGAAAGGAAAAAAATAATTCATACAACATTACAGCAGAAATGAGACTACAGTAGAGCTTCGATTCACAGAAGAGTTCGAGACCCGACCCCCTGCGGAAAATCGGAAATTCCAAGAAAAAATAATATACTAAAACAATCAAACCAAAAAAGCACAGAATCGTTAAATCTGGAATTAAATATAAAATATGTTAAAACTTTGTAACCTTGAATGTAAATGTTTGAACTTTAATAATAATTTTTGCTCTTTTAATTATAAACACAAACACGCACTGCCTGATCAGAAACCGGATTGTATGGAAAGGTAAACATCCGGTTTACACGCGGAAATAGACGAATCTGTTAGTTTTTAGGGATGTCAGCGTTTGCAGATGCACGTTAACGTCTAAATTAAGCAAAATCTCATTTAAATGAACGGAACACTCGCATCAAAGTTTTACTTTTCTTCCATATTCAGACGTACTCGTCGTTACTGGACGTTTGCCAATTCCATACAACCCGTGGTTGGACGGTAGATAAAAATAATTACTAAATAAAACATTTCTTTACTTACAGGTTCGATCACTTCCGAAATTATTAGCATTTAAAACTAGAATTGTTTACAATTCCATAATTAGATATAAAAGAAAAGTAATAGAAATGCGATAATTCAGTGCCTGCCACGGGCGCCCACATACAAAATTTTAAGGGGGGAGGGCTGCTCAAAAATTTTCCCCATAGTTTAGCAGAACATTTCCCCACAGAAACCTATTTCAGTACAGATTAGAGATATTAAAGTTCGATATTTTTACTAACTTGTTCATTACTGGTTGGAAAAGCTTTTTTTTTACATTTTTGCAAAGAAAAAAGCACTAAAAGAAAGGAAGTTCTCATTTTTAAGGGAGGATTTGAGCCCCCACTTGCCCCTGTATATGGGCGCCCTTGGTGCCCATATACAGGGGCAATGGACGCCTAATTGTGAAGTGGTACTGCTTGCATATCAAAAGAAAATAAGCTCAAGGAAACCGATTTCAGTTAAAAGAAGCTCCAGTTAAAACAGTTACAAATAATCGAGATTTTACTATTAAAATAGCGAGCTGTTTTCTACAGAGTAAAACTAAAGAGATCATAACCGAGAAAATAAAAATAAAACTCGACGTTGACTTAGAAATATATATTAGAAATTCTTCTTGTATAATGTTTACCATATTCCATATCACAAGTAATCTTAATTCAATCTATGCAATTTGGAAAAATCAGTGCAACCCTTTTTTATTCTTTTCAAAACTTAAATCTTAAATCAGATTGCAAAACGAATTATATGCATAATGTAAAAATATTCCTCTCAAACAAGACATGAAGTCGTAGATTTTTTTCTCAAATCGAAATGCAATTTTGATAGTACATTTTAAATTATGCGTTTATGATTCAATTATGTAAATTCACAGAAAAAAAAAGTTACTTAATCCTTAGTATATTTAAGTGACATTTCATTTTTCCGGATCAGTTTTCAATAAGATTAGAAAACAGTATTATGAAAATGTTAAACATCAAAATCAATTTTAGGAAAAGAAAAAACTTTTAGCATACTTGAAATATCTCAATTTGTGTGAAACAACGGATTTTTTTTCCAAAGAGAGAAGATGTAGATGTCTTCGCTATATGCTAGCATCTGACCCTCTTTTTTTAGGCAGAGATTTACTTTTTATATTTATTTAAAAAGGACGTCTTCAATCTCATGTATTTAAATGTATATGTAACACTAGCTGTACCCGCACGGCGATGCTCGTGCTGAGAATTGAAGGGAAGTCCGTTGAATAAAAAAAAAATAAACGCCACCTCCTCCCCATGTGAAATGATCTTTTTTTTTTTTCAACTAAAATGCGTGCACACCTTTTCAAAAAACTATTAAAGTCTCTTTGGAATTTAAAACTGTTCGTCAAAACACATAAAACGTTTAACAGTAACTTTAAAACTCAAAATAATCCTTTAACTGTATATAGTTCATCGCTGAACGTGCCAAGCAGTCACGCTACCGTAACCCTGCCCTTTAACGAGTGAAGTGGTTTTGTTCTCTGCAATTTAAAATGCTTCGCCAAATAAACAATAATATAATAAAAACTTTATTGAATAATACGACAAGTGAAATTATTTAATTAGATAAGTAACTACCTTCATCTATAAGAACAAAAACAAAAGTTGAAAGAACAAGGAAAACAAAGACCAATAGAAAAATCATATTATATGCTTGAATATCGAAAAAAAAAAAAAAAAAACGCATTCAAGAATAAATTCGCAGACTACAACAATCTCACAATAGCTTAGCTATCAGCACTGTCATCCAGTGCCCTCTTAGAGTTACTTTACCCCGCCATCTATTAGAAATTCATAGAACTAAATTTACCCCGCCATCTATTAGGAATTCATAGAACTAAACATTAGGACATTTAATTTGCAATTACAAATATTTCCATCAATCTGATTTGTAAAAAAGTAGCCTTCCTCAATAAATGGACTATTCAACACAAAAAGAATTTTTCAGTTCGAACCAGTAGTTCCTGAGATTAGCGCTTTCAAACAAAAAAACCAACTCTGCAGCTTTATATTATTAGTATAAATATTAAATTAGGAATTTTCAAAAACTTTTTATTATATCGGAATCAATCAAGAGGAATTCCTAGCTAATGTTACCTTTTTCAACTGGATTCAAAAACTTGGAGGGCCGTATGCAGCCCATGTTGACTTAGACCATGTTTAGCATTGCTTCATAAATTATGTTAATTTTATTTCAACAGTGACTTAAAATTCAAAATCTATAGACAACGTCTCCTATTTAACTTTCAAGACCTCTTTTTTTTTTGCAACCGATGGTCCTAGATGCATACTTCCAACTACCAAAAATTGGTCAAAATAAGTTGCTGAGTTGAGATATTGAGAGTTTGAAAACGAAAGAAAAAAATAGTGAAAAAATACGAAATATAACTTATTATACGGACCCTATGTCCCATAACTTATATTTAAGGAAATATGCTCCAATGAAAAATAATTCCAACACAATAAGTTCGACATCAGTGCGACAACCATTCACTGAGATATGAAATGCAACATTTTGTGACTTACATAACTTTAAACTCGCAATCAATAACATATTTTTGGGGAAAATATCGCGGCTAACAAGGATTTAAAATTAAATGCGTGCATTGTGTTTTTACAAACTAAGAGTTATTTTGTCTGAAAAAAAAAAAAAAAAAAACGTTAAACCATTATAATGTAAAAGTTGGATCCGACTGTAATCAATCGCAAATTCAATTATTCAGTGTTAAGTTAGAAGTTATACTTATTCATAGTTTTAACTCATAACCCTACTTATAACTTTGCAACATATTCAAATCCATACTCTATAAAGTAACCATTTCAGGTAATCCTTTAGCACTTAGGTAATCTACATAAAACTCTTTCTTATAAATTTGAGTAAAACCTACACCACAACTGTAAGATCAAGAACTGAAAAAGAATTAAAATTGTCTCTAGGGTGTAAGGTTGGGGTTTTTGATTTTCTTAAAAAAGGGAAAAGTTTCTCTTTCTTTATAGGACTCTTTATTGATCTTCCACTTTAAAATTACCTTTCCTCGACGGTGACAGAAGCGAGATGATTCAATTTCGGTCAGATTGCTGAAAAACCAAGCTTTTTCTTCTTTTTTTTCTGAAAGGTTCGAGTAATACATCGGGAAGTTTTCATTGAGGACATATTTGGTCAGAGTTAGAATTTATTTATTTTTCTTTGAGGTACGTGAATGGTTTCATCATTGGTAGTTTTTCACATAAAAGCTTCATTTTTGAACTAATCTGAAATGCTTTGTTGAATTCAAAAGGCTTAAGCGTTAACAAAACGTTTATGTGAGGCATTTAATTTAAAAAAAAGTAAGGTAAAACACCCCAGTAGTGGCCAGTGCTTTAGTAGTGGCCACTTCAAGTTAACTTTTGTACTTTGAAGAAAGAAATAAACAATAATAATGTGATTTTTTGTTGGTACTTAATGTAACTATCATATTGAATAAATTTTATTCATCAATTATTTGAATTTTAAGTAAGTAATGTAAATACTTCGGATGGGAGAATGTCAGATGACCACTAATGAAATTTTCAGATTTTGGAGTAGCCACTGCTGAATCAAATTTGAGGTTTGAGGAAAAATTGATAAAAATTGAACAAATTGAAAGTCTGGCCTTTTTAGAAATTGGAAAGATTTAGAAAGTGTTGGGCTATAAAACACTCATTGAGTTTCAAGATGGGTAATTAATATTGTAGACCTACAGTTTAAAAATATATTTCACTGTGGCCACTACTAGTGCATTTAAACCTTGAAATGGCCACTACTGAAGCACTGGCCACCACTGGTGTTTTACCTTATTAGAAACATATCTAGCTGAATAAAATCAGCAGGAACTTTCATTTAAACCCTATTATCATTCAAATATTGTATTTAAGTGAATGGAGCAATAAAAAAGGGCAAAAAAAAAAAAAAAAAGAAAAAAAATCGGAGTGCAAGTACTACTAACTTTCTATCAATAACGTATTCATTATTTTAAAGATCAAATTAGGGCATACTAGGTGGCAAAAGACATGGAACATTTTAAACCGAGTCCAATCAAGTTAATACAATTGTACAGAGAGGTTTGAAAGTGAACGTACCCCCGTTTTGTTTTCAACAGTGTGTTAGTTATGGGTGAATAGTTGTTATACCCAGTTACATTAAAGTCTTAAGAGTCATCAACATCGATAGAAGACCATCCATGTCGAAAAAATCCCTGCAGCAAAATTCTCTGAAACCCGAAACTCCGCAAAACACCTGCGAGAGCATGGCGCAGAATTCACTTGTGTTTGACATACCTGCTGTTCTATCCATGATTTTGACTCTTAAGACTTCATGGTAACTGCTGTCCCTCTCCGACAAGTTTAGCTATGGACTTGTAAAAGTCGATTTTTGTCAATCAGTAAGAAGAAGAATTGTTTTTCGCAGAAGTTGGGCTACCATTGCAACACTTTTATTGGTATAGGCATCATCATTGTTTGACATTTCAACTGAAAGACGGTACTCAATCCCCATCCCCGAAACTTCAACAGTATGGGGAGGGGGGTTAAAAATACGAAAATATCCTGTACCGCTTGCTACTTGTTACCCGAATAGTAATGTTGTTCGCCAAATAGACAATTACACTGCCAATTAAATCCGCAAGTTCTTAAGTCGTTTTTCCTCACGCCTATTTCAAAAAATGGAATCGTTGGATCGGTCGGGAAGCGGAGCTAGCTCAACTTGACAGAGGTGGACAATATGTGTATTGAACATTGAACCACAAATGACATAATGTTGACACAAATGGGATAAAGGGGGCGGGGGAGGTACGCCTACTTTCGAAACACTCTGTACATGAAACCATTTATTTGAAAGAAATAAAAATAATGCAGAAAGATAATAGTGTAAATTATTAACATAAAAATAAAGTAAAATGTGAATCTCTGTTAAGAGTTAGATAGATATACGTTTAATCCGTAATACGATATACGTAAAATACGTTTTACGTTAATGTGGGGAGGGGTAGTGGACCCATAGTGTAAATTGGGACTTTATAGGAAAATACGTATTTTCTTTTTTCTTATTAATATAATTAGATAATTCTTTTATGAGACATATATTGGGATTCTAGCAAATATTTTTAGTTTTAAAAAACTGTAACTGAATTAAATTTTTACAACCTTTTGTTCATGCTCTTTGCATGTGGCATGTAAGAGTAAGTTACAAATAAACTTACCTCTAAAATCATTCTTCGTTGGCAAACACTATCAATCTTAGGAGCTTTGTACCTTTCCCAGACCTTCAATAGAATATCTAAGGAACAAATCTGTATAAAAACATAAAAAGCAAGTTTATAATCCTATTCTATAAGAAGTGGTTTCTCAGGTGGGGTATATCGAGGCTATAGTTTAGCTTAACAAAGGGTTGTACGATAATTTAACACATTTTTTTTTAATTGATGCTTTTCTGTGTCGTTATGTGCTTAATTTGTAATTATCTAGCACAATTTCGCCGTCTGTTCTGTTAGTTCACATTCAAAACTTTACTTGCTTGTCGTTTTCTCTGTTGCCATTATCTTAACACGGAAGTCTACGGGTTTGGCGAAAGGTCGACGAGATATCGCCAAGTTGGCATCAGTATGGTGCCAAATTTGGCAAGAAATTACCAAAAATTGTCAAGTTGAATATTTGGCGAGTTTTTGAACATAATATATTATAGATTTTTCCAGAAGTTTCCAGTTATTTTCCATGTTAATGATAATAAATAATTTATAACTCTTGGAATAATTTATTTTATAAAATAATAGTAAAAAGATATTTTAAGTGCATTTGTACCTTTGAATGTAATCAAGGTATATTTATTTTATTCTATTCTTGTTTCAAAAACAATACAGTAAAACCTGTAAAGTTGACCACCCTTGTAAGTTGACCACCTGTATAAGTTAACCGCTATTTTCAGGCACAGATTTTGATCTATGTCATATAATTCAACCTCTATAAGTTGACCACCTGTTCAAGTTGACCACTAAAGTAGTGCGCTGCAAGTGGTCAACTTACACAGGTTTACAGTATTTACCAACTTTCTTTTAAATAAAAACTAATTTTTGAACTAGCTCCACTTTGTCTCGCCACTGGAAGAAGTGGTGGTGTAAAACCTAGATCCTTTACATTTAGCACTGAGATAATACAATCAAACAAAATTGCGCGAAAATGACTCTGCTTCATGCTTTAACTGTATAAATCCGATGTGTGTAAAGTGCATCAAAAGTTTCATTATAATAAGTTTAATAGTTTAATTTTATGGCTTTTTATTGATAAAAACAAAATTTTGCCATACTACCTGAACCTATTTAAAGTAGTGTTTTTGCGTTTAAATTCGGTAAGCAGGTGTAAAAGTCGGCAAAGCTATATTTATTAAGTAGTACACGAAATACTTTTCATACCGCCGAAGTCATGTATCCAATCTTACATTCTTCTTCTCCTTAGATGATAATTATGGCCTTGAGCCAGTTACAGCTTATTTCCGAACTTCGTTACGATAAATAACTTGTCGCACATATTGAAGGAATTACTTCTCGAAGAATTCCGCCGTAAATTAAATTTGTCTTTCTAGAAGCTTTCCAATTCGAGTGGTAAATGCATATGTGCTTAGTGGTGTCATAAAACTTACGTGATTAAATAAATGCCAGCAAAGAATTGAATTATGTCTTAAGAATTATTAGAATGTAATTTCATTTTCAACAACACAGTTTTTTGTCTTTTATTAAGATAAAAATTAAAAGTCATCAGAACAGGAAAGCATCATGTATTTCGGCTAAAACCTTAACAATTTTACTATTTTCGAGAAAACGATCATAAAAATGCATACTTTTTATTCTAGAAAGTTATATAAATAAAAGTGTAAAATATGCATAGTTATTTTTGATTTCTTGGAAATTTCTTCAACTTTGTCTTTGTACGTTCTTGTCTGGAAATTCACGGGCACGAGAAATAGGAGGCAAAAGTTTGGCCGGTGATTTTGATAGGGGCGAGTGGAAAGGGGGCTAACGTAATAATGAACCATAAAGAAAAAATGATATATTTTTATTACTATTGTTGTTATTTTCGTTGTTTTATATTTGTTTGTTATTCTAAAATAATAACTTTTTCATCATTGATGACACATGAAAATACCTTTTCGCGTTTTCAAGTGTCAGGTATATAAAGAAGGCACTTGAAGTGGCAAGTTCGCCACTTCAATGACAATAGGGTGTATCAAAAGCATACAACAATCTTTCTTGATTTTAATAACATGTTTTTAACGAAATCATCCTTTTTATACACACAAAAGGAGACTTCAATAATGTATTTACACATCGCATACAATGTGTGAGTGGGTTTATAAAATAAAAATATAAATATGTTTAGTGTGTATGTACATTTTACAAGTCGCATTACGTGTGAAAAATATATTTCTCCCTCAGCGCAAAGTATAAGAGAAAGAAAGGAAATATTTTATTTTCTCTGCATTTACACTGCACTGGTAGAGAAATACATTTTACAAATTCCTTTCATTTTCTTTGGGATCGATGAAATAAAGCCTGGCGGCAAAATTGGTTGAAAGGATATTTGACGACAAAGGTTATAATATCTTTAGCAAATGAAAAATCTTTAATAGAGTCAACTCGCTTATAACGAGCCCTGATTTAACGATAATCCGGATTTAACGAATTAATAAAGCCTGGCGGCAAAATTGGTTGAAAGGATATTTGACGACAAAGGCTATAATATCTTTAGCAAAGGAAAAATCTCTAATAGAGTCAACTCGCTTATAACGAGCCTTGATTTAACGATAATCTGGATTTAACGAAGAAATCTGAAATATTTGGTTGGTGCAACGTTGAAGACGATGGAAGCATAACTCGCTTTCAACAAGCAAGCCCTGCTTGAAGCGAGCAATATTTTTGTTATTCTAAAATTTTTTATTGATATGATTTCCAGCTCAGCATATCCTTTCTCAAAAAAAATTCTTTGACACTCTGAAGTCAAACGAAAGTTAGTGTTGGATCAGACGTTTTTTTAAATTTTTTTTTTTTTATTTGTGGAGCAGAATTTTTTTTTGAAAATTTAATATTTGTTGACGCCAATTTGTTAGCACTTCCAAGATATACTTCTGAGGGTATTGTAGATCAAATTCAAGCAAATGCAGATGAAAAAAAAAATGATGAGACTACGATTACGACAAATATGAAGAAATAATATATTTTGATGTGCAGAAAACTTTAATATTTTTCTGAAATCAAAGGTGCAAATGTCTACTTTTCTTCGGGTGCACAAGAAAGATACAATCAGTCAATAAGGCAGTTCAAAGAAAATTAAGCAGAAATAATAATAATAATAATAATGAACAAGTGTGTGTGAATTTTTCAGAAACTCTTCTTTTATGAACACTCGGTTATAACAAGCAAATATCACGGCCCCTTCGCTCTCGCTATAAGGCAGTTCGACTGTATTTTATTTATAGTGTGTAGAATATTCTGATCGTTCGGAGTATGCTGCACAAATAAATGCGAAGTGTAAGGCGAAGACAGATTCTGATCAAATTTAAATTTCAGGGCCTATACCAAAGAAAGATTTAGGGCGGATTGATTCCTCCATCGCGTCGGTGTGTCACTCAACAACTCGTTAAAAATATTTGTTGGGGATCAAGGCATCCTACACCTTAAGTATACAAGAGAAAAAGTAAATAGATTATGGATAAAACTTTAATTTTCCTTAACTTCAATTAAAAATAGATTAGAATAATTTAAGTCATTTTAGGGTTCTTAAAAATCGAAGGTCCAATGCTACAACCCAATTGGTCTGTTCAGTAATTCGGTTATGGATATTTTAATGATACAATACCTACACAAATTCAATGTTTTGCATTTTTATGATCTATAGATTTAAGGGAGTCGACGCCCTGTATGTACGTAATGTTACTACGTAATGTACTAAACTTTATGTACTTTTTTCTCAAAATCTTAACGATGGAAGCAATTTTTACAGTGTTTTTAGTAATTGAATGAAATTTTAAGTCAATTCTGTATATTTCACAGTAATTTATGAAATTGTAACCAATAGTCACTTTTTAAATGAAAAAAAAGTCCGTTTTGAACATAAAAACAGCTGTTTGGAAAAAAGTGTTAGTCCTAAAGCAAAAATTTCACTTATAAATGGTAAAGTATAATTATGGACAGATAAATAAAATGTGGTGAAAATTTTAAAGAAATACGTGAGGTTATTTTTTAAAGAAAGGAACATAAGTTTTTAAAGGTACATGTTTTGTGAAAATCGTTTTTAAAAGTTAAATTGTACGTACATTTTAATACATTTCAAGTCGACTTCCGCTACAACGTGAGCTTTCCCACGAGTAACGAATTTTAGAGCTAACGCAATATCCTCGCCCACAGCACGAAATTCTTTCTCGTTGAAAATAAATCATCATCATCTTCATATTTTAAATTATAAATATAACTAATGTATCTACTGTACAGCACTGTTATAGTGCTGCATTTTACTATTACTACATACTGTACATACCGTACTGTTTTGTTTGGGTTAATAATACAGATTTTTAAAAATATAGTACTAATTCACCTCTTTGTGTAAGAAATGGTAAAAAATAGTTAAGAAATGGTTTAAAACAGCTGGAGAGATGTTTGCATTTGCCTAAAAGAACGAGGCATGTTTAAAAACAATTCGTATACATACCCTATTTACAACGTGAAATTTCGACTTACGCGTGGGGTCTTGGAACGCATCCTTCCAGACTGGATTGTATACATACAAACTTGAATTCGGTGTCTTTTGAAAGTTCTTGATTTGAATATTTTTAATACGTAAAAACTGAAAAATATTTTTTTTTTGAAGATTTTAGGGCATTAACTCCGCTTAACTTAAACCCGTGTCACTTATATTTATTTTAATGAAACATTATACCTTAGGAAATTAGAGTTCCTAGGCAAATTCTAATATCAAAGTTGAGCTCATGGAGCTAAACTTAGGAGAAATCAGTTCAAAATAGATCTGTACCAAAATTACTGTTGCCCTGGGTTGTTAGCTAAACCATCATACTCAAGCACAATAATGTGTCCAAGAAAGATGATTATTTTCATTTGCGGTGTTGCCTTTTCATTTTTAAAAAACTTGGGAAAAAAATCGATAATTTACTTAAAACTAAGTTTGCAAAATCAAACACAATAATGGTTAATTTCGGTGTTTCCTTAAGAAATACCATTAGATAGCTTTCTAGTGCAAAAATTTAACGAAACATTTCTGATCCGAAACGTAAACAAGATAATTAAATAGGACAAGAGAGTGTTGCCATTAAGAAGTTAACAAAACAAACAATGTTCACAATGTAAAACTTATTTCGGGATACTATCTGAATAATGTAAAAGTAGTATGGAATGCCGATATTGAAGGAATATATTAGTATGTCACGGCAACACTGATCCAACTATATATATTTTTTTCCTGTTGTGGAATTCCTTTATTTCGGTGTAGTTACTGTTTTTTTACATTAAAAGTCACATTTTTGAAACATTTGAGCCTAATATTCATCATGGCGTAATTTTACTATTTGTGCATCTTATAACAGAAAAAAATTGACGCCCCAAGAAGTTGCCAGAATTAAGTGAAATTTTACATGCATGAGAACAAATTGGTATGGGAAAGTGATTGCAAAATGAAAGCAAAGTGATCATTTAGTACTGGAAAAAACCTCAAATGATTGAAGGTTTTAGTACCCGGTTGAGCCACTTCTAGCGTGAATAAACGAGGCGATAGGGGCGACGATTGTGGCGTAACAGTCTTGTACGATGTTCTAAACGTCCATCTCGTTCTACAGGTACTTCACTTCACACTCCAGGTTCCCGGTACCAACCATTGTACGTGGATAAACCGTTTAGATGGGGGTTTGAAGATGGTTCAATTTTTTTTTATCCAGATCAGGAGCCCAGCAACTCCTGATCCAGCAGCTCCCATAGGTATTGATTTAATATGGGAACTAACATACTTAACAGGCCACAGTCACCATTAACGAAAATTGGCATCGAACCCGGGACCCTCCAGTTGCAGATACGATGCCTTACCGATCAGAACACCACGGCCCAATACAGTTTACAGTTCCACAGTTCAGTTGCCACTAGTTCGATCAAACTAGAAAGCCTAACTTACCTTCCAAAGTGATTCCAGGTATCCTCAATCTGTGACAAATGAGAGGATCGAGCAAACCAGAGAAGGTGATGATGTAGAAGAAATCTCTTCACTTTCCAGCTGTATCTAATTGAGTCTTGCTCGCTCTCTTGTCCTCCCGATAGCACCTCATAACATCAACTCAGTTTCGTGTGCGATGTGCAAGTGAAATGCAAAGGCACTACTAGAGTGTTCAAAGCGGAAAATTCACAAGCACCCACAGCTGTCATCATTACCCAAATTGAATCGGAATTTGTCGCTAAAAACAATCTGGATACACTCGATTGCAGTCAATTCCGTCGAAAACGACACTACTCCAAATGGAGGCAACAATGAAAACTCTAATTCTGCTTTTGTTTTCAGCGGCACATCGTACTCGTGCTAGAGCGATACTATCGGGCGCCATGGAATTTGATACTTGACAATCTTTTATATTAATTCATAACACCATGACAGCCTAGCGATACATTTGGGCTATAGTTCAGTCAAATGTGTTAGCATTCAGAGCAACACTGCTAAGAAACATATTTTAACAGGGCAATGCCAGTCACACACAGCAAGGGTGTCAGAAGATTTCCTCTTCCACATTAACAACTTCTCTGACCTGCTCCTTATTTGTCACAGAGTGAGCATATCGGATATTGTATGGGTCGAAAAATGAACTGGAAAGCCTACGAGTGTGATTGAATTAGTGGCGCGTTTCCAGTAACTCTGGTATAAGATGACGTAGGAAACTTGCAATACTGCTATGCCTTAAAGCTCGCTTGTATCGCCTCTTACATTCCCGTCACAGGTGGCTCGGTATTAAAACTTCCCTTCATTTAGGATTCTTCTAGTAATAAATGTTCACCTTGATTTCATTTTGTAACCACTTTCTTATATTAATGTTATCTTCACGTACGTAAAATTATATTATGGTCACCATGTGACGTTTAACGAGTAGACATTTTGAGGTCTATGATTATAATTATATTCATTAAGACGATGATAATAGTTATTAAAAATAATAACAAAAATTATTGTTGATGGTTATAATAATAATGATAATCATTAGTAATGATTATAAAAATAATTTGTAGTAATCATGATAAAAAGGATAATGAGGGCAATTATGAAGATAATAAAGGTGTAGATAATATTAAAGATGAAATGAAGATGCTGATAATGATGATAATGATTGTGATGATTCTGGTAAAGTTTGGTAGTGAAAAAATATTTGCAGTAATAATCATAGTGGTGATAATGATGAAAAAAAGTAGTAATAATAATTATAATGATGACGATAATAATGATAATGGGAACACTAATGACGAAGATGAGAATAAAATGAAGAAAAAAAAAATGATAATAAAAATGCGCATGATAATAATTAGATTGATACTTATATATTAACAATAATGATTATCATAAACATTATAATCGTAATGATAATGGTGAAGATGATAATAATAATATAATCCCTTGTTACATCGGGCTCTGTCATATCGCTCATTTGAATACATCGCACTTATCCTTTGTTCCCCAAAAATGTTGCTTTATATTTTACATCACACACAAAAAAAAATGTTATAATTTCTGAGAGAAAGTATTTTTTTCCTTTTTAATCAATAAACAAAACAGGTATGTGTTCCACACACTTAATGATCGTTGCAGCTGCACCTTTCGATTCGAATTCTTCCGTGAAACAAAAGAAAAATTAAAATTATTTTTATTTTATTTTAAGACATATTTTACAATTAGTAAGTTAATTTTCTTTTGTTCTTTATTAAGAAAATCGTTACAATATAATAAACTTATCTTTTGTGGTTGCACAATGCATTTGTACGTTAATTGAATCATTACTTTTTATGAACTCGAACGTATCGCGTTTTTTTTCCTCCTGACAAGCGCGATAGGTAGTAGTAACTATACAGTATGCTCCTGATATCATGAAGTCGAAGAGATGGTAAAAAAATCGAGATATCCAGTTTTCGAAGTAACATTTCCCCTTTTATGGAGATGAAAATACTGTCGAAAGGTCCAACAAAATGGCGTGAGAAAAAATCGAAAATTTTTAGGTAGTTGGTTTTATTCGGATTTCTCAGGACTTGATTTTCTGACGCCCCCGGGCTCTAGAATGAAAGTGACAGTAGATAAGCTTCTCCGAATCATTCCTGACCGATGAGAGAAATAATGAATGGTGCGAGAAATTTTTGGAAACATTCCCCCGAGTTAATTCAAGACAATAAACTGCGATTTTTCTGAAAAAAATATTTGACTTCGAAAAACATTCAACATAACAAGGTTTTGATTAAAAACACTTCGATATAAGAATGAAAAATAACATTAAAAAAATACTAAAAATCAAGAGCAAAAATAAATTTTCGTCATATCAAGGTTTTCGAGATATCGAAGTTCGAGATTTTGAGAGTATACTGTAATTATAACCATAAGAAACAAAATACTAGGTATGAAATTTACAATAATGATGAAGATGATGTCAATAATAATAATAGTAAAACTGATAATGGTGCAAATAGAACTATTTTTTGATCTTATAATAGATACACTGACACTGATAATGATACTGATGGTTGAATTACAATGTTAAAATAATTATAATAATCGTGATGATAATGAGGATAAAAATAATGAAATTGTAAATGAAGATAATAGTGGGGAAGATAATGATAATTATAGTAACGAAAAATAATATAATAGCGCTAATTATAAAAATGATGGATATTGTATTAATGGTGATGAATAATAATCATAACGAAAATGATCATAGTGATAAGACGGAGTAATTAAAAAAGCGCTGATAATAGTAATAATTTTTATTGATAGTAATGATGATGATAATGACAGTATGATTGTCACAATAATGCTGTTAATAATGATGATGAAAATATTTACAACAATAATAGAGATCACGATATTGACAAAAATATAGTAATGCAATTGACAGTATAGATAAAAATGATAATAACAATAGTATGATAGTGATGCTAATAGATTTTTTTTTGATTATTATAATCATGATGATGACGGTGAGAATGATAATAATGCTGATAATAATGGTTGATAAAATGTTAATGATAATATAATAATAATGATGTTGAAAATAACGATAATAAGAATAATGATAATCATGAAGTTGAAGATAAAGGCAATGATGGTGAATGTAATGAAGGGTAATGGTAACAAAAATGATAATAGTAAAAATATAAATCATTATAAAATGATAATCATAATCATAATTTTGATTTTTATTATTATGGTAATCTTTACATATAACATTAATATTTATATTGTGATCAGAATTATAATTATCATTATTATTGACTTCATTATTTTCTTCCATCTTGAGCTTCCAAATTATTTTTCAACCTTATGATCCTCATTATCAATACTATTGTCATAAATATTAATACCCTTATAATCATTACCCTCATCATTATCAGGATTGAAATCATCATTACTATCAGAATTATTATTACGCTCATCATTAGCATGATTATTATCATCATTATTATCTCTCATCGCCGTCATCGTTACTATCATCAAAAAATTTTACTATTAGAAACATCGTCATTTTTACCACTATTATCATTATTATCATCTTTATCAATGTTGTTACGTTCAATACTGCAGCTAATCTTCTTATCATTATCACTAACATTGCTACTATTAATGTAATTATCATCGTTATGATAATTGGAATTACAGCTATTCTACATTATTTTCACCTGCATCATCTTTACTTGAACTTCATTATTATCACTGATATCCTCATTGTTATTTTTGTTATAAACATTATCATCATTATGTATATCAACATCATCATCATTATTCTCATGTTATCCATCATCATCATCATTATGATTATCAAAAAATATCAGTAATATTGTTATTTTCATTATTACTATTATTATCATCATTTTCACTTTCATCATCATTTTTTGTATTACTACTCACCAGAGATAAATAATATAGCAGATCACAGTCAATTTTTCATAATAGTTTAACAGAGATGATTTTTCATGTTACAAGAAGGACAAATTTGAAAGACAAATGACTTCCTTCTAGAAGCAATCTGTGCCAATTTCGTATAAAAAGTGAAGAAAGTGAAGATATTCAATTTTTCAAAGTAAGCATCCAAGATAAATTGATATTATAAAAACGTTCTAGAAATATCAGCTTTCAAGTGCCTCTATAGCTATGAATATTTAGTAGTAATCTCACGAGGTTGAAATTGTATTTCCGCGTCTAATATTTTAGAGGTACTTGTGACTTTTATATAGCGTACTATTTTTTAAGCGTTTATGATGGACTTTTTTCTTATGAAAATGCTTCATTTTTCTCTGATTAATAGTTGTTGCTTTACTACAAAATGGAAAGATGGCGTTTTTAAAATGCAATTGCAGTAAATTAGGAAATTAAATTCTTGGGTATGAATAGGCAAAGATAAGAGACGAATTAAAAAAAAAAAAACATTTTGAAAAGTGAGTTTAAATATGGGAAGTATTGTTTGAAGTATAGAATTGCATTCAGTTGTGAGGCTTTTTTTTTTTTTTGTAAAATGTAATAAGTCTATTTGTATTACCCTTAAATTAAATCAAGCATAGTTTAAGTCTGCTAAACGTAAAGGGTGGTGCACGGTAACTTCCTTTTTTGAATTTGGAGCGCAAAAGTGTGGAGATCACAGAATGGTGCGGAAAGGCTCAACGGAAAGATCTGAATGGAAAGTTTTGTTATTTCATGCTTTCAGTTACCACCATGCTGTGGTCGAGACAGCATAGAGCTTTTACTGTAGAGGGACATTTTTTCTAACAGCCGCTTGGTACGGAATGGCGGGGACTGAAACTGGTCTGCCCGCTGGTCTGATTTAGCCCCCTGTGACTATTTCCTGTGGGGTTTTCTGATGTCGCGAGTTTTTAACGATTGTCCATGAACCCTGGAAGACCTGAAGAACCGCATCCGAGTTGAAACTTCCATTATACCGGTCGACATGCTCCAAAGAGTTGCCTAAAACTTCCGAGTTCGATTGAATCAGTTTATTGACAATGAAGGCCAACACTTACAAGATATTGTTTTCAAAACAGTGTAAAACAAAATGCCCCGCAATGTGCGACATGAAAAAGACAATAATAAAGAGTTCTTATATATACGTGTGTAAAAGTTTTTATTTCGTTTTCAAAAAATTAAGTTCCCGCGCCCCACCCTGCACTGCAAAAAAAACCCTGTTGTTTTTACAGTATAATACTGGCAGCTCACATTCCAAAGAAAAACTGCAAAATTTACAATTCTAAACTGTAAAATTTGCAGTAATATACTGTTTTATAACCGACTTTTACTGTGAAATTTACAGCGATAAACTGCAAAATTAGCAGTAATATACTGTCTTTTAATTTAATTGCCCTGTAAAATTAACAAGGATTAACTGTAAAATTAGCAGTAATATACTGTTTTTTAATGGAAGTGCCCTGTAAAACTTACGGTATCAAACTGTAAAATTAGCAGTAATATACTGTTTTAGGAATGACTTGACCTGTAAATTTAACAGAGATAATATGTAAAATTAACAGTAATGTACTGTTTTTTAACGGAATTGCCCTGCAAAATTAACAGTATCAAACTGTAAAGTTAGCAGTATTATGCTGCGAAATCAGCTGAATTGCGCCATAAAAGCAGCAGTAGTATACGGTTTTATAAATGATTTGTGCAGTAAAATTAACAGCAGTAAACCATAAATTAAATAGTAATCAATTTTTATGCAAAAGGGTTTTTTCACCCTATCGTTTTCTCTTTTCATAGCCGAAATCATATTTCATAGCCTGCTTTTACAGCTGAAGACCAATATAGAAAAGTAAAGCAATTGATACTGTATGTACGTTGTAGAAATCAGTCTACATACGAAATCTGTTCCTTTTCTAAAGTTTTTCAACAAAAAAAATGTTTTTGGCTATGAAAAGCGACAAGTAAAGAAATATAAAAGCCTTTTACATAAAAATAGTAAAAATAGTTAACTGCTGCTAAATATGTTTTATTGATATTAATTTCATTGCACACAAAATAAATCAATGCCCTATCTCTATATTTTATAAACACCTGTTAAAGAAGAAAAAGTGGCGCATTTTCGTTTCTACAAAAAACTTTTAGCTCTATTGCAAACTTAAAAATTTACAAATGGAAGGAAATTGCAAAATATGGTCTGAAGCTTTATTTTAAGAACAGTTATAGCCTTTTCAAAAAACAAAACTTTTTGACCCATGAAGGTAGTAAAAATGAGAAGGTTTTTATATATAACTGAAAATACTACATCGTATCTTCACTAAAAGTACTTTTTTTCACTTTCAGCATTATTGAGTTGCTAAAATGTGCAGCATAACGTGGGAAATGTTTTGCAGTATGCAATCCATTATATCTTTAAGTTTATTTTAACTTTATGCATGCAATTCTGTGCATTTATTTTCCTTTTCTGGTAAAACAGATTATTTTCACGGTGTTGTTCTTTTTTTAATATTATAATTTGCACTTGGACTTACTTTATTTGAAAAATACTACTGACAAACTAATTTTATTTCACACTATATGTGCAGTATTCAGCATTTAGACTGCACAGAATGGTTTTTATTGTATACTGATTATTATAGATTAGATAATACTTTTTCCTATTGATCTTTTAAAGTTTTCATAAATGAAAACAATAAATATGTGACAGTTCAAGATTCCAGAGCTATTAAACAGAAACAATTTTTCACCCGGTATAGTAAAATCTGTCAGGTTTATGAGTACTAGAATTGAAAGTTAAAAATTAGTTTTACTACTCCAAAAATTATATAACTTTATATTATGTTATACTGTTTTCATGAGAAAAAAGGAAACATTCACACCATTAAAAATTGCCAAATTATTTTATTTTGTATACATTACCTATAAATATAGATTAGTAATTTTTACAGTGAAATTGCAGAAATTCATTTAAAATCGAATACTAATTTTTTCAAGGTCAAAATTTTTACATCACAACCTTGATTCTTCTTTGTGACATCGTTGCCGACTTAGGTGCCATCATTAGGCCTTATAATAGGAAAGCATCTGTCAAAATAAAAATTGTTAGAATCTCATAAACCTTTTAGACACGAAAAAACATACATTGAAAAAATCAAATTACGTAGGCATAAAAATACGCCCTAAAATGATTAAAATTATGACTCTGAATGATCTGAAATTAAGGTTGCCTTGGGAATTGCTTTTATTTCCAAACCGCTTAACATATACCTAAATTGTAATTGAACCGTTGATTTCAGGAACCAGTTAAGCACTAAATATGTTGTCTTAAGGAGAAAAAAAAACTGTTTGGCAGCAATTTGCAACGTACGCATTTGTAACGGTGGTTATTAATGTTTAATTAAAGTAGATCTAATCTGGATACTTTACATAAGAACTCAAAAAATGAAAAAGAAAGAAAATATCTTACATTTTATCTTCCATGTAAAGAAATGCACTTATACTGGTTCCTGAAATACAATTTAAAAAAAAAATCCTTGTAATTTTCGGTATTTTTGAAGGATATTGTAATTTATATAAGACTGTTGATTAAGAATAATGTTTATTTGTTTCGATCGGATAACTGAAGTGATCGAGAGAATAACTCCTTCTATAAATCAAGAGAAAAAAAACAGCGGAAAGTTGTCCAAAATGGGAAAGCTAGCATCTTGGCCTAAAGAAAAAAAAATGTTTGAAAAATGATAAAACTTGAAACTAGTTTCTTCTTAGAATAGGCTTCAGATTATCGTATTGCAATATATTTACTTCAAAACAATAATTAGGATGAGGTAGAGATTTTTTTTTTAGAAAATGGAGCAATGTCGACGTTTAGGACAACCAATGCGGAAATATTGGGGTTCAATCATTTAAAACAATGAATACCGTATCTAGGCTCTTTTACCCCGCCCCCTCCCGAGGTTTTTTTGTAACCGATATTCCTTTCCAACACTTGTTAAATAGCTCGAGCTATGTTCAACGGATACCAGCTTCATTTTCTTTTTCTTTGACAGCTCCCCATTATTAGAAATATTTAGAACTCTGTCTGTACTTAATGTTAAATATTTTACTTTAATTTTTTTTAAATATTTTTTTTCATATATTTTATTCCACAATTGTGTTATTACATTGTTAAAATTTCATTTTTTGGAGTTTTTTTTCTTAAGTACTAAGGAATCACATAAAAGAATCATTTGAGTTGAAATAAAATAATACCGTAAGAACATTCTATCTTATATATGTCTTAATATTTAAGCATAATTTAAAATGCTTCATTTATATTCTATGTCTTTCAAAATGGGGAGCCCCCCCCCCCTCCCCCTTCGTTTTAAACAGCTATCGATTTCCCCATTTAAGCCACCAGCGACTTTTTTTTTTTAAGTGGCACTTCTTTTGAAAGGTTTTACACAAATTATCTTTAAGTTTTTCAGAATTTACCTGAAATCTGGAAGAAAATTCTTTATTCCCAAAATCAAGTTGGCTTAGTTAAAGTCAGTTCAGTAAAAAACTAAAATTGGTCAAAAAAGTTGAAAGTTTTTAACAAAAGAATAAATCGTCAAACATGTCAAAAATGGATTAAATCTGGTAGTGCCAGCTCTAATCATTAATTGTAAGTCCATATTTGGCCCACCGTCCTTGTTGTAAACAATGCTACCCTTCTTGAAAACGCTTGCCAGAAGACCGCATCACTTTTACTGTAGTTTTAAACATGTTCACAATTGCAAAATAATTGCTTTTTATTTACATTACAATAAAAATAATCTATAATTTTGTTTGATAAGTCAAGTCTGAATATGCGAAGAAAGTTTCATACGCTTTAATACATCGTACTTTAAACTTTAATCTTTATCGGTTTTCTCATTATGAATTTGGCTTTAAATTTTGTTCCTTTAATTTTTACAAAAATACGTACAATAAATAATAAAGTACTCAGCATTCTCTTTCGGTTCCTTCGATTTTAATAACATGTAAAAACAAAGAATCAATGTTCTAAAATTTACTGAAAAATTAAAAAAATAATAATAATAATACTGAAAGAAATGTACGTCTAATTTAGCTCTAGCAACAGAAATTTCTATATTCCGGTGATTCTTGAAGTGTTAATATTCAACTCCCTGCAAAAATTAATATTGAATTACAAATTTAAAAAACTCAAGACTTAAATGAATTGTATGACCAATCACATTTTAATCAAAACGAAATAAAATTTAGTTTATATTGTTCCAATACATAGTTCTTGATTGTAAGTTCTTGATTGTAATGATACATAGAACCTGACAACGGGCCACAAAAATCAGCTTCAGGGAACCAATATGGCACGCAGGCCGTAGGAGAGGGTTCAGTGCCTAAGAACGCTCTAAAACTCAAAAGCATTTGTGATTACAAATTACATCTGATACAAAAATAGAAACACAAAAATATAAATGAAAAGAGATACTTATAAACTTCCGTTGCCGGCATTCATGTCACTAAGTGAACCATTGCAACGTCGTTCAGACAAGAGGCTTCTTTGAAATTCCAAGTGGAACACAACTGCGAACTGCCACGAACCCATTATTCCATGCAATTCTGGTCACAAGTTACGTAGTTCTTTACATTTGCATACCACTAAACTCAAAGAAATAATATTGCATTAGTGAATAAATTTAAATGAAGTGAATTCAGGCGGCTAGAATGAAATTTATAGTTTAAATTTTTTCGAAATACCTAACGCAACCATATCACCGGGCACAAATTCAAAATTAAATCAACTACATTTTTTTTCCTCCGTGGAGTTACAGGAACAAAATATTCGCTAGCATATTCCCCCCTTCTTGGTACGCCAGCACACGGAAAAAAGGAAATACTTTAAGACTTGAATAAAATGGAATAATTGAACATAATGGAATAATTGAAAAATTTCCAAAAAAAAAAAAAAAAAAACACTCTAGAAAAATATGTCATTGCAATTCAAGCTTTACGTAAATTTTCCCTTGAGAAAAGTTTTGTAAAACAATCAGCTAAATTATTTTTAGTTTCAACAAATTTTATTCCAAATTTGTTTTCATCAAATTCCTAAGGAAATGGTACCCCGCATCAATCTGTTTAGTTCTGCAATTTTCTATTGCAGAACTAGAAAAATCGATCGCAAATAGATTGTCACAGTACTAAGTACTATCTATCAATCTAAAATTCTTAACTCTTTCCGTAGCCAATTAATTCATTTAAAATTCTTTTGATCCGCATAACTTCCTTAGATTTTCCACTAAATGAAATATACTCCGCTTCTATCGTTGACAGTGCTACGCATTTTTGTTTGAATTTAAACCATACTATTCGTATCCTATCCAAAACACTACAAGCCCCCCCCCCCGCCATTGAAATCCGGTCGTCGTGATTCGAGGCGTAATCTGAATCAGAATGACAATAATTGATTCAATTTACAGACAAAATTTAGATTTTAGGGATAGACAAACCTTTCAGGTTGTCTCACAAATCTCCCCTTTTAAATCCCCATATAAATACGGATTGCAATCATCTACTTGGAAATGGACCCAATGTAGTTTATACACAAAAATTGAAAAGAAAGCCTCAATCAAAGGAAATTACTGGAGAGAACACGTGCGAAAAGTATCCCCCCCCCCATACCTGATGGTTACCTAAAATTACCAGTCTTGCCTTAAAGCGCATTATTTCATTCTGCTCATCTGTTTTTAAATCAAAACCCTCATCTATACCCTTTTTTCTTTCTAAAATTTTCAGTCAGTTTAACCAATTCGTAATCGTTTCTTTCTCAGATCACCTGAATTTCTTGAGCCATTGCGTTTTCAAACTTTGTTTCAAATTCGAAGAAATTACATCTTCAGAAATGTTAGCTTCTAGCTTACTTGAATTATCCCCCCTATCTTCATCGGAATCCGATACTTTTGTTGAATTATCATCACAAGTTAAATCAAAATATATTGGGTCATATTTAATGTTATTTTCAGAACAATAAACCTCGGCTTCGTGATTCGGACTTTAGAACCGTCGTCGTGTCAATAGAATAATACATATCCCTGAATTCTCTACTTTGCCTTGGTATTTATTTAACCCTATTTATTCTCAACATGCTCGATTTTATTATTTTCAGGATAATCTTCACCTACTTCAGATTTACTCAGAAGTGAAATAAAACTGTGTCCCTCTGTTTCCCGTTAATTTTTTACGCCCCCAGAATTTATTTTCATCTAATTAAACATTCAGCGTTTCTGTTATTTCGCGATTTTCGGGATCCCAAATTCTATAACCTTTCGTATAAAACGCATATCCTACCATGACTCCCTGTTTAGCTCTCATATCCAATTTGTTAATTTCTGTTTTGGAAGTCCAATGTACGAAATACAGCCAAAAAACGCGGAAGTATTTAATAGATGGCTTTCTTCCCCCAAATAGCTCAAAAAAGGTTTTGGTTTTTCCTTTTAAAACCGCTCTAGTCCGTAAGTAGTGGTAGCATATAGCTGCTTCGGCTCAAAACTGCTGAGGCAAACCCGATTCATTTAAAAGTGTCCTAATTCCATTTATTAATGTTGAGTTATAGTGTTCTATGACGCTACTTTGTTAACTGAAGGATTTGTTGGTTTTTTTTTTCAATTCTTATGCTTTGGTCGCTAAGGTAAATTTCAAAGCGGAAGTTCAGAAATTCCTTTCCGATATCGGATCTTTCCCGCAAATCTCTCTGTTCTCTTTTGAAACCTGACAAAGTATTCAAAAACCTCACTTTTCTTTTTTAAGAAACAAACCGAAGGCTTTCTTGAAAAATCGTCTATTATTGTGAAAATAATCCCTCCAGCCTTAAAGCACGCTAAGGAACCCATCGCATTTAAATGCAAAAGATCTTACCCGGCTTTGGCTTGAACCTCCGTTACAAGTTGAAACAAAATTCTCCGATTTTTCCACTTTACACGGATAACAGTTTAACATACTTTTACTTTTTATATGCAGTGAAAGACAGTGAAGTACAGAATCACACTTTTCAGTATTTCTTTCTTTTTCTTTCTTTCGGTGCTTAATTGCACAAGATTTATTTTGATGAGGACTACAATCTGAGTGCTTTGCCTCCCTTACGCATGATATATTTTATTACACATATAAACAACACATGAAGTAATTTACATCACAAGGAAGGGAAAGTACAACCAGAACGAGGGTGGGAGTCGAACCCACCGCCTCAAGTCTGTCAATGTCAAGCAGTCACTCAGACCGCTCGGCCACTGAGGCCCCTTTTCAGTATTTATAATGTAGTTTTTGTCGTCATCATAAATACGTTGATGCCCATCTTTAAAACCTAAGGGTTCTAAAAGTTAAAATGTAAGGAAACTGACGAGTTCAAGGTTACCAGAGTTTCAAATTCTACTGTAGTTCACTAGCGTCTACTTTTCTAAATGCGCATTTCCTTTAAGGCGACTAAAATATGACAAACAATGCATAATAATGTAAATATTTTTTTTTAAATTGAAAAACTAATTTTGACGAGAGCGAAACACTATCAGATAAGAAATGAATTGCTGAAAATTTTAAAATATAGCCAGGCACGGCCTGAACTTAAATATGTTGCAAAGGCGTATAATCTCAATTTGTCAATTGGAACTTACATATTTGCCGATTAATAAAATACTGGTGCATGTGCACATTAAGTACGCACAATAATAAGTACAATATCTAATGGAATTTGGACATTCGAGAATTCAAAAATTGCAACATTACAGTTATATCCCCAAATTTGCCGAATCGCCAGACAAAATTTTCCCAATGTGGAAATTTTGGGGAGATCATACAGACTTCCCTTGACCTCCCAACGAGTGCCTTTGAATATAGTTTCTAAAATTATTTTTATGTTCACAAGTTCCAATTTTACTAGTGCATTTTTCCTGAAGTAAAACTTTAATTTCCTGCTGACGGAAATATAAAACTTTTAAAACACAAAGGTTTTGTGATTGTGTCTGAAAATGCTTATTTTTATTAGGTTTTTTTTTTTTTTTTTTTTTTTTTTTTTTTTTTTTTTTTTTTTTTTTTTTTTTTTTTTTGGAGTGTTTCATTGATTATTTTTTAAATTACTGTTATTTTAGTTTTGATCGATAAGTATGAAGCTGGCTCCAGATTTCAGAGAACTTTAAGTCGTTTAGACATCAGACTTATATTTCCAGAGTGGCAAATTCTTCAACAAAAAATATCAGTAAACGTGATACTGTTTGCATGTCTCTCAGTCACGTTGTTATTTTATACATAAGGATTTAAATTTTAAGTACTGACATCCTATATAACACAAAATATAGTCGTAAACAAAGTCTAATGTTCTAATAACTTTAAATACGATCAAGAAAGGAATTGGATTTCTTTTAAAAACAAATTTGAGGTTTAGAAAATGTTTAAAAACCATCATACGTACAGTAAAATGTTCAGAATTACAACAACTACTCGGATTTTCGCTATAAAGCAATCGTTACAACTTAGCAACTAAAAGAAATTGCAAAGTCAACATCAACGAATATTGGGATACGGATTGCGATTTCAAAATAAAAACTTATTTTACATACATTCTCGATGATAAAGAAAACTACATTTTGAGGAAAAAGGAATGAGTAATATAACTAGCACTTGGGGCCTTTAACTTGGATTACATCTGAGCAGTCCTGCCTCAGCACTCCCGAAAAATAACTAACATGGCTGTCTCGATACCTTAAATTCATTTTATCTTTCCGTATGAAAAGAAAAACCTTTTGCGCATCGTTTTGCGCAATCTAAATCATTTTTACAGTTTTTTTCTGTTATTTAGCACAACAGTATTAAACTGTAGGAAAAAACAGTATATTACTGTAAAAACAACAATTATTTTTTGCAGTGTGTATATTAAGTTTTAAAAAATGTCTTCGTCAAAGAAAAATCCTTTTTTGGAAGAGCTTTCACGTTCTGATTTATTTGTTATTCCTTAATTGTTTCATCATATATTTCGTCGTTAGGTTATAACCTAACGATCGATCAACTTATACACATTTATGTGGCTGCACAGGCAGAGCACGAGGTGCCCTTACGGATAGCTGAGACAACTTCAACAAAAGAGGAGACGGTTTTTTAAAAAAGCTAAAATATACCATCGGAATCATTTCCATTCGAAAAACAGGTCTCGAAACTGGGAAAGCGGCACGGAGCCTTAGCCATGTACTTTCTGTTTTATTTGCGTGGACAAGCCAAGGTCACGAGTTATTTTGGGCAGTATAGAAAGGGTTATGAGAGAGATACGCAAGCACACAATATTTTAATAATACTGATGAACACATCATCTGTGCCATTTGATATGCAGAGAAGTAAGGATAAGTTTTATCCAACTAATGTATCTCGCACACAGAGTGAGAGAAACAGACTGATCCTAAAAATTCGGGAAGGAGGGGAGGCGATACGATGTTAGGACAGATTGAACGTTACATATTTGAAAAATGTTCTATTATCAGAAATTAATTTTTCTCACAAATTGAGTGCTTTTGATCAGTATTTCACCGTGACAAACTTTGTTTTTGACATTAACACGTTGGCTATTGGAATTGTTAGCTGGTAAGAGAATTAATAGAATATGTATTTAATTTATTTATAATGTTTTTGTCTTGTTGAACTTTAGCAGAATATTTGGGGAGACGCATTTATCGCCGCCGAGGAATGCTCTAGAACCCATTGAGCAATAGGTACCTTTATCTCAGCAATATTGCTCATTCTGATTTAGCGAACTAGTGGGACTCCGGGTGGAATACATGGCTTTATTAAATGGCACATTGTTTTGTTAACCTCTTTTCGAAAGCGATATTTTATTTCCTTTCTGATAATTCCTATATTTTTTTATCCTCATTGCTTAAAAATTTGGAACCATCGAAATTTCAGAAATGACAGCGTACAAGAAAAGTACAATGCTAAAATTTGAAAAAAAAAAAAAAAAAAAAAAAAACATTCGAGGCGTCATGAAATCTAGTGCGCTTAAAGTATGGATACGCGGTTAAGTAAATTAACCTATTACCGATTGATCAGCTGTTGATAAGTAGCAAATTAGTTGGCAGTGTCAATAATTGAATATGAAGATTTTTAATACCAGAATTTCTTATCACAGTTTTTGTTTTCGAAATAATCTTACAAAGTTTAATTCCATTTCTATGAGAAACTTAACATATTATTGCTGAATTGCTGATAAAGTTACATTATGTTAACTGGATATGAAAATTAAATATTTAGCTTCCTTTATGTAGCAGACGATTACTCTCTTTAGCTACATTATGTGTTTTTGGTAACCACTTTACTCCAACTTTTATTCTTTACAAAAGTTATAACGGAATCTTAAAGCACCAAGCTGATGGTAGAGCAAGGAAAAGCATTGACATATGTCGAAATCAAGTTGCAATATTGAAAATACGCATATTAGTTCAAAACAGAGAAATTAAATAATAAATTTAACCTTACTTCAGCCATCAATTTTTGTAAAAAAAAAGTATAGCATGTACATGAAATTTTTAAAAATCGAATGATTATTGAAATAATAAAACGAAGTTAGGGATTATTTAGTGTAGAAGGAAATATATATGAACCAGCAAGAAATAGTTTACGTCTTAACAAAATCTAAAATTCTCATTCTTTGGCATTTTAAATTAAAAGCACTAATGAATATTGGAGTCGATGTTTTGCTACCTAGGACCTAAAAGCAGCGCTACAGCAGACACGCTATGAACTCTCCCCAAAGGTTAATGCAAACTTGATACTCTCGGAGTAGAACCGCGTGTTTGAAGTAATTATAAGTAATGGAAATAATTAAATACTAGCATTTGTAACTGTGTTTCTCGTCTTGTAAAATGAATAATATATAAAGTGAAAATTGTCTCTAATTATGAGACACCTTAGTTTCTGTTTTTCTAGATAAAGTCAACACACGAGGCTTTTTCTAAAAAAATAGCTTTTACTTGGGTTTCACTTACTGTTCATTTACTAGTGGTGTATCTAGAAATTCCTCAAGGAGGATGTCTTGTCTAAAATCATTCAACTCTGATACTTAGAACCGTTATTGAAGTAGAGATAATTTGTTTTTAATTTTACACATGCTGTATTACATACGTTAAATTGAATAGATGATGAAAAAAGTATCCCGAGTGGAATGGAATAACATTAATTTCAATAATTGCAGCTTAATTGTAGGCTTCAAGGGAGGGACTACCCCCTTTCTTACTTCACTGCTATACACGTATGAAAAAGAAATTCCCCATTGGGGTGGTTTCCTTCAGTCAAAAGTACTACTTTTAGTCATTGAAATGGATAGAATGAGCAAAAAAAAAAAAAAAAAAACATGGACTCGGAAAATACTTTCATTTTACCAACAGTTTTTTTTTAAATTAATTTTTTAAAGTGTCCGATTTTTCAAACAAGGCGTGGTCTTGATGACGTCACAAATGATGCAATTTGGCGCATCTTTCCACTACGTTTCCACGTTATGATAATCCAGCAGCGAATTAAAATTGCACTCTACGCTTGCTATCAACCATATCGTTGCCAATACATGTGAGTAAAGATGCGAATTAAATATTTTGTTCTGCGAATGACAACATTGAATGGCGTTTCATCATTTGTGATGTCACACTACAGAAGTGTAAACAATGAAAGCGCACCGATTTAAGTAATTTTTTTTAATATTTAACTTAAATAAATTATTTAAAAAATGGTCAGATCCTATGTTTTTAAGCATGCTCTTTCAGAAAAAAATGCTTTTAAAACTTTGGAAACGACCCCATTTTTACTGTGAATTGTATTTTACGCGTGTTTCTTTACTTTTGGGACAGGGGGGTACTAAGTACATTTATGTTTTAAATTTGTAGATTATTCCCAGGTAGTTATGGTGAAGGATGAACAAAGAACATTCCCCCCCCCCCCCCGCAATTTGTTGCCGGCCCATTAAATAAAGGGGCGATTCAGTTTTTATTGGAAAATACAGCTGGTGCATACTTTTTATGTGGCAAAATACAGTACTGTTGATCTCTTATTTCTCGAGAAGTTTGTAAATATGTGAATTTTTGAAAGTGTTTGAATATTATAGGTCTGAAAGGTATTTCTCTATTCTGATTTCTAAGTAAATTGTTTCCTTGTTTTAAGTTTGGCACGAATATATCCATGTCTTACAATCTTACTAGTAACTTACACTGCAGCTTCAAATATTAGTTTAATGCATCGTTCAATTTGCGTGCGACATGGAAATTTCTCGAAAATTCTCTCTGAAAACTTCTTTTCTGGTCATTTCTATCTGTTACTTATCCTTTGGATGCATTTAAAAAAGGTGTGTCTGTTAACAACAACATTTAATCAAACAATTAAATTATTATAATCGGTTGTTCATAAATTGAGTTTATGAAGCTCTAAAACACCCAAATCTTAAGAGATCTTGTCTTTATATTGAGAATACACCTAACTGGTGATTCATGGGTTTATTTTCTGGAATTATATTCACTGTGAATAAAAGGAATTAGTAACGCACAAAACGCTTGTTTTATAATTTACTTAATATTGTAAAAAAAAACTTCTTTGCGAGATACGGCAGGAAAGGAAACATACAATCATTAAATAACAGAATTTAGAATTTAATGTAAGGTAATTTAGTAGAAGGTAAATAAATTAATAGAAGGTAAATAAATGAAATGTAAGAGGACATGTAATAATAGGATAAATCAATATTTTGGGGAATTGTTAAGATTTGAAAAACAATCAGAATATATCAATTGAAAAGAATATTTTTTCAACTTAAAGCAATTGAAAAACCATTTTTTGTATAACAATTAACTAACTACAAGAAAAAGCAAAAAATGATGCATTAAATAGCTCAAAATGGTTGCTTTCATACGGAAAACGCCAAGGAAACAGTAAATACATTAATTAATTCTACCCGGAAGAGAAATTTAGATCGCAGAACAATCGAACTTCGAAATGCCTGTGATCATTAAGCATATTGTTTTTTTTTATTGCGTATCTAATAAAATTACTTAATTAATGCTAAAATATTAAAAACAATCATTATTTCACTACATTTTCCTCAATTTTGTTTGGAGAAAATATCATTTAACAAATGTGATTTGAAGCTGGTTCAAAGTCATGTAGAAATCCGGTTGAAATGTTTCGTGACCTTTAGCAATGTAAAATTGAATTTGATTGATAACGGAAAGAATGAGGAATTTGATTTGCTTATAACCCGAACTTCTGTGATTTATAAGAAAGCGTTCAAAACGATACTGCTTTTGCACGAATTGAGATTTCTGTTACTATCAACGAACGGTTTCTTGTGAACGAAATTCTTTATTTTTTCTTATATGAGCGCTAGAGAATTCAATTCGAATCAGTTTAATATAAACTTTTTATTGAAATAAATATTTTTATTTATAGCACAGAAGAGAAAAATATTCAAGAAAAGTAAAAGCTTTTAAACTCTTGCTTCATAAAGTATTAAAAATACAGAAACAGGAAAAAAGCTAAGTTTTCAGCCATTAAATTGATAAATTCAGTTATCTTTTACTGCTGCACAATTGCTAATCTTGACAAACAACGAATTTTCATCATAAATTCTATCAGAAAATTTTCCATTATAATTTCAGTGAAAGTTTGTAAATGAAATCAAATACACTAAAGCCTTTGCGTTGAAATACGCAGGCACATATATTTTTGTTATGAAGTGTTTTTGCTTTAAAATAATTTTTTAAAATGAGTTCAAAATTCATATTTTTACGAAATTATGAACGAAATTTAAGGTGCGGGTCAAGTAGCTTCAAAGATTTCTCGAGATATTTTTTTTTCATTATTTTACTTTTGTTGTTGTATTCTGTTAATACCAATCCATTTGGTCAAACTCTATTACGGTAATTTTTTGTTTTAATTATTTTGATCTACATTTTGCACCCTCGAACATCAGCGTTGAAAATAAATAAAAGCCACTACTATAAGCTCGCATTAAAAAAAATTCATTATTTTATTCTACTGCACATTGAGATAAAACTCTTAATGCAGAAAAATCGTATTTTCTTCTCGTGCAAAAGAAGAAAAAAAAAGCATGAATCTGGCAATAAAAAAATCTCTTGGCTCCCGAAGAATTAAAGTAAATTTAAAATAAAAATTTGAATGTCAATGTCATCACTTTCCACTTAAGAATTCTTGGGTTGGAATTCTGATTGCTAAAAAAACGCATTTGCTATTGTTTTTATATATATATATGTCTATATATATATATATCAACAAGAATTACAAAAATGTATAACGCGACTTTCGAAGAATTAAAAAAAAGAAGCAAATTTAAGTGTAAAGCAAAAAATGCATTGAAGTGCGACATTTAAATACTTACACAAAAGATACTTGATTTGCATTTTGAGTAAAAGCGTAAAAGGCGTCAGAAATGCGATTTTTGAATCCACCTCATATTTTTATTCAATAAGAGCTAAAAATTGCAACTTTTTTCAGATTATTTTTGCAAAATGTTTATTTTCATTGTCACTAAGTTGATGCACTATAAAAGTGTTCTAAAATACTGTCTCCTATGCATTTCTATTTCACATCAGAGATGATGCAAAATGGATAAAGAGAATCAAAATCTTATGAAAACGTTCTTCGTTTTATTACCAATCATCAGCTAAGATTAAATTTCAAAATAGTATTGCTTTAATAGTTTTACGTTTAAGTTCTTTTAATGAAGAAAGTGTTCACACATTTCTGCAGCGAGTTTGATTTTCTTGATAAATTTAAACTTACGAAAATGGACTCGAGTTGAACTATCACTTGCAGCATTAAACATATTCTTTGCTTTGAAGTACGCAACAAATGAAGCACAATACTTTTGCACTTGACGGAACAAAATCTCTTATTTGACTGTTAAATAAATATGTGGAAAACATGGTTTTGATAATCCTGTATGTACAATAAAGAGCATCTCTATACAAACAAAACGTAGAATATGTTTTTCTATTAGTTGGTTTGTGTGCAGGTCGCCTGCTTGCCTGATGAAAAGTTCCAAAAATACAAAAAAAAAAAAAGAAAAAAGAAAAAAAAAATTCATGTACTTAGGAAAGGTTCTGCTGTGCTTTGATATTCCCCAAAATTAGGTTTGTTCTTTCTGTGATACATTATTTTAACCAGAAGTTCTGTCTAGAACTAGACGAGCCTACTTTCCCGTATATCCATACTACTTTCTAGTACCTGATCAATATTCTCAAAAATAGCTAAAATCGCAAATGTTTTCAAACATATTTTTAAAATACTTTAAGCTGATTTCTAGGAATAAAATATTCCTCACTCATCCAAAAAAAAACGAACGAATAAAATAGCAGCAACTTTTAAGCAAAGCAGCTAATACACTTTTTTCCATTACAAATTTTTTTAACAGCTTTCAAAACGAAAAAACAATTGTTAAAATTAATAAGCTCCATTAAAATAAATACATCATACCAACAAAAAAAATCGTTTCTTTTTTCCCTGTTGCCAAAAACAATTTTTTAAATGAATTAATGCACTTACCAAAATAAATAAAAAAATTAAATGTCGACTTAAAGAAAATCGCAACTCCAGAGCTCGAATACTCTACCTTGCGGATATTTACAAAACTGCCGAAAAAACTAAAACATTGCGTTCCCGTGTTCATTTTGGGCAAAACAAACAGTTTGTTATGTGTATTTTTTTTTTTTTATTTGCGTAACTCATCATTTGGAATCGTCATTCGCAACATCAAAAATATCTGATTTAAACTGTGAGTACACATTTTATTTATCTTGTTCTGAGTGAATTTGAATAAATATCAGTTTTTCAATTCGATGAAAAAAAAACGGACTTAACAACATTGACTGGACACTGGGGCCATGCTGAAAAATTACTCTTTTCCTTAACCTAATTCCACATAAATGATTTAAATAACCTTTCTTACTACAGCATCCAACTGAAATGGACAGTATGTAAATTTTCTTGAAAATATTTATTGCAGAACAGATTGAAAAATCCAGAAATAACATTAAGAATTTGAACAAAAAAAATAAAAGTTTGGAATTTTTATCGCTAAAATATCGCGCCAACTTAACTTTATTGCTCACCGAAATCTGTCATTATCGGTGGAAGAATTCCGCCAAAAATATGTTTATAGGTTTATGGTTTTAAAATTGTGTGAAAGAATAATGTATCTTGACAAGATTTCGCATATCAGTTCCATGACGAATGAATTAAATGCATGATGATTTCTTTTGACATCCAATCATATAGTCATAGAAATAAATTATTTAGTGTTAAATGTTACTCTTGACAGTCTGTCACGTATGTGCACTATGTGACAAAAATGTCAACAAATGCCGGAAATGTCACAAAAATGTCAACAAATAACGGAAATATCACAAAAATGTCAACAAATGCCGGAAATGTCACGAAACTGGACATAATATGTACTAATGTATGGAAAAAAAGGTACAAAATAAAAATGCTGTTCGAAGCGAACCAAAAATTTATAAATTCCGAATTCAACATCGTGAAAATGGCTGCTTTAGAACAACTTACTGTGTGTTATATGCATCAATTTTTTACTATCGTAATACTTTTTGATTTCTAATCTCTTTCTACATGGGTCAGAATAACCAAAAGACTTTGAAAAATCTTTTCAAATGCATAAAGAACAAAAAATTATGCATGCGAACAAAAATTTATCTCATTTCGCAAGATTAGAAGCAATTTATACGTTACAGCGTGCGTTTGTTTTAGTTTTTTCATCCGCCATTAGACAGTGACTGCAGCGCCCCCTATAGTTTGTTGGAGTTGCGAATAATTTTCATTGTCAAAAAAAAAAAAAAAAAAAAAAAAATCGTCTGCGCACATCTTTATGTAGAAACATAGATGACTTCGAGTTTATTCGCCGAAAACTGAATACCTAAATTACAACTTTAGCGTAAAAATAAAAACAAGTCAGATCAACAATAATTATTTCGCAGTCAAAACCACAGCTGCGGAGTCGGAGTCAATCTCATTTTGGGTTAAAGGAGTCGGAGTCAAATATCTAAGAATCGGAGTCAGTCATTTGTCCTACGTGTATAAATTTTTGCCAAAGCTACGAAATCATAGTCGAAGTCGGTGAGTCGGAGTCCGATTAATTGCCGGACACAGGAGTCGGAGTCAAGTGCCCCTAAATTCTCGGAGGCGATGTCTGGAGTTTGGCGTCAAGAGCTAGTTCCAACAAAATTTGTTTGAAGTAAATCCGCCTTCAAGTACGGAATCAACATTGACTTTCAGTTTCCCCGTAGGCGCTAATGTTAAGGGATTTGAACTATTCAAAATTGAACGAAAAATTGTTCAAATCAAAAAGATATTTTATATACAAGTTTTTCATCAAAAGATTTTTCCTACAAAGTTTGTTTGAAGCAAATTCGCCTCACAGTTCGGAATTGCCTTGAATTTCCCCGTCGGCGCTAATGTTAAGTTTTTTTGAACTGTTCAAAATTGATCAAAAAATAGTTCAAATCAAAAAGTGAAATATGGGAATGAGGTGTCTTCGCCGAAATCTTTTGAGCAAAAAAAAGTTTTTTTCGAGTTGGACTATTCATTCAAAAGTTATTAGGAGGGAACAGACAGACAGACAGACCGACAGACATTTTTCCCCATCTCAATACCATACTTTCAAATTTTCAATTTTTCAATATTTTTTTAGTTATTTTTGACTTTTTTTTGTTTTTCGCGATATTTTTAAGCTGCCTTAAGTTTTCTTTCATGCTTTTTTCTTCTTTTTCTGACTTTTACTGGGAAAGTAGGCTAAAAAAGGAATAAAAACAAGCTACCGAATAACAAACGAATAACCGTATTTTCTGGCATCTGGTATAATTTAAAAGCTTATAAAAATGCTTTCTTCGAAGCTTTTTTCCTATCATGTTGAAGCTCGAAGTGCTTTATTCACTGAAGAAAAGTTATAAGCCTTTTTAAGTAGGTGAAGCTTTAATTAAAAAAAAAGAAAAAAAAAAAAACGGGCGTGTTCTTAGTTTACTGCTTCATTGTCTGTGTGAGTACAATCAGTGCGGAGAAAAATAACCTGACAAAAAGTATGAACAAAATTCAAGTATTTTCAGTTAAATTAAAGCCGTCTGCTGAACCGTCCAATCTCCGTTTAAAGGAATTATGCGTTCAGTGAATTCCAGTTTCTGAAATAAAGGGACTTGAACTTTCCAAAGAGTTTGAGCACTTTAGAGTTAGATTTTTAGGAAAGCAATAGTACAGAAGTACTGCAATATTTCCTGTTGTTAGTTGTTGTAATATTTTGAGCTTCAAAGTTGTGTTATGCCATGTCTCAATTTTTATGTTAAAAATATGTGTTCAACAGTATTTTCGAAAACAGAATGGTAATGATTATTTCTAAAGTTTTTTTTTTTTTTTTTTTTTTTTTTTTGATCATTAGAATATATATAAAGTTGTGCAAATAGTTTCAGTAAACATGAAGATAGAACACATCTTTAGTGACATAAAATAATGTTTCTAATATTATAATACTTATATTTTTAAATTCCCTAAACATAAAAAATGACACATTCATAGCCGTGCAAATAATAATATATTTTTATGCTCTAAGTCCGTATTTAACTAACGAGTAAGATTTTTGTGATTTCTTTTGCTCATAAATGCTACCAATTCTCACTAAATCTAAAAAAAAACAAACTTGCATTTACTCTTGTTTACAACACTTCTCAGTTTTCTCTTTTTCACGAATCCTTTGATTTTCCACTAAGAATTATAACTGTCCTATCACATTGAATTTCTACTCCAACTACTCGCAGAAGCTTCTTTTTTGTCTATTTCTTCGTAGTTATCATATTGACTAGACTTAGACGCGAAAATGCAAAAAATGCTGTTCTCATGGAGCAGAAAATTTAAAATCATTAATTTATCAGCATTCTTTTAAGTTTGAAGAATACCCCTTTTTAATGAGCCAAACTGCTATGGCAAACGCGTAAGGAATTTTGAATAAACGCGTTGCCACAGAAATTCTGATTGGTTGAAAGACCAAAACAAAACTTCGTTTTTTGAAATGAAGATTTTTTGAATTTTGATATTTCTTTAAGAAACAGGTGGCAACGCAAAGCAACATGGAAAAGTTCGTTCAGCATAAGCTCTACTAAAAGCTTTTCTATTATTATTATTAATATTATTTTGGTTAATCGAAAGATGTGCTCATTAAAATTAAAATATATTGCTTTTCATAGAGATGCAACAAAAAAACCCAGAAATTTTGAGAGGTGGGAGGAAACCAGGGAATTTTTAGGTTCGTCTAATCTTCTATACATATAATAAAATAAGATGTTTGTGTGTGTGTGGCGCGCATCCCGGGAAAACGGTAAGGCCTAGAAAGATGAAATTTGGTATACAGGTGTAGTTTTTGCTGAAGTTGTGCACCTCGGGCTTCGATTTTTGATATTTTAATTAGAAGAAAAGTTATTTAATGTTTTATGTTATTTTTAGCACTTTTTAGTACTTTTAACCTCACAGGCCCCGAACCAATCGCGCCAGATAAATATTTTTGATATTATAGTGTCGGAAATTTAATTTTAAATATGATGAACAAAAAAATTTTGAAGATAGAGCAATTTTTGTATTTTTTATGAATTTTTGAAAAAACCTTTAATTTGCATGTTTTCCTTGGTTTTATTTTTTTCTAATATCATCCTGCGAGAAGTATCAAAGCCTCATTTCTGAATTTTAAGTTGGTAATAGTAAAACCATTTCGCCCTCTTCAGAAGAAAAAAGTTCTTAAAAATACGCAATAGTTTTTTTTTTTTTTAACAATATTTTTAATGCTGAACCATGGCCCCACTGAATACTTAACGGCCGTGGCAATCGCTGAAACTCATGGCAACAAAGAGGGCGCCACTGGCTACCCCTGTTTTTGTTTCCACTTGGCGTGATTGTGAGCGTTGGCGCTTTGGCATCTGTGAATACGTGATTTCTCGACTTATTATCGGGCGTACGTCATTTGACGAAAATTTTAATTTCAAAAGAAGGAATGAAGAGAAAAAGTGCTGAATAAACATTGTATTACAAAGGTGAAGAGCATTTCTTATTGTTATTTTAATATCATATCAAAAATTACGCGTAAAAAAAAATTTAACTAAACACAGAAAACATATAATTTTTTTTAATATTAATGCGTAATTCTTAATATATTTTTTCAAACGCTTTTTTTTTTTTGAAAGCTTTGCAAATAATTTTCAAATTTTTTCATTGAAAATCCCTTGGGGTTTCTTTTTTGGATACAACAATTCTGAGATTGATGATATATGGCAGGCAGCCCTCATTTCTAATTTTACATGCTCATTTACATGCGAATTTTTTTTGCCCAATAAATTACATCGAAAAAAAACACGCTCCGCAATCTGTAAATACTGTCTGACCACGGATTGTATGGAAAGACAAACATCCTTTTTACAGCCGGAAATGGACGAATCTATTATTTTTTTACCGATGTCAGCTTTAGCGGAAGCAGTCTTATGCAAATGAGCGGAATACGCTCATCAAATTTTTACTTTTCCCTCTTATTCACATCGATTTATCTTATCTGGATGTTTGAAAATTCCACGCAATCCGTGGTTGGACAGTACATTCATTTCTCAAAACATGAGAGGGTCTTTTTATTGCCCCATTTGACCCTGATGAGGATTAGAGGGGGGGGGGGGTACAGGAATTTACGTTAACAATTGCCATTCTTTTCGCTCGGAATGTAGTGTATATTTTACAACGATTACCAGAATTTAATTAAAAATGTACGCTTGGAGGCCCGACATTTAAAATTGGGGGGGGGGGGGGCAAAGGTTTTGCATTCGGGAAAAAACAAAATACGGGCAAAAATGCCTAATTTTAGTATGTTTGCAAAATTTAGGGGTGTCATAATTACCCCCTCCCCCGTGATATCCCCACTTGACAGGCCTGGTTAGAAATATTCTTTTTCAAATGAAAAAGAACAATAGAAAAGTTCAAAATATGATGGCAATTTAAGAAAATGAACCATTAACATAATTTTAAAAACATTTAAAATTCAGAGTGTGACTACTACATGGTTCTACGACGGGTCCGTGGTTCTCGCACCAATATTTTACGGACACCAAAATAATGTCATTTATCTTTTTCCCCCTTCCATTTTTAGCACATCTCATGTTATAATAACTTTAGTGTAGATTTTAGTAGTATATCAGTGTACAATACGCATAGAAATGCACAAACGTTTAGTGCAGATTTTTTTTCCTTACGAAAGGAAATTCATAGAATAATCAAAAAATAAATAAAAATACATGGAGCTAGAAAAAATTTTCATTTTCCCGACGCTTACTTTTTAATTAATTTTTTTAAATGTCCGATTTTGAAAATAAGGCGCGGTCTTTATGACGTCACAAATGATGTACATTGGCGCATCTGTCTACCGCGTTTCTACGTTATGATGATCAAGAAGCGAATTGCATATTGCACTTTACGCTTACTATCAATCATATAGTTGCCAACACATGTGAGTAAAGAAACTAATTGAATATTGTGCTCTGTGAGTGGCATCAGTGAATGGCATTTCATCATTTGTGATGTCATCGGCAGAAGCGTAAACAATCAAAGCGCACCGATTAATGCATTTTTGTTTAACATTAAACTTAGTCAAGTTATTTAAAAAAAATGGTCAGATCGTAAGATTTTAAAAATGTTCTTTCAAAAAAAAAAAAAAAAAAACTTAAAATTTCGGAAACGACCCTGTTGATTCACACGCTTTGAGCATTAATATATATATATATATATATATATATATATATATATATATATATATATATATATATATATATATATATATATATATATATATATATATATATATACACCCAATCCTCTTTTTATGCAGTAAATAGGGACCGCATAAAAAAATCGTGTAAAAAAAAACTTGAAACTTCACCAGTAGCTTTAAAAAGTTTTCGCAACTGAGTTAAAAAATATTTTTTATGCGGTGGATAGGGACTGCATAAAAAAAGTCTCACGTAAAAAATACCCAAAATGTTATATTTAAACGAAATCAAAATAAACCAAGCGATGATAATTTTGTCGACTCCCGAAAAATTTCCCGAATTAAGAAATTTTTGGAAAGTCACAGTGACTTCCCATCGGATACCCCTGTCGACCCTTGATGATACTACAACGCACTCGTTTGATAAATAATTTTCGCTCGTTTTATAATTAATTTTTATAAACTACACAAAAAAAAAAAGACCGTACAAAAACAGGTTTGGGTGTACACACACACAGATCGGAAGGCGCACAGACCGGAGAGCGTTCACTTTAACTCAGGTTCTATCCTCACTCCACCCTCCCGCCTCACCTATAACATCCTAGGTGCTATTACTTCAATATATGCAATTCAATTGTAATAAAGTGTTCACGCAGTAAATAATATTTATGATAAAGTGTACTGGTGGATATCGGGCATAAAATATTTATCTTATTTACCGCATCAGAATTTTATTTTATTTTTTTGCTAATGGATATACCTCGTATTATCTATTCCAGAAAATCAACAATCATATTATGACGGGTGCACATTTCTAGGTCATTTCCATTTCATTCCATTTGTAGAAACAAGAAACCCAGCGAGTAGGATCCTATCGCAATTCATGATCGTGAATAACCTACTTCGAACTTAAGCAGCAAAAATTCAAATTATTATGATTTTTTAAATTTATTTTTAACGTTTAACAAATCATACAACAGGGAAAGAAACTCCTCAAATATCTACACATAAATTTGTGAAACTAATTAAAAAAAAGGAACGGATTATTTTATAAAATATCAACACTGTTGATGTTCTAAAACATTCTATCAGGGGAGAATTCCACATAAAATTTATGTTGTCCTTGCAAAAGTAAAACAATGATATGGAATTTTTTTACTTGACATTTTTGCGATATTTTTAAACATATTTTTAAGAAGATTAAAATATTTAGCGATGTAAAATTCTGTAAACATTGAATTCTAGTCATAAAAAACTATTTTCTACACTTTAAGCATGAATGAGAAAGGAGCTTTTTGAACTAGAAACTTTGCAGAAAATTTGATCGCCAAGTTTGGCGGAAATTAGGATATGAATTTTCTGTTGGAAAAATAAAATACGCACACACAGTAGACCGTCAAGAATCCGCAGGAGTCTGAGATCTGCTTACAAATATTTGTAATCTAATTGTATAGCATTAGGAGCAGCGCTAAATATCTAGCATTTCTCAAAAAAAAAAAAAAAAAAAAAGGGAGGGGGTAATTTTCCGTTATAGGTACGTAGCGGTGTATTTTTTAACATGGCGGTTATTTAATTTTACTTATTGTCAGGGACTATTTCAAGTTACATATAAAGTACTTATTTGGCGATACCATAAATTATTTTCTCTTCTTAAAATATTTGTAAGCGAAGCAAGCCAAGAAACAAGATCAAAAAGTCCATTAAAATAAAAAATAATCCTCTAAATAATTAACTTTCTCCATAAAGCGTAAAATAATACAACAAATGAAACACAAGCTATAAATGAGCATGTAAAATTAAATTGAAACCTTTAATTTCAAAATTAGCATCTTGCAATTTAGTGATGTTTGTTCTATGTACTATAAATTAATTAAAATAAACAAACTTTGAAACTTATCGTTGATTGGTGGATTCAACCGTGGCTTGTGGCGCCTCCTTGCGGTCAGAATGGGCAAATATGAAGTTTTGAAGTTTTTCCATCTAGTGTGGCCATGTTCAAGTGCAGAAATAGTTGCCCCGGTTTAACACAGGAAAGTCAAAAATTGTCAAGGCCTGGTAAGCGCCAGCGCATTCAGTGGGGCCATGGCTGAACACATCATGTCCTTTCACGCATCAGTCGAAAAAAGCGTTCTTCAATCTTTTATGCCTGTGACGTCACTACTTGGGTTTCGATTCGATATTTACGATGGAATCTTAATCGCAAGCAATGATTTTTTTTTTTTACTATATAGCTTACTTCATTTTCTGACGTGATGACCACGTGTTTTTTCGGCAGCGCTTGCTTTTTTTCTTTCCTTTTTTTTTTTTTTTGTTTTATTTAGGGATTGCATTTATTTCTTTTTCCATCCCCCCCCCAAGCTGGACCTTTCGCTGTATCTATATTACGTAACATTTCATAGTTTTGCGCATTAATTCAATAAAAACAGCGAGATTTTCTTTCTTTGTCAAACGCTACTTTTTGCACACTACGGGGAATTTGAGCTTTTTTTTTTGCTCTACTTAAATGAAAAAAAGCGGTTTTTTGAGTGTTCTTTGTTTTTATTAGGAAATGGGTGAGGAGGTCAAAATAAATAGAGATGGATAAGAAAATGTAGAGAAAGATTGTAAAGGTAGATAGCCGCCGAAGGCGGCAATCTTGGCGTAAAAATGTGAATGGCACAAAAAAAAAAAAAAGATAGAGATGGATTGATTAATACTGCTGCCAGATTTATCTAAACAACCGCCGAAGGCGGCAATCTTGAAGTAAAAAGGTAAATGACAAGTTAGCCAAACAGCCGCCGTAGGTGGCTGCTTGCACATTGGGTGTCAATGCCCCCCTCCCTCCCCCACATACACCATGACTTTGAAAAAACAATGCTTTCACATAAAAGTGGAAGTGCTTTTTGTTTATTATTCGACAAATTTGCATGAAGAGTACGTCGTTTGTGTCTCCCCTCCCCCTCCTTTAAAAATATTCCAAACGACGAAACTGGAGACAGATCTAGAAAATATTTTATTCAAATTATTAATGATATAGATAGATATAGATTGATTGACACCGCCACGAAATTAATTTAAGCAGCCGCCGATGGCGGCAACATTGGCGTAAAAAAACGAACTGATTTATAGAGAAAAACTTTGATTAATGTCGTCGCTAAATTGTTTAAGCAGCCGCCGAAGGCGGCACCCCTGGCGTAAAAAGGCGGACCAGCTGGTCGCTGCAGGCAGCTAGTTCTAAATAAGTATAGAGTAACTAAGAAACAATGTGGCCAATAATGAAACTGTTGTTTCAATTTTTAAAAACAACAAACTGAATTTATTTAAAATTTTACAATTGCTGTTACTTTAAAAACAAGTTACTGCATGCTATTAAATTTTAAATTTTCACCTTTTTAAAGTTTTTTTTAGCTTTTTTTTTATCTTTCATACATGTATTTGCGTTCGAAATCTCACAATTGATGTAGGGGGGGGGGAATCAAGTGATCATGTACGTTTTCCCAACGTAGTAAAAAAAAGTCCTTCCTCTTGGCAAAACTTTTAGAGCGGTGAGCCACTTTATATATATATATATATATATATATATATATATATATATATATATATATATATATATATATATATATATATATATATAAAATTCAAATTAGTATAGCTGATAGCGCACATTGAATGTAAGATTTGTGGCAGATATGAACAATTCTTAAATACGTCTTTCCATAGTATTAAGATAACTGATATAGTAAATTTAAAAACATATGTACATAATTAAAAATCTGATTTTTCTGTAATCAGTTTGAAAATTGTTAACGAAAAAATAACGAAATTAAATAGTTGGTCAACAATCGTGTGTTTTGCGATAGTTCAGAAAAATAATAAAAAATTTTTGAAAAAAAGAAGAACAAAAACGAACAGACTTCAAAATTGCTCTAAAAAAGGAAAAATAGTTTTATTCTTTAAACAACATCAATAATACTTTTAAATATAACTTTTGAAGTTGGTGCAAAAACGAAAAGTAAAATTCAGTGTAATCATGTTTCGTTCATATATTTTTCAGAAAATCATCCAAAGTTAGGAGCGAAACATTAATATCGTTAACCAAAAATTATGATATCAATGGATAATGTATGAGGTAGTGAAGAAACTGGGCCTGGTTAAATTTATAGTTGCAGTTGAGTTATGGCTGTGAATGATTTTATTTATCGTTTTTGTGCCAACTTCAAAAATTATGTTTAAAAGTATTATCAATATGTTTGAAGAAAAAAAACTATTTGTCTCTTTTTAGAGTAATTTTAAAGTCGGTTCTATTTTTTTTCAAAAAATTTTTTTTTATAGTTTCATTTTTTTTAGTGTAAATGCATTTCAGAAATAGTAAGAAGTTACCATCACGAAACTTCACCTTTTTTTTTCATAAAAATGCTCCATACTATAAAAAAAATTAAAAAAATATATATATAAACAAGCCTTAAACTTTAAGCGATTGGCACTAAAAATTTATCGTTGTTCCTCTCTGGAATTCATTTGTGAGTTAATTTAATTATTACTATTTAAATATTACGGTTCATTTAAATAATTTACATTTCACAACATACAAGCTGCTTGTGATGCAATCCTGTATTTCCTTACTTAGCCCGGCTCATCTTCTTATTGGTATAGATGATAATGAAAATAATATTACTATAGTTGAGGAGAGCCTAACCTGGTAGCATTGTGAAGGCTAAGCAGATCTAAATTACTGCATTATCTCGCTTCCAGGTTAGATTTACTCCCACTAAAGAGCAATGACACTGAAGAAACTTGATGCTTGCTTCAGAGAAGCCTTTATTCGAAACTATCACTGCAGTTACTATTAATACTACTAAGGCACCAAATTTTTGTAACAGTGGGTTTTGTATTTAATTATTTAATAGGGAAATGGCATGAAATTTACTGTTTTTTGACCATAACTTTAAAAAAAAAACAAATATGGTCAAACAAAGCAGTGGGACCTAAGTTGAACAATACCCTATCCATTAAAAAAAGAATAATCAAAATCGGTTTTTTAGGTGAGACGCTGTGAGTGGACAAAAAAAATAAAAATAAAATAAAATAAACGTGCGGTATGAACTGATAACCGCCTCGTTTTTTAAGTCGGTTAAAAAGTCAAGCTATTTGAATTCATTTAAAAGTTTAAACTTAAAATAATTTTAAAAATATAATACCATGCCCTGTATATATCTGTATGAAACTAAGTAATAAGAACGTTTTTGGAATTAAATAATTTTCATACAGCGTTGTTTTAATTTTTCTATTGTCTATCAAATGAAGTAATGCGAAGTATGTTGAGTTTTTTAAAAATAATTTCAGTAAACTTCAGATCATAAAATGCTACGAAACTTTAAACTGTGAGCGGGTCAAAAAAGTATTTTTGTATTGACACAATACCGTACAATTTCAAGTCAAATACCATACGCAACTAAGTTTTTTCTTTAAAATATGGCAATTATCTTGTGTGTCTTTGAAACTTGTTCATATGTGCCTTGGGCATGTTCACATGTGCCCTCTTTTGGGGGAACGATGAAACTTTCCAAAAATCCTATCTATTTTATTGAAAATCTTAAAATCTAGGAGACAAAAAAAGACTTTAAATGAACGGATATTTTTAATGCGGGACTATTGATAATACATTTGGGAAAAGAAGAAATAAAACAATGTCTCATGTACCCCCAATCCTCTGTCATTTAATTTTTAAGATCTTTCTATTGGGAATAGTACTTTTTTTTGAGGTGGAAGGGAACTGATGAGTTTTATACGATCATTACATCAATACATAATACGTATATGCTAAGTTTATTTGTATAAAACTGAAGAAAAGATATCGCTTCTTCCTTCTCCCAAACAAGAATTTAACTATCAATCCAAGCTTAAGTATGTCATTTTTTTTAAATGCAAAATCCCGTCATTTTGCGTCAGTGGGGAAAAAATATAGAACATTTCAACTTTTCTATGTTTTGGAAATTTTCAAAATTTTCTCCTCCACAATCCGGTCTATTCTCGGATTAAAATCAAGTTTTTTCAATCTTAACATACGTAACTTTCGCCCTTTTGTAGAAATAAATTTATCAAAGCTTTTGATGTATGAACTTTCAAGATGGTGGTATAAGTCGTTGCATCATTTTAAAAGAAAACTCTAAGCTAAATCCTTTCAACTTTTTCAAAATTTTCTTTTTATATAATAAACGTCAATACATAGAATCATTCATTATAGAAATCTTTAAACATTTTCATGACATGAAACCAAGAAATGTTTACTCAAAACTTTCATCCCTATCACACACTTCAAGGATTCTTTTAAAACCGTTTTGGGAATGAAAGCTTCCTTCTTCGAACAAGATGCACTGCGAAGAAAAAAAAATCAATATCTCGTGCGTTTGAACTATTCATTCTATTTTTCAGCAATCCAAATATCGAATTGCTTTTATTTGCTTAAGTGCTACTCCCAGAAGTAGATAAAGATTGGTCTACTATATTTCATGAAGCATTTTTGATTACCTACCAGAGATGAATAAGAAATAAATTTCAATCTTAAATCAGTTTGAAATATAAAACGTTTGTATACTAAATATGAACACATACTTCTTATTTTCCTCAGTATATGTCATAAAAGTACCTTGTGTTCCAAAAGACGCAAACACACACGCACATACCTACAAAAACATGCTAACATACGTATCCGTATATATATATACAAATACGCATTAGAAAAGCAATATCGAAAATAAACTTTGATATTTCAGAGTTTTTATTTTTAAATTAAATCATCGATGGTATCAATACATTGACGACAAAGCATTGATAGTTTGAAACAATTAAATGTATGTTCACCTACAGTAAGCCCAGAGGACTCAATGTCTATACTTGAAGTGAGTTCACAAGTTTTAAATTTTATTAATGTTGAATTTTTTGGGCTGTTTAAGCAGAGTCAATAATAAAAATATTTTCAGTAAATTACCGCCCAAAATAGCCAGCCTTCAGTATTCGAGTTGAACCGAACCATTGTTTCGGTCATTCGTCTGGTCTGCGTTAATTCTGTATTAGCTATCAGTTTGTTTGGCACTCTTGGCTTCCTTAAGAGGTTTTCCATCTCCAGCTCAGTCACTTTCCTATGCCGGGCTGATGAGTGCTAATTAGCACGAAACTGCAGTCCTCGGCTGGAAATGACTGAGCTGGCGGTGTATTTCATGTAATAAAAATATTATTGTAATTTTAATGAATTATCAAAAATGTCTTATTTTTCAAGTAAGTAATACTAAGGCTCATGCATACACTTAAAATACAAAACTCTAAGAATTGCACTAAAGAAATTAGAAACAAAAAGTATATACAAGTAATATAAAATATTTACATTGGTTTTTTATATGTAGTACTAACAGTATGCAGGCCCGTCAGTTCAAACTTTTCCAGGGAGACGTAGAGCGAAATGTCGATGCATTTTATAGGAGAAAAAACATCAAAATACATAATTTGTTTTTGAAATCCAAAGGAAGGGAAGAATCAATTGACAACCCCTGATCAAATGAAAAAAACATATATATATCAAGCTGGATAAGCAATTTTATTTTGTAATCCTACTCGCAGCATGGTTTTTAGGGAAAAAGAAACTATGTACAGAACTAAAAAATAGACAACCAATGTGTGCCACTTTCCGGATAATTATGATGTCTTAAATTATAACCGATATTAATGGATATAATAGATAAATATTCTAATCGATAATAATTCTTTGTGTCTCTATGAGCAATATTCATAATGACTTAATGGTTGATTGTTTTGACTTTCAAACTCTCTTATTCAAAAAGTTTTATGTTACTTTTTACTAACCATTTGTGATTTATGGTAACTCCTATCCATCATTTAGGAAATAAACAGTCACAAATTGAAAAACAACAACAATGAGAAGAATACATGAGGCAGGAAGAAGCAAAGGGATGTAAGTGGACTTGATAAAGTTTCGAGTAAAACGTGGTTAAATTTCAGATCGTAGGTAGGCTTTCATTTTTTTTCCCCTCTAAATCATGTGGTATAGCAGCACCTATAAGAGCTACTAGTACCACCTCTTGCCCTAGAGCAAAGGAGAAACTATCCAACCATTTGTACTTATTGGATCTGTCCACGGTGACTGACGTTACAATTTGACTCAATTTTTAACATAAATGCAGCTTTGTCTTGAAATTAAATTTTGTTTCTTCTGAAATTGATCTAAAATATCATATGATATAGTACATCACTTGTTTTCAGACTTGAGGATTTTTTTTGTATTAATTTAAGGGGAATAAAAAACGTGACTGATGTTACGCAAAAGAGACACTGAAAAAAGTGACTTATATATAATTTGAAATTCTCTTCAAACTAATAAAGTAAAATCTAAACAGGTTTCTTTTAGATTTGATGAGAACACTTTGTTTTATTGAAAAAACTTAAAAACTGAAAGTATAAAAATTATTTAACACCCGTGACTGATGATACAAAAATTCTGTATCTAGTGCTACCTTTACAATAAATTGCTGCAATTATAAATTCTTAAAATTTTATTTCTCCTTAAAAATAAAATTAGCATAAGTTTTGTTTAAAATTGTAAAGTTACATTTAAATAACAGGAAAAGTAAATTTATAAAGTTTTAAAAGTTTTATTTTTGATGTATTTCATTAAAATTAAAAGTCTTCTTGCATTTACTACATCTAGTGTGCTAAATATTTTATTCCTTTCTCGTGTGACTAAAAAATTTCATTGACAAGGCTATTTCCAATGTTTTACTCCATGAATCTTGACAATAACTAAATGCTCCTAGGTATCATCAATTTCAATGCATCTAACTTCTCGTGATACAATTGTTTGTCATATTCTTCAAAAACCCGTTCTCCAGTTGCAATCAACAATTTTCGAACATGTTCTGTTGGAAGTGACTCCCTATTTTACTGCTAAAAAAAGTGTTGTTAATCACCTGCTACAGCTTCTGAATTAAAAAAAAAGTATTACTCAAGTATAACTCTTTATAACATGACTGCAAGTCGGATGGTGATAGCTCTGAAATTTTCATGAAGCTGTGACACTTGTAAATAGTTCTGTATCGATGATGCAGTACTTTTATTCAAATGTAATAAATGAAGAACTAGAAGTATCTGGAAAATGTTTTTACAGCTGCAGTTTTCTTTTGTGAAGATATAACTAAGATCGCTTTAAATGACGAGCAGATTTTACCAAGGTTTCATAATTTTAAAAAGGGTAATGCAACTGCTAATTTAAGCCTGGGACTTCAATACTTTAAATTTGTTCTATTCTTGTTCTACTTCTTTACCTAATTTCTCTTTTTAATTTTATTCTGCACTAACTTTGGTAATTATGCTAGGTTATTTAAAATTATTTCATTTGCTTATCATCATCCGCTCTTTTTAGCTTCTGCTTTGTTTTAATTTGTCTAATTTTCATTTTTCCCATTATTTCTTAATTTATCTCACTTCTTTTTTTTTTTTGCCTTTCTGCAACTGTGAACACCATTTATGTACTTTGTTTGAGGTTTACTAACGAAAAGAGAAATGTGACTTATGTTATTGTGACTGATGTTACATATTTTAAAGATGTTTAAAATAATTAAATTTAACTATTTCTAAATATTTAAGGGATTAATGTTAAATATATCGTCATAAATGAAGAGAATTTGACTTTTTATAAACTTGGGTTTGTTTTTGTTTAAGCAATGCAAACTTTTATACAATTTTGTGACTGATGTTACATTAGAGTAAGAGGCCTAGTTTAAAAACAATCGTTACAAGACAACTTAAAGTTGCTTTGTTGGTCTAATCTCTTCTTATGTAAACTAAATTTCAGTAAAAAATAATATTACTTGAAAATTAATAACTAATTATTTTCTAAGTGAAAAAAAAAGATTGACTTTTATAACCGCTTATACAACGACGCATGGGCACTGAGTAGTGCTGTAAAAATTCACCTGTAAAACTTACAAAAAATGTGTTTGTAACTTTTTTCGCATAGTTTTATGAAAATATGGTCTTTTTTACCTCATATGTTAGAAAAAAAAATACTGATACAATGAAGGTTTTTTTTTTACTGTGATGTCCCTGGTTTCATGGACATGCCCTATTACTTATCTCCAAAATTTTTAATTTTGTCGCTTACACCCCTTTGCTTACAGCCCTTTCTTTCTCACTGCCTCATATGTTTCGAGGTTATTATATTTTTTTTTATTTACAGAACTGAAAATGTGTTCTTTCATATTGCTTTAACACAAAGTATTATACATTGAATTTTCTTCATCTTGAAATTCGTTTTCTTTATAGTTGTTTTATGTTTTTTCGTTTCTAACATTCAGGTTATTTTACAACTTTCAATAAAACATAAATCCGATTTTAGCACGATTCTTAACGTGTTTTCTAAAGCAAATTTCTGAGATAAAACTCAGATCCTATAATTAGGTCTGGCTAAGTTAACGTCAGAATATTAGATAAATTATTTTAGCTAAAACAAAATTTTGCACATCTTTCAACAAAAACCCCTGCTTTTTATCTTTCACTCTCTGTATCTCTGTTTTTAGTCTTACAGTAAATACAACACTGAATTTATTTGATTATGTAAAAAGGATAATTTAAGGTGAATGCTCTAATAAATCAAATATTTATTATTACATAACTCTTTTATCAATCGCCATGCTCTCTGATAACACTAGTCAAATATTGATCTTTTCAATATGCCTTACGTCCAGTAAGATTCTTTATGCGTATTCCGCTGAAGAGCTGACTTTTTTCAAAGCGAATGAGAAAAGACTTAAGATTGGCCCGTGTGATGTTAATTATTAGTCTTTACTTATGCGTTAAATATAGTTAAAACTGCACATATTTGAATGTGTTAACTATATAATATTCCCAAATATTAATCCAGTAATCAGTGGCAAGTTATTTTTCCGATCATCCGACTTTTCGGAACTGTTATTTGTTCGTTGATGCTTTGTCTTTTATGTTAGATATTTATTATGTATCTTGTGTTTACTGAATAATTATAGTATTGGTTGGGATTTTATGCGTAACGGCAGTTTGTTTAGTGAACTAGTGAATTTAACTCTAAATGCATATAATTCCTTCAACAAAGGTAAAGAAACCACTTTGATTTTTGAAGATAAAAAATTCTGAATATGAACAAATAAATATTTTGTGTAGTAGTTTAATGTTTCAGTACTTTGAAAATCACTCTTGCATCCTGACCTAAAATACGCCAACTAGCAACAATATACTTAGGCCATTAAAGAGCAAAAATGAATTGAAACATAAGTATTTTAAAAAGTACAATAAACACGGCTCAAAAATAATTTACTGTTTATATCCTTACATTTAAATACGCTAACATGTTGTTTTTATTTTAAAAAATTCTTATTAAATCTCTTGAAAACTTTCCAAAATATTTTTGTTTTGTATTGGTGTTTATCAAAACATAAAACGCCTTCTTTCTAAATCTTCTAATTCTACTTACTGCAGACAATTCAGGCTGAAATAATAAAAATAATTAATCTATCATTTTCTGTTTGAACTTCTCGTAAAACTACGAATGTAAAACTACTTACTGTAAAACGACAAAACAATAAACGTGGAATTACAAAGTAATTTAGTTGAGATTGGAAAGATTCGGAAAGCCGTAATTAATGCCAAAGATTTGTCAAAGTACAATAGAGGACAATCTTGGTCTTTAATTTCTATGTTTTCCTATTCTACTTTTAAATTGCAGTTGAGAAAAACGTATCCACGTTATTCAAGTTATTTTGTAGAATTCTTAGTTAACTTATCCTGAAAACCAACATAACTTTATGGAATTTTACTTACACTGCTGTTTTGAACCATCAAATCTCAAGGAATCAATTTCTCTCAAAGGTTTATACAATTTTGGCGACTGCAGTACGCATAAAAGCAATTTGTTCAATGAAAAACTTTTAAAGAATTTCAAATTTAATTAATGTAGAGCAAAAGAATAAAAATCAAATTTCAATCCCTTTGAGCTACGAAAGATATTTTCTTCCTTTCATTTTATTATTGCAATGGAAATCATATCTACTATAATATTATGTATAAAAAGATCCAGAAATGTGTCACATGACATATATCCTGAATTGGAATTTAGAAATGAATCCTTAGAAAAAATCTTTAGAAAAATCTTCAGGAAAAGATTTTAGGGAATTTTTTTTTTTGAGGGAAAACCTTAAGTAATATGGGAAAAGTAAATTTCGCTGTCTTCGAAATTGAAACTGGTTGGTGAAACTGATTTTTCACACTCAAGGGTAAAGCTATTATGTACACAAGAACGTTATTTAAAAGAGAATTGTGTTCGGAGTGGTTCGTATCTATGTTTGCACCATTACTTTCAGAAAGATCATTCAAGTTATGACAGAAAAAGCACCCCAATAGATTTTTAATGTCCGTTTAGTTTGATACTTTCGCATTCGAGAAATATACATCTAACTTTGATTTTTTTATGAACCTTCTTTAAGAGGTTAACTGAAGAAAAAGTGCGGCATTTAGCATTTACGTCTCCGTTTTTTTTTTTTTTTTTTCATTTATAAAACCAAACACACAATAACTAAGCACAATTTAGGATGGAATTCGTTACAAAATTTTACAATTAATTTTAAATTATTTCTTGGATTTCTAGTAATTTTCAGTTCCCGTATTCCCGTACATTAGCTAAGGAAAAGAAAATTGCAATATATTTTAGCATAAATTTTTCTTTTTTGCGTAAAATTTTATTTTATTTCGAGCCAGCCGCCTGCGGCGACTATCTGGTTCGCCTATTTACGCTATTCAACTTTCTATGCAAGTAGCCGCATACCTCGGCTGTTTGGCTAACTTGTCAGTCACCATTTTACGCCAAGATTGACGCCTTCGGCGGCTGCTTAAATGAATTTGGCGGTGGTATTAATTAATCTGTATCTATCTATATCAAGATTAATTTGAATAAAATATTTTCTGCATCTATCTCCAGTACCACCGTTTGGAATTTTCCCAGAGTAGGAGGGGGGAAAGGGTGTACTCTCATAGTAAATTTTTTCGGAAAATAACAAAAAGCATTTCCATTTTTATATAAGACCATTATTTTTCAAAAAAGTGAAGAGGGGAGGGGGTGACAATTGAGCCCCCCCCCTTTGAAAAATTTATAAAAAACATAAATAACGCTCTGTCTTCAAAATTATTTTTTTCATCATATTTAAAATTAAATTTCCTACATTTTAGTACAAAAATTATTTTTTTAGTGTTACTGATTCGGGATCTGTGGGGGTAAAAAGTACGAAAAACTGCTAAAAATCACATAAGACGCTAACTTTTTTCTAATAAAAATATCAAAAGTCAAAGCCCGCGGTGCACACAATCTGCAAAATTGCATTTGTATACCAAATTTCATTTTTCTAGGCCTTACCGTTTTTCCGGAATAAGCACCACAAACACACGCACTCACAGACACACATCTTATTTTATTACATGTGTAGATAGATAGAAAATAAGTTAGTATTTATAATTTGCTTCTATAAAGTGCTCACCCTTTGATAAGTACAAGTAAATAATATTTTGGTAATGTTCTCATATTGCAAATTTCGAGTTTATATTTATTGCTAAAAATGTAGCCAAAAGCTGTAAATAATGAACTTTGTAACTTTGCAGAAAACGAACTGATGTGTACATCACATGACTTCCTTTTACGCCAATTTAATGACAATGGTAGTGCTTAGGAGTAAGCAAAGAAAAGCTTTAAATATTTTTTCCCCCAAGTTTGTTGCGAACTGAAGCAAAAAAAAAAACCGTTTCGTACAGATTAATTTTCTCAATATTTAACATTTTAATGTGATTCAATGGTTAACTCTCTAAATATCGCCAATAGAGGCCAAAATGAAACCAAATTAAAAAAAATAATAATAAATTAAACACATGGAATACACCGCCAGCTCAGTCATTTCCAGCCGAGGACTGCAGTTTCGTGCTTATTAGCACTCATCAGCCCGGCATAGGAAAGTGACTGAGCTGGGGATGGAAAACCTCTTAAGGAAGCCAAGAGTGCGAAACAAACTGGTAGCTAATACAGGATTAGCAGACGGTGTATTTCCATGTATTTCTGCTTTAGCCCTGGCTAATGGGCGGTAATTTACTGAATATACCTTTCCTCACGTTCAGTCTTCGAGTTGAACCGAACCATTGCTTCGGTCACTCGTCTGGTCTGCTAATCCTGTATTAGCTACCAGTTTGTTTCGCCCTCTTGGCTTCCTTAAGAGGTTTTCCATCTCCAGCTCAGTCACTTTCCTATGCCGAGCTGATGAGTGCTAATAAGCACGAAACTGCAGTCCTCGGCTGGAAATGACTGAGCTGGCGGTGTATTCCATGTATTTCTGCTTTAGCCCTGGCTAATGGGCGGTAATTTACTGAATATACCTTGCCTCGCGTTCAATCTTCGAGTTGAACCGAACCATTGCTTCGGTCACTCGTCTGGTCTGCTAATCCTGTATTAGCTCCCAGTTTGTTTCGCACTCTTGGCTTCCTTAAGAGGTTTTCCATCTCCAGCTCAGTCACTTTCCTATGCCGGTTTGATGAGTGCTAATAAGCACGAAACTGCAGCCCTCGGCTGGAAATGACTGAGCTGGCGGTGTATTCTATGTATTTCTGCTTTAGCTCTGGCTAATGGGCGGTAATTTACTGAATATACCTTGCCTCGCGTTCAATCTTCGAGTTGAACCGAACCATTGCTTCGGTCACTCGTATGGTCTGCTAATCCTGTATTAGCTACCAGTTTGTTTCGCACTCTTGGCTTCCTTAAGAGGTTTTCCATTTCCAGCTCAGTCACTTTTCTATGCCGGGCTGATGAGTGCTAATAAGCACGAAACTGCAGTTCTCGGCTGGAAATGACTGAGCTGGCGGTGTATTCCATGTATTTCTGCTTTAGCCCTGGCTAATGGGCGGTAATTTACTGAATAAATTAAACGCCAAATTTTTTGTCGCCAAGTTGATGAAAAAACTTGGCGACCAAAAGTTTGGCGATGTGTCGCCGAGTGTTTGCCAAATTATGACACCACTCGAGTTTGCATTGATATTAAAAATGATTTCCCCCCAAAAAGGTGGCCCCCGTTTGGAACATCCCCCTTTGGAACTTCCGAATGCAACCAAAAGGGGAGGTGCACAGCTAGACCCTACTAGGAGTCTACGTACCAAATTTCAACTTTCTAGGACATACCGTTTTTGAGTTATGCGAGATACATACGTATATACGCACATGCATACGTACATACAGACGTCACGAGAAAACTCGTTGTTATTAATTCGGTGATCGTCAAAATGGATATTTCGGACGTCTATAAGTTCTTCGATATATATCCACGTATGGTTGGGTTGAAAAAAAACTCAACATTCATTCGGGGACGAGCAAAATGGAATTTAAAGCCTACTTTTGGGTCAAAATTTTTTTGTGAGTACAATACTTTCTTTACTTCGTAAAAGGAAGTAAAAAAGAGGATTTTACAGCATCGTGCGCTGTCCTGCATATTAACCTCCCGTATTTGGAGAGGGCACTGAGAGAGTTGTGGAGCAGACACGGTCATGGAAGTGGTATCGACAGATATTTGTGTACCTTTTTCAGTAGTTGCAATGGTCAGCATCGTCATGCGCTGTGGAGAAGTACAGTCGAAATAGTGTTTTTTTTATTATTATTCCACTTGGCTAGAATTTTACGTCGGTTCCATTTTGGGCCGACATGATTCTTTTCCAGATAGGAAAAAAAATGATGTGTTGGTAAAAACCTTTAGAGCCACAGGAAGTGCACTGGAAAGAAAAAAAAATCGTCTTGCCGACACCAGACCGTTACAACGCAACGCTGAACAATGCGGGACATGTGAGTGCGTCCATCCAGAAACCTCAAAAGTGTTTAGCAATTATGGTAGGCGAACACCTTAATTTGCAAAAAAAAAAAAAAAAAAAATCAGTTTTAAGACTTTGGAAAGTTTAGATAGCTCCAATGTTCTGTGTAAATCCGCAAAAGTTTTCTAAATCTATGAATTTTTGCGAAAACTAGAAGAAATTGAATGAACTCAAATGCACCGTTCTTTATTGAAATTTATTGTTCCTTTCTTGATTTTCTCAAAACCACGTTTTCAAAGTTTTTATTTGCTCCAACAGCTCTAGCAAAAAAAGGTATTATTTTACAAGGTACAGGTAAAGGTATTAACTAAAAAGGATTTACATTTGAAACTTTGCAAAAGTTATAATTGAATATATTACTGTGATACAAGCTTCTAAAAGCTAATGTGCTTGCAATAAGTGATTTTCAAATAAAGATCAATTAAAGTTAGGTCGCAAAAACCATGTTTTCGGGGAAATTTTTGTAAAAATTAACTACAAAACACGTTTTAAATGATTTCGAATTGGAAGAGTCATATCATTCTCTTGTATCTAACAAAGAGATGGACTCAAAAGACTTTAAAAATTAGGAAAATGGAAGTGTTACGGAAACAGTAGTTTTTTGAATGAAAAAATGGCTTTTTACGAAACAAAACCTTAAAATTTTCCTTTCAACAAATTATAGTCAAAATGTGCTATTTATGTCATATTAAATAATAGGTTTAAGTTTCAGAAAGGGTCAATGAATATTGAAGAAAAAAATACTTGGGGTGTTCGCCTACCTTGAATATGCAATTGATCAGCGATTTTCTTAAAGGAATGTAAAAAATACCCCAGTCAGTGAGCTTCACAGCGTGAGTAGTTTTTCGATCTGAATCGTGTCGGCTAAATGGGAAGAGAAAAGGATTTTTTTTTTGCATTGTAGTACTCAAATATCCCATATTTCGAACATGTTCCTCGACAACACGTGACGATGCTTACTGCATCATGCCATTGCTACTACTGCGAACGGCACATACATCTATCAGTATAACTTCCACTACGGTATCCCCACCACAACTCACCACCCCAGCACACTCTTCAAATATGGTACATTAATATGCCGGACCCTATACTAGAGAACAAAAATATGTCGAGTCTGATGTCAAGAAGTGGACAGTGAGTCTCTCCTCAGATGATAATCAATGAGGTCTTTGCAACCAATCTCCTGGTAGAGGAAATGCACATTTACAATTATTTTCTGCAGAAAATACGTCCTCAGTAATTTTCAATACAATAAAGTAGGCTATTTTCAGCTTTAAAAAAAATTATTAAATAAAAACAAAAAACCCGACTGCGTAAAAACCAAAAAAACTAAAAAGGAAAATGTATAAGCCCAGTAGTTTAGAATGAATTAAATACTACTGAATAACTACTCCGTTGAAATAGTTTTATAACCGTACACACATACGACAATTCATAAATTCAAAAGCAGAATAGAAGGATCAACAGTCGGAGCCCATTGCTTTCTGATTCAAGGAACCCCGTAAAATTTGAATGGGCCCCGACTGTTAATCCTTCTATTCTGCGTTTGAATTCATGAATTGTCTTATCTGTGTACAGTTATAAAACTATTTCAACGGAGTAGTTATTCAATAGTACTTAATACATTCTAAACTACTGGGCTTATACATTTTCCTTTTTAGTTTTTTTGGTTTTTACGCAGTCGGGTTTTTTGTTTTTATTTAATAATTTTTTATTTTACACATTTTAGTTAACTTTCATTGACTTAGTTATTATGATTATAAGACGGTACATTTCGCAACCTTGTCATTTCATTGAGAGAGTTTGTATCGTGAGGTTTATTAAGTAACTTGCGGTGGTCTAAACTACTGATAATTAGTCCCTCCTGGGACCTAACTCGGCTTAAAGCTACATGTGCTTGACCTTCGGCAAAAATGCGTGAACTTAAGTCAACCACAACACAGCTATATAAATAGCCTGTATAGCTCAAGATGACGCGAAATCGGAAACGTCCCCCCCCCCCCCCGTCAATCAAATCTTTCTCGCAACACTAAGAAAGCCTCTCAAGAAAGTACACGTCGCGAAACTCAGTCCCTTGAATCAAAGCAAAAACAATTGCAACATGTTGGAGATGAAAATCGAGTGCTTATTGCACGGGTTTATTTTGATGAGGACTACAATCTGAGTGTCTTGCCTTCGTTACGCATGATATATATTTTTATTACAGTACAAAATACATATAAGGAACACATGAAAGAATTTACATCAGAAAGAGGGGAATGTACATCCGGAGCGAGAGTCTTGACTACCGCCTCAAGTGGGAGAAGCAATCGCTTAGCCCACTCGGCCATTGAGACAGCAATTAGTAGACTTAGTAATCAAAACAATTCAGGCAGCGAAAACTATCTGCATTTGTGACACGCAGGTAGAGTGCGACACAGTGTGCAACACCCAAAGTGCGCCGATTCCGAACTGACAAAATGGCAACCGGTTTTTGAAATGGTACTTTTGATTACCGTTATGTGTTTAGTGACACTCCCAAGGTTAAAGCAAATCGATTGACGTAAGAATTACCAAAATTGACCAAAGCGTTTAGCCTGTAGAACGCCACATAGAAACGGACATACATACATAGACTGATAAACACATTACCCTCTTTTGCGTCGCGCACGCACAGTCGGGTAAAAAGAGCCCAGGGTGAGTGCAACGAAAGGGAAGAAAGACGCTACTTTTATTGAAAGTTGTAACATCAAACGAAATCTTGCTAATTATTCAAAATTCAGATTATTCAGCAAAGATACCGAAGATTAAAATGAAAAAAAAAAAAGGACTATTGTACTCGGTGACTCTCAAAGCATATCATTCTGTTCCTTTCTGTTATTCTAAATAGACTCTTGACTGGATTTTACTTTCTATGACATAGCAAAGGAAGTATTGTAATCGCGAAATTTTGTCACTCAAAAAGCGGCTTAAATTTTCCTTTTGCTCACTCTCGAATGAATGCTGAGTGGTTTTTTTGGCCCGTTCGCACGTGCACTTGTACAGAAATATTCGTTTTGACGATTCCGGAGTTAATTATCACGAGTGTTCTTGTAACGTCTGTATGTGCGTATATATGTACTTATATGTATGTATTTCGCATAACTCAAAGACGGTAAGCCATAGAAGGTTGAAATTTCGTATGTATATTTTAAATGAGTTCTGGTTGTTCATTTCTCTTTGTGGTTGCATTCGAATGTTCCAAAAGGGGTCGTTTATACGTTTGTTGAGGCAAACCAGTGTTAATTTCAATGCAAAATAAAGTGAAGTTATGATTTAACGACCACTTGGCAATATACAGCCAACTTTATGGCGTTCAAATTTTTGTCTTCAGCTAGGGGACGCATCGCCAAGTTTCGACTTTGATTTCTGTTTGGAGCTGTTTGTAATTTTTAGCAAGTTACTCCTTGAATCATGTTTAAATGATTGATAATTGGAAAATAAATCTCTGAGAAGTTTTTTGCATCGTTTCGCCACAAACTAGGCGTGGAATTAGGTAAAGTGTTTTCTTGCTCACTTTAAGGCCCTTTTGTACTGTATTTTTGTTCTTTATATACGTTCTAACAATTTTTATGCAATTTGCTATTCACATGCGCTAATAAAAACATTACCTTTCTTTACATTTGAAAGTACAATTGTCGGTACTTTTCCGTTGCAAGTACACCTTTTGACTTGGCGACTTTTTTTATTTTCTCAACGTAGCCGAAAATCGGAAAATAACATTTACGTCGTCGTCATTTTCGCCCCTATTTTTTTTTTTTTTTTAATTTAACATTTTGATGATTGAACTTATTGCTTTTATGATTTTTTTATGTAACTTTCGGAATTTTTAAATCGAGCTTTTTGCATTATTTATTGACTTTTTCGCTACTTCGCGGCTTCTTTTACATTTTAATACTTTACTTTAATAATTTTAACAGAGTTTTTTTTTCTCTCATTTAATGGCAGTTTTAGTCTTGTGCAAAGGCTTGAAGGCTAAATAACGTTTGATATCGCCAAACAAGCAGTTTCTATGCAACTTTAATCAAACATGATGGCAATGAACAAAGTGAAAAATGATCGCCAAGATTCAAAATGAAGCAAGTGAAAAACAACATCCAAGAATTCAATTCTCTATGTTTACCATACTTTTATGTGCGCAGAAAAATGTATAAAAAGCTCTTAAATTCAGAAGTATAGCTTTTAACGCTCGTAAATAAGCTCTAGTACCCATTCTTAAAAATCATCTATTATTTAATAGACGTGTCTCCATTAGATTTTGTTTTCACTGTAACGGAGAACAGAAGCTATAGAAATGTTTGTGTCGTTCATTGTGAAATTGGTGTATATCTCTTTGTAAGTGATTTTACTAAGTGTCATTATATAAAGTCTTTTTCAATTTTTTTCTTTTGAACAAAAATATAAGTGTTTAGCCACTATCATTATCAGATATTTATCTTTAGAAAAAAGTTATCCTCGCTTTTATACTAAAAAATATAACTAAATGTGATAACACTTAGCAAACAAATCCGCATTTAAAAAATAGAGAAAGACCACTTTTACAACCAACAAAACATTTGTTTAATGATTATGAGGAATGTTTTAGCAAAACCTTTATGATTTGCTTCTAATACTGTATACCAATTTCTACCAAAATATTGACAATTGAGCAAAATATGCATTTTGTTTTCAAATGCAAAATGTTATAGTTTCAATGTTTAAAGAAGTTACATGATCGGTTTACTTTTACATTTAACAAACACTATACATTCATCAAAAGAAAGGAAAAAGTTATAAACATTTATTTCATACCTTGACTTGTTTCTACGTTTTGCTATTTTATCCATCGATGCAAACTTTAACGAAGTGACAAAAAAAGAGCGAATCCATAGCTAGACATTTGATCTTCTAATGATACAGCACAATTCAAGCTTTATTTTGAATTCTCCCTTTAGAAGTTATAAGTTTCCATTTCTTCTCATTAAATTCAATGCTAAAGGAAGGAAAAAGAAAGAAACGGCTATTTTCTTTTCAGATTTAAACTGAATACGTAAAGAGCTTATTGACATTTCATTGTGTAAAAAAGCGAGAAATGAAAAATAAGGCAAAATAAAGCTTCTTATGTAGTTATGAAATGATTCATCTATGAATGTTTAGCTCTTTAAACTCAGGAAAGAAACGAAAATAGTTCCCTTTGTTTGACTAAGTACTTTCTTCAACAGAAATTCACTCTTTCTAAAACAATACGTGTAAATATTTCTCAAAATTATCTTCCCAAAAAGAAAAATGTCCTTTCCAAACTCTCTTAACAATCAGCGACGAAAATTATTTGAAAATAAAGTAAGATGCGAATAAAAATATAAGATTTCATTTTTTTAAAATTCTTAAATAATTTATCGATATATAAGTGGCGTACTTCATATATGTTTCGCTTCGAATAGATATAGCGAAACGAAATGGCATTTCAGCTCAAAAATTCAGCACTTGAACAGGAAAATTTATGCATTAATATATGAGCTGTTTCAGGGGGTGCCCATCCCCCCTAAGCTTAATGGCGCAAATTCCCCCCCCCCCCCAAACATTTTCTCGCTTTCGTATTGGGTTAAACATAACAGTTTTTTTTAGAGCGTTTAATTTCCAGTCAAATTCACGGGGGGGGGGGGGGGGGAGCGCTAACAAATACCATTTGAACTGAAATGTTGTTGGATTGTTGACCCGCCTTGCCTTCCATAATTTTAAAACGTGGACCTTGAGTAAACAAGTTTTGGATACCCCTGAATTTTGCTACACTTTTTTTTTTTTTTTCAAACATATGAATAATTACAGGGACAACTTTCTGGCTTGGGATGGAGTTATTACTAGATGTATACATCATTAACCGTGGAACGGAAATTTATTGTCAATTATATAGGGGGTCCGGTTAGTTTCTCCCTCGGAAAGTTTTCGAAATTGCAATTTTAAAACCACAGTTTTGCACGATCTTTGGTGATGTTAGGAGAATAAAAGGTTTGGTGGCCCCTTCCCTGTAATTTTTCAATATTGAAATTTTGAAAGTCCAATTGTAAATAGTCGGACCGTTGTGTTAAGGAGGGCTTTCCTTTGTTTTCAAACTTGTAGTTCTATTAGATTATCTGTGGTAATGTTAAGGAAAGAAGAGCTCCAAGGGCTCGCTCTTGGAAAATTTTCAAAATTAAAGTTGTAAAAACGCTATCTATGGTTGGGGGCAAGCAGTTTTCTGAAATTGAAGTTCTAAAATCGCAGTTGGAGTCGACCTTTGTGACGTTAAGAAAAAGAGTTTTCGGAAGCTCTCCCGGAATTTTCTCGATATTGAAAACTTAAAAACCAAATTTAAGACGACTTTTTAATAATGTTGACGAGAGTGGAGAGGAGGGAGAGGGGCGTTCCATTTAAATTTCTGAACTTGTAGCTTTAGAAACGCAGTTTTGATATATCTTATTAATGTTAGTGAAAGGTGAATTTCGGTGCCATTCCCCCGGAATTTTTTTAAAAATTGATACACCAGAAACGCAATTCTAGGCTTGTCTTTGATCATGTTAAGGAAAGAGGGGGGAATCAGGGGCTTTCTCCTATAAATTTTTCAAAATTGCATTACTGGAGACGCAGTTTTAGATGACTCTTGATGATAAAGAGGGTGTCATTTTGGCGTTACAGTGGGGGCGCTCTCCTGGAAGTTTTCCAAAATTGAAGTCGCATAGTTTGAAAAAAAAATGGATTCCGCACACCATGACAGATATTTTTCAGAAATCCTCAAAAATGGATTCAGCTATTCTGCACACATCGAAAATCAGAACTCGAGAATTTTAACGAATCAAATATCCTTCTATACATATCAGATATGGAAGATAGTAAATATGACTTACGAAAAATAATTTAAACACCTTAAGAACAGACTGTTCTACTTCCATCAGCGAAATCCAATATAACTGAAAGTTTTAATAAAAATCATCAAATGATAAATTGAAATAATCAGTTTAAAAATGGTAGAGAAGATGGGAGAAAAGTGAAATGAGAGAAAAATTCTTCATAAGCTTAAGCTAGTTAATGAAAAAAATATGTTAATTTTTGATTGGAGGGACTTCAAAACTAGTTCTTAACGATTGTCAAGGTGCAAATGAATCAATGAAAGACTAGAGCATACTGGTCAGAATAATGACAAACAATAAAATATTTTTGACCTCCCTCCCTCTCATCACTGTCACACGTATTTATCATGCAGAATTGTGCTACTTCCAGAAAATTTATAAAATATTGAAAAGAAATCAAATCTTGATCCAGCTTTGAAGTGGACACCAACTCCGTGCCGTCTGTGATGTTCCTTTCATTGAAAAAGAGACACGGTCATTAAATTTTGAAAAGAGTACCAGGGCCGTCTCTATTTCAAAAACTGGGGGGGAGGGGGGGGGGGTACGCTTTTGGCGGCCCCTTAATTTTTTCAAACGCATGTTCGAATGTGCAGAGAGAGAGAATATTTGGCTTCTGGTTTAGCAGGGATAGTCATATTACTAGACCTTGGTACTAGTAATATAAATAATCGTAGGGATAATATTCAATCAGAATTAGAAGTGTCGGAAGGCTACCTTCTTGCAGTATTTCGCAATTAGAAGACATAAAAACGCAGTTTTAAACTATATTTTAAGTTTGGGAGGAAGGGAAGAGGAGTTCCAGGATAGCCTCTCCCGATAATTTTTCCAAATTTAAGTTCCCAACACAATCGTACGTTATATTTAATTATGTTCAGAAGAGGAGGTCCAGGGGCTCTCCCTCGGGAATTTTCAAGACTTATTTGAAAAATACAGTTTTTAGACGATCTATGGTGATGTTAAGGAAGGAAGAGACTCGGGGTCATCGTTCTATAATTTTTCAAAATGAAAATTTCAAGCGCGCATTCCCAATTGTGAATTATTTCTGATTGTGACACGTAAAAGGGGGTCCGTGGGCTCTCCCCCGGGAAAAATTTGAAAATTGTAGATCGAAAAAGGCAGTTTTAGAAGATCTATGGTGATATTAAGGGGATAAGACATGCGTCTCCCCATCGAAATTTTTTGAAATTTTGAAGTCTTAAAAATGCGATTTTAGACTTTTTTGTAAAAATTTAGTGCACCGCCAGTTTCTTGAAATCAAAGCTCCGAAAACGTAATTTAAGCCAACCTTCGATGAAAGGCGGGGGCGGGGGGGGGGGGGGGGGAGTTTTGATGGGGCTCGCGACCAGAAATGTTTCGTAATTGAAGCACTAAAAGCGAGGTTTAAGACATTTTTCAATGATGTTGGCGAGAGAGAGAAAGAGGTATTCTCTCAAAAAAAATTTCGATCTGTAGAAACTGCAGTTTTAGAAGATTTTTGTTTATGTTAATGGGTGGAGATATTCGGAGTCCTCCCCTGGCAAATTTTCAAAATTGAAATTCAATTAAAGCAATCGTAGACGATTTATTCATACTGTTAGAGGGGTAGAAGGTTTTGGAGATCTCTTCCCCGAAAAATTTTCTAAATTGAAGCCTTAACAATGAAATTTTTGAGGATTTTCGGTAATATTTGGAGAACGACAGTTTCGGGATAACTCAGGGAGTTTTTTTTTTAAATTAAAGTCCAAAAGACGAAATTTATTCGACCTTGAATGAGGATGAATAATTGATTGAGACGGTGTTTCTCGGAGGTTACGTTAGGAGCACTCTCATGGTTTTTCGAAATTGCAGTCCTAAATACTCAGGTGTAGACCATCTTTAATGACTTTAGGCTAAAAGGTGGGGTTTGAGATTATTTTTCCGGAATTTTTTCAAAACCTAAATTTTAAAAACTCACTTCCAGGCCAGCTTTGGGGACGCAAAAAGAGGGGTTTGGAATTCAGTTTGGCTACGTCCCTCCTATCTTCATTGTCAATTTTAATTACTGATAAACATATTGTGGTAATATTTTCTTTCAATTTTCATTTGCCAAACACGAGTATTTGCTTGGATTTTCCATAATGAAACTTTCAATTTCCCCCTAATAGTTTTGCTTTCTTGCAATGCAAGCGTTTGCGGCCTTGGAAAAAGGACTTTTAACATTTTGAAAAGATGTGGTAATTTTCTGCGATACCTTAGGTCTCTATTCCACTTCATTTTATTTTAAATATGCCACCTGCATCTCTTGATTAAGCTGTGATTTACTTTCGATTTTTACGTTCAATAATTTAGAAGTTTTGGGGTGAGTATTCATTACAATACATTGATCCTCTCTTTGCATTCAACTGTTATTATTATTTTATTCTCTGTTTCAAATTTATTTTGGCGACCCATACATTTTTCTCCACTTAGCAATGGTTTTCAGGACCAATATTTTTCATCAAAAAAAAAAGTACATATAGTATTGTTCGGCGAACCCTATCCTATGGGCTGTTCTAACGAAGCTGTTCTATTTATTTATGTTTTTTTTAATTAATTATTTTTTTTTAAACTCAAGAACCATGAAGCATAGTTTTGTATAAACAGGGCCGCCGAGAGACAAGGCGTGCACCATGTTAGTTTTGTCGCCTTTCCTCCCTCCCATTATGCTAATTTTACTCTATGCACAATACTTTAATCTGAGCCGATCCCAGGCAGACATACTCATTCTTAAAGAGTGTATTATACTGAATACTCTTTTTTGGTTGATAAAAATGTTTGAAGCGTACATTTCCGCGACTCTAAATAAAAGTGAATCATGGATGTTTCCAAATTGTATTTTAAGATTACATTTTCTATTCAAATTTTGCAGAAAAATATTTTTTGTCACTATTGTTTCAATTGTTCATTTATAATTACTATTTTAATTTTTTAAAACAACAAAAAGCTTCCCTTTCTCTTCGTTCGTTTTCATCGCTAAAATGAAATTGGCGGCCCCACTTCTGAAAAACTGGGGGGTGTAGCACGCCCCCCCCCCCTCTCTCTTGGCGACGGCCTTGAAGAGTACGTGAAAAAAGTATTATTGATGCATCTATTTCTTGTTGAATAAGTTTAAATATTTTTTCTTTCCAAAATTCAAAAATTTTATGTTCTAAAGAAAAAAAAAAAGGTTCTGAAAAAAAAATCCCTCCCAAAAATTTTGATGGCGCAACTTGCGCCATAATCCCCCCCCCCCCCCCTGTGGGCACCCCTGAGCTGTTTGTTAATAGATTTCATCAATGAAAAGATAATCTAAGTTTTCGAGTTAGCTTGTTCAGTCAAGTGCAAATGGTTATCACAATTCTGATTATTTTTCTCATTAAAACAGTTTATGAAGAAGAAGTTGACTCATTTAAAGTCTATAGTAAACATGGCCAAAGAACTGAAATAAAACCAGTGTAATGTGCCTTAATACCGTTTTATTTCGAGTTTTGTATGAGTTTAGTAACGTTTGAGATGTTTTTATTTTATATTAGTGGTGCCCGCACGGCTTTGCCCGTAGTTGAAAATTAAAAGGTCATTCAGTTCGCCTGTATATTTACAAATAAGGAATTTCTCGCCAATTGGCTATTTTCATTCGCTCTCCCATTCCACGTCATGATAATTTCGTAATTTACTCGTCCATCTTATGATAATTTTGCTCCGGAAAATGCTCTTAAAATTGCAATAGAAAAAGAATAAAATCGAGTTTTCGAAAAATCTTTTCGAGGTCCACAACCCATGCTACAAACTAACTTTTTGCCAAATTTCACTAAAGTCGGCCGAACAATCTAGGTGCTATGCGCGTCTCAGACGTCCTACAGACATCCATACAGACTTTCCGCTTTATTATTAGTAAAAATAAAGAAAAGTACTAACTGATTCACACAGAGTTGCACGATCTACCTCAAAAATAAAAGTGGTATCAAGTGAAGCCTGTTTAACAATCAGACATAAATAAAAGTAAAAAAATAGCGTGAAACTTTCTGTCAATGTATAGAAAAGAGCAAATTTGTGACGCAAAATTTAAATTTAGACCTCTTTGGATTTTCTTAGAAATCCCAATAACCCCTATGTGAGTTCCTGAGCATCAAGGGATTCCTGTGCTAAATTTGGAAAAGATCCGACGAAAACTGTTAATCTGTACAAGGAACATACAAGCACCCACTTACATCCATTTTTAAATGTAGAGATATAAATGCTTTTCAAACAAATGTGTTTTTCTAAACATGTGCCACGGTTTTTTTTTTTTTTTTTTTTTTAAGTTTCAGATAAGTTTCTTCGGGTTTTTTTTTTCTCTGATTGCAAATAGAATTCTTTTTTTCTTTTTACAAAAAAGGAAGTATTGTATTCGCGAAAAAAATTTCACTCAAAATTCGGCTTTAATTTCCATTTTGCTCACCCCCGAATTAATGTTGAGTTTTTTTTTCAACCCGACCACACGCGGATAAGTGCCTAAGAACGTATAAACACCCGAAATATCCATTTTGACATTCCGCGAGTTAATTACAACAACTTTTCTCGTGACGTCCGTGTGTACGTATGTATATGCGTATGTATGTCGCATAACTCAAGAACGGTATGTCCTAGAAAGTTCAAATTTGGTATGTAGACTTCTAGTGGGGTCTAGTTGTGCACCTCTCCTTTTGGTTGCATTCGATTGTTTCTAAAAGGGTCTTTTGCCCCTTTGTGGGGGGAAATCATAGTTAATTTCGATGGATACTCAAGTGGTGTTATAATTTGGCAGACACTTCGCGATATATCGCCAATCTTTTGGTTGCCAAGTTTTGTCGCCAACTTGGCGACAAATTTGGCGTTTTTTTTTTTAAATCTGGTTTCAATTTGGCTACTGGTGGTGATATTTAGAGAGTAAACTATTGAATCACATTAAAATTGCCAATAATGGGGAAATTGACATTAAATTGAAGTAAAAGGAAGTCAAGTGATGCAGCTCGTTTAGAGTAACTTTGAACCATGTAGATTAACATTTCAAATTTTTTGGTTCATTTGGCTTCAAAGCAAATTGGAAAGCACTATGCTGATCTCTACTAACAAGGTTACAATATCAATTTTGTACATTTCTGGCTTATCTTACTTTATTAATTTTTTCTTAATTCTGGATATTAGTAAATTACTTTAGGAATTTTGCTTCAGTTTTGTGCAAAAAGATGCAGAGAAAAAAAAAGATATTGAGAGTCCAAGTTTCCTAGACTTTCACTCTCGCTATGAATGAAAATTCTTAATAATTAATCTTTCAACTTTATCAATTTTCACCCACTTCCTGTAATCGGATTCTTTTGAAATTTGGTATGTAACTTCAGGCAAGATGAAAATGCAATATTTTTTAATCGAATTAATTAACCACTAATTTTGTTTATTCCAGTTTTAATCAACATTTTCGCATAAATCATCTAATATGAGGACGAAAAAATGCTCGCACAGATTAATTTTTAATATCAATTTTTTTCTGCAGCAGATAAAAATTTTCCAACGTTCCAAGGTAATAAGAACGTGAATTATTATTGTTTTAAATAAATTTCATGTCAAAATGCAGGTGAGCCTTAAATTAAAAGTTCATTCTTCTCAATGATCACTATTGAACAATGCTTTTGTTAAAATGTATCTCCAATTTGTCAAGCAATATGAATATTAGGGCAGATCGCCGTCCTATAATAAAAAAGGAGGGGGGGGGGCTGATTTTATTTAAAAAAAGAAAAAAAAAAGTTAAATAAAATGTTTATTTATCGACCCAAGTGGAACTTGACATAATATTTGTTTTCTTATGCTTTACTTGTTAAATTAGGTTTTAACAAGTTTTCAAAAAACATGTAAAATTTTCATTTGTTTTAAAAATTGCTGATAGTCTAAAAAACATTCAAGTCGACAATTCCCAACCCTTGTCAAGACAAGGGTCCTTAAATCAGAGATAGATATAACTGATTATAAAACGAAATGAATTATCAAAGTGCATCATGAATTATATACGCTTCTATTATGTTTTTCTTTTCTTGCGGTTCACAGTTATTGGCATTTTCTTTTTGTTTTAACTTTGGCTCAATCTTTGCTCAATCGAATTCTTTCTTTCGTCTTTGCTGTGCCTGTGAGAGAGCTCTTGCCCTTTGCTTGCATTCCTATTGGTTGTTTATTGGTTAATAATTTTCTCATTGGTGTTTGTTAATTCGCTGTTTTTATCTTTTAAGCTGTTGGCTAATCTAGCTTTTGGCTATTGTCGGATGTCTTTTCATCCATAAGCTCATTACTTTTTGCATTGAAAAAGGCGTTCCTTGTAACGCCGAAACATGTGTCTGCAGTGATCTGCAATTTGCTTTTTGACGTTGTTATTTCTTACCTTACATTACAGATTCATTCCTGTCATGTGACCTGGTGGTCCCCATCCTACAATCTCCGATTTGGAGGGCGTTTTAGAGAGGTGCAGACATGACTTTAAAACTGTGCAAAGTTTTAGCTTCCTAGACACAAATCATGTAGATCTTAGGATACCTAAGAAAGAAATAAAAGATGTGCTCCAAAACTGCCTCCAATGGGAGAACCGGGCTAAAAATGACAATTCGTTTCACAAAGCTGATCCGCCGTTTTTGAGCCTCATTTTTTGAGCAATCACATTGCTTATTTGTTCTCATTTGACTGTTTTTGGCGTCCTTTGATTTTATTTTCCTCTGAAGCACCATCGTCGATCGGCCCCTCCCGCGATTTTTCTAGCGAAAACCGTCTCCAGGTTGCGTCTATATCCTCATGACCACGCATACAGACACACACAAACACACAATTACACTCACACATACACACATACACCCACACTCATGCCTACACACATTCGTGATTGACCCTTCGTGATTCACGCTCAGGACCCTTTGAATGCAAACTATTTGAACGCAAACATTCATAAGAAAAATCACGAGTGCCGAATTCAGGAGTGTTGCGATGCACAAACATTTACTGAAAATATTTTTATTTATTTATTTTCATTTTTGGGAGCGCAGAGTATCCCTTACCTTAGACAAGTATAAGAAAAATGAAATAACTAAAGGAGAAAATCTTATTTTTATTTCTTTTTCTTAAATAACAGACTAGCACTTAAACAATTTTAATCACTTGGGACCCCTAAAAATCAGTAAACCTAGGCCACGGCCTAGTTGGTCTGTTGGATAATCAGACCCTAATTCTTGCGACGAAATAAGGGCTACTCAGTTTCAATAAGATTCGAAAATTCACTCCGCCATTATCTGTTTTAGAAAAAATTAAGCACGGGTGAAAGAATGAAAGAATTTACTTATAACTGCAAAATAATAATAAACAAAAATTATTAAAAAAAAAACAATTGTGTGATAACCAAAAAAACTTAAAAGAAAAAAATAAGCTCAGTAGTTTATAATGTTATTAAGTGGAAGTGTTCAAAAGCAGAATAGAAGGATCAACAATCGGGGCCCGTTCAATGTTTACGGGGTTCCTTGATTGGTCAAAAAGGAATGGGCCCCGACTGTTGATTCTTCTACTCTGCTTTTGAATTTATGATTAGTCTTATATGTGTATCGATTATAAAACTATTTCAATGGTGTAGTTATTCTGTAGTACTTAATAACATTGATGTGTTTAGTGATTATCCCAAGGTTAAGAAAAGTCGATTGACGAAAGAATCATCAAAATTGGCCGAGATTTTTAGTCTCTACAACGCCATATACGGGTAAAAAACAAACTTTTCACTCCCTAGTTGTAAGCAGGGCTGGGGAGTCGGAGGGAAAATGACCGACTCTGGGAATTCTAGAGCTTTTGACTCCGCAACCCTATTAGTAAAGCAACTACATTGTCACAACTGGTCAAAGATCCTTTGTGTTAGTTAATTGTGACTGGAGTACTTTTAAAACGGTTCGTGATCACAAAGTCCTCCAAGTTCCCATTCTGAATCAATACCTCTGGAGGGGAAGAATCAGGGGTTGCTGGGATCTTGATATTGATCAAAACAAAGAACTTTTAATTGCCTCATCCAACCGGTTACACCACATGAGGTGGTAGTTACGGGAGATCATGGAGTGAAGTGCAAAGCTAAAAATGATCACATAACAGGTGACTCAAAGTTGGAAAACCAAAACAAGAAAATAATTGCAGTCAACGACTTATGGTTTCGCATACAAGCCCTGATCTCCTCCACTTAGCTTTGTAATGAAAACATTGAATATGTATCTCTGAAATAAACGTTGACATCTTTTGAGGAAAAAATAGTTTTCTATTACGAGCTGTTAACTAGTTCTCAGAATTTTTGAATGTGATATCATAAGCTGTAATAACTCATCAAGTTATTATCTCTATTTAACGAACGTTTCCACCAATTTTCAAAAGTGCACATTAAATATTAACGTAGTATCGAAGACTTATTTATTTTGTAATGTAAATTCTCAAAAGCCCAAATGCATTCTCCCATATTATTCAAGCTTTACTTTTGTGAGAGATTTCATGAATATAATGAAAATAAATTATAAGTTTTCTTACTAAAGTACACACAAATTTGCTTTTCTGCGAAAATATTTGTGAAAGTAATTCCCACGATATATTAAAACTAGCATTCAAAATCGGAAGCAATTACACAATTCCTTAATACTTTACATTCTAAGGAACACTTTAAATACTGCAATTTCTGCTCTCCAGATAATTTCTCATTATTCGAAATCTAATCGCTGAACAGGTCACTAAACTTTAACTGTAACTGTTGTTCTAAACTGCCGCTGAAACAAGGCAGAGTTAATTTTGACAGTTTGATAACAGTTGCGTCAGAACGCGTAGCTTCATTGTGAAAACCAACGCTACTTTTATTAGAAAAATCTCTAGATACTACGAGAACTAATTCATTGATAATATCCTGAAAGCTTTTCTGCTCGGTAATGAAAGAATCAAGCTTCGATTTCTCAGACAAATCAAAAATGTTATTAAACACAACAATAACTAGTTTCCCCCCCCCCCCCCCCCCAAGTTTAGCATCAAAGAATCCAATTCTGTAAAATCCGCTTGTTCAACATTATTACAAATTTTCTTTTTTGATTGTTTTCAATAAGCTTTGATAGCCGTTTTTCCTATTTTTTAGTCTCAGCTTTAGATAGCCAATAAATAGAATGCGTTCACCTCGCTGATACACGAGAATATCCAGCTCTGACGGTCCACAAATATTATGATGAATGGAAAATCAGTAAAGTGAGATTTTTTTTTTTTTTTTACAAAGTCATTTATTTTATCTGTTGCCACAACATATGTCTTAAAATTACAATTTAATAAATAAAACATAGTGTAAGAACCACGTGTGTAAGAAAAAACATTTCAACTCTTCTTTATCTTTACTAATAATAAAGCTGAAAGTCTGTCTAGATCTCTGTCTGTCTGTATGTATGTCTGTGACGCACATAGCGCCTAGAACGTTTCGCCGATTTTCATGAAATTTGGCACAAAGTTAGTTTGTAGCATGGGGATGTGCACCTCGAAGCGAGTTTTTGAACATTCGATTTTGTTCTTTTTCTATTCCAATTTTAAGAACATTTTCCCGAGCAAAATTGTCATAAGATGGACGAGTAAATTACCAAGCTATCATAACGTAGAACCGTAACATGAGCAAGGCTATTGGCGAGAAATTCTCCACACATTTTTTGTAAATATACAGGCGAACCAAAAGACCTTTTAATTTTATACTACGAGCAAAGCCGTGCGGGTACTACTAGTTGTAAATAATAATGTTAATTGAATATAACATTCATTCTAACTGAAGAACTGGATGACTGTTAATACGTGACAGGGGATTATTTCATGCTAATTTCTGTACTTCAGAGCCAGAGGAACGTAAGTCACATCACGATAATTTTACAGTAGAGAGGAAAAAATTTTTGAAAGGATGTTACGCGCGCTCTTTTAACCCTGGTAAAAAATTGAAAAGCATTTTTTCTAAGAATTACGTTCACATGGCTCGATGCGGAATAGGCTTCTACAAACAAAGCACTAATAAACAGAAAATCACAATTTTTGAAATTACGTCCTTCTGGCTCTGAGATACAGATTTAACATTTGATATAAAATAGTGCAGCAATGATAGAAACAATGCAGAGTTTAAAAGACATTAAGGATCTCCTCGTCTATTAATTTATTTTATGACACCATAATACAGGGTTTCCCACACATTTTCGACTCGCAGCATCCTTTGAAGGTTTAGAATTTTCTCACGGCACACTATTTTGTAAACAAGTAATAAGTCGTTATTTTCAGGCTGGGGGGGGGGGGGGGGGGGTTGGGGGGGGGGGGCACACCTGCGCAGTTCATGCACATATGTGCAACGTATGCAGCACAGGATCATATTCTCCTGCATGCTCCAGCTTTTTATCATAAGGACACCGGAGCGTTAATAAAGCGAATTATAATAATCCTGTCGTACTATAATCTGCTTTTCAAAGTTATGAAATCTCGGGACACAATGACATTTATTTATTTATTTTTTAATTCGTCAACTACATAATTTAGTTTTCAAGAACAGTATGCAAGTTTTTTACTCTCGTTAAACTTCAAGGAACCATGTACAAAATTTACCATAAAATAAGATCAGTTGGTTTTGAGATCACTCTTCTGCAGCAAAGTTTGCTACAATATTGCGCTTGTACTGTTGCCTGGTAGTTAAAAATGGTTTAATGATGAAGCTTTATCAACAGTTCGGCGTTTTGATGTAGAAGGATCTAATGAATTTTTGTAATACTGTATTAAAAAATAGAGGATTTCTCCTTGCTGGTTAATCGGGCATCATTTAGTCCACTCAACTTACATTTACAGGATGTTCCGTTTTAACCTGCAGGACCTCTATTTTCGCAACTGTTAGTCCTAGATGAATACTTTCAATTGCAAAAATGGTTAAAATCATAAGCAGAATTAAGGTATTGAATGTTTAAAGCAAAAATAAAAACGTGTCAAAAAATACAAAATTTAACTTCTTATACAGGTCCCAGGTGCCCTACCTTATGCTTAGGGAAATAATATCCTTTGAAGAAAGATAACAACAAAAAAAGTTTGACTTTAGTCCGACCAATATTCACCGAGATATGAAACAGCGTTTTGTGACTTACACCCCTTTACACTGGGGGGAAAAGATAGCGGTTAACAAGGGTTTACAATTATATGTGTGCATCTAGTGTGATTTTTCAAATTGTTCGAGGTTTTGTAGTGTGGTTTTGCTTATCATGGCATAACATTTTCATTTATTTTGGAATGGCAATAAAAAGTATAAATACTCTTTTTATTTACTTCGACAATCTGACATTCCTCTGAAAGGGCGATAAGTTCCAATCTCATCTTTTGTATGGTCCCTTAAAACTTTAAACTCGAATATCTCCTTCAGCTTTGGTCGCACAAATGTCAAGTTTTTTGTGTCAGTAATAGTTTAAAATGGAGATTATTTCTCTAAATATTAGTTAAGGGACCTGGGACCCGTATAAAAAGTTAAATTTTGTAATTTTTGACTCACTTTTATTTTTACTTCAAACTTTCAATGTCTTAACTCTGCATCTGATTTTGAACATTTTTGCAATTGGAAGTATGCATCTAGGACTAACGGTTGCAAATATTGAGGTCTTGCAGGTTAAAACGGAACACCCTGTATATTAATATCACAAACACTTAGCAGCACCCCTCACCTCTTCCTACGGCACTCAGTTTGAGAACCCCTTCCATAATATATTAGAATAGACTGAACTCAGCAAATTCATAATTATTGCAATTTCATCTTTTAACATACATATCAACTTTTAACATCATACTCTTAGAAGTGAATGAACACTCATAACTATTAAACTTGAAATTGATTTACTCATCGACCATAAATTTTTATCCAATAGAATGAACAATTATGTTCTTCGGCTGAAGCACAGTTTTCCCTCTATTGAGTAAAGCCTTCCTCAAAGAAAGGAACCACGGAGTATTAGATACTACCCAAGAGACTTGCATACGAGGTCTGAAGATGTTTCGTTTAATGACTTTTACGGAGCATACGAAGCGTTTAAAAATCGCCTACAAAAGTTCGTTGATAGTAAAGAAGCACATTTTGAAGACTACAAAAGTTGTGTACAGATATCTTTAAGACATTTTAATTTGTGGATTTCCCCTCATTTATTAGTGCCTTGTATGTATAACATGAGCATAATTTTTTGATAGAATTTTTAAAAAATCGCTTTAACTCTAGAGCTATTTTATGAACACCGTGGTCTGAGTGCAGAGTATAGGAGAAACAACGCTCTGACGAAAAATTTGCAAGATTGTGCATCACAACGACATTGCTGGGACGTTATCTTTATGAGGTTAAGCGTTAAAAAAAGTTTGACCCCGGAGAGATAGCGGATGACCTTGAAGTGGAAATATCACATGTATCATTTGTAATAGGTTGTTTCCTATTATTTTGTAATAGATAGGATAAGTGACAACGTGCCTCTTACTACTCGGTGCTTTCTGGCTGATTTTATCGATTTACAATAATGCAAATTACGTCTCCGCTTCAAGTAAATCCGATATCTCTCCGCTTGCAAACTTAACTACATTGCTGTGTAAACTTTGCAAGATAATACGTTCCAATGTTATTTCTCCCACATTCAATTTCATTACAGGGGTACACATATACAGGGTGTTCCGTTTTAACTTGCAAGACCTTTATTTTCGCAACCGTTAGTCCTACATGTATACTTCCAATGGAACAAATATTTAAAATCAGATGCAGTGTTAAGATATTGAAAATTTGAAGAAAAAGTAAAAATTAGTCAAAAAATACAAAATTTAACTTTTTATACGGACCCCAGGTCCCCTAACTTATCTTTCGGGAAGTAATCTACATTGAAAAACAATTCCAACACAAAAAGTTTGACATTAGTACGAACAAAACTCAAGGAGATATTCCACTTCGAAGTTAAGGGACCATACAGAACAAGAGATAGCAACTTATCGTTCTTTCAGAAGAATGACAGGTCGTCGAAGCAAGAAAGTCGTCAGAAGAAAGAAGGTCGTCAAAAATAAATGCAAATGTTTTGCTGTGATACGCAAAAACACACAACACAAACTCGAGCAATTATAAAAACCACCCTCGATGCACACATAGTTTTAAACACTTGTTAACCGCTATTATTTCCCCCCAAAAGGTGTTACTGACGGCGAGTAAAAAGTGGTGTGAGTCACAAAACGCTGCGTTTCGTATCTCGGTGAATATTTGTTGTACTAATGTCAATCTTTTTATGCTGGATTTATTTTTTAATGGGAATTATTTCCCTAAATATAAATTAAGGGACCTGGGGCCCGTATAAATAGTTAAATTTTGTATTTTTGACTTATTTTTATTTTTTGCTTCACACTTTCTATATCTTAACTCTGCATCTGATTTTGAACAGTTTTGAAATTGGAAGTATACATCCAGGACTAACGGTTGCGAAAATAAAGGTTTTTGAAGGTTAAAACGGAACACCCTGTAGAACAACCATAGTAAAGTGTACTTACACATTTCTTCATATTCTAGCATATCCTTAACTAATTTAATGACATTGATAAAGTTAAGAAAAGATTAGTATAACTATGCCCTCCTTTCAAAAGACGTTCTAAACACAAAACATATAAATTCTATAAATGATGAGAATGTAGCTGTATAAGCTGCTTCAATTAATAAATCTGTCAGAAAATTGCGTTGGATACGAAGCTATTATTCATTCTTACTTTATTACGAAAAGATGAACGTGAACACCGAAGTAGTTTATTAGACCCAATTACTCTTAAGTAAAATATGAATAGCAGCAGGACACTGTTTATGTTTCACGTTGAGTTAATGAATTAACGGTTGCAATATATCAGAATGACGTTAAATAAGTTGAGTGAAAAAAATCTTTAAGCACTTTGAAATTTAATATTTGAAACTGAAAAAAAAAAAAAAAAAAAAAAAAAAAACACTTCATAGGTTTTATTTATTAAAAAAAAGTAGAAAAGAAATCCAAGTTTAACATTTGATATCTTGAATACAAATTATGTTTTTCTACGTGCACAAGACCCAACTCTAATCGTTGGGTCTTGTGCACGTTGACGTGTTTATGTGTGTAGTCGTGTGTGTGTGAATGAAGGCGCGTGTGTGTATGTGTGTAGGCGTGTTTCTGTGTGTGTAGGGCATAGACGCTACAGCCCAGGAGTGGTCCCGCTCTTGGAGGCCGTAATTTCTCACCCTCCCCTTTTTTTATTTAACATCTAGTAAAATAAGCCTTATATGGACGCAAACGATCTGTAACCATGACGTTATAAGTTTGTTCTTTTACTAAATATTAAAACCACGAGCTAGACTAATGCTCATCGTTATGGTAACTTGAAAAGTCAAAGCAACATCAACTTTGGTCAAGTGAGCTTAATGTGCAATTCGAGATTACTCAAAATGGTTGATTTAGCGAATGCAAGTGCAATTTTACTTGTCACTAGTTGATGCGTTTGTTTTTGATATTATATGTGCTTCTACATGTTGATATGATTCATATGTTTTTTGAAAATTACCTAATTTGAACGATAAAATCTGATAATGGATTATTATGAGATTATAAAGAGAAACAGGTTTTTATGTATCATAATTATATGAAAGGAATTTTAAGAAAAAAATGATTTCTTAAAGTTTGTTCCTTTAGTCACTTATAGGTACGTAAAGTCCTTTATAGGAAACCAACCACTTGGACCAATTTTTAAATCTAGGAAACTTTTCTTCATTTTATTTATTGTAACCATGTTTCGCCAGCGTTACATTTTTTTTTTTTTTTTTTGCTCATAACATACGTAATTTTGTCTTTCTAATTAACTTTTAAACAAAACAAGCAATTAAGAAAGACCATATATTTCACAACAATGAAAAATAATCTGCCAAATATTTAAATCAAGTCATTCAACTATAATACGTTCCATAGCAAAATAAAGCATTCAAAGCTCCATTAAAACTTTAAATAATACATCACATATATATATCGAATCAGTAAAAAACATTAATACTTCCATTTCTACGTAAAGTTATTCAAAAAGGAACAAATATGGCGATAACGCAAACATTATTTTTCAATTTTTGCAAAGTGAGAATGGAATTAAGTAGTCCGGCCAAGCAAGGCACCAATAATGAAAAAATGCTTTAAAGATTTGATATTTGAGATGGAAAGAAATGAATAATTGATTTTACTTATGAATTCTATCACGAAAACGACTGATTTTGTGCAGAAGGTCAAAATGTTCAGTTCATATGTGTAATATGTTTTTGCATTTGAAATAGCACGCTTTCTATATATTTTCAAGTTTTAAACGAGCAATCGCAGAATTACAGGCAAGTAAATTTGACGAACCTAAAATAAGAAGGGTGTAAGTGCCAAAGTTAAAAATTGGGAGGTATCTAGTCCAAGGTTTACCTTTTTTCTTGGAATAGGAATAAGCAAATCTATTTTTTTTTTAAATTTTATTCAAAAGACACGATATTTATTTTTTGAACGACTTTTGTAGCAAATCTTATTTAAATCGGCTACACAGTTTATCTTAATATATAAAAATCTTCTCTGCGGACGTTTGTCACAATAAGGCTTTTAAACGGCTGGACCGATTTTGATCAAATTTTTTGTTTGTAATTAAGTTGTGGCAAGCATGGTTTCGAAGCGCGATGGATCAAATCAGAAACGTTTTTGTTAATTAATTAATTTAAACATTGTATGGTTATATCTCCCAAATGATTAATATTTATTTTAAACTATTGTTGAGCGAGAACTGAAATAAATATTTAACCCGTTGCCGAAGGACAATAAGAAAGTCAGCTCTGCTTTTTCTAATGAAATTTCCTACTGTGATATGTCAATGAAGAATAGATAAAACGTAGAGAGAATAGAGTGAAGCCTTCATTTCTTGAAAGCAAAGATTTTAGTTCCCGTGATATGCTATTTTTAAGTTAATTAAAGGAAGAAATCGGGTTTCTTTCACTAACCAAAAGTACCGTACCTAGCAACATTTGTTTCTCGGCTCACAAACCCATCCGAATTTTGGCACCAATGGCAAGAATACGTTAAGGATTATCAAACTAATCAGTACATTTTTAAAGGAAAAGACGGGGATATTTCGATAATTGGGAATCTGGCGCGGTCGTCTCATTTTTGGAGTAAATAATTTTATTTTGGTAACCCTGCTGATGTATAGTAACCCTATGTGAATAGATGTTTCCGATCTCTTTGTTTTGATTTGCAAAGAAAAATACCTCTCGCGCAGGCGCTGGAGCCAAAAATTGACGCCAATGAAGAAAGATCGCCAGATTCCCAATTATTGAAATATCCCCAAAGATAGCAAGTGAGAATGCTCAGCGAGAGAGCGGGATTTAAAAGTTTTCGTTCAAAAGATCGGACTGCTAATAGGTCGGAGTTCGCTTCGCTCACTGATCGGCTGGATTACAGTTACGTGGTGGCTTGGCGACTTTGGCTATAAGCAATAGAATTGCGGGATTACTGTCTAACCACGGATTGTATGGAAAGGTTTATACGCGGAAATGGAAGCATCTATTAGTTTTCAGGGATGTCAGATTTTGCAGATGTATGTTAGCCTCTAAATTAAGCAGAGTCTCATTCAAATGAGCGCATAAAATTTTTATTTTTCCCCTAATTCAGATGGAGTCGCCTTAACTGGATGTTTGCCAATTCCATACAATCCGTGATCAAACAGTATTTGTTTGCATTTTTAAGCTACTGTTAATGTAATTTATTGTATTTTTGTTCATTTCGCGAAATATTTTAAATTGCAAAGAATTGTTTTTCGTTTTTAAAGAGATTAGTCATGTAAGTTGAAGAATATTTTTTTTACATCGGGAGGGAAGGGGATGAGTGGTTTTCGCTTTTTCAGGAAACTGTTTTTATCTTTGTCATTTTTTCAAATGATATCCTTTCGATTGTTTTATTCTTTTTCATATGGAGGACGTTGCAGCGGGATTTGCCGTTTGTTTTAGATGGGTAGTTAGTTTTTACACTCAGTATCTGAGGACGATTTTTATCCTTTGAGTATGGCTGAAGGAACAAATCATAAATTCCATAAAGATCTTTCAAGAACACGAGAAAAAATAGCAGCTGCTCAGTGGGCATTAGATAAATCAAGTTGTAATAAATATGCGCATTCTGACACCAAGCAGCTTAAAACATTTTCTTTTCACTCTTTTTTGCCAACAAAGAAGTTCAAATACTTGATGGTATATTGAAATTTTTCAACTTTTCAATTTACAGAGTTTGAACAGAACAACGTCTGTCGGGTCTTCTAGTATATGTATATAATGAATATTAGGGTGGTTCGAAAAAATCGCATTTTTATTTTGGAATTGCGTTACCTGACAAACGTTGCAGTTTGGTATCCTCAAATGGGGGAAAATAACAAAATAAATAAAAATTCCAAGTTGACATCTTCAGTTCATGCATGAAACTGAAATTTTGGAGAAATATGCTAAAAATTGAATGTTTCAAAAAAATAAGAAAATTATCTTTTTTATATTTTAAAAAGACAGCAGCCATAAATTGTCAGTATATAGCGTAGTTTGAACCTAAAAAAATATTTCATATTTTACATAAGAAAATTAATTGGGCTAAAAGCTCCTGAAATTCGAAGCCCAATTTAAGGCGTATGCGTGAAATAAAGATCTTATGAAAAAGCTATTTAATTATTTTTAGGCTCAAAATACGCTATATATACTGACAGTTTATGGCTGTTACATTATGAAAAAATACAAAAAAAAAAAAAAAAAAAAAGAAAAGAAGAAAAGAAAAAAAAAAGAAAAGAAAGAAAAAAACCGAAAACTAATTTTGTTACTTTTTGAAAATTTAAATTTTTAACTTATTTTTTTCAATAGTTAAATATGATAACATTCAAGCATCAAACCACAGATATTATACATTGCTATTTTCTTCACTTTGATTAATATCGTACAAATGATCTTTTGAAAAACGATTTTCTCGTCATGAAAATGCTCGATAACTTCTTTCGTAGTTAGTTTAGGCCCTTCAGCGTCAGAAGATGCCAAAATTCTTCAAAGGGGGCATTTTTAATAGCTTTTCAACGGTACTAAATGCGCATAGATATTATTTCGCATGGAAAGAGACATTACACTTTTTTCTCTTGGTTTCAAAATAAAAATAAATTCGAACGGTTCGGCTTTTTTTTTTTTAACGTTTGAACTCCTACCACCCTATGATCTCTCGTGCGGACCTATTTACCTTTCTACTAAATTTGTCCCAAATTATTGATTTGTACAGGGAACATATACACATACATATTTTCGTTGTTTTTTAATCAATATTACTATATGACTTCAAGCAGCTTTTATTTGAAAACTAGCTGCGTCGCCCTTCTTTGCACGTTCAACTTCGAAAAAAAAAGTTTTGTCATAAAGATGGGAAAATTAGGAATCCATCGCTACCAGGCTCGATGGTCAGTTTCTTGGCGTTCGGGAGAAGCAACCCGAACATACATACATAGATACAAAGGTACATACGCTCAGTTTTTAATTATATAAGATAAGAAGCATGAATTTAACGAAAATCAATAATTTTACTCATCTTCAGTAAAATAATCCAGAACTTAAAGGAAATAAATCCGCTTTTGTCATAAAGTTAAATGAACTTTTTCCTTTCTTTTTTTGTAAAAGATTTTTTTCTAGTACATACACATTTTGAATATAGCTCGTACAAACTACTGCTATTAGTAATGTAATTATTCTGTTCACTTCTTATATTGTATCCAGGATAAGATCAAAATATTTACCGGGAGCATAAAATGAAATGGTTTTTTAAATTTTATCTTGGTGGAAAGTGAGATTAATTCCAATCTTTCTACTAATGGTCTATTTTCTAAGTTTCTATTTCGAATGCACTTTCGATAAAAATGTCTCGCGAAATGAAAAGTAAAGCATAAGCTGATTAAATTTCACAGGAGCATCGCCAAACAAGAAATGGAGATTCTTCACGCATTGCACTTCTTAGTTCCAGTAAATCGCTTTATGAAATGCTTTCAGCTAGTGGAGTTATTGGAAATTTGATGAATTTTTTTTAATCTTACTCTATTTTAAAGCATAATTATATTTTTGCGACCACATTTTGAACTTTATTTACTCCGGTATAATTACTAATCTTTCAGAGATTTGAGAATTTGGAAAAATAGTAAGCCCTTCCATTTTATTTTACCTTTGCTTTTCACAATTTCGCTAGTTACGTAAGGAACTTATCTTACTGAATAATTTTGCAGAATTTCCTTGGAGCCTCAAAGTTAACGAAATGTGTATGAAGACTAATTCTGAATGTTGAATTTATTTCATTCGTATCAAGAAGCTTTTAGTGCAGAATTGAAAATGTTTCTAGAAATAATTTGAAATTTTCAATTTAAGAAATTCAGAAACATTTTTAGGAAAAAGTATAAGTTTTAACTTATAGCGCAACGTAATATCTAAGTGTATTAATTTGCTTAGAAACAGAAAACGCAACGAATAGAAATAAGATGGGTTCTTGTTTGCGCGAGTGATGCATTCCAAGACACCTTGCGTAATTCAAAATTTTGCGTTGTGAAATTGGGTATATTCACACTGTAAAAAAAATCCGGAAACGTTTCTGAGTATATCGTGCAGCTGTGGTTCATGAAAGTTTCAAAAACGTTTCTGAGTATTTCGGAATCCTCTTTCTGTAATGTCCAGAAACGTGTCTGAGTATTTCGGAATCCTCTTTCTGTAATTTTCAGAAACGTTTCTGAGTATTTCGGAATCCTCTTTCTGTAATGTCCAGAACGTGTCTGAGTATTTCGGAATCCTCTTTCTGTAATTTTCAGAAACGTTTCTGAGTATTTCGGAATCCTCTTTCCGTAATTTCCAGAAATGTTTCTGAGTATTCTGTGCAGCTGTGGTTCATGAAAGTTTCGAAAACGTTTCCGAGTATTTCGGAATTCTCCAAACAATTTTCAAAAACGTTTCCGAGAATTTCGGAATCCTTTTTCCGTTATTTTTTCTAAAATATAATTCTTTATTATAGTATTGCATACCATATCAGTTTCAATTCTTTCATATCTAAGAGCAATAATACAAGCAATTTTAGAATCATTCGTGGATTTTTTTTTTTTGGAATTTCTAATGACAAATAGCATGGTTAACAGCATAACATATGCACAGTTATAAATTTTTGAAAAATTATGAAATAATCTAGTAGTTTCATTCCTAATCACAAAATCGTCGGGGAATTGGAGTGGAGGTACCTTCTGAAAAGTGGGGATTGTTTGTTAAACAATCTTAAACTTCAGTTTTTCTCTCAATATTTTCAAGACAAAACTATCAACATATTGTATTTTTAATGCAGAACTTAAAAACATATCTTGTATCAAACTTGATAGCTTTTATCTTCGGATAAAATTTGACAGGACTTACCTACCCTTCGCGTTCCTAAATTCGTTCACCTCAAGTCAATTTCTCTGACGAACAAAGTGTACCGAAAAGTACCAACAGAGAAATTGATGAATTTAAATATGACACCAAGTCCCCCTGCTGGAACCATTCGGGTTGATTCTTCTGTTCTTGCCCTTTTCCATCTCATCACAAATATAAATACTTATTCAAAATAGGTTACTGATTTTATTTTTACAGTGTGCGCAAAATGCATTATATATTTTATTTATTAAAACATTGAACTCTATTACATGATTATTCCATTTCATATATACAAGAATACCCCCCCCCCCCCACCATAAGAGTGATGGTGCACCCATAAAATGCTATGAAGCGCCCACCCCCCCTTGAAAAAGCAACATCATATACATTATAAATCAAAGTATCATATACATTATAAATCAAAGTATCATATAAATTATAAGTCAAATACTTTAATATGGTGTAAAAATACAAAATTATTTTATTAAGTCTTTTTTTTTTTTTTTGCTTTTGGTAAAATTGAGGCTCGTAAAACGAAAAAAATGAAGACACTTTTAAATACATATATGTATCTATTTGTTAAATAAATTAATACACATTTAACTAATTTAAAGCGTTTCGCTAATGCAAATATTTAAAGAGATATCGTCATTTAGATAATACTGAAGCACTATGTTCCTAATTACAAGAGATAGTTTTTTTTTTTTTTTTACTTCATGGGGCATTCCAAGGTATTTTTGACATTTATATAGAGTCCGTAACGTGACCTTTTTTGCCATAACTTTTTAATTTACTGTTTGATTAGCATATTATTTTATTTTGATCTTTTCCTACCAACACACCAGCTCAAATTAAAATAATTTGCAAATCTAACGGTAAATTAAAAAGTTATGGCAAAAAAAGGTCACGTTACGGACTCTACATAATGTCCAAAATACCGTGGAATGCCCCTCATACAATCTAGCTACACTGTTTACAAGAGAATGAAAACATGCAACCTCAAAGGCGAACTATCAAACCTGACAATTTGCATATTTTAACATTTAATTCATAATGCTTGATACATAAATGTTCAGCCAAATATTAACTGAGATTGACACATAAAAACAAAGTACACAATAACACTTATTTAAATTTTTTTATAATCTTCAATTCATAAATTTTACAGAATAAAACTAGACACACTTGCACTTTAAATATGTGTTCTATATAATGTAAAATATTTTCAAATTGCAATAGTTCACAACAAAAAAATAATACTGAAGAAAATAGTTTTTTTTTAACGAGATTTATATGAACTAAATCTCTTTAAAGTAATAGAGTTGCAAAGCGACTTACCTATTCGTCGGTGGTGGTCTTTTGCAGGCTTTGGTCACCAAAAAGGTGATTTTTATGACAGAATAAAATTCTGCCAACAAAAATTACCCATTTGGTGTAGAAAGAAGAAAAGTATCCAAGAAAAAAGTGAATTACCTACACAAGTTATGCGACGCAATGAATTTAGATGGCGTCCTCTCGGCAGTTATTTGGTTTTTAATTTCAGTTTGTATTCCTTCCGCGAGCATGCGTCGAGAATTTGCACTTCGTACTTAAAAATAAGTGACATAGCTTCAAATTCAATCTCATGACGATACATATGCAAGAAAATATAAGACTTTAAAATTATCTTCAGTGAATTCATGCGAGGAGCAAAACTTCTACTAATCCCCTTGATGAGTGTTACTTCGCATACATGAGTCAGCACTTGTTTTCATTGCGTGCTTTCGAAAGTTTCAGTTTAGTTTTGCTGCTGGACTATAAAATTGCCGTGAGAGCTGCGCATGCGTCGACTCTTACTTTCTTGCTAAACGGGAAACGTTTTTGATTATAGCAGAAAACTGCGGAGGGCGTACGAATCTGTGTATTACGGAAAACTTTTTTGTATATTCAGAGAGTTTTCCGAGATTTTTTACAGTGCACTAAGGAACGAAAACATATTACCACATTCAAACTTTTTTAATGAACTCAGCTGGATGGCGTAGAAGGCACCAGATTAAAGTGATTTGTTACCCTAAATCATAAAAGCTAATAATTTTTCAGTTTTTACATTATTGAAAATATTTAAATCAAAAGCTTTCAAGCTACACCGAATTCTTGTTTCAATGTAGCTTAAAAGTAACTCTATTTGAAAATTAATGGAGCAGGAATGTATTAAAATGTATGGACAATTGAACTTTCAAACGCGATTTTCTCAAAACGTCAGTTTTAAAAACTCGTGTTCTTTTTTCTAGAAAACTGCTTTAGATATTACTTCAAAAATATTTAATCACATTTTTTTTAACATGTTCATAATTGAACTGAAGACGAATTTTTGCTTTAGAATCGAACCTAAATACTGTTTTCATGGTCAAAAACAGTCTTTTTGTTTTTCATTTAAAAATTGACGACTTGTTAAAATTTAATAAATTATGAAATAAATAGATATGCCTTAAAATTTAACTTCAATAAACTTTTAGATATATCTTTAAAACACTGGGAAAATCGTAAATTTCTATCATCAAACAATTTTGAGAATAAGGTGCACAAGTTCTAGCAATTTAACACTAAGCGAATACGAGATACCGACTCCCTTAGGCGATACGGGGGTTTCATTTTTTTTAAAGTAATTTTTAATGAATTTCTTTGAAATTTACAGCATAATTACATGATGTTAATACCAACTCAAATATAAAATTTCATTGAATCATTTTAAAATTTAATTTATTTTAAATTTAATTTTAGATTTTATAACGCTTTTGTTATATTACTCCTTGCGAACGAAAATTCATCAAATTTATAAAATACGAGCTAAATATGATACGTAAAACAACCGAAATTAGAGTGTTGGAATTACTTTTTCAAAACTTTTGTGGTAAAGATAAATAATGAGAAAAATAGCCAAAAACTAGACGTTTACGATAAAATATGTCCATATTTCAATAAAATATAACAAATATTCTCCACAAAACTAATCAAACAGAAAAATCTTTCACAAAAACATGTTAACAAACTACTTAAATACTTGGCATAAAATTTTCAGCAAATTTAAATAATTCATTTGCAAGCAGCAGTTTGAATTTTGTAATTATGTCGAAAATTAGGTTTTGAGGAAATCAACATTTTCTGTTTTACTATTGCAAATTTCATTATTGAATAAACAATTTAGTTTTTAATACAAATTCACCACAAATAAGGTTTTATGATTCATTTGAAATGGTATTAGTATTAAAAATTTAAATATTATATGTTTTTTGTACTCATGCATATGCATTTTTATATGCATTTTTTAGTAAAAAAAGAGGCGTGGCTCCCACAAAAAGTGTCATAACTTCGCCAGTTTTCCACCAATTCAAATCTTTTTTTTTTTTTTTTTTTTTTTTTTTTTTTTTTTTTTTTTACGGTTTAGCTAAAGGTCTAGTTTTTAGAAATATAATGAATGAAAAAACGTTTGTTTGACCAATTTTTACTCATTTGAAAGCCTCTTATCACCGTAAAAGTGACCTGGTACTGACGTTAGAGATGGCAAAGAATAATCCTTGCACTTTTGCGAGTGATGAGAAAAGCAGCTGATCCAAGGGAATTTGATTAATGGCAAATGTAATGGCTCAAAAACTCGGAACGAGTATTTCCAAAACTGCATACTGGTAGGTGGGCTGTTTATGATTTGCCATCCTCATGTATATAATAGCCAATTCACTGTTCGAATAACGCTCTGACGTCATCATGAATGAAACGTGTGCCGTAACATGATAATTTGATAATTATTGTTTGGTAGTGTCTGGCATGCATGGAAATGCTTCATTTTGACAAGGCTGAACTGGATCCGGTAACGTAACTGTTTTACTGGTAAGACTAATTTTGGGAGAATCAAGAAACGAAAAAGTGGTCAACAATGAACGCTATCTACTGGAGTATAGGGTTAATCCACTTGGGTTAGGGTTAAAATTTCAACTATCAAAATATCATCAAACAGGGAATTGCTTCGAACAAAGTATAAGAAATTTTCACCCTTCATATCTTGACGGGCGACTTTCTTGTTTTTGGTATTTATGAAAAGTGTTAAATTCACACTAACAGCAGACATCAAGGTGGATGACGTCCGCATGCCCAAAAAAATAAATAAATAACTAAACAATCGTCTGGAACTGTCCCTTCTGTTAAAGCAAAATCGACGCCAGTCAATGGTTTAGTTGACAGTCAAAAAGAATGCATGACCTAATTCACGTGTTTTGATACACACAGTTGAACGGGCACTGTTGCCTGTCGGTCTTTGCTGCCGTAGGCAGGTAAATAGCAGTATCTGCAGAAATGAGCTTTGGGATAGTTGAGAAATGCATTTTGGATTTAATAATAACAATAGTAAAATGTTGGAATGAAATAGCTTTTTTGCTCTTTTTTTTTCATCGGAAATCAAATAAGCAAGCCTGTGCAATAAAGCTAACGTACAATAGATGACATTAATGTAGGAGTCCAGACCGGGGCGCTCAGACTACCTTGAGATGGCTGGAAGAACCGGCGCCACCGAGTATCCACGACATAACATATCCCACGAGTCTGCGCGACGAGCGAAAAAAGAGCCAAGGAAACGAGAATGGACGGACGCGCTAAAAGGCCGCCCGAAGAGTTCGCTGTGAAAATGCAGTAGTTGTAGATGCAGAATTGATATTTGATTTCATAAATGTAAATAGCTGTTGTACATAAGTTCTAGTATTAATTAAAATTTCATTATGAGTGTTAATGCGAATCGTTCGTTGAGTGACAGTGTCAAGATCAGAACCCATCGAATCCCACAATAATGCACAAAAAAAAAAAAAAAAAAAAAAAAAAAAAAGAAGAAGAAGAAAAATTTGTAGTTTCTGTCTATTATCTACCCATGGCAGTATGGGACTGAGCAGCAGTCGCAGACCGACCAGTCGTTCTAATCGTGTATCTCTGTTAAACGGGCGTCATTGTTAACTACGCCTACAGAAGGACTGGAAATATCGAGATTGGACTAAGGATAAGTGAAAGAAAGAAAGTTGCCTGGTCGGATTTATCTCACTTTCTTATTCAGCACTTCGATGTTCTTGTCATTGTAGTATTTAGAAGTTTTCAGTAAAAAGCGTTTAAAGATAAGGTCCTAGGTTAGCTTTCATTGACATTTTTTTCTAAATCATGCTGTATAGCAGCACCTATCAGGGCTGCAAGTACTCTTATATCAAAGCAGAGGAGTGGTTCACCTATTATTTGTACTGGTTATCTCCAAAATGTTTATTTTTGGCTTTCACATTCGTCTGTTTCTCCTTGACTCATATGTATTCTTCAATAAAATAGGCTCATCTTTCATTGATTCCTCAATTTTTAATGTGTTAAAGTGTTTTGTGATTTTAAATAACCGACTGTTTTGGAATTAAATCTGCTTGTGGTTTAGGTAATCTTTACAAGTAACAAAGCTGAAAATCTGTGTATCTGGATCTCGTATGTCTGTCGCATGATGCCGGGCTGATGAGTGCTAATAAGCATGAAACTGCAGTCCTCGGCTGGAATTGACTGAACTGGCGGTGTATTTCATGTATTTCTGCCTTAGCCCTGGCTATAGGGCGGTAACTTACTGAATATACTTGCCTTGCTTTTAATATTTGAGTTGAACCGAACCATTGTTTCGGTCACTCGTCTGGTCATTGCTAATTCTGTATTAGCTATCAGTTTGTTTGGCACTCTAGGCTTCCTTAAGAGGTTTTCCACCTCCAGCTCAGTCACTCCGATGCCGGGCTGATGAGTGCTAATAAGCACGAAACTGCATTAATCGGCTGGAATTGACTGAGCTGGCGGTGTATTTCATGTATTTCTGCCTTAGCCCTGGCTATAGGGCGGTAACTTACTGAATATAACTTAAAACATGGTTTGCATGAAAAATGTGCTCCCCAGGTGATGGACGAATCTACTAATTAAAACTTTTTTTCGTGGCAAACTAGCTATTCCATTAATTGGGCTTAACGATATGAAATTTAAAAATAAAAAATGTACATGAAAGAGTAATCCTTCTTCTCCAATGAAAATATTTCGTCTGTTACACTATTGGTCGACGATCAAAAAAATAATTTTTCTAGACCGGTGTTCACATTATGGCGAGCTCTACACTAAAAATAAAATAAAAAGCAACTACTGAAATAGAACATTTGCGTCTTTGGCAAAAGTATCTTTCAGTGACTTTCCAAAGTTTGATCTTAGGTTTAAGAAAATATAATGTAAAGAAAACATTACTTTGACAAGTGATTTTCTAACAATATGGGTTTATCTTTCCAGGAAATGTCCTCCCATTCTTAAAGTACAATTACACATTTTTAATGCTTTTGTACCAGTCCTTCAAAACATTTCGTTTTACGCAATCTAGTAAATGTTGCAATACATCAAAGAAATATTAAAGAAGTACATTCTTTACTTTTGTACCTGACATTGGTAGAATTCTGCTTTTCCAAAGAACAGAAACTGGAGGGGGAAGGATCATTCTTGCAAAGCAACATATAACTCTTACTTCCTTCTTTGAATCTTTTCTTGACCTATCAGTATTTGTTGTCATTTGCAAAGAACCACTCTTCCTGATACAACAATCAAACCCAATGTATTTGATCAAAACATCTGTTTCTGAATGAACTGAGACACATGTGTGGAACTACATAGCCCAACTGACCAATAGCTCTTATTTTAGGTATGAAAAAACTTCATGCCAATGCTCCGGGATAATTTTTGATTTCATTGACATTGAAAAAGACTTATGTTCAGCATTCAATATGAGAAATGAAATGCACGTATTTCCCGTAGTTTTATACACTACGGGTACACTAGTAGTTACTGGAAGTTTTCTTCTGTCTGTTATTTTTTAACTGCAATAACCCCTCCTTCCAAGTTCCATCACGTCGAGCTATATTCTGTTTCGGATGAGTTGTGCAATTCCATTGTCTCTTAAAAATGAAAATTGAAAAATAAACTGCTGCTTTAAATTTTAGACTTTTGAAGTAAATGTGCTGCTTTTCATAGGAAAAACTTTTTTCTTGCAATTTTAATCAGTAAACTAAACTCGGATATTTCCTATTCATCTAAATTTTCTGCCGTTTAATTTGCAACTTTCGAACCTTTTTTTTCTTAAAAAGAGCAATGCATACCTTTTTTTTTAATGATAAAAAAATATTAGTTAGCTATTTTTTTCTTTTTTTCTTTTTGTTTTGATTAAGAAATTTTCTCAAATGTGGAAAAAAGTAAATTTGTTTTCAGGTGTTCATATTCTTCGTGCATACAGCAGAAGTCATGAAAGTGACGTTTCAATTTAATTTATGATTTGAGGTTTCAGTTACATCGCGTTTTTTTTTTGTATGCGGCGTTTTTTTAGTTGTGTTCCGGCAAAAGTGATACAACAAGAAGTTTCTTTTTATATCAAAATTGGAAAGCTAGATCGCCAGTTCCGTACTGCAATTTTTGGGAAATCAGTTTTCCTACACATGAAAAATGGATATTCGAATTGAACATTGGATGTCGGGACATGACGCAACCAGTCATTTCCACTTCCACAACTTAGATACGGTCTGCGGGGAGAAGAAATTTTCCAGTCTTCTGTACTCGTGGAAACTGCTCAAAGGCCGACACATTCTGAGACTGATGTCTAAACCTCTGGGTTCCCCACGTTCATATTATTTCTCATCCTATCATATATTTCCCTATAATAGCCGAATGTTTCAACAATGGAACTGGCGCCACGGCATGATAATTTGATAATATATTTTGGTAATGTTTAACATACAAGGAAAGGGTTTATCGTGACAAGGCTGAACTCGATCCGGTAACTTAACTGTTTTACTGGTAAGACTGTGTCATTTCAGGGGAATGAAGAAACGAAAAAATGGTCAACAATGAACCCTACCTACTGGAGTTTATGGTTTAATCCACTAGAGTTAGGGTTACAATTTCAACCATCAAAATATCACCAAACAGGCAATGGCTTCGTTCAAATGAAGAAGCAATTTTCACCCGGCATACCTTGACGGGCGATTTTTTTGTTTATAAATATTAATAAAAAAGATTCATTTTTCAGCTGTTCCGAGCAACAATGACTAGTTACGTTCAAGTAGTTCCTGAAACATTAAAATGTGTATTAGTAGGTAGTGTTTTAACAAATGAACTTAGAATGGCTCATATAAGCAAGGATTGCAAGGATTAATAATAATAATTATTGTTATTGGTAGTAGTATTTTGTTTCAATTGATCAACAGTTCTTTTGAACTTGTTTATTATCGATAAATGAATGACTTTATCATTATTTCTGAAAATCCGTATAAAAGTTTTCTGCCGTGTGCAGGCAAACGGCAGTATCTGCAGAAATGAGTTTTCGAGATACTTGAAGAAACAAGAGATTATTCGGTAGTAACAATAAGGAAATGTTGGAGTTAGACGTCTTTTTTTCGCTTTTTTTTTTTCAGCGCAAACAAAATAATCAAGCTTGCTCAGTAAAGCTAACGTACAATAGATGACAAAAATGCAACAAAAATGATATGTGAAAATTTTGCAGTTACTGCCTTTTACCTCCCCACGGCAGTGTTATTATAAAGGGTTTTACAACGCAAGAAACGTTTGCAATATTTCATATTTCATAACATTTAACAACAAACTTATGCTGTTATAACACCGAATTAGAATTCGAAATCACTCAGGAATTTGAGATTTGGTGTTAGTCAAAGAATTAAAATTAAAAAAAAAAATCTCTTCAATTTTTGCCACGTGTAACTCTACTCTTCTTTCTAAGAGAGTGAATTACAAATTTAATCAATCAAAATGTTTTCTTTTGGGAGACCACTTAATCCTTGAGTACCTCAGCGAAATCTTTCAGATCTTGAGTGTTACTTTTTCTTCTCGGCACTTACTTCAATATAATCTTCATTCACTCTTTCTTGATGTTTCATGATCGCTTGAATATTTTATGCATCAAAAGACAAGATTGCTAAAGTGATTAGTTTTTTGGTTTCCTGTATCTCTGCCTGTGTAATGTTTCCACTTTCATCTATAATTTTTGAAGTACGTAGCTTTATCTGTAATTTTTGTGCGTTAAATATATTAGCGAAAAAATACTCTCAAGTTTTATATTACGTTGTATTAAACGCCTCTCATAAAAACTATATATGCTCACGTATAGCAGTCAGACGGTGAATTTTCCTTCTACTGTTTATTTGGTTATCTATTGTTTTTATTGCATTTTTATATTTAAAGACCTTTTTTGCAAGGAGGGGACAGCTCCACTTTTTTCGTTTTGGTGTTTTATATGTTTTACAGTACGTGAAGAAAATTATAATACACTCATGTTTGTGAAAATTGCAACACCACGAAGGACTAAAGCGAGTGAGCTGAAAATTGCAGGAAATGTAAAGTAGGGCATGATATGCAAATAATTAGAACTGCAGACCGGTAGCGCATGCGTATGCTGAGCAACGCCCTCTGAACGGCGGACAGAACCGAATATAAATAGACGGCAGTAACGAGGCGTGTATGATTATCGGTGGTTATATGCTAGAGTAAATGTTAACTGAATTTTTACTATGCCTCTTCGACGAATGAAAGCGAAATTGGAACACATTTCGGAGTTTGAACAGGACAGAATCGTCGGCCTTCGTGAAGCTGGATTGTCTAATCGTGCAGTAGCTGCTCGTGTGCAGCGTAACAACAGCACAACCATGCGTGTTTGGAAGCAGTGGACGGACGATGGTCGGACGGGAAATCCGGGAGTGGACCCTGAAATATGACGTCAGCTCGCGATGACAGACACCTGGTGCATATGGCGCTGACGAACCGCACAGCTTCTTCTAGACAATTGACAGCACAGTGGTCAACAGCTACAGGTGTTTCATTGTGTGCTTCATCAATTCGGAGACGTCTGCTGCAGCGTGGTCTGCGATCAAGGATTCCTTTATACAGGATTCCTCTCACGCAAAACCATCGCCGCCTGCTGCTACAATGGGCCAATGTGCATAGGAGCTGGCGTGCTGATTGGCAGCAGGTCGACTTTTCTGACGAAGTCCGCTTTAATTTGTGGCACCATGATGGCCGAATTCGTGTCAGGCGCTATGCCGGTGAACGGCACATTCCGGTGTGCATTATCGAACGCCACAGTGGACGAACACCTGGAGTTATGGTCTGGGGTGTCATAACATATCATGGACGATCACAATTGCTATGAATTGCGGGCAATTTGAACAGTACCCGATACATAAACGGAGTTTTACAGCTCCAAGCTATTCCTTTCCTGCAAGGATTGCCAGGGGCTGTATTCCAGCAGGATAATGCCCGTTTACATGTCGCTAGGACTGTTCAATCCTACCTTGATTCGCAGCAGGTACAGCTTCTTCCTTGACCTGCATATTCCTCGGATATGTCACCGATTGAACATGTGTGGGATTTCGTTGGTCGGCGTCTCACTCGTGATCCTCGTCCTGTTGCTTTGACAGACGAACTTTGGTTGCGAATACAAACAATATGGAATACTCTTTCGTTCGCAGGTATTCAAACTTTGTTTCACTCTATGCCGAGTCCTGTAGCAGCTCATATTGCGGCGCATGGTGGCCACACAAAATACTAATTTCTATCTCTTTTTATTGTTTGTTTGGTTTCAAAATGTAATCATTTATTACCATTACCACTCAACTGTGTATTAATTTCTTTCAACTAGGATGCTTCCTTTATGGTGTTACAATTTTCACAAACAGAAGTGTAGTATTAGAATGGAGTTGCTTACAGGGCGTGGGAAAGAATCCTTTGAACAGCGGTTCTTAACCTGTGCGGAGCGTACCCCTAGGGGTGAGTGGAAGAATTTTAAGGGGGTGTTAGGATATATAAGGTAAAATAAAAATAAAAAGGAACAATGATTTATCCAATTTTGTTGTCACAATGGAAATATTAACAGTGCAGCCCTCTCATTAATGTTGTGAAAATTCTAATGTGCTCGCCAAAATCACCTAGATCACAAATTGTCTACAAATTTTTTTCTTTTTTTTACTTGCTTCTTTGGTTTTTGATGTTCTATTGTTAAAATGTTCAAAATGAAGTTTTGCGCAGTAGTATTAATGTTTGTGTGAAGAAATATCTTGATGTTTACTTATTAAGTAATTTTAGCTATCGTAATCAGCTCCAGTTTCCTAATGTACTGCTTGAAATAACTACGCATGGGGGGGGGGGGGACTCATGTCAGTGTTTAAAGGGGGGAAGCAGAGAGCCCGGAAGGTTGAGAAGCCTTGCTAGGATATTTTTAAAGAAGGGAGCTGTAGAGAAAATGGGCTGTGACGGTTAATATTTCAGCAGAATGGTTGTACCGTTATGAAACTTACTTGCCATTACATGAAAAAGTGGCCATTTTTCCCTGTATGTGATGGCTCATATATTTCATGAAAAAGTAATAATTCTAATACGTTTGTGATTTATTCCGTGGAATGGCCCTAAAGTATTTTGACACGTGACGCATAGTTTTTTCTCAGTAAAACCCACAGCATTGGTGCCAGAGCGCGCATTTTCATTAAACGCATTATTTTTTCTGCAAAAATTCCTTTGCGTATGAGCCCTGAGACGTCTTGGACTTTTTTTCTATAGCATTTTTTTTTATAGCAAAAGATAGTTGCTTGTTGGAAAGTGACTTGGTAATGTTCAACAATTTGTGTACTGTGTTCGTGAAATGAGTAATTGAAGTTTCAAAAGCAGTTCTTTCTCAGAAACCGCAAAACATTTTTGTCTTCAATTTGGTATTAAAATAAGTTTCAAAATAGTAAAGCCAATCCCTGAAGATCCCGGCATTGGATTGACCGAGATTGACCTCCTTTCTATCCCGAAGTTCCGCCGGATTGAAATCGGCGAGGGATTAAAAACTCTTAATTCCGAACCCAATTCTGTATCACAAATCTTCCTCGTTGCCCTTTCCTTACCCTCCTCTTAAAATTGCAGCATAAATTATAAGGCATTTTGAGTATGCGGAAGCTTCACTGCGTTCCTTATACAAAATGTGTGCTTTTAAACTCTTGAAATGTATTTTTAAATGTCCATATAATCGATTCCCACACCTTATTAAATTATACTTTAACTGAATTCTTTTTGCTCAGTTATTTAGGTTAAAGAAACAACAGCCATCTATTCCTTAAAACTAAATGATCGTCGTATAACAGGTTAATAGTTCAGCCCGCTTAATACGAGGCGTGTTTTAAAAGTAAGTTCCGTTTTGAAATAAAAAAAGAACGAGTACAAATAGAGCAAAGAAATTTATTGCACAAAAATCTACCACCCTTACGCTATTTTTCGACATTACTCCCGTGATTTTCCGAGCATTTGTCATAGCGTGGTACAGGTTTTTGTATACCTATTCCTACAAAGTTGCCGCCCGTGTAGTCAACCATGAGACTCTTACAGGGCTTTGAGTGGGACGTTTTTGAACATCCTCTGGTCTACCCCCACCTTGCTCGCAGCATCTTTCATTTGTTTCGGCATCTGAAGTCTTTTCTAGGTGGTCTGTGGCACAACAGCAATAATGAGCTCAGAGAACATGTTATTCCAAGGATGACTACACAGGCGGCAATGCTCGGAAAATCATGGGAGGAATGTCGAAAAATAGCGTAAGAGTGGTAGATTTTTGTGCATTAAATTTCTTTGCTATACCTGTGCTCGTTCTTTTTTTATTTCAAAACGGAACTTACTTTAAAAACACGCCTCGTAGAATAGCCAGCGGTCCATTTCCTTCAGTCAAACGTACTACTTTTAGTTACTGAAATTGGTAGAATAAGCAAAAAAGGAAAAAGAAAAATGGAGCCAGAAAATATTTTTATTTTCTCAACATTAAATTTTAAATTCTTTTTTCTTTTAATGTCGGATTTCTAATCCAAAATGTTTCATCATGGGACGTCACAAGTGATGAAAGCCATCTTGAATCAGAGCGTGTGGTTATTTTCTTCGGCAAGATATCGCCTTTTAGTGATTTTTCACCGCGAGTAATTTTTGCGGAACGAGAATGGGGTTCTTTTCTTCAGTCAAAAGTATTACTTTTAGTCACTAAAGTAGATAGAATGAGCAAAAAATAAATAAATAAATAAAAGTAAACATAAATAAGTAGATAAAATAAATAGCTTGGAGCCAGAAAATACTTTCATTTTCCCAACAGTGTTTTTTTAATTATTTTTTTAAAATGTCCAATTTTTCAAACAAGGCGTCTTTATGACGTCATAAAATGATGTACTTAGGCTCATTCCATCACCACCTCCTACATAGAAAGTCCTATCACTGTTTCGTCACGTGACCGAAAGAGGCTGCCTCAAAGGAAATTTCCCGATGAAAATTGCTTTAATTTATGTCTCTGAACATATACTAAAGCTATTATTTTGAAAACTGTAGTTCACCAAACATATTAACATTGATTAAAACAGAAATTTTCCCAGTTAACGCTCTTTTTTTCTTCAAAGTAAGTAAATATATAAGAAAGAACGTAGGGAATAACAAAATTACAGTAACTAAAATTTTCAATACATTGTATCATATCCGTATGATTTTTAAGGAGTCTTGTTGGATTCGAAAAATGTCTTAATTATCAATTTCATAACGAAGTAAACATAAATGAAATATTTTAACTACCATAGACTCATACTTAAACAAAAACGACATACCTTAAAATTTCCCATCCTCTATCGTAGAAGCGTTCACGTACTTAGTAACCCCGCAATGGCTATCACAATAAAGTATTCTAAAAAAGTGTGTAATTGAATATGAAATGCGTTCTGCATAAATATGAAAACAAACATGGGAATTATGTAAATCATGCGTCACTATCTGCAACACAAAGTAATCAAATGAAAATTTTGCGAAACAGAAAAAAATATTTAAATAATGTCAACTCTGAGTGAAGTATTTTCTTCTTGTTTACTTTCCTTGGCGATTTAAGTTTCATCTTTCACATTTAATTGAAACACGTTTTTAGGTTTATTCAAACAAATTTTCGTGAAGTTAGTAGTTGAATTCTATTAAAATTATTGAGATGATGACAAAAAACTTAGCTATCAGAATTTCTTTGGTGCAAAATGTAAAAAAAAGAAAAAAATATCTAAAATGTTACAGTTCTGTAAATATTTCTTTCATTGAAAAAATACAATTTGCGAGAAAGAACGAGCCATTGATGGCTTGAAAAAGAAAATAAAATTTCTTACCTGTTTTTATGTTGTAAATTACATCCATTATAGATTATTAAAGTTCGAAGGTTTTTATTTAATTTTTATTCTTCATTTCAGTGTAACATTACTGAAATGCTTTTATATTTGCATAATTCATTTAACTATTAAAAGGAGTTTTAATTAATCCAGAGTGAACTAATTTAGTGAAAGAAAAATGGCAAAGAATTCGAAACTTAATTTGAGAGCGCTGAACAGCAAATAAGGATTTGACTAAGGATTTTACGGGCTGTACGTCATCGCTCATTTAAGGTAACCATTGATGAGGCTTTCTTGTAGATAGTGGTGATTCCATTGGAGGGCAGAATTTGTTTACGCTTGCTGTCTACCGCGTTTCCAGGTTGTGATAATTCAGAAGCGAATTAAATATTGCGCTCTACGCTTGCTATCAACCATATCGTTGCCACTACATGTGAGTAAAGAAGTGAATTAAATATTGCGCTCTGTGCTAATGGCAACAGTGAATGGCAGTTCATCATTTATGATGCCATGCGCAGAAACGTAAAAAATAAAATTGAGTCTGCGCACCGATTTAAATATTTTTTTTTAAAAACAGTAAACTCTAAAATTATTTTTAAAAAAATGGTCTAATCCTATGTTTTTAAGCATGATATATTAGAAAAAAATATTTTTAAAACTTCAGAAACGACCTTATTGTTAGTTAAATAAAATATTCATTGGGGGGGGGGAGTAGAAAATTGCCAAACTTGATTCTGGTAGCCCTAGCGATTTGCTCATTTGTGACGTCAGATGCGAAAATGAAAACAACGGCTGAGTGTCTTTTAAGATTATTTTTTAAGGAAGAAATTAAGTCAAAGTTGAGAAAAAAAAGTAAGTTACCCCATATTTTCTACCATGCTCTTTCTGAAAAAATTTTTTTTTTGAAAATGGAGTTGTGGGAAACACACAACACCATTTGCAAAACACTATTTTAATAAGCAGGATATCCCATTAATTGGGATCAAAATGAAAAATTACAGCGATTTGGTGAATTGAAAATGTGTTACACAAAGCGGGATATTCTTTTTACTGATGTTCCAATAAGCGGTCCCTTCAGTGCTGTTATGTTTTGTGACAGTTGTAATGTTACGTAATTCCAATCAGGTGTCACAAGACGGATTCGTTAGCAACGATGTTTCAATGCAGAACAAAACTAATTTGAAGAATTGCTATTATTTGTAACATTATTTTTTATGGAATCAGCCATTACATTCTAGGCAAATCTTGTCTTATCGAATCTTGAACCTGTTTCTTTCTTCCCAATTTGCAAAAAGAAAATGATCTTTAATCTTCTGATTTTGTTCGTTATTTTTATTCCTTTGGAGTCGTAATGTGTAAAAGAATATTTTTTATTGAAATTTCTAATTTTTTTGTAAACTAGTAAACATATTAAGAAAAACATTTTCCGCAATAGCAATGGAAAGCATTTTTCCGATTTTGATCTCCCTCTTTCTCGTAAAAAAAAACTGAGCTTTTTTCTAATCTAAGCGGCAGCAAAGCAAGTTGCAGTCGGCTTTTTTTTTTTCTTTTTTTTTTTTTTTACAATTCCGAGCATTTGATTCTTTGATTCAGAAATATTTAATTGAAATATATTTCTTAATTCCAACACTTTCATTCGCTCATATCCAATGTTTCTATTGTACATTGTCTAATTTTCTCTAAGTTTAGTAGCATTTGGTTAAAATCATTTATGATAAAAATTGGAGTGTAAAATTTCCGGAAATTTTGAAATTTGGAATTGTTGTGACCGTACGGTCTACTTGAACCTGAAATACGAACAAGTCATTGTGTTTCAAATACATTTTTTTAAAATGTTGATGCTTTATATTTTGATAATGGTGCCACATGTTCAAATAAATCACAATAAAAGTCAAAGTTTTGAATTCCAAGAACAAAGTGCTATATATTTATATGCGCAAAAATATCGCATCCGTGCAAATGCCTTGAGCATTATATCTTTCAAATATTGCGTACGTTTTTCACAAAACTAAAATGTAAGCATTGCATATAGCAAGTCAACTATTTTGAAAAAGTTAAGACTTTCCCCACTTTTTTTACGATACTGAGCGAAAAAAATGCGTAAATGTTATTTTCGTGAATATATGAGCCTTTTTTCTCGGAAACGCCTGGAGACATTGCATGTAGCAAAAGTACTGGTGGCTTTTTTGGGCGTTCAATGAAAGTTTTCTGTCCACGTCCATTCGCTTTTCTGTATAAAACAACGCAATATTTGCTTCTTTTTTCATTTTCTTTCGTCTAATTTGTTTCATGCTACCAAATTTTTTAATTTTCATATTTTATTTATTCTAAAACAGATCTAATCGTTTCAATTTGAGTTTCATATTTTTCTAATTTCAGACACTTATTTGAAAAAATATTAAAAATGTTTTTTTTTATCTGAAGACTATTTCTATAAGCTTGGTTCGAACTAAAAATAATAAAATAAAAGTAATAAAAATTTGATGTAAAAAATAGACGGTACACATCTCTGTAATAATCGCTTTTAATCTACTGCCTATATTTCTTCTTTCAAGCTTTTAACTGTATTGGCAGCTTTAGAATTAACATAAACATATTAAGATCAGTGTTAATTTTTGAGTGCTGTAATAAAAAAAATCATATACTTTTATTTCATACTTTTTTAGTTCAAACCGAGCTTATAGAAAGAGTCTTTCGAGTTAAAAAAAAATTTAAATTTTATTTTAAATATTTTAGCTTTGGAATTTGCGAGGAAACTTTTTAAAATTTAAAACATATTTAGCTGTTACCTACCCTTATTAAAACGAGAAAAAAAAGCATTGACTCGATTTAATATAAATGTATTGCGAATAAAAAGAATAGCTTATAATTACCATTAGTTTTTTTTCACTACTGCTGGCTAGTGTGTCCAATTTAAAAGCAATTTTGAACACGTACAGTGAAAAAAAAAACTTTTAGCAAGCATATATTTGTAGGCTTTTCTAAAGATCAGCCTTGAAATTGCTTGGTTAAATTTATTAAAAATTTATTTATTCATTTTTTCCTTGTTTATGGCAACAATTAAAAAGCGTAAGTACTTTAACATTATAATAACTTATTTTTCATTGTTTCTGGAAACAATTAAAAACCGGAAGCAAAACGCAAGGATTATGACGTAAAATGTAAGCTAAGAAATAGTCCTTAAGTAATGAACAATAAATTTAAAAAATATAAAAATTCCTTAATTCTCAAGTGCATCAAGCAAATTACTGGCAGGCTGTGGAGCCCTTATGGGATAAACATGCAACTAAGTTATTTTCTTCATTTCTCGGTTTTTTTTTTTTTTTTTTGAGCAATCACGATTGCTTATTGTTCTCATTTGACTGTTTTGATGTTCCTATGATTTTATTTTTCCACCGCCTCCCTCTGCCAGCACCACCGTCGACTGGCCTCACGATGCTGCTCCTCTAGTGAAAACCGTCACTAAGTTACGTCCATATCCAACATACACACGCATACATACACACACCTGCACACACACTTATGGCCTGCACACAGACACAAATACACACGCACACACACTCATGCCTGCACACAGACACAAACACCCACGCATACATGCATTCACACTCATGCCTGCATACAGATACAAACACACACGCATGCATACACATACCTATACACACACACATTCCCACACGCTCGTGCCTTGACGCAAACACACACGCCTACATACACACACACACACACACACACACTCGTGATTGCGGATTATTATTTTTACATTTCTTACGTTCTTCTAATGACATTTTTAAACACAGCCTGCCTTGGAATAAATGACAACAACCATAGCCATCATAATAATCAATATTCATTTCAATAGTAACCTGTTTGTTTCAGCGCTGTAGTCCGCCAAACCATCACCTTCTTAGCACATCATGTGGCTTGAGTCATCTCGGCTACGTTATGGACCAACTCGAACTAATAAAGCAAAGCCTCTCTAGTTAATTTAAATCGGCTGTTCATTTTCATAGCGTCCACTTCACATACCTCGATAAGCAAGCCAAAATACCGGTTTGTTTAATTGGTTATCTTCAAATATAGGGAAGCTCATGATGCAACCTAATAAAAAGATTCACAAAAGGTACGCATTCGCGTGACACCTATTTTACATTAGTAGCTCCCCAAAAAGAAAATCTATATAAGTAAAACAAAGATTTTATATGTAGGGGAGACCGGGGTTAGTTGTTACACGCGGTAAATTGTTACACTCGAATTTAAAATTAACCACCAGTAGAAACTGACTTTCCTTGCACTAGATGATTGGAGTGCTTACAGCCAGTAGCAGGGAGGCATATAAGCTACCTTTACTCCTGTTCGGTCATAGGAAAATTTCAGTCCTTCTCATTGGCTTATTCGAGTGTCAATCAAAGCTGTGACGTACTGCAATGTTGCTAGTCCTCTCTCGCAGTGTTTCATGTTTTAATCTGCTAAATACGAATAAGCATTTGCAAATGAGATCTTTAATTGAATTTTGCCGACAAAAACAGCATTATTATTTCCAGTCAATTTCATCCTTTGCAAAACAAATGAAAGCTTTTATTGAGAAGCTATGCTTCGAAGGAAAAATAGGTGGCGCCATCTTTAAGCAAGAAATGCATATTTTACGACATCGTTTTAATTTAAATCGAGGTTATTTTTAAAATAATTCTCACGATAACTTATTTTGTTGATGGAAAAGCAAATTCCGCAATTTTCATATTCTAAATGATATTTAATGCAATTTAAGCAGCTCTTCTTAAAGAAATGATTACCATTTAAGTTAATAACAAATACTTATTTTAAATAATTTTATACATGCTAATTTCTAATATAATTTGCTCTTGTGCCAGTAAATAAATTGTTTATCGTATAACTTTTCTTTCTCATTACTATATCTATTGTTTCACATTGTATCTGGCTGATATATTATGTACATCTGTTTTAGAATATTTACTTTATTTTTATGTGAGTTCAATATGAGTAAATTATGATTAGTTTCCTGATGGTTTTCAAGTACATGTGACTGGACTAGAAAGCCATAGTATTATTAAAGTAATAATTCTTCCATATCATATGAAGAGAAATTACATTTTGATAAAACAGTTGCAAAACGATTCAGAACCAAAGAAGTTTTGTAACACACACACACACACACACACACACACACACATACACACACACAAACACTTTTATTGATAAAATATGTACATCAAGGAAAATAATGCAAATTATGAAATTGTGCTCACCCTAATTTTCAACTTCTCAAGCTCTACGAGAAACACAGAGTTGTAAAGCAGCTTGTTTCAAAGACAACTTAAGTTTCGACACTTTAAAAAAAAAAAAAAAAAATATTTTCACAAGATTTTAAATTCATTTTTTTTCATACTTTAAAAAATTTTCAATAAATGTATGATATTTAATGTATTTGAATGATTACATTCAAATAGTTTCAGAACTATTCCTGAAACCACGAAGATCGTATCAGCAGTACAGCAAAAAAAAAAAGGAAAAATTTTTTGCTAATTTTGCTGAAAATATTTAGCAACTGCTGATCTCTTCATGGGCTCAGTCTAAAATATTTAGTTGTATTTATTACAATACATTAAAAGTCATATATTAATTTCAAAATTTTCAAAATTGTCTCAAAAATGGTTGAGTTTTCAAGTTTTAGGGTTTTATGAAACTTTTTTTCCCCCAAATGTTTTTAAGTTAAATAGTAAATGAAACTGCATGAAATTCTCTTGAATTTTCCTTATCAACTGTGCGTGATAAAATTTTTTCAAAATAATAAATGAATTTAAGGTGTCAAAGGGTGCGATTTCTGAAAGTTTGACTTAAAAGTGATTTGACTTGAAATAACATATATATTTATTTAATTTTACATTAAGAAACATTGTTTTTTAATGTTATTTTCAATTAATTCACTCAAGTGTTTAAATTCCTTTTTACATAACTTTAAATATTATGAAGAATATTAAAAGATAAAGAATTCGCTGCTAAATTTAAAAAACTTACATTGAGAATTAGTAGACAAATGAGCTTAAACTCCAATAGTACCTTCTTCAAAAGCGTCATTTTTTGCTTAAAGATAATGCTATTTATTCGTTTAATTATGTATTTTACATGTTTTTTTTAAAGCAGAACATTATTTTATTTTATGAGTTATGAAATTAATATGAGAAAAGAAGGATATGTTCGCCAGACTCGCTCAATATTCAATTGGAAGTCTTATTCTCTCGGGTGCTAACTCATATTCAATAGAAATTAACTAGAAATAAATTGGCACAAGAGAAAATTATATTAGAAATTATTATGTATTAAATTATTCACTAGAAGTATTTATTATTAACTTAAATGACCGAACAGGAGTAAAGGTAGCTTTTATGCAGCAGGGAGAGTGCTCAAGGAAAACGGTTTTTTGAGTCTGGAAGTAATTTTTCTTTCCGCTGTCATTTTTCTATTCATGACGAAACCGTTGCAGATAACGGAAGCATTCATTTTCAGGTAAGTGCTTACGTATTTAAAAGTTTTGTACAAAGATATAATACCAGTAAAATGTTCCAGTATTTGTAGTGGCGTCATATGGGGCAAGTTGTTAGTTTTGTTGGGGTCATGGGCGGATTTATGGGGAGGCATAGGGGGGCAATGCCCCCCCCCCCCAGTTTTGGAAGGACTTTATGTAGTGACAGCACGTCTTCCAAAAATTTAAAAAAAAAACTATTTCTTTTTTGAATAGTTCAGAAGGGCATGGGTGGATCTATAGGAAGGGGCATAGGGGGCAATGCCCCCCAGTTTTGGGAGGACTTTATATAGTAACAACACATTTTCCAAAATCTTGAAACAAAAAAATCATGACTTTTTCTTTTTTGAATAGTTCAATGGAAATGAAGAGAAACGCGAATGTCCTTTTCTGATGGGAGAAAAGAAAAAAAAAATGAACATTAAGTACAAATAGTACAGGTGTCACTGGGGTGCTGAAACTGTGTCTAAATTCACTATTTTGGACTAAAAACCATTTGGGCAAATATATGAATGAAAATATAGGCTAAACGATCTATACATTAAGCTGCAACACTTATAATAATTGACGATTATTTTAATAAATTAGAACCTAAAGCAAAGGTGAAAAAACTTGAGTCATCAAAAGTTTTGGAAAAATTTTCTGAAATTTCATAAAAGTCTATAAAAACCTAACAAAGATTGGTAAAATCGTAAAAATCCTTTAACTGTATAAACTGACAAATTTTCGTAAAAAATACAAAAAATCAAGCAAAAATCTGCAGGTAAGAGTGAATTACAAACAGGGCTGAATTTGCCTATAAGATATACAAGCTATTGCTCAGGGCCCCTGCTTCGAAGTGGGTCCCTAACTCCCAAAAAAAATTCATGATTCGTCTCTTAAAAAATAAAAATCGCTTGAAAAAACTAATTTCATTTTTAAGTGCTTGTAAACCTTGAATATTTGGAAACGTGTGGCTACAAACCTTAAATTTTAAAATAGAGGGGGAGGAATGCCAAAATATGTCAAATTCAGCTCCTTGCCACATCCTGTATTAAAAATGTAAAAATCATGGTTCTCACATTTGTAACATATTATTTGAAATAAATTTTTGTGACTCACATGTTTCATATCTTGCTATTTATTCAATCCCAAATGCAATATTTAGGAAATTCTTTTGTATTGATTGCTTTTATCGTATTTCTCCTGCATATTGTCTATATGTTTAGTACGGAAAAAAATACACACCACTTCTATTTCTTTTCGTTTTCTGCCCCACTTGCAATTGAAGAAAAGTTGTTGTCATGAGAAATCTATGGTTTCTTTTTTCTTTTAAATTTAAAATAACTATTTCTTACAAAGTTGGAACAGGACTGTAAAAATTTACAATCAAGTAATAAAATATCAGAGACTGGAAAGTACAAATGAAGTGCGTTAAATAATTTTATTTATTCTAGAGTCCTTGAAAATAATAAGATAAGTCTTTGAAAATCCTAAGCAAAGTGTTCTCCAATTACTTCTACTGTATATTGTTAATCTGTTTAGCCAGGAAAAAAAATGATACACTACCTCTATTCCTTTTCGTTTACTGCACTACTTATAATTAAAAAAAGGTTGTTGTAATGAAAAATCTATAGTTTTTTTTTCTTTCAAACTTAAAATGGATGTTCCTTACAAAGTTTGAACAATGCTGTACAACTGTATAATCTAGTTATCAATTTCTATGTCTATCCAATTAACCTTTATAAAGCTTCAAAATGCAGAATTTTATATCCATTTTACAAAATTTCCTCCGGGGGAGAAACCCCCGGCCCCTAAAATTGGAGATATTCTGTTTTCCACTTAAAAGGGAGCCTTGCGTCACTCTCTTGATACCAGCTCCCTCTTTTAAGGTCAATGTAAAAAAGGACAGCATAAAAACACACATTAATGAAAATGACACACAAAAAAGTAAAGCATGGACTTATACATCACAGGAAACAGATAAAAACATGGGAGTGGGGGGGGGCAATAAAAATGTTGCTCAAAAAAATCCTGCCCCCCCCCCCCCAGGAACTCGGTCCTAAATCCGCCTATGGTTGGGGTTAGTTGTTACAAACAACAACTTGCCCTATGCAAGTTTTAATTTAATAGTATGTTTTCTATTTAAAGGTGATATGAGGGGGGGGGACTATAACAACGATAAACGAGGGAGGGGGAGATAAAACAAGACGGACAGGGGCAAAACACCTAAAGAAACATACCTGGAGTTGGGTAAGAAGTAATAGCAGGTAGTTCATTACGAAAGGCATCAATCAATACGAAATACATTTCATAACAATACAGAGGTTGTACAGTAAGATGAAAAATGGTAATAAGTAGTATTTCTGATTTGCTTCATTGCATGATTTAGTTCATGTAAAATACTGTAGTTGGATAACGATAGTAATAATAATAATAGTAATAGTAATAATAATCTCTTTCATTGCAGGATTAAATTTATTGTATATATGTATGGATTGATAAATAATAATAATAATAATAAATAATGTATTGTTCGAATGTAGGTCTTTCTCCAACTCTGCAGACAGTGCAGAAGCGAAAACAGTCCACAAGCGAAAACAACAGGTCAGCGCCACATAACAGATACACCAGTAAAAAATGTTTTTCAAGCCGAAGCTCGAAAACAAAAATCTGTGAAAAGGAAATTGTTTCTAACAGAGACAATTTCAACTATCATATATCATATAATCAACTGACACAAAGACAAAAAAAAAGTGCAAAAAGGTGCATCCAAACAGTGCGTTCTTCGGATGAAGATGATGAAGACTGATTCCGCATAGAGTGCGCTAAACCGTACTCAGAATCCAAAAAAACAACTAATTGGCTTCAATGTCATAATTGTGACGAATGGGCACATGACCGATGTGTATATACTATATGCTTGTAAAAATTAATTCGGACAATGATTATGATGATGATAGTTTATCAGAATAAAACATTAATGAAGTAAATTTGTAAAGCCAAAAAGTTTTTGATTTTTAACGTGGTTCAGAATTTTTTAAATTGTAACAGAATGCAGTTGAGTCCTGACTTACGCGAGGGATGCATTCCAAGACTCCTCGCGTAAGTCGACATTTCGTGTTGTGGAAAAATATATGCATACAAATTTTTTAGAAGCATACCAAATTCTTTTATACAATTACAAAACTCCTCAAACTGCTTTAAAGCATTCCTCAACTATACATTACAGTTTCTTGCATGAAGAAATGAACTTTTACCTTATTTAAAAAAATAAAAAACTGTTTTATTCAACATGAAATACTTTAAGATGCACAAAATCAATGGGAAGGGAAAGACATAAAATAAAAAAACACGGTACGCACAATATGTAGCAATAATAAAATGCTGCACTATAATAGTAGGGGGATGTGGGGCAAAGTGAAATGGTTAAGAATCTTAGCCTTTTTTTTTTTTCTAATCAGAAACTTTCTTTTTCTTCCCAGCTTTACAAACTTTAGATGAAGGTGCCACTAAAGTGCCAGTATATTTCATCACCTTTAATATTTAGAATGAAAAAAATTAATAAATGAAAGATGCTGCGTGGTTTTTTGATGCACTAACAACGTGATGAGTAGACTAGTTTGGACTACTATGGGAACTTAGGTTGTCAGTAATGCTTAAAGGTATGAAATAACATTCACGAAATCATTATTTAGTAGCCAATAACGGATTCGATACTTCCTTCCCAAAAAAATCGTGTTGTGGACGAAAAATTCGCGTTAGCTCTAAAATTCGTTTATCGTGAAAAATTCGCGTTATAGCTATTTCGCGTAGGTCGAATCGCGTTGTCGGGAGTCGACTGTAAACCACAAAATGTGTAAGATTCATTTTATTACTTATATATATGTCATGTATTAACTAATCCCATGTAGTGTAACAACATGCTCCGTGGTGGGGTAAGTTGTTACAATGTACATATAATCAAAAGACTTGAAATATTTTGGAGTAGTGGCTTCTGATCATTTTTTTTTTTTTAATATGTTATGAATGGTTAACAATCTAGAAGCATTTTAAAGTTTCACACATGTAAATACTTGAAATAGTTTAGCGTAAAAAATATTGAAAAAAATTGTAACTAACCCCAGTCTCCTCTATATAGGTATGTTATGTGTTTATCTTCCGTTCACAAATACATTTTACGTCGGATCTCGACCAAATGTCGCAAGGTGGTTCTTGGGTACCCGATAAGGAACGTAGGGTGTTTTCGAACGCCGAAAAAGTACAAATCCGTTCGAATTTTAATTTTAAAACCCAAAATTGGCATTAAATGACTGGTCTCTTTTATTTTAATTAAGATAGAAGCATCAATCACGTGTCACTAATGAAGAAGACTTGACTTTCAAAAGCAATTAAAGTCAATTGTATTAGTTCAAGTCCTCTCCTAGATTGTCGAGTGTACCTTTTGGACTTTCATACATTTGCATTTGGAGAAGGTGCACCAACCAGACAATCATTCTGAAAAGGGCAATTGCTTGGAACCTGGGCTGATAAAGGATGTTCAAAATAGAGTTAAACAAGGCTTTAGCTGAGCTGCCTTCACAAAAATGATTACATAGCATGTTCTTAGAAAAAATTTCGGATCATCAGTTTTGTCGAGTGGGAAGAAATTTTTCTAAAAAAGGTTTGAGCAATTGTTATTATTTCGTTGGCCATTCCTTTTCTTATCATCATCATCCATAGAATGTCAGCCGCAGAGTGGGCCTAGTCCTTTTGCACCAACCGTTTTCAATCTGTTCTATTCGCAGCTAAGCACTGGGCACCGGAGATTTTTCTGAATCTGACTTCGCAATGAAATGTTTATCATAATAATAATTGTATTAAAATATTGATATTGTAGTATCGAATTGACTGTGAAAGATATCTTAAGACGATATAACATGATGGCCAGTACTTCAAATGTTAGGTTTCCAAAACTCACTAAAGAAATAAACCAAGTAAATTATTGCAGAACTTTTCACTAACCCAAGCAGATAAGGAAAATTTAATCAGAACGCAATGATTTTAAATGAGATGCATAAAAATTTATTCCATTTTTCGAATAGAAAAACAGCTATTCTTTTCATGACCCGATTTTCATTATGCTTTGTTTCAGACCTTAATTAAAAAAGCGTTTACTTTAATTTTTCCTAGAACTTGTTACATTAAAGTTCTGTACATTATCCGTAAAATATGATTGCCTTTAGTTCTATTTATATCCGCTGAAGAATAAAGGGACAAAACAAACTTGACCAAAATCTTTTTTATAAATTACTGTATTCTGTATAGTTTCCCAAAAGATGTTTAACTTTAACGATAATTATCTGGGTTTATTTCTGAGGAATGTACTTTTAATTACCTTCTACGTAAACTATTGAATGATTATAACTAATGTGCTATTTATAGCTACATCAATGCATTATATTATATTAATTATTTTTCGTATACAAATTTATATATTGTTTATGATAAATTAATTTCATTAAAAATTGATTTTATTGTTCATTAGATTCTGTAAATATTTTCTGGAAAAGGATTTCATTTATGAAAAATTTCTTAGATTCCTGACTCAAATATTTTTGAAATTTGATGTGTGTGCTTTTGTTATCAGTAACCGAAAGTACATTAATTTTACTTCTAAAATTCAATAGCACGCAGTGAATGAATTTAATCTTCTAAGCTGTAAATAAAATATGAATAAAAATATAAAGTAAAACTATTTTTAAGCAAATACTTCACCTGATTTACTTGACCTGAAGAAGATTATTTTCTGAGGACAAAGTATAGAAACGAGGTTTTCTAAACCGGCATTCATTTATTTTTTTATTATTACTATTTTAATTCAATGCTAGGCTATTTAAAATATTGTCTGTACATAAGAAAAACCGGTTTACTTTATTTGATCTAATAGACGATCTTGGGATTCTTATCAGTTGTGGTTGTATTTCTTTTTTAATGGATCAAGATAAAATGCGTTTAAAAAATGCGTGCCACTTTTGGGGCCGGCAAATTCACCAATTTCTGTGGGGTTTTTCCGTTAAAATTCAATATGAAAACTTAAAGATGGGTAACAGTGGCAATTTCAACTTTTGGCCCCAGCTCGGAAAAATCGTTCGTCCGCCACTGTTGCGACTCACAAAACAAAGTTGTGACTGATGGCAAGATGAAGACCACTGGTCGAATCTTAAGTCTATATACCAATACAAAAGTACTGTCTTGTAACATGTCAAAATTAAGAAGAAAAAAAGTAAACTCCCATGATACAAAGGGACTCAAATCTCTCCCCTATTGTACTTATACAGGGTTTGAAGGCCTAGAATAACACTTTGAGTTCATGCAGGCTATGAGATCCCCCAGAGGCTACTCGAGTGGAAATTACTTGAATGCCCTACTCTACCGATCTCAACTTTTGCGGGTCATTTTCGTAGAACTTAATGAAAGAAATTACTGAAATTAACCACAAAACTATCACTAAACTCAAAACTACCATTCAGGAAGTCAACACGAAAGCATAGATCTCTTCACACTTCCGTAAGTTTTTCCGGTTTTTGCTATTCCTTCGCCACATTCTATTCATTATTGACAAGCATATCAAAAATAGTATCAACTAAATCTATATGCAATATACCGACAGCCCAGTTATCACATCCAGAGACTGCAGTTTTGTCCTTATAGACTCATTAGTCTGAAATAGTGAATAACAGAGCTGGTAGATGTCATCTCAATAAGGCTGAGAGTGCTAACAAACTGGTAGATGAAGTAAATGTGTCTCACCAGCTGTTATCTACTTGTTCGTTGGCACTCTCAACTTCAATGAGAGGACATCTGCGTCCTGCTCGGTTATTTACTATTCCTGATTGATGAGTTCACAATAAGGACGAAGCTGCAGTTTTTGGATGTGATAACCGAGCTGACGGTATATTGCATGTAGACTAAGCCCTGGCTTCAGGGTGGCAGCTCATTGCTTAGCTAAAATGTAGTTACTTTGAACATTTACTTAAATTTTGAACTCATTAGTTTTTGGAAATTTTAATCTGTATTTTGTTTAGCTCAATAACTGAATCGTTATTTCAAAAACCCGTCAACTGATTTTTTTTTCTTCAAAAATGACATTATTATAGAAAATGAATGGACAATTTTAGGCACACCGCCTGAGGCAAAAAAATATCGAATATCAAGACTTTTGGGGGGCTTTAATGGGTTTTATTTCGTCTTGAAATTTCTGTTTATTGCAGAATCCCGTCAAGTGAAATCACATGGTGGCTTTCTGCAGCAAATTTCATGTTCGTCTGGGTTCGTTTTTATAACGATGAAACTTCTGGGAGGGGAATTAGAAAGAAAAACAGGATCCCTTTTAAAGTATCAACTTGCAAAGAGTTTTACTACAAAAACACTGACCAACGAAAAGTGGTTACTAAGCAGTTTATTGACGGTTTAACCTCCTCAACATTCACACTCAAAGAATATTCTAGAGCTCTGGAGATCCCAACAGCGATCGCACGTCCACCTGGAAAGATAGAGATCAACGCAGAAAAAAAATTAATGACTTGAAGAAGTTAATGAATTACACTACAGGCTATGAATGTTTTTTTGAGGAAATTTTCCAGTGGCCTACGACCTAAGCCGCCTGCAACATCGACGTAGTGTGTGAAGAAGAGTAGAATAAAAGCTGAAATATTAGGCATGGTCTACTATATGCACAGACAATATGTTTTATGTTGTCTCGTTTGTCTTTGATTATTTCTTTATTTTGCGTTTCTCATTTAAATGTTATTTCAACTTTTTCTCTGATTTTTAATAAATTTAAACATAAGGATAATATTTTTCTTATTTGCAACCTACAACAACTTTTCAAAATCAATAATATAGTGAAAAATATTTTTTTTTTCAAGTAAAGTTTTATTTTATTGCAGAAACCCGTCAAATACAAAATTTTTTTTTAAAAAATGAGCAAAAAAAGTAAAATTTTTAGAAGTAACCCCAATCATTATTTGTTTTTGCGAATAAAATAAGAAACACATAAAAAAATTTCTGCGCCTAAACCTTCACTTATTTTTAAAGTAGGAAGTTTTTTTTAGTTTTCTGAAAAATTTTAAAAATTGTACCTGACGGGTTTCTAAAATAAACAATTCAATTACCATCCTGCATTTGGTGATAAAACTAAGCATAAGAATTACCGCATATCTATATCTTGAGTTGAAAGGTTGATAACTAAATTGCCTGCACCAACATCTTATCATTTATTAAACGTAGCATTTATCAGCTAAAAGTTTAAATTTGACATATTCGTTTAAAATGTTTTGTTCATATTGCTGTAGTTAGAGAAAAATATTCTGGGTTTGGAGGACTCGCCAAGTTTCAAACCAATTTGCATTACATTTTCGCAATAAATAGCAAAATAAAACGAAGACCCTTGCCTCCCCCTCCCCTCACTACAGCACTAGTTGCTCATCATAACTCATAATAAACTATTACGAAACATAACGTTTCTGTTTCGTTTACCTAAATAACTTATAATAAATCGACTACTAATTTACTCTGAAAGTGTTGTCTAATAAATATTGCAGCTAAGAATGAATATCATGATTTATCACGCAATGAGTTTCAAATGTATACGAAAATGATTAATTGTTTCTGAACTTAAGATTACTTAATTAGGTACTACGTTAAAGGAAGAACTATTTTATAGATTAACTCTTTCGAAATAATTCTTAACAACGTGAAAAATATTTAAGATAATGTTTTACAGTTTAAACAACAAATTCAGCTTCCATAATTTTAAGTGCAAAAAGATTTTTCTCATTATGATGATTTCATTTGTTTTCACCACAGTCTAAGTTATTTTCATCAAGATATTTGAATATTTATAGTTCTCGTTTTTTATTTCGCCATTTTTGTAGACATGACATGATTTTTCTCCGTGAAGAAAACATGTTTTCTTCAAAGAGCAAATTGAGGGAAAACCTTAGTCTTCTACTGCATTTTTGAATTATCAGGGCATTTTATTTGTTAATAACTCTATAGTTTCGATCTATTTTCTATATTGAACAAAACTTCTGAAAGTTGACCCTCAAAAACTCAGGGAGGTTCAAAAAAGATATTTTCAGTTTGCAATGCTAAAACCACCTCATAACTTTAACTAATATTGTACCAATGGGGGGTAAAAACTTGATGGGATCAGGCTCAAAATAGAAAATTGGTTATGTTTGTATCAATCTTTAACATAGATTTAAAAAAAAAAATATTTTTCTTCAATAGTGCAGGATTTCATAAATACTCAACATTTCGTTTCTTCTTTTTTTTTTTTGGGGGGGGGGGGGCAATTGGTGAACTTAGTAGGGTAACTAAAGAGTAACCTAAAAATACACCATTAAATAAAATTGTAATTTTTTTTACTTGCTCTACTATCATTACAAACCACCCGTTTCCTTATCATGCCCATTCTATCTTAATTATGCGAGATAAAAAAACAAAACAATTTCTTCAAATTGTTTTTTATCAATTGGTGAACTTAGTAGGGAAACTAAAGAATAACCCAAAAATACACCAGTAACTCAAATTGTGAAATTTTGGACTTGCTCCAATGTCATTACAAACTACCCATTTCCTTATCATGTATTTTCTCTTTTTATTATGTGAGATAAAAAACGAGCTGATGTGTGCATCACATGACTTCCTCTTACTACAATTTAATGTCATTTCCCCATTGTTAGCAATTTTAATGTGATTCGATAGTTTACTCTCTAAATATCACCAACAGTGACATATCACCAAGTGTCCGCTAAATTATAGCACCACTTGAGTTTACATCGAAATTAACAATGATTTCCCCCAAAAAGGGCAAAAGTCCCCTTTAGAAACTTCTGAATGCAACCAAAAGAAAAGGTGCACAACTACACCCCACTAGGGATTCTGTGTGCCCACTAGGATTCTGTGTGCTAAATTTCAACTTTCTAGAACATACCGTTCTTGAGTTAATGCGACATACATCCGCACATCCACACATTCGCGCATAGGCACATACATACATACGGACGTCACGAGAAAACTCGTTGTAATTAACTCGGGAATCGTCAAAATGGATATTTCGCTTGTCTGTACGTTCTTAGGCATTTATCCACGTGTGATCAAGTCGAAAAAAAAAAACTTAACATTCATTCGGGGAAAGCAAAATGGAAATTAAGGTCGATTTTTGAATGAAATTTTTTTTGCGAATATAATACTTCCTTTTTTGTAAAAGGAAGTAACAAGACAATTTTTTCGAATTCCATTTCTTTTAATGGGAGAAGTATGATTTTTTGCACATTCTTCAATCTCTTGTAGTTGCAGTTGATGAACTTTTGTTTCCTGATTTTTAAAAAACTATTGTTGCAGTTCTATCTTAAAAAACTTCCCGCACCAACTCGTTTAAAAACTAGTGTATTGCATGTATACGGAGCTGTAGCATGTAGGAACTAAAAACGTATCACCTTATAGTGTTATCTTACTAATATTATATATGCGAAAGTTTGTCTGTATGGATGTATGGATGTATGGATGTTTGTTACTCTTTCACGCAAAAACTACTGAACGGATTTTGATGAAACTTTACAGTAATATAGCTTATGCATCAGAATAACACATAGGGTAGTTTTCGTCCCGTTATGGGGGGCAAAACCCCCTTAGGGGTGCAATAAAATACAATTTTTGTATAAATTCTCTAATATGGGGATGAAAAAATACTTGCACATATTTACATTATATGTCCATTGAAAGCTCTGATTTTTCTGCTGAAGATGGCACCTGTTCGAAATTTCTAAGTAGAATAAAAAACGAGTTATGAGCTTTTTAGATCCATGTTCGAAGGCTTTCCTCAACTCAATACAGTATTTAGTGTATCATCTCAACTCCCTGTCGATAGCGACAATTGTTGTATTGTTGACTTTCTTTGCTTTTCGTGATTGTTCAAGGCTTTTCTCAAGTCAAATCTTGAAATAAGATTTTTGCACAAGATTGGCAAATAATACATGATTTGACTGATGATTTTCCATTTAAACGGAACTTTAATGTAATTAATGGTTTTTATTATTATTTATGCTGATTGAACACTTACTCATTATCCAAACAACCAGCAGATCGCCAAAATTTATGCAGAAAGATTTCCGTAGCTGATGCATTTGGCAGTTTTTTCAACGTTGCTGTTTTTGAAGCCGAAGACTACGTCAAAATGTTTCTCAGCTTTCACCATGTAAACAAAATATCGCCAATCAAAGAATTTTCAAAAGACTTTTTTTACTGTGTTAAATAATCCAGCAACTAAATTAGGCAAATCCATAAACAGTACAAAAACTTCCATTAATTTTCCTTTTTGCCTAATTTCAAACAATCACCAAATTTTATTACTTATTTTGGTAACATTTCGGATGAAACTGTTCAGCGCCATTTTATGGTGACCAAAAATATCTCAGCATCTGGCGACGATATCTCTGTAACGAAAATTAATATCAAATTGTTTTACAAAGTAAGGAAAGAATGGGGGAGCATCATCGAAGGTACCCCGAAACGACTTTCGCAAATTCGGTAAAATCGCACCAAGAGCCACAATGATTGAAATTTCCCGAAATAACTAAAGCAAGTATAAGGGGATTACGAGCGCAGCTACTTTTTTTTAATCACTTCGTACTTTATTAGCCATACAGAGAAGGTTTTACCCTCCATGTTAAAAAAAAAAAGTATCAACAGATTAATCTTTTTAAACATGAGAAGATTAATTTCATGTTTTTTAAATTTGTACATGCTTAAATATAGTGCTTTCGTTTCTAAATCAATACTACTTTGTTTTTTATACTTATTGCTATTTTAGTTTTATGGGTAAGGAAGAAACTCGATTTTTAATCACGTCAAAAAGATGTGTTTTAAATTCTTTCACTTAAAACAGAAAACAAAAGCAAGTAACGATTTTTTCTAATAATTATTACTGACCCAGGCAACGCCGGGTATTTTTGCTAGTTAGTCATAAAACAACTAATATAAGGTCGATAAATTTGGAAAAACATTACTTAAGATTAAATGTGTGAATTGGTGATAACCCATGGAAAAAATATCCTATCCGCAGTCTTCTAAGGCATTCGAAATTGTGGTGGACAGGGGCGCCCCGATGGGATGTCACGGGAGTTCATTGTGACCTCCTGAAAGATTTGCTTATTCCGCAAGTTTGAGGATTTAATTTCAATACTTTTAAATCCTCAAATGCTCCTTGTCATTAGTTGTACTTACGTGTGCACACCGATATTTCTCCATTCGGCAAAAGGGTGAGATCCATTCAGAAAAATGAGAATTTCTGCCCTTCCAAAAAGCTTTTAAGTTTGGGACATCCCTGATGGTGAAGTTTTATCGGACCTATTGATGATCTGCAGTTTCAGGGCCGCACACAAGAAAAAAAGAAGTTAGACTTATAGGAAACCCAGAATTTCAGCAATCGGAGCTATCTTGGAATATAGTGTGACATAGATGACTTGTTGATCAAGATGGAGTAAATGTGTACAAGTTTAGCGCATAAAGAGTGTTTATACCGATCAATACAGAATCCATAATACACAGATCAGGTTGTTCCGGTTTAACCTGCAAAACCTCTGTTTTCGCAACTGTTAGTCCTAGACATAATGGGGTCGTTTCCAAAATTTTTAAAGTATTTTTCTCTGACAGAGCATGCTTAAAAATATATGATCTGACCATTTTTGTTAAATTTGTTTACGTTTAATATTAAAAAAAATACTTAAATCGGAGCGCTTTCATTGTTTACGTCTTCTGCCGATGACATCACAAATGATGAAATGATATTTAGTGTTGCCATTCACATTGCAAAATATTTAATTCGCATCTTTACTCACGTGTATTGGCAACGATATGGTTGATAGCAAGCGCAGAGCGCAATTTTAATTCGCTGCTTGGTTATCATAGCGTGGAAACGTATAGAAAGATGCGGCAAAGTGCATCATTTGTGACGTCATCAAGACCACGCCTTGTTTGAAAAATCGGACATTTAAAAAAATTAATTAAAAAAAAAACTGTTGGGAAAGTCAAAGTATTTTCGGAGTGCATGTTATTTTTTTCTTTTTTTTTTTTTGCTCATTCTATCCATTTCAATGACTAAAAGTAGCACTTTTGACTGAAGGAAACCACCCCATTCCAATTGCAAAAATGTTCAAAATCAGATGCGGAATTAAGATATTGAAAGTTAGAAGCGAAAGTAAAAATAAGTCATAAAATACAAAATTAAACTTTTTATAACGGCCCTAGGTCCCCTAACTTATGCTTAGGGAAATAATCTCCATTGAAAAATATTACTAACACAAAAACTTGACACTTGTGTGATAAAAAATGTATCTGTATGAAACATTTTTTTTTAACTTTAATTCGCAACAAATTTAGGGTGAAAACATTTAAAGTGTTTCTTTGCTTACTCCAAGGCACTATTATCATTAAATTGGTGTAAAAGGAAGTCATGTGATGCATAACATCAGCTCGTTTTTCTTTAGTTTCACATAACATTCAGCTACAGCATGATTCGAAGAAACAAATATCCACATCCACTTAAATTTCAATTTTTCTATTTCTTATCCAAAGAAATTTCTTTTTAGAAATAAAACGAAAAATTGATTTTGTCTGTACGTAACATTCCAAATCTTTTAATGGAAAACTGCGCATCAAATTCCTGAGCATTTAAAATGAGTATACCTTTTAACGAAATTCAAAACTAGTTTTTATCGCTTCTTATAAAATACACTGTATCATATTTCAAAGGAAACGAAAATCGTTTTCAAGATTAATGTTTATGGTGTAATGTTTTGCATATGATAAATAAGGAAGTTATTAGAGGCCTCACAAATCGAAGTAATATTTGCTATCAAATGTGAATGTTTTGCTTGCACTATAACATAGCCACACCATCCAGAATCATCGTTTATTGAAGATATATGTGAGTTCAAACATATAATTCTGAGCTTTATGCAAAGGGAAGGGGTAATCCCCCCCCCGCTCCCCTTCTGGATTACGCTACAACAGTTCAGATGAAGCTTTTGGTACAGAATACGTAAACGTAAAAAGTTATTTTCATTTATAAACTTTCGCAAAATGCAAAACTATGCATAAAAATGTAAAGAAATATAGTCAAAGATCTGTGGATATCGCCAGAAAATGATTATATTTTTTTCTACTGTGAATACAGTTAAATACATTAAAAAAAAAAATCTAGTGTTTTTCACTTTTTAACTAAAAGCCAGCAAAGAGTGACAATTCTATTAAGCCTCCATGATTTCAACATTGCTCTCAGAAAATAATACTTCAAATATACTTAAAAATCAATGATTCGAAGCTTTTTACTTCCGTTTCAAGTTCTTCTTAGGCTTATGTATCTCAGCCTGGTTCTCAATGGCAAATAAAAAGTTAAATCATTTGAACTTCAGCAAGTTTTAATCTCCATAAAAGTTTCTATTCCAAGAGGAAAAAAATCCTTCGGGGGGAGGGGGGGGGGGGGTTCCGGTACAACTGTTTCATTCTCTTAATGGAAAACAATACATCATATTCCTAAATTTTTCAAATGACCTTGCAGCGAAGTGAAAGTAGCACCGAGTTTTATGAATTTAAGTCGTATTTTCAGCGCAATTTAGATAAAATATGCATCATAGAAAACAAATGATCGAAATTACAAATACATTATTAAGTGGGGTGCATAATAATGAAACTCTAATAATTTAGGTGAAAATCCTTTTACAATATGATTTGAATTCCCTTTTTAATTTCGACCTGGGAGAGGGGGCATTAAAACTGGTACCGGGACCCGTTTCTGGCAAGGGCGGATCCAGAAAGTTTTCAAGGTAGCAGCGCCTGTTTTTTTTTTCTTTCCTTTCACTACATGTCTCGGGTTACACATGGTCATTAAAAAGGTTTCGACCTTTAATTCCGGAACATTTCCGGAGTTAAGTCCTGAATTCCTCCGCATTCCCTAAGATCATCATAGGTCGTCTAAAATTGCATTTTTGAGTTTCAGTTTCGAAAAATGGTGAGGGTGGGGGACATCCATGGAGGGGGGAGGGCTGGAATCCTTATTCGTCGAAAACGGTCTATAACTACTTTTTTTTAAAAATTTCAACTTTAAAGGAAAAGAGTTCAGAAAACCATTTTTTTCCCAGCGTCCTCAAAGAAGAGCTGCAATTGTGTTTTTTGAACTTCAGTTCCGAAACATTTCCAGAATATAGCTCCAACTTCTCTACAAAAATCATCGGAGATTGTCTTAAATTGCGTTTTTTGTACTTCAATATCGTAATGATGTCCGTTTAGAGTCCCCCATTGGAGGGGCGATCGCTGCCATCCCTTGTATCCGTCCTTGGTTACTGGTGGCTGTCCGCTGACATCCTGCTACTCAATTATTAACTTATTTTGAATATGTCTTGAAAATTAATTCTCAAAAAAAAAAAAACTTTTAAAAAAATATACGTAAAAAACGATTGAATTAAAGTTATTTTCAACGATTTCTTGATTAGGCAAATGAAACTAATAGTAGGCAGTTAAAAAAAACAGCAAGTGTTTTCGTTATTATGTATGCCTTTTTCTACGAAAAATTAGAGTTTTAAATCCTTCAATAAGTTTCAAACTACTGAAGTACTTAAAATATAAATATGTTTGCGTAGGTTGGTTCGAATCAATTAATGATTACAGCCTTTCTGAGGTAAATAATTGTTACTTAATTTTTAAATAGAAAAATAAAATTTTGAACGAAATATGAAAATATGATATGTTCTATAACCCTTAACTTCAGTATGACTACGCTTACTCAACTATAATATGCTGTTTAGGGGCTTAAATTGATCATTTTTTAAACGGCTTTGTAAACTTTGTATTTCAAAGATGAGTTCCCAAATATGCATATACAATCTGCCCACGGATTGGCAAACGTCGAGCTAAGATGAGTCTATCTGAATGAAGGGGGAAAGTAAAAAATTTGATGCGCGTATTCCACACATTTGAATGTGACTCTGCTTAATTTAGATACAAACATACATCTCCAGAAGCTGACATCCTTGAAAACCAATAGATGCTAAGTAAACCTAAGTAATGCTAAAACCTAAGATCAGCTGGTAAACCGGATGTTTGCTATTCTATCTAATCGGTGGTCAAACTGTATTTACAAAGATTTTTCTTTCTGTCTTAAAATTCAATTATTTGTATTACTTTTTTTGAAGTTTATCTAAAAAGAGTGTTTGCCTCTAATTTGTGTTCCCATATCTACAGTTATTATTGACATTAATTACACTATGGTGTATGCAATGTTACCTGTATCTCTTATAAATGGGGCAATTCTTAATCACTGGGATAACTGCTGATCATGGTCTTTTTTTTCTGCTGTAAACATGATGAGAAAAGGAGAAAGAGCAGAAGATATTCAAAGCTTTTAAAGTGCTGAGCTGTTTTTTTTTAATTACTTTTTTTTTATCGGAAACAAATCATTTTTCTACTTTTTAACTAAGACTTGTAGTTTTTTTTCTCATTTAATGAAGATACTTAATTACTGTTGTATAACCGTTTAAAAAGTTTCTTTAAAAAGTGGGGTTTTTTTTTAACTTAATATATATCTTTAATTACTGTTGTATAACCATTTTAAAAATTCCTCATCTCAAAATAAGGTTGCCAAGAAAATTTGTCATAAAGAATCAAAAATTTGCCAGAAATCAAAATTCTGTTTCGAACATTTTTTCCAAAAAGGATTTTTTTTTTATCAGGAACTACCCCCACCTCATTATCTTATACCTTTAACAAGCTTAGGCAATACATATTATGTCCAAAGCAGTAAAACACATTACCACCAAGAAATTATCCCAAGAAAATTAAAGATTCATAAGTAATGACATAAAATATTGAATCTCAAAGGTTGTGAATATTTGGATTTCTATCTGTCGACGTTCAGAATTATATTAAATTTCGTTTTCCTTTTACTGACATTTACGTTATTACAGTTCATAGAAGAAATTCTTCTAGCTCATGATGCTGATATGTAGAAAGTCATTATAACGGAGAGGGATTCTTTTCTGACATTTATAAAACGTAATGTGGTCTTTGATTGAATTTTTACGTCACTGTCGGTTTTAATGCTGTGTGACACACAGAAGAAAAATATTAAGAGTTTATTCAAGTTTCGAGAATGAATATGTTTTGCTTTAAATATCAAGGAAAATATTTTTAATGGTGATATTTCAAGGCGAAAAGAATAAATGAATGTTTTGCTATGATTTACTTTGCATAGAAAAGTATAACTATTCCGTTATTAAAATCAATTTACTGTTATTTCTGGAAAATGAAAATATGCATCAAATATGGTGTGTGTGTTTTAAAAGAAAGTTTTCTTTAATGAAAGAAACATGGAAATGAAATTTATAAGTTAAATATCTAAGTAGTAAGAACTTCCAATATTTTGTGAAGCATTGAAATTTCATCGTCGAAAGAGTTATTTTGAAGTTTGCATAAAATCTATAAAATATGTAATTTATCTCCACTATTTCATATACACTGCTCGACATTGAAAATGCAACACCAAGAAGGAGTGTTCAGAAATTTATGCAAATTTTAGAGGAGACGTACATCACTGAGTTATGTAAATGATGTGAAATGAGCAGCTCTCCGACGCACGTGAAGTAAGATATAAGGGAAAGATTTTGCAGAATGGGCAATATTCGTGTCGTTACTTTTGACTAGAGAATTATCGAAGAAATTTAGTTTTTGTCTTGGAGGATACGTGTAACACGAGAGAATGCCAGGCCGCCGTCAACGAAGGTACTTCCAGCAGATAGACGACTTTACGAGGGGTATGGTGATCGGACTGAGAAGGGGACGTTGGTCCGTACGTCAAATCGCAGCTGATACTCACGTGGATACGAGCACGGTGCATCGGCTGTGCCGAAGATTGTTGGAACAACGAAATGTGTGGCAAGATTGAGAGGGGCCGGGGCAGCCAGAGTGACGTCAGAACGAGTGGATCGACGCATCCACCAACAAGCTGTAGCAGACCCACAAGTCATTTGTTCCTCGATTCTGCAGCAGGTGCAAAATATTCTGAATGTTCCCGTGTCAACCAGAACTGTTTCCCGTCGTTTGGTCGCACGTGGTCTGCAATTCCGGCGTCCGCTAAGAAGACAGCCATTGTCCCCACAACATAGACAGCAACGTTTAGTATGATGCCGGACTAGAGTGACGTGGATGACAGAATGGCGAAATGTCGTGTTCTCTGATGAATCCCGCTTCTGTTTATCCGAAGATAGTCGTCGCATATGTGTGTAGCGTCGACGTGGAGACAGATCTAATCTGGCAGTAACTGTAGAACGTCCCATCGCACGACAACAGTTGCATAATGGTTTGGGGCGCAATTGCGTACAATTCCACATTACCTCTAGTTTGTATTCAGGGCACTATGACGGTCCAACGATACTTGGATAATGTGCTGAGGCCGGTTGCAATCCCTTAGCTTCAAAGCTACCTAATGCAATTTTTCAGCAGGATATCGCCCGACCACACAGTGCTCGCATCTGTAAACATGCTCTTCAAGGCACACAGATGCTTCCCTGGCCACCATACTCTCCTGACCTGTCACCAATCGAACATGTGTGGGATGTGATTGGACGCCGTTTGCAAACTCGATCCCTGCCTCGTTCAGAAGACGAAATGTGGCAAATGGTTGAAAGGGAACGGAGAGCCATCCCTCTGGATACCATCCGCACCCTTACTGACTATGTCTAGACGTGTTTTTTCGTGTATCGCTGTCCGCGGCGATCCTACATCCTACTGAACCGACGCCGTTCTCGCTCTGTATTCTGCCAATCATTTTGAAATAAAGATCATTTATTATTCCTTGCTGTCTCTGTCTTTTTTTCCAAATTTCATCACTTTCTGACCACTCCTTCTTTTGCTGTTGCATTTTCAATGTCGAGCAGTGTATTTCATTCCTTTTTTTCGTGAATTATTGGGTAATTCGTGTTCTCAAGAGAAATACCCATCATTTTAATTGAAGTTTCAAAACTTTTTTAAAGAATAACTTTTAATGCTCTCAAGAAAGGTGTCAACAGTTTAAATCAGTTGAATTTAAATCAGTCAGTTTAATCCCGATTTAAACCCTATGATTAAAAAAAAAAAAAACATGGATTTGAAACAATTTGTAACTTAAACCATAGAAATCCTCTTGACAATTTTAAAATTCAATAGTTCTGATTTTTTTATGCTCAGTACGACCACTGTTACATTGATTTTGCCTCTCGAGATGTTTATCACTTGCATATTTTTATCTATTAAAATCCTCTCCTCTTACTCCCCCTGAAAATTCACGTTTTCTAGTCAATGGCCAGAAGACACTTTTAAATTGGTTGCTTCGCTTTTATTAGTAGCCATTGTAATCAAGACTCTGTTTTGACAAAAATAACGAGGAAATCTTAAGGCACGGTGCTAAAAGTTGGGTGTGAAGAAAAGTCCTGGAAAATAAAGCCTGTTACAATTTTGTATGCATACATTTATCTTTACTAATAATAAGGCTGAAAGTTTGGATCTCTGACGCGCATAGCACCTAGACCATTTTCAAGAAAATAGCACAAAATTAGTTTTCAGCATAGGTGTGCTCAATTTAATTTTGTTATTTTTTCTTCCAATTTGAAGTCGTCCATTTTTCACATAAATTTGATAATATGGGGGGAGAAATATTTCATTCATACTTTTATATTGTAGAACAATGGGAAGCTTGGAATTCTTTGTATAAGATGAAGATTGTTTGAAGTTTTTACGAGCATTAGGAGAGCTGCAGGAATCGTTTGAAGAAAACTAAAATCCAAGGCTTACTTTAAACAATACAAACGATTCTAAATGATTAAGCTCGAGGATAAAAGCAAAAACTAAAGATAAATGGAGTTTATTTTCAAAAAAAAAAATTGACTTTCGTATGTTAATGGTTACGTCTTTTACTCCCTTTGATTGTTTCAGTTCTTTTTTTTTTATTGTTTTGCTTTAAAAGATTTTAAAAATCTACCTATTCGCAACTCCAACAAACTATAGGGGGCACTGCAGCCACCGTCTAATGACGGATGAAAAAGGTAAAACAAACGCACGCCGTAGCGTAAAAAATGCTATTAATTCTAGTAATTTTTGGTTGTATGCATAACTTTTTTTGTTTTATTCTTTTTAAATTAACTTTTAAAGTCTTGTGGATATTCTGGCAGAGGTAGAAAGAAATGAGGATTCAAGAAGTAGTACTAAAACGTTAGAAATTAATGAAAATTTCGTAGTTCGTAGTTGTAATCAGCCATTTCCACGATGTTGAATTCGATGTATCAATTCTTGATGGAACCACACTTTCATTGTGGCCGAAAGAACACTATAAATATTTCATGTAACAAAACCTTCGTTAACCAGTGTTATCAAAAGAGGAAGACAATACTTCTTCGTCTTGTTTGGCTAGCGATACTTGTTCTACGTTTGTAGCAGAGTTATTTCTCAAACTGTCGAATCGTTTAATTTTATTTTTTTTTCTGTTTCGTATGTTTCTAATTTCTGCATTACGATTTAATTCTGTCATGCATCATCAATAAAATTCTCGAATACATGGTGGTAGTTTTTTTTTTAAATTGATCTTCCATTATTTCTTTAAACTTATCGAATTCTGTAACCTTTCTACCATTTTAATCCACACATGATACAAAATAAAAATGGTTTATAACTGACATGCGAAATCTCGCCAAGGGTTCTTTGCTCGCACAATACTAAAATTATAACCCTAAACAAATTTTTGGTGAAACTCTTCAGCTGATAATGTAAGTAATAAAGTTAAATTGGCGAACTAATTTGGCGATGAAAAATTCTCAGCGTTAAACATTTTTCATTTCGTTCTACGATAATATATTCAAGAAAATATTTTGTATACTGTCCATTCCAACTAAATGCTGCATTAAAATAAGGTTAGTTAAATTAATTATCTTTAAACTAGGCAGAGATGAAAGCCCCAATTCTTCTGCTAATGTTATCAAATCCTTCTTTCGAGCTTGCATCGAACAGACGAGCATAATTCCATGCAAATGCGAAGTTTGTTAATCCCGAGTTTTCTTATGTTTACGCTCTCGCCATTCTCGACAATCAACTCACTTTTTAGAGGGAAATAATGAAAACTAACATTATATTGAGAAGCTCGAGAATACCATTAAGGGACGAAACAATTTCTGTTGCTGAATACAATCAAAGATACATCGTACTTTAATCAGAATAGGAAGGTGATCACTGCCAATGCTTTCGAGTATGTCCCAATCACAATGTGGATGGAGTTCGGGACTAACTAGTGAAATGTCCAAGGCCTCGGTCGTGCCGTACAACAATCACCTGTCCGAACCTTTGGGCCTCGGGCAGGGTGTACCTCAGGGATCAGTGTTGAGTCCCGTCCTGTTTTCTCTGTACATTACTGGCATTGAAAAAGAATTAGCTAAACACTGTGAAATCGGAATTTTTGCTGATGATATCATTGTCTGGAGCTCCGGCTCGGATGTCGGAGAGAGTGAGCTCAGACTCAACCGTGCCATGGAAAAAGCCCATGCCTTTGCTGAAAGGCACAAATTAATCTTTAATGCTACAAAATCTTTGACAACTTTTTTCACTACTAATAGACATCTATATGGGTACCAACCTAAGATCTCCATAAACGGAACCCGGTTGAGTTACGTTAAAAATGCTAAGTATCTTGGATACACATTAGATCAAGAGATTACAAGTAATAAACATATTGAAGGCCAAGCAATTAAGGCAAGGAAGAGGCTCAATATTCTCAAATTTATTTCTGGACGAAACTGGGGTGCGGAGGCCAGTACCCTCCGTACTACCTATATTTCTATCATTAGACCAGTACTGGAGTTCGGCTTCCCAGTTTACTCCTGTGCTTCAGAGACCAATCTCAATAAACTTGAAAGAGTACAGCTTAGCGCAGCTAGAATTATTGCCGGACTTAGACATAGTTGTCGAAATGATATAGTGCTCTTTGAGAGCAACTTGCCTGCCCTTGCAAAAAGAAGACAGTGTGGCCTTACAAGGTATTTTAGCAAATTATATAGTTATAGAGAACAACACCGGACTTCAGCCTACCTTCTTGCATGGAATGATAATACTCGTTTGAAGAAACATAGCCCCTTCTCCTATGCAAGGTCATTGAACTTACCTCCCTCCGATGTGGAAACACATTTCCTAGGTTACGCAGGAGCTGGATTGGAGCTTGAGGGAATTTATTTCCATGACGAGCTCCTGACTAGTGTGATCAAGAGTTCAGATCCACCGGACCTAGTTAAACAAATGGCCCTGGAAACTATACATAATATACCACATTTCTCCTTGAAAATCTATACAGATGGAAGCAGGGGAGAAGATGGCGTTTCGGGCAGTGGAGTATTCATTCCTACTCCCTCTGGGGCATTGGAATTTAAAATCAGAAACCCGAATTTCTGTTCAGTATTTAGATCAGAACTGATTGCTATCAGGAAGGGTCTGCAGTGTGCTGTTCAGCGGGAGGAGTGTTTCCAGGAAATCTGGATTTTGACTGACAGTCGTGCCTCAATACAGCACCTCGCTAATTGGAGTAATGTGGGCGACAAGACCAGCCTGGACATTCTGAGTCTACTACATACTCTTTCATCAGGACATACAATTCACTTTCGATGGATCCCTTCCCACGTTGGAGTTGAGGGTAATGAAAGGGCTGACTTTTTGGCTAGATCTGCTGCTGCGGAGGGTGTGAGCCCTTGTGGAGATCTTACTTTCAGTGAGATCTCCACAATTTCAAAAATGGAGCTCAATCGCCAATTTAAAACACCTCCCAGACACGCCTGGTATTTTGCAAAATGTCCTGGTGAGTCCTTTAGACTCAAGGGTAGACTCCTCCAGTCAACATATTCGAGATTCCTGAGTGGCCACACAAAAGCTCTTAGATTCTCTGGGAATATCAAGACTTTTCCGGAGTGTCACTGGTGCTCTGCTGGAGAGGTTTCACCTGAGCACATTCTATCTTGTTTGGGTTTTGCGAAGGACGAGGTCCTTAGTGACCCATTGCTGTTCTTGGATTTTTTGCAGATGTTTGGATTCATGGGGGTTGTTTAGCATTGCTAAACATGCCCGAGATAAGTCAAAAAAAAAGATACATCGTATGCGGGGCTATGTTCACTAACAGACACACGTGGAACGCAATGTTTTACCTTTTTCTTTAATCTTATAAATCACCGCAAGGTAGCGTATTCGAGAGCTGGAGTGCGAATTTTTGCGATCCAAAGCCTTTTCTTTTATTAAAAGAGATTTAAATTGAAATACTTTTACTGTGTGGAGAAAAAGTCGCTTGCTTATATTTTCGTAGTTTTTATGGAATCATGTTCAGTAAATTATTAAAATATTGCTGTTTGAACGCTCTTTCTATAGTGTGTAAGTTTTTAGACATGTCTAATTTTGCGTTTTTTGCAAGGAAGGGAAAGTTCCTTCCTCTTTCAAAATATTTCCAGGACTTTTGCTGGTTTCTGTTAAGCTACATGCTAAGTTTTCAAATCTGGTCAAAATATAAAGAGAGCTTGAAGAAAAAAAAATTAACGCATGGTAGAAGTTAACTGTAAAAATACAGGTGAACCAAATGACCTTTTAATTTTCTACCATAAGCAAAGCGGTACGGGTACGGTTAGTTTGTAATAAATGGAAAAAGAAAAGTTTAAATTTTTTACGAGGATTCTTGGTTGAAACAATATTAAGTTTAAACTAGTTCATGCAAACCTAAATAGCGAAGAAAGTAGTTAAAAACAATTTATCAAAAAAAGATTAGCCGATTTGCCTACTTCCCTCTTTTTTTCTCTTATTTATAGCGCACAAGTAAGTGGTCTATATGTTCTTTTTTACTTCCTTTTACAAAAAAGGAAGTATTGTATTCGCGAAAAAATTTTCACTCAAAAATCGCCCTTAATTTCCATTTTGCTCACCCCCAAATGAATGTTGAGTTTTTTTTTCGATTCGACCACATGCGGAAAAGTGCCTAAGAATGTATAGACACGCGAAATATCCATTTTGACCATCACCGAGGTAATTACAACGACTTTTCTCGTGACGTCTGTATGTATGTGCGTATGTGTGTATGTGCGTATGTGCGTATGTGCGTATGTATCTCGCATAACTCAAAAATGGTATGTCCTAGAAAGTTGAAATTTGGTACATAGACTCGTAGTGGGGTCTAGTTGTGCACCTCCTATTTTGGTTGCATTCGGGTGTTTCTAAAGGGGTCTTTTGCACCTTTTTGGGGGGAAATCATTGTTAATTTCGATGCAAACTCAAGTGGTGTTATAATTTGGCGGTCACTTGGCGATATATCGCCAGTCTTTTGGTTGCCAAGTTTTGTCGCCAACTTGGCGAAAAATTTGGCGATTTTTTTTTTTTTTTTTTTTAAATCTGCTTTCAATGTGGCCATTGCTAGTGATATTTAAAGAGTTAGAGAGAGAATCCCATTAAAATTGCAATAATAGGGAAATAGCATTAAATTGGTGTAAAAGGAAGTCATCAGCTCGTTTCTAGTCACTTGATCACTTGCCTGTTATTTGAGTTTAGGTGGCCTCCTCCTTTTCCTCCGATGAAAAGGTTAACTTTGTTAACCTCGAATCGGCTGTTTATGCATTTTAAACTATCTTTGTCTCTTTTATTTACCATTTTGATTACGTTGTATCATTTTACTTCTCGTTTCCCGCCTATGCTATTGTATGAGCAAAGGTATACTTTCGTATATAATATCTTTTCTCTCTAAACCCATTCAAGAATTCAACGTATTTTCAAACGTATATACGAACGTTTTATTGTATTTATTTTAGTTTAAATTAATTCTCGTATTTTAAAATTAATTTTCTTTATCATTTTGCAGTATTTGAAATGAGGATTTTAATTTCAAACTTTTTTCTTCTTGTGGAGGGAGGGTGCGGAATGATCATTTGACATAAATTGAGTTGCGTATTTGAATTACATACTTTTTATGCAGGGTTCAGGCCTGCGGCGTTTTCCTTTTGTTCTAGAGGCAATCAGTTTTTTAGTTTTTCTAAAGGAGGAAGGTGAGAGAACGGGATTAGCCTTTAAACACTTCCGTTTAAAAGATTGGATTACAAATCGATTGGAATGGCTGGGTGACGGTAGCGCGGTCGTTTAGGGAGTTTGACGAAAAAACAACAGCGTTGTGGGATTATTTTACATTTTAAAGCTGTGTTTTATTTAATTTAATGTCTTTTTTTGCTTACTGAAATATTTTAAACCGTAAAGAAGTGTTTTTCGGTTTCTTTAAAGAGTGTTTAAGCATTTTAGTTGAAGAAATGATTATTTTACATGAAAGGTTGGGGGAGGATTTTCGTTCATTCAAAGAATTTTTGTTTCCTTTTCCCAAACGATATCTTTTCGATAGTAAAATTCTTTTTCATACGGGGAACGAGGAAGTGGGATTTCCCTTTTGTCTTAGTTGTACTGAGTTTTTAGGTTACGTTTTTTTTTTTTTTGTTTCTGCTAGGGGAGGGGGAGAGCGGAAGTTTTGTTTTAGCGTTTTCGTTCAAAAAGATCAGATTGCTTATCGGCCGAGTTACGGTACAGTGTTCGCTTGGCGAGTCAGACAGAAAAAAAATAGAGCTGGTGGATTTTTTTCACTTTTAAAAACCACTGTTAATGTAATTTATTGTTTTGGAGAATTATTTTAAACTAGCCGGGGTACCCGGCACTGCCCGGGTAGTACTACAATAAAAACGTAATAAGGAACAATCTCAATTAACACTAGAAATACGGAGGGGCCTGTGTGGCCCCTCGCTATTTATTTATTAAAGGATTTTCCTCTAAATTCTAAGCACAGGCATCGACGAAAAGATTTTCTTAGTTATTTTATTAATTTAGTTTAAATTCTTTAAGATGTCTTAATAAAGAGTAATGCCACGTAAACTACGGCATCAACGAACATAATATTCGAGCTTATTTAAATTTCCTAAATTTAGAGTTGCTAAGATACTATTATGTCATATTCAGTTACACGAATCTTTCCTAATTTGCGAATGATGAAACTTCCTCATTCAAATATTTTCATTCACTACACATTTAGTCGAAATTCAGCGATATACTATATGTGAAAGTGTTATGTTTTCGAAGCAATAGATAGAAATAAAGCTTAAATGTTAGCCTATTCAAATTGAAATGAAGTACTTTAGCAGCATAACAAATTCCAGGAACCGAGTTTTGGGATATTATTCATGCATTAACCAAACGTCAAAGTATATTTTTGTATAAAATGTCTTTCTAAAGACTTTTCTTGAGAAATACAAAAAATATTCGTGTTTTATTATTCAACGTTCCATTTTATTATCTGTCAATTGCCTTACTCTGAATATAATACTCGCTATTCTTTTTTTAAAAATATATTCTCCTTCGTGAGGAATGCGATTTTTAAAGCAGATTTTTCCCGTAAAAAAAGATCAATTTGACGGATGGAGTTTACCTACTCAGTCATTAGACAGGACTCAAATATTCTTGCTTATCACAGTGCTTACATTTTACCTTACGTAAAGCATCATTTCGAAGGATTTTGACAGATTCCCCCCCCCCCCCTCCGAAAACTTCATGTGAAGTGAAGTGAAGAGTAGAATAGACGTACATTGCCGATACAATTTATTCATCACTGTCAGAAACTAACGATTTCTTAGCAGACGACTGTTTAACATTCACATTTTTTGGTTCAAAAGTTACATAGAAACTACTTATTAGGACGAGATACCACACATTTTTTGTCTTTTCAAGAAACGTTTAATTAAAATAAGCCACAAAGCATAAATTTGATACTTGCATCAAAATGTAAATAATCCTCTAAAGAATTGATTTAAGATATTAAACCCCAATTAAATGGAAAAAGTCCCATTAAATAAAAGTCCTATTAAATAGCATTTAAAATTCAATCCAAGTGTACAATACCCGGTCAATCAAACTAAACATACTGAAAATCTCAATAAAAATTGAATAATTCTCCAAATTGAAGAAAGATATCAAGTCGGTAAATAGAATTTCTAAAGAGCATAATCAAAAATTAACCCAAAATTAATTTTCAGTTGATTCTTTCAGCACGTTATTCAAAATTTAAAATTTCGCTCATGCGTTTATTTCGGCAGTTGTTTTTCAAAATTCTGGAAGTTTTATGTACTTTGCTCTTTTATTAAATTCACTTTTTTTCGAAATTTTCTATTTTTTTAGTCGTTTGGAGCAGTATAGCTGACAAGGATCTTGTGCCAAAAAAACCAATAAACATGTCAAAGATGTAAAGGAGAATTTTTTTTTTTTTTTCGCCAAGATCAAATGTAAAAAAAATCGCAAAACAGCAGAAAAAAAAAATAATAATATCCCTGCTCTATACTTAACCACGTGAACAATTCGCAACTCCAATAAACTATAGGGGGCGTTGCAGCCACTGTGTAATGGCGGATGAAAAAGATAAAACAAACAAATGCCGTAACTTATTACTTGCTTTGAAGCTTAGTGAATTGCAATAATTTTTTATCGTGTTTGTAGGTAGCTTTCTTTTATTTTCTTCTAAATTCACATTATACCACAAACTGTCTAAAGGCTGTAATTTACCTCAAAGAAAACACGTGGAACTGAATGTTTTACCTTTTTCGACAGTATTATTAATCACCGCATGGTAGCGTATTCGAGCTCTGGAGTTGCGAATGGCTGGGGAAATTTAGTTCATGTATAAATGAATTTTGTAACAATGAAGAAAGCTCTTTATCTCTAGTGGTTTTTTATTTGATTGTTTCCTCAACAATACATTAGCCAATAATAGATGAAACAATTTTTTTTCTTGCAAACACAGTTATTTCATTGCTTTTTCAAACCATCAGCCCGTATGCTTAGTTCTCCTGAAGTACAGAATACATCCTCACCACCCCTGTACTTATATTAACATCAAAGAAATTAAGTCCAGCTACATTATCCAAAAGCAACAGGACGATAATGGAATCTCCTTATTTTCCTTATGGCCTTCCGAAAACAATGCTTCTCGGATTAGGACTTGACAAAGTAAATAACTAATTGATTTTCAAAGCTTGTGCAAATTCGGCTCTTGAAGTAGTATTAACTGGCTTTTTAAGTATTTTGATTTAAGTTTTAGCTTGATTATAAGATTCATTTTTAAGTAGAAATATACAGTAAAACACTAATTAACTGAAGTGATTGGGGCAGGACTTTCTTCGGTAAATCAAAATTTCGAGATAATTGAAGGATACTCAAAAGTGGCTTTTAAGAGACCGTTGAAGTTTAGACTCGGTATTTAATCTCGTTCATATTTGCAAAATAACGCGCACGTTTGAATAATAATTATTTTCTTTAAAAATAATATGTGTCATGTCTTGAATTATAGATTACAAACAATAAATGTTTACAATAAATATCAAACAAGCCATATCATGTTCAGTATGTGTATGTAGAGTAAACATTAATAGTAACAGTGTTAACAATAATGCAGCTAACTTAATTTTATTCGTTCTTTCAAATATTAATACGTAATGTAGATAGGTTTAGAATGTATCCCTCACAAGTTCAATCGTATTTTCCAATCTCAAAAAATGTTCAACACGCCTAAAGAAGTTTTCACTCAAAAAAAAAAAAAAAAAAAATCTGCTACTGGAGAGAATTTTCCTCTTCAACTGTTTTGAAAAAATCCTTGATACAAGCATTAAAAAGTTATGTACCTAAAGGAAAACGTTGAAATCTTGAATGCTTAAATTATTAGTATGAATATCGTTCATTTATGAAAAATAAAACAAATCGAAACAACTACATAAACTGAATATGTATTGAAATTTTAGGATTATTTTCTTTACTAATAATAAAGCTTAAAGTCTCTCTGTGTGGATGTCTGGATCTCTGTGATGGGCATAGAGCCTAGACCGTTCGGCCGATTTTCGTGAAATTTGGCATGTAATTAAATTGTAGCAGGGGAGTGCACCTCGAAGCCATTTTTTCGAAAATACGATTTTGTTCTTTTTCTATGATTTTATTTTTACCACCATTAGTGGATTTAATTCATCTGCACCGAGCGAATTACCATGACATCGACGAGCAAATTACCTTAACATGGGTGAGCAAATTAGCATAGCATAATGGCGAGAAATTCATCATCCATTATTTGTAAATATACAGGCGACCAAATGACCTTTTAATTTTCTACTACTACATGCAAAGCCGTGCGAGTACCGCTAGTGAAACATAAATTGAAACAACTACACAAACTGAATATGTACTGAAGTTTTAGGATTATTTTATCACACAAAGGTTTAAAAAAAAAACAATGAAATGACAAACTTCTTAGCTGGGATAGGAGACTTATTAGATGGAAGCGAATCTCCTTCACCGGAGGATCAAGTTTCCTTTGATGTCGAAGAAAACTTGATCCCTGCAAGAGTTTGGAAATTGCTCTGGCAAGTGAAAATACGACTGTTTTTTTTTTCTTATTTCTTATTACCTTTTATAAAAGAAATATTTCAACAAACAATCTTCTGTAATTTCAGCACACATTAAACTAAACCTAGAAACTTTCTTAGTGTTTTGAAAGTTATAAAGTTAGTCGTTTTTTGTTTCAGTTACATAAGTTTATATATATATATATATATATATATATATATATATATATATATATATATATATATATATATATATATATATATATATATATATATATATATATATATATATATGGTAGATTAGGACAAGAATTTTGAAAGTAATTTATATTATTTTTTAACTCACGAACCAGAATATTCAAAAATGAAGCGTTTAATATCATAACTAGGTCCATCCATCTTATTATTAGTATTTTTTTAATTTTGCAGGAGAGAAAAATCAAAAGATTTCCCTTCTGTACACTTATGTTCTTAAAAGAATTAATCCTCATACACACGAGGCAACTTAGTAGAATGGGGTCGTTTCCGAAATTTAAAAAGTCTTTTCTTTCTAAAAGAACATGCTAAAAACATAGGATTTGACCATTTTTAAAATAATTTGACAAAGTTTAATATTTTTTAGCAGTTATTTTAATCTGTGAGCAGATTCAATTTTAATTTTTTCACTTCTGTGCATGACATCACAAGTGATGAAATGCCATTCACTGATGCCATTAGTGCAGAGTGCAGTAATTAATTTGCTTCTTGATTCACATAAACGGGCAACGAAATGGTACTCACATGAACTTGCAAGCGTAGAGCGCAATATTTAATTTGCTTCTTAATTATCATAAGAGCTGTAAACGCGGTAGACAGCAAGCGTAAGCACTCAGCGCTAGTGGAGTAGTGTGCCAAAGTTCATCACTTGTGACGTCATAAAGACCACGATTGATTTGAAAAATCGGGCACTTTTAAAAAAGTAATCAAAAATTAAACGTTTTGAAAATAAAATATTTTTTTCTCGCTTCATGTTTATTTAATTATTTATTTATTTTTTGCTAATTCTGTCAATTTCAGTGACTAAAAGTAATACTTTTGATTGATGGAAACAACCCATGAATTTTCGAACGGAAAGTTATCGCTGAGTGTACCCAGGTAGAAAGGTGAAGGAATCGCCCGGCACACTTCACACGACACTCAACTCATTAGGCACATCTGCCGCTACCATTCTCATCCCAATGAGTTGAATCAACTTCTTAGTTGATTTAACTCAGCATATTGCCAAACGTTCGCTCTGCACACGAATAAACTGTTTGAGTCAACTTGGTTCAGTTCTAACAGTTCGTGGAACAGCTGCTCAAATAAATTGGAGCCACTTAGAGTTCCGTTGAACCATATAAGAAATGCGATGTAAACTAAATTATTTTACTACAAGTAATACAACTTTAAATATACTAAAACTCTAAAAAACTCTAAAGTTTTGTTTTACTGCATTGTATGCTACAGTATAGGTCGAGAAATATCAACAACTTCAATTCAGAATTTAAGACTAGCTTCCAAACTCTAAATTCAGAATTATTAGATAGCATATTTTGATAATACTGTACACTGTACCGTATTGTGAACCGAATTTTCAAGATAAAAAGTAAAAAATAGCTTTTATAACCATGCCAGCAGAGTGAAAGGTTGTGTCTTCTAGTTTCTTTTGAAGTCAAATGTACAGTGCAATCTCATTTATCCCGACTAACTGGGACCAAAGGCAATTCGAATAATCCGAGTAATATGGATAATCAGCAAAAAATATTCTCAAGTGAGCATAATTATCTATTACTCTGGCAAAAAACAATTATTCGCAACAAAATTACATAGAATCGTTTTCTCCCAAACACCGAATCATTTACAGTTCAGTTGCAGTGATGTCATACTGATGCTCCATATACACCATGTGTTTTATTTTTTTTTTTTTTTTCAAGATTACTGTAATATACGTCCTTTGCCCGAGTTGTACATTGAATCAAATTAAAAATCAAACATTTGGCGTAGTTTAACTATCATAACTTAAGTATCATAGCTTAAAATTATTATTCAAGTGAATATAATTTTTACACTCTGCAAATTTGATACGGATAAACCGGAGTTCCGGATAAACAGGGACCGGATGAACTAAATCCTAATGCACTAAAAATAGGAAGCGGTGCGGCTTTAACCTACGTGAATCAGAGTAACCGTGAATGAATATATCGTCGCCTCAGAGCAACAATAGGATACTTTACTGTTCTTTCTATGATTAGATGTCCGATACAGGCACAGAAAGAGGGGAGGTATACACATTGTGATATCAGTTGTTATTTTTTAAATCAATGTTAAGTGAAAATATTATTCAACTTAAAGTAATGTTGAGCTAAGTTTTAAAGACAACATCAATATTTGGGACAGTTCAATGTTGTTTCGAAAGGGAATATATTTTGAGGCACAAATTTAAATATTTAGATTGAGCTAAAAGTATTCATTCATAAAGCCGAAACACCCAGATTTTCGATATTTCTGGCAAACAAAAGGAAAAATCAAAATTGAAAATTTCTCTTTATTTATTTAACTTGCATCATAGCTTCAAGCGTACCTTTTGTGACTAAAAGTATCGTAACGATGCAAAGAAGTGTGTGAAAGAAAAAATGTAGTAGGCATGGAACATGCCCTTCAACAGAGATTCAATATTTATTTATTTATTTATTTACAAAGGTACAAAAAATGTCTCAAGCAAAAATAATTAACAAGATTATTTTTAATTTACTGATGTTAAGATGCTTTTTTCAGAAACTTTTTTTTACCTTTATAGGCAAACTCTAAGTGTCCTCGAACTCTCATCTTTGATAAAGGATCGCCTATTATTAAAAATATATCTACGAATTCTCCAGAAGAAGCAGTTAAACAACTGAAAGCACAGAACTCAAGTTTAAACAACCAGCTTTTAGTGGAACTTACTTATGGGCCACCTAAACCGCACGTGGATAGTTTTAGACCACACTTTTTACAGATGGATAGTAAAGTAAATTTTCATCTGCATTTTTATTCCTTTTAATACATTACTCATTGAACACGCTGGTAACGACTTCAACGAAAAGTTGTAGACGTGCATGAAAAACGTGAGCCTCAGGCGATTTGCAGTTTTATTGTTACTGTAGTCATCTTAATATATAAAAATCTTCTGTGCGTACGTTTGTCACCATAAGGCTTTTAAACGGCTGGACCGAATTTGATCAAATTTTTTGTATGTAATTAAGTTGTGTCAAGCATGGTTTCGAAGCGCGATGGATCGAATCGGAAACGTTTTTGTCAATTAATTAATTAATTGAAGCATTGGATGACAAAATCTCCCAAATGATTAATATTTATTTTAACCTATTGTTGAGCGAGAACTGAAATAAATATTTAACCCGTTACCAAAGGACAATAAGAAAGCCAGCTCTGCTTTTTATGATGAAATTTCCTACTGTGATATGTCAACTGAGAATAGATAAAACGTAGAGAGTGAGAGTGAAGCCTTCATTTCTTGAAAGCAACGATTTTAGGTCCCGTGATACATTTTAAAATAAAGTACTGGAAGGTTCACGCAAAACGTGTATTCTGTCGTCGTAGTTGAACTATGTGAACGGATCGGTGCTTTAGGTTTTCCTAACTAAATGGTAAGAAAGTACCGTACCGAGCAGCATTTGTTTCTCGGCTGAAATCTATCTGAGTTTTGGCACCAATGTCAAGAATACTTTAAAGAATATCTAACTAATCAGTACATTATTAAAGGAAAATATGACGGAATTTAAAGACGAAACAAATTTTATTTTCGTCCAGATAAATTACAACAGGGTACAACACAAATGATCAGTGCAGTGGAAGATCTTTACATTTGGTGGAAAGAACAAATTAGGCAATAAATGAAGTTTTAAAAGTTTTCGTTCAAAAGATCGGACTGCTAATCGATCGGAGTTGGCTTCTCTCACTGATCGGCTGGATTACAGTAACGTGGTGGCTTGGCGACTTTGGCTATAAAAAATAGAGTTGCGCAATCATTTGTTTACATTTTAAAGATACTGTTAATGTAATTTATTCTTTCTTTTTTTTTTTTTTTTTTTTTGTTTATTTGGCGAAATATTTCAAATTGCAAAGAATTGTTTTTCGTTTTTAAAGAGTTTTTAGTCCTTTTAGTTGAAGAATGTGTTTATTTTACATCGGGAGGGAGTGGGATGAGTGATTTTCTCTCATTAAAAGAACTGTTTTAACCTTTATTATTTTTCTAAACGATATCCTTTCGATTGTTATATTCTTTTTCATATGGGGGATGTTGCAGCGGGATTTTCCGTTTGTTCTAGATGGATAGTTAGATTTTTCACTTAATATTTGAGGACGTTTTTATCTTTTGAGTATGGCTGAAAGAACAAACAATCAAGTAAAAGAGAAAAAATAGTTAATAAAGCAACTTCTCATTGGCCATTAGAAAAATCAAGTTGTAATAAATATACGAATTCTGACATCATAGCAGCTTAAAACTTTTTTTTTTACTTTTTTTTTCAACAGAACTTTTCAAACACTTGGTAGTTTATTGAAATTTTTTAACTTTTCAATTCATAAAGTTGAACAGAACAACGTCTGTCGGGTCCTCTAGTTATCTATATATATAAAAATGGACTTTGGTAAATTTGTTCTCTACTCTCTTAAAAAATTCTAGCGATTTTAACTCAGACTGAGTAAATTTTCACTCCTTTGCAGTTTTGAAAACGCACTTTCCTTATAGGAGTGAATTTCATTCCTTTTTCGGAGCAGTTATTTTCACTCCTTTTGGATAAGCTAGTTTCACTCCCTTTTGATAAGTTATATTCACTCTTTTTTAAGACTAAATTAATATCCTAAATGAGTGGCTGCTTTCCGTTTTGGAAAACCGATATTTCACTCTTTTTTAGAATAACATAGGTAAAATCATTTCACTATCATTCGGCGAAATTGTTTTTTAAACGTGTATTCATGTGCTTATGCTGTGTATTTGAATTTAAAACTGTTATTTCATTTGAAAAAAAATTTAGTTTTTAAGTTAAAAAAATGAAAAAAAAAACTGTTTTTAGTGTTTCCGAACAGGATGCACAAAAACTGTATGGTAAGTACGAAGAATTTTCTTTTTTATTAAAACTTTAACTGGTAATATTTCTTGAACTACTCGTATATCGTTACAAATCACCTACGTGCAATATTACGTACACACACACACATTTCCGAATCTAAAGATTAAAATAAAATTAAAAAACCCACACAATTTCAAATAAATAGATTTAAAATTTTGAAACTCTATATTGATATTCTCGGTCTGCCTTTTAACATTAATAATGTTTTAAAAGTTACATCAGTCCAAATTAATTTAAGAAGTCACTCATAAATTGTGACAAGATACGTTTGAATTCAATTTTGTTTCTTCGGGGCCATTCATTAATTACATAAGGACAATTTTAACAATTTTTGACCTTCCCTTCCCCCTGTGTAAGGGTATGTAAGATTCCCCCTCCCCCCATCTTACGTAAGACTCTTGTTTTTCTTCACAATAATAAAATAACAAATAGTATTACATCACTGGGATCGTTCTTAAAGTAACTATCATCATTATTTTTTTTAAACCTTTTTGAGTAAAGAAATGTTTACTGTAAGGAATATAGGCCAGACCGAATGTTGTTTTGACAAATAATTTTTGTATATGATGCGATAATAATTAAAAAAAAAAGAACGTGCAAAACACTACAGTGCGATTCTTTTATTATATTTTACACGTTTCATTCTTTGAAACACAAGTAAAAAACAGCTCATCCTATAATACATACTTTTACCTTCCTGAAGCAAATGAAATATAATATTTGCCAAACCACTTGACCGCGGATTTCTAATATAAAATATCGGCTTGGAAAATATTACGATGAATGGATCTAACACCCCCCCCCCCCCTCCAAGCAAGGGTATGTAGAGAAATTTCCACCCCCTTCCCCTAAGGACCCTTACTTAATTAATGAATGGCCCGTTACACATATGAATGAGTGTATTATACAAAGTTTATGATACCCTTTAAAGTTTATTATACACAAAAACAATATTTGATTAATTTAAAATATACGCAGTGGTTGGAGCTCCGACCATCGGGAGCGGATTCGGTATCCGACCTATAGCGCATGATCGGGTTTGTAACACCTGCCATTAAATATATATACAGTACACGCACACACCAAAGATGGTAACGACTGTTTCAAATGTCATATTTTTGATTCGATGACCGAAACAAAATTGTTGATGAAAGTTTTATTAATTTGGAAGAAAAGTTACAAAAAGTTCGCCGTAACATTGCACGTGGGTGATTTGTAACGATATACGAGCAGTTCAAGAAATATTAACAGTTACAAGTTTTAATAAAAAAGAAAATTCTTCGCACTTACCATGCAGTTTTTGTGCATTTCCTTCAGAAACCTCATTCGGCAACAAATATTGTTTTAATTCATTAAATGAAGACATTTAGATAGCGACATCCACTTGGTATTCGCGACCAACGTTAGTTAAGCCGAACGTGGAGGTATAGAAGATTCTCCCTAAACAAAATCACGTGACAGAATCGAACCACTGAAAATGTTTTTGAGTTCTTCTTTTAAAGAATGTTGTTATTTTTCGCTCATCAAAAGGAGTGTTTTCCGAATTTCACTCCAAATGGAAAAGTTTTAGTCTTGGTTTTTTCGTAAAGCGTCTTTTTTCGATAAAGCTAGCACTCAGAAAGAATGAATGCACCCGCAATAGATTTCACTCTTTTTAAGAGTTATTTTTTCGTTCTTTTGAATTAAGAGTGTAAGATCTCAGAAACTACCCGGCAGATTTGGCTGAAACTTTCACCGTTTGTTCTTTTTGGTACTGGGGAGATTTGTAGACCAGTTCGATAAAAATCCGATTGATAGTTCATTTTTTATTCCAATTTGTCCAAATTTTCGCTTAAAAGCCCCAATATGACGGTTAAAAAATACGTGCACATATTAAAACTATGTGTCCATCGAAAGCGCTTATTTTTCTGATGAAGATGGCATCTGTTAGAAAGTTCTAAGTGGTATGAAAAACGAGTTATGGGCTTTTTTTGTTCCATGTTCGAAGGCTTTCCTCAACCCATATCATTATTCAGTGTGTCATCTCAACTCCCAGTTCATAGTTATAATTGTTGAATGTTTTTGTGTTTCGTCTGACTGTTGGAGGCTTTTCTCAAGTCAAATCTTAAAGTAACGTTTTTTCCCCCAAGATTGGCTAATAATAACTATAGATATGGTTGATTATTTTCCATTTAAACGGAACTTTAGTGTAATTAATGGGGTTTTTTTATTATTATTTGTGCTGATTGGATTTTTTAATCATTATCCAATCTAACAGCAGAAACCTCGCCAAAATTTATGCAGAAAGATTTCAGTAGCGGATGCATTTGGCAGTTTTTTCAACTGTCACGGTTTTTGAAGTCAAAGACTACGTAATAATGTTTGTCAGCTTTCACCATGTAAACAAAATATCGTCAATCAAAGAATCTTTAAAAACTTTTTTTACTGTAAAATAATCCAGCAACTAAATTAGGCAAATCCATAAACAGCACAAAAACTTCCATTAATGTGACTTTGTGCACAAATTCAAACCATCGCCAAATATTTTGGAAACATTACGGATGAAATTGTTTAGCGCCATTTTATGGTGGCCAAAAGTATCTTAGCATATGGCGACAATATCTCTTTAACAAAAATTAGTAACATACCGTTTTACAAAGTAAGGAGGGGGAGCATTATCCAAGATATCCCAAAATGATTCCCGCAAATTCGGTAATATTTTAAATCGCACCTAGAACCCACAATAATTAATAATTTCCAAAATAACTAAAGCAAGTTTAAGGGGATCACGGGCGCGAGGCTACATTTTTTAAACAGTTCGTTCTTCAATAGACATGCAGAGAAGGTAAAAATAAGTATTAACTGATAAATCTTTTTAAACATGTGAAGTTTAATTTCATATTTCGGAAATTCTTCATATTTGTATACGCTTAAATTTCGTGTTTTCTTTTCTAAATGAATACTATTTTGCTCTTTTTACTTACTGCTACTTTAGTTTTATGAGTAAGGAAGAAGCTAGATTTTAAGTCACGTCAAAAAGGTGTGTTTTAAGTTCTTTCACTTAAAACAGAAAACAAATGCAAGTAACAATTGTTTCTGATCATTATTGCTAACCCAGGCAACGCCGGGTATTTTTGCTAGTCTTATATAATTAAAAACTGAGTGTATGTACCTATGTATCTCTGTATGTTCAAGCTTCTTCTCCGGAGCGACAGTGAACTGACCATCGAACCTGGTATCGATGGATTCGTCATCTTCCCGTCTTCATGTTTGGCTATTTAACATAATCCTCCGATAATAATTAGCGGAGATATCAATTAAAAACTATTAATTATGACACTTAGATTTCGACATAAAATCCCTATTTTTCGAAGGCTTTCCTCCATTGAAATTATTATTCAGTGCTTCATCTCAACTATCCGCAACAATGCTTTTATTAAAATGTATAGCGGGGGAAGAAAGTCATTGAGATGAAAGATCTGTTGCCATTTTTTTTCTCGAATATGAACAGGTAAAATTCTTGTTTTGTTTTGAGGCTTTTCCTGTAATCAGGGGACTTAAAATGTTTACTTTTTGGGGGTTTTCGGCAATCTGCCGCAAAATTTCACTGAATTTTTTTTTTTTTTTTTGGTTTAAGCCTGAGTGTTGAACTCGCGTCACTTGACATAACTTTTATTTTCGAGGTGGATCGTGAAAAGCCGGGCGACGCAGCTAGTATCGATATAAATGCTGACTTAATTTTCTTGACACAAAAATATCTATGAAAACATTTAGTTTACTTTTTCTTTACTCGTTGAACGCGACCTCAATGGAAAGATACACCCGCGAGTGAAGAACTTTGTGCAAAGGACCATTTCAATAAAACAAGAAATAACGACAAAAAGCACAAAATGCAGATTACTGCAGACAAATGTTTTTTGGCGTTACAGGGAACGCCTTTTTCAATACAAAAGAAATAAGCTTTTGGATGAAAAGACATCCGGCAAAACCAAAGATCAAAGCCAGTTCAATGTATATTTTTGTTGTCTAAGTACCAAAAGGACAACCTTGAGGGAAACACCATGTTTCAAGGTAATGAAAAACCTTTTTTCAAAACGAAAAATGTATTGTTCTTGCCATTTTGTTTCTGTTCAGAGGTACATCAGTTTACTTCTTAAATCGTCATATTTTTAGCAGAAAGAGTTTTCGTTAGGTTTTTCTTTTAATATTCAGTTGTTATAAAATTTATATTTTATTGTTTAGAGTACTGTTTGACTACCAATTAGATAGAAAGGCAAACATCCGGTTTACAGGCGGAAATGGACGCACCTATTAGTGTTCAGGGAGGTGAGCTTTTGAAGATATATATTATCCTTTAAATTAAACAAAGTAGCATTCAAATGAGCGGAACACGCGCATCAAATTTTTACTTTTCACCCTCATTCAGATAGGCTCTTCTTTACTGGACGTTTGCCAGTTCCATACAATCCGTGTGCAAACTGTACATTGAACAAAACATAAATGTTCTACTTAAAAATTATATAATGCATTATGATACATAAAAATAGCCAAAATATTTTCAAGCGAAGTGTGATTAAACATCCATCAGTAAAACATTATGCAAAGTCTTCACTTTTTAACCTACCCGTCTATAAAATTATCCGAATTTCACCTACGCAAATTATAGTAACCCTACCCCTAGTCAATATTAATATCAATCTTAATATTTGCACGGCAGTTTATTTGTGTTATTACGTATAATCATATACAGATATGGCTCCTAAATTGCTCATTAGGTTAAATGACCGAAAAAATGACAGAGCAGCAAAAAGACTTCGTTTAACTAAAGAGAAAATTATATTTCTTTTTAGATACTAGTTTTCCAAGGTGTCCTAAAGGAAGATATTGACGATTGGTGTACAGAGACTTACCGATGTCGCTTCGTGAATATTTTTTATTACTTGGAAGATAACACTTTAAAAGTATACGAACCTTGTATACCCAACAGTGGTTTATGCCAGGTATGTAATTCATTTCTAAATTTTAGTACAATAGGATATGCTATTTGATCATTTAAAAATAGCTGAACGATGACTGTGCTATGTATGAAGTTTATATAAACCAACATATGGTTTTTTGAAAACATATTTTCAACGCTTCAACTAGCGATTTTCTAGAATTAAAAAAAAAATCAAAAATCCGCCTCAAAAACTTTGTTAAACGTATTTTCATGATTTGCATTTAAAAAAAAAAATGTAGATTCTCGCTAAATGAAAAAAAAATGTGGTAGAAAGTTCTAAAATATTAAAATATTACAAGTTGTTTTGTTATTTAAAAAAAATACATAATATCAAACATTTTAATGTTAAAAATATAAAAAAAATAAACATCTCTTCTCTTCCTGTCATCTTCTACTTCGTCCTAAGAAAGATGTTTTTTTAGGAAATCGATCGCTAATATGGTTTCTATTTTTTTTTCGTTCACTTCACGCCAAGAATAAATGACGTGAGTATTTTCAGACTTCAAAGAAACTCTTTCTTTATCTCTGGTTTTTTGCTATTTTAGCTCAAAATGCATTTTTAAACTAAACCATCACATATTCAAGCAACGGTAAACATGTTGTTACATTTCTATTTTTAGATACACACGTGACCCAATTTTACTTTTATTTATCTCTAAACTAAACTAAGAAAATTGGAGTTGAAAAATATTCATTCTCCATCGAAAAATTTGATTTTTTTTTTTTTAAGTTTTCGCTTTTGTAAACGTTTTGTAATTGACTTTAAAACATTTCTGCTTTATTATGACACTCTATCAAACAAAAGTTTCTCTAATTACTGCACTTTTACTATACTTATTACTATACTTATTACTTAATATTATTATTAATTAATTTACTTATTAATTAATACAGAGTGTCCCAAAACGACCACATAAACTCTGCAGAGATAGATTCCTCGCTGGGAGTGCATAAAAACTTCCCAAAGAAGCGTTCCTGTACGATCCATAGTTTACGAGAAAAATACGAAAAACAAAGTATGACGTCACTGCGGATGCAAGGAAAAAACACTTTATTGGACATATCAACAACAAAATTTGCACATCTTTCCAGACTATAATGTTTAAAACGTCATTACACGTATTTGTTGTTATACATAATATACGTTTTTTGGTGTTGATATTTTTAATAAAGTGTTTTTTATTTATTCACCGGCAGTGACGTCATACTTTGTTTTTCGTATTTTGCTCGTAAACTATGGATCGTTGAGGAAGGCTTTTTTTTTTTTTTTTTGAAGTTTTTATGTACTCTCAACGAGGAATCTAGCTGTTCTTCAGAGTTTATGCGGACGTTTTGGGACACCCTGTATACCTTTTACTAAATGTACTTATTTCTATACTTAATTCTTAATGTAGTTATTACTGTACTTATTACTTAATAGAATGACATTCCATCAAAACATTTCACGAGTTACGTTCTAGACACATGTGCAACACCTCTACGTTCATAAGCATTGGATTTTACTGGTAGTTTTTCATCTTCTAACCGCTTTCATCTTAATTTTAAAACTATAACCCTCGTATTTTGTTTTCAAAAAATTGCTCCGAAAGCTGAAGCTGGTATAGGGAAAAGTAGGCTTCCTTTGTTTTGGATGAACTTCTTGCTTTGCAATTATCATCATCATTATTAGTTTTGTTATTGTTTAATTATTTTCGAATTAGGGTGTGATGTTTTCTCGGAGTCGATATCCACACCATGAATTGAAAAGGAATTATCATTGGAGAGATCTGAACGTCGGTAATGATTTACAAATATATGGAAGAACTATTCATATCTATGACTGCGATGAATGGACAAAAGTGAGTAGTTTTTAATTAGAAAAGAGAGTATTTTAGTAAATATTAAGTTAGTATTGTCTTAAGTGAGTAGTTTTTTAATAAAATGGGTCACTCGTGGATTAAACAGTTTTCTTTATATTTATTTACTTTGATGATTTTTACTATGATTTTTATGTTACTTCTTACTTCTATGTTCTATTTAATTATTATTTTTATCATATTTTTTTTAATAATTATTTTGCTCAAGAAAAACTATTGGCTTCACTGATTCAAACTATAGATAAACATTCAAACACAAACTAAAATAATTTAAAAAAGTATTTACCTAGTAAAAATTATTCAAAATTTACGAAATATTTCTGAATTAAATGATTTTATGACATTATGCCAAACTATCTGCAAAAGCATAGCCAAACAAATTTTAAACAGAGAATGGTCTTAAAAACTCTGACTCATTATAAGAATTTATTAAATTCAAAATAATATCATTCTACCTGTGCTTGTATTGTTAGATTGAAAAGACGTACAGTACAGTCACAGTAACTTAAATCATAAAGTACTGTACACTTATCCAAAATTAAGAAATATTCATTATAAAAAATAGTTAAAACGAATTCATAACCTTGTACAAAAGTGTCATACTTAGAGTAAGTTTGAACATAGTAAGGAATGTGATGTAAAGTAAAATATTTTAATAAAAGAAGCGCAACTGTAATCCAGAAAAATTAAATTTCTGTACACTCAAAAATATTTTTCTTTCATAGCGTCATAAGATATTCCATAATTTATTACACTTCATAAAGTGTTACAAAGAAGGACGAAGAATTTTTAAAAAAATTCAAACTAACGTTAAAGGGTAGCTTCCAAACTGTACGTTTAGAACTCAACTTCTTTGATTTTACTATTAGTTGTACCTGTATGCATTCAAACCATTGAGAAGAGATAAATGGAGGGAGTGAAGACTTTCATTCATGAAGCCAAGACCCCAAGTCACGTGATGGGTTTTAAGGCATAACATTAGAAGAAATCAGTTTTCTTTCGCTCGTTTCACGCAAAACGTGCCGACCATTCGTCGTTGTTGAGTCGCGTGACTTGGGGGTCTTTAGGTCAGCTTTTGCTAAGCCAATGATTGGCCTTGCTCCCTCCATTTTAATTCCTGCTCTAAGATTCAAACCTGTTTTTGTGCGGTAGATACACGCTGCATAAAAAAATGGCATAAAAAATCGTTCGAAAATTCACTAGTCGGTATAGAAAAATAGTTTTCGCAACACAATAAAAAAAATACTTTTTTTTTTTTTTTTCATGCTGAGGACAGGGACAACATTAAAAGAGTTTAACGTTGAAAACAACGCAAGAACTTGAGAAGTAACTAGGAACTGCTTCTTGAAACCAATTCAAGACACCACAGCTACTTGGAATCCGCTAAACCTTTTGTAATCTGATTCATAATATACACAAACAACCATTTATTTCACATATTTTCTATTTTACGCATACAAAACTTTTCAAAACGTATAACCACTATCCGTTGCAGTCTGACAACACGCAAACATTCTTATTGTAAACTGGTACAAAACCACTTTCGGCACTTGAGGATTACTACCTTGCACTCGTTTTATAAATAATTCCATCAATTGAGTCCCAATTTAACTGAAATTTTCACATACCACAAAAAAAAAAAAAAAAAAAAAAAAAAAGTCATACTAAAACAAGTTTGAGTGCACTATGTTGTCAAATAAGCTTTTTTGAAAACTATAAAATCGGATGTAGACCCTATTCTACTTCGTTTTACGTTTACTAGATAATTGATGTGTTGTTATTACTCAAAATAATGAGTGCATGTTGTCATGCACACGCGCGAGAAGCTGTACTTTTACTGCGCCCATAAAAGTTTGGTAAACGTAGAGAATGTCAGTAAAACAAAGACGATGTATTTTATTAGTTTCTAATATATATATATATATATATATGTTCAACAATATTAAAATACTTATTTTTATTACAATACAACCAAATGTAAACTTAATATTCCAAGCAACATTAAAATTTAAAAAAGGATAACTGATTAATCGCTTTTGAAAGATTTGTCTAAGCAACATCAACAACAAAAATAAATAATTAAATAAATAAAACAGAACTATGTACTATAACTGCTGCTTCAAATTTTTATTAATGGTTTTTCAAATTTACTTGATGTTTTATCATCAATACCGAATAATAATTTTGAGTAAAAGTGGCCAAACAATTAATTATGGTCATATGTGATCTTAACTAAAGTAATTTCAATTTGACTGTGCTACTAAAGCAACTTTAGTTAAAATATTTTTAAATAAATGTGGGCACATTAGCTTGAGAGGATCTTAAATAAATCAATGCCGAAAACCTACGCATATTACAGAAAAAAAGCAAAAGAAGTAGTACGTAAAACTGCGATCTGATAAAAAGAAAAAAACTGCAGTCTCAGGTCCTTGAGAATGAAACCTTTCAAATAGTCCAGTAACCTTGTTCTGGAAAGGGGAGCCTAAGTTGCATTAAATGGGACCGTAGTAGGTTTTTTTCTTTTTTTTTTCTTGTACAGGACGTAACCAAGATGCAAAATCCAAGTTTTTGACCTCGGCGACCTCTCGGAACACTTTTGAAAATCGTCAGAATTGCTGAACTTAGTACTTTTTTCAAATTTTCCCCATTTTGACCATGATGGAGTACGTTTTTGATAAACGCCACACATTTAAAGTACATTAAATTTGCTACAATTTGACACCATAATGGGCTTAGTAGCTCTAACTGTTTTTGAGATACAGCTTTTCAAAATTTCGACAATTCTCCAATTTTGAAAATTTTTAATCAATTTCTTTTTTATCACACATGCAGTTGTCTTTATATCATTAATGACCTGTATGATATGAGTTAGCTAAGTAAACATTTATTCAATTTAACATTTCTAAGCGGTTGAGGGAAGGAGAAAGGAAATTGTTTAAAAATTTCCAAGTTCGGAGAACTTGCGAAGCTTGGGAAAGCTGTATTTCAAAAATTATTAGGGCTAACAAGCCCATTCTGGTGTCAAAGTGTAGAAATTTTAATCTAGTTTAATTGTGTAAATGATGGTGTTTGTCAAAAATGTGCTCCTTCATGGTCAAAATGGGGAAAATCCGAAAAACGTACGAACATTCAGCAGTTTTGGCGAATTTCAAAAGTGTTCCGGTAAATTTTCGAGGTCGAAAACTTAGATTTGCATCTTGGTCACATCCCATATAAGAAAAAAACATTAAACCTGCAACCCCCGTTTGATGCAACTTACGATGTACTAGGTAACTGGACTAAACAGTTTAAATGCAAAGAAAACTCACTACTGGTAACTGAGAAGGACTAATATTTTTAATCACACTATGCATAAAAAGTTACGTTTAGAAAAAATGTGATGGGGGTGGGGTGTGCTTCAAAGATGCTATTTTGAGAATCTCATGGTATTCCTAGAATATCGATTACAAACCTAACATTGACAATAGAAGTCTAACTTCACCAATAACTGGTTGGGTGCCCAGTCCATAACTAGTCCTTTACCTTACGTAAGTAAAAATCTGTGTTGTGCCAGAATATATGCTGCCATTTTTACTTCCTGTTACAAAAGTGGAAGTATTGTATTCGCGAAAAAAAATTTCACCCAAAAATCGGCCTTAATTTCCATTTTGCTCACCCCCAAATGAATGTTGAGTTTTTTTTCGACCCGACCACACGTGGATATGTGCCTAAGATCGTACAGACACCCGAAATATCCATTTTGACGATCCACGAGTTAATTACAACGAGTTTTCTCGTGACGTCTGTATGTATGTGCGTATGTGTGTATGTATGTCGCATAACTCAAGAACATAATGTCCTAGAAAGTTGAAATTTGGTACGTAGACTCCTAGTGGGGTCTAGTGTCGCACCTTTCTTTTTGGTTGCATTCGTATTCTCCAATTGGGGTCTTTTGCTCCTTTTTGTGGGAAATCAATGTTAATTTCGATGTAATTTCAAGTGGTGTTATAATTTGGCGGACACTTGGCGATGTACCGCCAGTCTTTTGGTCGCCAAGTTTTGTCGCCAACTTGGCGACAAATTTGGCGATTTTTTTTTTAAATTTTTTTTCTGGTTTTAATTTAGCCATTGTTGGTGATAATTAGAGAGTAAACTATTGAATCATACTAAAACTGCCAATAATGAGAAAATAACATTAAATTGGAGTAAAAGGAAGTCATGTGTTGCACACATCAGCTCGTTTTAAATGTTGTATCTGTCTGGTCAATTTCTATTTGTTTAGATTTCTGCAAATGGAGGCTGCGAAAAATGAGACTCTAAAAAAGCGACATACCAACAAATTTATGCAAAGATTCAGTCACACACTGAAACCATTTCTTTATTTACTGGTAATTGCCTAAAATTGTTCATCAAAAATCTTTTTTACATTTCATAATATTCATGTGTGTAATGTAAAAACTATGAGCATTGTGATGTTGGAAATACTCACACTTTGGGTTTAGGCAATAAAACAAAATACAAAAGAAATTTCAGTTATTCGAATTTTAATTGCCCTAACTTTACATTTAATTTTGGCAGTATAGTAACCTTTTTATGCCAGTATAAGTAGTATAAGTATACTCAAATCTGTAGGTTTAAATACACTCAGGTGTGTCGTTTTACAAAACATCATAGTTAAGTTCCACGGCACACAAATTCTAGGTTATTACGGTTTATATATAATTCCATATGTACATGACATCTATTCACATATGTACACGTTACTACATAAGCTGCTTCCAGTCTTTCACAATTGTTTTGTAAGTTCAGCACGGGGACCCGGGCACCACTCTCCCGTTTGTAGCAGTCCACTCTTCACGCCGGGCACAATCTCTCCCGTCTGTACTTTTTCAGGATTACGGGCCCAACTCTCCCATTCCTAAAGTTCAGTCCGGACCTAGCTTGGTCCCCTCCGGTGGGTCCTATTTATAGGGGGTGCCTGACCTTCTTGTACTTGATTTCTTAGAAAAGTAAACTCTTAAAAATAGCACATTACAAGCTTTAACTATAAAACTTAAATCCAACAATTAACTTGAAATACAACAGTTAACTAAAATGCAATAACAACTAACCACCCTATTCTGTAAGATAACACAAACTGAGAATTGGTTCAACTGCTTTAACTCTATATACAGCATACAATAGTAAAGGTTCACACGTCTTCCCCGATGCAAAAGATGCACATATCAAAGAAAAACACTGGTATGTCGGTTTTGGTACCTTTCCTCAAATGCTTAAAGAAAGCTCTTCCACATTTAGATCTTTTTAACTGATCAAGGCATTGACGTCGGTGAACCAGAGGTTAAATTAGAAGATCCCTACATGAAGCAAAGAGAAAGTAGGCAACCGAAGGAAGAAAATATAGATTTGGATTCAGAAGAACATTCAGGAAACCAATTTTTTTCCGAAGATAGAAAAGTGCTACGATTTTACGGAGTTTTCATAAACGATAAGGAGGAACCGACAGCTATTCGAAGGGTTATTCTGAAGGTATGAAAAACATTTACAGGTTTTCTTTGGGGTCTAAATACTACTAAAATAATCAAAAGTTTATTTTAATTATACAGGAAAATTTTGTAAATATGGGCACTCTTTTGTTTTTGGTAGAATGTTGTTTTCGACTCAAAAATTTCTAGATTTTTGTCATTAATTAACAACTGTAGCAAATGTCCTATATGTAAGAAGGCGAAACAATGATTAATATCAATGCTTTCATTCTAAAAACAACGATTTAGAAAAATCTTTTTTTAAATTCACCCGAAAAAAATGGGGTGTAAATATGGGTCCTCTTCAAAAAAAAAAAAGTTTTAAAAAAAGTAAATTATACAAAATGGTAGGGAATTTAACTCACTGCAGAAAAAAAATATGTTAACAGATACCGCAAACATAACTGGCCCTATACCGATGCGACTTCTTCGATGAGAAAAATATGTTACGCGGGTGTTTTATATCTGTCACCAGTATGGGAGCTGGATAAGTTTAAGACCACACGTAAATACGATTTTTGCTCCCCTTTTCTGAGAAATGTTCGAAATTAGATCTTCAGAATAGCTGAATTTTATCCGAAGCTGGACATTTGTTGTGCACATAAACTTTCTCCGTTTGGTGTGATATGATGTCTGTGACACTATAGGGAACATGTTTCAACCACATTGTCAATATCGTCTGACTGTTGTAAACAGGGGTGCAATCCCCGCCAAACGTATCTCCGTGTATAAGAGAAAGTAAATAGGTCAAAGGGGGAGACACTCGTAGAGCAAAGAGCTGGTGAGTCGCGGAGTGGCTCTCGCAGTTCAAAATATCTTTGTAACATTAAATAATCTGTAATTTGTAATATAGCTGTAAATATTGAGTGCATTAAACGTCTCTAAAAGACCATGCATTCTCTTGTCATCTTTACACAAGAGGTGGAAACAGTACAGCCCTTTCAGCCAGAGCACAATCTAAATATACCCGCATTTGACACATCACATAACACATTTCATCCACCCCTTTCACTGAGAGTCTTCAGAGAATTTTCCATCACGAAAGATGCAAATTGCATCGCTGAGAAATAATTTTTGTTGTTTAAAAAAAAAGAGGTGGTATAGTTATGGGCACCCTTTAAATGAGGGCCCATATTTGCACCAACTACAGCTAAAAAAGATGGTCTCATTATCACATGAAACATGAAAGCGTGCGTAACTGCATGGCGCAGAACGTCTTAAAATGTATAATGTGGACCGATCAGTGAATGAACATTTAAGCGGATACTCATTTCCAAAAATTCATTGTATCGTTAAAAATTGTGACACTTGACAGTAAAGAAGCATTAAATGATGTGTGTAGTGATTATAACTTTTACTGTTCTGCTTTTAGATTTTTTGGGGGGTTGAAATGAAAAAAAGTAACCCGACCCAGTGAATGAACACCCCAACCGGTGGATAAAAATAGCACTTTCTAGTCATTTTCTTTCTGGAAATGGGGGTAAGGGAGTTACTACTGCTAATTCATCGAAGAAAAATGTTTTTAAACCTTATTTTTTCGAAAAACAAGCGAAGTGTTCATTCACTGAGTGGTGTTTATTTACTGGTCGGTCTACCCTAAATTTTTCAATACTCGAAAACCAAAAACTTTCATGAATGTAGCAACTTTTTCTATACCTAATTTTAGACGTGGAAGTAAGTAAAAATTATGATGAAAATACAAAATGATTATTTTCATTATCTTCTTTAATTGCTACATTTAATAAATTATTTCTCACTTGCACTATTATTAAGCATTGCACAAGATACCCATGAAAGAGCTCCGAGGTTTTGAAAAATCACAGTGAGTTAACGGTATGATTGAGCTCAGGTTAGGTAATTTGTGAGGAAATCAGCAGTTCATTTAATTTTGTGCACTCCATATTCAGTTTGTTTTTAACACTAGATGGAGTGTTAGCATTGAATAATCAATTCGACTCCAAGTGAATTCGAAGGGCAAAGCCTATTTGTTGGCCTTTAAGAAGTCCGGATTTGACTCCATCAGACTTTTTTGGGTTCAATAATCCTGTTTACGATGAGAAAATTAAGGACGTCAGCCATCTTAGCCAAAAAACAATTAATCTCTCATGTGGCAGGCAACTATCCAGAAATGATGGCCAGGATATGGAAACAGGTTGAGTACCGTCTGAATGTGGACCAACGCCACAAAAACGGCCATTCATTAATATCAATTAAATATTAAAATATTTGATAAATTATCTTTTATGTGTAAAATAAAACATTAACCTAATTTTATGATTGTATTAAATGATGTTGCTTCAGAACCCCAGAGCTCTTTTATGGACGTTCAGTGTCAAGTTTTATATAAACTTGCCTAAATCAAACTTGAAACTTGATCTGTACTATATGGCAGTTGCTCTCCACTGAGCCCTAGAAAGATTTATTATTAGAAACCTGCAAGAGCTCTGTCCAAATAATAGCGAGAGTGAATTGCGCAAAGTTTGCGGAGGCACGGGTAGGGGGCAGTGGCGCAAACTTTTCGTAAACATTCGGCATATACAATATATTGATTAAATTAAGATGGCACCTTTCTCTGAAATTTTGATGTACAAATAGGGAAAGATTATATTTGACTAAAGTAAAATTTAAAGAGCTAATTATGTCGCATCATATATTTTAGGGGCTGTTGTTTTCTGCTGCTAACGTTAAGTGCACGACTGCGAATTAAACGTTAATTAATGGAGCACAAATAAACTTTTTTTTTAAATGCTACCTGGAAGTTTTTTTTTTTTTTTTTTTTGCTCCTACGTGTCTTATGTTTTCAACGAAATTCGGAATCCATCAAAGGGATAATTTAGAATAATTAATTGAAAAACAGAATCGTAGAAATTCGGTAACCTGTAAGAGATAATTACTGAATGAACTTACCCCCAGGAGCCCATAGAATTTGAATGCCACTGATAGGGAGAAGGCTATCAGATACAGAATCTAGTAATCTGGGAGCAAATGGTTTCCCGTGCGATTTTTGTGTTACAATTATGGGAGTCAGTGTTTCTGAAAGGTATTGGCTCAAGGAAAACAAATTCGGATGTTGGCACCACAGGAAATGGTGCAGGGGGTCAGGAAGGCGGTTATAAGTGCGCTGGGGGGGGAAGTGGTTTTCCGTTCAATTTTTGTAATGCAATTATGAGAGTTAGTTTTTCTGAAAGGTATTGGTACGAGAAAACCGAATTTGGATGTTGCCAGCCCCGAAAACGGTGCAAGGGGCAGGGGACGGTTATAACTGCGTTGGGGGGGGGGGGGGCGGGGCAAATTGTTTTCTGTTCAATTTTTGTGATACAATTATGGGAGTTAGTTTTTCTGAAAGGTGTAGGTTCGTGGAAAACGAATTTGGATGTTTCCAACCCCAAAAATGGTGCAGGGGCTGGGGCAAAGGGGCATTTATAAAAGCGCTAAGGGGCAAATGCTATTCCGTTCAATTTGTGTGACACATGGGAGTTTGTTTTTCTGAAAGTTATTGGTACGAGAAAACCGAATTTGGATGATGAAAAAGGTACAGAGGGCAGGGAGGGGGCAGTTATAACTGCTTTGGGGGGCAAGTGGTTTTCACTTAAATTTTTGTTACACAATTGTGAGAGTTAGTTTTTCAGAAAGGTATTGACACGAGGATAACGAATATGCATGTTGCTACCCCCAAAAATGCCGCAGGAGGGCAGAGAGGGTTATAACTGCAAACATAAAACAGGTATATATTCAACATTTCTCGGTTTACAACAAGTTTGCAAAGCGTAAAATGCTTAAGTTCAACAATAACATTATTATAACGCATAAACATCCGAATTAAATTACAGACGTGTTAAAAACAAGATTATGGAATTATATTTGCAGATATCAACACATAGGCACTTAGTTAACAATGTTTGAAAGAAAATATACATTTAGATTAATCATTAAAATAAGTTTTTTACGTGCTTGACCGTTTCAGAAGAATATAGTTATCAAGAACTTTGAACAATAAGTCAGCAAAGCAATACTAATGAATAACACCAATTAAAAATCAATTTCACTGTCAGATTCATCGGAACTGCTATCCACTTTCCAGTTAAAACAGTAATTTGCATCATCCAAGTCTAAACATTCCCACATGTCCGTATCCGCTGCGTCTGCATTTGCATAAAAGTGTTGAGCATTTAACTTTTTTGCACGAGCATTTTACCAGTTCTAAAATCGGCTGTGGAGCAGGTTCCATTCTGGTCATCTGGGGAACAAATCTGTTATCATGCTTTTCCCAGCCATAACCAGCATCTGGCTCTCATGATAGCATAGCAAAGAGCTGATTGTGTTGGGGGCCTTTTCTCTGATTTGGCCATTTTCTTTTGAAATAAAATGAACCGAACAGAGCCAAACATCCGATTTAGAGCAGTTTGGCGCATAAAGTTTACAAACATACCGCTCTAATGCAGCAAACATATCGTCAGAGGGCATAGAATGCAATCCTAAATTCCCAAAAGCTTGCAAAATATTTGAAGGATTTCCAACAAGATAGTGTACCTTTCCCAGCAAACGCTCCAGTAGTGTCGCATCCAGTAAATGGTTTCGGATATTCAGATTTTTAGGCATTATAATGTAGTTATTAGTGGATTTAAGCATTTTCAGCTTTGAAAACTTGTTTTAAACCGAGAAATTCTGAATATTTAACTGTTTTATGTTTGCAGTTCTAGCCCCCCTGTCCCCTGCTGCATTTTTGTGGGTAGCAACATCCAAATTCGTTTTCCTCGTGTCAATACCGTTCAGAAAAACTAAGCCCCATAAATGTATCACAAAAATTGAACAGAAAACCACTAGCACCCCAGCAAAGTTATGATCCCTCCCCTCCTCTGATCCCTGCAGCATTTTCGGGGGTAGAAACATCCAAATTCCTTTTCTTCGTGCCAACACCCTTTAGAAAACTAGCTCCCATAATTGTATCACAAAAGTTGAACCGAAAACAACTTGCCTCCAAACGCAGTTATAACCGGCCCCCCTGTCCCCCTGCACCATTTTCGGGGTTGGCAACAACCAAATTCGTTTTTCTCGTGCCAATACCTTTCAGAAAAACTAACTCCCATAATTGTATCATAAAAATTTAATGGAAAGCCACTAGCCCCCAACGCAGTTATTACAACCCCTGCTTCCTGCTTCCCCCTGCTTCCTGCACTATTTTGGGGGTTGACAACATCCAAATTCGTTTTCCACGGACCCATACCTTTCTGAAAAACTAACTCCCATAATTGTATCACAAAATTGAACGGAAAACAACTTGCCCTCCAACACAGTTATAACCGGCCCCCTTCACCTTTTCCGAGGGTGCCAACATCCGAATTCGTTTTCCTCGTGCCAATACCTTTCAGAAAACTAACTCTCATAAGTGTATCACAAAATTGAACGGAAAACAACTTGCCCCCCAACGCAGTTATAACCGGCCCTCCTGCACCTTTTCCGAGGGTGCCAACATCCGAATTCATTTTCCTCGTGCCAATACCTTTCAGAAAATCTAACTCTCATAATTGTATCACAAAAATCGCACGGGAGCCAAAATTTGACCGTTTGCTCCTCCACTACAGTGGAAGTAGTTGGCTTTGAGTTCTCCATCAAGTTCTCGGCAGTAAGTATAACGGTGAGTATTCACTTAGAAGCTTCTGCCCTTGACCAGACAGCCAAATCGCCGATAGCAGTCTTCATCATCAATAAAAAGTCTACATTCGGCCGTTCGGGTGTTGAATCGAGGGTCGAATCGCCTGGTATATACGAAAGTAAGGCAGAAGAGGTTTAGGATTATAATTGTGTTCGAATGATCAAATGATTTGAGGACAAGTTGGGCCCCTAAAAATACGATTGGACATAAAACCAATAGGGACGAACTTTAAATGCTGTGGACAGCATTTCCTCTCATCATTTCCCCCAACTCATCCTTCAAATGGATTCAGTTCCTGACAAAAATAAACTCACTCGGTCCCCACCAGACTTTTTATACTAACATGGTTAAAATCTAGTTTAAATAGGTCATCGTTTTGACAAATTAGTTACCTCTAAACATCATTCCATGTGAAAGTCGTTGGCGACGGTTATTCAGGAAGAGACTAGCTGTCAAATTGTTGAATTTTATGGAATTCGTAAATTTACACCTAACTGTATAATTTGTGGGCCATTTCACGAAAAAGTCAAACCTTTGTCCCGCACGTGATGGTTCACATATTTCATTTAAAAGTAATAATTTTAAAGGGTGATGATGACATTTTTTCCTTTAGAAATCACACATAAGTTTGTAATTTGTTAAGCAAAAAAACATTTTTCATTAATATTTTGAAGTATTATTTTTGATGAAATATAGGAGACGTCACGTGCAAAATACAAAATGACCGTTTTACGTTAAATGACCGTATAAGTAATAAATTTTATATTGTTAATAGCATGTTTTTTCATAATTATTATTTTTTAATTTTTCAAGTGAAGAGATCTTAAATGCATTTTTTTCTTTCGTTATTCAGTATTATCTTGCAGACGATAGTTTAGAAGTGGTTGAAAACTGGCCTCCCAATAGTGGTAGGGGTCCTGCGATGTGCACCAATAAATCTGCTTTCGATACCACCCCGATCAATCCTGGTGGCTTGTGTTCTTGGGCAAGAATAATAAAGCGTCAGAAAGTGATGATCGATCGGAAAAAAGAACTCGGTAAGTGTTTATAAACTGTATATTCAATGAATCAAATATTATTTTAGCTATGAAAACTTTGTCTCTTTTATCTTATATGAATTTTCGACAGATTTTTTCTTGTATTAAATCCTGTAATCACAACTTCGGCACAATTATCATATTCGTATTTTAAAATGAACGTAAACATACATGGTGACCCCAAAATGACTGATGGCTAAGTGGAATGCTAATGAATTCAAACTGACATACATACTAGAATGTATTAACAACAAAATGTGCTTTTGGTTTACAAAATTTCAGGCCGCCAGTTTAACAAAATTTTCTTCATGCTCAGTCTATCTGAAAGAATAATATCGGTAAAAATATGTTTTTTCTAATGGGTTACTTCTAAGGATAAAAAGAAAATTGATGGTAGCAAATTTGAACTACAGCGCATGGAAAACTTGCGAGGATTTTGGTAGGAGGTTTTATGTAAAGGATTTCGGTTGTCACTTAGCTGACAATATCTTTTTCAGAATTAAAATTCAAGTTCTGCAACTGCAAGTCATGAAATACAGCTATTTTGTCAATAGAACTATAAAGACAGGCTTTCGAACGAGTTTTAATCAGAGTTTGACAACGTTAAGTCCAGAAAAAATTTCCCCACCATTTTTTCAAGAGTTTACATGCGTGCTAAGCAATAGTTAATGAACGTAAACCCACAAAAATACTAGAATGTATTTAAACTCAAAAATAAATTAAGCTCTCAAAATTTCAAGCTTCCAGTGTAGTAAAATTTTCTGCATGCTTAACCTGAACATGGTAATTCGTTTCACAAAACTGCTCTAACACTTTGAAGCCTTTTGTTTGAGGCATCCTACGTCCCTCTTTGGAAGCAGAAAATTTGCATATATTCATTTCAAAGGCATGTGTGCACTGAGAATCTGATTAATAAAAAAATTTCTAATTCTTACAATCTCATGTGGTTGTAATTGATGAACTTTTGTATCCTGATTGCTAAAAACTATTGTTGCATTTCTCTGAAAAAACTTGTTGCAACAAAGCATTTTAAAACTAGTGTACGGAATGTACGGTGCCGGATATTATAACAACTAAAGATGTAGAGCCTCATAGTGTTACTCATAATAAAATGGCCCATAATATAAGTTGATAGTTTAGGTAAAACGTTATTTAAGATTATGTGTGTGAATTAGGGATAACTCAGAAGTGCAATCCCCCTTCTCCTGCAGTCCAAGATACTTAAGCTGTGGTGAACTCTTGGCAGAACGATTGTTGATTTGCAGTTTCAGTACTGTCCCAAGAGAAAACGAATTCAAGTTAGAGATGCAGCAAACATAGAAACTTGAAACAATGGAACAGAAACCATCCTGAAATTTAAAAGACTTTTGGGAACTTTAGGAGAGAACAAATTCAATTTTTAACACGCTGTTATTAATACCAAATCATTATTAAAGGTAAAATGAGAGATAACAACGTATTTGCGGATTACTGCATACACGTGTTTCGGGGTTTCAAGGAATCCCGAGTTCAATGCAAAATAAGCAAGCTTTTGGATGAAAAGACATCCGACAAAAGGATATGTTTTTTTCTATACCATCCATCCGTAGGAGTAGGAATTGCAATACCGGACCAAAAATTAATTCCGGTATTCCGTATTTTTAAAACGTGATATCGGTATACTTGTGTTAACTCATTTAGTGCTCAACATTCCTACAACAGGTGAAAATACTCTTTCTAAATTCACGCACGTCGTTGGTTCTGTTAACAATGTGCGATACTCACTGTCTGGAAGTCCTTCATTTTCAAATACGTTCGGGCTCTTGCGTGTTATTTTTGGAAAAATCCTTTTGTGTGTGTGCTTCTTTTGTAATGTGTGTCCCACTATTATAATTTTTTTAAAAAGATTATAGCTAGTGGTGATTTCTTTTCGAGAGACGATGCTTCACCAATATTAACATTATTTTTTCTTGAGCAGAAGATGTTTAATTTTTGTTATTATTTAGACGTATGGTTTGAAACTCACGATAAACTTAACTAAATTTGATCTAGTTAGTTTCTCTTATTCGTTTTCGCGTTTCTTTCGAAATTCTTTACAATTATAATTATGTAAATGTCTGAAAATATCTTTGAAACGATTATGCTTAAGGGTCATACTTCAAAATGTGTTAATTTTCTGTCACACTCCCTTTATAGTAAAAACTTTAAGGAATAATTCTTTTAACAATGTTTTTTAATTTCATCAAAAATATATCTATTTTAACCTGCCAACAATTGTTTAATGATAATTTTTATTTTAGTAAATTTTTGGTTCACAACATGTTAGTTCTCACCTCCGTGTCATGTTACACGCCTTGTGTTACTGTTTATGTTAATTAAAAGTATATACTTCTTTACGTATTATTTCTTTCACAAGTGTCTCAACTACTAATTGTTGAAGTATATTTATTTTTTTTAATTTGTGTTTTAGTTCGTTTTAGGACAAGGAGTCGTGTCACACAATAAATTCTCACCTCCGTTACCTGAACACAAAATGCCATTCCTCATTAACACGTTTCAGTAATGTTATCAAATTTTATTTTCCATGATGCAAGGGTCCTTGTTTATTTTCAGCCATTGTTGAAGTTGTGAGATTTTTGTCAAAAAACAAGACGATAGATTTTGCTTTAAAAACTTAGTGTGGTTATTCTGAATTCTCACCTCCGTGAACTTGAGTTTCAGAGATGTAAATTAATGTAAAAAAGAAGTGACATTTTTTCATATGCTTAACATGTGCAAATTGTAGCAACGAAGGAAAAAAATGCATGAAAAATGTATCTATTAGGCCTATATTAATGGAAAGATCCTCACCTCCGTGCCAGACCTTATCAATGTACACTGGTGTAAGAAATTAAGAGAATTTTCAGATTTGATCAATTATTTTCAGAACTACTGTACTGATTTTATTGAAATTTGGTATGTACATACAATGAAACAATACAAAACAAATAACCATCTAAAATTTAAAATACACAAGCATGATCATAAATAACAATCGTTAGAGTCGGATGGTATGAAACAGCAATTGCAAAATTTAAAAAAAGGGGGTAGTAGGGGGTACGGTCCCCTCTAACAGACATATAGGCCTCGCAGTGCTGCTTTATACTTGAAATAAAGCAGTTTATGGGATCCTTAAGCAATTATTTCCACTTGTTCAACAACGCCGTTCTCAGGCTATGCATGGTCCCCGGAGGGGTATTGCGAGTTGCTATTGCCCTCCTAAGAGCGTTTCAGACATGTTCTACAGCATTGGAATCTAGAGATCTACTTGGCCAATCCATCGAGTGAATATCCTCCCCTTCCAGAAATTCCTCGATCAGAAGAGCTGTCTGTGGTCTTGTGTTAACATCCATTAAAACTACTTCAGGGCTAACAGCGCCCCTCAAGAGGGGATCATAGGGCTCCAAGACCACATCCTTATATCTCACAACTGTCACAGACCCTCTCTCAAAGACATGGAGGGGTGTGCGGCCATCCAACATGATGCCTGCCCAGGCCGTCAAACCTCCTCCTCCATAATGGTCAATTTCACGGATATTGGAAGGCAAATAGCGAGTCCCGTTTAAGCTTAAACGACTATTCTTGTCCTACGTTTATATGGACAGAAGCAGGAACCTACTACCTACCCTCCAATATCGGTGAAATCGACCATTATGGCGGTGGTGATTTGTCGGTCTGGGCAGGCATCATGTTGGATGGCCGCGCACCCCTCCATGTCTTTGAGAGAGGCTCTGTGACAATTTCGAGGCATAGAGATGTAGTCTTGGAGCCCTATGCTCACTTCTTGAGGGGCGCCGTTAGCCCCGAGTTAATTTTAATGGATGTTAACACAAGGCCGCAGACAGCTCTTATAGTCGACAAATTTCTGGAAGGGAAAGATATTCACTCGATGGATTGGCCAAACAGATCTCTAGACTCCAACCCTATAGAACATGTCTGGGATGCTCACGGGAGGGCAATAGAAGCTCCCAACACCCCTCCGGGGACCATTCATAGCCTGAGAACGGCGTTGTTGAACGAGTGGAAACATTTGCTTAAGGATCCCATGAGCTGCTTTATTTCAAATATGGAGTCACACTGCGAGGCCTATACGTCTGTTAGAGGGGACCATACGCCCTACTAACTCATTTTTTTGGTTCAATTTTGCAACCGCTGTTTCATGCCATCCGACTCTAACGAGTGTTATTTATGATCATGCGTCTATATTTTAAATTTTGGGGGGTTAATTGTTTTGTGTTTCAATATACGCACATACCAAATTTCATTAAAATCGATCCAGTAGTTCTGGAGATAATTGACCAAATCTGAAAATTCTTGAAATTTTTTACACCAGTGTAATTATTTCTGAGGAGAAAATAACAGTTGGAGAAGAAATACATCAATAATAGGCATTCTACCAAAATTGTAAATTGCCAGTATATCCTCAAATTTACTAAACACTATTTTTTAACATACATTTTAAAATACTAATCAAGACGTACTTTAATTAAGAGGGCTTACTATTATATTCCAACTAATCATCAAAATAGCTGATTGTTTGCACAATTAACAAAATTACTACTTTGATATTAAATTAGCCTCAATTCTTAAATATTAAAAGTTTGTTTCTTTTTCTTTTCCGTGAACAAGGCTTTTTTTTTATTTATGAATAAAATAATTGGAATTTAGCTGGACCATTGTTTACGGTTACTTCTTGTAGGTAACACTTTCATGTAAGAATTTATTAAAAAAAAAAAAAAAAAAGGTTTCGAAATTGAAAAATATTTTTGTTCAAAAGTTACGTATTCTGGAGAATGACCCTTTACCTCTATAAAAATTTTCAAGGCACTATATATTTTCTAAATATTATCCTGCCAAGTGTAAAGCGAGACATGACAACAAACCAATACCGGTGACAATAAATTACGTTTGTTTTACTAACAAGAAAATGTTTCTTCCCAGAATTCAGTACAGTTGAGACAAATATTTAAAGAAAATATCATATTACTGCAATTGATGGTTAAAATTACAGAACAAATACATTTGAAATTACACTCGAGATTAACTTTCACAAAAGGGGGATCAGGGAAATAGAAAAAATAAAACCATAGTGCACAAAAGCGCACAAAAATGCGATCCATCTCACCAACAAATAATGAATATACCATTTCGCAATCTTCCCGCTACTTTTTTTTAATGATATTCTATTAGCTTGTGCTTTTGAAGCCACATTTTTACATCAAGAGATTGATTTTAGTTCTGTATCATGGAATAAGAAATGTACATTTAAAATATAAGTAGGTAATTTAATGAGTTAAATTGAAAATCCTTTAATTGAAACTAATTATTATTTTCTACTAATACCAAAAATACCGGTATTTTACCTCAGCAAACAGCGGTATTCGGTCTACCAGTATACTGGTATTGCAAATCACTACCTACGAGGGGAGAAATTAAACGGCAGTACTGTACCAGAAAGGAAGAACATAAGCATTTGAACCTGAAGTTTAATGCAAACTAGTGACCTTTGAAAGTATTAAGTTCATGAATTTTCAATATCATTTGATGCAGAACATTTTTTTGGAATTGAACAAAATATTTTACAAATTTCTGATCATGTAACAAAATATTCATGGATCTCTATACAAGTTGAAAAAATTAAGTCATAACCCTAGTATAAATGTCAATCAAATTTCATCAAAATCATGGAAATGATTTGAAAAATTTGTTAACGTGGATGTGAGAGACTTACCTATTTGCATACATACAGGGTAAGCAAGAAATAAGTTGCCATTTCAGAGGATTCTAAAACATGTCCTATTGGTCCAAATTAGATGGAATTTGGGCTACAGATAATTGAAGACTGAAATTGAAAAACGCATTATGTGCCTTTTTTTTTCGTCAAAATGAATTAAATGCCAAGCAATTCACTGTGGCAAACAATTTATGTGCCTATCTTCCCTAAAAGTAGTTAAAACAACGTTGTTAGGGTCCGCCAGTGGAGCAAGTGTTAGCGCCCTTGCGGTGGAGAACTCAGTACGTGCCATTGAAGGTTTTTGAAGGTTACTATCTTGGTTGGTCCAAGTCCTAATGCAAAAAAAATGGGAAACACAGTAAGTGCCACAGTCCACCAGGAATCTTATTTTTGATGCCATGTAAAATTTGTTATTTAGCATTTACTGCGTTTTCCATTTTTAGTCTTCAATTTAAATGATGCGATTGACATACATTTTTTTACACTTGAAATGTTGGTTTAAAAAGCTGCCGATAGGTAGCGTTGTACACGAAAAATCATTGTGTTATAAATGATGAAAAAAATCAGCATGAAAACTACTAAAAATGGCTGATATCCAACAATTCTTTAACCATTCTATACCGCTGATTGGAGTGAATCGGCTGGAATTCGAGAAAACATAGCGCCGAATGATGTCTTTCGGGCAGAGTTGCTGCCTGAATGGGGGCCATATTGGACAGTTTATGTTGATTTCTTTGAGATAATTTAACATTTGTATTCACGTTCAATGTTCCTCTCTGTACAATGCCATTTATCAGTGGATTTTTTAACTAAAATATTTAATGTCAAGCGCCTTATTTGAATTATCTAATAGTTCAAATTTCATCTCATTCGAAAGAATAGAACGCCTTAGATAATCTTCTGAAGTAGGAAAGTTATTTCTTGGCTGTATGTTTAAATTCTTTTAGCTCCTAAAATTAACTACTTTAGCAAAAAACGAAATACTTTTATTTTTTTTTAATGTTTAACAATCACATCATTATGATTATTATTATATTTTAAATATTTAACTTAACATTATTATTTTTTTAAGTAACGGTATTGTTTTCTAACTCTTATTATGAAAACACTATCATGCCACTTATTTAAGTATTTGTGGCATTCCTTTTATTTTACACCGCAATTAAGTAAAAATTTCTTGAATATTTATGATTTCAGATAAATTGCCATGCTATTTAGAGCCTTCAGAAAATGACAATGTAAAATGGCTGTCATGGAAAGACTTAAAGACGAATTCTGAAATAGAAATTTTGGGGAAAACTTTCTTTTTCAATAAATGCGATGCATTCACCTTTTCCTACTACAAATCTCGACTTGGTGTTGATATGACGCAATCAGAAATTCTACCGAAACCGAAATTAAGTACACCAGTGGTAAGAAGTTACTGTTTTTTTTTCTACTTCGGGTAATATTGTTTATACTATATTCCAGCTTAAACGGCTTCAACATGTATCAAAATTGGAGCAAATCATTTTTTAGACTGAGCAATAAAAATTGCTCAGATCTTGATTTTGCTTCACCTTGTAAACGCAGTTTAATCTGCCATGTTTGTGATTGGTAGATGTAGGTGACGTGATCGCTTTTGAGTAGCTACATTGGGGGGGGGGGGGGAGTAGCTTCTAAAACATAAAAGTAATAATCGCACAACCTATTTTTCTATATTAAATTTAATCGGGAAGAATATTTTGACTCATGAATTCTTTTAAGAACTTCTGTTTTGAAAACTTAACTATGTTCAAAACTTTGGCGTAGGAAAGTTACGTCATATCTATAGCACTATTCTAAAACAAGTAAATTTTCATCAGATTCTTTTCACCATCCAAAATTGTATAATAGCGCAACAAATTTGCAAAGTTTCGATCTATCAACGCATCCAAATTTGAAAAAGAAAAACTCAATTTGTTCTGCAAGTATTTAAAGAATTTGAACTTTTCAGAAGTTAACCATTTTATTATTTAACTTGTGGTACCCGCACGGTTTGTCCGTAGTAGAAAATTAAAAGACATTTGGTTCACCTGGTATATTTTCAAACAATGGATGGTGAATTTCTTGCCCATGTTACGGATCCGCGTGATGATAAGTTGGTAATTTAATCGTCCATGTTATGATATTTTGCTCGGTGAAATGTACTTAAATTGGAATAGAAAAAAACAAAATCGAATTTTCGAAAAATCGCTTCAAGGTGCACACCCCCATGCTACAAACTAATTTTGTGCCGAATTTCATGAAAATCGGCCGAACGAACAATGCGCTATGCGCGTCACAGCGATACTGAGAGACAGACATCCAGACAGAGAGACTTTCAGCTTTATTATTAGCAAAAAAGATTTAAGCACTTAGGTCCGGTTATTATGAGTAACAGTTGCGGTAACTGGGCCACTAATGGCATTATTGGCAATAAATGATGAAGTTGGCGAATTTGTTTCGTATTTTATGCCAACAAAAAAGGATGTTTCATTGAAAATATATCTTAGGCCATTGTACTGAATAATTCTCTATTGACTGTTTGATACCCTCTTTTGAAAACTGTTCTGTACAACTTCTTTCATCACCATTGAAAAATATTAAAAAATCATGCAATAAAAAAAAAACGCATTCGCATTTTTCAAAGCGACACGACGTGCGTCATTATAAAGCGACAAAATTGCTCCTAGATGACATTTCTTTTATAGTACCAAAGTGCTGGCAGATTTGCAGATTGATGAGGAAACGCTTAGTGCACACCGAAAATAAATCTGTCGACCGAAGATAAACGCAGATTTTGCCTATATATAGTACGCATGGTGGACATTAGTCTACGAGGATAAGAGAAGAAATGAAGAGCAAGAAATAAACCGAGTTCTGCATTTGGCACGCTCATTGTCATCACAGTTAAATTAAATTTTCTTGTTTAAATTAAATTAGCGAAAGACAGCATTTATTTTTGAAAATCCACTTGGGGCTTCATAAATGATGTCACACGTTTCTCAACTTTTCCCCCCTCCCCTCTCTCTTTTGTCACGCTTCACATAAGGAGTTATCCAAAAATAATGTCACGATTTGTGGGGAGGTTCGTGAAATTGTGACGGTTTGTGAAATGGGGAAGGAAGGTTTAACAAGGAGTGTAACATCACACATTTTCTACTAGAATAATTTTACGAAAAACAGCGTGACATATGACAAGGGGGAAGGGGAAGGTAAAGTGGGGCACTTTGTGACAATGGGGGGAGGGGCACAAAAATGTTGAAAAAAAGTGTAACATCAATTATGGACAGCTTCTTATCCGTTCCCCTCCCCTTATCGTATGTTACACTTACCTAACGTAAACATGTTATAAATAAAAGGTATGATGTCATAGTTCTTGTTCCGTCCGCTTGTCACCGTCCCTCACCCTCATCACAAATTGTCACAATTTAACCTCAAAGTTTGACATTATTCTTGGATTGTCCTTTGGCTGAAAGTTAGACTGTTCAATTTTTCAAATGGTCACATAATTGTGGTCAGAAATTCTTTTATGTTGACAACCAAAATGTTATCCTACTGATCAATCTAGTTGATTTTTTTTCTGCGAATAAAACAAACATTCCTGGCATAATGCAGTGGTTTTCAAATAAATAAAAATGTGCAGTAGAAACAAGGTCAAAAAGTTAGCTCACTATTTAGATTATAATTCTTCTGCTTTAATACTGTTGAGATATTACTGTGCGATTTAATATAATTAAATACTTTTAATTTCATCAGTTACATCGAAAATGAGTTTTTGCATGGCGATAGGAAAAAAATATCATTCAATGACTGTCATTCAAAAATGTTAAGATACAGGCAACGTAAGAATAAAAGAATATCCCGGTTTTAAAATTTTATGTTTCATAAACTATTACACTTAGCACTATAAATGATACATAAAAATAAAGATAAACATTCCAAGTTTCTTTTCACTCACAAATGTTCGATGTGTGCACCTGTGCCGTAACGCGACACACATCTATCATACATTTTGGAGTGTTTCACTGTTAATTTTTCGTAATGCTACCTATACGATCTTTCAGTTCTTGCAATGTTGTAAGCAATGGTGGTGTATAAACGCTGTCTTTGACGAGAAACCCCATAAAAAAACCACATGGGGTTAGTTTTGGTGATCTGACTGCCCAACACACAAAGGGTAATTCATCATCACCTGCATGGTCAATCTAGCGTTGCGAAGCGCCAGTGGCGCATCGAAGTGGGAGAGGGGGAGTTTGGGGATAAAAACACACCCCAGAGGTCTTGGTTTTAACATTGTCGCCAATTCTATTGCAGTAGTTAATACACGTGTAAGAACTGTTGTGACCAAAAACAAAAAAAAAAAAAAAAAGCCCCGCTGAGGGAATTTCTGGCTGTGCTAGTGCGGAACCTGCACGTTTAAGTAGTTACGTACGTTCAAAAACACTTAGACGTTTTATAATTGTTTGAATGTATAATTTATAGTGGCAAGTGTAATAGTTTATGAAATATAAGTTTTCAAACCGGGATATTCTTTTATGTGCTAACCCTGTATTTAGTTCATCCTAAATAGAAAGAATTTAGACACTAAAATGACAAATCCAGAAAACAAATGCAACAGAATGCTACTTTTCATGACATGAAAGTAAAACTCGGGAAATTCACCACCACTCATCAATACATATTTCCCCAGAGGGAGATATGCTTTGAAAAGTTGTTTCTAATACATCGTTTTTCTTAAGCTCCGCTGTCCCCGAATACTCGTTGGACAAAACTACTGTTGACATAATATGAAAGAATACTTTTTATTTGAAACTTTTGCTCTCCATAAGGATCATTGGGGCTCAAATTCGTGTCAGAGTGGCCGGAATTCTAAATGAAAAGAATGATTAGAACTTTTATCCGAGACAAACATGGAAAGTTACAAGCGTGGGAAATGATTTTGACCCATCGAGACATTTTCTATATGCAGTTGAATTCTCTCAATACTACCACATTTAACACGAAATCACGACCGAGCATTTTGTGTAGATTATTTCCCTAAATATGAGTTAAAGAGTCTTATGTCCGTATTAAAAGTTAGATTTCGTATACACTGTTAAGACAGATTTCTTAAAATTAAGACAAAATCGCTTATTTTTGAGAACATCACTTACTTAAAATGGCACCGAGACAATATGGCTTAGAATGGAAAATCAGGAGTTCTTGCTTTTGAAATATACCCTCTTCTCAAAAACGATTCACCATGTTCTCATTTTTGAAATACCGCTCTACTAGGAAATAAGCAGAAACGGTATCATTTCTCAGAAAAGGTCTGTTTCAAAAATGAGATCATGTCGAATTGGTTTGCGAATACGAATGTCTCAAAAATAAGCGTATGTTCTACCATTCGTGGGTATGCTATTTTGCTCGCCTGTAGTTTTTGCAAAGCTGAGTAATCCATGGACTTATTCGCTTCCTTTGGGAGCTTAAACAATGTAGACGGACCGTAATCGAACTGAAGCCGATGCACTTTATAAATACGCTCAGTTAATCTTTAAACTAGGAGCTAAAAATATTTTTCATAACAGTGAGATGTCGCAGAGAGAAACAGAGAGAAAAAATCCCACTTTTCCTTTCCCGCTTTCACAGAGATGGTCTGCTTACTTGAATTTAAATTTGACATTTACTTATTTCTAAGTCAAAACTGCTTGAAAAAAATGAGAGCAGATGATTTTTAACAGTATGTTATCGCTAATTTTCTTTTCCGCTTCGAACTTTCAATATCTTAACTCTGTATATTAGTTTGATCATTTTTACAATTGGAAGTATAAATCTAGGGCTATGGTTGTGAAAATAGACGTCTTGAAATTCAAGTGGTGAAACGCTGCAGATAAAAAAAAAAGGATATACAGACTGTGATCTAAAAATAACCGAACTTTTTAGTCAGAGAATAAAATAAGCGTGGTGATATGTTTTGAAACTAATATTTATTCAAAATAAGATACATTTAATTCAATACAACGTTTTGAACGGTACAACCAATTTATCCGCAGACTTTTAAAATTCGATTTTAGGAATGTTCTTTAGGGTCATTTCTCCAGAATGTGTAACTTTTGAACGAAAATATTTTTCAATTTCGAAACCTTTGGTTTCTTTCTTTCTTTTTTTTTTTTTCATTCTTACATGAAAGTAAGACAAACCTCGCCTCATGAAAGTAAGTCCAACTAGAAGTAATCATAAAGAATGGCCCAGCTAAATTCCAATTACTTTACTCTTAAATTTAAAAAAAAATTTAAAAAATACCTTGTTCACAGAAAAAAAAAAACTTTTAGTGTTTGAAAATCGAGGCCAGTTTAATATCAAAGAAGCAATTTTGTCAATTGTACAAACAATGAGCTATTTTAATGATTAGTGTGTATCTAATATTAGATCTATTAATTAAAGTACGGCTTAAATTTTAGTTATCCTTTTAATTCAAAGTGTGTTAAAAATAATATATTAATATTTTTCCAAATAGATATATTTGAGAATACACTGGTAATTTATGATTCTGCAGACTGTCTAAAATTGATGAATTTTCCCTCCATTGTTTATTTTCACCTAAAAAATAATGACATTGATAAGATCTGTCATGAAGGTGAGGAATTTCCCATTAATATAGGCCAAATGGATATATATTTTTAAGGGAAATAAATTTTTTTCTTTGTTGCTACAGTCTGCACATGTTAAGCGTATGAAAACATGTGCACTTCGTTTTTTACATTAATTTACATCCCTGACATTCAAGTTCCTGGAGGTGAGAATTCCCTATAACCACACTTGGTTTTGAAAACAAAATCTGTTTTCTTGTCTTTCAACAAAAATCTCACAACCTCTTTGTGGCTGAAAATAAACAAGGGTGCTCCCTTGTATCATGGGAAGTAAAAATTGATGTCATTACTGCCATCTGTTAATGAGAAATGGCATTTTGCGCTTGGATAACGGAGGTGAGAATTTATTGCGGGACGTAATTCCTTATCCTACTAAAATGAACTAAAATGCAATATTAAAAAATTTAATGTACTTAAACAATTAGTATTTGAGACACTTGTGAAAGGAATTATGAATAAATAAGTATGTACTTTTAATTAACCCTAGCGTCAATGACGAAAATTTTCCCTTACTCTCAATAACCGGATACCCGGGTACCTATGTTGAATTTCAAAGATTTAGAGCAGGAAAATATTTTTTTTCTGACACCTCTTCTATTTAATTGAAACGTGTTCTTCCACTCTCATCTTGGGAAATGTGTGTAGCTTGTTTTTACCAAAAAACAAAATGGCTTATTGTTTTTCCAACATTTTATATTTGCGTTACGTGATAAATGCTCCGTTAGAAAAAAAAGTCTGTCTCCAGTTTTTTTTTTTTTTGTAATACTGGATGTATTAGGTCTTACGCTTGGGAATTTCATAGTGATTTCATTTATTTATACCAGTAATGTTCAATTTACGGCCCCGCGGACCACATGGGGTCCGCAAAGCTCATACATGTGGCCCGTTGCATCGAAAAATATTATCTGTAATTTTTATCCTCACTGTCATTTGCTCAACTTTTGCTGTCATGTCGTCTGACAGTCGTAGGTATACTCAAAAAAAAAAAAAAAAAAAAATCAGATCATATCTTCTAACTGAAATATTCTTGTCTACATATCGAGAGATACGAAGTCCCTAATTCGGTATCACTGACAATGTAACAATACGTTTGTACATCAAAAAAAGAAAAAAAAAACGTAATATATTTTTCCACTTCACATCATAACAAAAGCAACTCTGGAGCAACCAAAAGTCACAACTACTTTGTTTTATACACAAAAAAAAAAAAAAAAAAACCTGATGTTGACTCGATTAATCAAATGTTTCGATAATTTCGAAGCATTTGATGATAAACAATGGCTGAAATAACCTCTGAAATATAAAAATATATTAATCCATATTATGAGTATATTTAATTTCATTTAAAATCTAAATTATATATGTAAATGTAATTGGAATAAAAGTCAATAATGCAAGGAGTTTCTTTGCGTCTAAGATCTGCAGTGTGACGGGTATGTAATATGTAATGTTTTCAAGTGTTCATTAATTTTTTTTTCTTACAGAGAGAAGACTTTTTCGGGCATGGGAAGTGGGTCCAATACTTTGGTTTTACACCAAGAAAATAAGTGAAAAAACTAAAAAACGAACCTTTATCAAAAAAAAAAAAAAAAAAAAAAAATCGTTTGTGAGGATTTTTTAAGATTTTTTTTCTTGGGGGGGAGGGGACTCCCTTGAGTGTCCCAACTTGCCAAAAATATTCATGCTTTTGAACTATATACTACTCTAATCCTTCAGAAGAATAATAATGGTGAATACAATGCTGTTTTTCTTATCAAATATAAATAATTGCTATGTAACTGTCGAAAACAGAATAAAATTAGGGGGCGCGATATCAAAGGGGGGGGGGAGTGATGGAGGAAACAGTGGTGATATTTTGATTCAGGGCTTATTTCACTTGAGAATCATCAAAAATGGTGTCACAAGCATTTTGAAGGGGGTATTTTTTGATGTGCAGTGTAATGGGTACCGGGTATCCGGTTATTGAATATAGGTATAAAAATTTTAAATGCTGAAAAACTCCCCCCAAAATTTTTTATGAAAACACGGTTACAACTTTCTTTTGTTCACATTCATGTAAATAACAAGGATTAAAAGCAATTTTACCAAGACCTAGTTAGAAAGAATAAAAATTATGATAAAAGTCGCAAAAAGGTACCCGGGTACCCGGTCATTGACGCTAGGGTTAAACAAGTTATTAAGCAACATAAATAGTCACACAAGGTGTGAGACATGCCACGGAGGTGAGATTTCACACGTTGTGAACCAAAAATATATTAAAATAAAAAATATTATTAAAAAACTGTTGGCAAGTTTAAATAGATATCATTTTGATGAAATTAAAAAACATTATTAAGTGAATTAATTGTTCCTTAAAACTTTTACTGTAAAAGGCGTGTGACAGAAAAGTTACACTTTTTGAAGAATGACCCTTTAGTAACTGTGTCCCGCTGCTTGAATGGCAAGAGCATCATCATAAAAAGCTCCTTTCATTGCAGTTTTCTGTTTCGGAAGCACAAAATAGATTTGTGTCTTCGATCATCATCCTTATTCCCCATATCTCTCACTATGTAACTATTTTCTTTTCTAGAAACTGAAAGCTGCACTAAAAGGAGTTTTTACGACGATATTCCAACCATTCTTGCAGCCGTAACACAGGAGCTGAATCACACTCTCAAAAATGAATTTCAAAAATTTATAGATAAATTGGTTGAAAGCTCAAGGGTGATTCTCGAAAAAATGTCCCGTGCGTAACGCTAAGCTTTTTATTTTTTCCAGTTAACCAAAGCTTTCAAAAAAATAATGCTGTTGGGGAATAATACATGCTTGGATATACTAATAAAGCATAACAGTTAATCCCATACTTAATTGATAGTTACTTGAATAAAATAAAAAAAATTTAGCGTTACGCACGGGACATTTTTTCGAGAATCGGCCTCGAAACGTTGTATTGAGCTGAATTAACCCTAATTTGAATACATATCAGCTCATTATTCGCTTATTTTTAGATTAAACTCTGTATGTGAATGTGTGTATGCGATATGTTTAGGGTGGTCCAAAAAAGGCCCTTTTTTAAAAATTCCTGATTTTTATTGGTCCTACCCCCTCATTTGGTTCCATCTGAGTGAAAAACAATTATTGTGAAGTTTGAGCTCATAATTTTAACATTTAGAGGTAGCTCAACAGCCTCAAAGTTCCGCGTTTTACCACTTTATGTCATAAATGCAGATAGAAATAAAATTGACGCTATGAAAAGTATATAATTTATTTAATTAAAAATTGCCAGCATTTTGTAAGTTAAAAATAGTTACATAAAAATAATATTTCAACAGTTATGTATACGACTTTCTTTAATACACATTACAAACTCTGTTTTTTACATCCGGGATAAGCTCATCAATGTTCTGCGACAACTTGCAATTGTTCTTCATTGCGTGTCATTTTTTCATTTAACTCTTTTATAAGGGCTATATCCCTTTCAGCATTATAGTTAACCACTGAAATTATTTGAATAATCGTTATCGGTGCATTTTTAGGCATAGAAGCAGTCATCCAAGCTTTTAAATACACACGTACAACAAATATGCATATTTTTTGCAATCCCTTTTCTTCTATTGACGTGATGGTAAATTGACAGCTAAACATCCATATTTTGAAACAATACAAAATTTTAGACATCCATCTAGCATGATGCATAGCCCCAGGTGCTACAAATTTGATACCATGTGGAGGAGCTTTACCGAGAAATATTAAGCATAGTTCAAGACATTTTCGATAATCATCTTTCGCCTGCGTGTCATGTAGTAATCTTTCAGCAAATACTATTGTATCATCTTTTACATCTGTCACTTGTGCTAAAATGTCCTTATTGTTGATGCTTATGATGTATTTGTCTTTGTCTATGAATTCCCAGTAGGCCTGGAATCGTTTAAAAAAAGGTACATCTGGTACGGAAGAAAAACCCAAACATTTATGAAACACCGCACCAATAATTAATACCATAATGTGATGTCGAAATGGAAAATATAGTAACCTTTTCTTTAGTTTTTGCTCTAGTAAAACACGAGTACCCTTGCTTTCCCCGGTATTTAAACTCGTTGTGTCAAAGCACATTGCAGAAACTTTGTCAGTTAGGCCCCAGTCCTGCAAAGCTCACCTTCTTTATTTTTTTGTGTCATCGTGCTGCTGTTTTTGTGGGGGTTTTTTTTATAACCTCCATTGCGTTAATAACGTTTTTCTAACTTGGGCTGACAGTTTTGGGGGTCTTTGTTGCGGGTATTCAGGCTTTCTGCCAAAATTTTGTTATTTCTTCTATTGTATTTCTTGAAGATTCTCTTACGGTTTTCTTTAATTCAATATGGTTATGAAGAAACATACCCAATGCCATACGAATTGCATGTAGTTTACTACCTGTCAGCTCACTTATGATTGAACTAAGAAGATAAACCTCTGATTTTGATCTAATTGATGTATTTGCCATGCTCAGTTATTTTAAAGTAAAGAGACATATGCATTTCAAAAATAAGTGCAAACTGCTATTCCAACAGTGGTGAAATCAAAACAAAAAGAATTAAGAATGCATACATAAGCAACAAGTTGAAAATTTATTTGATCACGACTGTTAAAGGAATAGATTTTATGTATTTATATTTACAAAAGTATTTTCATAATGTCTATTGTTAAGTCTCTATATAAAATAGCAATTTTATAAAGCAATTGTTTTCTTGTTAATAAAAATAGCAATTGTATTTTACCTTAGTGAGATTAATGGTCGTGTGTTGTACGCGTTCTATTCAGCAATGATGAAAACTTCATCTGCGTTGAGCTACCTCTAAATATTATCGAAATGTTTTCAAATTTTATCAGATTTATTTTTAATGCATTGGAACAAAGTGGGAGGGTAGGAGTCAAAAAATGTTCACCTTCGAAATTTTGGACCACCCTAATGTTATGCAAATCTACAGTTTAATTTGGATCTTTTGCAAATGTAGCACAGAGTTCTTTTAATGATCAGGAATTCACATAAGGGGGGTTGGAATTAAAATCCAGACAGGTGTAAATTTCAATTTTGAGTCATAAAATTGCGCTTTTGCTTGTGTTGGAGGGCAATTCTACACTTTTTTTCTTTACTTAAGTCTGATAATTGAACATGTGTCATAAGACAACTTTTATTTTCGAAGTAGACCTTGCAACACCGGACGACGCAGCTAGTTCTATGTAATAAATCAGAAAAAAATACTGAAATAAAATCTTAAATAACTTATCTAATTACAAAAATGAAAAATTACGTGGTCTCTCAAACGTATTTCATGAAGTCACTCATTTTAAATGAGTTAATGAGCTATTGTTAAGCAATTCATTCATTATAAATGAGTTTATGAACATTCGTTAAGCAGTTCATTCTTTGTAAATGAGTTAATGAAAATATGTATTTATTATGTATTGCCATAACGGAAATTTATGACTTTGTTTCTTGTTTAAGTTTCTACCTCCTGCTACTTTTGGGACGTGGGATGAAACCTTGGAAGATTGCTACAGACCACATGCGACCATCCGTCCCAAGCCAACCAAGATAACGGCAAAATCCCAAGAGCAAATTAATACTCAGTTGAATTTCTCTGCATACATGGTAATAAACTGTTTAATTAGTCTCATTTATTCACGATATCACTGTGTTTTTCATGTCTGCTTTTTTTACTACGATATTTGAAAATCACGTGTAGCGAACTCAGTCTGAACTGGTATCAAGCATGCGGCAATAGCGGCATATCTCAAAGTGTTGAACAAGAAGTCCCGTCCAGAGCTAAATGAGCCTAGTTTTACGTATTACAATATCGAGATTCTAGAATCGTATCAATATTCTCAAAATTAGCTAAAACTACAAATTATTTCAAACTTAACGAATAAACATTTCAAGCTGATTTTTGAAATAAAATATGCCTCGCTCATCTAAAGAAATCGATGCGTAAAAAATAATTAAACGTACAAATCAAGTAGTAGTACCTTTTAAACAAAGCAGCTAGTACCTTATTTTCAATTTAAACAAAAATAAATCTTTAATCCCTTTCAAAAAGAATTAAAAATAATTAGTTAATTAAAATAGATACATTATATCAAAAAATAGTTTGTTTTACTCCTGTTGCCAAAAAATAATCAATAAAAAAGGAAGAAATTGTCAACTTAGAGAAATTATTTTCATTATCAAAAAAAAAGTCGTCTGCGCTTTTCTTTACGATAAAACACAAAGGACTCCGAATTTCTCCGCCAAAAACAGAATACATAAATTAGAACTTTAGAGTAAAAATGAAAACAAATTACATCAACAATAATTATTTCATAGCGAAGACCATGGCGTCGGAGTTGGAGTCAATCTCAATTTGGAGTGAAAGAGTCAGAGTCAGGAGTGGAAGGTTTTTAATTCAAGGACTCAGAGTCGCAATTATAGGGGGCCTTTTTTTGTACAAAGGAGTTGGAGTCGTTACACTTGCCTTTCAAACGACACTACTTTTCCCGTAAACTAAAACGTGCTGTTTTTGAACCTCAAAAATGCTAATGACACTTTTTGTGACCTTCATTGACATTTGGGGCAACTAGTAGTCGCAAATTTATGTTTTATTGTATAAAGTTAGACCCTTCTTAAAAATTTAAAATGTTTCAAACATAAAAATAAAATTAGATACAAATAGTTTCTAGAAAGAGTTGTGGCTCATAGCAATTTCTATGTCTCAAAAATCAGCTTGATTTTTGAACTGCACATAAAATTTTAGATACCCGTAGAAACTGAACAACTCAACTTTAAAATAAAAAATTCTGGATTTGGTCTTTTAATAAGATAAACTTTTAATTATTTATCTAAAATTTCTTAAATGCGTTTTTGCACTTCTGTCATTTTTGTTTTTCAAGTAAAAATAGCAGCTAATATGCAGCTTAAAGAACAAAGCAAATTTTCCAAAGATTTCTCCAAAAGTGATTAATGTATAAAAGTTTTCTTGCTGAGGAGACCTTTTCTTTTACCTGGGTGTTTGAAGTAGTTAGAATACTGCAGAATAGTTTAAAATAAGAAGAAGAAAAACGATCATTAAGCACACAAGTAGGAGTATCTATCCAGAATCGTTTCGTGTTCGTAAAATTTATGTTTTATACTCACGCAACTTTTTTTTTTTTTTTTATTAATGCTACATAAGAAATAGAAAAGGCAATTATAACAAAAACTGCCAATAGTAAAATTTAAGCGGAATGTCGTTTTAAAATAAAACATTTCTTGTTTTAGAAATGTAAATGTACTCCTCTTAACATCCATGGTTCTGATTCTAAGTAAAACACTATATTAGAAACGAAACCAAATGATAGGTTACTTGTCAAAAATGAGCGGTTACTTGTCAAAAATGAGCTTTTATTTTGTATTTGTGCACTAAAATGCGGAACTTAATTCCATGGATATTAATATATTTCAAAAAAAGTCTTGTGTCCATTTAAAGAGATAACCAGTATGTAAACAATTCTTTTGTATGACTTGATGCTGTCAGTTGTTAGTGGGTAGTGTCAATTCATAGTTTCTCATTTATTTCTATTTTTGTTGTCCTGTGCGGCTCAGTTAAATATATGTCAAGTGAAGATTCATTCATTATAATAAAAATGTAGAATATCTAAAGAAAGGAACAAAAAAAGAAATGAAATGACTATAGAGGTTCTAAAAATGTGTAGAAAAAGCTTCAGATTGCACTTAATCTTTCACTTCCACGTCAATATTCTATTTTATTCTGATGGAAAAATTTGATGCATTAAAAAAAATGTAAAATACTGTTTTTTTCGCGAAAAAAAAAATCGGCCGTTTTTTAATGTTTCAAGTGTCATACATATATTATCTCTACATAGTATAAAATGAAGCCTCCAAAAGCATCTGTTTGTTTAAACGCACTAACGGTAGAATTTTTCGCGTTCTACGCAATTTGTTTCTATGCTCTTTAGTGGAGGAGCAAACAGTCGAATTTTAGCTCCCGTGCGATTTTTGTGATACAATTATGGGAATTAATTATTCTGAAAAGTACTAGCACGAGGAAAACGAATTTGGATGTTGCCAACCCCGAAAATTGCTGCCAGGGTGACAGGGGGCGGTTATAACTGCGCTGGGGGGAGGGCAAGTGGTTTTCCGTTCAATTTTTGTGATAAAATACCCACCATTGGATAGATCGACATTTTTTACTCCAGATATATCTCGACCTATAGTCGAAAAACTAAGCTTCTATCTGTAAAGGGAAAACAGTTACAAGCCATTTTAAATCAAGTTCGAAAAATCTCATCTCCATTCAAATTGTTAACCATTTTATTTTCGCGTTTCCATTGTTACGCTTTTTGAATCCATTGTTTCTTTCCATCTTTCTCATTTTGATTTCTTAAACTTATTTTATTTTGTGTGTCCATGGTTACGCTTTTTAAATCCCTCTTTCGCATTTTAATTTCTTCAAAGTGTTTTAATATTTGTCGTTATTGTTTGGAAGGGAAATTTTGCATGATGTTTTTTTTTCCCTTTTATTTAAGCCTGATTGTTGAATATAGGTCACTTGACACAATTTTTATTTTCAAGGTAGACCGGGCAAAGCCGGGAAATGCATCTAGAGCTATATATAGGGAATACACATACGAGGGTACTCGTACAGGGTCGCGTGTTGCTTAGTTGGCAAAAAAAAAGAAGGGGGGGGGGGGGTCACCACGTGCATAAGATTGGAAACCACTGTTCTCGAACGGAACTTGATTCCGTTTCTGGTCCATTATTTGAGCAGGGTTCTCCAGCGTATTGCCCACGGGCCACATCTGGCATACGAACCAGGGTTGCCAGACGTCCCGGATTTCAAGAAACAGTCCCGTATTCTGAAAAACTGTCCCGCGTCTCGGAGAACTTCAATACGGGACGGCTAAAGTCCCGTATTCTAGCCAATAACAATATTTTACAGAACGAGAATTTATTTTATGAGAAAAAAATAAGGTGAAACAAAAAATGTCAAATAATGAGCTCTAAGAAAACCATGCGACAGCAATTGCAAAAATTATTTTCGTTTTGACCTGGTTTGTATGTTTTTGTTTTGGTGGCAGACCATGAGGAGCCGTATGGTTGCTTCTTCTTTGCTCATTGAGTAATGCTGGAAATATATTTCTGCGAATGCTTCGTCAATCAATCGCAATGAAAACGATTTTTATATTTTGATAGACGACATTTTGTGAAGTTAAATGCTTTGTTGCGATTGAATTTTTCAGACTTGTCATGAATAGACGTCTCAAAAATCCCCCCCCCCCCACACACACACTTATTACTCCTAGAAGCTGGTCCCGTATTTACTGTTCTTAAATCTGGCAACCCTGACACGAACAGATTTCGACGGGTCCTCCAGAAGCTTACAAACTGATTTTTTTCAGCAATCACATTGCTTATTGTTCTCATTTGACTGTTTTGAATTCCTATGATTTCATTACCCCCCCCCCCCTCCCTCTGCAGCACCACAGTCGACCGCCCTCACGATGCTGCTCCTGTAGCGAAAACCGTCTTTAGGTTGTGTCCATATCCTACACACACGTACACACGCATACATGCACTCCTACACACACACACACTTACACCTACACATACACACATACACGTACACTCATGCCTGTACACAGACACAAATACACATGCCTACATACACACACACACTCGTGATTGCGAAAAACATAATTTGAATTCCAGATGCAAAAATTCAAATTAATTTTTTTTTATTATTTTATTTTCTCTTTTATTTTATTTTATTTATTTATTTCTTCAAAGGATACTCCATCTGAGACGGAACACAATCGGCATTTTATCATCAACTTCTTTTGTGAAGACGATACAGTTAGGGTCTTTGAAGAACGAAGCGATGGTTTCATGGGAGGTTTGTTCCTGAAGCGGACGCGTTTGCGGAAAGACAATCTTCCTCCAGGCTGGAAACCGCCAGAATATTACGAAGTTGGGGATTTTTATGTCGGCGCCAGAATAAAAGTTTTCGGTACTACGTTTGTGATAAAAGATGCTGACGTCCAACTCTTCAAGTTCATGGAGAAACATCCGGAGGTTTATTCAGGTAAGAGTATATTTGGGAATAACATTAAAGTAAATACTTGTAAAAAGCATGCAGAGTGATCCAAAAGTAAGTTTGTATTTGAAGGCTTAATTCTCTGCAGCATAGCATAGGTATAAAAAAAAACAATTGAGGAGACAAATATGTTTCGATTACGATTTTTTTTAACCATAAAAAGTTATTGCTAAAAATGCCCAATAGATGGTCTGTGCATATAGAATGAGCTCTCACTCATGAACCGTCTCGTTTATGCACGTTTTTCACTTATGCGACGATTTTCTGTCGTCTCAACTCATTCTATAGGAAGATAATGATAATTGCAGGGTTGCCAACTGCTCCTCAAAAATAGCGAAACTCCGCAGCTCCGCAAATTAGTTATTTTGTTGCGCATTTCCAGTTTGGTCTTAATTCTGAACAGGCTTAACAAAGATTTTAATAAAATAAAATTCAATTTTATTATATTTTGCTAGTTTAATATAACAGACATTTACGTATGGGAAATTAAAGATGCTTACTTAAAGCATGACAGTCTTTACCGCTGTTTTATTAATTTTAAAATAATTATTTTTTGCTAGTGCTTAAAATGATTATCGAAGCTCAAAAACAATTTTAGAATAGAGGTTTAAATATTTTACATTGATTTTTATACAAAATACCGAGCTGCTCCGCAAAATTTCAAAATGCTCCTCAAAATGACCATAGATGCTTCTCAAATAGTTCATCCAAGGTTGGCAACCCAAGTAATTGTATTCTTGTATTCATCATTCTAAAAATAAATACAGCTGTTAGGTGTGAATATTCCCATAACTTAAATATTGCGAAACTTGAGTATACGAGTGAGTTCAAAGCTTATAGCCCGGTCAATTTAGACATAAAAATAGTGATCAAATAACAAAAATTCCGGGAAAGCTAAATTTTTGTAGAGACCTTGGGTTTAGCATTACAAATAAAATGCCAAAAGTCCCCGTCGATGCCATGTGCGCTAAAAAAGTTATTTCGGGTCAAAGGTCAAAATTTTAGGTTTTTTGGATTTTTCTCAAAAACGGTAAGTTTTATCGAAAAGTACCTCAGACCAAAGTTGTAGATCTCAAAACTCTCTATAAAAATTGCCCTCATGATTTTTCTCCAAGACCAAACCATTTCCCAGATATTGCGTACTTTCAAAAGACAGCCAGTCATTTACAGAATCCCCTCTACTCGCTTGTCCTTGAATAACATCTGGCTATTCTAGTCCGTGTGGCGTCGTTCACATACCCAGGGATGCCCAACCCACTAAGGGCATGGGAGCACCCCTCAATATCGCGGAGCCCCCCCCCCTTCAAAAGCAACAGCCCCCCTCCAAAAACTGAGAAAAATACCCCTTGAAACAGCCCCCCTTTAAATGTTTTTTGAGCTCTCAAACTGTAACCACATTTCATACAATAAAACCTAGTTTGGCTCATGAGTCGCATTATTATCTTGACTCCTGACAATGTTTGGCCTTAGTGATACATTGTGGGTAAGATTTCTGGATTCTAATATGACTATATCTATCTCTCTTGGTTAGACAACAAACCGTGGTTGACGCTTCTTCATCTAATTTTGCGCATCATCTCACTGCTTTAGTATAACGTGAGGTATTGGAAATCATATAATTCAGTAGTTATGCCCTCAAGCACCATTTCTTTTAAAGTTTTATCTGACATTCCTTTTTTAAGAAGATGATCCGAGTTTTACCGCTTCTGCTTATCAAAGAACTCAAGTTGAAATCTGGAATTGTAAATTTTCGCTGTACAATCGAATTCTTCAAACTTGCCATCGTACTATGTTTCGATCATCAGCTCTCGTTCTGCAAATTGGTTACTTTTGAGAATCTAAAAAATATAACACTAGGCATTGCGGATGACCATCATCAGAGAACTTGTTTTGATACGAATTACGACGACCAGTTCGAAGATGGACAATGAACATTTATAATTCCAGATTTCAATTTTGAAGCTGAGAGACAAGTATGGAGCTCATCGATAAGCAGAACTGGTGAAACTCGGCAGCTCCCTCTTTCAAAAAGGGGATTTCCGATAAAACTTTGAAAGAAATTGCTTGATGGTGTACCTACTGAGTAGTATGGTTTTCAAAACCTCACATTTCATACTAAAGCAGTGAGACGATAGGTAAAATAAGAGAAAGAAGTGTCAGGTACAGTTTGTTGTCTAATCAAAAGGGATGGATTTATTCGAGTCCGATTAAAATCCAGAAATATTAAGCCACAATACCATCAAACCCCAATTTCAATCAAGAATGAAAATTATGAGAAGTGTTATAGTTCAACTCGCACGCCAAACTTATGTTTTATTGTAATCAATGTGGTTACAGTTTGAGGGCTGAAAACCCATAAAAATTTTTTAACGTCTTTTGTTTCAAAGGGTGCCTTATGTGGGCTGTTGCAAGCCATTTTTTTTTTTAATTTTTATACATAACCTTTGTTCTCTATCATAGGTAAATTTGACATTTTGAGCCAAAGTTATGGGCTAAGTGGAGAATTAACATTTTTTTTTCTAGATAAGAAATGCTTTTATTATTTACTAGTGGTCCCCGCACGGCTTTGCCCGTAATAGAAAAATCAAAAGGTCTTTTGGTTCACCTGTATATTTACAAATAATGTATGGTGATTTTTCTCGCCAGTTGGCTTGTACCCATCTTACGGTTCCACGTTATATCAATTTCGTATCTTGCCAATTGGCTTGTGCCCATGTTACGGTTCCACGTTATGATAATTTCGTTATTTACTCGTCCATCTTATGATATTTTTTTTCTTAAAATTGGAATAGAAAAAGAACCACATCGAATTTCCGAAAAATCGCTTCGAGGTGCACACCCCCATGCTACATACTAACTTTGTGCCAAATTTCATGAAAATCGGCCGAACGGTTTAGGCGCTATGCGCGTCACAGGCATCCTACAGACATCCTCCGGACAGAGAGACTTTCAGCTTTATTATTAGTAAAGATTTTTTCCGTATCTATGTAAGAATTAATTAATATGAAAGCAAGCTTTTACAAATCATAACTTCTAATATTTTTTCTCTAAGTACGGAGCAACACGATGTTGTTCAATTCTGACACTATATTGGTCAAATTCAAGATTCAACACATGTGTGGAACTTTAAAATAGTTTATTATTAAAGTGATCTTATGCAATATGTAATCTACACAAAAAATTCTGCTCTTAGGAGCGATAACATCAAATTTATCAAATTTTGATATTTGATGAAATTATTGTAACTTTTTCCAGTTTTTAAGTATTTATGATCAACTTCAAGGCGCGAGCGACACCTCAAAATATTTTTGCGGTCAAAATCCTTTTGCACAACCAAATATCTCTACAAAAGGCAACTTTTCCGGGCTATTACTTAGCGTTTATCAGATTTTGATTTTCTTCAATCCACCCTAATGAACATGGCCTGTACTTCAAAAGTAAGTCCACCTCGTACTAGAGCGGGATTAAGTGAATCTGAATCCAGTTTTTGTTGTAAAAAACACTGCTTATTTTGTGGCGAGAAATCGGATGTAGAGGCTGAGAAGAACAAAACGCAGAATTATCGCAGAAAAATTCATAAATTTTCTACACTTGCATTCAAAGAATCCCTTTTACAATTAGCTAAAGATCGTTCTGAGGTGTGTCAAAAGCTGCCCTTGCACGTTTTAATTTTGAGTATGATTTAGTCAATTCTTTATGAATTTTTCTGCGATAATTATGCGCTTCTTCTCAGCCTCCTCATCCACTTCACAGCCACAAAATAAGCAGTGTTTTTAAAAACAAAAGCTGGATTCAAATTCACTTAATCGCGCTACAGTACGAGGAGGACTTGCTTTTGAAGTACATTGGCTAGTTCATCCTCACGTTGCTGCAGATATTGAACTTTTCCGTGTGTATGATTTTCTGCAATCGACGCGACTTGTAACGGACTTTTGACTTCTTAAATAATCAGCATTCTTATAACTTCTCCCGACACTTGCATCGATTAAAGTTGGCATACCACGACTGCCCAGAACAACAGTTTCACCTTCAGTCCAAAGTTTATTGCAAATAAAGCAAAATTGTGACATTTTTCTTTAATATTAATCAACACAAACAACAGTAGACGCTTGTAATAAATACATTTATTCACTCGAACTGCACGTTTAACTCGAAAAGAAGCAGGTACGTCAGGGGTGCCCACCTGGGAGGGGTCAGGAACCAGATTGCGACATCGAAATTTTTAGGGAGATTGTTTTGAGGGGTATTTTTTCATTTGGGGGGGGGGGGGGAGCTTGCTTTTGGGGGGATCTCTGCGATGATGAGGGGGGTGCACCTTTGCCCTTATTGGGTTGGGCACTCCTGGGTATGTGAACGACGTCACACGGACTAGAATAGCCAGATGTTATTCAAGGACATGTGAGTAGAGGGGATTCTGTAAATGACTGGCTGTCTTTTGAGAGTAGGCAATATCTGGGAAATGGTTAGGTCTTTTAGAAAAAACCATGAGGACCATTTTTATACAGAATTTCGAGATCTACAACTTTGGTCTGAGGTACTTTTCGATAAAACTTACCGTTTTTGAGAAAAATCCAAAAAACCTAAAATTTTGACCTTTGACCCCAAATAACTTTTTTAGCTCACATGGAATCGGCGGGGAGTTTTGGCATTTTATTTGTAATGCTAAACCCAAGGTCTCTACAAAAATTTAGCTTTCCCGGAATTTTTTTATTTCCATTGTCTAAATTGACCGGACTATTATAGCTACAATTCATTCAAAAATCTTCATTGGAAAATTATAAGCTAAGCATAACTCTAATATTAAAATCATTTCCGCTGGACAGTACTGAAACGAAATTTTAAAATATTTCATTATTTTCTAAATAGAAGGGAAAAATATGAAAAGGAAAGAAAATTACAAACCAATGATTTTAGTTATCAAATTACTTGATGTTTATTTTATTAAAAGCATCTGTTTTTCAGAAACCAATTTTTGCATATTCGGCTCCAAATTTGTGACAGTTTCACTGATCGTGCTTTTCAATTTGTAACATAGAACTGTAAAAGTCAGCTACTTCAAAACTAATTTAAGGTGTAACTTTATAGTTCACATTTTTACAATCACACAATAAACAAAGGTAGGTCTAAAACTAATGACACTGCTTTTCATTTGTCTCCTTTCAAATTAAAAAGCAATTATAAATTGATTTCTACTGATAGTAATGTTTGTAACTTGCGGAAGTCTTCAGTAAATAAGTATACATAGTAATTATTTTTTAGAGCGTACGAAACTGATAAAGAAAATGGTATATTCTATCCCTTGCGTATCTTACTTATTGACTGAAATAAGATTTTGTTTGTCGTATGTCTTCTTGTAGAACGTTTTTTGATTAAATCTACCCTCATCAATTTGCAATAAATGGCAAGCCACTTAATAAAAAGGAAATTACTAGACAAGCACTCTATTTTCAATTATGTTCTCTACTCCAGTGCCATAACTACTGTGATGAAAACTAGCTAATAAAATAATTAGGGACACCAAAATAACTGCACTTACATGTAATTTGTTTCCATTAAAATATTTAATATTTCTTCCTTTTCTGAAATATGTATAATATTTGTTTATAATTTAATAGTACAAAAAATTTAGTTTTTTTAAATAAAATGAGCAGACATACTGCCTCCTTTTTCATATGCATAATGTTGTTGTATTGAATGAGTGGAACTATGTATTTGTTTGGGGGAATTGGAGCCATATTTCATAGAGCATAGATTCTTAACCACTGACCCGGAGCACTGGAAGCGAACTGCGGAAGGGTTTTGTAAAATTGATTTTTTTTCAGGAAAAACATCAACATAGATCAACATAAAAAGGAGAACTTCATCTAAATATAAAATTTCCTGATTAAGGTTCCCTATCATCATATATATAATAGCCAATGATCAATTAACACTCCTGAAGTCACCAACAATGAAACTCGCGCCACGGCATGATAATTTGATTATATGTTTTGGTAATGTTTAAAATGCATGGAAACGATCCGGTAACTTAACTGTTTTACTGTGTCATTTCCGGGGAATGAAGGAACAAAAAAATGATCAACAATAACCGCTATATACTGGATTTAAGGGTTAATCCACTGGAGTTAGGGTTAAAATGTCAACGATCAAAATATCACCGAACAGGCAATGGTTTCGTTCAAATGTAAAAGCAATTTTCACCCGTTCCTTGTCGAGCGATTTTCTAGTCATTTAAGATTGATAAGAAATAAAAATACCACAAAGGTATACACTACAAATTTAATCCTTATGATGAGTATACGGGTGCAGATTTGCCATTATAACCATATCTTTATCACCGCATCATAAGGACCTTTTTTTTGCATGGATATGTCTTGTATTACCTAATCTAGAAAACCACCGAACTTAATATGACGGGTGCGAATCTCCTCTCCAATTCCGTTCCAGTCCATCAGCAGAAACAAGAAACTCAATTATTAGGGTCCTATTGCAATCTGTAATAGCGAAAAACTTAATTTGAATCCAAGACGTCAAAGTTCAAATGATTTTTTTATTTTTTATGGTAAAATTCACGAATCTATAATCCATAATTTTATGTTTGACATTTTTCGACACTTTAATGTGCTTATAATTACCACTTCTTAAGTCTCTCATCTTCTATTTTCTTTAACCAGACCGCGTTTTGTATGGGAGACCGGGTCCAGTTGAAACAGGGTTAAGTTGATACAAAGGCTAAATGCTATGCCCAGAGCTGAGAGCTTTATGAGGATATAACGGACTTAGGCTTTTTCAAAATCTGACGAATTTGGAAACACTTTGTGTCTGCACCTATTGCAGTTATAACCAAAACAAAAACACAGTTTTTAAGCTAATTTTGTGCTCTTTAATTTTAATTGATGATTTTGCTCTCAAGAACAAAGATTGTGAGACATAAGACGAAAGCTGAAAAAACGGAATCCAAGATAAACCGAAAAAAACGGAATTCCAAGATAGTGGTATGGGTTCTAGGAAAAAACGTCCCCAGCAAAACATCCCCGGAAATAACGTCCCGGGAAGAAAAGTCCCTTTAAGTAACGTCCCCCATGAAAAAACGTCCCGTATAAACAAAATTGAGATGCTAAGTTTTTTATCATTTTATGCAATGTATTAAAACTTCAGCAGCATTTTGGTGGAATACATTGAATTAAGAAAGGGTTTTAGTGGCGCCATCTATTAAGTAACTAGTTAACAAGAGACATACAACCCGAATTACACGAACTTGGAGTTTTGTGGTTTCGTACTTTTTATCACATGGCCAAGACAGAATTTGTTCCACCAATGTTTTAGCGACTTTATTTAGTTTTAATAAACAAAAAATATTTTTTTTAATATAGTCTCAAATAGCCACCAGTAAAATTTGTTTACCAGATATTAAAAGTATATATATTACAAGGTTGAGTCCTGAAAATCAAAAGCTACCAGTTTTTTAAATGTGATTAATATATATTTATTCTATTTGCTTGAACACTCGTGGTATAAATTTTTTCCTGTTATCCATATCGGGAACATTCGTTTTCATTTTGATGGTACAATGACTATTGACATGCACTTTGATGCTATTTTATGACTATAAAACATTGTTTAAACAAATACTGAACAAAATGCAATTCGTTAGTGGAAATGGTAAAACACTTTGCATCTCAATTTTGTTTATACGGTACGCATTTTCATCAGGGACGTTTTTTCCTAAGGGACGATTTTTCCTAGGGGACGTTTTTTCCGGGGATGTTTCATCCGGGGACGTTATTTCCGGGGACGTTTTGCTGGTTGCGTTTTTTCCTGTCACCAGTGGCATGAGCGAACCTCAAAACCCTTCTACCAACGGGGACTTTTAGTGTGTTCTTTAGGAGACCCTTAAGTACATATGTACCAATTTTTATAACTAAATGTATATTTTTTCTCCTCATTTTGGGTCTTCATTTGCTGGATTATGGTGGAAGGAAAAAAAAGAATGAAAAGAACACCTGCACATATTTTTGTCTTTCTGCATTACTCGCCTTCTTCTACCCCCACCTGCAATATAATTTCAAGAAATAAAATCCTCCTAATAACCTGCCCTACTTCAGACCGAAAAGAGGAAAGACTCACATCAAATAAATCCTCGAAGGGCTCCAAAAATAGATGAGCGAAAAAGTGGTCAGTTTTCCGAAAATCCCTTAACTTTGAAATTTAATTCCTCGTCAACTATTATAGATAAAATAAAAGTAAAAAAAGCTTTTTAAAGATAATTTGAACTTTCTTTAATCCATCAAATAACAATTTTGTTTGCAAGTAAATAGTTTTTGAGATATAAGACAAAAACTGAAAACACACTTTTGAATTTCAAGATGGTCGTGCGAGCTCCTTCCCTACCACCGAGGACTTAAAGTACCCTCATCCGCTTTCCAGTTTCAATAAATCAAATCACCATAATCACCTTCACTACTTCAGACTGAAAAGAGAAAGGAATCACATCAAATCAATCATTGAGGAGGCTCTAAAAATAGAAAAGAGCGAAAAAATGGTCAGTTTTTCTAAAATTCACAAGCTTTGAAATTCAATGTCTCGAAAACTATTATAGAGTCATTCCATTTCAAATCAGGCAGGCAGGTATGAAAAGTGTCATATGACCATCACCGATTTTTTTGAAAAAAAATACAGTAGTTACAACTAAGGGACATATGAAATATCCCAAAAGGATTTTGCAAGAAAAATTTTTTTTCTTCAGTTACAGCCTATTAAAATTCTGCACAAAATCCGCCATTTTGGAAAAAACCGGCAAAACACTCCATTTCAAATGGACATTATTTCAAAAGTATTTAACCTATTTGAATAATTCTTTTTTCTAAAAATAAATAAGGACCCATATATCCTCTATACATCGTTTTTGAAAGTTTAGTTAGATTTTTTGATAAAGAAAAATTTTTTTTTCTCCATGAAAAAAAAGTTTTTTTTACTAAACGGAGATGGCAGTCTAAAGCCCTTATATGATAGTTTCATAATATATTTTATTATAATTCTTGGATGCATACAGCCTCGGAAATAAAATTTGAAATTTTGAAAATTTTCAAAAATTAGCGATTTTTGAAGTGATTTTACTCAAAAAACCCATTTTTTAAAAATCTAAAAATTGGCTCATTTGAACCCCATATAATGCTTAACAAGTGAGTAGACACCGCATCCCGTATTTTTTCCCATAAAATGTTTTATGATTTTTTGAAAGTGACCTTATCGCCTATGGCATGCATGTAAAATAAAAATTTCTAATAATTTCAGTCACTGAAATTCTGGTTATATTAATGCCTAATAACTACAATAAAGGTGTCCTTTATCAGGAACAACTAAAATCTTACTAACTTTTAATAATATATCAGTAACAAACCGCTGTTGATGACCTAGTCAATTCGTCTTTTTGTAAGACTCTGTGTGTAGCCTTTAGATAGAAGAGCCTTTGGTGATTATATTAATGACTAATAGCTACGATAATGATGTACTTTATCAGAAACAGTAAAAATCTATATTTTTTTTTTATAAATATTAGTTTATTTTGTCTCCAAAGCTATGTTAACATAACACCGTTACTTTCATATGGAGCAACGAATCATATTTTTTCTCCTTCAATTCTCTTTCTCTTCAACTCAATTACGCGACAGGGGAAACCATCAAAGAGAAGAACAATACAATGCATTTAAAACGATTAATTTTAATTTCGTGCTTTGGTTGACATTGGCGAATGTTGTCACATAATTTTTGGATCCTACCTAGTATGATTACTTTTATACGTAAGAATATGTATACTAAATTCATACCGCAAAACTCACTTGTAGTTTAAGAATTTAAAAAGCCCACTGTTTTATGAGAGAAATAATTAATTGAACATGGTTGTAAGTTGAGTTAACCAAACAGATCTCACCAAAGGTAGCTATTATAGCCAGGGATCCAATTTCTAACAAAAGAAGGTCAGGATCCAGTCTTCAGAACTTATTTTAATGCTTAAATGGCCTGAATTCGGTCAAAAATACAAAAATTTGAGTGAAACAAATAAGGAAGTATGGGATCTCAGCTCCCATAACAATTAGGCGCTGATCAGCAGAAAAATATATTCATTTAACAAAGTACAAAAAGACGAATTGACTGGGTCATCAGAAGCGGTTTGATACTGCTACATTATTAAAAGTTAGTAAGATTTTAGTTGTTCCTGATAAAGGGCACCTTTATTGTAGTTATTAGGCATTAATCTTATCTTATACATATAAAATCTGAGTATCTATCTATCTATGTCCAAGCTTCTTCTCCCGAACGACAGTGAACTGACCATCGAACCAGGTATCGATGGATTCGTCATCTTCCCGTCTTCATGTTTGGCTATTTAACATAATCCTCCGATAATAATTAGCGGAGATATCAATTAAAAACTATTAATTATGACTCTTAGATTACAAAATCAAATCCCTATTTTTCGAAGGCTTTCCTCCATTCAAATTATTATTCAGTGCTTCATCTCAACTTTCCGCAACAACGCTTTTATTAAAATGTATATCGGGTGAAGAAAATCATTGAGATGAAAGATTTGTTGCCATTTTTTTTTTCTCGAATATGAACAGGTAAAATTCTTGTTTTTGTTTTGAGGCTTTTCCTGTAATCAGGGGATTTAAAATGTTTACTTTTTGGGGATTTTCCGCAATCTGCTGCAAAATTTCACTGATTTTTTTTTCTTTTCTTTTTGTCCAATCCTGAGGGTTGAACAGGCGTCACTTGACATAACTTTTATTTTCGAGGTAGACCGTGCAAAGCCGGGCGACGCAGCTAGTATAACCAGAATTTCAGTGACTGAAATTATTAGAAATTTTTATTTTACATGCATGCCATAGGCGATAAGGTCACTTTCAAAAAATCATAAAATATTTTATGGGAAAAAATACTGGATGCGGTGTCTACCCTCTTGTTAAGCATTATATGGGGTTCAAATGAGCCAATTTTTAGATTTTTAAAAAATGGGTTTTTTGAGTAAAATCACTTCAAAAATCGCTAATTTTTGAAAATTTTCAAAATTTCAAATTTTATTTCCGAGGCTGTATGCATCCAAGAATTATACTAAAATATATTATGAAACTATCATATAAGGGCTTTAGACTGCCATCTCCGTTTAGTAAAAAAAACTTTTTTTTCGTGGAGAAAAAAAATCATAAAATCGGTAAAAATGCAGTTTTTTCGCGACAAAAATGATTTTTTTTCTTTATCAAAAAACCTAACTAAACTTTCAAAAACGATGTCTAGAGGATATATGGGTCCTTATTTATTTTTAGAAAAAAGAATTATTCAAATAGGTTAAATACTTTTGAAATAATGTCCATTTGAAATGGAGTGTTTTGCCGGTTTTTTCCAAAATGGCGGATTTTGTGCAGAATTTTAATAGGCTGTAACTGAAGAAAAAATTTTTTTCTTGCAAAATCCTTTTGGGATATTTCATATGTCCCTTAGTTGTAACTACTGTATTTTTTTCAAAAAAATCGGTGTTGGTCATGTGACAGACCCTGCCTGATCTGAAATGGAATGGCTCTATAGCTACAATCAAAAATTAAAAAAAAAGATAATGTTACGCTCTTTAATTCATCAAATAACAATTTTGTTTGCAAGTAAATAGTTTTTGAGATATTAGACGAAAACTGGAAAAACACACCTATATATAAAAATCCTAGGTGGCGCTGCGAGCTCCCCCTACCACCGGGGACTTTTAGTATGTTCATCATCAGCCCTTCCTGTACGTGTGCGCCAATTTGCAAAACTACATGTTTTTTCGTTTTTTTTTTCAAACCGTTCAGCGACTAGACTATAAGAAAGTCGTGAGAGAACTGAACGTCACCACGTGACACCTGTATTTGCACTAAACGGGTCAACCAATAGGAATTCACAACAAGAGACAACCAACCAAACGGTGAACAGCAAGTCCACCTTGGAGCGCGGAGCAAAGGGGTCGAAGCCAAGAAACGAAAACAGCGGTAGAAAACAAACAACCCAGAAAAGCAATTATAAAAATTGCTTCCAAATATTAGGAAAAAGTGCAGTGCTAGGAAAATTAGAGCATTTACAAATTTATTTATGGGACAATGAGAACTTTTACAAATTTATTTGGGTTTGTTTTTCAATTTAATTATATTGTAACCGAGCTTATTTGATCATTTTTCATTTTCTCTCCTTATTATTCGTACAATAAGTAAGTCGTAGTGGAGCATGTATTAAATCATACATAAGTAAATAAAAATAAAACCTAGTGCACTTCCGAGAAAACAATTGTTATTCCTGAAAATGGAATACACTTACTCGGAATTCGAATGCAAACTTCCTCAGGTAACTAAAAATTTGGACTGAATAATCTCATTAAATTTACATTTTGATTAAGTCAAATTAAGCAAAAAGTACATTTTATTTTTATTCACGTTCTTCAACAAAGAATTATAAAAACCTTTCAGGCAAAATTGAGCCTATAAATGTTACATTATTAGAGAAAAAAGTTTTGTTTTCTTATAGGGAATCAATTCTAACTCTCTTCTCCAGCTGTGGTAATATTATGCAAAACATATCTTTCTGTTTTCATAATATTAAATTAGTTTATTTTTTCCATTAAATGCATGTCGCTCAGCATGTAGGAAATTTTTCTTAGTTATCTTGTATTATTACTTTATTTCAGTTTACATTTTTTATCCTCTAGATAAACTCTTCTGTCGAAACTATTTTTCTCAAATTCAAAACTGTTCTCAATTCTACTTTATCAATAACATCCTATTAATTTTAATATCAAAAGCAAATACAAGAAGTATTTTTATTTTCATTTTCTAAGTTCTCTCAGTAAATCCAAAGTTGGAAAAATTTCATTAAATTGAGCATAAATGGCAAATGCAAATAGTTGAACAATTAATGTAACATGAAACTTACACGAGCTGAAACATGTGATTTTTATTTATTTATTTATTTATTTATTTAGATTTATGCGTAAAAGATCAGAAAAAACTTGCAAATATAATGAAAGGGAAGAAAGAAATTTCAGAGTAGGTATTTTTTGTAAAAGGTACAAGTATAGTTGCATTTTTTTTAATAAAGTCTTAAAATATGCCCCACCAACGGCAGGGCATTTTTTAAGACTTTATAAATACATACATTTTTTTAAATCGCTATATTATATCTGTATCTCAGAACCAGACTAAAGTAAGTTCGAAAATTGCGATTTTCAGTTCAGTTTAGAATCATATTCCGCATAGAGAATTCTTGAAAAAAAAATCCTTTCTAATTGTTTTTCAGCGATAAAAGAGCTGAAGTCCCATCCTTTGTATGCACCAGGCAAACGTTTTCCCTCTCTCCTGTAAAGTAGAGATTGTGCTACTAACGTTAGTCTGACTCTGAGGTAGATAAATGACTTGTTTACAATAATTCTGGAAGACTTTGATTCACAGTTTCTCTCATTTTAATTACCTTATTTATGTTTCAAAAGTCTTATTACATCTATTGGCGTAAGATAAGAAAAACTCCTAAAGCGATCCAAAATTAAGAAATAATTAATACAAAAGCCGTTTAAAATAAATTATCAACCAGGTTCAAAGTTAACCAACCACTTAGGTAACTTTGAACCGTGTGAGGAATGGAATGTAGGATAAATTATTTTAATTAAAATCAGTCAAGCTCTGAATCAAATAAATAAATTTATAACTCTTTTTTAACAAAAAATTTTCTTATCACTTTTAGAGACTCTCTAACATATCCCAAACCAAAGAAAAAAAATTTATAAATGTTTAAAAACTCTCTTTTAAGCAAAAATTCTCTTATCACTTTTAAAGTCTCTCTTAACTCTTCCCAAACCAAAGAAATAAAATTTATAAATGTTTAAAAACTTTTTTTCAACAGAAAATTCACTTATCACTTTTGAAGACTTTCTTAACTCTTCCCAAACCAAAGAAATAAAATTTAAAAAAGTTTAAAACTCTGCTTTCTTATTTCATATTATCATAAGATGTCTGTAAGTTGTTAGATTGCATAGAATATTCCAATGTAGGACTAGAAATTTCAGAATTACAACTTCTGAATTACTTGGGTAATAGAAATAGCTATCCACTGCTATTCGTGTTGCAAACTTATTTTGTAAAATAAAATGTAGAGAATTGATATCATGAGCCTTAAAGAAACGTGAAAAAAACGTAATAGGGCCATTCCACGAAAAAGTCAATCCTTTGTCCCGCACGCGACGATTCATATACAGTCGAACCTCCATATATCGAACTTCCACATATCAAACTTCCACATATCGAAATTTTCTATATATCGAAATCTCAACAAATGTCTATGTTCATTACATAGGAAAATGTTTCTGTATATCGAAAAAATCTCTACATATCGAAAAAATTTTCGTGACATTCGTAGATTTTTTTTACACTTAAGATTGTTTGTCTCATGAAAAATAAAGGTTAGGAGAGAAAATTATGTTCACTAAAGGTTGCTACGAAACTCATAAGGAATCTGGGGTTGAAGGGTGTGTAGATAGGTCTTGTTTCTTTCTGGGAGTTCTTAAATTCCCTCAAGTTTATTTCAAATATCTTAGTTGTAAACACTAGCATTGTAAAATCAGTTTCAAGTTTGCCCTTTTGTCTGTTGATTATCATTCCTAGTCTTTTTAGCTGCAGTAAAAATCATTCAAGTTAAGCAGATTGATTTTTTACTTTTCTCGCGATTACAGCGTCAAAACGAAAATCCCCTATTGTTGCGGATCAAGTTGAATTGCCGAAGAACTAAGATGTATGAAGGCGCAAAAATGTAATTTCTGTTATTTTTTTAATTATTAACTTTCATTTAATCCGATGCTCGTATACATTAAAAAAATAGGTGTCATACACGAAAATTGTGATAGGGATGAGCTTTAATTCTAATGTTTTAGGAGATTTTTAGGATAAAATAAGATCGTTTCTATAGATTGAAGTTCCTATGTATCGAATTTTTTTTCCGGTAATTTGATACTTCGATATATTTAGGTTCGACTGTATTTCATTAAAAAGTAACAATTTTAAAGGGTAATGACGAAATGTTTTGCTGAAGAAATCATACATAAGTTTGCAATATGTTAATCAGAAAAAAATTGTTTATTAATATTTTAAAGTACTATTTTTAATGACATATGTGGCAATGAGAAGCAAGTGGACATTTTCAAATTTTGAGTAAAACGCGTTTAAAGATAAAATTCTAGGTAGGCTTTCATTTAAAAAAAATTCTAAATCATGCTGTACAGCAGCAACTACCAGGGATACTAGTACCATCTCTTGCCCCAAACTAGAGGAGAGGTTCACCTACCATGTGTACCGGTTACCTCCAAATTTTTAATTTTGCCACTTACATCCCTTTGCTTCTCACTGTCTCATATGTGAGGCGTCACGTGCGAGACAAAATGACCGTTTTCCGTGGAATAGCCCAACACTAAGTTGAATATAAGTTCCTTCTGATAGCTTCATTACATTAATACCCTTAATGCAAAGAAACCACATATACGTGTGCAAAAAACATGTTCAGGTTTAGTCGGTATAATACTGTTCTTACTAATTTTATACTGCTTCTAAAGTTTCTTTACAGAAATACCAGTAACGTAAAGATTCTACTAAAATATTTAAGTGTTTTTTTCGAAGAATTAATGACATTCGAATAGTCATACTTACTTCATATATTACACTATGTTTACTACTCATATAAAACTTCCGTGCAAGAAGTTCATTAACGTTAGGATCCTTTGTTTGCCATGCAAATATATCTTAAATTAGAGGATACGTTTGTAAGTTCTGACAGAACAATGTCTCGACCTATTATCCTTTCACAGTGACCAGCATAAATTGAAAAGTCATTTTTTTTTCCGTCGGTACAGCAGCTTTTCCTCCTTTATTTCGTCCTCTTATTCGATTTGAAAAAAAAAAGCAATTTACCACGACTAAAAGCTCTATTATCTCTTTGTATTAAAAAAAAAAAGTAAGGTCAAATGAAATTCTAAAAGGAAAGAAGTGGCGGCCTGCGTCCAGGAAACCCTATAGCACCTACAGCCTTGAAATTTTGTACAAAATTACTTCGAGCCCCAGTGGTTTGTAGCTGGGTTTTTTTTTTTTTTTTTTTTTTTTTTTTTTTTAATATCGAATTAGTTTTTTTTGTAATTAATTTTTTAAGCTCAAATTTCGCGTAAACTGCCTGTTCACGGGGTGAAAATTACTTGCATATTTCAATAATATATATTGCTGGAAAGGGTGGAATTTTCCACGTTCTACGCAATTTGTTTCAATCTTCTAACTTAATTACGGCGGGAGTTATTTGCGTTATTAGCTCGTTTATTTTTAGGCTTAGCTAAAATTTAGACGCTACTTTCTTCATTAAATCTATCAGTAAAAAATGAAGGAATTGTGCCACAGTTTTCTTTTTGACACCACGGGAAAGAGCGGCTTTTTTTACTCCATATGTAACTCGACCTTTGGTCGAAAAACTATGCATCTATCTTTAAAGGAAAAAAAGTTACAAACCGTTTTAATCACGTTCGAAAACCCTCATCTCCATTTAAATTATTGATGCTTTATTTGGCGTTGCCATAGTTCGTTTGTTTCTTTTTTCTCCTTCACAAATTTTAAGGTTTTGGATTTTAACGGAAAATCTTAGGCTTAACTCAATTCTGAGCTAAAGTGCAAAATATATTGCAAGAGACCACGAATGTGAAAGATTTTTTTCAAACGTGCAAAACTGCAGTTTTGCAATGATCAGGAGCCCCTTAGCCCTTACGACTCTGAAAGTTGGTATAAGATGTTTTGAAATCCAGGGAAAGGATGCTTTTTGTTCCAAAAGGAACTCATAATGCGTTTTTAATCTGTTTCTTTCCGATTGACAATTTAAATATTTTCGTATCAAATAAGATTGCGAAGCAATATTCGGGGGTTGATGAGCGTCAGGGAGCAGGGGGCGAAACCCCCTAGTAATGTAAAATAATCTAACATCAAAATAAATTCAGCCATTGAAAGCCGTTAAAAGCTAAGATTATCATTGAAATAGAGTCAATGATTAATTCATACTGTCAGCTTTTGCTGCATTATTCCGAATATTTTTTTCTTCTTTTTTTATAGAAATGAAAGAATGCTGCTTCTTCATGAACTTAGAGATTCCATTAAGTCTCGCATTGGGTCGGAGTCTTACTATGATCTTCCAAAAACTCTCGATATGAAAAATGAGCAGCAACAAGCTGAATTATTTGAAGACAAATTGTACTCTGCAAATCTGCCAGTTCCCCAAAATATGCTAAAAAAGGTAATTCCATGTTTTTATTATTGAATCCTTAATTTTTTATTTTTTATTTATTTTTTATTTTTATAACTATATTTTTTTTATGGAATCAAACCAAGTATTTCTCATGTGATTTGATGCAGCAGTAATTTAACATTGAAGGATGTAACCAAAGACTAGTAAATGTGTTGAGATAGCAACCAGGGGTGCACCGATGGGAGGTCATCATACAGAGAACATGAATTAACTTAGCGTTTGTAAAAAAAGAGATGCTTCTACTATCAACTATCAAAGGGACCTCTGGTCCTCAAACAATGAAGGACTGCGTGCCAGGCGCCTTGCCTTCAGAAAACAACATAATAGATGGTGGTGCCATCTTTGGACAATTCGAGAATTGAGAACCAGGCCAGGAGCCGAATAACTTTCTGGTCTGGCACCCCCCAGAGGTATCGTTTCACTTGGAGGACATTGTTACCACGAACATATTTAACGTCGCCCAGTCACCATTAATGACGACGGTGGATCTTCGACCAGCGAGGATCGAACCCGAGACCCTCCGGTCCCAAGTCCAATGCCCTACCGATCAGGCAACCACGGTCCAAGAGTATTTATGTTATTCTTTTGGCATTCAATAAAACAAATTTCCTCTGCAGTCCTTTGTGGGGCATTAACGCTTCCATGATCACTTGCGTCATTTCCATAACGGGAAATTTCTTCACTAATAAATCAGAAAGATTGTTTGCCATTGTCAAAGAATGGCAAAAACTTTCAGTGTGAAAGCTTGTGGTTGTGTGTCATAGAACACAGATGACGCCCTTTGTCACTTCTAAAAGCTCTTCTCCACGGATCTCTGAATTGTGTGAGTTGAATAACTTTACTTCTGGAAAGAGCTATGGAACGAATCGCATAAAATGTCTCTAGTGGTCCAAGCTCGCTTGTTAATATGCCAAAATGCAGTTTATTACTTGTTATGCGCAATCTTATAGGTTTGGAATTTGAAAGAGGAAAAATTTTATCTACAATTCCACATCCGCGTAAAATAAAATACAAGTGTTAAATTTAAACCGCTTATAATCGAAACCGCGTAAAATAAACCTGCGTAAAACGAGGGTCTACTCTTATGTATGTGTGTATATCCATGTTCCCTATACACATCCACAGTTTGCGTCGGATCTCGACCAAATTTGGCAGGGAGGTACTTGGGCACCCGAGAAGGAATGTAGGGGAGGTTTTCGAACGCCAAAAAAGGACTGAACCGATCGAATTTGAATTTTAAGACCGAAAATGGCATTAAAGGGTTTTTTCTACCCGAAATAATTGTCCAGTTTTTTTTTTTTTTTTTTTTTTTTTTTTTAATTTTAGTCTCATTCGAAAATCGAAAATCCGCGAAAAATACCCCTGAAGTAGATTTACTTCCTTCGAATTAAAAAAAAACTGAGGTTGTAAAATCACCAGAAGAAAAATTATAAACGTTTTTTTAAGTGATGGAACATCAATATCTAATCGGAAATTCATCGTCTGCCTCGCGAGGTCAGTTTTAATTAGCGTGAATAAAATCATTGAGAAGAAGGATTTGTTGCCATTTTCTTCTAAACTCAGCAAAATAAATTCTTGCTTTTGGCTTGAATTTTTTCCTGTAGCCGGGGAATTTTAAAAAAAAAATCCTGTTTGGTTATTTTTCTGCGATCTGTCGGGATTCTCTCTGTCGGGGGAAATTTTGTAGATTTTAATTTCTGTTTTTTGTTCAAGCCTGATTGTTGAACACGCGTCACTTGACATGACTTTTATTTTCGAGGTAGACCATGCAAAGCCGGGCAACGCATCTAGTTAAAGAAATAAAAGATTTTAATACAAATTCATTTCAGTTAATATAGGGTCAAAATAAGATTAGCATGTCACAATAGTTACTTTCGGGTCTTTCCATGTCAAGTGATCTAAAGTTTTTCATCACATTTTTGTATTTCTTTCAAATTTGACTCATCGATTGTACCCATCAAGTTAATCAAAAGTTTAAATTTTTAGATTTTTATCTCTTTTGCTTTTCTATTAATGAGACTTTGGTTTTTGGAAAAACCCTCTATTTTTCATGGATGCTTGAACATAAAATAGACGATAACTCAGTACCAAATATAGATAGAAAGATTTGGTAAAAAGCATTTTAAAACACATTTGTTGCTGTTTAATATGATATGCAACATGACTAATTTTGTAAAAAAATTTATTGTTAAAAATTTAAATTTCTCAGAAGACATTTAATGTTTTTTTTTTAATTCCCAAAAATTTTGATGTATTTTATCTTTATTTGTGCCAAATTTTAAGTTGGGATCTCAATGGGATTATATTTTTATGATTTTTTTAATAAAATTTGACTTAAGAAATAATGATATTTTCCTGATTCTATTTAGTTAAATATGGGGCTCTCTTACTGGTGATGGTCTAGGGAGTAGTAAGTAAGCATGACTATGCTTGATATGAGCTGGGATGACCTTGGAGATTGCCTCCCCCCCCCCCAGCACCGCACCACCCACCTTTTTGTTTTTCTTTTTTTTAAACTGTTTTCAGAAATCAAGTCTTAGTCGCCAAATTTATTAGTGAATTTTGTGTGTGTGTGTGTGTGTGTGTGTGAAAACTCATATGGTTTATCCTGCTACGACAACGCGATTCCAATCCTGAAACTTTCAGCACGTCAGTCGACTCCATCTTGGCAACGTAATTCAGAGCAAACTTCCTAAAGGGTTATTTATGTTTTGCGCTGAATGTATATATTTTTAAAAAATGGTTACCAAAAGTCAAAAGTGGCTACCATTTTTTGGAACTTAGATGGCCAGTGGCTACTATTCAGAATTTCTAGTCTTTAGCTTTACTTGAAACCCTAAATCACGGGTCTCAGCTTCTTGCAATATTTGCACTTATATTACGTTGCTGTTTTATCAACCCCCGACCCAAAAAGGAAGGGGGTTATAAGTTTGACATGTCTGTGTATCTGTCTGTGGCACTCTAGCGCCTAACTGGATGGACTGATTTTGAAAAAAAAAGTGTTTGTTCGAAAGGAGATTTGATCGAGAGTGTTCTCAGCTGGGTTGCGTCTTTGGATGACATTTATTAATGAAAATATTAATTAAACACGTCTAAATGGTTTTTCGCGATTTTTGCAGTGAAAACATAGTTAAAAACTTTGAAATATAATACCAAAATAAAGAGTAACTTTTTCTACTTCTGATGGAATATGTTTAGAACTTCCATCTTTTGTAGAATTCGAATTTTAACTTTTTTAAGCAGAATTTAATTACGGCTAACCCTTTATTCACGCGATTGGTAACCGAATTCATTGTTGGCAGACAAGGAAAGAAAACTCAATGATTTAAAACTTTTATCTGTTGCCAGTTAATATTTCCTAAGAAATAAAGTGCTTGAAACTGATTTTTAATGGTATAAGGCTTTTAAAAGGATTTTGAATTTTCCCTCTTAATTCAACATTTGCGACTGAGCCAGGAGTTTTTAAAATTTTTAATTTTAGTTACTCGTTATTTTACAATTGTTTTGACATAAAAGGAAAAATATAAGAGGGTGGTGCGACTTGAAAAACTGACTTTCGTTTTTTTTTGGGGGGGGGGGGAGAGGAACTCTTAAAGGTTTTCCTAATTGATATTATTGAGATAATTTTGTGGAAAAAAAATATTTTTTGTGCAAAAAGTATAAAAATTTTTTTGATTTGTATGCAACTTATATTATCATGCAACAACTTGCATAATCAAAGTTAGACGTTATTTTAACATACCACGAGGGGATGGGGGGAGAAGGAAATAGCATCAGAATTGAAGCATAAGACATTTCTAGTTTTATCACTTTTCGCTAAAAATATCAATTAAAACTTCCTGAAAAGTTGAAAAAATTCAATTTTTCAGGATCGGAAATAAACCCCTTCGAAAAAAAAACGTTTTTTTTTAACCGTTTCTTTCCGAAATTTTCCCGTTTTTCCGGACTGTTTTTATCTGTAGTCCTAATCTATTAACTTATAAAAGATAAACAGCAAGGACAATAATAAGGTATCATTATTATTATCATAATTTATCTTTTAATAAGGCTTCCTTTTGCGAAGTGGAATGTATAAATAACGATTTCTTTACTTCAGGTTGTCAATACATTTACTTTTAATGGAAAAACCGACGTGAAAGAAGTATTAACTCTACTCCGTGTAGCTTTGGGAAAGATCGACGAAGACAAACAAGAAGCAAGCTTTAAGTGAATTATTTACTAAGGCCTTCGTAATCTCATCTCCAGAAGATTATATTAGCAACGTGAAAATTTACAAAAACTTTCAATGGCTTAAGAATATTTGAATGAAATCAAAGTTCCTATATAAACAATAAGATTTTCTTAATAAACATGCAATTTAGAAGAAATTATAAATGTTTTTTCTAATTTTCGGTGCTTTTTTTTTTTTTTTTTTTTTTTTTTACTTAAAAAACGTTGAAAACTATAAATGGAACTGAAATCAACAATCATCTCAATTTTAGTATTCAAGACCAAAGTATTTATTTACACATATCATAATAAGGTCGTTTCCAAAATTTTAAAAGTATTTTATTCTGAAAGAGCATGCTCAAAAACATAGAATCTGACCATTTTTTAAATAATTTTTTTAAGTTTAATATTTTAAAAAAATACTTAAATCGGTGTTCTTTCATCGTTTAACGCTTCTGCCGGTGACATCAGAAATGATGAAATGCCTTTCAGTGTTGCCATTCATGGTCCGAAATATTTAATTCGCATTTTTACTCACTTGTATTGGCAACGATATGGTTGATAGCAAGCGTAGAACGCAATTGTAAATCGCTTCTTGATTATCATAACGTGGAAATGCGGAAGAAAGATGCGCCGTAGTATATCATTTGTGACGTCATAAAGACCACGCCTTGTTTAAAGAATCGGACATTTTAAAAAATTAGTTAAAAAATAACTATTGAGAAAATAAAAGTATTTTCTTAGTACAAGTTTTTTCTTTTTTTTTTTTTTTTTTTTTTTGCTTATTCTATCAATTTCAGTGACAAAAAGTACTACTTTTGACTGAAGGAAACAACCCCATTGAGAGCAAACAACGTCCTAAGTAATAACAGTTGACTCATGTGACATTTTCCATTTCAATCGCTGTTTTCTTGTGCCAACACTATTCGTTAAGGTTACAAGATTTTAATAAATTTGCTTTTTATATGCTATTCATGGCAGCAATTCATAGTATAGTATGTATACAGTGGCTCCCAAAAGTGTTCGTACACCTACGACTTTCAACGAAATAGTCCCCAATCCATTGGTTAGAATTGATATTTCGGAATAGGTATTTAATTATAAGATCTATGATCATTTTTTAACAAAACTACATGAGAAGTTTTTAAAAAATATTAAAACTTAATTTTTTAAAAATCAAAAACCAAAAAGTGCCGTAAATTTTATCTCACAAAAGTCTTCGTACACTTTATAAAATGTCTATAGATTATTGAATAATCTAACTTTTGATTAAGCTATTAATTAGTAGAATATCATACAGTATTCATAATACCTTTTAAACGTCTGGGAATAGATTTCATTATTTTTCTTTCTTATTTTTGCGTAATTTCTGAGTAAGTGTTCAACCACACTTCTAGTCTTACTCTTTCTAGCTCTATTTTCGTTTTAAAGCCCTATTTTCGCAATCTAGCCTTCAGATATCTCTAAATACGTTACATTAGGTTAAAATCTGGAGATTGAAGGGGTATTTTCTAAAATTTAAGACAATTTTCGAGGCACTAGACGCAAACGTTGAAAACCATGTGCTTCTTATCGTTATCTTGATAAAAAACAAAGTTGTTTCCGATAACCAAATTTTCGGCTAAGAGTTTACAATTCGTTTTTAAAATATTTAAATGAACAGCATGATTCAATATTTCATCAAAAAATTCCAAACTACCAATTCCTGGTGCTGATATGCTTCCTCACACAAGAACACCTTCACCGTCCTGATTAACTGCTTCAACTAAGTTCTTAAGATTAAGTTCCTAATTTTTTTTTTTCTACTTACAGTTATGCAACAATTTAACCAAAAATGTTGAATTAATATTTATCTGTAAGTTAGACGTGATTCTAAAACATTTTTAGCTTATTTATCATTGATTTTGCGACGAAAAGCGTAAGCTTTCTGTTTTTCGCACGACCAAGAAAATTTCGGCGGGAAGAGGTGCCATTTAATCCAGCTAATCAGAGAACTTGGCGAACAATTTTAGGGGAAAATTAAATATAAAATGTTTCATTTAACTCTGCAGAAACTTTTACAGCACTCAAATGTGTATTTTTCAGAATTTTTTTAACTTTAAATCTCCGATCACGTTTTGTCAACTTTGCCGGTTGACCTTTTCTTGCCTTGTTTTCGGTCCGATTCCTTTCTTCAAAGCATTTTATCAAGCACTTTACAATACAAACAAATAAATTAACTAATTTAGAGACATTTCAAACCAGTTTACCACTACTGTGGGAAAAAAATTCAAATTTTGAATGGTGTTTGCGGTTTTTTACGAATACCAGCCATTTTAGAGTAATAAGCACAATATTAAGGAATAAATAAACAAAAAATTAAAGCCGAATGACTTGTAAGGGTCAACACAATGCGAAAATATTAATAAAACGGCATATGATAATTTGAATCATCAATTTATTCGAAAATATTTGAGTGTACGATGACTTTTGTGGCGTGTTATTTCTGTGTCTCTTCGTTTTCTGACCCATTTCAAAAAAAAAGATCCGTCAATATTTTGAAAAAACCAATGTGTTGTATTTAGAATGACATAGAAATGATGTGAAAAAATATTGGACTTCATATTCGAATTCAGTTTCGAGTTATTTTGGTTTTACTAAAAAATTTCAAAGTGTACGAACACTTTTGGGAGCCACTGTATGTGACCGTTAAAATGGGCAATTCAGTTATTTCGTAGAATAACTAGATATTTCATGATGCAACTGGATAAGGTTGTTAAAATACATCATAGGCACCATGCTAAACTAACAAATGTGAAAATCGGCACTTTTAAGGACAGCCAAAACAATAACTTTTTCCACCTGACTCCTTTTTTTATTTTCAACATATTAATTTTTATAGGTAACTTTAAGTGTAATACGTTAAGTGTGTATGTTGAAGTAATTATAACCAGTAGGTAGCCCTTTTTGAGTAGTACGGCAAGCCATCGAATTTGAAAAACGCGATTCGCGATTTTTCGCATACCATACTTTACCTAGGTATTCTATGAAATAACTAACGAGATGGACAGTTAAAGTGAAAAATAAATAAAGAGAAGGGGTGCTCTTCATTTTTTTTTTAATAATTGGGCTATGCGTATTTCCATCACGTTCTTTTTGCCTTCGGGTGGCAGCAGGATTTCGAAATTATTACTACAATACTATTATTGTTACTGCAGTAGTACCTCTGAATAGCAGACAGTCACGAGAGTTTTGTCCGTTATTGAGAGGTGAGTGGTACTTTGAGGAATATTTCTTTTTGAGTTAATAGCAATTAGAGTCCCCATATAGAAGCAAAGCAATACCTAATAGTAATTGGTATAGCAAAGTATAATGTTAATTAAAATTGTACAATTATCAGTTTGCTCTAGAGACGTATCGTACTAGAGTTATATTTACATTATTTCATTTTCAAAGGGTATGGGTAATTAATTATTTTGCTTTGAATAAAATAAAGATGATGTGCATTTGGTAGGAACTAATTTAAATAATTAAAGTATTCACTTAACAGATTCAACCAACTTTTTTTATCTTTAAAAATTTGTTTCTCGGTATAAATGAGGAAATTGATGCATGCGTCTCTGTGAGTCTAATTTTCGCAAAAAAAAAAAAAAAAAAAGAAAATGAAAAGAAAGAAAGAAAAAAAAATTTTCCCAGAATAATTTCCCAGGCATTATTTTCATTCCCATTTACTCCATCCTCATCATCGTCCGAAATTGTAAATTGTTCAATTGTGTGCTTCTAGGAATAAAACTCGAAACATTTAACTAGGTTCCACATTTTATCTAATTTCATCTGTGCTTTAAAAGTTCTGAAAATTTTCGATCAGGCAACGCATTATAAGCTTTTCTTTTTCTTTCGAGAACATCAATTTCTCTTTTTGATGCCAATCCATTAGGTACCGTTTTAATTGGTACTTTCACACTGAATTGATTTTTAGAAAAGCTACGCAATGCTACTTTTATCAAGCAACTATAGTTGGATTGATTTGAAAAAGGTTTAAGCGAGTGGGGGGGGGGGGGGTTGAGGAAGAGGTGGGGCAGAGGGAAAAATCCGAGTGTAAGGAAGATAAAGGGGTTTTGCAAAATCACCTTGTTGGATGGCTAGCTAATTTAAAATAATTTTGTCAAAGCATTCAAAAAGCAACATTTCTTGTTTTAATAAGTGTCCACTATTCAGGATGAATAAAATGGAACGGCGTATATTAAGATAAAGCTGCTATATAAATAGGCCGACGCATCAGATTAAGTTTAGCCGTTTTCGATCGGGTTTTTTTATTTTTGCGCAGCTAGGGTTACCACGGCAAAGTTTCGGGTTTCGCCAAAAATAATATTTTATTTAAAAAAACATTTCACGTGCCGCTAATAATTGCTCGCAGTGAACAATCCCCGAACGCGATAACTCGCCAGAAAACACAACTACTCAAACACGCGCTCCGATTCAAAATGGCTAATCTTCAGCTGATGCGCCGACTCATATATATAGGGGTTTTATATTAAGAGACTGAGACTTATAAATGTCCGCTAATTAGGGGTGTCCGCTGTTCGGGAGTGCCCGTTAAAGGAGGTTATAAAGCACTGTTTTTGCTGCAATTCTGTTTTCTAAGAGAGGTTGGAGGGGGGGGGGGGGGATTTTCATTTTGCTCTACCACTATTTTAATCTGATTCTGCCAAACAGACGATTTAAACCTTCGCGAATCAAATAAGATTGCGAAGCCACGTTCGGGGAATGGTGAGCATCAAAGAGCAGGGGCCGAGCCCCCTAATATATATATATATATATATATATGTATATATATATATATATATATATATATATATATATATATATATATATATATATATATATATATATATATATATATATATATATATATATATATATGCTTTCAGGCTTTTGTTTCGTGCATAAAACAATGTTAATTTAAACATCAAAAAGAAATGATCAAAGTGAGCAAATTTATCATTTCAATCTAAACAAGTAAAAACCAGCTACAAGTGGTAGTTGTTTATTGAAGGTTTAAAAAAATATGATGCCAACATTTTCTTCTTTCATACAAGTTTGCTCAAATAAAAGCAAGATACTCTATTATTTAACTGCAGTACAGTGCAATAAAAACTATAGTTTTAAGTTAAAATTTTAGCCAAACATGAAAAACAAACACTAAAATTTCTCAATAGACTTAACTCGATTAAAACTGACAGTTATTCCTCGAGTCAAGTGTTAAACTCGGTAGAAAAAATCTTTTGTTACTGAAAAAATAAATTGTTTAGAAAAGTTCTAGGTTCATTGCACTTAAGAAAGGGAAGATTAAAAAGAAATAATGAACTTCGTTTCATATTTGTTTCTTGTAAATGATATTAAAACAAATTGAAGTAAAATATTTTATTTCAATATTTTCAAAAGTAAACTTAACTATGAAGATCTTTTACATCTTTGAGTTGCTACAGCTGTTTTAACAACAGTGTTTTTAAGATTGTGTTTAATAGCACAGCGAATAGCTTAGTGGGTTTGTGAAATTTAAAACTGGACGCTTCATAATTTTATCCATTGGAATCACAGGAAAGTGTCTCATCCTCACTTGTAAATGAACTACTTTTTCTTATCAGTACACATGAGTCAATGAGGGGTGATCACATCCAATCATTCCTGAAACAAAGAACAAAATAATAATGCATCATATTTTACATTACATTTCTATGTTTTTGAATACATTTATGTGTAGGGGAATGTGGGGCGAAGTGAAATGACGTGGCAAAGTGAAATGGTGTAATATTTACTCTGCTTTTAGCGCCACCTATCTAGTAATATTTATCTATGTAGTAACGCATGTAAAATATTCCAGTAAAGGAAAAAAATTCCCCAGAAAATCAAAAAGTATAATAATACAAGGAATTTTGAAAAAAATTACTCATGTCGTACTATTTTGTTGTAAGTCAAAAACTATGTTTTTTATTATTAAGTGATAAAGTTTTTCATTTTAACATTTTAATTATTAATTGAGACATCCTAATATTCAATGCAGTGTTTGTTTATATTAAGCTTATTAAGCTTTAAATACTTTGCATAGTGAGTCAATTACATGCGGAGCAAACTGGATCGGGCAAAGTGAAATAATTCGTTCCATTTACTTATTCAATCTTTTATCAAATCACTTACATGCTCATTTATTAATTATATTATTTCTATTCTTTCATTCAGAAATTCCTTATTTATTCATTTATTCACTGATATTTTCTTATTCATTCACTATTTTATTCACTCACTTATTTTTCCTCAGATATTAAGTTATTTATTTATTTATTCGTTTATTGTTAAATTTCCTTTTCATTTATTCATTCCTTCTTTTATTTACTCATTTTTTTGATCAAAAATATCTTTAATAATCGAATAGAAAATATTTCATTTTTCACTTTTCTCTATGCAAAAAAAGTGAAAATATTCCACCTTTTTTTTGGAGGTACAAATTTACTTCCAAAAATAAAAAATAATGTTTTAATGCAAATTGTATTACAAAATTTATTGTTCTTTTTTATGTATCGTAATTTTCAGAACAAATTTCCTTTTTGTTCATTTTCAAAGAAGTAAGTTATCACAACTATTTCACTTTGCCCCACATTCCCTTACTTTAGATAGCTTGAATTATAACTAACTAACTTGAATTATAGTATGACAATTGAAGAGTTTATTTACAGATGGCATTAAGTCATTTTTTTTCCTTCTAGGAAAAAACGTGATTTTTATTGAATTTAAGGAACAGATTTTTTTCAATAATCTGTGTATGATAATAACGTTAAATTATATTTTTAAAAAATACTGACAGTATCCTCATATATATATATATATATATATATATATATATATATATAATGATCAAAATTTGATGTAAAATATTCTACATTTAAACAGCGCAGTGTTGCAGCTAAAGTAGTTAAATGTATTGAAAATATAGTAAAGTATGTAGTTTCACATACACGGGTAGCACAGAAATAAGTGTATGTAACAACGAAGATAAACAACAATAACAACAACAAAAATGAACATGGAACGTTAAAAATAAACTAGGAACATTGAAAACAAGAATTGATGAAATCATGGGTATTAAACTGCTGCTACGTTTACGAAGAGCTGGAGCAGCTGGCATATTAAATATTCTGCAAGGTTTCTGTGCGGGTCAGTACCATACATGCAGCAAAATTAATTAGAAGTAAAAGTATATGTATTTGAATTGACGAACTTATATGTGTAGCTACTTATAAGGCTTAATATAGTAAGCAGGAAGATTATAAAACGTTATAGATGCTTATTTTTTGGATAAATGTAATAAATTTTACATATATAAATAGTATGCTTATTAGTAATATGCTGTCATGTATTACCAACCCCCCCAGCTCTGACCTGCAAAATAAAAGAGAAAAAATTACATACCACATGATTTCAAACATTTCGTCGACAACAATGTCTATGTCTAGGTATCCATTTGCCAGAGACGAAAATCCGATGCCACGCCAATCGAACAGGTCGCTGGGGCAGGGCATCCAAAAAGCACCTTCCTGTCGAAAGGATTTCAGCGCTCTTTATCATCAAAGTTACCCAGTTACACTGTTGCCAAATCGCAGTTGTTTGGGTGGAAACTAAATCTGTCCTTGTTGAAGAAAAGATTTCTTGAATAAATTAAGATAATAAAATGTGAAATTGGCAGGATAAAAATTGTAATAGTAGAGATTTGCAGCAAATTTGAAGATTTGTTTATTAAATTGAGAATTGTTGCTACAAATTTTAAAAAATCTGCTTAGCTGTCCAATTATAATATTAATGAAGATCTTTTTATGTAAATTACTGTACCAATGTGGCATACTTTTTGTGTAAAAATTGAAGTTATCTTTTTTATCATAGATATCTGTAATAAGGTTAGAATCAACAATTTTGAAAGAAATGTCCAGAAAATCGGCAGACAGAAAGTTGTCATTGGCTTTAGTGAGTTGTAGATTTTGTGGATAGATTAAAGGGAAAATGTCATCCATACTTTTGTTGAAGATAAGGATGTCATCTATATACCTGAAAATATCATGTTTTTTATTATACTGTACTGTGTATTTAAATTCATAGAAAAAGAGATATAAATTAGCAGCTGTGCTGGAATAGTTGGTGCCCATGCCAATTCCATGTATTTGTTTAAAAATAAAGTTGTTGAAAGTCACAAAATTGTTAAAGAAACAGAAATGACAAAGACTATTGAAAAAATTCCTGTCGATGCCCAATTCCTCACCAATGCAAAATATGTCAAAAAGTTTTAACAAAGTTGTATATAAATCTTCGATGGGAATGTTGCAGAATAGATTCTCAAAGTCAAATGTGTAAATTGATTTAGGTGTGCGTTGTAGATTTTTAATGATTTCGAAACTGTTGTCAATGCACCAGAAATAGCTCGTATGCATAAATTTGACCTTCAGAAAATCATAAATTTTTTTCAAAATAAACTGTAATTTGATGTTGATATTTTTTCCAAAACTTTTTGTAGTAGAACAAATGAAACGAAATTTTATTGGTGATTTGTGGAATTTGGGCGTCATAAATATGAAAGGCAGGTTTTGACAATTTGAAATTGTAAAATTGTATGAAAAATTCGATTTGCAAAGTTTATTGTATGCAATAAACTGTTTAATAATCACGTCTGTAGAAAGATTCGATTTTTCGTAATAAAGAGACGAGTTAAGTTCTTGTAAGACTTGTTTAACGTAGAAATGTTTGCAAATGATGCCATAATTATTGGCAGCTTTATCAATTGGAACAAAGACAAAGGATCTTTTTAAATTGTTGATATATTCGATTTCATCTTTTTTCAAATTTTGATATTGGTGTTCTGCGTTGTTAATTTGTTTAGCTAAAAAAGTTTTAAATTCAATGATTAATAGATCTTTCCATTCTTGGAATGCTTCAAAAGGTATTGCGTGCGAGTATGCAAATTTTTTAATGAAACGAAGAATGCCTTGCAGAACACATTCTTCGTTTCATGCCACAGAAACCTTGCAGAATATTTAATATGCCAGCTGCTCCAGCTCTTCGTAAACGTAGCAGCAGTTTAATACCCATGATTTCATCAATTCTTGTTTTCAATGTTCCTAGTTTATTTTTAACGTTCCATGTTCATTTTTGTTGTTGTTATTGTTGTTTATCTTCGTTGTTACATACACTTATTTCTGTGCTACCCGTGTATGTGAAACTACATACTTTACTATATTTTCAATACATTTAACTACTTTAGCTGCAACACTGCGCTGTTTAAATGTAGAATATTTTACATCAAATTTTGATCATTATATTATATAATACTTAGCATTTAATGCTGCTATCGCGCTTACGCTTTGTATTATTCACCTGATTTCACATTGGGTTTGCATAGTCTGAGTGTATTTTGTTCTTTTCGCATATTAGGTTACACCTACGAAAAATTCTTTAAAAAAATTTTTCACACAGAACTTTTTCTCATGGCTGCTAAATGTAAAAAGAAAAATTGTAAAACTTGTGCAGTTAGTGGAGACTCTGTCGTTGCTGTATCTAATAGTCACACCACATTTTGAAAACTAAATAACGTGATATATAAAATTACATGTTTAACTTGTTTTCAATGTTACATCGGACAAACCTCTAACGAACTGCATTTACGCATTAATCTACATCGTTCACAAATTAACAAAGCAGCCCGGCCCTCTTTCGAAATTAACCATTTTAAAACACATTCTTTTGAAAATATCAAAATTGATATACTTGCACATCATGAAGATTCAAATGAACGATTAAGTGCTGAAAATGATCTTATACTTAAAAACAAATCACTCTATCCATATGGACTGAATACCTATCTCAACTTTTTTAATATGCAGGATAACAAAAACATTTTCAGACTTTTTTACAACTTTAATACTAAAACTCGAATTTCCAGAGGCCATAGAGGCTCACATAAGAACAGTAAAATTATCAATAGCATTAACCTTAACCTTTGGTGCAAAGAGGTCGAAGATTCGTTTCTCAAATTATCTAATATTAATCACGTCAAAAACTATATTTTCAAGTTAAAAACTTCCACTTTGAAAAAATTGAAACCGTATCTTTCTAAATATAAATTTGTCAATGAACAATGTAGAGATTTGATCTCTGATCTTATAAATTACAGAATCGGGTTTGAATCTACAACTAAAGAAAATATTTATTTCACTATTTCCTTCCAACAGAAAAGTTTCGATAATATTCCATTTCACAAAATTATAAATAAACTGGCAAATTATTTTCCACTAAAAAATAAACAAATCATAACTGCCTTTAAGTATTGCAAGCCTTTTTGCAAAAGTATTTACAATTACCGTGATGTTGCTTTTTCGCATACTGCTGATGATTTTCCATGTTTATGCAATCAGGACAATTTTAAGGAATTTGTCGACGCTGATCACAAGCACATAATTACTGGTAATTTACATATTATAAAAAACACAAATGTCAGATATTTGATGAATCTCGGTGCAAAATTTAGACTCAACAGAACTTGCAAATTCAGCAAAGCAGTTCACATTCTTCGTTTCATTAAAAAAGTTGCATACTCGCACGCAATACCTTTTGAAGCATTCCAAGAATGGAAAGATCTATTAATCATTGAATTTAAAACTTTTTTAGCTAAACAAATTAACAACGCAGAACACCAATATCAAAATTTGAAAAAAGATGAAATCGAATATATCAACAATTTAAAAAGATCCTTTGTCTTTGTTCCAATTGATAAAGCTGCCAATAATTATGACATCATTTGCAAACATTTCTACGTTAAACAAGTCTTACAAGAACTTAACTCGTCTCTTTATTACGAAAAATCGAATCTTTCTACAGACGTGATTATTAAACAGTTTATTGCATACAATAAACTTTGCAAATCGAATTTTTCATACAATTTTACAATTTCAAATTGTCAAAACCTGCCTTTCATATTTATGACGCCCAAATTCCACAAATCACCAATAAAATTTCGTTTCATTTGTTCTACTACAAAAAGTTTTGGAAAAAATATCAACATCAAATTACAGTTTATTTTGAAAAAAATTTATGATTTTCTGAAGGTCAAATTTATGCATACGAGCTATTTCTGGTGCATTGACAACAGTTTCGAAATCATTAAAAATCTACAACGCACACCTAAATCAATTTACACATTTGACTTTGAGAATCTATTCTGCAACATTCCCATCGAAGATTTATATACAACTTTGTTAAAACTTTTTGACATATTTTGCATTGGTGAGGAATTGGGCATCGACAGGAATTTTTTCAATAGTCTTTGTCATTTCTGTTTCTTTAACAATTTTGTGACTTTCAACAACTTTATTTTTAAACAAATACATGGAATTGGCATGGGCACCAACTATTCCAGCACAGCTGCTAATTTATATCTCTTTTTCTATGAATTTAAATACACAGTACAGTATAATAAAAAACATGATATTTTCAGGTATATAGATGACATCCTTATCTTCAACAAAAGTATGGATGACATTTTCCCTTTAATCTATCCACAAAATCTACAACTCACTAAAGCCAATGACAACTTTCTGTCTGCCGATTTTCTGGACATTTCTTTCAAAATAGTTGATTCTAACCTTATTACAGATATCTATGATAAAAAAGATAACTTCAATTTTTACACAAAAAGTATGCCACATTGGTACAGTAATTTACATAAAAAGATCTTCATTAATATTATAATTGGACAGCTAAGCAGATTTTTTAAAATTTGTAGCAACAATTCTCAATTTAATAAACAAATCTTCAAATTTGCTGCAAATCTCTACTATTACAATTTTTATCCTGCCAATTTCACATTTTATTATCTTAATTTATTCAAGAAATCTTTTCTTCAACAAGGACAGATTTAGTTTCCACCCAAACAACTGCGATTTGGCAACAGTGTAACTGGGTAACTTTGATGATAAAGAGCGCTGAAATCCTTTCGACAGGAAGGTGCTTTTTGGATGCCCTGCCCCAGCGACCTGTTCGATTGGCGTGGCATCGGATTTTCGTCTCTGGCAAATGGATACCTAGACATAGACATTGTTGTCGACGAAATGTTTGAAATCATGTGGTATGTAATTTTTTCTCTTTTATTTTGCAGGTCAGAGCTGGGGGGTTGGTAATACATGACAGCATATTACTAATAAGCATACTATTTATATATGTAAAATTTATTACATTTATCCAAAAAATAAGCATCTATAACGTTTTATAATCTTCCTGCTTACTATATTAAGCCTTATAAGTAGCTACACATATAAGTTCGTCAATTCAAATACATATACTTTTACTTCTAATTAATTTTGCTGCATGTATGGTACTGACCCGCACAGAAACCTTGCAGAATATTTAATATGCCAGCTGCTCCAGCTCTTCGTAAACGTAGCAGCAGTTTAATACCCATGATTTCATCAATTCTTGTTTTCAATGTTCCTAGTTTATTTTTAACGTTCCATGTTCATTTTTGTTGTTGTTATTGTTGTTTATCTTCGTTGTTACATACACTTATTTCTGTGCTACCCGTGTATGTGAAACTACATACTTTACTATATATATATATATATATATATATATATATATATATATATATATATATATATATATATATATATATATATATATATATATATATAATAGCTAAATCTGATCGAGTAATGCTCTGACGTCACCAACAGTTCAAATCATCATCTGTTTCGAAATTGAAAAATTAGTCTCTCTCAAAAAAAAGTGAAGGTTATCTCTCTTAACAAAAAATCGTCTGTTTCGTACTCGTAGTTATTTGATGAAAAATGGATGAAAGATTTTTTTCTGTATATTCAAAAAGAATAGGGTTTAGTTTTCTTTTTCTATTTTTTAAAGTACCATCTGTGTTTTTTGCCAGTTTTGTTAGCTTTTGCAGAACACGGTAGAATGGCGAAATTCTGTTTCGTTTATGTACATTCAATTCAATCAATCCAATTTAATTCATTTTATTTCAATCGGTATTATTTTTTACAAATATGCATTTCACATACAGTGGCTCCCAAAAGTGTTCGTACACCTACGACTTTCAATGAAATAGGACTCTATCCATTGGTTAGAATTAATAGTTCAGAATAGGTACTTAATTATAAGATCTATGATCAATTTTCAACAAAACTGCATGAATTTTTTTTAAAAATACTAAACTTAATGTTTTAAAAATCAAAAACCAAAAAGTGCCGGAAATTTTATCTCACAAAAGTCTTCGTACACTTTAAAAAATGACTTCATATTATTAAATAATCTAACTTTTTATTAAGTTATTATTTAGTAGAATATCATGCAGTATCAACAACATCTTTTGAACGTCTGGGAATAGATTTCATTCCTTTTGTTCTTTCATTTTTTTGCGTAATTTCTGAGTAAGTGTTCAACTACACTCCTAGTCTTGCTGTTTCTAGCTCTATTTTCATTTCAAAGCCATATTTTCGTAATCTAGCCTCCAGATATCTCTAAATATGTTACATTAAGTTCAAATCTTGGAGATTGAATTAGTATTTTCTAAACTTTAGGACAATTTTTGAGGCACTAGACGCAAACGTTGAAAACCGTGTGCTTCTTATCGTTATCGTGATAAAAAACAAAGTTGTTTCCGATAACCAAATTTTCGGCTAAGAGTTTACAATTCGTTTTTAAAATATTTAAATGAACAGCATGATTCATTATTTCATCAAAAAATTCCAAACTACCAATTCCTGGTGCTGATATGCTTCCTCACACAAGAACACCTTCACCGTCCTGATTAACTGCTCCAACTAAGTTCTTAAGATTAAGTTCCTAATTTTTCTTCTATTTACAATTATACAATAATTCAATCAAAAATGTTGAATACATGTCTATCTGTAAGTAAGACGTAATTCCAAAACGTTTTGAGCTTATTTATCATTGATTTTGCGACGAAAAGCGAAAGCTTTCTGTTTTTCTCACGGTCAAGAAAATTTCTGCGGGAAGAGGTCCCATTTAATCCAGCTAATCAGAGAACTTGGCGAACAATTTTAGGTGAAAATTAAGTGTAAAAATTTTTGTTTAACTCTGTAGAAACTTTTACAACAATCAAATGTGTATTTTTCATAATTTTTTTAACTGTAAATCTTCCAATCACGCTTTGTCAACTTCACCGGTTGACCTTTTCTTACCTTGTTTTCGGTCCGATTATTTTCTTTAAAGCTATCAAGCACTTTACTATAGAATGGAATAAATTAATTAATTTAGAGACATTTCAAACTAATTTACCCGCTAATGTGCGGAAAATATTCAAATTTCGAATGCTGTATTTTTTTACGAATATCTGCAATTTTAAAGTAATAAGCACAATATTAAGGAATAAATAAACAAAAAATTAAAGCCTAATGACTTTTAAGGGTCAATACAATGCAAAAATAATAAAAAAACGACGTAAGATAAATTTTAATCCTGACTTTATTCGAAAATATTTGAGTGTGCAAAGACTTTTGTGGCTCTCTGTCTCTTCGTTTTTTGACCCATTTCAAAAAGAAGATCCGTCAATGTTTTGAAAAAACTACAGTGTTTTATTTAGAAGGAATAGACATAGGAATGATGTGAAAAAATACTGGACTTCATATTCAAATTCAGTTTTGCGTTATTTCGATTTTACTAAAACATTTCAAAGTGTACGAACACTTAAGGGAGCAAAATAAAAGAAAAAGAGATTACAAACAGAAATATATTTCACTCTGTCTATTTGAAAATCCCTGATTGAGTAGGTGGGAGTAAAGACTATAACAATAGCCTGACTAGTTCACACCACTCAGAAAAGAACTTAATTTAGGGTCAGTTTATAACATAAGATAGTGATAACAAAAATAAATGCATAAGCATGCAAAGAACACATAAACACAACACAAGTAATGCAACAAAGTATGTCGAATTTTATAACAAAATCAAAATATACTATGACAAATATGATAGTTTATCCTAAATTAACTGCAGTAGAGTTGAGTATAAAATTTTTTAGCCTTTTCTTTAACAAATTTCGACTATTAATGATTTTTAAACAATTGGGTAAGGTGTTCTACAATCTTGGTTCGTAAGAGTTAATGCTATTAAACAATAGATTTGTTATTGCTTTAATTGGTATGGTATTTTCACGGTTTCTAGTGGGGATATTGTGAACCATCAAACGGATTGTTACTATTTAAAAATTCAAGCGATTTATTACTAAATTATGCATAAAAATACCAACATTATATTTATAAATTTGTTCCACGGTCTTTAAAAAGCTTCTATTACTGTTACCCACAATATTATCTCTATTAATTATTCTGTTAAATCTTTATAATAAAATATTTATTCTATTTAGATTATTTTTAGTTGTTTAGTCTCAAGCAAGAACACCAATATTTGAGAACTAAATATATCAAAGAAAAATATAAAATAAACAGAACATCAGCAGGAAGGAAATCAGACACAAAATTAATTAAACCTAAATTTCGAGAAATCTTTTTTGAGAGAAGCTCAATATGATTGTCCCAACGTAAATTATTTTGAAGATTTACCCCCAAAAAATTGATATTCTTAACATGTTAATAAGTTTTTAGAATCAATTTTAGTTCAAAATTTATATATATATATATATATATATATATATATATATATATATATATATATATATATATATATATATATTTCCAATGAAAAACAGTGAAAGTTTTTTCGTAGTTAACAAATAATTTATTAGTGATACACCATGTCATGACTTGCTCTAAAATTACCTGACATTTATTATATAAGGAAACTACATCTTTTTCTCCAATAACAACAGATGTGTCATCAGCATAAGTGACATTAATGAGTTATTTGCAATAGAGAAAATGTCGTTTAGAAAAATGGTAAATAACAGTGGGCCCTTAACTGATCCTTGAGGAACAATTCAAATGGCTCCCCTCTTATACCATAAAACTTTAATTTGTGCAGCAAAATATTGTGGTCAATAACGTCAAAAGTTTTTGTGAGATCTAGGAAAAAAACCAAGTACAATATTCTTTTTAATATCAATCTCTTTCTGAATATAATCAATTTCTCGAATTATAGCTGCTTCTGTTGATTTATGTTTAGTAAAAACCATTTATTTATTTATTTATTTATCTATTTAACCCCCACCAATCACCACCGTACCAACCCCGGTGAGGGTTTAACTGGATGTGGTGACTCGGGGTAACAGAGCAGATCACGTGCGACACTCGCTGGAACAATTTTGATAATTACCAAAACCAATAACAGTAATAAGATAACAAACAACAAAAAGAACTAAATAAAAAGAACTAATATACAAGTGAAGAAGCTAAATAAGACTGGGATGGCTGGTAAATACAATGTAAACGGCAATTTTGAAAGTTTTTAGGCTGGATATTTAAAGTCATCTGCTTGAGATATGAGAAGCGACATTATTTTATGGATATTCTTGCGTGTAACTGGATGAGATAGAATGTGTGAAATATTTTTGTAGAAAGAAAAGTTGGAATTGTAAGTGCAATGGAAAAAGCTGGTTAGAGGACAGTTGAATATGTAATGTTCAAGAGTTCTAGGTTGACTGCATACACATAATGGTGAGCTAATTAACTTAATTCTGTGTAGATACGACGGAAGTGGTTTATGTGCACTGAGAAATTGTACCTCTACTGGATGTTTGCAGCGTTGTTTTAATTTTACTTTTGGCAGGAAATCATGAACTCTCCGACCAGTTTCTGCAGTGTCCCAGATTTCCTGCCAATTTTGAAGAAGTTCAAACCAGAGGAGATATTTGAGGAAAGATTTTGGCAGAGGAATTTTATAGACGAATGGATGTGTAAGAGTCATTGCTGCGGTTTTAGCTAAAAAGTCGGCTTGTTCATTGCCGAAGTGTCCCATATGAGCTCTAATCCTGTATAATTCAAATTAATTTCTATTTTTAACAAAAAGTAGTAAATCAAGTCAGTTGTATATCCCACGTGAGATTTTTTTTTTTTTTTATTGCAATTGATAATAATTTCGAAAAGGAAATCCTTAGAAGTTCAAAACGTTTGATAAGTTGCTGACTTTAAAAACAGAATACATATGTAACTTTGTATATAGAATTCTGTTTAGTAGAATTCTGTATTTCTTTTGTTTCAACATTTCTCACTCTATATATCTACTTTAGAGCCATACTAAAACGTGAAATGATATTTGATCGGTATTTGGTAGCAATGTATAATACAGATAACTTTCTGGGGCTATTTTGTATGATTTCTTGAAAAATGTAACTTATTTTAATTATTGCATTGAAAATTCAGCTTTAAGACTAATTTTCTGTTAGATTTGGTTTACAATTGAAAGCAAAATTCCTTTTCTTTTTCTGAACAAATGTTGAATTTATTTTATAAATTTTATTGAAGCAGCTATAAAACAGTAACAATAGGAAATTTAAGAGCTTGTCCCCAAATGACGATAAATCAAAAATTTTAAACCAAAAAACGAAACCAACAAGAAGTTCCGTCTAGAACTAGACGAGCCTACTTTCCCGTATGCCCATACTACTTTCTAGTACCTGATCAATATTCTCAAAAATAGCTAAAATCGCAAATTTTTTCAAACATATATTTTTTAATATTTTAAGCTGATTTCTAGGAATAAAATATTCCTTACTTTTCTTCAAAAAAACGAACAAATAAAATAGCAGCACCTTTTAAACAAAGCAGCTAATACACTTCTTTCCATTAAAAAATTTTTTTAACAGCTTTCAAAACGAAAAAATAATAATAAGTTCATTAAAATAAATACATCATATTAAAAAAAATCGTTTCTTTTTCCCCTGTTGCCGAAAATAATTTTTTAAACGAATTAATGCACTTACCAAAATAAAAATAAAACAATAAAATGTCAACTTAAAGAAATAATTTTCATTGTCAAAAAAAAAAAAAATCGTCTGCGCATATTTTTTGAGTTTATTCACCGAAAACTAAATACCTAAATTAAAACTTTATCGTGAAAATAAAAACAAATCATATCAACAATAATTATTTCACAGTTAAAACCACAGCAGCGGAGTCGGAGTCGGAGTCAATCTCATTTTGGGATAAAAGAGTCGGAGTCGAATATCCAAGAATCGGAGTCAGTCATTTGTCCTCCGTGTATAAATGTTTGCCAAAGCTACGAAGTCAGAGTCTAAGTCGGGGAGTCGGAGTCCGATTAATTGTCGGGAACAGGAGTCAGAGTCGGTGTCAGGTCCCCCTAAATTCTCGGAGTCGGAGTCGGGAGTAGGTCGTCAAGAGCTATTTCCAACAAAATTTGTTTGAAGTAAATCCGCCTTCAAGTACGGAATCTACATTGACTTTCAGTTTCCCCGTAGGCGCTAATGTTAAGGGATTTGAACTGTTCAAAAATGAACGGAAAATTGTTCAAATCAAAAAGATATCTTATATACAAGTTTTTTATCAAAAACTTTTTCCTACAAAGTTTGTTTGAAGCAAATTCGCCTCACAGTTCGGAATTGCTTTGAATTTCCCCGTAGGCGCTAATGTTAAGTTTTTTTGAACTGTTCAAAATTGAACAAAAAATAGTTCAAATCAAAAAGTGAAATATGGGAATGAGGTGTCCTCGCCGAGATCTTTCGAACAAAAAAAAGTTTGTTCGAATCGGACTATTCATTCAAAAGTTATTAGGGGGGGACAGACAGACAGACCGACAGACAGACAGACCGACAGACAGACAGACCGACAGACAGACCGACAGACCGACAGACAGACAGACCGACAGACAGACCGACAGACAGACCGACAGACAGACCGACAGACATTTTTCCCCATCTCACTACCCTACTTTCCAATTTTTAATTTTTCAATATTTATTTAATTATTTTATTTATTTTTGACTTTTTTTTGTTTTTCACGATATTTTTAAGATGCATTAAGGGGGTCCGGGACACATTTTGAAAAATTTTTTATTATGTACTTTAGAGTTTTGAAATTTTTTGAACTGATTCATCATTTATTTAATAAGCAAAATCATAACATAAATGTGAAAAAAAATTATTTTTTTATTTAAATTTAATTAGTTTTTTTCAAAAAAATGGGGTTGCTTTAAATTGCTATAACTCAAAATATTGTTGGTCAATTTTCAATTTTTTTTCAAAAAAGTATGCACAAATATCTAAGCTTTAATTTTTATTCGGCGATTTTGAAAATATTGATTCAATAAAAAATAAAAAATATTTGAAGAAAAATTTCGAAAAATTCAAAGATACTTTTTTTTTAAAAAATCATAATTTTTGCAGTAAACGTTTTTTTCAAATTCGCCGAATAAAAATTAAAGTAAATTGCTTGAAAAAGATATGCTCCAAGTTTCATTACTTTATCTCTATCGGTTCCTGACTTATAAGAGTTTGAATGCAAGAAATCGGGAAAAATTGCATCATGGAGAAAAACGCGTTTAAAGTTTCAAAGTTATGTACACATTCGTTAGATGCATGCAACAAAAATAACTATAACTTTCGTTCTATTTAAGGTAGAAACAAGATTCAAACGTCCTCTTAAGCAGAAAAAAACGGAGCAATTTTTCAAATTATAAAAACAAAATTGCAAAATTTGAGGATTTTTGTGTCCCGGACCCCCTTAAGCCTTCTTTCATGCTTTTTTTTTCTTCTTTTTCTGACTTTTACTGGGAAAGTAGGCTAAAAAACGTTCTTTCGTGTTGAAAACAGAGGGTGAAATTCGTGTTTTCAAAAAATAATAATAATAATAATGGAGTTGTTTCTTCAGTTACTACTTTTAGTCACTGAAATTAATAAAATAAGCAAAATAATAATGATAAGAAGAAGAAGAACATGAAGGTCAGGAAATACTTCCATTTTCCCAACATCTGAATTTAATTAGTTTTTTAGAATGCCTGATTTCTAAAACAAAATGTTTCATCGTGTGACGTCACAAGTGAAGACAGCCATCTTAAATCGGTGCGGTGGTTGTCTTTTCTGGCAAGATATAGTTAAATAAAATATTCATTTGGCCAAGTTTGTCATATGTCCTGAAACTTTGTTCTGGTAACCCTAGCGACTTGTACACTTGAGACGTAGCAGCGAAAACAGTGACTGGGCGTCTTTTAAAATTATTTTATTAAAAGAGAAAATAAGTCAAAATTAAAATTTAAAAAAAGAACTAGCACCATGTTTTCGATCATGCTTTTGCAGAAAAAAAATATTTTTGGCAAATGAGAAACAACCCAATTATATCACAATAATTTATAAATTATTGTGATTAAGACAGGGATTAAGTCATGATCAGCCAATTGCAGCTTGCCTTGAGATCACGTGGTACGCATGGAAGAAAAACTTTCCCGAGCGTTCCCTTCTGAAATAAAACCTAAAAACAATATGAAAGGAGGCAATTAAAAAAAAAAGCATGTTTTGAAATTCTTTGAAGATTTGTGCAACTTGCACAAATATTTTAATTTTTGCAAACAATCTTTCAACGACACTCCTAATGCTAACGTATAATATATATATGTATTTTTTTAATACTTAAAAATGCCCTATTTCCGTTAATATTGTTTTTATAACTGCTAATATTTATTTGCCAGAAAGAAATTATGAAAATCTCTTAATTTCATAATGGCAACAATAAAGGAATAGAATTTTGAATGAAGCTTTGGGGTAACCACTTTCCAAAACCTTGTATCTAATATTTATGCTGCACATAAAGAAATATTTGGACTCCTTTCGAATGAAAGTAGCTTTTACTTTCATTCGAACGAATGTGCCTTCGAAGGAAAATAAATCACTTCATTTCATTATCCAAAAGGACGCAAGTCATGCAGTTTTATTCCAAAAGTTGTTAAGTTCTTTTTTTCTTTTTTTATTCCTAAAATACTAGAAAAAAAACCCGTCATGGTATGACGGGTTCAAATTGCCTTTATATCAAAGAGAATGGTCGTCAAATTTGACGTGTTCCAAACAACTCTGTACCTCGAAGCCGTAACGTAAGTCACATTTTCACTACTTTGCAGGAAAGCGTAAAAATGTTTGTTTACTGTATACAAAGGTTGGAGATTGTGCTCTTAAAACATTAGTAAATAAATATAAAGTTTTTTTTCCAAAAAACAGAATTGCGTTGTTATGGCTTAATGCGGAATAGGATTTTACATGCAATACAGTAATAACCTGAAAATAAAAAATTTTGGACACTTCTTTTAGTATGACTCTAAAGTCGTTATATCTAAGAAACAAATGCATTAGGATTAAACTATAACTTATGATACCATAAATAATCTGGATTTATATTCGAAAATTAGTCTTTTACATCGGTATATTTTTGTATTTGTATAACAAAATTCAAGCAATGAAATGGAAACTCCTCAATTCTGAGTAAAAGTGATGAATTTGAGTGGCAAAGAAGCCATTAGATGGCTTCGTGGAATTGGCAATAATTCACTCTTAGTAGACTTCACTTAAACAAAGCTCATGTTCCACTGAAATGGGTAGTAGCTTATGCGAATGCGGCTTCCTGAATGATAATTGCAGACGAAATCAAATATTTGAGCTGTTATTAAGTTCTAATGTGAAAGATATAGTATGCGGAGAGGTAGAAATCATTGAAAAATGCCATTGTTTAAAATGTGCACAATTTTTTTAACTTTATTACTATTCGCAACTCCAATGAACTATAGGGGGCAGCTACTGTATAATGGCGGATGAAAAAGGTAAAACAAACAAATGCTGTAACTTATAACTTGCTTTGACGCTTAGTGAATGACAGTAATTTTTCATCGTGTTTGAGAGAAGCTTTCTTTTCTATTCTTCTGAAATTACATTACACCACAAACTCTCTGAAGCCTGTAACCCCAAAGAAAACACGTGGAACGGAATGTTTTACCTTTTTCGGTAGTAGTATTAATCACCGCAAGGCAGCGTATTCGAGCCCTGGAGTTGCGAATACGATTTGTTACATTTCTTCTGTATGGTAAAGGATTTGCATTAAATCAAAATGGCAGTAAACATTTAATATAGCATGCTGAATATTCGAGAGATAATGGTCAGCCCGATTCAAAAGGACAGAAATTAACTCCTACTGTACCTTTATGTAGCAAAGTAACAGTACGAAAATCAAGGTTATAAATGCACAAATTAGTAACAAATTTCAAATTAGCAGCTAAAAAAACTTTTAAAATCACAAATTCTTATCTTGTCATATAAATCTTTTCAAAGTTATGATTTCGCAAACATTTTTGTAATTAGGTGAAAAAATGAATTTCTGCGGAAAGGATTTCCTATTTTATTATAAACCACGAATGCTTACAAAAGCTCGGGTAGGGGTGGCATTTTTTCGTTATAGGTATGCCACGGTTCATTTTCAACATTTGTCACCCCTGGTGAAAACAAAATGCTCAGTGGAGTGATTCCATGTCGGGTGATCTAATTTTTCAAATCGTCCACGCTCGACCATCTCCTATTTGGATGAAATTTTATAGAGGCGTAGAGATGCCTTTGAAACTAACCTATGCAATTTTTCAGCTACCTAGATCTAAATCCTGAGGATCTAAGATCTCCAAAAAATGTGATCCAAGATGACGGATTAGCTTTTTGTGCCAAATTGCCAAGTTTACGCCAAGTTTTTCAGAAAATTTTATCACACTTTAACCCTGAAATTTTTGGGTGCTTTAAGTATGTTTAACCGTTAGTATATTCAAGTATTTTGTGCATTTGAGCTCGTTAGATTTTGTGTAGCGCGTGCGTGAACTTGTGAAAAAGCACGATGGGAATTTTTTTCATGGATTTTAGGTTGTCATAAAATCTGAACAAAAATAGTTCAAAAGCTCGTGTTGCTTGATTCCATTGGAAAAAATTTTGTTTTTAATGGATTACAGTTACAGAGCTTAAATATGTATTATCTAGATGATATTGTGATTCAAAGTGGCTATCAAAACCGTTCAAGTGAAAAATAGTGTACCTTCAAAGCGCTATAGCTCAAGTTTGTCACCTCGCATCTTCTTTTCGTTTATACCATTAGAAAGAACACTCTTTTTCCTTTCAAAATAAATCTTTTCTTCGACGGAGTTCTTTAGAATAAGGATAAAAAAACGAGCTTGAAATTATATCAGTCGTAACGAATTGCCATGTTCAATTTTGGATTACGGGACATTTTATAATACTGGAAGCCTGAAATTTTAGGAGCTTCAAGTATTTTCGGTTGTCAACACGTTCTATTATTTTTGTGAATTTGAGTTCACTAACTTTTGTGTAACAGGTATGCAAAGTCTTGCCAAAACGCAGCAGAGAAACTTTTTCCTGTATTTTAGAATGTCATAAATTCTGAACAAAAATGATTCAAATGCTCGAACTTTAATTCTATTGTAAATATGCATGTTTTTAATGGGTTGAAGTTGCAGAGCGTAAATATTGATTTTCTAAAAGACATTGGTGTCCAAAGTGGCTATCAAAGTAGTTCACATGAAAAATAGCCTGTTTTTAATACCCTGTAGCTCAAGTTTGTCACCTTACATCTTCTTTTCGTTGGTAGATACCATGAGAAAGAATATATTTTTTCCTATAAAAATAGTTTTTCTTTTCGATGGTGTTCTTTCAGATAAGCGTGAAAAAAATGAGCCTGAAATACTATTTGTTGTTAGCGAGAAAATCTCGTTCTACAATAAATAAAGAATGGTGAATGCCGTGACAACCGACTTATTGGGATTATGCAACTGTTATGAGTCAGAAATAGTTTTTTATTAATGAATTTAAAAAATACTTTGCAAATGAAATACGATAAGAAAATAAAATTATCTTGTTCTGTCTGATGTATCAGTCTGCTTCCTGAACAAAATACTTTTCTGATTCTAACATACCTGAACCCGCTTTACCCCTACATGGAACACAAGATCTAAACGCATGTCATTTCTTTCAGAGAGCAACAAAAAAACTCTTTTGTTCAATGAGTGGAATTTAAAAACATCCGGTTATAGATGTTCAGCTCATTTTTAAAAAACGAAAACTATAATCTGCTAAGAGGTACCAGGACAAGAATAAATATACTACTGAAGTTGTATATCAAAAACCAGATTCGTGTTTTATAAAACGTTCTTTAGAGTTGTTTTAAATAATTTTAGGAAAACACCTGTTTTTCTGTTTTAACGAACTTTTTTATACAACATGCAAATCAAAAGGCCGATTTGCATGGTTTTTTCTTCTTCTTCTTCTTCTTTTTTTAAATATAAATATGGAAAAGATTTTTTTTCTTCATTGATAAAACATCAAACGTTTATCCGTATTTCCGGTTTGTTTTTGCTAAAAAATTTTCAAATTCCAAAAATTCTTGAGAAACTGACAATATTATATGCCTGCTTCTTAGTAGTGTAAAAAAAAGTAACTAGTAAGTATCCTTGGCAGATTGATCTATCATTAAATAACACAGTATTGCAACAAATTTAATTTTGTATCTTAAATTCTATTCTTTTTCAATATTGAATTACTTTGGCTTTTTTGTTTTGTCGACAGAACGGTGTAAAGGTTAGACGCTGGCCTGTTACACTAAAAGATGCAGATTCGAATCTGGCTCCAGTCGAGGGATTTCCAAGATGCAGAAAATCGAGAGTCCATGTCGTATGATTATGTGGCTTGCAAAAGATTCCTCGAGTACTCGATTGGCTCTTGGCAAAATAAAATTCCTATTACAGTTTCGCATTGAACAGAGTCCAGGTGTTTCCATCTAGTGGGGAAACTGAGCGTCAAAATTCTCGCTGTAAAAGTATTCGCCGATAGTGGTACCACGTGAAACAATTTATGCTATTTCGGGAGATGACACTAGATCAGCAATAGGTTGTGCCTGTAATGCAGTCCCAGTAGAGAGAAGAAAATTTTTTAAAGGTGCCAATACAAGAGTCAAATTTGTTTTAACTATCTTTAAAATATAATTTGAATATTTTTTTTAATACTTGAACCTAATTTTAATGTTTAAAACTTAGCAACAACGTTTCATCAGGAGCACAAACTGTGTGAACTCCAGTCGTTGACTAGAAATTATCGAGGTAATAGAATTAGTTAGAATAAGAGTTTTTAGATTGAGAGGGAGGACGAAATAGTAGGGATCAATTATAAGGTATCGGTGGGCTCAAGGCGAATCGCATTTTCGAGGCCCCTTGCCGCCAAAACTTACAATTTTAGCCATTTGGAAACCCCTAAACAGTGGGGGCCCTAGGCTACGGCCTAGTTGGCCTATTTAGTAATCAGGCCCTATCTGTTCGAGCTAAAAGTTTTTATTATAGTTTACGCTACATCGTGCTCATGATTTGTGAGAAAGATATAGGTTACTTTTATCCACACACAAAAATTAGGTCAAATAGGGACTCGTGTTGAATTTACAGCAACGCTTCGCTATATCGCGCCACGTTATACGGCACATTCGGATATAAAGCGGTTTTCCTCTGCCTTAATACTGTATGAATGGTCGGCTGGAACAACGTTGGATCTGGGTGGTCATTCCAAGCTCGTCAGCTTGCGAGATTGATATTCTCGCTCACGTGATCGGCTGTAATGTAGAAATGTCGCAAAGTAGTATTCTAATCTTCTCGAACTTAGCTTGCGTCTAGGTTCGAGTAGATTAGAATACTACTTTGTGACATTTCAACGTCACAACCAATCACGTGAGCGAAAATCTCGATCTCGCAAGCTGACGAGCTTGGAATGACCACCCTGATTCGTTTTTAAAACTGGTTTACCGGTGAAATAATGTTAGTTGGTTTGTAAAAAAAAATGAATTTGAATTGATCTTTATCCTTTGGAAGAAAATGTTTCTTACAATGGAACAACACTGGATGAGACCGACCATTCACACGCAAAACGTTGTATATTAAATTAAAGGTAAAAAAAAAGCTACTGAAATAATAAAAATACTAGTCGACCCGTGCGGAACTCCGCACTGTGCTTCGAATCGTTTCATACGGTATTTCGCTGTTTAAGAATTTCAAAGGAAGAACGTTATGAAGAAGAACCGAAAAAAAAGTAAGCGCAGAAGAGAAGGCATGTAATTCAAAGACATCAGTAACAAAACCTCGTTAAATACAACGTTGTGATAATTTGATCATCGCTCACCTTTTGGTCGTACATATTTTCAATTCAAACATAAATATCATTAAAAGTGTGGCTGAGTAGTGACTCGTGAAAAAGCAATAATTGTGCACGTAAAAAAACAGGTTGTGGCAAATACAGTCCTGCCCATGTGAGCATCTGACGGGAAAAATGAAATATTAAAGAGATATTTATTGGCACGGATTCGAATTGGCGCCATTCTGATTAACAGCCCGACACCCCAACAAACCTAGCAATTGCGCCTTCCTTTTCGAAAGCTATTCATTAAAGGAATGCGTAGTAAAAAACAGCAAAAAAGCTTTCTGCCAAAAAAAAAAAAAATAATAATAATAATAAGATCATGCTTCTATGTTTTGTCATTAACCAGCATGATACGATTTAAAATTATCCGAAAAGCATGGAATTTGATTAAAGAATGACGAAGATCTCACGTAGCGATTGAAACGAACATTCTAGAGAAGTAATAAATTATATTGAAAATAAGTGTTTTTATCTTTGAATATTGAACTATTTCACATAGAAGGTGGCTTTAACAGTTATGGCTTAAATGCCCGCACATGTTTCTCTTTTAATCGAACACTTAAAATTCAAAACCAAAACCAGTTGAACTGAGTCCGTTTTTTAAGTGTAATTTTTCGAACGTAGACAAAATGTGGGTTTTTTTCAGCAGAAAGCAGAGGAGTAGAAAATGATTTCTTACTAATGAAGTTGATAATAATTTTAATGCTTTATATCGTATTCGCGCGAATAAAAAATTAAAGGTTTACTGGGTGAAACTCGTAGTTTTAATTTGGCGTAGTATTTTTTTCATTTGTACAAAAGGTCGAACACTGCTATTAGAAACATCTACATTTCAGCATACAATGAAAATGTTTTTCTGCACAAAAAAGATTTCCTTTAGGTAAATCTAATACTTTTTTATGCTTACATTATGCTGAGTGGTCTGGATATAGTCAAAGCTTAAAAATAAGGAAGAACACTCTTCGATTAGCAGTCAACTTATCCGAATGATAACTGTAGCCTGCATAAAGGAGTCGAAACACCAAGTAGCATTCCCACTGCATTTATTTTATTACGTTTGTATGTTATGAGTACATGTAATGCGTAATACTAATATAAATTTGATATTATATCGGACAGCCCAAACTTGCCCGAAGTTCAGATAGTTTATAGCTCTACCGAAAAAAACTTATCAATTTAACCGAACAACTAAGTCCAGTGCTTTTAAGCTTTATTAAAATATGAACACACGCACAGGCTTTTTTTTTTTTTTTTTTGCCGAAAGCGACGTAAAAAATGGAAAACTGCATTAGAACTTTGCTTTTAAAAAATGCATAAGAACTACAGGCAGCATCAAGGTTTTGAAACAGCAAGGGGCGTTTTCGAAAACTTGATTTTTCGACCGTAAGTCTATTTTTCTTCTTTAGCCAGCCTGATAAGTTTTTAAATGAGAAGGGAATGATATATAAGATAAGATATTAAAGAAACATTTTTTTTATTCTTGAAAATTTTTAAAATTTGTTACCGCAGGCTGCTTGAACCGTTATGACTTAGATGGCAGCACGTGTTCATCATTTAACAGCACGGTTAAAATACAAAATAAATTGAACTATGCTCTTTTTTAAGCGTAGCTTTTCGAATGTAGTAAAAATGTGATAAGCTATTTGTTTTTTTGCAAAAAGAAGAAAAAATATATATTTTGCCCTTCAAATTGAGGTAGTGATTTTTTTTATTTGTACAAAGAGTCATTTCTGAACAAAAAAACAATTCTATTGTAGTCTGAAATCTTAAACCTGTTACTTATATTTTCACTTACATTATGCTTTAATTTTCTTACCAGAGCCAAAGCTTAAAAAGAAAAAAAAAAAAAACGTACAATTCCGAAGCAATTTAGTACAAAGTCGCTTCAAGTTTTCATATCAGCAAGGAGCGTTTCCTTCTCATTTATTTTATTCCTTCATAGTTGTTATTCACTCAATTAAGTGTTCATGTAATGCGCGATATTTCTCTAATTTTTTGTTGCAGATTGTCCGGACGTGGGTCCGAACACGCATTCTCCTGGTTACGAAGAGAACGCTCTGCCGATCAAGCTATTCAGCTCTGTCGGTCAAAGCGCAAATTAAAGTTATAAGTTTAACCGAAAACCTCATTCTGGTTCTTTAAAATAGGTTTTTTGGCTGAAAAAACAATTTTTAGCCCGTAGGTCTATTTTTCGACAGTAGCCAGCACCATAAGCTTTAAAATAAGGTGTAAATCAAAGAAATCGATCAAGAATTGAGGAAAATCTGGCGTAGAAACCAAAAACAGGCTACAGAAATAATATATAAGGATAATATTTCTTAAGATTTTCTTATTTTTAACCATTTATGAGATCAGGGATTATTTTCAAGGCTGCGGATTCGGAGGAAAATAACAGACTCCAACTCTAAGAATTTTAGGACCTTCAACTCAGACTCCGACGCGTTTACCCAAAAATCACTCCAACTTCGAGTCCGCAAGCACTAGCAGAGTTGCAAACTTAGATGAAAATGGTCGACTCAGACTCTTGGAGTTTTAAACCTTCGACTCCCGTCTCCGACTCTTTTTCCCTAAAATCATCCCGACACCGAATCTGCAGCCCTATTCTTTTTCACTTAACAAAATTCGTTGAAATGTAAATGCAACTCATTGGATATTTATTTCACCTAACAACAATACGAATATTTTTATTCGTTTTTATATAATAAAAAAACAATTGAGAAGTTTATTTTGTTGTTTTAATTTCAAAACACAATGAAATGTTAGCATTACCTAAATTACTTTTAGATATCCGTAGGACTTATGTGTATTTTCGCTAAATTGCTATTTTTAATAACCTTGTTGCATCGCGTTTTCCGAAATGACGCGCTCTTTTGTTGTCTTACGATGGGAGCGATAAAACGGTGGGTTACTATAATGTTACAAATTCTGTAAATAGTAATTATTGTAGGAACGTAACCTGTAAATATTTTCCCGTAATGAATATACAACCCCTTTTTCATTCGGCTAAATTATACGACCCCTATTTTCTTTCTTTTCATTGATAACGGTCTACTACTTTACAGGAGCGTGTGGAATATTTGAGAAATTTCTTTTCGGTGTATTTAAGCCGTTAGCGATGGATAAACAGTTAGTTTCGACTGATATTTCGAACTGAGAAGATTTTTGCTCTGTTTATAGCGAGGCATTTCGCTGTGTTGTTTTCGTATTTGGAAGTAAATACGTGTGTAAACGTTAAGTTTACGGTGTTGTGTGATAATTGCTTAATTGCTGATGAATAATTTAGCAGTTGTTGAAGATCTTTCCTGTACATAGTGTAAATAAATTTCCTGTGTTTTTATCAAGAACTGTGTCTTCATTTCAAGAAAGTGGAAGTCGCACCGAATCCGTTACAATTTGGCGCCCAACGTGGGGCTTCTTCTGGACTTTCTTAGAGTAAGTGTGACTTTGGACATTTTTTCATAAAGACTTTTTTTTTGAATTTGGACTTTAATTTTATGGTGATTACTCGCGCAATGGATGAACAATTAAAACAACTTCTTGATGCAATCAACTCTGTTAAAAATGAATTGGCGACTAACCAGGAACAGTTAAGTAGTGATTTAACTGCTAAAATTACTACAAGTCAAAATGAAATAAAAAGTGACCTAACGTCGATGAAAACCATGATGGAGAATCAACTAACCGCCATGGGAGATAAAGTTGATGCTCTGGAAGAAAAATTTGATACTGTGGAAGAGCGTATCGCCAGTGTGGAAAATAAGTTGGAAGAAGAAGACAAGAAATTTACTTCATTTAAGGAAGAAATAATTAAAGACATGGAACGGAGATTGGCGACCGCGGAAAGCAGCTCTGTACAGTTTGGCGCTCCCACATCTGTTGCTCGACCGTCCATTAAACTGGCCACATTTGATGGGAAAAGTTCGTGGCAGGTATACAAGACCCAATTCATGATAGTGGCGGAAGCGAACGGATGGGACTCTGCTACCAAGGCCTGCCATCTTGCAGCATCCCTGAGAGGTGACGCAGCGGACATTCTTCAGACCCTTCCGGACAGCCAGCGCCTGGATTTCGCCGCCCTCACATCTGCGTTGGAGCTTCGCTTCGGTGAGAAGTGCCAGAAAGATTTCAGCCGACTCCAGTTGAAGTCCCGTTTCCAGAAAACCGGGGAGACCCTGCAAGAGCTAGCGGCGGACGTCGAGAGACTGTCTCATCTTGCTTTTTGCGACTGTCCTGCGGATGTTCGAGACAACCTGGCACTCAACTACTACATCGACGGGGTTCGAGATCCGGAAATCCAGAAAGCTCTACGGATGGCGGATGTCAAAGACCTGAGTTCTGCTGTTGTGTATGCGATGAAGTTGGAGGCCGCCCAGCAAGCAACCCGCAAGGATCGCCATTCAATCCGCGGCGTGAAAACTGATGAGCCTGATCCGGTCTCGTCACGCTTTGCTGAACTGGAAAAGCAAATAAAAGAAATTGCAGGAATCCTCAAAAGGACTTCGGCTCCCAAGTACCAAAATGGACAATCACTTAAGTGCTGGAAATGTGGCGGCGAGGGTCACTTACGAAGAAACTGTGAAGCTCGCCAAGAAACCAGAGGGAAGAGCACCTCTCCCTCCCAGGTCCAGGAAAACTAAGCCATGGCAATCTCGCGGGGCGGAGGTCGCCAAATTGGAATGAGCCCCATCTTAAAGTTTTCCAGATTTCATCGACGAGTGGCGGCAGTAATGGACTGTTTGTTTACGCATATGTAAACGGGTTTCCATGCGAACTGATTATTGACACTGGAGCCAATGTTACGATCATTAGAACAGATGTGGCTCGTCAATTTGGACTCAACATTCTGTGGACGCCGCCCTGCGTTACCCTCCAAACTGTGACAGGTGACAAGATCGAGATTGAAGGTAAAGTGAACTTAGAAATTGTGTTTGGAAATGCCATTTACCATCATACCGCATTCGTTGCTGCTATCATAGACCCCTTCATTCTCGGATTGGACTTTTTAAAGAAGTATGACTTCAACCTCGATTTCAAGACTAACGAGCTGCACTCGACGAGAGAAGACATAGCAGTCTTTCCCGCAGAAAGTGATGTAAAATCCGCTCATCAAATAATTGCCCAAACAGATTTATCAATTCCCTCAAGGTCAGAATCATTAATACCCGGCTCCATTGAAGAAAGCAATAGTTTTAGATTTGGACTCATTGAATACCCCAACTTAAGATATAACCCAAAAGGAGTGCTGGTAGCATCTACGCTTGTGGACCTTTCTAAGGATGTAATTCCTGTGAGAGTCGCCAACGTGAGTGAAAGGCCAAGGAATATCCGGAAAGGCGAAGTGTTAGCAACTTGTACTCCCGTAAACTGCATCATTAGAAGAATCAATTCCCCCGAGACTGTGTCTTCTGAGTCCTTGACATCGAAGTTAATTGGGAGTGCACCCTTATCGAAGGATCAAAGAACTGCTGCGGAACAATTGGTGGACGACTTCAAGCATCTGTTTTCATCTACATCGGAGGATGTTGGCCGTACGAATTTAACGCAGCATAGGATTTACACTGGAGAACACCCCCCTATTAAACAGCATCCAAGACGACTACCGTTCGCTAAGAAGGAAGAGGTTGAAACCCTCCTGAAAGAGATGAAGGAGAATGATGTAATCGAACCGTCATCCAGTCCTTGGGCCTCTCCCATCGTCTTGGCCCGAAAGAAAGATGGCTCCACCAGATTTTGTGTCGATTACCGACGACTGAATGAAATCACCAAGAAAGACAGTTACCCTCTTCCACGGATAGACGATACCTTGGACACTCTTTCCGGACACAAGTGGTTTTCGACCCTGGACTTGAAGAGCGGCTACTGGCAGGTTGAGATACACCCTGAGGATCGAGAGAAGACAGCGTTTACAACTGGACAAGGCTTATGGCAGTTTAAAGTGATGCCCTTCGGCCTCTGCAATGCACCAGCTACGTTCGAGCGTCTTATGGAGACAGTGTTAAGAGGACTCTCTTACGAATCCTGTCTGGTCTACTTAGACGATATCATCATCGTGGGACGCAGCTTCGAAGAACATCTGGCAAATCTTAGGAAGGTGCTGCAAAAGCTTAAGGAAGCCAATCTGAAGTTAAGCCCGTCCAAATGTAATTTGTTCCGCCGGGAAGTGAACTACCTTGGTCACATCATCTCTTCTGAGGGTGTGCAAACCGATCCAGAGAAGGTATCTGCGGTCAGGAGTTGGAGTCGTCCCGAAAACATCCATCAGTTGCGAAGTTTCCTGGGGCTCTGCACGTACTACAGGAAGTTTGTGAAGGGTTTTTCCAACATTGCACGACCTTTGCATAAGCTGACGGAGAGCAAGCAAAAGTTTGAATGGTCCAAAGAATGCGAAGATGCATTTCTACGACTGAAGGAGGCTTTAACATCAACGCCTATCCTCGCCTATCCTCAGCCTGAAAAATCCTTCATCCTGGACACTGATGCGAGCAACGAGGGAATTGGAGCTGTTTTATCCCAAGAAATTGACGGAAATGAACATGTCATCGCTTACTGGAGCAAATGCTTATCAAAGTCGGAGCGAAATTACTGCGTCACCAGAAAGGAGTTACTGGCCATAGTGAAAGCTGTAGAACACTTCCATCATTACCTCTACGGCCGAAAATTTCTGCTTCGGACAGATCATGCCTCGTTAACTTGGCTTTTGAACTTCAAGAATCCAGAAGGCCAGATAGCCAGATGGATACAGCGGCTCCAGGAATATGACATGGAGATCAAGCATCGAAAAGGGTTATCTCACGGTAATGCTGACGCTTTATCAAGGAGACCCTGTCCTGAGAATTGCCACTATTGTTCCCGAATCGAGAAACAGTATGGAACGACTAGCCCTACCGCCTATCACGTGACAGTGACTCCAACATCATCAGAACCTGATCCATGGAGTGATGACCAAGTTCGAAAAGACCAACTTGAAGACCCCGACATAAAACCAATTTTAGAGTTCATGGAAAGTGACAGTCGACGCCCTAGCTGGCAGGACGTTTCCATCTTCAGTCCTGCAACAAAAAGATACTGGGCTTTATGGAACTCACTCCATTTACGGAACGGCGTGCTACACCGGAAATGGGAATCTGACGACGGCAAGACATCTAGGTGGCAGTTACTACTTCCTCGATCCAGGATTTCAGATGTTCTGAAAGAAATACATAGTAGTGCGACTGGAGGACATTTTGGTGTCTTGAAAACTCTCAATAAAGTTCGGGAGCGCTTCTTCTGGAGCAAGGCGAAGGATGACGTGGAGAAGTGGTGCCATTCTTGTGACGCCTGTGCTGCTCGTAAAGGACCGAAGAAGAGAAGCAGAGGGAAGCTACATCTGTACAACGTTGGAGCTCCTTTCGAACGAATTGGGATCGACATCCTGGGTCCTCTACCAAGAACTGCTGATGGGAACAAATACATTCTTGTTTCCATCGACTACTTCACCAAATGGCCGGAAGCATATCCCATTCCAGATCAAGAGGCTACTACCGTAGCAGAGACTCTAGTCCAACATTGGATCTCGAGATACGGAACACCTTTGCAGATTCATTCCGATCAAGGGAGGAATTTCATCTCTGCTGTGTTTAAGGGCCTATGTCAAATTTTCGGAATTGAGAAAACTAGGACAACACCACTACACCCACAATCGGACGGCATGGTGGAGAGATTTAACCGCACAATCCTGAATAATCTCTCACTTATGGTATCCAGAAATCAACAGGATTGGGACAAGAAGCTACCTTTGTTCCTGCTGGCCTACCGCAGTGCTGTCCACGAGACTACCGGATATGCCCCATCTCAGATGCTCTTCGGACGAGAGCTTCGGCTACCTTGTGATCTCGTCTTCAGTCGTCCTCCGGATGCGCCTTCATCGCCTGAGGAGTACATCCAGGATCTCCAGGCCCGGTTGGAAGACGTTCATAACTTCGCACGAGAGCGAATCAACATCGCGGCGGAGAAGATGAAGACCCGATACGACACAAGGTCTACTGGACATGAATTCAACGAAGGCGACAAGGTTTGGTTATGGAATCCCATCCGACGGAAAGGTCTTTCACCCAAATTGCAGTCGCATTGGGATGGACCCTACAAAGTCGTTAACCGACTAAATGACGTCGTAGTGAGGATCCAAAAATCACCTAATGCAAAACCTAGGGTTGTACATTATGATCGGTTAGCCCCATACTATGGCCATAGTTCATGAGTATTACGTAAACAACCATGGTTGATAACATAAAAGTTGTAGATAATTTTTGCTTTTAATGTTTAGTAATATTTCTTGTTATTATTGTGTTTTCTGTATCTGTTAGTTATTAATTAATGTGTATATTTGTAAACTTGTGATAGAAGTTTGGCACCCTTTCTGGGGATTGTACTGCCCGGGACGTGCAGTCCTTAGGAAGGGGGCAATGTTACAAATTCTGTAAATAGTAATTATTGTAGGAACGTAACCTGTAAATATTTTCCCGTAATCAATATACAACCCCTTTTTCATTCGGCTAAATTATACGACCCCTATTTTCTTTCTTTTCATTGATAACGGTCTACTACTTTACAGGAGCGTGTGGAATATTTGAGAAATTTCTTTTCGGTGTATTTAAGCCGTTAGCGATGGATAAACAGTTAGTTTCGACTGATATTTCGAACTGAGAAGGCTTCGAGCGAGGCATTTCGCTGTGTTGTTTTCGTATTTGGAAGTAAATACGTGTGTAAACGTTGAGTTTACGGTGTTGTGTGATAATTGCTTAATTGCTGATGAATAATTTAGCAGTTGTTGAAGATCTTTCCTGTACATAGTGTAGATAAATTTCCTGTGTTTTTATCAAGAACTGTGTCTTCATTTCAAGAAAGTGGAAGTCGCACCGAATCCGTTACAATACTTATTTTCGTGCATGTAATGTCTTTTTTTGTGTTATAACTAAATACAGGGTGTTTTTAAATGAACACTGGGGTTTTAACCCTTGTTTGTTTTTATTGCGTAAAACTTGAAATCATAATTAGTGCATGACGTGAAAGAGCAGCTCAAACAGTTATACGTACAAGTTTAAAAGTGCTCAATGTGAGCTCATTCAGTCATACTGTACACAATGAGTCGATAGACCAGTTCTTCCCATACGTTGTTTAGCGTTTGTAGTGAAATGTTGCAACGGCTGTTACAATCCTGTTTCTTAGGTAAAGTAGGTAAGCTGGTACGGGAGGCACATGCACACAATCCCTTATGTACCCCTACACGTAAAACCACGTGAGATCACATGCAATAATCGCGAGATCCGCTGAGCGTGGTGGTCATGCAAAACTAACTCCCCGTCCGCCGCTCACCAGATCTCACGCCATGTGATTTCTACCTGTGGGGGTTCACGAAGGATTGTGTGTATGTACCTTCGCTACATCTGACCTACCCGACCTAAGAAACAGGTAGAGGCAATTTTTGCATCAATTGCACCACAAACATTATCAACGTTTAAGAAGAACTGGACTATCGACTTCATGTGTGCCGTGGGACGAAACCCAGATAGCATTTTTTGCTTGCAGCAAATATTGCAGTAAATTTGCTTTGCAATTCTGCAAACTTGCATCAAATTGGATGAGACAAGTCTGCAAGTCAGATGCAAACGAGATGCAAGCTTATGCAAGCCTTGCTTTCCCCACGAAGTGAACTTGCAGCAAGTTATTGTCCTGCAAGTCTTATCAAGTTTGCTGCAAGTTCGTTGCAAACCAGTAGGAAAGTCATTTTTGTGGTATCAAACTTGCTGCAAGTTCAAAGCAACTGAAGCTTTGCTGTGACAAGTTTGCTTCAAACTGAGCTTTGTCATATCAAATTTGCTAACAGTTCATATCAAATTTGCATAGCATTTTTTTGCTTGCAGCAAACTTGCTTTGCAATTCTGCAAACTTGCATCAAAATGGATGCGACAAGTCTGCAAGTCTGATGTAAGCCTTGTAGTCCCCACAAACTGAACTTGCAACAAGTTCGTCCTGTAAATCATATCAAGCTGTTGCAGGTTCATTGCAAATTTGCTTGGGTGCATCAAATTCTGAAAATTTTCTGCAAACTAATAGAAAAGTTTGTTGTACCAAATTTTCCAAATTAGTGAATAAGTAGCCATTTTTAACAAAAAGTATTGTGAACCCACTGCAAACTAGAGCATACTTTTATTGTATTCATTGCAGAAATATTTGTAATCGAACAAACTTTATTGTATTAAAAATTTGAATTTATAATACTGCACTCCTTTGAAAAAAATCAGGTCTCAAAATTAGTAGTATTTCTAGTAAACAATTATTTTAGTTTTAGCAATAACTGCAGAAAAATATTTTACACTATAAAAATATAATTAAATTAAACAATGAATATTTATGTTATGCATCCAAGAGAAGTTTGTAATAGTTTGCAATAAGTTAACAGTACCTTTGATCAGATTCACGAAAATTTGATACAACTAAACTTTTGTTTTCAGAAAATTTGCAGAAATTATAACGCAAAGCTAAACAACTGCTAATTTTATAAAAAAATTTCTCTAAACAAATTCTCACTTGTTTTTTAATAAAGGATTAAAATCTTTTCAAAATTTTATATCCCAATTTACACAATGTAATACAGTAAAACCTGTGAAGTTGACCGCTTTTTTCAGGCACGGAATTGGCCCTTATCGTATAAATCTACCTTTGTAAATTGACACTTGTTTAAGTTGACAACGAAAGTAATGCACCACAGGTGATCAACTTATACAGGTTTCACTGTACTAGCTTTATTTACCAATTAAAATTCTCATGCATTCATCGAATGCTGTAAATACAATGTTAATTATATACAGGTGAATGTAAACTTAAACCCAATTTGCAAGTAAATTTGAAGACTTTTTTTTAACTTTATTATTTACTATGTAGGATCTGATTCAGGCGTAAAAAGTTTGCTAATGTGTGATCATACATTCATCTAATTTTATGAAGAACAGTTGATTATCAAGCAGATGAACACAAAACAAATCCCAAATTCAACGTAACATTATATTATTTTTAAATAAATTTGTTTTTGGATATTGAACTGGCATTTAGTTCACGGTCTCATAGCGACCTTCTAACAAATTTGAGCACAGGAAGTAAGGTATAGGTCAAATTGTACAAGTTGTACTGAATAACATTGAATTGATACAGTAGACTTCTCCAGAAATGTTAATTTTTGCTATTATTTTAATAAAATATACTTGTTAAAATGTACAATTGAAACTAAATTATATGGAGAATAAATTACTAGTAAACTATTTTTTGGACATTTTTTTTTTCTATGATATAAATATATGGCACAAGCATCAATTAAATAAACTTTTACTCTACGGAGACTTTTCAGTTTTGTGGTAACCCTATTCTGAGCAAACACAAAATAAATTTAAATAGACAGTTATAATAAATCAATACAGACTGTTTATTAACAATAATTACAAACAAATTGTCCAACAGTATTTACAGAATATTATAATACATTGATTCTTCACACTTTTCTTCATGTCTTTGTGTCCTAAAATTAAAAAAAAAGCATTGTAAAAAAATTATAAGTTTTACTTTCATTAAAGAATTCTGCTAACAGTAGTCTTAAAGACAGGCATAAACTATTTTTCCCCAGTTATGAACCCTACTTGCATTAAAGGGGCTACTTGAAAACCACCAATTGCTAATGTTAACTTAAAGAGAAATATATTTTTAATGTTATATTTGCATTTATTTTCAAATCTTTTTTCAATGGAGAGCTTTTGTTACCACACAATTTCTGTTTTCTACTTCTATTAAAAATGATGAAGAATCTTTGCTGGTAAGTTTTATTGGCTCTCCTCTGATATGCCCCCCTCTTGGCGAGATTTTAATTTTTCGCTCGATACGAAAATCGCCAATAAGGCGATAACTTGGCAACCCTGGTTTTGCAACTTGAACGCTGGAAAGTAGTTTCTCGAAGTCTGTCTTTTTGCACGTGTCTCTGTGGTAGGAGGTAGGTGCTCATATGTTCCGCTCTTAGGGAGATTTTAAGTTGAATACTCTAAAATAAAGTTTCAATTCAAACTTTATTTTAGAGTATTCTTTTTCTTGTTGTTTTTTAATGTTAATTTAGTTGAATTTTCTATTTTAATTATGAGTTCGGTTTGTGATGTTGTCCAAATGTATCAATTGAAATTTTTGAATGAAAAATTGTGAATATAAAAATGAGGATATGTTTGTAAAGTTTTTGGAAATAATTCGCGAAATTAATTGGGTGGAGTACAAAATACAAGTAAAATAAGGTTGTTTTTTTTTGGAATTTTTTTTGTCAAAACAAACATAATTTAAATATTTTTGTAAAGTAATGATAATAAAAAATGGGATAATTTCCCTAAGAGCAGAACATATGTGCACTGCCTCACGTGAGGAAGTAAAAGAAAAGTAAAAAAGGTAAGTGAACATATTTTGAATTATTGTGTTTTTAGTGTGTTTCTGGTAGTTTGTATTTTGGTCTGGTTGGCATTTTTGTAGCACAAAAATGGTGTTAATTTCACATAAAATCTGTGACTTTATTGTATACTGAACGGAGGAGATCTGTGACTTATATCCGACTGTGATGTATATTAAAAGTCGGAGGGATAACGGACCGAGCGGCAGCGAGGTCCTGGCGAGCCCGAGGTCTCATAGTACTTTCGTAATGAGACCGAGGCAGGGCCGGCGAGCCGAGGTCTCATTACGAATGTACTATGAGACCGTGGGCTCGTATCCCGGAGAAACAACGGAAAAAAATTAATGCATTAATTTCATTAAATAATTAATGACATAATTTGAATTTTTCCTGTTGGCGCTAAAAAAGCATCGCTAAGAACGATGTATGACATATGACGTCATACATAGTTTTCTTGGCGACGCTTTTTTGGCGCCAACAGGAAAAAGTCGCCAAGAGGGGGGTATATCAGATTTGTTCCGTTTTATTATTTTTGGAGATGTTTTCACTTTTGAAACATGTTTTAAAAAAAAAATTAGCCTTGTATTCTCAAAACTATTTAATGCAAAAATAATCGCCAGCACTGAAATGCAAACTAGACCCGTTAATACATTATGGTCCTGTGGCATTAACATAAGCGATCATTTTTACAAGATCAGGAACTGATTTACAGATCCCCAAACTCTGGGCGCAAAGCAGATTAAGCCTTCTAATAGAATGAACAAGTCTCGGCTAATATGAATAGTTTAAAATCCCAGTACCAAAATATAATTTTTCAGATGATAGCACATATAAACAGTGCGAAGCTTCTTTTAGAAGTACATCATATGAAGCAGTGAGAAGCGAAGGGATGTAAGTGGACATATGCAAGTTTTGAATAAAATGACTTTAAAGATAATGTCCTAAGTGGACTAACATTGATTAAAGTCATGCTGTACAGCAGCACGTTAGGGGTGTTAGGGTTGCCAACCTTGGAGAAACAATTTGACAAGCATCTGTAGCAGGGTTGGCAAGATTTTGGACACAACAGTAAAAACCACGGTTTTTACCGTCCTGTCCAAAACTACATTTTTTGAGAAACTATTTTGTGAGAAAATATCAAAAACAGAACAAAATGCATCAAAGTTATGTTTTATATTGAATATTCATTCAATGGTGAACATTCAAGTATAAAAATAAACGTAACTGAATGATACAGCTAATTCTAATCTAGTTACATAGAAGTTGAATTCATCATTAAACATTCCAAATTGTACGTATTTTTTTTTTTTGTTTCATAATAGTAACCAAACTTTTTGGCATTTATGCACGTGTGCAAAAGAAAGTGTTCAAATATAGTTTAATAATTGACTGAAATGCAATAAATAGTTACAGAATGTATATTATATTAAAATATGAATTTTAAAAAAATGCACAAGTTTTAAAATTTTAATGAATGTATTTAATCAATTTATTATTCTTTAATCTATCGTAAAAAAAAATAAAATATCATGTAAAACTTGAACGCAAAAACCATTAAAAAAAATATTCTTTTTTTTCCCACCAAAAAATTACATTTAATAACATTTTTCTGAGTAATAAATGGAACTGAAACTAGTTGTCTTGATAGTGCAGTGAATTTCTTTTCATAACTCTACCAACTGTTACTAAGAAAGTTTTTGCAAAATAGAGTTATGGGCAATTTGTTTAAGTAAAATATTTATTAATGAACCTTTCAGAGAAAATACAAATGCTCATTAATTAAAACTTATTATTATTTATGCATGATTAATATTGCAGTAAATATGAGTTGATTTGATTACACTTTTAGCTTTAGCATATTTTGACAGATTAGTGTATTTTTGGACGGTAAAAACCGCCTGTTCTGTCCGAAACCAGTTTTAGACAGTCCAAAACTCAACCCTGATCTGTGGTGAATTTGAGGAGCAGTTCGGTATTTTGCATAAAATTCAACAAAAAACTAACTTTAAATCTCAAAAACACTTATCTAAAATTATTTTTGAGCTACAATAATCATTTTAAACACTAGCATAAAAATAATTATTTTTTACTTAATAAGACAGTTTTAAGCACTATGTCATGCCGCATGCTTTTGAACGCTCGACTGTGAAATGCGGAAAAAAATAACTTTTTTGGCAGAGCTACGGAGTTTTGCAATCTCACTGCCTCATATGGAAGTTCAAAATTTAATTCAACTAAAGTATGAAAATAATAACAAAAATTAAGTTTAACATTGATGGAATTGTTGGTGATCATGATGAAAATTATGTATGAACGAACCTAACCAAGCACCAAGTACCTAACCAAACACCTAAGAGAATAACTAAAAGTAGGTACAGTAAAACCTGTGAAGTTGACCACCCTTGTAAGTTTACCTCCTGTCTTAAGTTGACCACCCTTGTAAGTTTACCACCTGTCTTAAATTGACTGCTTTTTTCACGCACGGAATTAGCCCTTATCATATAAATCAAACTCTAAGTTTACCATTAAAGTAGTGCACCGCAGGTGGTCAACTTACACAGGTTTCACTGTATCAGCAAACTTAAAAAAAATTACTAATAATAAAGCTGAAAGTTCCTCTGTCTGTCAGGATCTCTGTGACGGGCATAGCGCCTAGACCGTTTGGCCGGTTTTCATGAAATTTGGCAAAGTTAGTTTGATGCATGGGGATGTGCACCTCGAAGCGATTTTTCGAAAATTCGATGTGGTTCTTTTTCTATTCCAATTTTTAGAACAAAATTTTCGTAAGATGAACGAGTAAATTACGAAATTAACATAACGTGGAACCGTAACATGGGCGCAAGCCAATTGGCGAAATACGAAATTATCATAACGTGGAACCGTAACATGAATACAAGTCAACTGGCGAGAAAATTCACCATACATTATTTGTAAATATACAGGCGAACCAAAAGATCTTTTAATTTTTCTATTACAGGCAAAGCCGTGCGGTTACCACTAGTACTGAACATTTCACATTTGTTGAAAATCTTTGATTGAAAGAAGACATACTTTGTTTTGAGTAAAATTTAGAAATGATAGTTTAATAGCATAATCCAGCCTTCACATTCCCCATAAATAGTTTTAAAAAATAATTTGGTGAGTTTTCCTCAAAGTAAAAATCCTGACTTGTCAACACCTACTTGTAGCATTCCCCCACACAAATTGTAGGATTTATTACTTCCAAACAAGCTTAGGTTTGTAAACATGACGGAAATACAATACCGGTTTAAACTAAAAAACTCCAATCGTTCAAATTTGCTTGCGAACAAAAGCTTACTGAAAAAATATACAAATTAAAAACTTGCAATAGCTGTCATAAATCCTGCTGAAATTTTAAATGGATAATTGGTTGGTCTAAACTTGACAGGAAGTAAAATGAAATGACAAGTTTAAAATCTGATTTTCAATGCATACTCAAAAATTTTTGTGTTCCCCCCCCCCCCCCCTTTTCTTTAAAAATTCAAGCTAGCATATATATTTGATAAGCCGAAATGCATTAATTTAGCTTACATGCTAAATGCGATGTATATATAAGATTTTCAAAAAGAGCTAACCTCATATACAAGTGCATGATATTCTTTTTTAATGTTATTTTCACAATTATTTACTATCTAGTCAGTCCAATTAACTTAAAAGTATTTATAATTAATGCACTTATCTAAAAAAAAACAATCATTTTTACCTTATGTGTTTTTTGCCAAACATTAAATACATTTAAGTATTATCTATGCACACCTATTTGACCCCTAAAAGTAAATTGAAAATGAATATTTACCTTGAAAGCAAATAAGAGGGGAAGTAATTATTCTGCTGCTGAATGCTTTATATAAAGCCATTCAATAAAACTTGGGAAATATGATAGGTTGCGGTTACTAAGATATGGTAAACATTTTTGACTAGAGGTGCAAGAGTTTACACTGTGAAAGATTGTTACTAGTCAAAAACCTGACAACCCAGCTTTAAAAAATCTTATTTATGAAGTTTATTAATAAAAATAAAAATGTTGTACTCAAAAACTCACATTATTTCTTGATGCCAGCTGCCATATATCCTTATACACCCTTTGACAAGCAGCTATAAAAAAAAACATAAGAATAAACAACAGGACATACTATATTTGCTAATACATTTAACCATAGCTCAAAGTAAAGTCAACAAACAAGAATACTATTTTGAAATTGTCGACTAAAATTATTTTATGGAAATATAACTAGTTTTAAAATTGGAGACAAATATTATTAATGGAGCTAATATTTTGAATAATAAAAACAAGTTATTGCTAGAAGCTAAACTAAGTTACAGTTAAGCTATATATTCAATTTAATTTGAATTCCGAAATAAAGCCATATATTAAACATATGAAATCATCTGACAATCCACAGGCAAAAAAGAAATTATTCAAGCAAACTTTGTTTCGATAAAGGTAAAAAATCCAACAATAATTATCAGAATAATCATTCTGCACAGGTATATTTCAAGCCTCGTGTTAAACACAAAAGTTATGTTTTTCCTTTTTTTTTGGTATAGAGATCTCAAAGAAATTTTTTTAAATTTTAAACCATTTCTTTAAAACAGCTTCTCAAAATAGTTAACAATAATCAGTGCAAATGTAAATCATGCTGTACAACAAACATGTCTAGAAAGATGGCATGAAATTTACAGAGCTCATAGAACATTTTCAGTGTCGAAAAGTAGGATATTTTTTAAAAAAAGGAGGAAAAAGTAGAATTAATACTTGATTACAAAAGCAAGAACAAAATCAAAACAATTAAAAAGTGAACACATAAATGTGTCATTATATGTGCACTGCATCGTACTTGAAGTTTTACCACGAGAAAAGTACATACATTTACAAAAATCAGAATGCCCCGAAAGGAGGTATTAGTTAAAATCCCATATTCAGCAAATTTTAGCTGATGATTTGGCAAATCTGGAGATAAAATTGCAAGTTTTTAAATATCCAAATATTCTTTTTCATTGGTTGTAGGGGGGAAAGGGACACATGGGAACAATTTTTTACATTTCTTTATTTTTCAAAAAAATATTATCAATTTCGCAACACCAAAATATCTCCAATATTAAATAGGTAGCCTTTTCTTTGTGTCATGAACTTTTTTAAAAATGTCTTTAATTGCTTAATGTGCCCTTTTTGACAGTAGAATTTTAACAAATTTAAATATACAATAATAGGTCAGGGCTACAAAATTCTTAAAAATTTTAACATGCCCTGCTTGGTATGTTTGTCAAAAAAAAAAAAAAAAAAAAACACGTCGGAATAAAAATTTTAAATGCCCAGTTTTTTTTTTCAATTTCATACTAATAAAAATATTTGAATTTGTCGTATAGCATTAACCAGACAAAAAATTACACCTGATTCAAGAACTGTTTCAATATAAAACATAAAATAAAAGTCAAAATAAATAGTGTGGGAATACGGGGCAAAGCGAAATGGTAAAGAGATGACTGAGCTTTTTCAAAATGAACAAATAGGAAATTTGTTTTGAAAATTGCAATATATAAAGAAATAACATTACACATAAAATAAAACTTGCGTTAAAACATTATTTTTTATTATTGGCAGGAAAATTTAGCCTTCGAGAAAAAGTAGAAGTTTTTCCCGGGTTTTTTTTTCCATGGGACAAAGTGAAAAATAAAATATTTTTTATTTGATTGTGAGAAATTTTTTCAAACAAAATAATGATCAAATAAATAATAATTCACTTAATGAAAAGATAATGAAACAATAAACTAATAAATTAATTAATTTATTAATTGATACAAAGAAAATAAATGAGTGAATAAAATAGAGAGTGAATGCATAAAAAAATAAGTGAAAGAGTGAATTAATAAGTGAATTATTTAATGAAGGAAAAATTAGTTAATTGATGAATATGTAAGTGATTTGGTAAATGACTGAATAAGTAAACGAAATGAATTATTTCTTTGACCTTGCATAAAATTTTACTAATTATGAAAAATATTAAAAATACAAATGAGCTGAATATTAATTAAATAAATACTGCACAGAATATTCGGAGTTCCCAATTAATATTTCAAATGTTAATTACAAGAACTTTATGATTTAATAGCACCAAAAATAATTTTCGACTTACAACAAAACATTACAATTTGAGTATCAATTTTGGAAAATTGCTTGTATTATCATATGCTTTGATTTTCAGAGGTATTTTTTTCTTGACTGGAATAGACTATGTAGTATATCACCATAGTACAAAAAAAATTCAAACTGTTGCTTTGTAATATTATCACATTCCACTTAATTTTAATGTAAAAGAACATTCTCAGATGGTCAAATGTTATCAGTTTTGCAAAATTGCAGATAAACAAAGTTTCCCATTAACTATACTTATCGATTTGCTTTTGTTTTAGGAATGATTTTCATTTTATTTGTATGAAGTAATTTACTTTTAATTTAAAGAAAGGATTCAATATGCCAACATAACGTAAAAAAAAAAAAAAGACTAAGGTACATTTGAGTTAGAGTTTGAAACTTTATTTTGGCGTTTTAAGACATCGACAGTCGATCGAATTAAAACATGCGGTTTGATAAAAACTGTCAAATAAAACTTGCTACCAACTGTATTTAAGCCATCCTGTATGAATATATTAAAAATTATTCATAAACATCAAGTTTAAACGCTTAACATTGAGCTTGAAACATGTGCTACGCTACAAAGAAATGCTTTGACGCGAATCGTAATAGTAAAAAAATATAAACACCAGTGCATTCTTGTGAATTACAATTTAAAGAAAATTACATTTGAATAAATATTAAACTGCCAAATACCTTTTCTCTGCTGTTCCAACGTGCAGCTTACTTCGTCAATCCATCATGGCTCCCTCCTTCGTTTGCGTCTCCGTGTTTGGCGCCGAGCCGTAGACTATGTACTACCGCGCATGCGCTGGGTGTCCGGATTGAAGCAAGTGTCCATCAAACAAGCGTTTGCAAGAGTAGTTTACGGTGGTGCCGCCCAACTTGCTGAAAGTCTGCCGCTAACCAGTCACGTCAAGTTTGACACAACAAGATAATATCAAGAAAAAATCAAACTTGTCGCAAGTGAGCATGCTATCTGGGAAGGTGCTCACGCTGAGCACTTGTAAGCTTGTACATATAACTGTTTTAATATCTCTAACTTTCAACCAACTATCACGTTTTTAGGTTTTAGAAATAAATACTGCAAAGCATTAAAACCCCAACATTCATCCTCTAGAAACACCCTGTATTACTTCGTTTTAAAATATATCTTTTGTTTATTCAGAGAACCGATACAAGAATTCTTTTTATTTGCAGATTATTACAAACTTGTTTGAAGCTTATGTCATTTTTAGTATATTGCCTACTTTCACAAGAGTCCATTTTTTTCCTCCGCTTTTCTCAACATTTATTTATTATGAAATTTTCAAATGCTAGTCCCCATAATAACCGGCTCATTGATATTCTTTGGCCGCATGCATTTTTATTACAAAACAAATGTACCTACCTTCTTTCAATAGATATAATGGATTCCCTCCTGTAAGTCACTGCACATTCGCTGAAATCATTCCTAGAAGTGGCTGCGCTGTCGCTGGAATCTTTTCTGGAAGTTGCAGCGCTACTGCTCGAGTAGCGCCGATCGCTGAATTCGTCTTCTGGGTCAATTCTCATCCGTCGAGCTTCCAAAACTGAATTGAGTTCGTTTGATCGCAAAGACTTGTACTGCAAATAGAAGTTCTGTTTTAAATCTCTCACAAGAAGAAAATAACAGTTCTGAGCTGTTTGTATGTTTGTGTTTAAAGCAAATTTGTATACCCAGAGGCGCCCAGATGACAGGTTACGGAAAGTCACTGTGACCTTACAAAAAAATTCCTTATTCGAAAAATTTAGCCTGACAGTTCGGAAAAATTATTATCATTTGTCGAAATTAGGAGTTCTGTTTTGCAAAATTATCGATATTTGGCAAAATTCGGAGTTGCATTCGGCAAATTGAGAATTTACGTTCTCCCAAAAATTCAAGCCTGTGTGTAACCTTAGGAACATCTCTTATCTTTCAAGGCCATCTTTTACAAAATAGTATTGGCAACGTTGAATATTTCGAGCGTGAGAATATGATTGTAACTGTAATCATAACTATTGATGTAATTCGAACTAAATCCGAAAACGGAATCTTTAGTTTACGACGTTTTATTTCATAGAAAGCTTAGAATTAAGCTTACGAATATTGTAATTTTACATTTCAGAAGTGGGATAAACAGCATTTACAACGATAGTGACGGGAGTACATTAAAGTTTTCGAAAATAATTTAAATTGCGTAATGGATTTAACGGCTAATACGTATGATATCGAACTGTAAGACGTTTAATACGCGATTAGAAATAAAATTGGATATTTTACGGACAGAAATTTAAAAAAAAAAAACGATTCTGCATAGCGTATTTAACGATTAAAACTTAGGAACATAAACTGATAAGATACTAGAAATTAAACTGACTATTTTCAAGTATAGCGATTTGGTGTGACGTACTTAGCTAAGTATAAGAAGGCTTATTTGTTGGATTTGGCGTTGGAACTTGGCGAGGGTGTTCGCGATGGTTTGAAAGTTATACAGTTAAAGGAGTTAGTTTTGAAATCCGATAATTATGATGAAGGGGTTGTTAAAACTATGTTATCGAGAATTATAAATGAAAATTTAGAAAAGAGCGAGTTCATAAGCAAGAAGAGAAAGATAAGGAACGATTGTAGTTTGAATGTATTGAAAATGAGAAACGGTTGGAATCTAAACGCATAGATTGAGAGAAACGGTTGGAATTTGAACGCATAGAAAGAGAGAAAGCTTGGGAATTTGAACGCATAGAAAAAGAGAGCTTTTGAATTAGAAAAGTTACGAATAAGTAATGGTAATGTAACATGCTGATGAAGAATCTAGAGCGCTCATCAAAATATTTGAAACATACTTACAATAGAACAAAGGGAGATAATCAACGGATGAAAGATTCTGAATACAAGAATAAAAAGCTATACCGTAAGGCTCAAGAAAAAGGAAAGACTAAATTGCTATACGCACAGAAGTATGAGAAAAAGTCTGGTAATGAAGTTTCACGACTTAATGGGACTGTTACAAATTCTGTAAATAGTAACTGTTGTAGTAACGTAACCTGTAAATAGTTTCCCGTAATGAATATACAACCCCTTTACATCCGGCCGAAGTATACGATCCCCCTATTCTTTTTTTTCTTATTTCATTCACTGTTTTTATCAATGAAAGTGTAGTGTAGAACGGTGTAGCATTTTCTGGAATCTTTGAGAGTTCTCTTTTCGGTGTGTATATAAACCGTTACGCTGGTTAAAAAGTTGAGTTTCGATTGAGATTTCAAACTGAGAGCGTATTTGCTCTGTTTATTGCAAGGCATTTCGCTGCGTTGTTTTCGTATTTGGAAGTAAATACGTGTGTAACCGTTGAGTTTACGGTTTGTGTGATATTTGCTTAATTGCTGATGATTAATTTAGCAGTTGTTGACGATCGTTCCTGTACATAGTGTAAATAAATTCTCTGTGTTTTTAATCAAGAACTGTGTCGTCCTTTCAAGAAAGTGGAAGTCTCACCGAATCCGTTACAGGACATTTTTCTGTTGACAAAACAGTCGCAAAAATAAAAGAGCTTTACTAGTTTCCGTCAATGAAGAGATATGTCAAGCATCATATAGCAATGCGTTTCGAATGCTTGGTCAATAAAACGCCCAGTGGAATACAACAACAAGAAGTTTTACATCCCATCAAACCAAGAAAAAGGGCCATTTGCCGTAGTTCATCTTGACCACTTAGGTCCATTCGTAAAAAGTTGAAAAGGAAACGTTCATTTACTTTTTATAGTCGACAATTTTACTCGTTTTGTAAGACTGTATCCGACTAAGAACACTTCTGCTCACTATGTTCTAAAATTTGTAGAATAATTTGTAAATGATTTTGGACTTCCGGAGAGAATAATCAGTGATAGAGGTCCTTGTTTCACGTCACATGCATTTGAAGAGTACCTACTATAAATTAAACGGTATCATGCACACACTAACTTCAACTCAACGAGCACAGGGCAACGGAATGGTTGAGAGAGTTAATAGAACTGTCCTACCCGTAATTACGACAAGTATGACGCATCTTGGACACAAAGGTAGGGACAAAAACATCAAAAAGTGCGAAGGAAACTTAAATAATACGATAAACAACACAAATGATAAAACACAGTTTCACCTAGATTCATTGATGGAATTTTGAGGATGCTTGCTGATGAAGATGCGGATAATTGGAAGGATCCTGCAAAGGTACAAGCAGATACACTAAAGACAATAGAAGTGAAACAACAAAAAATTAAGCAGTACTACGACCAAAGGAAATGTAAAACTAAGAATTTCGATCAAGGCGAATCAACTAAAACCTAGCTGAAATATCATGATCATTAGTGGTGACTGAGGTTCTACCAAGTGATATTTATAGTTTCTCAGCTTGGGGACCAAAGGAAAGAGGACATTTTTACTCGACGACCGCTCACGCCAGTCAACTAAAGGGATCGAAATGTTTAGAAGATGGCGAAGAAGAAAACGAAGAGGAGTTTACACCCAGAAGGTCTGGACCCATCAGAAAAGTTGGAAATGCAGATCTTATCGAGGACGGTAATCAGAAGAAGTCAGGATGGACGAATGTTATCTTTCAAAGCCATCCTTTACAAAATGGTATTGGCAATGTAGAATATTTCAAGCGTGAGAATATGATTGTAACTGTAACCGTAACGATTGATGTAATTCGAACATTGAATAAATCAATAAAGCCGAAAACGGAATCTTTAGTTTACGACGTTTTATTTCATAGAAAGCTTAGAATTAAGCTTACGAATATTGTAATTTTACACATCTGAGTAGGTAACTCTTAAATGTTTTGATAAAAATATAAGAATCTATATATATAAAAATGGATGTATGTTTGTGGGTATGTGTGTATGTTCCTTATACAAATCCACAGTTTTCGTTGGATTTCTTCCAAATTTGGCACAAAGGTAAATTGTTGCTCAGGAATTCATATAGGAGGGTTTTTGGAATTTTTTAAAACGACCCAAAGAGGTCTAATTTCATATTTTGAGTCATAAAATTACTCTTTTCTGCACGAACGAATTTTTGTATTATTATAAATTTAGTCTAAATGAATAGCCAGTAAAAAACTGCCCTGGATTAAATTTTTTCATAGATTAACTTAAATCGTTAAATTTGTGAACCTTGGTTCAAAGCAAATGAAAACGGTTATCAACATCTAACCACCAGGAGCTTTTTTAAATGCAATCAACACAAAATGTAGGAACTACTTTGATATACCCCCCCAAATCGGAAATTTGGCGACTTTTTTTTTCTCGCCAAGTAAAATACTTCAACTTCTGTTTCGTACCAGAACCACATTTCTTACACACTGCAGCCTTCAACAATCCAACCTCCATCAAAAAATCAACTAACATCTGCATATCCTGAGCCAAATGATGCAAAAATAAACAATTAACAATACCTGGCCTACCAACTGTCGGTCTACCCGACGAAAATGAAGATCAACTATCAGTTTTCCGACTCAAAATTCCCTGAAACTTTTCAACAACACTATATACAGTAGGAATATTGAAAAATAAAAGATAAAAATAATTAATAGAAAAGAAAATATAATTGGAAAATACAACCAGATTTGCAGCAAAATACAGCAAGTCAAGTCAAGCATCTGCTTGATCACTTCAAAAAGAAATGGTGAATGAATGAAATGGCGCTAAAACATATATGAAATCCAAAACTTGTTGCCACAAAACGTTAAAAAAAACTGAAAAAATGGTATAAAATACAAGAAAATACTAAATTTGGCAACAGCAAAAACCTAAAAGCTGAAAACACCTAAATTGGCAACACCAAAATAAGAAACAACAACCCTAAAAAGTCCGTAGGGAGTGCCAGATTTGGCGCGTAATTTTTTTTTGGGGGGGGGGGATATATCAAAGTTATACCAAAATGTATCCTGAACGATTGCCGTCAATGCTATTTAGCGAGAGCATTAAAGCATTGTTTGGCGAGAAAGCCGTAGATATAAGAAATGAAGCTGTACATCGTTTCTTAAACTGCGACCTTACGAAGTCTCAGGGGTCCATTGGTGCTACTTGATTTGAATGCTACCGTTAAATTATAATTTTTAAATATTGTTTAACTATAAAATCCACAACAGTAAGGGTTGCGTGTAATTTTTGAATAGTGTTTTTCCCGTTAATAGCAGAGAAAATACGAACATGAGTAAGGTAGTAATATTGCATTCAATATTGACGTACAATCTTCGAATGTTTCAGCATTAGACTACTTTTATTAAAACCAAATCTATTTCATCCTTGCAACAGAAATTTAGTTTAATGTTTTATAATCTTAATGAAACCAATTTGCAATGTATAAATTTTCTTTATACTATTCCTTGATTTACGTCGAATCTTTAAGTAATTCGGTTCAACTATACCGATAACTTAAATCGGTTTAATAGAAGTCGCTCCAGGCGGTCAAAGAACAGGGGTACCAATAAAGCAAATAAATTACAAAATAATCATAGTAATGCACAATAGCGCATTCGGAATTTATCTTTCAAAGGAGAAGGATGTGGTCAAGGCTTTCCTTACATGCATTTGTATATATAAAAATGGATGTATGTTTGTGTGTGTGCGTGTGTGTGTGTGTGTGTGTGTGTGTGTGTGTGTGTGTGTGTGTGTGTGTGTGTGTGTGTGTGTGTGTGTGTCATACAAATCCACAGTTTTAGTCGGATTTCTTCCAAATTCGGCGCAGAGGTAAATTATTGCTATGGACTTCATATAGGCTGGTTTTTGGAATTTAAAAAAGATCCAAAGAGGTTAAAGTTTATATTTTTAATCATAAAAAGGCTGTTTTCAATGTAACGAATTTTCATATTTTTATGAGTTTGGTCTGAATGAAAAGCCTGCAAAAAATGCCCTAATGAAGTCTCTTCAAAGATTAACTGTAATCGTTAAGTTCGTGAACCTTGGTTCAAAGCAAATGAAAATGTTCAGCAACATAGAACTACCAGGAGATATTTTAAATGCAATCAACACAAAAGGTAAACTTAACAGTGGCCGTAAAGTCGATCAGCGACAAGCGCAAAGCATGTTTGGCAAGAAAGCCGAACGGAAAAGAAATGCTGCTGTTAATTGTTTTTTTAATAGCATCCTGCAAAGTAGGAATGCATTGCGGTCTGCAACGGTTCTACTTGATTTGGTATTTCCATAGCAGTAATGGTAAAGCGAAATTATGGATCAGTATTTTCCTCATGAACAGCCCAGAAAATACCAAAATTAGTTCGGTATCAATAATTCATTCATTATCTATGTACAAGCTTCAACAATTTAATGTTGGATGGTCCTTAAAATCAGTATGCATATGTTCTTTATACTATTCCATGATTTACGTCGGATCTTTACATAATTCGGTTCAACTAAGTTTAATTGCTGCAGGCTAACAAAGAACAGGGGTAAAAAATACTAATTTCTCAAATAAATTGCAAAAAAAGCATATTTGTGCGTAATAGCCTATCTGGAATTTGTTTTTCAAGGGGGAGGGGGGGATGGTCATAACGTTTCTTACATGCACATAAACTACCATACTAGGATTGCCAATGTGTGCTAAAACTAAAGGTTGTGCACCTTTTTTATCCGCAAAACCACGCGGAAATATAATTCGGCGGAATTCATACAGTTTGGGAGGGTTGGAGTTTTAAGTTTGGAAAAAATTCAAATAATTATTAATTTAAATTTAAACTGTATTAAACTGCAAAAAATTGCTACTTTTTTATGTAAACAAATTTCTTCATTTGAAATTTTATATTACCTTAACGCTCGAGTAATAATACACCTGATGAAGCATCTTCGCCGACTAGCAATAATTTTAAATCTGTTAGCTGGTATAATGCAACTTTTGACAGAGATTACTATTGAAAAAGGCATGATGAAATATTGCTCCACAATATGAAGTTTTTTCTTCATCGTGAAATAAACTGAACAAAACTACATTTGCAATTACAAAGCTCAGTTCGATATAATTACTGCTATTGTAAACAATCGAAAAATATTGGAAGTTCGTAGCTACCTCTAAGCATTTCAACCGTCTTTGAAGAAGTGCTGTGAGATATGAATGGAAAATTATCACTGTAATAGCTTAAATTCTCTTTAACAGTATAGGGATAAGGTGAAACACTTTGTATCCTCACGTGTAACTACAATGGACCTTTTTTAAACTTTAAGAGATTGTAATCTTCAGTGAGACTTTCGTTTTCTATCATGAACAACCAAGTCATAAGAGCAGTCGATTAAGTGCTGTAGATGCATTTGAGATGTAACTATTTTCGATATTGATAGCTTTATGTTGCTTGCTCGGTTGGTTTCACTCACAAATGTAATTTTTCTTGCTGCTGGGAGGGGGACTAAGAACAGTATTTAGGAGAAAGTTTTGAGTTAAATTTATGGATCAGAAAAATTTGAATCATTTAAGTTTTAAATTTTTAGACTACGTTTCAAAACGGAAAATACATTTCGTTTACTTTTAAGCTGTGGATAAGGGGAACAAAATATGCAACAAGATTCTGTAAAATATAAACAAAAGATTTGTCTATTAGGCAGTTGTAAGTACAAACAAGACGTTTCTTTTTAATTTCATGGACTGCAAATAATATTTTTAAAAAAATCTAACACGTATATTGACCAAAAAACGTACGCCAACTTCTTTCTCTATAACGCAGTTTAATTAACGGTTTTTAAATAGTTCGTTCAATAAGTTCACGTCCACTTACTTCTATTTTTATTGTTTTAAATATTTAAAATAATAACTGTAATGTAGTCAATGGACCCATTCCCACCTCTCACGACCACTGTCTCTCAATAAATTAAAATTTTGGTGTTCTCTAAGGAATACTCTGAATAAAGCAACAAAACTTATACACGTGCTCTCTCTCTACCTGCATCAGTGTGAGATATCATGTATAACATTTACGGCAAGTATTAGGTTTTAAAAATTTGAACAAGAACTTAAATCTTGACAGATTTCAAATCATTACAAGACATTAATATTACTGTCTAACTATCATTTTTACTTACGAAAATAGAAATTTGACGTCAATATAAGAAAATAAAATGTAGCTGACGTGCGTCTTTTTAGGCAAGTTACACCTATCCAATTTTACTCTAATGCATGGCACTGAATCACCATGGAAAGAGCGAGCATACACATTTTGTAAAGTTTTTTTATAGTAAGAAACTTTTTCTGCGAAATGTGCTTGCCTGAAAACATACAAAATAACCTATCACTTGGTCGCTTCATTCGAAAAACATCGCCAAAAAATCCGTAAAACGGAGTGCTATCGTCTTTTAACAACACAGACTGAATTCTTAATTTTCTGTACGGTGAGTTATCTGTTTAGGTTTTGGACATTGAGGATGATTTTAAATTAATCTGAAAATATTGTAACTGTGACCAAGAAGACTATTTTGTATATATTTGTGCCTGATAATAGGGATTGACTTTTTTTTTTTTTTTTTCAAGCTTACGACTCTTTCTAAGGAAACGTTTAATGATTTATTTCCAAATAAAATGTATGTAAAAAGAACTGTTGTATTTTTTGATGTATTGGGGAAAACAAAACCTACAAAGGCAGCACAACGCTTTTCTTTCGAAGCATCACGTAAAAGATTTTCCCACAAGATGTGCGAAAGAAAATCATTTGTCTTTGCATTAAGACAATTTATGTACCGCCCGTCTGATTTAACCTCAGACAACGTACCAGTGGACACTACAGAGCCCAAACAATATTCCTCATACTTTTTTCCTTTAAGTTGATGTTGCTTTTTCGGCAAATGCTTAATTTTCTGTGTTATTTAAAGTATTTTGAAGATTTGAACCTAGAAAGTGGTGTGCATGTAATTTTTTACGTTCATTCAGATAGAATTCATTCATTTGATTATCCAAAAGATATGTTGCATTTAAAAGCACCTCTGCAACGCCGGGTAATAAGCTAGTAAATAATAAGTCTATATAAATAAAACAAAAAATATGTGTGTGTGTTCCCTATACAAATTCAGTTTACGTTGGATCTCGACCAAATTTGGCAGAGATGTAATTGGGCACCCGAGAAGGAACGTAGGTGGGTTTTCAAGCGCCTAAAAAGAACCGAACCGTTCGATTTTTAAGACCCGAAAATTGCATTAATGGGCTCTTTCTCCCCGAAATAATTATCCGATTTTCTTGCTTTACGTACCATTTGAAAGCTCGCAAATAATAACCTTGAGATTGGTTTACTTTCTTCGAATTAAATAATAATAATAATAATAATAAGGCTTTAAAATAACCGGGGAAAAATTTTAAGCATTTTTGAGTCTAATGGAACAGCATTTTTATATCGGGAAAATTATCGTTTGCTTCATCTCATTTTAAAATAGCCTAAGCAAAATCATTAAGATGGTTGCCACTTTTTTTTCTCGACAGCGACCCTTTTGATTAATATTTGACGATTTATCTTCTTACTTTTTTTGTATTGCCATCAGAAGAGAATCAAGGATTTTAATTGTATTTATGGAGGGTTGCGTTTTATTTATCCGATAATTTTTTATTTGCCGTTTTTTATATTTAAGAATGATTATTTTGACGGTAAATTTCACAGCATTTTTTTTTTTTTCTCTAATTGAAGACTCATTGATAACTTTTATTTTCGAGGTAAACCGTGCAAAGTCGGGCAACCCAGTTAGTCTTCTAAATATATAAAGGTGACGGTGTTTCTTTGTCTGTTTCTTTGTTTGTACCCGATGGCCATGAAGACCCCATATCACCTACAGCTCTGAAAAATGGCCCAAAAATTTGAACGTACCCCGGGCCATTGCACCTCGAAGCCGAAATTTTAAATTTCGAATCAGTTTTTTCTAATTAAATAACTAAGCTTAAGTATGACTAATTAGGGGGTAAAAATCCCCCACCCCCAAACATTATATATCGTGGGAAATTGTTTTCCTTCCCTAACAAGATGATGTATGTTCCATTTCTCTCAATTAATTAGAACAGGAGATTTAAGCGATTCTAATCGAGCCAATTTTCAAGGCTTCTTTTTCGAGAAAAAGCTATAAGACTAGGTCCACTTTCCAGACAATTTTCAACTATAACCAGACAATTTTCAATTACTTTCTTTTTAAACATTTTGGGGAAAGTGGCCTTTGTTGCTTATGAATATATTACTGTTATTACTTTATTTTAAACTAACAAAAATTCCCTGCGTTACCAGGGTCAATAATGATTGTGAGAAACAATCGCTACTTTCTTTCGTTTTCTGTTTTAACTGAACGAACTTAAAACACGACGCTTTGACGTGATTAAAAATCGAGCTTCTTCCTTACCCATAAAAGTAAAATAGCAGTAAGTATAAAGAACGAACGAGTATTCATTTAGAAAGGAAAGCACGAATTTAAGCATATAAAAATTTAAAGAATTTTCAAAATATGAACTAACAAAGATCACTAAAAAACCGCGTACTTTATTTAATTAAATAGTACACACATACAAAAAAAAAAAAAAGCCTAATCTCTACTATGTTTCCCTAAGTGTGCAAAAAGTAGTTTTCAAATATTTAAATGACTTTAATCTCATGTTTGCTCCGGAGAAGCCTTGATTCAAAACCTTCAATATGATTACTATTAATATTGATGTTGCAAGGCATTGAATTTTTGTAACAATGGGTTTTGTATTTAATCATTTAGTGGGGAAATTACATGAAATTTACTGTTTTCCATCATAACTTTTTGAAACTAAGTTTGTTAGATATAAATTATAGCCTATGTTACTTCCTGATAATGTAGCTAGCTGTGGTGAAAAAATGGTTAAAATCCGTCCAGTAGTTTTGAAGTTTTTTCCGGACATTCTTACATACAGAAGTAGCCATTTATGTATATAGATAAGAAATCCTAAAAAAAAGGAAAAATCCTAAGAAGGAGCCTTGATTCAAAATTTTCATTATCGTTACTTTTAATATTGCTGTTGTTAGGCAACGAATTTTTGTAACAATGGGGTTTTATATTGAATCATTTAATGGGGAAAGTACATAAAATTTACTGTTTTCAATCATAACTTTTTTAAACAATGTTTTTTAGTAATAAATTATAGCCTAAGTTGCTTCCTGATAATGTAGCTATCTATGGTTTTAAAAAAAATGGTTAAAATCCGTCCAGTAGTTTTGAAGATTACCACGGACATACATACAGAAGTAGCCATCTTTATACATAAATGGTTACTTCTGTGTGTATGTATGTATATCCGTGGTAATCTTCAAAACTACTGGACCGATTTTAAACATTTTATCACCATAGATAGCTATATTACCAGAGAGCAACTTTGGCTATAATTTATTCCTAAAAACTTAGTTTAAAAACGGTCTGATGGAAAACAGTAAATTTTATGCAATTACCCCATTAAATGATTAAATATAGAACCCGTTTTTACGAAGATTCGTTCCTTAACAACAGCAATATTAAAAGTAATCATAATAAAAGTTTTGAATCAAAGCTTCTCCGGAGCAAGCATGAATATAAAATCATCTAAACATTTGGAAACTCTACTTTTTGCACACTTAAGGAAACCAAGGCCTCACTTGATACGCGTCTTATCAAGACACGTATCAAGTGAAGCCTTGGGTAAATATGGTAGAGAGCTTTTTGAGCAATCACGATTGCTTATTGTTCTCATTTGACTGTTTTTGAGGTTCGTGCCTTTTTCAACTTGGACCAAAAGCCTCTGCAGCATCACCGCCCACCGTCCTCTGCAGGTAGCGCGGCGCGGCTGCTCCAGTCCTGAGCTATCCGCTTCTCCCGGTCGGAGGCGTCCATGTCCTACACACACGCACGCTCACACACTCACGCACATACACACACACACACGCCTACGTGCATACACACAGGTCTACGCACACACACAAGCCTACACACTTACACACACAACTATGCACACATAACTGCCCAGGAGGAGAGGCAGGCTTGGGAGGAGGGGCAGGAGCTGTTTCTAGAAATAATAACTCCAATGAGTAGGGTCCTGTCTCAGTTCGTGATTGCGAAAAACATAATTTGAATTCAAAATTTCAGAATTCAAATTTTTTTTTTCTTTTTGTGCGTTTGTACAAAGCGCGCGGTTTTTTTAGTGATCTTTGTTTTTGTTACTTCATATTTTGGAAATTCTTCAAATTTTTATATGCTTCAATTCATGCTTTCGTTTCTAAATTAATACTCGTTCGTTCTTTATACTTATTGCTACTTTTCTTTTATGGGTAAGGAAGAAGCTCGATTTTTAATCACGTCAAAGCGGTGTGTTTCGAGTTCTTTCAGTTAAAACAGAAAACGAAAGAAAGTAGCGATTGTTTCTCACAATTATTACTGACCCAGGCAACGCCGGGTATTTTTGCTAGTTTTAAATAAAGGTGCCAAATCTTTAACCGTGTATAATCAAATCCACGTAAAATAAACCAGCGTAAAATGTGGGTCTGCTGCATATTGCTTATGCACCAACGTGCAACAGTAACGTAAACTAAGATTTGGGCCAATATTGTGACAAAAGAGAGCATTAAATTTAGATTTTAAAACCAATAATTATAACATCCTTACTTTTTTACTTTCTTCTATATCTAATATATAGAAGAAAGTATTGGATTCGTGCAAATTTTCGAATTTCGAATTTTGACGGATTCGAACGTTTTGAGGTGTGCTGAGTCCATTTTGACCATTTTTGGAAAATGTCTGTCTGTCTGTGTGTGTGTGTGTATGTGTGTGTGTATGTATGTGTGTCACGTCTGTGTGTGACCAGTTTTTTGTGGCCGCTCTACAACAAAAACTACCGCATGAAATCGAACGAAATTTAGTACACATATGTGCCCCTATGTGAACTTGTGCCCATTAGTTTTTGGCGCGAATTCCTCCAAGGGGGGTGGAGCAATGGGACGTTTTTCGAGTTACGCGTGCTTGCTATTCCTCAGGAAGTAACTGTCGGAATCAAACAAAATTTGGTCCATATGTTGGTATTAACAGGAACAGGTGCTGATTCAATTTTGGTGTCAATAACTCAAACGGGGGTTGAGCTATAGAACGTTTTTTGTCGTCAATTGTGACTGCTGTATCTCAAGAAATAATGAACGGAATGAAAGAAAAATTTATCGGCAAGTAACCCTTAGTGGGTATAAGAACTTATTTTATTTTTGTGTCAACAGCTAAAAAGGGGGTAGCGCAATCACCCGTTCTTTTTTTCCATTTTGAGTACCCTATCTCAAGAAGTAATGCTACGTTCTGGTTGAAATTTGGAATATATGTGAATCCATGTGTAAACAGGCTTTGGTTCGATTTTGACGCCGATCGCTCCAAGAGGTGTTGATTTTTTTTTTTTTTTTTTTTTTTTTTTTTTTTTGCGAATAAAAATATTTTTATTAATGCAACAATAAGAAAGATAAATCGTAATAGATTGTCGTCTGCGTATTTCTCGTGATTTTAATTGTATGGAAATGATAGGAAATATTATCTCAATGATTTAAAATTTTTAACTGTTGCCATCTTATGTTTGTTAATAAATAAAATATTTGTAATTAATTCAAGTTAAGCTTTTAAAGTAACTTTCAATTTTCGCTCTTTGTTTTGTTTTTACAATAATTCAGACATTGGGATGGTCGTCAAGTTTTTGCATGTGTAATTTTGTTTTTGTTAGGAATATTGCTTCCTCGTGAAGCATGGGGAGGGATCAGAAAAAGGAAAAATATAGAAGAAAGTTTCGTGATGGCCACAACATACTAGTTTTTTTTTTCTTTGAGATGGGCCAATGCTGTCACCGGTGAGCGAACTATTTATCTAATCACAATGAGATTCTTTTTTATTTTATTATTATTATCATTACTATTTTTTTTTATGTTATACAAAGAAAAGAGAGAAGAAAGGAAAAAAAAGAAGAAGAAAAAACGTATAATAAAATCCTTGCAAAATAAACCGGAGTAAAATGAGGGTCTGCTGTTTATTTTTTATGCACCAGCATGCAACAGTAACGTAAACTAACTTTGGGCCAATATTGTGACAAATGAGAGCATTAAATTTAGATTTTAAAACCAATAATTTTTTATCTTTACAAATTTTTGAGATGGGCCAATGCTGTCACCGTTGAGTAAACTGTTTATCTAATCGGAATGGGATTTATTATTTTTTTTAATGTTGTACAAAAAAGAGAGAGAGAGGAAAAGAAAGGAAAGAAAAACTCTTTCTTTTAATTTTTTCCACGAATTAATTGATTACTTGACAATCAATGTGCAATCCAATCATTTATCTATCAATAGAAATTTTAATTAAACTTGGGAAGCGTCAGTAGAGTTAACGCTCCCTCATCTTGTAGCGTGAATTTATTTCCGCTTTTGATTACTCTTTCCCTTCATTAACTAATATAGTGATAGAGAATTTTCGGTAAATTGAACTTTTCGAGCTATCTGGTCGATTCCAATCGGGCACGCAAAATGTTAATAAAACCCAGGTGCCGCTTTTCGACCTTTCGATAAAATTGCGCGAAGTTTTAGAATTCATGTCATAAAATGCATTTTTGAGCGCATTAAGGGTGTTTGTCTAAACAGAACTGTTTTATCATAAATACATTAATACTATAGGCAGTGGACCTACCATGGGTGACACCTGGGGTGGTAATTTGTGGTGTCACCCTCCTCCCCCCCTACAAACGCAAAAAGAAGAAAATAGGGTTTTAATATTCTATGTAAACATGAAATTCATACAACTTTCATAAACGATTACATTTGTGTTATAACGAATTTTTAAGTGGGGTTCTGTGCAAAAGACAAACAAAAACTACGAACACTTTTACACTTTTTATATGACTTGCCCTTGATGCAAAAACATGTAGGCCATCCAAAGGATAAAAAAAGTGAAAGGGTTATGAAATTGATGAGAAATAATCCCTTAATATTTTACAACGTATCTCAAATTCAGGAAAAGATAATGGGGTTTTAGTTTTTTGGTTTTAGGGGAAGTCACTACTAGGTCTAGGTATTGACAATATGAACCTAATCCTGAATATAGTATTCATTCCATGACGTGGAGTGGAAAAAAGAGGGTCCGGGGGTTTCCCCCCGGAAATTTGTCAAATTTGTATTCTTTTAAGGAGCATTTTAGCTCTATATATTTTCAAAAACCTGCAATCTCACTTTGGGTGTCACCCCCTGCCGGGTGGCATCCGTGGTGGACCTCATCCCCTCCCCCATAGTGACGCCAATGCTGTATGGTATTTCGTAATAACAAATTAATATATTTTAAAAATACCTTCGGCTTCGTTTTGCTTCTATTCAAAAAATGGCGAATGGAATTCTTAATATTTGAACAAAGAAAAAATCGTATTTTGAGCACTTTCCGCGAAAGATATGTCGGATATAATTGCGTTTCTTAAAAGCAAAAAATGGATTTTGAGTAGTTTAAAATCTTTGGAACACTAACTTTTTTCTCTTGATATTGATTTCTCTGATCTTATTTTGAAGTGCAGACTGGGTCCCCCAAGAGAGCGCCAACCTTGACTCCCAAATGGTACGGAAAAAAAAATTGCCAAAAAGACCGCGGGGGGGGAGGGGAACACCAAAAGCACACAGGTTTATGAGAGCAAAAAGAAAAAAAAATGAACTTGCACACGTTGGGGAATAAAAATAAAGTGTAAAATAAAATAGGATTCTAAAAAAAAGAGGTTCGATGGCGGAAGAAGGGGGAAACAAGGTGCACACGCTCGAGGGCGCAAAAAAAAAAAAAAAAAAAAAAATCAAACGACCTCGGGTCGGGTTGGAGGGCGCAAAAAAAAAAAGTCGTACAGGTTTGAGGAAGCAAAAAAATAAGGGGGGGGGGGGGGGTGCGCGCACGTTTGAGAGCGAAATAAAAATGAAGGCGCACACAGGGAGTTCGAGGGCTCATCGGCCCACTGGATGCTTCTTTTCCTTTAAAGGAATTTCTTCTTTGAAATCAACCACTACTCTCGAATGCTAGCCAACTTAAAATCCCTTCACTCATTCGCTTGGTATTTTCAGCTTCTACCTCGATACTTATACTTCTGGCGCTAACCAGGAAACCATACAATAGTTTAATAATGAAGAAATTCTAAATAAGTAGCAATCGAAGAAGTAAGTAAAACATCTTTTTGAAAACAAACTATTCGCCCACGTCTCCTCGTAATCGAAATAATAGCTTTATGAGCAGAGGAGGGCCCGATGACCAAACTGACGAGGGGGCTGACTTAGCTCTCAGCAATCCTGATTAGAATGATGTAGTTAAAAGATCCCCCAGATTTACTTTTGGAATTTCATCACTATCTGTATTTATCCTAGAAATGGTACAATGCAAAGTGTTTTCATCTTTTATTTTTTACGTATCTCTAAAATACGAAATGATTTTAGACAAATGAAAAAATGAAGCTAACGAGGCATTTAAAATATTTCAATGCTTACTCCGCATGTATTTTTTTGAACGGTGACTTGGTTGAAAAGTCGATGTCCTTCGTCATTTCCAAGCTCTTTCTCGAGTTCTATTTGTGTGAAAAGGAACATTTCATCTCCTTTAATATTCTGAAAGTGCTGTTGAGTTCTAAAATAAACGAAATATATTATTTCTTTAACACAAATGATCAGATTAAACATTTTATGCTGAAACATTAGAAGACGTACTTGAAGCTATTTTGTCTCCCGATTCAGAACTTAATGAGAAATACTGCAGTAAAATTCTAAACTTATAAATCTGATAATTCTATAACGAATAGAGTTGTCCATATAGAACTACTCTATTCATTTGCTGTCTTCTGTACCTCCATTTCCTAAAATTGAAATAATCCAGGATTCTTATCACCAATCTAACATAGCAGCAGAAATGTTGTCAGTTTGACACACCAGGAGGAGCCGACTAAAACTGTCTGCAACCAGAGGCGTAGCGTCAGGGGGGCACGAGGGGACTCACCCCCGCCCTCCCCAACTTGCTGGACACTTAACCTTTTGTCCCAGATTTATAAAAAAAAATAGCACAAAAATCAAAAAGAGTATGTTTTTTCCGATTTGTATGGTCTTAAAAATGCATTCTAGACAATCTTTACTAATGCTAGGGTGGAAAAGTGGCCTAGGGGCGTTTTCCCCGGCCATTTTACGAAATTGAAGCTTGAAAACACAATTTTATATTTTTCTCTAAACATTAAAGAAGTCGGGGTTCTTTCTCGATTTTTTTTTCAAAATTGTTGTTCTGAAAACGCAGTTTTAGACAATATTCGAAGATGTTAAGGAGAGGAGAAATCCGGGAGCCTCTTCTCGGAAATTTTTCGAAAATGAACAATTTAAAAAATGCAATTGTGGACCATCTTTGATATTGTTATGAAGACCGGAAATTTTTCGCAATTGGAACTCAAAAACAATTCTATTACACTTTTAATGATGTTCGGGGTGAATTTTTGGGAGTTTACCCCAGTAATTATTCGAATTTAAAGGCTTTAAACGAAATTTAAAACTATTTTAAATTATATTGGGAAGGTAGAGGGGGGGTGCGGACTAGTTGACCCGTTCGAAGCATTAGCGCTCAAAGGAAGAATTTTCTGATTTTAATGCAACCTCGAGATGCTAGTATAGACCAAAGCAATGCGTAGTAAAGCAACAAAATAAATTGAAATTCACGCTTCTACAAAGTCAAATTACAATGCCCCTTGTTAAAATCAATGATGTTTCCTGATTTTAACAATATTAGATATACAGCTCAGAATTCTGCAATGAGTATAATTTTGCATATTGGTGGAAACTTGGACACAAATTCTGCTGAAGAAACAAAACCATTAAAACGGTATTTTTCGGGCCAGATGTGAACCCATACCTTTTCCCTCATTAGCACGCTGTTTTATTTAACCGAGATAATGTGTCTTTCGGCTGCTACTCATTGAAGTAATGAGTGAAAGAAAAAAAAAACGTTTTTTTGACAAAATTTAAAAAAGCAATTTTTTAGACCGTGGATATATTTTTCGTCATTAGCAGATGCGATAATCTTCAAAATGATGGGGTAAATCACAGAATTTGATAAGGAGGAATAAATAAAATCTCGTGTAACGACAAAAACACAGGCTAGAGAAACGCGTATAGCCCTATTGTAGAGAGCCATATAAGATGTTCAATGATGTTATCAGGGTTTTCGGGGATTCTTCCCGGAAATTTTATCAGAATTTAAGCCCTAAATGAGAAATTTTAGAGTCTTTGATGATATTAGAGGTAAGAAAAGTTCGGGGATCTTCAAAATTTCCCCAAAGTCCTAAAAACGGAATTAAATCGTAAGTAATCCTTAATTAACTGTAACCCATCTCTAAATGCGATAATAGAAGAGATGGGGTTCGGAAACTTTTTCAAAATCACAGTTTCAAAAATCGCTCTTCTATAGGGTAAGTTTGATGGCGTAAAATAAATGGATAGAGAGTTCGGAATCTCTCTCCCTCTCCTTTTTCTTTGGCAATGTCACTATCGTTTTTATTTGATATAAAAACTTTTTAACAAAAAAATTGAACCGCCGAAAAAACTGAAAAGCAAAAAATAATAATCCATTTTAATTAAACCTTAATAACTAAGTTCTTAAACTGATGTAAGTATACCTAAGTATATATTTTTGTAATAATTAAGAGTTTTTAATTAACCTTAATAACTCAGTTCTTAAATTAATGTAAGTATACCTAAGTAGTTTTGAGTCGGTGCCAAACAAGCAAATTAATTATTTTTGTAAAGCGTGAGGCGCAGCGGTGGCGTATGGCGACACGCCCCTTCGCCGGAAAATGCCGAGCGTTCACGAAGTTAAACCCGAACGTCGTCGAGTGGTCTCGAAGAAGCACGTGTCGAGCACGAGTAGCAGCCAAATTTTGGCTGCTACTGAGCTTTTGCCTCATATACAACAGTCAAAATGTTTATATCATTGTTCATCATACTGAAGAAGGATTTCTCATCTTGTTAAAAGCTCAAATAAATGGTTTTGTGGGTCATAGTATTATTCAGCGTAAGTATGGCATAACAAGTGTAGCCGTTTATTGCATACATGATCCTGAAGATTTTTCTCACTAGTTGTTTGCCTCTCTCGTGCGAGGTCCCAAAGGTTTCAAAGCTCCAACGAGAGGTACTTTTTGTTGTATACGATCTACTAGTATTCATGAGTTAATGATGGCGTGTGGAGGGAGCATTTTTTGAAACATTTATGTTTATCGCCGGACATTTCACATTACATTGCTAATTTTATTTGGTTATTTCTTTAAATTTAGGTAATTTAGGGACCTTTGTTTATTTATTGTTTAGCACCGACTCAAAACTACTTAGGTATACTTACATTAATTTAAGAACTGAGTTATTAAGGTTAGTTAAAAACTCTAAATTATTACAAAAATATATACTTAGGTATACTTACAACAGTTTAAGAATTTAGTTATTAAAGTTTAATTACAATGGTTTATTATTTTTTGCTTTTCAGTTTTTTCGGCGGTTCAATTTTTTTGTTAAAAAGTTTTTATTTTATAATTTTTTGTGGCTATAAGCTACTAATGTGGCTATAATCTGTATGCTTATATTTTTGATTACTTTTAAAATAGCTACCTACCTTACTTTAGCTATTAATATATATATATATATATATATATATATATATATATATATATATATATATATATATATATATATATATATATATATATATAATCGTATTTTAACAATTATCTGTTAAAAGCAGGCTTTATATACTAACATGAGTAGGCCTACAAAAAATGCTGCTCGGATGAGGAAAAGATGTTTAGAAGAATCTATTAATGAGAAAGAAAAAAGGTTGGAAGCAAACAGAAAGAGAATTACATTAACACGTTCACAGGAGAGTTTAGGTCAGCGCGAGGAAAGACTGTCGAGAATGAGAAGCTACAATAACGATAGTTTATTGCAAGAAGGTGATAAGCAGCGCGCTCGTCGTTTAGATATAAGAGAGCGACTTTCAAATGAGAGTGAAGAGCAACGCGCTCATCGTTTAGATCTGATAAGAGAGCGAGTTTCAAATGAAATTGAGGACGTCGTGTCTATACAATCCGTTCCATAGATGAGTCTCGTGAAATTGCTACCTATGGAAAGAAACCTCCAGATAATGTTGTCCCGAAAGATGTGAACAATTGTGGTGGACTTTTATCAGAGGTAAAACTTGCTACCGAATCTCGTGTGATGTTGAGACGTAACATATCAGTATCTGACGGCCTCGTCAATGGTGCAATGGGTATTTTAAAAAAAATAAAATATCCATCAATACGTAGGGATCAACTAGAGGAAGGAGAATTACCGGACTGCATATTAGTTAAGTTTGACGATGAAAGCATAGGAAGCAGACTAAAAGATAGCGATAATTGTGTCGCCATACCTCCAGTGGTTGCAACTTTTCAAGGAACGAAAGGTTATGGTGACATTGAGCACAGGATGTTGCCAATAATTCTATGCTGGGCCGTCACGGTACACAAATTGCAAGGTACGACCCTTGATAAAGCTGTAATAGACCTCGGAAAGAAAGTGTTTGCTAAAGGACAGGCATATGTGGCACTGAGTAGAGTAAAAACACTTGAGGGTATTGCTTTATCTAATCTAGAGTCAAATAAGTTACTACACAAACCTCACGATGAACGAGCTTTAGCAGAAATGCAGAGACTGAGAGCTCTAAATCAAGAGACTGACAAATCTAAAGCTCATTCATCGTGAGTTGTTTTTTTTTGTTTTTTTTTTGTAATACACAACTCAGTAATAAAAAATCTGTGAGCGAACAATAAATCACTCCTAATATCTCACCTTTAGATAAGGAATTTTTCCAAATTTACATGGGACCAAATTCTAGGTATACTCTTTCCAATAAAAAAACAACTATCGAAATCAGACTATTCTGTAAAAGTTATGCGTCGTCTTACACGAAAAAAAGTAAAAAACCTTTGAGTGAACAATAACTCACCCCTGTTTTCCATCCTTTAGGATAGGAAATTTTTTCCCAAATTTATATGGGAACAACTTCTGGGAAAATTCTTTCCAATGAAAAAAGAACTATCAAAATCGAACGAACCTGTGAAAAGTAATGCCTGGTCATACATGAAAAAAAAGAACTTATATATACGGGTCGACTTGAGAACCTCCTCCGTTTTTTCGTCGGTTAAAAAACTAATCCTAATTACAAATACCAGAGATTGAGAGGTCTACACTGCCGTGGGCAGGTCAAAGGCAGTAACTGCATTTTTTTTTTTTTTTTTTTTTTTTTTTTTTTTTTTTTTTTGCATTTTGTCATCTATTGTACGTTAGCTTTGTTGTACAAACTAACTTATTTGGTTTCCGCTGAAAAAAATATATAACTCCAACATTTTCTTATTGTTAATACTACTGAATCCAACACACATTGCTTCAAATATCTCGAAAACTCATTTCTGCAGATACTGCCGCTTACCTGCCCACGGCAGTACACACGAGAGACATACAGGTCTGAAGCTCATTCATTATGAGCTTTTTTTTTTTTTGTAATACCCAACTCAGAATCAAAAAATCTTGGAGTGAACAACTAATCACCCCCTCTCCCCCCCCCCTTTAGGGTAGGAATTTTTCCCTCAAACTTATAGGGGAATTACTTCAGGCTATACCCTTTCTAATAAAAAAAGAATATCCAAAATCGGACTATTCTGTAAAAAGTTATGTGTGGTCATACATTAAAAAAAATATGTATATATACGTGTCGACTTGAGAACCTCCTCCGTTTTTTCGTCGGTTAAAAATAGTATGTCACCATCACTAAACTTCGCCCTATTTTTTCATACAAATCCTGAATATAAAAAATGTTTGATGACTGGCACTGAAAACTAACCCTAATCACAAGTACCAGAGATTGAGAGGTCTACACTGTCATGTGCAGGTAAAGGGCTATAACTGCAATTTTATCTTTTTTTTTTTTTTTTTTTGCATTTTGTCATCATTGTTTGTACGTTAGCTTTGTTGTACAAACTAACTTATTTGGTTTCCGCTAAAAGAAATATAATTCCAACATTTCCCAGTTGATAGTACTGATTCCAGCGCACAATTCTTCAAATATCTCGAAAACTCATTTCTGCAGATACTGTCGTTTACCTGCTCAAGACAGTACACACGATAGACATACAAGTCTGCATCTCATTCATCGTGAGTTCTTTTTTTTTTTTTTTTTGTTATACCCAATTCAGCATCAAAAAATCTTAGAGTGAACTACTAATCGCCCCCCTTTCCCCACCCTTAGGGTAGGATTTTTTCCCTCAAATTTATATAGGAACAACTTTAGGCTATACCCTTTCCAATAAAAAAAAGAATATGCTAAATCGGACTATTCTGTAAAAAGTTATGTGTGGTCATATATAAAAAAATTTGTGAGTGAACAACAAATCTCCCCCTTTTCCCACCCTTAGGGTAGGAATTTTTTCTTCAAACTTATATGAGACCAACTTCAGGGTATAACCTTTCCAATAAAAAAAGAATTATCAAAATCGGACTATTTTGTAAAAAGTTATGTGTGGTCATACATTAAAAATCTGTGAGTGAACAACAAATCAACCCCCTTTTCCCACCCTTAGGGTAGGATTTTTTTTTTTTTCAAAATTTTTATGGGACCACCTTCGGGGTATACCCTTTCCAATAAAAAAAGAATTATCAAAATCAGACTGTTCTGTAAAAAGTTATGCGTGGTCATACATTAAAAAAAAAATATACGTGTCGAATTGAGAACCTCCTCCGTTTTTTCGTCGGTTAAAAATTATTGATAAAAAAGTTCTGAAAAACTCTCTACTAGTTTATCTTTTCCAAAACTATCTGAGTGCTTTGGTTTTCCCATAATGAAAATTTCAATTTCCAGCCTTTATATTTTTATTTGTTTGAAATACAAGTGTTTGCGAACACCGTCAAAAAAAAAAAAAAAAAAAAAAAATTCAGCATTTTGAACTTATATGCTTATTTTAGTTTTTTATTTTGTTGTCATGTATTCTGAATATTGCTTGAAATTTTTGTTTAATTTCGCCTTTTATATTTAAACACTTTGAACTAGTAGTGTGACTATTCATGACATTTTTTAAATCTCATCTTATTCTATTTCAATTTTTTCTCTATTTTAAATAGATTTTGGTGGCACATATATTTTCCTCTACTTATAACCTCGATTTTCATGATCATATTTTTTACAAAAAGAAAAAGAAAAAAGATAGAAATTAAAAATTGCCGTCAGCACCTATCAAGTTTTGTTCATTTACCTATTCATTTTTTATTTGACTGACGCTTGTCATCAGGGCCTGATCACTGAATAGGCAAACTAGGCCGCAGCCTACGGCCCCCGATATTTTAGGGGCCCCCAAATGACTGAACTTTTGTCTATGGTTGAAAAATGTTTCAGTCAACGGCTAAAGTTATAAAGTTTGAACACAGGGTGCTCCAAAAAAGCATTTGGCCTAGGGCCCCGCGATATCCTAATCGGGCCTTGCTTGTCATCAGGGCCTGATCACTGAATAGGCCAACTAGGCCGCAGCCTACGGCCCCCGATATTTTAGGGGCCCCCAAATGGCTGAACTTTTGTCTATGGTTGAAAAATGTTTCAGTCAACGGCTAAAGTTATAAAGTTTGAACACAGGGTGCTCCAAAAAAGCATTTGGCCTACGGCCCCGCGATATCCTAATCGGGCCTTGCTTGTCATAGGTTTGTACTATAAACTGAATACTTTCTTTTCGTTAAAAAATATTCGAAACGATCGTTTCAGCGACCCTCAGTTACGTAAATCATAATGCAGAACCTTGGATGTTCCCAAATAATATTCAAAGATTGCATTTGCTTCCAATATTTCGCCGAAAAGAATTCTATTTGTTCTTTATTCTATTTTTTCACATATTATTTCTATTCATTGTTCATAAGTTCTCGAAGGTTTCCTTTCTGCTTTATTTTTCATTACCAAAATGAAAATGGTGGCCGCATTTCTGAAAAACTAAGGGGGGGGTAGCAAAACCCTTCTTGGCGACGGCCCTGGTGTCCCCCTTCCCCAAATGTTTGGTCACGCTACGCCTCTGTCTGCAACACATCCAAAAAAAATTTCTTTTAAAATATTTTGTAGACATTCTTCTGATTGAGTTTGTAGGCGTAACAACCTCAATCACAGTTTTCAATGAATGAATTACCATTTTCGTTTTAATGCATTGTGTATTAAAACGTTGATAATTCATTCATTTAATTTTCAAGCACATTCGTTAATCAATCAGAGTTTGTTTGTAGGCGTAACAATATTATTAAGCAGTTTGTAATCTTATACTGACGCGAAAACAAGTTGAAAATCTGAACGATATCAAATATTTTAAGAAGTAAACGTTTACGTGGTTGTAGAAAACTAACGTTCTAGGTCTAGAACAACATATTTTGCACAATACATAGAGCAATCAGATGGCCAGAAGTACCTCTTTCAAAGAGAAAAACTTCATCTTTGGGAAGCTAAGCACCCAATGAAACTGATTTTAACGTATGCAAGACAAAACAAGAGACTTCTGTACGCTTCTCTGTCAAAGCTCGGTGCCTCATTATCTTTTTGATGCGACCTGCAACCTTAATTCAGCTAACGTTACAAGTACCATTTCTGCTCCTTACAATATGCGTGAGGGTTCAAGCACATAACTAACCTAAGTGATGCAGCTGAGAAGCAAGAGAGCGATATTTCAAGCAGATGGGGAGTCGAAACCAGGCGTTCTGGCATAAGCAACATGGCTCCGAATTGTTGCTGTCGATGTAGATCCTGTTGCTGCAGCTGTAGCTGCTCAAAATGTTGTTGCTGCAGAGCAAGAGGCGTACAAAAAGTTAGCATCCGCAGTTGGGTGCATGAGTGTGAGCGCTAGCGGTTGAGCGGATGAGTGAGCGATGTTAGGATAAGTTGTTTATTGCAGCAAAGAACAACGTGCTCAAGACGTATGATAACCCCCTATTGCTGCAATAAATGGCGCTATGTTTAATGATAATCCAGTGCTTTACAGCTGAGTCAAAAGGAGCTCAAGGTGCAGAGGCAAAGTTATGTTAAGTGTTTTAAAACACACCACATAACTCCCACCTAAGTGATGCACATGGGAAACAAGAGAGTGATATTTCAATCAGATAGGGCGCTGAAGCCAGCCCATGACTTAAGAAACATGGCTCCGATAATAGCTTGTTGCTGTCGATGTAGATCTGTAGCTGTTCAAAGTCAGGGTCGAATTTAGCTTCATGCCGCCACTAGGCAGACCTGAAATCTGCCGCCCCCCTCCTCTTAAGTAATTTAACCAAGGTCAATTTGAACACTGAAAAGCACTTATTCTCACGAGGCATTAATTTTCTGGAGCCTGTCGTAATAGAGAAAATTTAAGACTCGCGAAATATTTCAACTTTCAACGCGAAATCACCAATAGCTTTATTTTTGGGAACATATGTCGGTGTATGTACTCTTTATACTTCTTATAGTCATGTAGTGCATGCAGCCCATGTTTTTCCTTTTAAATATTGCAAGTATTTTGATTGCTATTGAAATTCACAATCACGCACTTTTCAGTCCCCCCTGCTCTGCACTTCCCTCTTTAAAGCATTTGTGGGATCAGCTGAAACGCCAGATGTCGCCGTGCAAGATTTAGAAGTGGCTGTTAAAAATTTGGGGGTCCATCTGCCTCAGGACAACATTAGACGTTTAATTAGCTCACTGTCGGAACGCATTGCTGCATGTATTGCAGCACAAGGGGGTCCAATGCGCTTATTGAAGTAGCATTGTATTTATCTTATCTCTTAGCCTGTATTTGTTTAATTGTCTAGATTTTGGGATCACGTGTATATCTCATCTGTATTATTATGTACATTAAATTTCACTTCAATCCAATGCTTCCTTCTTGGGGCGCTATTCTCGATCTTCCTGAGAGTGATTGCTTACAGTGAAAAATCCCCAAACGCGATAATTTGCTAGAAAAGACTGCCACTCAAACACGCGCTCCGATCCAAAATTGCTTATCTTAAGCTGATGCGCCTACTCGTATATATGTGGTCCTTAGTAGTGACTATTGCTGCAGCACGGAGCGATGTGTGTTATGTTGCCGAGTCACCAATATGTCGGTCTAGAAAGATTGGGCGCCGAAGATTGGGCTCCGCATATTGGGCGCCGGGAACATTGGGCGCCAGGGCCGTATCCAGAGGGGGGCCTGACGGGCCCGCCCCCCCCCCCCCCGAAACCCGAAATGTTTTGTACCGTAAAACAGAAGAAGGTTTTTTTTTTTAATTCCTAATGTCAGAAAAGGAGAATAACGAAGTTTTTTTTATTCTTAATTTTGCTACTATTCAAGATTTATAATATTTTGAAGAAATACAGAAAAAGCAATTCTATTTCTCATTAGCCGCAAAGCACACTTGAAATTTAGACCTTTAATTAGGACTTCCTGCTCTCTTTCGCAATTCAATTCAGGGCAGTCCAGGGTCAAGGCAGGCCCTTTGTCAGTTTTGGTAAAGTCTGGTTCGTGCACTTCCTCCTCCAGGGGCGTGCACAGAAATTTTGGGGCTGTTACAAATATCTTTTTTGGACCCCCTCCATATTGTTCACCTATATTTTGAACCCTAGGTTTAAAGATATTGGCCCCCATTTAAGCTCGGGCCCGGACTAACAGGTGTCCCTTCTCCCCTCTATACACGATCCTGCCCTCCTCCCCCTAAAACTCTTATAAAACTTACACTGTACTGATATCGAGTCGGGGACTCCCCAAAGTCTGGGCCCTTAGTTTCCAATTAGGCGAGTATCTTGTTACCAAGATGTGCCAAATTCAGCTCCTTGATACATCCTGCGTAAAAAATGCAAAAATCACGATTCTCGCGTTTTTGTAGCATAATTTTCAAGATAATTTTTGTTACTGATATGTTTCATGTCTTGCATTTATTTAATGCCGAATTCAGTATCATGGAAGTTCTTTTGTTATTGCTTGTTTTTTTTTTTTTTTTTCTTACTTCTACGGCATACTGTTAATACCTTAAGTATGAGAAAAAAAAAACACTTACTCTACTCTTTTTCATTTTCTGCACTACTTGTGATTGAAAAAAAAAAGTTTGTTTCGAGAAATATTTCGTTGCATTTATTAACTTAAAACGGGTTTGTCTTACAAAGTTATAAGAGCTTCAAATAATTTCAACTGTTCGAGAGTCTGAAAATTATTTAAGTTTTTGAAATTCCTAGAAAAGTTCTTCAATTTTGTATCTCATCAAGAAAATAAAGTATGAATTGTCCAAATGACTAGAATATTACCCTTCCGTTCTTATTTTCTGCATGTCTGCACTACTTCTTTTAAACTATTTTGTACAATTTTCATACTGTATTGCAGTTAATGAAAAAAAGTGGGGGTAGGGGGAGTGATCAAAAACAAACTTCACTAAAAGTCGATATGAGCAGATGACGGGGTGCTTCTCCTTTCTCCTCTCTGTCCATTAATTTCCATGATTTGTCGAGCCAGCAATTTTTATTTTGTTTGATCTTGATTGGAAAAAGAATGTATAACTTTTAAAAAACTTTGTTTGCCTATTTTTTTTTTCATATTTTCGTTGTTTCAATTACCTAATATAAGGCCTCAAAAATACAGATTTTTTTTTTTCAAAAATTTCTCGGGGGGAGAAACCCCCGGACCCCCTGAAATTATGGATGTTCTACATCCGACTTAAAAGGACACCCCTCGTGTTATCCTTACCACTACAAGGTGAATGAGAAAAATAATAAGAAATTAAAATAAAATAACAACAGTCCAAACAGTGGAATCGTTAAAAATCGAGACAAAAAGTCTTCTATGTTAACATTTTTATGCGTTTGGTGTGTCTATATATACTATATGGTGTGTGTGTCGGGCAATGTGCTAATCCGGGCTCCTCCCGAAAAAAATATCTGGATACGGCCTTGTTGGGCGCCGAGCACTTTGGGCGCCGGGAACTTTGGGCGCCGAGCGTTTTGGCCGCCGGGAACTTTGGGCGCCGAGCATTTTGAGCGCCGAGCACTTTGGGCGCCGGGAACTTTGGGCGCCGAGCGTTTTGGGCGCAGGGAACTTTGGGCGCCGAGCATATTGTGCCCAGTATTCCCGGGGCCTATAATGCTCGGCGCCCAATGTTTCCGGCGTCCAAAATGCTCGGCGCCCAATGTTCCTGGTGGCGAATTTTGAAACGCTTTCAATGCTTACGTTACGGTAGCTACCGGTTAGTTAATCACTTGGCAGCTAATGATCACGTGCTCTAATCAACTGCTTAGAATGGTAACCGATTGATCATAGAACGCTGCGGTTAGTAACCGGTCGACCGGTGAGGTTCGTCGAACGCAAGGAATGCTTGCGTTCGACCAGCTCAACTAATAGCTACCGGTGATTCGATCACGTGACATCTAATGATCACGTGCTTCAATCAACTAATCAACGTATTAATACGGTAACCGGTTGATAATAGAACGCAGCGGTTAGCCACCGGTTACTCAGTGGTCAACCGGTTAGGATCGCCGAACAAAACCAATTACTGTACATTGGCGAAATGAGAAATAAAAACGAGCGCGTTCTTTAAAACAGCATGGTAACCTGGATACATTAAAGCTACCCCGAGTAAAATGTAAACAGAGCCGCCCCTTTAAATTGTGAAGTAGAAATTGCAATGCGAAATATTGCTGTTTAAAGTTTTAGTTCGTTTTAATTTCACGATTTACTGTTTTTTGTGTTGTGAAATATTTCCGTTTTCGTAGGGTTTCTTCTGAATCTTAATTTACATCTGTATTGTTGTTATGTTTGGAAAATTCTGCTTGCTGTAAACATTCGCAATAAAGTCACATTGAAAGAGACGCAGGACAGATTTTAACATGGTAGATAATACATGCTGTTTCAAAATGAGTTTCTTTGACTGTTGATTTTTTTTTATATTCTTGAGAATAGTAACTGAAATACGATCTGAGTGTGCTTCTTTTATGTTGTTGATGTTTTAATTTATTGGTTTTCTCTGAACAATATGTTGAAGATTTTGGTTAGTTCATAAAGTTTTTTAACAATAAAAATGTCGTGAGAAAATCTGTAAAAAATACTACCATTTAATGATCTAAGAAATACATTTTATCTCAGGAAAGAATATAATCCTTTTCATTTAATTTGTAATTTCACCTTCATCTGTCTCAATTTTTAGTTTTATAAAAAAAAATAAAAAGGGGAAAGGATGGGTGGAAAGATGTTGAGTCACTGCTCCTATGCTCTTTGGGGCTCATGAGAATTTGAGCGACCTGTGTCAGCCTTTGCACACTCCACCCCCCCCCCCCCCATTTCCTAGAAAAAATTGAAATGACACGTTTGGCTACCACCAACTACTTGCAATCAGTAGTCATTGGCCCCAGGAACAGTAAGCTGTTCAATTTCGATTGTTTTATGCTCCGAGCTTGTGTCACTCCTTCACTGTACTAAATCATTATAGTCTAATATAGGTGTGAGTTCATTTGTATGCTAATGATAATAATATATTCAGAGCTCTAAAAAAATTTTTTTTTTTTTTTTGCCTTGTTAATTTTGCCTGAATAAACTGATAATTGATAAAATTTGCAGATTGCACCAAAATCTTAATTATTTTAAAATGTTCCCTATCAAAGGAGTTTACAGCAAATATTGTATAATTGACTTTGAATTCAGAGCACCTGTGATAGTTAAGTTAGAGGGGGAAGGGAGCCAAAGTGAGTGCCCTTGGCTAGTGCATTCTTGCACCCTTTGAACTTGTTCGTTTCCGTTTTTTTTCCCTTACATTCATGGCATGTGAAGCAATCCGGAAAACTTGCAGAAGGGGTTGCTATTCATATTGTATTGGAATTAACTCTGAATTTGGAGCACTTCAGAAGTGATTGATAGTCGGGGGAAAAGGGGGGGGGAGGCTCTTGAGCCAAAGTAAGCATCCTACAACTTGTGAGCCACCCATGTTTTTCTTTTTTAGGTTCAAAGCAATCCATATAAGTTTGCAGAAGGAGCTTGCAGTTAATTATTCTTGCATTATAATTAATTTAGAACTCATGGCACTGTGGAAGTGGAAGGAAAATTGGGGGAAGGGCCAGATCTGAAGCCTAAGTGAGCGCAAGATATGGCACGCTTCTCCGTGACATTCAGTCGTCTTCTCAACTTCATACTTTGTGCAGAATAGGGAGCTGAATAAGATTCAGTGCAAAGGGTTTTGAGAGCTCATGGTGCCCCTACCAATCCTTACGCCCTTATGAATGAAGAACCTTTCAACAGAAGACATTTTGACAAAACCTTATTCTTTTCAAAGTCAAAGAGTCGGAGTCATTTTTCCTACAATTCCTCAGCCTTGGTTACCACCTGCTTTCTCCACACTAACTGACTTATTAGTAATGGCAGATTAAATCAATTAAATTACCTGTCTTATTGGTAAACTTGCTGCTAGTAAGTGTATTTCATTTAATGATAGTTGCATCGAAATAAAAACTTTTTGCAAATGCTAATTAACAGTGAAATAAGAATCAAACAGATCAAAGTGATATGGCATCAAAAAAATTGAGAAAACTACAAGAAAGGTCCGTATATCTTTCAAGATTCAAGACAGGAACTTAACATTTTGTTTGATTGCTGCTTCCAATTTGAAATTTAACCATGATTATGAGCAAGATTTGTAGAAAAACATTTTTTTACACATTTGTCAATTATGCATGTATGACATCCAGAGACTGCAATTTCATCCTTGTTATGGACTCATCAGTCTGGAATGGTCAATCACCAAGCTGAAGGGAGATGTCATCTCATTAAAGCTAAGAGTGCCAACAAACCGGTAACTAAATTTAATTGAGTAAATCACAAGGGTTCACAGCAGTGATGTGCTTCAACTAAACAATCGAAGGCAATGCATGGGTATAAAGCAGAAAGTTACCGTCCTTAAGACTGGGCTAGGGCAGAACTACATGCAATATACTGACATCCCAGTCATGATATTCAGAGACTGCAGTTTCATCCTTGTTATGGGCTCATCAGTCTGAAATATTCAAGAACCGAGTTTGAGAGGCAGATACGAGACTCATTCAGCTTGAATGAGATGATTTCCGTATGTTGCCTGTAGTTCTACCTTAGCCCTGGTTAAAGGTGGTAAACTGCTTTATACCCATGCTTTGCTTTCAATTGACGAGTTGAACTACACCATTGCTGGGGACTCTCGCTGGTGGTTTAATTTTAATTTAGCTACCAGTCTGTTGGCACTCTAAGCATCAATGAGATGACATCTGCCTCCAGCTTAGTTATTGACTGTTCCAGACTGATGAGTCCATAACAATGACGAAACTGTAGTGAGTCTCTGGATGTCATAACCAGGTTGTCGGTATATTGCATATCTACCTTAGTCCTGGATAACTTACTGCTGAATTGTTCCATACATGTTTTTCTACAACAATGTAATTTTCTTTAAAAGTTGGGAGTCACTGTAGAGCCCTTGTCAGCTAGGGCTTGCCAGCCCTCCATAAATATATCACTTGGATTCCAAACTAGGCCCACTATAGCTCGGGCAAACCTAACCTGGGAATATTGTGAAGCCTACGCAAATCCTAATCACAGCATTACAGAGCTACCGGTTAGGTTTACACCAGGCAGACATGGCCTCTTGTTGACCCCGTCGAAATTTAAACTTCCTATAAGCACGCCTGTCATTTAGGAGGGTCAATTGCCTCACCCCTAGCTTTGAGAAATTAATGTTACATATAAGGGGTTGTAGTTCCTGCAATAAAATTTGCATTGAATAAACACCGTCTCCCACCCCTCAAACCCTGGAAAAATTCGAAATGACAAGCTTGCTCATACGAAGTATTAGCAGTTCAGTAATACTAAGAAATTAAGAACTTCTGTACTTATTCATGTATTAAGCAAACCAATGTGATTTTAGCCAATTGTAATACTTACTGTGAATAAGAAACAATTACCTTTTCACAGATTATAGGTAGTTCAAGTATTTGGTAAATATTCACTTCAAATTACTTCAGAGTTACCAGAAGATTAGTTTTCAGTGGCTGATTTATGGGTTTAAGAGGCCCATTGAAATATACTTTTGGGGACCCCTTTGTCTGTAATTATCATCATTATTGGCTGCATAGCCCATTGCGAGCCTTGGCCTACTTCAGGAGATCCCGTCAGGCTGTCCTCCTCTTTGTCGTTGACCTCCAGTTTTTGATTTTAATGAAATCAAAATCAGAGTCCACACAGTCGACCTATCTTGTTTTTGGTCTACCCATTGGTCGCTGTCCAAATGGGACCGCACTAAAGACCGTCAACGCAGCTCTGTCATTTTCCATTCTTGAGAAATGACCAGCCCATCTCATTGTTTAGTTTGGTAAATTTCAAAATATTGATATTTCTAAAAAGTTTATTAAGTCTTTATCTATCATAGAACTAAGTAAAAAATATATAAAAAAAAGGCTGCAATTTTGAATCATCTTTATAGCCTTGTGGTCCTGGGAGCCCCTTGCAATTGCAACATGGTAGATCTGCCATTCCATCTTTAGAATTTTTTTTTTACTTGTCTTGATGCTGTCCTAGATATTTTGATCTAAACTCGGAATTTTTTAATGCAAAACCAAAATACCATCATAGCTTCAGAACAACAGTAACATACCTAATCACAGATATGACACTAAGATATCTTATTGTTGCTTTGAGGGGACAATATAGGTTTTTTTTTAAAGACACATAACCGAGATTTTATTAGTATTTAAAATAAATTGATATGATATTCCGTTATCATTCTTTATTTTCAACTTTAACTTTTTAATCACCAGTAGGATTGCAGGAAAGGTAGGAAAAATTCTTAATATTTTTTGACTGTTCCACAACGCAACTAGTTTTTAACTCATAAGTAAAATGCATTTTAATATTTTTCGGAAAATATAAAAGGAATATCGTCTGCAATTTGAATTATGCGTAACTTCAACACACAGAAGAATCAAACTGAAGTATATTTACGAATTAAAATACATTGAATCAATACTGAATTAAAAGAAATGTCAAAAATATACTAAAAAATTCATATATTTTTTACATTATATTAGTCAATAATATAACAACTTTTTAGTAACGCTAACAAAATTTGTGGTTGTTTCACAAAATAAGATTGTATGTGACAAAACATAAGTTTCAAGGATTTTAAATATAATACGAGTTAAAATATGAAAGCCATAATGTATGAAGATGAAGCCAAGCTTTCACGACTGCACAAGTAGCATTTGTAAACAAAATTTATAAGTCTCAATACGAAATTTAACTAGCGTAATATCCATACACGACTTGCAACATTTTGAAACTTGATTCATATTGTGTTCAAATAATTGTTTAATTAGACCAAGAATATCGTTCAGATTTTAAAAAATACAGAACTTTATGACAATCGCGACTATTACAATGAACTTTGTTTTCAAACACAGGTTGCAAGCAGAGGCGATTGAGCAGAGCATAAGCAGCATTGCGCTCCGCAAAGAGCAGCACTGCGAAATTCTCGCCAACCATTTTGGAAGCTTCCGAATTTCGCCAATGCACTGTAATTGAGAGGGTTTCAAAATTCGCTTGCCGGCGCCTAAAATGCTCGGCGCCCAAAGTCCCCGGCGCCCATAGTGCTCGGCGCCCAAAGTTCCCGGCGCCCAAAACGCTCGGCGCTCAAAGTTCCCGGCGCCCAAAGTGCTCGGCGCCCAATATGCGGCGCCCAATAGTCGGCGCCCAATCTTCGGCGCCCAATCTTCCCATTTCGCCAATATGTGGGCATATGGATGTAGGGAAATGAGCGATGCCTGACTGTGTCCGTGACAGGCTTCGATCCATGGCCCTTTGTGATTGTAACTCAGTGCTCTACCGCTGAACTAAAGGATCTCAAAACACATTTTCTCATAAAAGCAAATTTACCTTTTCAAGATTTTTCGATAATGAACTCTAAAATTTTCGCGAAGGGAAAGTTTTTTGCATTGTGAATCTTGAAAAAGCCTCATTTATCACACTGCCGCCATTTCCCTCTAGAGGCAGCACTATATGTAGCAGTGTTACTGAGAAAATGAATTATGAAAGCAAATAACAGCCAGAGTTCAACAGCGCAGTTTTTAAAGCTTTGAAATGTATTTCCTCCTCCTCCTCAGTGGCTGTGTAAAGCCAAAGGTGGACCTTCGCTTTTTCAAAAAGCGTTCTATGCAGACTTCTTCCTCGAAGCCCATTTCATATCATAGAAATGTGTAGTTATGACACGGCGTTGTCAAGTTTTCTATACAGCTACTTGGCACCCCGGTGACCTTCGAACCTATAAGTTTAATTGACTTAATTAAATGCTTCGAACAGGCCCGGATCGATAAATTTTGGGAACCCCTGCAACAAAATCTGTAGGGTCTCTCCCCAAAGGCCAGCAGTGTACTCGTATATTTGCAACGTTGACTAGTCTTAGTGCTAATTCGTGTCAATTTGTTTTTTTTTTTTTTTTTGTTTTTTTTTTGAGCAATCACGATTGCTTACTGTTCTCATTTGTCCGTTTTTGGTGTCCGTGCCTTTTTCAACTTGGACCAGAAGCATTTGCAGCACCACCGCCCACCGTCTGCTGGCGGCGCGGCGCGGCTGCTCCGGTTTTGAGCTATCCGCTTCTCCTGGTCGGAGGCGTCCATGTCCTACACACACGTACGTTCACACACATACACACGCACGACTTCACACACATCCACTCACACACGCCTACGTGCATACACACAGGTCTACGCACACACACAACTATGCACAAGTAACCTCCCAGGAGGAAAGGCAGACTTGGGGGGGGGGACAGGAGCCGTTTCTAGAAACAATAACTCCAATGAGTAGGGTCTTGTCTCAGTTCGTGATTGCGAAAAACATAATTTGAATTCAAAATTTCAGAATTCAAATTAATTTTCTTTTTTTTTCTTCAATTTCTTAGGCCGCTGGGCACTTTAAGGACGTGGGCCTCCCCGAACTGCAGTGTCTGCGGGTACGCAGATCCGAGTTTGGTCACGGAAGGCCATGGAAAGTGGATCACTGATGTGGCACACATATGCTGACAGCAGAGTGAGCGATGAGTCCTTGGTGGGTTTTGATCCACGGACCTTTCAGATGGTGATCCAGTGCTTTAATGCTGAGCCAAAAGACCTCAAGGCTAGGAGGCAAAGAAGGGTTCTTTCTCTACTTTCAAAGTACGCCACAACTGACACCTGTAAAATTGCAGCATAGTACTGAAGGGGAGTGAGAATCCCTGTAATCAAGGTAATTGCTAGCAACTGACCCCAGGACTGTATGACCCACAGACTTAACTCGAACAAACTCCGCTTCTGCAAAAAAAGTGACTTACTTTGCAGAAAAGCCTTTCGAGCTTAACCAATACTGCACTTCTTCTTCTGAGGACTCGGGCGTTATGTAAAGAACTGGAACTTTTTTCGTGGTAGTAAGGCTGACTCTTCGCTTCAGTTCCTCGTGCAAGCGCTCTTGCAAGCTCGCCCAGATGTCTAACGTACTTGGTGGAGAATGGACTAAGAAAAGTAAAAAATTTGAACAAATTCTAATTTCAAATGAGAGTGAAGATTTTTTTGTTGAGAATGTAACAGCAATACTATTTTAAGTTCTCACCTTCCACTTTAGTCGCCACGATTTCTGCAGAAATGTCGTCAGAACTGAATGATTCTGTGGGTGTAAAAATAAAGGAAAGTTTTAATGACACGTCTTAAAAAGTCGTCTTGGGGGAAAAAAAGTGAAAGACAGACATGACTTAAAATAATAAAAAATATTTTTGGCCATTTTGCCGACGCAAAATTTTATTTCTCCATTTTTCCCTAATTTCTGTCGTTTTGCTTACATGAAATGCCTAAACCAGGGCTTCCCAAACTTTATAGCCAGCGGACCCCTTTCATGGACCAATGTTCAGTGCGGACTCCTATCATTAGTGTATAGATACTTGTGGTAGTTACATAAATGAACTTAATTGTATTAACTGTTACTAATTAGAGGGTAATATCACTATTTAGAAAAAGGGTAGGTAGTTTGCAATGCTTAACTTTATTTACAAATTCTGGAGTACAAAAATCAAGATGAACAAACAGAAATTTTCCAGCGATTGGTACTTTTTATTTTCCAGCGGAAGCCAAAAATGAGGGTAAGCACGGACTGAAAAAATTGTAAAATCTTAGCAAACAGGTAAATTTTGTTCCAGACAAATTATTTTTTCAGGGGTTTGGTGGAAAATTTAGTTGAACATAGTTTCTTAAATTCTGAATTGGTATTGTTCAGAAAGAACTAATCACCAAGGGATTTCTTTTTTAGTCGGACTTACCGGATCCTCGCGGTAAGTATCCCGAAGGTAGATTTTAAGGTTAGTTTAAAGTTATGTCTATTAAACATTTTGGAGTATTCGGTATTCGATAACAGAGCTGGGTTCCAGACTAATGAGTCCATAACAAGGATGAAACTTCCGTTCTGGACGTCAAAACCGTGCTGTCGGTATTATGCATGTAGTTCTGCCTTAGCGCTGTCTTTTGGGCCGTGCTGCTTTGTAACTTTTTTTTGTTATAACTGCGCACATATTTTACTTCATTATAAATTTGTTTTTGATGATTGCTTCATATTTTTTATTCATTTCGTTTTGTATGGATATTTCAGTGTGGAAATAAATTCTGGTGCGTTACACCCCGTTTGCACTGCGAGCTAAGCGCGCTCAACCCATCAATGCACTTACGAGCTAAGCGCACTTACTTTAAAAGTCGTTTGCACTAGAGAACGCACTTAAAGTTTAACTACAAACCCAGGGAGGCTAAAAGAAGGAGCCTCATCTCCTTTGGCAGCGGGGCGAAAAAGTGACCGGATTATTCCATCGCCAATGGTGGCGCTAGTGGTCCATCTCTCGCAGTTCGCTCGCCTGATTTAACCGACCCCGAGTATTCGACTGGGTGGATGCCGGCAGTTAGCTAGTTTGGGGCCATTGATACGAAAAATTTGTTGGAACTCAATAATATCGCGCGGTCAGCACGATGGACCTAAAATTACTTTATTTCTTATATTTGTTCTAGAATTTAGACATTAATTCTGTGTGTCCTCGATCTTCTTTCTCCTTAGTTCTTTTACTCCAATTAATTTATGCAGTAACTTCGATCAACCCTCTCCCCCCCTCCCCCATAAATTTTGCATGATATAAGCTCATTTAAAATTAAATATTTCACAGTAATATGTGCAATAATATTTAGTTTCTTTTTTTTTTGTTTACTTCTGCTGAAAAAGCCGTTTTTCCCCCCTTTTTTTCGGGTGGATTAATCTTTAAAAACGATAAGAAAAAAAAAATTAATACTTTGAACATTGAAAAAAAAACTGCTTTTTCGTTAGTTAATTGTGAACAATTAAAAAAGAATCTTACAAGAAAGTGCTATTTAATTGAAGCGTTAATCTAGTTTATTGCTTATATTTATCAAGCTAAGTTTCGTTTTCACTTACCATAATTACTTGGTTCTTTTATTCCAATATTTGGTTCTGTTACACCGAGTTTCTTTATCCTGCACCACCCCCCACACACACAAATTTCGTGCGATATTAGCTCATATAACTTAATATAGTTCACTGTATTATGTGCACCAATATTTAGTTTCGTTTTTGTTTAATTAATTACTTTTGCTGAAATAACCTTTTTTTTCTTTTTATTTCGTTGGATTTATCTTTAAAAACGATTAGAAAAAATATTAACACTCTGTATATTGAGAAAAAAAAATTGTTTATCGTTAGTTATTAGTGAACAATTACAAATAATGTTACAAGAAAGTGCTATTTATTACAAGCGTTGATCTAGTTTATAGCTTATATTTATCACATTGTGTTTCGTTTTCACTTACCATAGTTACTTTCTTTCTCCTCCTCCCATACATAAATTTCGTGTGATATAAGCTTACATAAAACTTTATGTATTACGTTTAGTTTGAAATTGTTGCTCTGCTCTGGATTTAAGTGAAATTTGAAGAAAAAAAAAAGCAAAACATAAATATTTTGATGAAAATTATAAGTTAAACAGTTCAATCTTAATTTCAATTGAATTCTCTACATGAGTGCGTTATTGAGTTTTTCTACTACAGTGGAGTTTCTATTATTCAAGTTAAGCATATGTGAAAGATGTGTGACGAGAGATGATACTCTAGCGGCCTCTGGCGGAAGTGGAATTTTGTTGCCAAACTGCTAACATGGAGCTTCGTCTCCTTCGCGGCTTCCCAGTGTCGCTCAACTGAAGCGGCTTTGAGATGCGCTAAGTGAATGCGCAGTAGGTTAGCTGAAAACTAAGCCGCTTAATTCCGCCAGTGCAAACGGGGTGTTAGACTCAAAGTTATGCAAAATGATTACGAAAAGGAAAGAAGAAAAAATAATGATTCAAAATAGCCTCATATACAAATAGTCAATGAATGAGTAACACGCTCCTGACGTCGTCAACAATGAAGCTCGCGGCACGACATGATAATTTGAAAATTCGGAACTCCAGCGCTCGAATACGCTACCTTGCGGTGATTTACAAAACTGCCGATGAAACTAAAACATTGCCACGTTGCGTTCCACGTGTGTCTGTTGACGAAAACACAGGCAGTTTGTTCTGAGTATTTATTAACGCAATCGATGAGTCTTAGTTTGCTTTCAGCTACAGAAATTAATTCGTCCCTTAGTAGTATTCTCGAGCTTCTCAAAATAATGTTAGTTTTCCTTATTTCCTTCTAAAATATGAGTTGATTGAAAATGGTGAAAGCGAAAACTGGATTAACAAACTTGGATAACGTTATACAAGGTAAAAAAATTTATTGTTTTGTATGAATTTGTAAGAATATGAGTTTTTTTTAATCTTAAATTAATTTAACTAACCATCTTTTACAGCAGCATTTAGTTGGAATGGACGGTATGCAAAATATTTTCTTGAATATATTATCGTAGAACAAAATGAAAAATGTTTCACCGAGAAAGAATTTACTTTATTCCTTTTATTCTCAGCTGAAAGGTTTCGCCAAATTTGTTTAGGGTTATAGTTTTAGTATTGTGCGAGCAAAGTAGCCTTGGCGAGATTTTGCGTTTTTAGTTAAACCATTTTTAATTTTTATCATGAGTGGAATAAAATGGTAGTAAGATTACAGAATTCGATAAGTAAAAAGAAATAATGGTCAATCAACTGAAAAGAAAACTACCACCATATATCCGTAAGAATTCTGTAGATGATTTGCATAACTTGACATAATTAAATCGTAACTCAGAAATTAGAAAAATCGAAACAGAAAAATTTCAAATTAACCGATTCGGGAATTCGAGAGAAATAACTCAGCAACAAATGCAAAACAATAAGCTCTAGCCAAGCAAGGCAAAGAAGTATCATCTTCTTTCGGTAATCGATAATCATTTGTAATGTCATATTGAATTTTCTAGCATTAATTGTTGTTCTTGTCAGGCCACAATTATTATTTAGTTTTATCAAGAATTGATAAATATCGAATTCAACATCGTGGAAATAGCTGCTTAGAACTACGAACTACGTAGTTTGCAATAATGTTTGACGTTTAGTAATGCTTCTTGAATTCTCATTTCTTTCTACGTGGACCAGAATATCCACAGGACTTCGAAAATTAATTTAAAAAGAATAAAGCGAAAAATATCATACATATGAACAAAAATCACAACACTTTTAGCATTTTCTTCGTTACCATATGTGTTTGTTTTAGTTTTTAAGTCGGCCATTAGACAGTGACTGCATAGTGTCCCCTATAGTTCGTTGGAGTTGCGAATATGTTTTGTAATGTTTCACAAGCAAGGAAAGACTTTGTTGTGACAAGGCTGAACTGGATTTGGTAACTTTACTAGTTTACTTTTAAGACTGCTATTTCAGGGGAGTGAAGAAAGGAAAAAGGGGGTCATCAATGAACGCTATCTACTGGAGTTGAGGGTTAATCCACTAGAAGCAGGGTTAAAATTTCAACTATCAATGTATCACCAAACACCCAATTGCTTCGTTCAAATGTGAAAGCAATTTTCACCCATCATATCTTGACGGGTGATTTTCAAGTAAATAAAGAAAGAACAATGTGTCAAAACCTGGATGCAGTCTATGATTGAGAAAACTTTAATTTTTCAGTTTCAAATCCATTCATTCATTTATTTATCGCCACTGGGTTCGACATTGCTTCTGAAGTTTTTTTTAGGGACTTTTTATCTTGGGCAAGCCTTCGGTAATGTTACCACTATAAGATTGCACACCAAAGTAACTGTAACTTTAGCGTTTCAGCGTTGTGCGTGTCTAAATTGTTTACAGTATCAAGAGAGAATGAAATGCTGCTCTGATTATTATCAAATTATCTGATCTGACGCTATTCTAAAGTAGAATTATCAAAATATTTATGTAGTAGGATTTTATATAAAACTTTAAAAACGTGTATTGATGGATGTACGTGTTCGAAAATGATAATAATGTATTTTATTTTGTTTCTGACGTGTGTGCACATTTCCTTTTGCCTGTCAGCTGTTCCCAATATCTATTTAAAAAATGATACTGAGGCTATTAAATCGGTTTCTGTTGCCAAAAACTTGAGCAATAATGACGGGCATACTCGAAATAACTCAAAATCAGACTCAAGTCAATCGAAATCGTTACACACAAAGTCTTCAAATAACTCTTCCACTCACTCGAAGGCAACAAAAGTGTTTTTTAGAAGTAAACACAAAAATGATACTCATCAAGAAACCTATTCTCAATCTCTGATGAACTCCACCCAGAGACCAGCATTCATTTTTCACAAAATACATCATGTAGTGACTCGATCCAAAGATGCTGTTTGGGCTACATTGTCTTTAACATTTATTTGCGTGATATTAGTGTTAGCTGTTGCTCAGTCACGAATGTGGAAAGATCGAAGATATAATTACGAATCACAAGGAGTGCCTTTGCCTAATTTTAATGAAAGGGTCTTATTTAAAGGTAGGAACTTCATATTTTGCTTGGGGGGAAGGGGGATTATAAATGTTGAACCCTTTAAAACTATTAGCTGTTTTGGACAGAAGCAAATATTAGTTTTTGATAGGCTCATTTCTAGAGTTCTAGTTACAATGTACTTGTTAAAAATTTCAACAGCCCACCCCTCCCTCATTAAAATTTAATTCTTAGGAATATTGATAAAATTCAGCTGAAACAAAGATTCAAATATTACTCAAGGCAAGTGGTACATTAACGGAAAATTATTTATTTATTCGAATAAAATTAGCAATCATTTATCAAGTTCTGATTGTATCATGCATTTAGGTGTCACGTTTAATACTAATTTTGGCAAGGGCAGAGAGAAGAATTTTTCAAGGAGTCGGCAATTGATTTTTTTTACTCAATGAAGTATCTGGTTTACACTTTACACATGCTTTAGAGGTAGGGTTGCACCATCATTTTTATTTAAAATAAGTCTGGATGTCATTTAGCCAAGAACAAAGTGTCATGAGATCCCCAAACCTATTTTGTTTCCTTTTCCATTACCAAAGGTGTTCTAAAGTTATGTTTTTAGAATTTCAATTTTGTAATTATTCCAGGTGACTGCTTTGATTCCCCCCCCCCCCTAACGTCATCAAAAACATCATCTGAAATTGCCAGTTGAAACTTCAGTTTTGAAAAATTTTGGAAGAAAAGTGCCTGAACCCCATTGTTGTCCCTAATACATCTCAAATGGTCTTCAATCATATCTTTATGACTTGAAGTTCGAAACATATTTAGGGAAAGATTTCTAAACCTCTCCTTCTATTTTAGCATCACCAGAGATCTTCTAAAATTTCCCTTTTTGAAACGAATCTGTGAATCTGTTTTGTTTCTCTTCCCTTCCCCTAACCTCATTTCCCATATTGGCATTTTTAGTACTCTTATTCCAAAACATTTCCAGTGCAGAGTCTCTCAACTTCACTTTTAAAACTTTGTGGCAATTGCTCATCCCTTGTTTTAGCGATTAGTTTTTCGTTTTCTGAAGTGTAAAAAACTTTCTTGAGTGTACAAGCAAGGATGTAAAATATTTATTCCCCTGTCTGCTCCAACTTGAAATACTGTCTAGTATAAGGAACCCAATCATTTGACAAATTCTAAATTCCTTGGGAAAATTCAACCAAAATTTATTTATTGCTTATGTTACAGAACTTATAATTCTTTCACACTGGCTGGATGAGAGTCTACGAGAATTCTTGTGTTAAATTATATTTTTCTTCAGTTGTGTGCTGTATCTATCTTGTTGCAAAGTATTGTCTGCAGTTATCTTGCTGATGTTCTCCAGAGGCTTCTGATAGGATTTTGGTTGAGAGTTTTAGCAGACCATTACACTGTTTTAAATTGTTAAGCAATTCATTGTCAGATCAACAAAGCACTCAACCTGACCACACAAGATTTTCATGAAACTTTCCAAAATCATTATTCTTTGATACCTTAAATTCAAATATTTTTAAACAATCTATCATACATAGTTGGCCGGTAATTAATTTTTGAAATTCGTTAAAAAGCACTTGCTTTACTTGCCAACAGTGCTTTAAAATGTTATAACTCAAATTTTATACAGAGTTGTATAACAACTCATTTTAAAGACAATAAACACAGAGTTTAATTTTATATATAATTTGAATAATATCCAGTTTTCCCCCCTATCTTATGTTGAAAAGAAAAAAAAAAATACTTATTTCCATCAGGTACAGTGTGGAAAAGATGCCAAATGATGTTTTAGAATTATATATAAAATTTTATCACACGAGGATATCACTTTCCAACTTTAAATTGAATTTGAAAACACATTTTGGAAAAAAAAATCTTTTTTTATTGAACAATGTAATATCCGATTTACAAGTAATGTAAAGCAAATAGGTGAGTTATCAGAGTATCATTCATTTAAATTACAAAAATGTTTATAATATTTACAATAATGGAAATAATCTTTAATTCATTAGTTTTCAACTAAATTCTTGCAAAAGCATGCTGAAATATGTGTCTAACAAGTTGAGCCTTTTTTTTTTTTTTTTTTCAAATTTTGAGAATTGTTCCTGAAAATGTCACTAAGTGTTTTTCAAAGGGTGTAGCACCCTGGTATTTTTTAAAAACACCATGATTGTTTTAGTGATAAATATTTATCTCCATGATAAATATTGCTAAAAGAAAGATGTTTAAACTCATTTGCTACAAGTTAAAAAAAAGAGTTTAAAAAAGAAAAAAAGTGTTCCTTGTACTGAGGAATGGGTTCAATGCAACCTCAGAAACACTTGCATTACATTTTTTGTTGCAATTTCTGCACAGTAATGTCAGATTTCTATGTAGAGTTTTAGTCATTGAAAAATATTAACACTGGAATTTTTAATTTTAACCATGTTGTTATTTATTTCACTATTCAATACGTGTACACAGTTGTATCAAAAAATTTCCTGAGATTAAAGAAAAGGTGCCTTTTCACTCACAAAAATTTGTTCCTTTTTATAAATCCATCCTGCTGCTTTTTATTAAAAAAAAATGTGAACACTAGGCAAAAGGCCAATTCATTTATATGCATTAAGCATATAAAGACATTGTAATGGTTTATATAATTTTTTTCCGAGTAGAAGTATGACACCTTCATATTTGCCGACATTCATGCTAGTCCATCACATCTGACTGTCATCAAGGACTTCATACATATTCCTAATTCCAAATAGATATTGGCAATATCTCGTAATATTGTACATTTAGATGTACCACACGCTGGTTTAAATCCAACAACTTCTACTCTGGTTCCAAAATAAGTGAAATACATTCTTCAGTAGTGGTTTTTCTATAGATGCTATTCTATTTTGGTACAATTAAGGTTTAATTGTTTCTTTTGTTGAAATAAAAGGTTTGCATTTGTAGTACTTTGTCTTTTACTAGGGCATATTTTCTTACTATTTTGTTCTTCAGACAAAGTATGTTCTTATTAAAGTTCCAAAGTGGTGGAACAAAAAGCTGATGAAGCAGTAGCTGCTCCAGTCCTGTCTGATAGTCTGTATCAATCACATGTTGGTGAAACCAAATAAAAGATAATGCTATTGTCTATAAGAGTTAGCTTATCAAAATAAGCATTTGTAGTTCACTCTTGTAAAGATAACTAAAAATCATCATTGTCATCCATATCAATTCCAATTGACTGCAATTCTCCATAGTTTCCAGAAATTTCACTTTTTTCAGAAAGTTTTACTTGAGTCCACTATCACCCCTGATGTAGACCAAGTAGCCTTTATTATTGTTGCAATCCTTTGTCGAACACATGCAGGTAAAGGAGTATTAATTTCAAAATCAATCTGGAAGCAAAAATACTTATCGGAATGTAATAAAATTTCACACATATTGGTTTGACAGCATTTCATGTCTTATGAATACAGTTGACTCTCTGTTTAACGATGTTCTATTTAACAACTTTTTCTGCTTAAAGAGGACTATTCAGGATCCCGGATGCTCTATTGTAGTTTTAAAAGCATTCTATTTAAGGACAAATTCTACTTAAGGAAAATTTTTGGTGGTACCTTGAAAGTCATTAAATAGAGAGCCAAGTGTAAAATAAATGATCCACCCTTATTAGCATCCTCATATTTTGGTTTATGCAAAATAAATTAACAAATAGTTTTTAATTATTTATTGATAATTCTCTGCTAACTTCATAATCCTGAGTTATTGTTAATAGCCTTGATCAATGAGTGTGAAATTGGTTAAATTTTGTTGACACATTAATGTATTAACAAAAACTGAATTATTATACCTGATGATTATTACAAAAAATTTTTTTGAAAGTTTCTGTTGGAATTTCAGTTGAAACATATATGCTTGTAATTTCTGTACTACATAATTACTAAATAATTGTACATTCTTTGTTGGTATTTTATGGAATATTATGTGATTGTAATACAAGATTTCTTTTCAGATGTAATGGAAAGGAAGATAAATACAGTGAAAGAATTTTTTTCAAAGAAAAAAGAAGAGAAGAGAGTAGAACTGCAATCTCTATTAACAGAAGAGTGGGAAGAAGACTGACGTCACATTCCAACAAGCCAAAACTGTTTTTGCTCATCATATGTCTTGAAACATTCTGGGAATCATGGTACCTCGCAATTTTATAAGTTATTTGTATGTTTAAGTTAAATATGTATTTTAGAGCTACAAATAACTGTTGCATAAATACTCAACTTCTTCATGAGGTTATCTACCTGCAGCTTGGTTATGGATATTCTAAACTGGCAAGCTCAAAATAATAGTCCAATAGCCCATGAGTATGAATGACCTACGTCAGTATCAAGAACCTAACTTGTTTTGCTTAAGCGCATCACAGCAGGTAAGAAAGGTTCGCTATTATTTTAGCTGAGTCATGCTGACTTTGGCAGGAAACAGGTAGCAAAGGTGTAAAATCGCTGCAAAAACTAAATATAGATTCATTCCATGTCACGTGACCTGGTGGTCTCCATCCAACCATGAATGAAAATTATAATATAGTTTCATAGAATGAATAACATTATCCCATTTAAAGTAATTTTAATGTAAGAGAAAATACTGAGATGTAAAATTTGTTTTGTTGATTTTCAGTTTTTTTTTTTTTTTTTTTAATCCTATGATGCATCATTACATTAAACTTTTAAAACTCATTTAAGTATGAAATAGTAACCAGAACCCAGTAACTTTTCAAGATAATTTTATGATTAAAATTACCTTATAAAGATAAAAAGTACAAAATATTTTTTTATGTGTTGAAAAAAAATATATAGTTGCCCATTTCTATGTTTGTTGTTGAGCTTGTTTGAGTATTCCTCAACTTGTGTACTTTTCAATTAGTTTTTTTTTTTCAGAATTTTAACTTTGTCTTTATGAAATACTGTTATGCATTTTTTAGGAAAGAAACAGTTCTAATTTTATTAAATTTATCAGGTATGCTTATTATTATTTTGCTCATGAAAAATAAGTTAAAAAAAATCAAAACAATCAAAGGTGAAAAAAAGTCCAATGAGTAAAGAGAAATTTTCTAACTACTTATGAATTTTTTAAAGTTATTGTAGTAAAATTTAGTGGACAAATGGCTTTCAGAGTTATAGTGCTAAAAAATGAAGTAAAAAGGTGCAGCTAAATGTATAAAAATCTGATGATTTAACCTTAGAAAAAAAAACCTTAAAAGGATTTATTGAACATATGAGGAAGTCCAACGATTATATCACATTATATAGACTTATGGTTCTCAACAGCTTAATATATGTATATAAAATCGACTTCAGCTAATTGATTAATCCCCCCTACAGTGTTAAAACATTGACAGTTGCTAAAGAAATTTAAGATAAATAATTTGAGCTTATATTTCTATGCGCCTTTTTCGGGAAATGCATAAACTATTAAAGATGATGTATGAAGTTTTGTGATATATCTTGTTGTGCTTTTTGATACTAAATAATATAGTTTTATATGTATGTTGTTGTTTATATGTATTGTTATAAATGTGTTTTTTTACATATATGACACTTTCAATACTGTTTTTAAATCTATTAATTTAAAAACAGATGTTTCCGAAATATCATTTGTAGGTATTATTTCTTTGTAACAGCTAATTACTTTTACTCACAGAGAGCTAAAATTATTCATTGTAACTTATTGTTTAACATTATTGAGACTAATGTGGTTTGACAGGGCTTTAATGCTAGTTTCACAACAAAAGCAACAGCAACAAAAATCTCGTTTCTTGGATTTTGCACCTGCACATTGTGTGCAAAGCTCAAATATTAAAATTTGGCTTAGACTAGAACACAACAATAGAACTTTTTCTGCTGCAACATTTGGTCTGAAACCATCTTAAATGACAAAACTCATTATTTGAGTTTTCACTAATAATTACATCCAAGCAAGCTAACCAGTCTAAATGTCAGCTGAAAATTTGACTAATATTTCCAATAATAAAAAATAGGACAATTATGCATCAGTAAATGGAGTTATAGTCTTTTTTTTTATATTTTTCTGCTGTGCGTAGAAATAAAATATTTATTGTTAAATATGACTGCCTCTGTTGGTTGGTGTTTTTAGAAACTTCAGAGTAGAACAGGATAAAAACATTATTCTTGGACTTGGATCATTTGAATTCTGCATTTGAACTAGCTCTCCCCTCTAAAATTTTTCTGTGATAAATTTACCTAACTCTAAACTTTCACTTCAACTCTATAAAGTAATATCAAAATTTTTGTAAACACTACCTAAATGTATCTATGATATAGTTTACTGTTTTCAACAGATTCAATTTATAGGCAACGAGAGAAACCAGATTTTATTTTTAAAGAATGAATTTATAGCTTAAAGCTTATTTAATATAGTTATTTCATGCACATCAATAATGAGCAGTGTAGTCTTGCATTGGGAAGAATTTAATGTTTAAATATATGTGAAAGTTTTATGTATAATTTGGGTTTTGTTGCACAAACTTGCAAAGTAAATTGCCTACACAACATTAAAGATAGCAAGAAACTCCCTTTATCAGTACTTAATCATTTTAAGAATACCTGTTGCACTGTGCAACCGCAATTTTAGATTAAAATAATTACCTACAAAAAACTGTTTAATTTTCTTAATTAAAGTGTTGAAGCACAGTTACTTTCAATAACTATTAATAGATAGCAGCATCATAGCTCTTTGATTCTAATCTGTAGGAGCCAAAATTATTAGCTGTTTTTGGCCCAATTTTATTTAAATTATTTTTAAAATATTCAGATATAAGGCAATGATACTTTTAATACTCGCCAAGGATCATTGCAGGGGTGTTTGTGATCCGAAATTTCTGACATTTCCGAAAATTTCGGGTTGCCAATTCCGAAAATTGTGGTCTGGCAACATTCTAAAACTGAAAAATTATGCATAAAAACAACCACTTTTTATTGCATTTGTCAGAAATTTTTTTAACTGCGTTCCAACCAGAAAAATATCACTCCATTGATGAATCGATGATAAAGTTTAAAAAATGAATCTTTTAGAAGCAATATATGCCCCCCAAAAAAAACCAATAAAAGGATGATATAAAGTATGGATGTGTTGTGACCAAAGTGAATTTTCTTGCCAGTTCCAGATTTTTACTGGAAAGTTAAAAGAAGTGGAAAAGAAATTACAGGAAAGAGTGGGCAAGTTACTTTGTGAAAAGTTTTGTAGAAACAACTACTGAATTTACATGGATAATTTTTTCACATCGTACGACTAGCATTGATTCCTAAAATGTTTACTGTTCTGGGACTGTGAAACCAAATCGAAAAAAATCTACCGAAACGTTTGGTTGATGAAAAAAGAAAAAAAAAAAACAATGTGGAAATTTCAACTGCGCAATTTGCAATGGAAATATAGTGTGTGGAAAGATAAATGATGTGTAACAATGCTTTCCACTCAAGACAACCGAACAGATATTATTTTTGTGGAAAAAACTGAAAATAAGGAAAAAAAGTTGAAGTGCCATGTCTTAACGTTGTGTGGAATTACAATAAACATATGGACTACATTGATCATTTTGATCATCTAAAAAGCAGCTATGAGATTAATTGCAAAAGCAAAAAATCGTGGCATAAGATTTTCTTCCACTATTTAGATGTTGTCATCCTAAATTCATTTATTTTATACACACTGCATACCAGCTCAGAGCCTGAATTTAGTCTGATTAAGGATTTTAGAAAGGAAATCATCAGATGTTTGGTATCGTTAATAAATGCGAGAGAGCAACAAAAATGTGCAATCAAAAATTCCAGTCCTGTTCCTATAAAAAAGCACGAAACATTGTGTTCTTGACTATAAACCCTTTCAAAATGTTGAGCATGTTCCTGAAGAATGTAAACTGCAGAGGTGTGCATTTTGCAGTACCACCGAAAAACTACACAGGAGTCGATGAGAGTCGAGTGAAACATGTAATATTGGTTTGTGCATGATTCAAAAAGGCATCCCACACTTTTAAAAGTTTCACCAGTAATGATTTTTTTTTTTTTTTTTTGTAATGGTATGAAAATATGATTGTTCAATTTTACTTATCTTTATCAATTGATTAACATTTTGTAAGTCCATGATTGAAAATGCATGCTTAATTATAAAATTAATTTATTCTATTTCATTTTTATATTTTTTCCAAAATGCAGGCTAAATTCTTCCCAGACAGGGACGCCCTGAACTTAAATTTTTGTAAGCGGAAAATTCTCAATTTTCCGAATTCAACTCCAAATTTCACCAAAGGATGAAATTGAGGAGGGGGGAGGGGTGTGTAAATCTGATGAAAAGCAACATTGCAGCATTAAAAATTTGCAAAATTATATTTATGTCCTCGAATTTGCAGAATAAGGACTTTATGGAAGGTCACAATGACCTCTTATCTCGGTGCCCCTGTTCATAGATTTTTTTAACGTAGTCATGACAAAAGAAAAAAACATGCAATCTCAAATTCTCTAGATGACCAAGCTCTGGGAAGTTAATTGTACTGTGCCATTCTAAAACAGGGGACAGTAAAAAAAAAAAACTTATTTCCGTCATCTGTAAGACTACTGCACTTCATCCTGCAAGTTTTTTCTTAACTATATAAATCTTGATAACCCACCCCTGAAAGGATTAAAGATTGATGGCAATATCATCCAAGTCAAGGTTATAAAATATTTACTAGTTAAAGCTTAGCCGACTACAGGTTTACGCTAATAACTTTCGACTCGAGTCCCATTATCTTTGCATTTGTTTTTGAAATAGGTTCCTGGTAATTCCAAAAAACATGAGTTATGCTGTTTATTTTACAAGTTTATTCATTAAAATGCAGTTTCTCCCACATTCCTACAGTTTTATGGGATTTTTTAAATCTATATGTTGAATGTTTTATTCATTAACGTTTCTACTGATGTGAAAATGAGTTGCAAAATTAAGTATGTAAAATGTCAATTTCAATGGAACTGGATTTATATGAAAGTTCTCTTTCTTTTAGACTTATTAAATTAATTATTATTAATAATAATGTGCTTCAAATCAAAATACTGTTGAAAAAAAAAACATAGATATTATTCTAAATAAAAAAAAGTTTTGCTCTACTGAAAACTTTGTGCTCAGTCTAATGATGTAAAATACTGGCCAACTGAAGGCACAAAATTACTTTTAAGAGAGTTTAATAACTTCACTTTGTCAAAGCAGATTTGTGTACTGAATTTTCAGTTTTGGACTTTTAAACTGATTGTGTGGGTTAATAGTTATTACAGTATCATGGAACCAACACAAAGATAAAACATTCTTTCTATTTCATAATTTAAAATAAATGCTTTTTGGTTGGTTAGTTTATTTATTTTTAATGGCGCAAGAGCCCTTGGGGGCTATACTGTGCCAAACGATTTTTTAGAATAAATTATATACATAAATATAAAGTCAGGATATGATAAAAGTAAGCATGTTTTATGGAGAAAGGTATAAACATGAGTAGTTTAAAATAAGTAATAAAAAACATGTAGATATTAAAAACATTTAAACAACGTATGAAACAATATGTTGACAAAAAACCTTGAATAACAAGAAAAGGAAAAAGTTGCATTTTGACGACACAAACAACTAAATTAACAAGAAGTTCCATCTAGAACTATACGAGCCTACTTTCCCGTATACCCATACTACTTTCTAGTACCTGATCAATATTCTCAAAAATAGCTAGAATCCCAAATTGTTTCAAACATATTTTTGCTAATTTCTAGGAATAAAGTATTCCTCACACATCTAAAAAAATAAATACGTTTAAAAAAAAAAAAACAGCACCTTTTAAACAAAGCACATAATACACTTTTTTCCCTTTAAAAAAAAATTCTTTAACAGCTTTCAAAACGAAAAAATAATAATTAAAATTAATAAGCTTATTAAAATACATCATATCAAAAACAAAATCGTTTCTTTTTCCCCTGTTGCCAAAAATAATTTTTTAAATGAATTAATGCACTTACCAAAATAAATAAAAACAAAAAATGTCAACTTAAAGAAATACTTTTCATTGTCAAAAAAAAAAATCGTCTGCGCATATTGTTATGTAGAAACATAAATGACTTCGAGTTTATTCGCCGAAAACTGAATACCTAAATTAAAACTTTAGCGTGAAAATAAAAACAAGTCATATCAACAAAAATTATTTCACAGTGAAAACCATAGCTGCGGAGTCGGAGTCAATCTCATTTTGGGATAAAAGAGTCAGAGACAAATATCCAAGAATCGGAGTCAGTCATTTGTCCTCCGTGTATAAACTTTTGCCAAAGCTACGAAGTCGGGGAGTCGGAATCCGATTAATTGTAGGGCAAAGGAGTCGGAGTCACCTGCCTCTAAATTCTCGGAGTCGGAGTCTGGAGTTTGGCGTCAAGAGCTATTTCCAACAAAATTTGTTTGAAATAAATCCGCTTTCAAGTACGGAATCTACATTGACTTTCAGTTTCCCCGTAGGCGCTAATGTTAAGTTTTTTTGAACTGTTCAAAATTGAACAAAAAATAGTTCAAATCAAAAAGTGAAATATGGGAATGAGGTGTCCTGGCCGAGAGCTTTCGAACAAAAAAAAGTTTGTTCGAATCGGACTATTCATTCAAAAGTTATTATTGGGGAACAGACAGACAGACCGACAGACATTTTCCCCCATCTCAATACACTACTTTCCAATTTTTAATTTTTCGATATTTAATTATTTTATTTATTTTTGATATTTTTTTTTTGTTTTTCGCGACATTTTTAAGATGCATTAAGCCTTCTTTCATGCTTTTTTCTTCTTTTTTTGACTTTTACTGGGAAAGTAGGCTAAAAAGGAGAATCCAATCTCCTGGAGGAAGGCGTACAAATTGTGATGGGATGGATTAAAATATCTAAAACATATCTGGTTAAAATTTAAGCAGATACTTAAAGTATGCAACACTGTTTAAAAAAAAATTATTTTTGTCTCAACGTTGGTGTGGGGTTAACATTTTATTATCATATTGCATTAAAGATGAATGGCAAACCTTTTGTGTAGAAACACATTCAGAAATTTTTGTCTGCTGAAAAAGAAACATAGGTACTTTGACTAAGGTCTACAGCCACCTGCCACAACTACAAGCAGTTTCATACCAGACACTTTAGAGTCAAAGCTCACTATATTAGAGAGGTTCAAAATAGGGTGTCCCCCCCCCCCTATTTTCAACATTATATTTGTTATGGTTAAATTTTTGTTATACAGTTACATAAGATTCATAAACACCGGTGGAATCCCATCCATATCGTAACACATTTGATTTTTGCATCAACATGCTCTTGCCAATGTTTTTCCACAAAACATCTCTGAATCCCCATGCTTTGCAAAACATTTGCGAGGACGTGGCTTAGAATTCAGCTGTATTACGTATAAATGATGCTCAACCGATGTTTATGACTTAATATGTTTGTCCTATAATGTAAATTTGTAGGACAAACATTCAACCAAAACTAACATAATGTTGAAAATAAAGGGGAGGGGGGAGGGTACATTCACTCCCAGACTACTCTTTATATTGTTGTAATCTAGCAAGTGTGCCTCCAACAATATATTCACATATCACCCGAACAGCCTTACTGTACGTAGAATTTGGCCCACATGCATGCAAACTTGAATCCCCTCCCTTTGAACCATCGACAATATTATCCTTCCATCTTTGTTGTATATGATCATAATTACATACGAGATGGATGGAAATATATTATTACACATTGTGTTCAAATATTTTATGAATAAAGTGAAGTGTTTTCTGTTATCTTTTTGATTTACTATTTGTTTAAGTTAATATTTGAAATAAAGCTTCTTTTCATAGCTTCCCATGTTAGTATGGGCCTTGCCATACCAGGTTCCTTATTCCATCCTAATTTGTCGCTTTTTACTGACACCCAAAGAATCAGGAATTTTTTGTATCCAAAACTCCATATTTTTTCAGCATGCCCCCCCCCCCCCCACCCCCACCACCCCGAAGATGTTAATCTGTATCCGCAATACATACAACATTGAAAAGTATGCAACATTACTACTATTCATGGCAAAAAAAGGAATGAATCTATTGAAA